>NC_140579.1:951082736-952407736 GCF_964204655.1 Triturus cristatus
ATCCTCGAGCTTAGTTGGTGCGGGCCGCGGCAGCGCCAGCAGGTCCCGGAAAGATGGTCGATGGACGGTCCGCGGCAGCGCCAGCAGGTCCCGGTGAGGATAGTCGTTACAACGGGCCGCGGCAGCGCCAGCAGGTCCCGGAAAGATGGTCGATGTACGGTCCGCGGCAGCGCCAGCAGGTCCCGGTGAGGATGGTCGTTACAACGGGCCGCGGCAGCGCCAGCAGGTCCCGACGAGGATGGATGTTGTAGAAGGCCGCGGCAGCGCCAGCAGGCAGGACGATGGTTCACAAGAGCGGGCTACGGCAGCGCCAGTAGTCCGTCAAGGCTGAGTTCTCTCGGTGTCTCTCGACTCCAGGATACAACTGCCTTCCTGCTCCGGAGTTGCCCCAGTTATAGGGCAGGCGCTCTTTGATGTCCGGACCCTCGCACTTGGAGGTCGGAGGGCCCGGGATGAAGGTGTCCAGACACCCAGCAGGGGGTGGAGCCAGCGCCTGGGGGAGTTGGAGGCGATCGGCACCTGGCGGGGGAAGAGCTCTTGACACTTCGTCCTCCCATTGACCTGCCAAGTGGTCCGCTCACCTCCCGGGTGGATGGTGGTGCCGGGATGTCGGGGCCGGTCAGGCCCGGGGTTAGGGTCGGGGCGAGGCCACGCGGCCTCGTGGTGCAGGGCCCAAGATGGCGGCTTGAACCGGCCGGGGGAGCCGGTGGGGCTGGGCCCCGTGATGAGTAGAGGTCCGAGGGCAGAAGATCCGTCGGGAGACGGGGTACGGGTGCTTTTCGTGGGTTATGCCTGGTGGGCCGGAGCTCGGGCCCTGTCGTGCGGGGAGGGAGCAAGCCCTTCGTGTGGCCTGTCCAACAGTGTGTGTGTGTGGGTGGTTGGGGGTGTGTGTGTGTGGGTGGTTGGGTGTGTGTGTGTGTGTTGGGTGTGGGTGGTTGGTGGGTTTGTGTTACTATCCTTGTGGGGACTTGGGTGTGATAACACACTCACGCTGTGGGGATTTGATTGCACTGTGGGGACCTGAACCCAGGTCCCCACAAGGCAATGTCTTCTAAATGATAAGGAATGGCGTCAGGAACATCTGTGTTAATTTTTACAACTTTTTAAAAAATGGCGGCGGTACTGCAGGCTGAAAAACACTTTGCATTTAAACAAACTTTTCTCACCAGAAACAGAGTAGAAGCACAGGACAGACATTTCAAAGGAAAAGAAGCATAAATATGTGCTTGTTAAAATATTTTTTATGCAAATTAACCTTTTCTCTTTTTATTAAAATAAAACTATATTTACAATATGCCATTGAATTAAGAATTGTTGTGGCTGAAACTTGTGAGTAGTTTTATAAATATTGCTAAAAGCAACTTGGGTCAGGTTTGAATCGCTGAATACTTTATTTACTATTGGTTGTGTGTGTGTGTGTGGGTGTGTGGGTAAGGGTGTGTGTGTGTGGGGGGGGGGGGGGTGTTGGGTGTGTGTGGGGTGGTGTGTGTGTGGGGTTGGGTCTGGGGGTGGGTGGGTGTGGGGGGGGGGTGTGTGGGTGGTTGGATGGGGGGGTGTGGGTGGTTGGGTGTGTGGGGGGGGTTGGGGTGTGTGTGGGTGGTATGGGGGGTGTGGGTGGTATGGGGTGTGTGGGTGGTTGGGGGTGTGTGTGGGTGGCTGGGTGTGTGTGTGTGTGGTTGTGGGTGTGTGGGGGTGTGTGTGTGTGTGTGTGTGTGTGGGTGGGTGGTTGGGTGTGTGTGTGTGTGGGTGGTTGTGTGTGTGTGGGTGGTTGTGTGTGTGTGGGTGGTTGGGTGTGTGTGTGGGTGGTTGTGTGTGTGTGTGTGTGGGTGGTTGTGTGTGTGTGGGTGGTTGGGTGTGTGTGTGGGTGGTTGTGTGTGTGTGTGTGTGGGTGGTTGTGTGTGTGTGGGTGGTTGGGTGTGTGTGTGGTTGGGGGTGTGTGTGGGTGGTTGGGTGTGTGTGTGGTTGGGGGTGTGTGTGGGTGGTTGGGGATGGGTGTGTAGGTGGTATGGGGGGTGTGGGTGGTATGGGGGGGTGTGTGGGTGGTATGGGGGGGTGTGTGGGTGGTATGGGGGGTGTGGGTGGGGGTGTGTGGGTGGTTGGGTGTGTGTGTGGTTGGGGGTGTGTTTGGGTGGTTGGGGATGGGTGGTCGGGGGTGTGGGTGGTTGGGTGTGTGGGTGTGGGTGGTATGGGGGGGTGTGTGGGTGGTATGGGGGGTGGGGGTGTGTGGGTGGTTGGGTGTGTGTGGGTGGTTGGGTGTGTGTGTGTGTGTGGGTGGTTGGGGGATGGGTGGTCGGGGGTGTGGGTGGGTGGTCGGGGGTGTGGGTGTGGGTGGTATGGGGGGGGTGTGGGTGGTATGGGGGGGTGTGTGGGTGGTATGGGGGGGTGGGTGGGGGTGTGTGGGTGGTTGGGTGTGTGTGGGTGGTTGGGTGTGTGTGTGTGTGGGTGGTTGGGTGTGTGTGTGGTTGGGGGTGTGTGTGGGTGGTTGGGGATGGGTGGTTGGGTGTGTGGGTGTGTGTGGGTGGTTGGGTGTGTGTGTGTGTGTGTGTTGGGTGTGGGTGGTTGGGTGGGTTTGTGTTACTATCCTAGTGGGGACTTGGGTGTGATAACACACTCACGCTATGGGGATTTGATTGCACTGTGGAGACCTGAACCCAGGTCCCCACAAGGCAATGTCTTCTAAATGATAAAGAATGGCGTCAGGAACATCTGTGTTAATTTTTACAACTTTTTAAAAAATGGCGGCGGTACTGCAGGCTGAAAAACACTTTGCATTTAAACACACTTTTCTCACCAGAAACAGAGTAGAAGCACAGGACAGACATTTCAAAGGAAAAGAAGCATAAATATGTGCTTGTTAAAATATTTTTTATGCAAATTAACCTTTTCTCTTTTTATTAAAATAAAACTATATTTACAATATGCCATTGAATTAAGAATTTTTGTGGCTGAAACTTGTGAGTAGTTTTATAAATATTGCTAAAAGCAACTTGGGTCAGGTTTGAATCGCTGAATACTTTATTTACTATTGCCATTTTATCCTTAACTTCAAATAATGAAATGAGTGTCCACTGCTCTGCGAACCAACATAAAATGATTATTACCCTGTGTAGCCTAGCTGGAGAAGTTCTAAACCAACCAGCTCTCTTGTAGTAACGGCAATAATGGGATTAATGAAGCAGTTTTGTAGCCTTCTTTGCCTTATCACAAGGATTTCCTTTTTTAGGTCTCACCTACGCAGCGCTCATGCGCTGCATAGGAAAAAGACCTTTAGAAAACGGTCCGGTTTTGCAGACAAAAACGTGCACGCGTTGCATTGCTTTGAATGGTAACGCGTGCACGTTTGGCGATTCCCTTGCGGGAGCGAGCGGAGCCATGTGTTAGCAATTATCGCGCTCGATCCCGCAAGGGAAACGCTGCCTGCTCTGTCGCACTCTCCCGCCCCCCCCCCTTATTTGCGCGAGGCACGCGCACTTGTTGGTACTTTGTTTTGGCACAAACGGTGGCTTGCAGAACTTCACCTACGACCTCCGGTCGCTGAAATCTCCTCTACCCTTTAAAGATCCTGCACATTTGTCTTGCTCAGTCAGCATTTTGCCAGCATGAGACAGCAGGTCGATAACCGCTAACTGGATTTGTCAAGCAATCCAGGTTTAACATTTCAGTGAACTAAATAACGAAGAGCCGTTCATAATTTGTCAGAGTTAACTACTTCAGTGCCTGATTTCTGTCGAACCCGCAAGCAGCAGTTTTATTCTGCAAGTCTCAAACACACCCAGCAATCCCACAACATATTACTAATACTGGGGACAGCAGGCAGGAAATAAAATTAGCAGCAGACTTCATCCATACTGTGAAATCTTTGGGCACGTTCACTGCTGATACCAGAACAGACGTAAAAAATAAATCAGGCGCGGGTACCGTTTACACGAGCCCTCGTGCATTATTAAAAATAATAAAACCTGTTGTTTATTAGTAATAAAGTTTAAATGCCTCACATTTACCAATCAAACAAACATCGTTCTATTCTCGTAAAAAGGCCAACCTTGCTGATTTGTAGGGCTCAGCTGAAAGAGCACATGCACCGTCTTTTTCAAGACATGTTTATTTCCTCCACAGTGGGCTCCATTACCATTACTTGGCTTCATAGACACTCGTTTGCTGGTTTCTTTTAGGTCAGCTGGCGTAGGTTTACATCCTCTATGCGTCTTTGTCCCTCACCTGGAGCATAAGTGCATTTTTGTCTCCTTCCACTTCTCATTTTTGTAGGTGCTACTTTTTTCTTAATATTTTAGGCACTATCCCAAAGTGCGTGTTTTTCAGCTTCCCCCTCGTGTATTTCTCCCCCCTCTGTGTTTCTTCTGCCGCCAGCCTTTGCTGCCCGTCATGTGAACCCCCACCCGCCTTCCTTCTGTAGTCCGTGTTGCCCCCACTAGCCACCCTTGCAACACTGACCCTCCATGGTCAGTGTTGCTCCCCATCCTCCTTCCCTGTTGTCGCTGTCACCCTCCTTTGTTTTTTAACTGGGGCTGTTTATGGCTTCTACCAGCTTAAAAGAATTTGCTGCAGTTTTGCACAAAGGTTAGAAAGCTAGTTGTAGCTAGATGGTTTTCGAATAAGGAAAATAAAATGGCATTAGTATTAGTACAATGTTGAAACTAGTAATTGCTGCCATGAAAGGTTCCGTAAAGTCGGCAGTAGCATGCGATTAATTGTATTTATTGAATACTATGGATTAATTTGTTCTCATTTGAATACTCATTGCAGTTGTCAGCAGGCCAAGTAGTTGTGCTCTACTCGAGTCTTTGTAGTGCTTCTTGTGACTGGTCATTGCTTGCTCTCGTCCATTCTCACAGCATGTATTCCACACATGCTTCCATCTACTCTGCTGGTTTGTGTACAGTGTAGTTGGCTATTAACACTGCTCTGGCGCCTTTGACATGTGGCTTGCAGTGAAAAACTGTCCTATTACCATTGTATCTCTCTTAAACTGATGTGAAACATAATAATACAAACTTAGTTATTATGCAATTAACAATTTACCGAAAAGAAAGTTTTAATTTTATTCGTGGTCGATCATCATTAGTTTCACCAATTTTTAAGAACCCCTTATATAGATTGTCCCAATATGGAACAAGCATTGGCATAGCCAATAGGTCTCGCCTTTAGGGACATTAGAAGTGTTTAGCCATGCAACAGTTGATGTTGCACCAAGGATGTTGTGCTGCATAATTAAATACTTATAAGGTCCCAAAGGCGAGACCTATTGGCTATGCCAATGCTTGTTCTAATTTGGCATTATGAATATTTCAACTAATGGAAAGAGTTGTGGAACACGATACAAAATAAATGTACTGTGCAGGAACCTAAATGCTTCACAGATTTAGGTGTCCTTACCTGTAGCAGTCACTTTTCAGAGAAAAAAGAGAGCAGAGGTTTTTACTGTTTTAGTAATATTTTTAGATGCAGCAGCTCTCCACAAAAGCCATGCAGATAGCCAGGCTCAAAAACGTTGGCTTGGAAATGAATCTCAACAATAGAATGTATGAGGCACTATAGATAAGGGTGGCATGAAGCAACGCTCTTGTTGGGGTGCTCCAAAACTTGAAATTGCTTACAGTTTGGAGGCTGAGTTCGTAGCAAAGCACGCTCAGCAGGATGTTTGTCTGCAGCTACGTTTCTTGCGACATTAGCAACAAGAGAGTTTTGCATATCATAAAGTCAATATGTGAATAAAGCATATCCAAGGGAAAAACAAATTGCTGTGGGATGTTTTCATAAACTGACCGGTTTGGGAATTTCTAGAAATAAACAGGTTCTGAAATTTTTTGCTTATCCTTATCTTTAGAAGAAGAGGCAGAATGAATACTTTGTTGAATGATATCACCTCTGCCATTTGTGCATTATAGGTACATGTGCACCTGGAAGTTATTGTAAGCCTTAAAATACGATGAGCGAAAGTCTGTTTTTGGAGACCGCTTCTATTTAGAGGCCTCCGATCCTTTCTGTCTCCGTTCAGGTGAAGTGCGCAGGCACTACTGCTCTGTTGAAAGGTGTTTACATTAGAAGAGGCGCACATCCCCCCCAGTAGGGAAGATTGCAAGACTTCGGTGGTTCAATAAATATTGTCTAAAACAAAATTACATTATGCGTTTTTTCCAGACATGCATGATTTTTTAAATATTTAATTGGGAAAGATAAATTCAATGCAGCTTATTGCACCCACTGCAAAGCAGATACATTAAACACTAAATTCCATTCCACCCTACAATATATATATTTTCTACTCCTTAAACAGGGAAATGTTTACAAGAAACTCCAAAATGTCTATTAGCATGATTACTATTGGGAGAGTAGAAACCGGAAAGCAGCATTCAGAGCAGAACTTCAGGATGGCTGTTCTTAGGAGTGCAAATGCGCGATTGTGCATTTCAAAAGGTTAATTAGCATGACAAGAGACGCGTCCCTGAAAACCCCAGAAGAAGCTTCCCAGAGGGGGGGGGGGGATGGGCCCTTTTGCAACAGAGCACACCTTGCTAAACTTGGTCTACAGAGCAGTCTACAGAGCAGCAGCATGGCATACAACTTGTTTGCCATGAGAATGGCAAGAAAGGGGCTCAGCACCCAAACAGAGACTCTCCGTGATTATCGTTCAACCTCACAACAAAATTACGGTTACAAAAACAAAGTGAAATAACATTTGAAGGCGCCATACAAAATTCAACGTGTGTGCCTACAATTACTCTGTTACTTATTGCATTCCAAACAAAACTATTCCCGAGCTGCACATGTGGCAGAGTTTGCGCTCTGTGAAAAGTTTAAGGAGGAATGTTGGGAGGTATTTGGATTCCTTTTTTATATTTTTAACAAGTTATTCTTCTGGAGACAATATTGACTAGCTATGTTGGAGAATGCACACAAAGTACCCTTTCATTTCGGAAAAACGTTGCTCTTACTGAACAAAAGCGTGGCGAAAATAAAATGAGCGTAATACAAAGGCAAATGGGGAAGAAAGAGAGAAGACGAATGGAGACTAGGAGGAAAAGGGAATCGTAGAAAAACTACATGGAGAGAAATAGTAGGAGGGAGTTGGAAGACCAGGAGAATCAGGGCTATCACATAGGGGAGACAATGGAAAATAGGATCAGCTGAAAGAGGTATGCGAAAAATCGAAAATAAAAGAAAGTAGCAGCTACAGTAAACACGCAGTGCTGGCAAGCAAATAGCTGGGCAGAAAGGTAGGAAAAGCAAGAGATTCTGAAGGAAATAGAGATACAGGGACTAACGAGGGTAGAGGGGCATACAGGCAAAATGCAGGGAGGGCAGGAACTGCTGTAGAAAGAGGAGCAGTTAAGGAAAACACCTTGAGAGCAGTGCAATTTCGCAAGGGTCTGTCCCTTGTCCAATGTGAGTAGATATTCCAGTCCTAACTTTTTTTTCACCGTGACACATGATCTCAAGGCCAGCTTTTAGGGTGGTGCAGCTGGTTTAGCTGCACCTGATGCTTACCATAGGCAGTGCTGCATTTAGAATTAACTTATGGGTTTAAAAGCACCGACTGCAGAGTTCCTTGTGTGTCCAGATATTTTAAGCTAAAAATAAAAATGTCAGGATATCTTTGGTTATTAATGTTTCTGCTATAGAGAGAGACTGGAAATCTTTCTAGTGGCAGTTTTGACTCATAAAAAAGTAGTGCAGAGTGTTAATATGCCAGCTGCAAAGAATGTGTACCATTCAGATCACAGAACAATCTTTTATGTGTATAGCTCAGTGGGTAATTGCTTTTGTCACAGAGAACTGTTTGTTACTTGTAGTTCATAAATTATAATCCTAACATTGCACAGGGATCTATGAACTGTCATTAAAGAGCAAAGTGCACAGTATACGTTAGAATGTTATATGCCTTATCCCCGGTCTTTCATTATCCTAATGTTGCTAAAAACGTGTTTGTTTGGATAGAAATACATTCTTATTAGTAAAAACCAACGCCAAGCACTTTGGTACATTTTAAATCCTGAGTTTGTACTTCTGTAGGCGAAACTCTTAAAGTAAACTGCCTACTAGTATGGATGAAGTGATTCCTGCACCTTTTGATCCTCATTGCCTTGTGTAACGTTTTCCATAAACTGGTTTAGACACGTATCATTGTCCTAGGAAAATGTTTGTGTGATGAAAAGTGCTCTGAAAGCCTACTTTGGCATGAGTAGTGCTATAAAACAAGTAAAATGTATGTGACAACAGTGGCTCTTCTGCCCAGGTGGAGGAGCGTCATCCAACAGCTTTCCTCAGTGTTAAGAAAATAAAAAATAAAATAACTTATCATTTTATTTGTTCCTGCTGCAGTGTCCTTGAGGGGTGGGGTGGTTTTGCTTTGCTGACTGAGCAGGGGAGGAATGGTTTGCACTCCCTAAGTGTGCATGAATGTTTGGCCGGCCGTCTTGGGCCGGCCAAACATTCATGCCCACTTAGCATGTTCTCCACCCAGGCTGCATTACAGCCTGGGTGGAGAACATGCCCAGACTCCCATTCCATGGCTGAGTGCCCAACCACGACATTCAGACCAATCACAATGCTTCATTGCAGTGTTGTGATTGGAGATGGGGAGCCTGGGAGCTCGGATGCTTCCTGCCTCCTGTTTGCACTGGAGAAGCCAGGAAAAGGATGGAAGAGGATGGAGGAGAGGCAGCGGACAGCCAGCCGGATGGCTGGTCGGCCGGCAGGTAGGTGAATTTTTTTCACCTCTTCCTTCTCCTCTCCCCTCCTACCCGCCCCACTGCTGCTTCCTGGTAGCAACCACCAGTGTGTGAAAGATGTGCTACAGAGATGTGAAGGGCACTGTTGAAGGAGGTAGTGAGGGGATCTGTGGAGAAGGAGGTCATGGAGGGAAGAGGCGCCAAAACAGGTTTTCGCACTGGGCACTACCAGCGAGAAATCCAGCCCTGTGCGGTCCAGCATTTGTAATGTGAAAAAGGGTTCAAGGAGCAAAACATGCCAGCTGCTGAATTGATTTAGAGATTTAGGGTCACCTAGCTGTGCTGTGTTACTGGGAAAGGACAAGAATATGCCATATTTATTACAATACTGTGAATTCCTGTCCTTTCCCCTGCACTGGTGCTCAATGAGCTGTCTAGCACCAACACAGTCACCCTTGCACCATGGTGCAACATGGTGCAAGGGTGCCTGCTTTGCTTACAGGATTATCTGCACCCTTAAGTGCCAAACCAAAGGGTAAGGATTTGCCACCTATATTCTAATTCAGAGGTAATGCATTGATGAAATAGGCTGGATTTACATAATTTCTAGTGTATTCCCAGATAAGCATAAATCTCTCAATTTCTTCTGGGTGCACCAGGATCTGCTGAGTAAGGTCGCTCATACTTAGTAAAGCATTTGCTACTTATTCCGAATTCAAACGTTTGGTATGTTCAGTGTTACAGGAATTATGTGGCAGAGATAATCACATTATGTAGCAAATTTGACTAAATGATGCAGCAGGAAAATGTAAATTATATTGTGTAATACAACATATTTTGTGCAGATACCTCCTTATTTTATCATGTTTATACATGATAACACTATCTGGCAAATATTTGACCTCATTAATATCACCTAAACAAAGCAGTTTGCAATTGAAAAATGGGCAGTTAATCTTTGTAAATGACCTGCCATTGTGTGGCAACATGTTTGGCAGCATTTTTAATAACTTTTGAATTGTTTAAACTACAAACAGTTTTTGATAAAATCTGAAAAGTTTGCAGTAGATGATGGATTATGTGGCAAGTGCAAAAAATATATAGCTATGCAGAAAAGGTTGTAACCGTAGGATCATCTAGTTCTGCTGACCCTGGTTATGCCTCATCCCACCTAATTCCTTCTGATATTACACCCAGATTGTTCAAACGCAAAGAGGATCTGGTGAGAGTGTACAATCTCCAGTACCACACCCCACGATGTATAGAGACATACAATGGCCTTATTGCTATAGAGACACAAATTATGCAGCCTCAATATGCACACGTTGTACACCCTGTAAATACAGAGTGATCTATTTTCAGGACGTACTAGGTACGCAATAGGCACCTTATGTCTCTTTGCGCACCTCTGAATGTTGGGGTGTAATGCACTAACAACACATTATGCCATAGTCGGAGTCCCGCTAATAGTGCACATGCGCTATTTAACTGCACTAAGTTTGACCTAGCAAAAATTAGCCACTAGTATGTAAAATGAATGAGCAGGGGTGCCTGTAATGCCACACACCGACTGCCACCGCCCACTACGCGCACGCCTCCACTCCATAGGGATCCGAGACAAAGCCCTGGAATGTACCTCCGTCCTCTCCGGCAGAACCCAGAGCGTCCGCCTCCCCCCATTCCGATCCGAAGCCTCTGAGATCTGCGGCGTACCCCAGGGTTCCTCCCTCAGCCCGACACTGTTCAACATTTACATGGCCCCGCTCGCACACGTCGCCCGACAGCACGACCTCAACATAATCTCCTACGCCGACGACACTCAACTGATCCTCTCCCTCACCAAGGACCCCATCACCGCCAAAGCCAACCTCCACGAAGGAATGAAGGTCGTCGCCGACTGGATGAAGACCAGACGACTGAAGCTGAACACGGACAAAACGGAGGTCCTTATCCTCTGCTCCAACCCTTCAGCCTGGGACGACTCCTGGTGGCCAACGGCACTGGGGGCAGCCCCGACACCCACCGACCACACACGCAACCTGGGAATCATGCTCGACTCAACGCTCTCCATGGCCAGGCAAGTCAACGCCGTCTCCTCCTCCTGCTTCAACACCCTGCACATGCTCCGCAAGATCTACAGGTGGATCCTGACAGATACAAGAACAGTCACCCAGACCCTCATCAGCAGCAGACTCGACTACGGAAACGCCCTCTACGCGGGAGCGAGCCCCCACCAAGATCATCAAATGACTGCAACGCATCCAAAATGCCTCGGCATGACTGATCCTCGACGTTTCACGCCACGGCCACATCATCCCCCCACCTGAGAAACCTGCACTGGCTGCCCGTCAACAAGAGGATATCCTTCAAGCTCCTCATCCACGCACACAAGGCACTCCACAAGACCGGCCCAGCCTACCTCAACAAACGGCTTTCCTTCTACATCCCCAACTGCCAGCTCCACTGACCTTGCACTCGCCACCGTGCCGCGCATCCGAAGAACAACCACCGGCGGTAAGGCCTTCTCCCATCTCGCCGCCAAGACCTGGAACACCCTCCCACTGAGCCTATGACAGACCCAAGACCTGCTGACCTTCAGGAGGCTACTCAAGACCTGGCTGTTCGATCAGTAGTGCCCCCCACCCCCTCCAGCGCCTTGAGACCCTCACGGGTATGTAGTGCGCTCTACAAATGATTGATTTATTGATTGACTGACACACCAGCTCTTAATTTTTGAAATATACTCTGCTTGTGCTAGCAGCCTGTGCTCTGAGTCGAGGCTTTTAACAATAACTAGAGGAAATGATGTGTCAGTGATAAAGTTCCCTAAAATGTAGTTGAAAATATTGAAGAAATGTTAGCCTGCTCTCCAACACTACATGGGGAGGTCTATATCAAGGTCTAAATTGGGTGGTAAATCTCTGCAGCGTAAATGTTCCTGTCCCAGGAGAAAACTTTTTTTTTAAAACCGGGGCAGGCTAGACATACCCTGCCCCCCATAGGCCTGGTGTGGGCTTTCTTCCTGAGGCCAAACATGTCTATTTCTTGTCATTGATACAGCAGCTATGAGGAGGATCCTCCGATCCACATCTCCAATAAAAAAAATGGAAGTCTCTTGCCTTCTGCAAACCCCACCTTCAAAAACGGTAGGCCAGGGTTCAGGGAGCGAAATGTTAAATTTTGTTAGAGAGTGGTGTGTGGCCCCATTCCTGAGTCTTTGTGAGGCCCCTGGGACAACATCCCCTAGGGCTGCTAATCATATATTAGGGATAGGATCGTTCAGTCTCCTCCCCATGCCTCTTAGAGACCCTGGGGACCCCATCTTCGAAGCAAAACATTTATATTAAGGGTAGGGGGCTCATGGCTCCCCTCTCCAAGCTTCTATGAGGCTCCTTGGACCTCAGCCACCCGGGGCTGTTAGCAAATTCAGGGCACAGGCGCATGCAGACCCTATCCCCTCGCCACAGTAGTGACCCAGGGACCCCTATTCCCTGACTTGATGTGAGGGGGGAATGCAGTCCCCTTCCTGATGCTAGTTTGGCCCCAGGGACACCATCACTGCAGTTTCCTGGCCAGGAGAGTGTGAGCATATGAAGCCCGGCATAGCGCAGCACCCCCCCCCCAACCCCCCAGCAACATCAATAAAAAAAACACACACTGTAAGTCCCCTGGGTATTAAAACCACAACCCGGGGAGAACATACCATGTTTTTTTTTTTTTTTTAAAACACTCCAAGCAAGAGCTCTATGCTCTTGATCTGGAGTTCAGGGACCCCTTGTGGTGTGATGTATGTATTCAATTAGTTGTCTGAAATGAGTTAAAGACTCAAAGACATTGTGATTTTTTTTTTACAAAGACAATAGGTCTGCTTTATGTATATTAGTATGCTAACCTTATGATAAAGTCAATATGCCCATGTTTTATATTTTGGTGTTCTGACCCATTCATAGTATTGGCGTTATCATAAGGTTAGCATACTAACATACATAAAGCAGACCTACTGTCACTTTGTGTGAAAGTGTGTGAACGAAAATAAATGTCATGTGGCAGGAATATACATTATGATGTGTAAATGTTCATTTTTGGTAGTATGTGTAAATAGTGTAAGTCGTGTTACACTTATAACTTTTTAAATGTACTTATAGATTGTGCCATGTTATACCGTGGTAAGTTCTCCGTACCATGGTACATGGGGCTGAGAAGTGAATATGTGATTGGCTGATGGCTGTGTTTACCAAAGTTAAAAGGCAGCCATATCTTTTTTTTTATCACAGTTTTGCTGTGTTCTGCGGCCTACATTTTGCTATGTTCTGGGTTAGGATCTCATTTATAGGTAATCATTAGGTTTCATTGTTGCTCACGCTCTAGTGCCACTGTGTTAAAGTGGTAATAGGTGGAGAATTGTATTTGTACATTTCTATATACTTTAATAACAGTTTAGGGTGAACTGCACTTTTTTTAAAAAGTAGAGTGATATGTAGGTACATGAATAATATTAGCATGAATAATAATAATTGTAAAAACATATAACACAATTAGGTAAATAGAAATAATATACAAATATACATTTAAAATAAAAATAGATTTTTAAATAAGAAACAAAAAAAGCACAAATCGTTATTTAACTCCAATTAAAATAAAAGTAGGAAAAGTGATACACTTGAAAGGGGTTACATTTACTATTCCCACTCCAATGTAAACAAAATCAGGGAAACTACTGGACTTCAGATGAGTTAGATTAACTATTCCCACTCAAGTCTTAGTAACAGTACAGAAAGGTTTAGATTTCGGAGAGGTTAGATTTACTATTCCCACTTTAATTTAAGCAACCTAAGGAAAAATGTAGAACTTCAGATAGGCTTCGTTTACTATTCCACTCCAATCTAAGCAACATTATGGAAAGTATTGGACTTCAGAAGGGTTAGAATTACTATTCCCACTCTGATCTAGGCAACAGTAGGGAAGGTGTTGGATATAGGATGGATTAGAGTTACTATTCCCACTCCAATACAAGCAATTGTAGGTAAAGTGTTGACCTTCAGAGCAGTTCAAATCTACTATTTCCATTCCACAATAAAGCAGGAAAAGTCTTGAATTTTGGAGAGTTCAGATTTACTATTTCCACTGCAATGTAAGCAACGGCTGGGAACGTGTTGGACTTCAGAGGTATTAGATTTTCTATTCCCACCCCAATATATACAACAGAAGGAGAAGTATTGAACTTAAAGGGGGTTAGATTTAGTATTCTAACTCCAACCTAAGCAACAGTAGGAAAAGCATTGGATTTTGAAAGGGTTAGATTTACTATACCCACTCCAATTAAGCAACAATAAGGAAAGCATTAGAGGTGGATGGGCAGGGAAATTGTTGATTTAAAAAAATATTTGAATACCTAAAAACATAATGATTAACCATGTTTAAACAAACAAAATATATTGTATACATCTAAATAAAATGTACACTTTATTTTAAATATACAAAATAAATGTATGAATAAATGAAAAATTTAAATAAACATACATAAGATTGACTTCTATCACTACTACTAAAAAAACACACACTGATAAGATAAACTAACATATAAATAACAAAATAAAAATTAAAAGGATACGCAAATTATAAATAATATAAACTTGTTTATAAACATAATTATTTCTTAAATAGTCTAAACGAAACAGTTGTACATATTAAATATATTATATAATTTCTAAATTAAATATTTAAATATAAAAAACTATAAAGAAAAGCATTTTAATTTAAATAATTTCTCACCCTATTCCCCTACAAATTGAACATGCTACTAAATTATAGATGATTAACTATACCATACAAATAAATTAGAAATCAAACCCAAATAAATAACCATGTTTAAACAAACAAAATATATTGTATACATCTAAATAAAATTTACACTTTATTTTAAATATACAAAATAAATGTATGAATAAATGAAATATTTAAATAAACATACATAAGATTCACTTCTCTCACTACTACTAAAAAAACACACACTCATAAGATAAACTAACATATAAATAACAAAATAACAATTAAAAGAAACTAAAGGATACGCAAATTATAAATAATATAAACTTGTTTATAAACATAATTATTTCTTAAATAGTCTAAACGAAACAGTTGTACATATTAAATAATCAAAGATATTATATAATTTCTAAATTAAATATTTAAATATAAAAAACTATAAAGAAAAGCATTTTAATTTAAATAATTTCTCACCCTATTCCCCTACAAATTGAACATGCTACTAAATTATAGATGATTAACTATACCATACAAATAAATTCGAAATCAAACCCAAATAAATAAAAGAACAATTAAACAATTAAAACATTTACATAACGAATTAAATATTTAATTTAACTTATATTACCTAATATTAAAAATAAATATTTAAAATGTATTTAACTTCCCACCATATGCCCCTAAAACCCAATAGCCCACTACTAAATTTTAAACTACTAATTAAATTTAAAAATTGTAATTGCACATTTAAAACTACAAACAGCATTAAAAAAAACAACTATACTAATATTATATCTTTATTGAATGAAACAGAAATGGAAGGAGATACAGTGGAGCACCATGGATAATAACATCTATACCCTGGGTGTCGTGAGAGGACACCTATGTGTAGATAACAACGTTAAGGGAATTCATGGCAAAGGTTGAATTGGCAGATCATCAGTCGCCATGACTTAAATGAGGAAAAATGGCAGAAATACAGCGAAGCCCATTTAGCGCGAAATAAAATGAACTAGAGATCTAAAGACATAGGATGAGTTTGTGGTCAAATATTCACATATATGAAAAATCGCAATCTCGTTATTTAATGTAACGATTGTTTTTTCTGATGAATGCCATGTATATTTGTGTGTGTGTGTGTGTATATATATTCTCTCTCTGCCTCTAATATGGTTGTTATATCTGTATATTGTACAAGGGAGACAAGAGCCGTCTCAAGTCCATACAGGACAAAATGAGGGCTTTAGATCTGTATAAATTAATGAAATTACACAAGGAAAATGTTTACAGATACTTGTGATGCAACCAGTATCCCATTGAATGTAAAAAGTAAGGGTTTCCCACAAAGGTGCCATTTTGATATTTACATATGGCCGCAATCAATTTGGAACGCAATGTGGTACGATAGTCCGTTTTTGAGGATGTAAATTTTGTAATTGGGTATAAAAGTTTTTTTTACATGGGGACACACTGACGTTGACAAAGGCCGTGAAGGCCTAAACGCGTTTGTCAGCATGATGGTTTGGGCAGAATAAAGAAAGTTAACTTTGGAGTGCTCTGCATACTTTGCTAATGCGGAGTGTTGCTAGGAGGATATACATATACATATATATATATATATATATATATATATATATATATATATATTACCTACTGGCGGTCGCCAGTAGGTAGTTATAGTTAGGAACCTCTTACCATAGGAAAACCGCAACATTCTATTTTGAATAACTTTGGCGCCGGTCGACGAATCCTCGCGAAATTTTCAAAATAGGTGGGGCGCTACGCTCTGCTCCTACCCTGAAAGTCTCGGGGGGATTCGTCAAGCGGGGGCTGAGATAAAAGGGGTGTCCCAAAACGCGTTTTTCCCATGCATTTTTCCATAGGACCTTTAGACACAGCTACAGCCCGAACGGCTGAACAGAGTTAAATGAAATTTGGCAGAGAGGTAGTCCTCAGGTCAAGGAAGTGCCTTTTGTAGGTTTGGTGTAAATCTGTTCAGTAGATTCTGAGAAAATAGCCTTTAAATCAATATATATATCTGAGCCAGCTTACGGTGCGCTTACGGTGCGCCTACCGTACGCGTACGGTGACGTGCGCGAGCGCGATTCTGATTGGCTGTTAGATCTTAGTAAACATTCGAATTGGTCGAAACCAGGAAGCGGCGGCCGCCATTTTGTGTGTTTCACTCAGAAAAAAAAGGGTGATAACTTGAAAAGGGGGCAAGGAATAGAGTTACAGACCCCATAACATTTGAAAGGGGGTCAAAGAAGGACAGAAAAGTACAAAAAAAATTTTATTAATTTTTAAAAAAAATCGCGGGGTACGCGTACGGTAAGCTTACCGTAAGCTTACCGTACGCGTACGGTAGAAAAAAAAAAAACAAGAAGAAAAAAAAATCAGATTTAAGTGTTTAGATATTAGGGGGCTCTAAAAAGAGCCGTTGTGTTTATGAAGTGATTTGCTTTTTTAGTGGTACCTACAAGTAAGTACCGATGCAGAGTCTAAGGTTCAAGAGGAAGACTCTGTTCCCTTCATCATTGAAGTGTACACCATCTCCTCTATAAATGTCTTGCATGTCGTAACGCAAGTTGTTGTGGTAAATGGAACTCATACCATAGTCTCGGAGGAAAGCAGAAACAGATTTGTTGACGTGCTTTCTTGCTTTGTCAATCTGTGGACAGAAATGATTGGACCAGTTCCATTTTTGCCTTTGGCATATGTTAGAAAACACAAAGGCAGTTTTAGGGAAAAGTGAAAACAGTTGTGCAAAGGTCTCCTTCATAAGCATTTCCAGACCTACCCCAGTCAAAGTGCCTAGGTCATTGCCACCACAGTGCACTATTATGAGGTCAGGGTGTTGGATTTGCATGAAGGATTTCACCAATGGCATCAATTGGTGCCACTTTAACCCTCTCTGACCAATCCATTTAATGTCTACATTTGGCAAAGCAAGGTCTCTCACCATACCTGTTTTCTCTGCATACTTTTCACTCCAGAAGACATAGCTGTGCCCTACAATCCACACTGTGAACATCTTCAAAGGAGAACTGGATGCACTCAGGAGGTGTAATTCAGTAGAATGGTAAAAAGAAATGAAAGACAGTTTGGAAATGGAGGCATACATATATATATATATATTTTTTTAAACTGATTGGCTGTTTCATACCATTCTACAATAAAAACTAGGCTGTATGTGTAAATTTATAGAAGCATGTTTTGTATTGGTACAGAAAAATGTGTTACCAAAGAACATTACTATGGATTTGCTGTTAGGTTTGAAAAGTCAAGCACTCCTGCTCTTTGGAAATGAAACATTGTGTGGTGAACTTCTGACCTAACTCTACACAGCAGTGTTTCAAGAGCTATTGCTATGGTAGCAGGCAGAAGTCAAGTTGGGGGAAGGGTACTAGGCTGAAGTCAAGTTGGGGGAAGGGTACTTTTGGAAAAGGGTTGGTTTTCAACCAATAGAAATGTGTGATTACATTTGAAAAAAAAAGGGGGAAGCACTGAGATTTGAAATTAACATGTATATGTGTGGAAAAAGAGAGGGAAACTTTGCCATTATCTGGTTCTGCTGAGAGGAGAGAGGTGTACAGAACAGAGATCCTGGCTCTGATAATCTGCTGTTTGAGTGCCACATTTCTTTCACAACTAACTAATTTTAAAGGTGAGTTTAGAGTTTGAGAGGGGATGTATATGGTAAATTAAGAAATGAATAATAGAATTGGAATTCCTTTTGTTGAAGTTGTGTTTATCATTTTGTGTTTTGGGAGAAATTTAAATGTGAGGAACATGTAAAATAATATGGACTATGTTTTTACGATAAATTAAGGTGTACTGGTATAAATAAGGAATACTTTTAGGGATTGAGGTTGCACTCAGTAATGCAAATACATTCAGCATTACTAAGGCTGGTTGCCCTTGCTGGAGTGTAGTCAGTCACCCAGGTTACACATGTTGCTGGTCTCAGAAAGCTGTTTGGTATTGCTCTGGTGATTTTACATTTGCATTAGATGGAAAGGGGGAGGTATTTTTTTGTGCAGAAGCAGACTCTTGGCACACAGCCAGTTGCTTATCCTGTGGAATCATGCACAGTATTCACAACCGAGTGGGGTTTGAGGTTTCAGTCAGTAATGCAAATACATTCAGCATCACTAAGGCTGGTTGCCCTTGCTGGAGTGTACTCAGTCACCCAGGTTACACATGTTGCTGGTCTGAAAAAGCTGTTTGGACATGTGCTTTTTTAAGAATCTGAAAAGTGGATTCATAATGTGTCAGTCAGTACTTATCACTTGCCAAAAAAAAGAGTAGTAAGTGTGCTTTCAAATTGGCAAAGAAATTTCGTTTTCTGACTAATATGAAAACATGACTCTGTGTGCAAAGAGGAATTACAGGCAGAGATTTATTGCGTATTGCTCTGGTAATTTTACAGTTGCATAAGTAGGAAAGGGGGAACTATTTTTTTTATGCAGAAGCAGACTCTTAGCACACACCCAGCTGCTGTTATTTTTTTTTTGCCCGCTGTTAAGTGATGAATGCAATTGCTTTCACGATTTATAGTGAAATGCAATATATTCTGAAAACAGCAAAAAAAAGGCAAAAAATTGTTTTTGGAAAATATGTAAATATGTGTACTGTATTATAAAATGTTTTATTAAATATTAATACTTTTTTCTTTTTTTTCAGATTGAGAAAGAACATTTTCGAAAACTTGAACCATTTTTATAGCAATTAAAATTAAATTTTAATTAATAAATAATTTTTTGAGTGGGTATGGTAAGTCAGAAATTTCATGGTCCCTTTTTTCCACTTCTCCACAATCACATTTTCAGTTTTTCATTGTAGTCTCTCAAGGACCTTGTAATGTGATAATTGATTTTTAGTGTTTTTTAAAAAAAAAAAAAAAAAACAATTACGCGTACCGTACGCGTACGGTAAAAAAAAAATCAAAAAAAAGTTTAAAAAAATATTTTAAAAAAAGTTGAAAGGTAAGGTTGGCTCTTAAAAGAGCCGTTGTGTTCGGTCAGGGACAGAGGAAAGAAAGAATGGGAATATTAGTCAGTAGGACAAATGTGCTGGTCTATTTTGTTGTTAACTAGGGCAACACTGGTCTCCCTATGAGCAATTAGACCATGACAAGTGGCGCACCGCATTGTAACCCTCGCAAACCGATGGTTAATTTCCAGAGGACCAGAAAAAGGAGATGCTCCCCCCACAGATGAAGGGCTCAGCTGACCTGCCGAAGATGGACTCGGCCCTGCAGATGATGGACCAGGCTGAGCTGCTGTGGATGTGCTTGGTTGACTTACTGAAGGGTTTCCTCCAGTATGTCGAGCATATGTCCTACCGTGTACATCATGAAGGTGTCTCAACATAGTGTGATTCCCGAAGGAATACTTCTTGTTAGGATTCCCTCTTGAAAGTACACGGTCACACAGCTTACAAGTCACTAAAGGTGCATTTACCTTTTTCTTGCCCTCTGGAAAAGAAAAATACTCCCATATGAAAGAGCTCTTTTGTTTCCTCCTTCTCTGCCTCAAGGTAGTGCTGCTAGCCTCACTCTCAGAAGAGGTCTGCTGTTCTGCCATCGTATCACAAAGACAAGTCAGCTCCTTCTCCTAAGGGATCACAAGCAGAAATGAGGGGAATGGGTGTGGTGTAGGAGAGTTCTAGAACTGAAAGTACTTTAAACCAATCAAAAGTTTTGTTTCTTGGTCACATGACCCAACGTGCGCGTACGTTACGCTTACGGTGCGCTTACGGTGCGCTTACAGTAAAAGTACGCATGCACGTAAAAAAGACACGCGCTCGCGCGCATGCGCAAAACAGTCACTCCACAACACTTCCGCGTAACGTGCGCGTGTAGCGTACACGCCTACGCGCCCCACGCGCAGTACGCGCGGCTACGCAAATTGCGTAACTATACGCAAACAGAGTAGATAAATTACGGACATTGCGTAAACCGTACGCTTACCGTAAGCTTACCGTACGCGCACTAAAAAAAAAAAAATAATAATATTTTCTGTTATACTAATATATCTTACCTGTTTGGTAAAAAAAAAAAAGAGAAAACTTGATATATTGCAGATTTTTTTTAAAAAAAACATAGTGTTTTAAGAGAATAAAAAGTTTAAAAAAACTTGTTTTTTTTTTAAAAAAAAAAAACACATTTAATATAAGAATTTATAATAAAAAAATCATACAAAATCAATAAAAAAAAATATGGGAATCACATATGTTATAGGTAAGAATTAGCATTTAAAAAAACATACAAATTCACTGAAAAAACCATGGGTTTCACACACGTTATAGTTAGAAATTAGCATTTAAAAAACCTTGCAAATTCACTGAAAAAACCATAGGTTTCACACATGTTATAGTTAGGAATTAGCATTAAAAAAACCTTGCAAATTCAGTGAAAAAACCATAGGTTTCACACACGTTATAGTTAGGAATTAGCATTTAAAAAACCTTGCAAATTCAGTGAAAAAACCATAGGTTTCACACACGTTATAGTTAGCTGGACATTTCACTCGTAAAAAACCAATGAAATTTCCCCGTTATAGTTAGTTAAGCTAACTATAACTCGCGCGCCCGCAATGCACTGCTGATGACGTCACATATTACATCACTCATGACATGGTCAGTGACATCACTGATGACATCACTGATGACATCTCAAATGACATCACTGATGACATCACTGATGACATCATCCATGTGATAGAGTGGCAGACCTCCTCTCACCCTAATAAAACCTTTGATACACACATTCAAAAATAGAGACTGAAATTTTCAAAAAATAGGACATACCAATACCAATTACAACAACCTCTTCAATAATTCTAAGATCCACATAAACATCCACTCATTCACCAACAGTCCTGTACAGTCACTCATTCGTGTACTCACACATCATATGTACTCATACACCTATACATCCTGTAACACAATGCCTCTCATCCATAGAGTTACTCACACACATAGTTACTCATGCTAATAAAGAATCAAACATACATTTATTTGCATATACATTTATACACACACCACCACACTTACTTCTATGGAAACTTACACATACTTAGTCTTTTAAACAATCACTTATAGAAACACATACTTATTCATACAGGAACTCTTTCAATCTCTCACTCTCACATATACTCACTTATATACACCAATAGTCACATATACTAGTTTAAAACATATGTAGTTACTCATAAAGACACTATTGAGACAGCCATTCACTCACTAACACACCCATACACACACTCTTCCACCCATACAGTCCTGCACATATGCTGTCTTCAACACATACAAACAGTGAGTCACTCATTCATGCACTTATGCACTACGTAATACCCCCCACTGAACCATACAGACACTCAGACACTCATACTGATACTCAAAAAACCAACTAATAACCTATATAGACACTCATGTAGCTGCTCACCAACCCATGCAGCCACTTATACACAAAGTGAGAGACTGATACAGGTATTTACACATTTAAACATTACTCACTTAGCCATGTATTCAATAAGATACACTTAATCAGTCAGTAATACAATCAATTTTTCAAAAACAAATCATCCATTTAGACACTTATATACTCATTTATTCTTCCATCGACCTTGAGATATACATATATAAAACATATTTAATTTTCAGAAAAACACACATTCACTGGATGATGTCATCAGTGATGTCATCAGTGATGTCATTTGAGATGTCATCAGTGATGTCATGAGTGATGTCACTGACCATGTCCTGAGTGATGTAATATGTGACGTCATCAGCAGTGCATTGCGGGCGCGCGAGTTATAGTTAGCTTAAATAACTATAACGGGGAAATTTCATTGGTTTTTTACGAGTGAAATGTCCAGCTAACTATAACGTGTGTGAAACCTATGGTATTTCACTGAATTTGCAAGGTTTTTTAAATGCTAATTCCTAACTATAACGTGTGTGAAACCTATGGTTTTTTCACTGAATACAGTAGGTATTATATATATATATATATATATATATATATATATATATTACCTACTGGCGGTCGCAGTAGGTAGTTATAGTTAGGACCCTCTTACCATAGGAAAACCGCAACATTCTATTTTGAATAACTTTGGCGCTGGTCGACGAATCCTCGCGAAATTTTCAAAATAGGTGGGGCGCTACGCTCCGCTCCTACCCTGAAAGTCTCGGGGGGATTCGTCAAGCGGGGGCTGAGATAAAAGGGGGGTCCCAAAACGCGTTTTTCACATGCATTTTTCCATAGGACCTTTAGACACAGCTACAGCCAGAACGGCTGAACAGAGTTAAATGAAATTTGGCAGAGAGGTAGTCCTCAGGTCAAGGAAGTGCCTTTTGTAGGTTTGGTGTAAATTTGTTCAGTAGATTCTGAGAAAATAGCCTTTAAATCAATATATATATCTGAGCCAGCTTACGGTGCGCTTACGGTGCGCTTACCGTACGCGTACGGTGACGTGCGCGAGCGCGATTCTGATTGGCTGTTAGATCTTAGTAAACATTCGAATCGGTCGAAACCAGGAAGCGGCGGCCGCCATTTTGTGTGTTTCACTCAGAAAAAAAAGGGTGATAACTTGAAAAGGGGGCAAGGAATAGAGTTACAGACCCCATAACATTTGAAAGGGGGTCAAAGAAGGACAGAAAAGTACAAAAAAAACATTTATTAATTTTAAAAAAAAATCGCGGGGTACGCGTACGGTAAGCTTACGGTAAGCTTACCGTACGCGTACGGTAGAAAAAAAAAAAAAGAAGAAAAAAAAATCAGATTTAAGTGTTTAGATATTAGGGGGCTCTAAAAAGAGCCGTTGTGTTTATGAAGTGATTTGCTTTTTTAGTGGTACCTACAAGTAAGTACCGATGCAGAGTCTAAGGTTCAAGAGGAAGACTCTGTTCCCTTCATCATTGAAGTGTACACCATCTCCTCTATAAATGTCTTGCATGTCGTAACGCAAGTTGTTGTGGTAAATGGAACCCATACCATAGTCTCGGAGGAAAGCAGAAACAGATTTGTTGACGTGCTTTCTTGCTTTGTCAATCTGTGGACAGAAATGATTGGACCAGTTCCATTTTTGCCTTTGGCATATGTTAGAAAACACAAAGGCAGTTTTAGGGAAAAGTGAAAACAGTTGTGCAAAGGTCTCCTTCATAAGCATTTCCAGACCTACCCCAGTCAAAGTGCCTAGGTCATTGCCACCACAGTGCACTATTATGAGGTCAGGGTGTTGGATTTGCATGAAGGATTTCACCAATGGCATCAATTGGTGCCACTTTAACCCTCTCTGACCAATCCATTTAATGTCTACATTTGGCAAAGCAAGGTCTCTCACCATACCTGTTTTCTCTGCATACTTTTCACTCCAGAAGACATAGCTGTGCCCTACAATCCACACTGTGAACATCTTCAAAGGAGAACTGGATGCACTCAGGAGGTGTAATTCAGTAGAATGGTAAAAAGAAATGAAAGACAGTTTGGAAATGGAGGCATACATATTTTTTTTTTTTTTTTAAACTGATTGGCTGTTTCATACCATTTTATAATAAAAACTAGGCTGTATGTGTACATTTATAGAAGCATGTTTTGTATTGGTACAGAAAAATGTGTTACCAAAGAACATTACTATGGATTTGCTGTTAGGTTTGAAAAGTCAAGCACTCCTGCTCTTTGGAAATGAAACATTGTGTGGTGAACTTCTGACCAAACTCTACACAGCAGTGTTTCAAGAGCTGTTGCTATGGTAGCAGGCAGAAGTCAAGTTGGGGGAAGGGTACTAGGCTGAAGTCAAGTTGGGGGAAGGGTACTTTTGGAAAAGGGTTGGTTTTCAACCAATAGAAATGTGTGATTACATTTGAAAAAAAAGGGGGAAGCACTGAGATTTGAAATTAACATGTATATGTGTGGAAAAAGAGAGGGAAACTTTGCCATTATCTGGTTCTGCTGAGAGGAGAGAGGTGTACAGAACAGAGATCCTGGCTCTGATAATGTGCTGTTTGAGTGCCACATTTCTTTCACAACTAACTAATTTTAAAGGTGAGTTTAGAGTTTGAGAGGGGAGATGTATATGGTAAATTAAGAAATGAATAATAGAATTGGAATTCCTTTTGTTGAAGTTGCGTTTATCATTTTGTGTTTTGGGAGAAATTTAAATGTGAGGAACATGTAAAATAATATGGACTATGTTTTTACGATAAATTAAGGTGTACTGGTATAAATAAGGAATACTTTTAGGGATTGAGGTTGCACTCAGTAATGCAAATACATTCAGCATTACTAAGGCTGGTTGCCCTTGCTGGAGTGTAGTCAGTCACCCAGGTTACACATGTTGCTGGTCTCAGAAAGCTGTTTGGTATTGCTCTGGTGATTTTACATTTGCATTAGATGGAAAGGGGGAGGTATTTTTTTGTGCAGAAGCAGACTCTTAGCACACAGCCAGTTGCTTATCCTGTGGAATCATGCACAGTATTCACAACCGAGTGGGGTTTGAGGTTTCAGTCAGTAATGCAAATACATTCAGCATCACTAAGGCTGGTTGCCCTTGCTGGAGTGTACTCAGTCACCCAGGTTACACATGTTGCTGGTCTGAAAAAGCTGTTTGGACATGTGCTTTTTTAAGAATCTGAAAAGTGGATTCATAATGTGTCAGTCTGTAAAAGTACTTATCACTTGCCAAAAAAAAAGAGTAGTAAGTGTGCTTTCAAATTGGCAAAGAAATTTCGTTTTCTGACTAATATGAAAACATGACTCTGTGTGCAAAGAGGAATTACAGGCAGAGATTTATTGCGTATTGCTCTGGTAATTTTACAGTTGCATAAGTAGGAAAGGGGGAACTATTTTTTTTATGCAGAAGCAGACTCTTAGCACACACCCAGCTGCTGTTATTTTTTTTTTGCCCGCTGTTAAGTGATGAATGCAATTGCTTTCACGATTTATAGTGAAATGCAATATATTCTGAAAACAGCAAAAAAAAGGCAAAAAATTGTTTTGGGAAAATATGTAAATATGTGTACTGTATTATAAAATGTTTTATTAAATATTAATACTTTTTTCTTTTTTTTCAGATTGAGAAAGAACATTTTCGAAAACTTGAACCATTTTTATAGCAATTAAAATTAAATTTTAATTAATAAATAATTTTTTGAGTGGGTATGGTAAGTCAGAAATTTCATGGTCCCTTTTTTCCACTTCTCCACAATCACATTTTCAGTTTTTCATTGTAGTCTCTCAAGGACCTTGTAATGTGATAATTGATTTTTAGTGTTTTTTAAAAAAAATAAAATAAAATTACGCGTACCGTACGCGTACGGTAAAAAAAAAATCAAAAAAAAGTTTAAAAAAATATTTTAAAAAAAGTTGAAAGGTAAGGTTGGCTCTTAAAAGAGCCGTTGTGTTCGGTCAGGGACAGAGGAAAGAAAGAATGGGAATATTAGTCGGTAGGACAAATGTGCTGGTCTATTTTGTTGTTAACTAGGGCAACACTGGTCTCCCTATGAGCAATTAGACCATGACAAGTGGCGCACCGCATTGTAACCCTCGCAAACCGATGGTTAATTTCCAGAGGACCAGAAAAAGGAGATGCTCCCCCCACAGATGAAGGGCTCAGCTGACCTGCCGAAGATGGACTCGGCCCTGCAGATGATGGACCAGGCTGAGCTGCTGTGGATGTGCTTGGTTGACTTACTGAAGGGTTTCCTCCAGTATGTCGAGCATATGTCCTACCGTGTACATCATGAAGGTGTCTCAACATAGTGTGATTCCCGAAGGAATACTTCTTGTTAGGATTCCCTCTTGAAAGTACACGGTCACACAGCTTACAAGTCACTAAAGGTGCATTTACCTTTTTCTTGCCCTCTGGAAAAGAAAAATACTCCTATATGAAAGAGCTCTTTTGTTTCCTCCTTCTCTGCCTCAAGGTAGTGCTGCTAGCCTCACTCTCAGAAGAGGTCTGCTGTTCTGCCATCGTATCACAAAGACAAGTCAGCTCCTTCTCCTAAGGGATCACAAGCAGAAATGAGGGGAATGGGTGTGGTGTAGGAGAGTTCTAGAACTGAAAGTACTTTAAACCAATCAAAAGTTTTGTTTCTTGGTCACATGACCCAACGTGCGCGTACGTTACGCTTACGGTGCGCTTACGGTAAAAGTACGAATGCGCGTAAAAAAGACACGCGCTCGCGCGCATGCGCAAAACAGTCACTCCACAACACTTCCGCGTAACGTGCGCGTGTAGCGTACACGCCTACGCGCCCCACGTGCAGTACGCGCGGCTACGCAAATTGCGTAACTATACGCAAACAGAGTAGATAAATTACGGACATTGCGTAAACCGTACGCTTACCGT
Source organism: Triturus cristatus (assembly GCF_964204655.1). Lineage (NCBI taxonomy): Eukaryota > Metazoa > Chordata > Amphibia > Caudata > Salamandridae > Triturus > Triturus cristatus. The sequence goes on from NC_140579.1 coordinate 951,109,552, forward strand.
ACGCGCACTAAAAAAAAAAAAAAAAAAAAAATATTTTCTATGTTATACTAATATATCCTACCTGTTTGGTAAAAAAAAAAAAGAGAAAACTTGATATATCGCAGATTTTTTTTTAAAAAAACATAGTGTTTTAAGAGAATAAAAAGTTTTAAAAAAAACTTGTTTTTTTTAAAAAAAAAACCACATTTAATATAAGAATTTATAATAAAAAAATCATACAAAATCAATAAAAAAAATATGGGAATCACATATGTTATAGGTAAGAATTAGCATTTAAAAAACCATACAAATTCACTAAAAAAACCATGGGTTTCACACACGTTATAGTAAGAAATTAGCATTTAAAAAACCTTGCAAATTCACTGAAAAAACCATAGGTTTCACACATGTTATAGTTAGGAATTAGCATTAAAAAAACCTTGCAAATTCAGTGAAAAAACCATAGGTTTCACACACGTTATAGTTAGGAATTAGCATTTAAAAAACCTTGCAAATTCAGTGAAAAAACCATAGGTTTCACACACGTTATAGTTAGCTGGACATTTCACTCGTAAAAAACCAATGAAATTTCCCCGTTATAGTTAGTTAAGCTAACTATAACTCGCGCGCCCGCAATGCACTGCTGATGACGTCACATATTACATCACTCATGACATGGTCAGTGACATCACTCATGACATCACTGATGACATCTCAAATGACATCACTGATGACATCACTGATGACATCATCCATGTGATAGAGTGGCAGACCTCCTCTCACCCTAATATAACCTTTGATACACACATTCAAAAATAGAGACTGAAATTTTCAAAAAAATGGACATACCAATACCAATTACAACAACCTCTTCAATAATTCTAAGATCCACATAAACATCCACTCATTCACCAACAGTCCTGTACATTCACTCATTCGTGTACTCACACATCATATGTACTCATACACCTATACATCCTGTAACACAATGCCTCTCATCCATAGAGTTACTCACACACATAGTTACTCATGCTAATAAAGAATCAAACATACATTTATTTGCATATACATTTATACACACACCACCACACTTACTTCTATGGAAACTTACACATACTTAGTCTTTTAAACAATCACTTATAGAAACACATACGTATTCATACAGGAACTCTTTCAATCTCTCACTCTCACATATACTCACTTATATACACCAATAGTCACATATACTAGTTTAAAACATATGTAGTTACTCATAAAGACACTATTGAGACAGCCATTCACTCACTAACACACCCATACACACACTCTTCCACCCATACAGTCCTGCACATATGCTGTCTTCAACACATACAAACAGTGAGTCACTCATTCATGCACTTATGCACTACGTAATACCCCCCACTGAACCATACAGACACTCAGACACTCATACTGATACTCAAAAAACCAACTAATAACCTATATAGACACTCATGTAGCTGCTCACCAACCCATGCAGCCACTTATACACAAAGTGAGAGACTGATACAGGTATTTACACATTTAAACATTACTCACTTAGCCATGTATTCAATAAGATACACTTAATCAGTCAGTAATACAATCAATTTTTCAAAAACAAATCATCCATTTAGACACTTATATACTCATTTATTCTTCCATCGACCTTGAGATATACATATATAAAACATATTTAATTTTCAGAAAAACACACATTCACTGGATGATGTCATCAGTGATGTCATCAGTGATGTCATTTGAGATGTCATCAGTGATGTCATGAGTGATGTCACTGACCATGTCCTGAGTGATGTAATATGTGACGTCATCAGCAGTGCATTGCGGGCGCGCGAGTTATAGTTAGCCTAACTAACTATAACGGGGAAATTTCATTGGTTTTTTACGAGTGAAATGTCCAGCTAACTATAACGTGTGTGAAACCTATGGTTTTTTCACTGAATATATATATATATATATTAAAAAAGCTGCTAATCGCTTTCACTCCATTCTCCAGCAAAGCAGACGCGGACCACAAGGTTGGTGCTTTTAAGATTATTTCATGTCGGCCATAACTCGTTTCGGTCCAGTCAGACCTTGATCACATGTTATGTTATGTTATGTTATCATGATTTCTAAAGCGCACTGTTACCCTGGGGTGTCCTGGCGCTGTGCGCTACCTATCTAAGAAAGCAGAGGGCCGAGAATTCACGAGAAGAGCCAGGTTTTCAGGCCCTTTCTAAATGGGAGTAATCCAGGGGAGTTCCTGAGATAGGTGGGAAGGCTATTCCAGGCCTTAACGGCACAGTGGCAGAAACTTCTGCCACCCCATCTGAGTTTGTAATAGCGGGGAAGAATAGCGCGTTTGGATGTCAGAGATCTCAGTGTTCTCCCTGGCACATACCACTGGATGGAATGTTTAAGGAATTCAGGGCCAATGCCGTTGAGGGCTTTGAAGACTAGACATAGGGCTTTGAATTGAATTCGAGCTGCAACCGGTAACCAGTGTAGGGATCTAAGCCCTGCCCTTACTGATGTGAACCTGGGTATACCGGTGAGTAATCTGGCTGCGGCGTTTTGCACGGTCTGAAGTCTCGATAACTGTTTTGTTTGAATGTTGATGTAGAGGCTGTTGCAATAATCCAACCGTGATAGGATTAGTGCCGTTACTGCGATTTTTAGGCAATCTTCTGGAAGGAGGGATCTGATTTTGCGTAGGAGCTTAAGAGTAAAGGCGCAGGAAGATACAACCCTGCTGATCTGATCTTCGTACGAGAGTTTGGCATCAATGAGCACCCCTAGATTTTTTGCCTTTGATACCGGGATAGGAGGTCTGCCCATAGATGACGGCCACCAGTCTGTCGTCCAAAGGTTGGTAGTGTTACCAAAAAGAATGACCTCGGTCTTTCCAGCGTTTAACTTGAGGCAGTTTGCTGCCATCCAGGTAGCTATCGCCTTCATGCAGTCGTGACACTTAGAGGCTGTTTCTGCCTCTGCCCCCTTTTTGACCGACAGCACAATTTGAGTATCGTCGGCGTACGAAGACAGTTGAAAGCCGAAAGATCTGACCAGAGTGGACAGTGGGGTGACATAGACATTAAACAATGTGGGGCTAAGCGACGACCCCTGTGGAACCCCACATGGCAGAACAAAGGGCTTAGAACTGTTCTTGCCAAGGTCCACCGTTTGTGATCTATTACTCAAAAAGGATTTCAGTAGATCCCAGGCCTTATCTCCGACCCCGACCGCTGTAAGACGGTCCATCAAGACGTCATGATGGACCGTATCAAATGCGGCCGAGAGGTCCAAAAGGATAAGGATGGCAGCGCCTCCCTGATCCAAGGCCTCCCTAATCTCTTCAGTGGATTTTAAAAGTGCCAGCTCAGTACTGTGCTCTGCACGGAACCCGAATTGCGTGGAATCGAGAGAAGCATTCGTTTGCAGGAATTGGCTGAGTTGGGTATTCATAGCTCTCTCAATCATCTTGGCTGGGAGGGGAAGACGCGAGATTGGCCTATAGTTGTTCGGGTCGCTGGCATCCAAATTGGGTTTTTTTAAAAGAGGGAGAATTGAGGCGATTTTCCAGAGGACAGGAAAGCAACCAGCTTCAAAAATGGAGCAGAATAGTGGGGTAAGAACTTTCCCAATGATTTCTGGGACCATCTTCAAAACAGAAGCTGGGCAGGGGTCCAGTGGGGAGCCGGAGCGAATTTCAGAGAGGAGTTTCATGACTCCCGGCTGTTCCAAAGGAATAAAATGGTTGAGAGTTGGACGGCATCTGTCATACTCTTTATTACCTATAAGCGCCGGTTGTAGGGAGGGTGACGGCGCGAAGGTAAATGAGGAAAAGATAGTATCAACCTTTTGCAGGAAAAATGCAGCTAGTGATTCGCAAAGTTCCGGGGTGCTTACAATTTTTGGGCTGGGGAGAGAGGTTAATTGGGAGATAGTTCTGAACAGCTCTTTGGAGGAAGAACTGGCACCTCTGATCTGTTCTCCGTAATAAAGCTTTTTTGTTTCCTGCACTAATTTTTTGTATTTTGCCAAGGCCAACTTGTACGCTTCCTTACTGATGTCGCAGTACTCTCTTCTCCAAGCACGTTCAAGTTTTTTGCATTCTAGTTTTTGATTCTTTAGATTTTCAGTATACCAGGGGGCGGAAGGATGTACCCGCTTGGTAATACAGGTTTTATCTGGAACTAGTTTACTGCAGGCCAGATCAACCCAGTCTGAATAGGTGGTAGCTGCCTCATCTATGTCGGTCACTGGTACAGGAAGTGAATTAAGTAATAGATCATTTAGAATGTGGCTGCTGATATTTTTCCAGCACCTAGATTTTAACATGGTTCTGTCCAGAGGTTTAGGGTTTTTAAGTGAAATGCGTTTAAGTTCAAATAGAATGGCTGTGTGGTCAGTCCAAGTTAGGGGCAGTGATTTTAAGTAAACAAGGTTAGGGTAGTTGGAGAATATTCCATCCAACGTATGGCCTGCAGAGTGGGTGGAGTCATCTACTAGTTGTTTAAGATCACCTCCGTTAAATATTTGATGCAGTTTTTGACTATCAGGATCATTCGCATCATCCAAGTGAAAGTTAAAATCGCCCAAAACGGTAAAGTTGGTATTACTTAGTCCCTCTTCTAGAAAGGAGCCAATGGAATCTAGAAAAGCCCCTCTAGGCCCAGGGGGGCGATACAGAAGGACACAGTTAAAGGTCTTGTGGTGTGAGATTTGGATGTTAATTAGTAAGGCTTCACAAGTTGAATTGGAGGCGTTGGTAAATTTCGGTTTAAAAGAGTCATGGTAAAGGACTGCCAATCCACCACCTCTTCTAGAGGGTCTGTCTTGGGTGAAGCAGTGAAAACCTAAGGGGGTAGCTTTGAGTAAGTCAGGGCCAGAGGCTTCATGGGACCAGGATTCTGTTATCAGGGCCAGCTTAATATCATTTTCCTCCATAAATAAAGCGCATTCCACGCTATGTTTAATAAGAGACCTAGCGTTAAGCAGAAGGCATTTAATGGGTGGCAGAGCTGATGGGGTCAGTAAAGTGTGAGCATAAAGGGGACTACTCTTCATCGAGATGCTCGGCAGGATAAAGGAGCACCCTGGACAATGTAACTCCTGTGTCTCCTCCATCAGGTGAGGATCCCATCTGGGGCATCTAATATTTGCGGGTGCATGAGCCATTTCCAGAAGATGGTCACGAGAATACCTAATAGGATGGGTGGCAAACGGACCAGGGGGACATGCCCTGAGCCCGGGGCCGAGCGCGGACGGGCGCAGACGGGCTTGCCTTTGGCGCGCGTTCGGCGCGTCCGCTGCGCGGTCGCGTCAGCGTGTGGCTATGAAGGGAAGCGAGAAAAAGACTGAAACGCTAACCGCAAATATGGCGGTGCCCAAGTTCCCAATCCTTTGCCAGGCAAGCGAGGATGGGTGTAAGTGCAAGATGCCTGTGCTTGTGTAAAGATGCAAATTAAAATGAGCAGCCAGGTACAAAAGTTAAAAACGAAACAAATCTAAACGTTATTCAGGTAAAAGCAGCAATCACATTAAACGCTGCTACGTTCGCACGATCTTTTTAAAGTGCAATACGTTAACTTTGATTGGTGGTGGTTCATAGACATAAAACACGTTTTGTATGGAGGTTTAGGCACATGGAGTAGTAGTATAAATACCAATAAGGTTTAGCATAAGTAGTGATACCTTATAAAATCATATTGTTAAAAACAGTGCAATAAATGTGTCATAAATTAAGCAGACAAATATATAAATGTTCATTATGTTAAAAGTTTTCATCAAAATAGTATTTTTTCCACTAAAATATAACACGGATAAATCCATTACTTATTTTTTATATTCGAGAAAAATAATGACCCACTGTTGTATCGTATTGTTTCAGTGCTAAAAGATCCTTACTAAAATGTGCCTGCCGAATAAAAACGTATTTAAAAAAAAAAATTTTTTTGCCTAAATGCATCCATTTTAGATTTCTCCATAGATTCAATTCACCCACTATTCTGTCCACAAATTATTCTTTATTTAAAGTGCTCGTGCTTTTAATTTATTTGTGATATTTTTTTTCTTTTCTCTCCTTCGGTTACCCCCATAACATTGTATGTGTAGTGATGCTAAAAACCTTTGTCCATGTTCACGTGCAATTGATTTAGAAAACCATGATAGTCAATGGATAAGGTTGGAAAGCAGCCTCCCTTGATAATGGCCGACAGTGGCACACATTATGTTGTCCCAATTCATCATATGATTATTTCTACTCCAAATGAGAGTTTCTAAAATCATGGCCAGTCGAATGTTCAGTTAAAGTGCATAACGTTTATATTTAATTGAATACAGTGCAAAACAAGGGCAAGAGTGTTCAGTGAAAATCTCATTACAAACCAGTATAGAGATCCTCTGTGTTATTCTACTGTCTAGATTTAAGATATATCTGGTTTCCAGTTTTCTAAGTCGTCCTTCCCTATCACCTCCCCTTTTAGAGTTGGGTATGAAATCGATGACATAATACGAGAAGTCTTTTAAATTGTTTTTATGCACCTCTTGGAAATGTCTGGCGACCGAGTATGTCGGATCACAATTCTTTATAGCTCTAATGTGTTGCAGGATTCTTTTATACACTGGGTGTTTGGTACTCCCTACGTATTTGAGCTTGCAGGAGCACTCTAGGATGTAAATGGCATATTCAGTTTTACAGTGAAGAGGTTTTGTGATAATTTCCTTATCACTGAAAGCTGTGGAATAAGTTTTTTTTATTAATGCCATACTGGCAAGCTTTACAGTTCCTGCACTTGGTGAACCCATTCGGTTGAGCCTACCACTTGGGAGTTTCAATCGTTCCTGGACTACTGGAGACCAGATTACTATGCAAAGAGGAGGCCCTCCTATAGGTGATACTTGGTTTGGGAGGCAGGTCAAATCCTATCACTGGGTCATTTTTTACAGCAGGCCAGTTGCGATGCACAATTTTTTTGATTGTTTTCTCTTGGTCACTAAACGCTATAATTAGTCTTAATTCATTTGGAATTTGGTTTGGACTAATGGTTGTAATCTTGTTTCTATTAGTAGTTAGAAGCTGTTCTCTATCTAACTTCTGGGTTTTGTGGATAGCTGCCTCTATAGTTATACTTGACTGCATCCTTGATACAATTCTTTTCTTACTGTCCTGCTGGGCTTTAACCCCTTCAGCGCGGCGCGGATTTCCGCGCCACGCTGAAGGTTCCGTGCGCGGGGGCCATGACGGAGCGGTTCCGTCATGCGCACAGCGCAACCGACGTGCATGACGGAACCGCTCCGTCATGCGCGTCATGCGCGTCGAAGGGGTTAACCAGATCGGAGGCATTGCTGCAGATTCTCTTTAGGCTCAACATTTCTCCGTAGGGGATACTTTGAATTAAGTGTCTAGGATAGAAACTCGAAGAGTGGAGAACTGAGTTCCCGGCTGTTTTTTTTCTATATACCCTAGTTTCTAATCTATTTTCTTTAGGGTATATTTCAACGTCCAAAAAATGAATACTAGTGTCGCTGATGGTAGACGTGAAGCTTAAGTTAATATTGTTTTTGTTTATATCTGACACAAAATTAATAGCTTCCATTAGTGAGCCCTCCCACACAATGAACAAATCATCAATGTATTGATAAAGCAGTCTGAAATTTGTGCCCATGTATTGCTTGTGACTGTCTTCGAGGACCAGCTCCTCCCACCAGCCCATGAGCAAACAGGCATAGCTGGGGGAGAAGCTGGCCCTCATAGCCACTCCTTGCATCTGCTGGTAATGAGTCTTATCAAACAAAAATATGTTATTATTCAGACAAAAGTTTATCATATTCATTAACATCACATTGTGTTGTGGCAAAGTCATTTTGTTCTTCCCTAGGTAATGTTCAATTGCACTTATCCCATTAATTAAAATTTTCTTCATAACGATATTGTATACAAAAAATAAATTATTCTTACTTTTGGAATTCTGTTCCACTATATTTTTGCAGTAGTGATATTTTTGACAACATATTTATGTCACATGATATTTTGGAATCCATATTTGTTTCAGTCCCCATATTTAAAATGTGACCATTTTGAAAATGTCCCTGGGCGTGTCTATAATCACACTCTGAGAATGTGCATTTTTCCATGAAAAGGCTGTTGACCACCCCTCCAACTAACTACCTTTTTTCACTCTAGTAAAAAAAAAAAACACAAGCCTTGTTTAAGAATTTCCGTTTTACACTCCAAATATAAAAGGTTGGTTCTCAAATGGGTGCTTCGACTTTTGGAAAGTTTCCCATTTTTCATCTGGGCACATTTTGAGAATGTTTCTTTCCAGAAAGAGGCTAATATACCACTGTCAATGTGATATTTTAGGTCGAGCCTAGAGTCAGTGCGCTTGCGCTGCTCTGCGAGGCATTTTTTATTCTATGTGTAATGTTTGAGCATGCCCACCACAAGTGTTTTTCTTGGGGGGGGGGGAGGGGTGTAATTTTAGTTGGTGGAATGAGGTGTTACACACTGTTCCTATTTTGGAACCGGGCGCCCCAGAGTCTGCCTCGGTTTCTAAAGTGCTACCATGTGGGTGATACTGGAGGTTTACTGGAGTTTATTTTGTTTGTTGTATATAGCGCAAACTCGACCCGATGGTATCAGAGCATCAGTTACGGAGTGGCACATTCATTTTTCTGGTAGGTATGTGGAGATTAAGTGATTTGCCCAGAATCACTGGATGTTGAGCGTCCCTGCCGAGACTCGAACCCGGTTCCCCAGCTTCGAGGTTCACCGCTCTAGATGTTAGGCCACATCCTTTGTGACAAAACAGTTTCATGCCAGTGGTTGTATGGACATCCCTGTTTTCCCTCTACTGAGTGAATTACTCACTGAAATGGAATGTGTTTCTCGACCCTAATGTATAGTAAATTAGGGACAATTGGGAATAATCTATTTAACACTCTAAAGGGCTTTAGTTTCCTGCAATATAGTCTCTATTTGTGTTAGCCAGGGTCGTCTTATGTAGTTATGTGATGGTGCCAGTATGACAACGGTTTTATCATCTAATTGTGGATGTAACTGCCTGCTACTTAAATGTATCTTTTGAGCCGTTGTAAGTTGTGTCATCGGTTTGCATTAAAAACGTTTAACCCAAACACACCGATTTTCAATTACTTCAAGATGAGTGGCAAATTAAAATAAATAAAATAAAATTTCCTTGTTATCCATCTACATTTCCCGCATGGTCTCTACCAATAATTCTCAATTAACAGGTGTCCTCCTCAAAGTACATAGCTTGTATTCCGTTGAGCGTAGTGAACTTTGTGAATCGAGCTGAAGTTGATTGGTTAATAATGACCGGGTCCTTCCTGTTCTAAAGGAGGAATGTGACCTCATTTGTGGTACATTGAGCAAAGGTTTATGTCAGTGGGTGCAATGGCTGAATTAAAAAAGAAATTGATTTAAAAGTCGCACAATATCCAGTTATGATAAAGTTATGATAAAGCAAACACTAAAACTAGTGTTTAGACTTCTGCTGGTGAAATAATCTGATCGGGAGGACCAACGTCGATAACCAATGGGCTGATTTAAAACGCCATGTAGTTTGACTAGGCAGGGTGTAGTCTGCATTCCTGGTAGACAGTTACACTCTGAGCCCGTTCTTTTCATTCCTGGACAGTAAACACCAACTTTCGATTGCACAATGCCTAGCATGTGGAATGATGAATATGAAAGGACATGGCGGCAGGGTGTGGTTGTTCACGAACCACCAGAGGCAAAGGGTGGTGCTGTTTTTAGGTAGAAGCACAGACAGCACAGCTGCCTGGTTTGTTGATGCCATCTTGGGGACATTCCGAAAGCTTAACTGGGAATGAATTTCTGCCATTGCTTACCAATGGCTTTGTGTTTTGTAACTTAACTGTGCTTGCTGTCTATTTGCTGGCTTTTTCTGTTTTAGGCTGTCCAGCTTCAGTTTGGCCCTTCCCTTGCCCAATACTTATTTACTGTATTCTTCCACTAGTACTGGCTTTCTGTAAACAGGCCTTCAAATCTTGTTCTTATCTTGTCACATCTGCTGTGCATTCAAATACAGAGATCAGATGTCAGGCTCCGTCTTCAGAGAGAGCTTGGTGTTTACTTTTCTTTCTTTAACTTCAAAGTAAGAAGATTTGTGTGAGAGTCATGCTGACTGCTGAAGGTGTGCTGGAGGAAGGCTTGACAATATTTTTCTCTTGCCACTCCACTCTTCACCCCTCCACTCTATACCACTCTACTCTGCACTCTGACTCTGCCACTGCACTCTATGCCACTGCACTGTACTCTGTACCACTCCACTTCATGCCAGCGCACTTTATGTGCCCTCCAATCTACTCGGCACCATTGCACTCAAGGTCACTGCATTCTATGCTACACCACTGCATTCTACCATACACCGCTCGACTCCACTCTGGGCCACTCCACTCTGGGCCACTGCAATCAATGCTGCATCACTCCACTCTGCACCGTTCCACTTTACTCTAATCACTGTACTCTACACCACTGCACTCTACACCAATCTACACTGCACCATTGCACTCTATGCCACTCCAACCTTCTACGCTACGCCAGTGCACTCTACACCACTCTACACCATTGAACTATAAGTCACTGCACTCTATGCTACTACTCTACACCATTTTACTCTATGCCACCGCCCTCTATGCCACTCTACTCTGCACCACTGCACTCTGCACCTCCCTACTCCGCACTACTACACTCTACACCATGCACGCTACGCCACTCTACACCACTCCATGCCATTCTACTCCGCAACACTGCACTCTATCCCAATGCACAATACTCTCTACCATTCCATTCTATGTCATTGCACTTTGCACCACTACTCTATGCAACTTCACTGTACCCGGCTCTACCCCCACTACACTTTGCTCTGAAACAATCTATGCTGCACCACTCTTTTCTCCATTTTGCACCACTATTTTCTCCATTTTGCACCACTTTTCTCCATTTTACACCACTCTTTTCTACATTTTGCTCCACTCTTCTGTATTTTACACCACTCTGCGCCATTCTATTTTGAACCACTGAATTTTCCACCAATGCACTCCACACCACTGCACTGTACACCAACTACTCTACATCACTCTATGCTAGTGGTTCCCAGCCGTTTGACTCCTGGGGACCCCACTAACTCCCTACTAGAAGCCAGGGACCCCCAAGCAATTTGCACTATTTAAATTTCAAACCTTAAACAGTAATTTGCAAAAAATACACAAGCAAGTGCACACCAAACAAATTCTCTAAATACTAAAGACTTGATGACTTTATATTGACAAAGTCAATATAGCGGCCGTGCTTATTTATTTATAAATTTTGTTTACTATCGCCCATGCGGTGCTTTCACGTTCATAAAGGCTGCACCCGTTTCTTTAGACACGTATAAAGAAAGGTGCGCGGCTGATATTAACCCCTTCGATGCTGCGCAGATTCCGCCGCTGTGCTGACGGAATCTTGCGCGGGTGTGGTCATGACGGAATGGTTCCGTCATGAGCACAGCTCAACCGTGGGTCATGACGGAACCATTCCGTCATGAGCACCGAAGGGGTTAAAGTGAAAGCGCTGCATGGGTGCTTTTACCCCCCAAAAAACCATCTGTTTGTCAACTTAACCTACATATACTTTTTTTGTCAAAGCCCCCAATGCCACGGTTTGACTTTAATGTTGGCCACAACCCTTTCTTTAGACGCGGCTTGTCTAAAGAAAGGGGCACGGATTTCATGAATGTGGAAGCGCTGCATGGGCGCTAGTAAAAAAATAAATATTTGCAACGGAATAGGTCTCGCATTAGCAAGAGTTTAAGCCAGTAGCTCAAACTCTTGTAAATGTGAGACCTATTGCATTGCAAATGCTTGTTCTACTCTTGCACAAAGGAAAGCTAGCTCCATTCTAAAATCCACTTGCAGAATTTGTGCTCACAAACACAGTAAATGTTTTAAGTTTGTTAACCAAGGTTTGCGTACATATATACAGGTTTTTATAGAATGTGAGCCTGGGTAGCTAGAAAGAGCTCCAAGAGCAGATAGAAGTGTCATGATTCAGGGGCCGACGGCGCTGCTCCGAGGATAAGGACTCCAAATCCCAGCAGCCCCCGCGGCCACCCGCCGGAAGAAACGTCATCGCCCCCGGTCAAGTATAAGAGGCGCGGCAATCTGGTAGGCGGGGCCAATGATTCCCGTTCGAACTAGTGAATCCCAACGGCTACGACCAAACCCCCGCATCGTCCCGCAAATCCCTGTCTTCCATCCAGCCGGTGACCCGACGTGGATATCTCGACAACTGATCTCTCGACGACCCTGAGGAGGCAAGCAGGCTGCGGTTTTCCCGGCGCGCCTCTGCAGATCCTGAGGCACTATCTGCTCCTCCAGACTTCCCGGCGCTCCTCCGCCCCTGGATTTCCCGGGCGTGAGTGGCAGCACCACCTACTTCTGCGGACCTCCCGGCGCTCCTCCGCCCCAGGACCTCGAGGCGTGAGTGGCAGCGCCACCCGCTCTCACAGACCTCCAGGCGCTCCTCCGCCTCCCGGATTCCCAGGCGTGAGTAGCAGCGCCCCCGACACTTTCGACGCTAACCTCAAGCAGCAGCGGCTCCTGCGCTCCTCCGCCCCCGGAGTTCCTGGGCGTGAGTGGCAGCGCCTGAGTCCGCAGGCTGTCTCAAGCCTTTCCTTGCGCCTCCCCGTGAAGGAACGAGGAGCGCGAGCGAGACCTTCTCTCTCTCTGCGTCCCCTTCGTGAAGTAACGGAGAGGGACTCACAGAGAGCAGCCATAGGGAAGACAGAAACCCCAGGTAGGGGGAAGAACGAGTTGGGGGTGTGGGGGAGGTAGAGAGGAGCCTGTGGCTTAACCCGTCTTCTTGTTTCTTTCAGGTCTCTCCCCTGCTGTCCCTTCCCGACCTTCCCTCGCCCACCTGTCTCCTCGTCCGAGGGTATTTGCACGTGCACCGGACAGGGGTCGGATGGGCGGGGGGCCCACACATAGCATCAACGTGATCCTGAGTAGAAGAAACACTTGGACCACGACAGAATCATTGGCCCACGAATATTTCTCCTCCTGATCTCGTTGACGCAAAAACATGGCATCACTAGACAATGTAATGGCCTTGTTGACCCAGATCCAGCTTGAGTTAACGGCATCCAGAGCGGACTCAGTCGCCTTGCACGGCCGTTTGGATCGCCTGCAACGCAATCCCTTCGACGCAGGGATGCCCTCTCCTGTGGCCACGCCGCAGGTAGTGGTGGAGATGCCAGCTCACGTCCCCTTGGCCCCTCCGGAGAGGTTCCACGGGGATATCCAGAAAGTACAGGTTTTCCTCACCCAAGTACAACTCCATTTTCACTGCAAACTTAAACTGTTTGCCACGAACCAGGCCCGAGTAGCATTTCTAATCTCTTACTTAACCGGGGAAGCAGCACAATGGGCGGTCCCCTTAGTAAGACGAGACGATGCCCTTCTCTACGATTGGGACTCCTTTCGGCAGGAATTTGAGCGAACTTTCGACCGTAGAGCGGACACCTTTTCAGCCGATCATGATCTTCTCGACCTACGGCAGATCCCCTCCGATTTCCTAGGGTACATCAACAGCTTTCGCCGTTTGGTGGCAGAAACCGATTGGCCAGAGACGAAGCAGACAGCGATCTTTTATAGAGGGCTCACGGAGGAGCTGAAGGACGTGATCGCCCAGATCGACCCCCAGCCACTCACCTGCTCGGCCATGATAGAATTGGCGTCCAGGCTCGAATATCGCCTCCGGGTACGAAAAGGCGATCATAAACGAAAGGACAAGCCATCCTCACCATACGAGCCACCCCGCGTGTCGGACGCTACAGCATCCGGGCCCGTCCCCATGGAGGTAGGGACGGTGAGAGCTTCTCTGACCCTTTCAGAGCGGGACCACCGACGAAAGCAGGGCCTCTGCCTATACTGCGGGAAGAAGGGCCATTTCCTGCGCGAATGCCCGGTGCGCCCGAAGACCGGTAGGCCCCGAACGGGTCAAACAACGGCCAATCTCGTTGAGGGACCGGCGGAAAACCCCCGTGCTTGAAGGAAAGAGGAGGAACGCCTTCAAGCTGTCAGTTCATCCCTTCGCTGGAAGCCGACGTCACCCAGGAACCCGACCATGTGTTTATCACCGCTCAAGTGATGGTTGACGACTGCTCGCTGGCGGTGAGAGCCATGATCGACTCCGGGGCCACAGGATGTTTTATGGATATCGAGGAAGCAGAGAGGCTGCGAATCCCCCTCCGTTCCAAAGACGTCCCCGAAACGGTGTATGCTGTCGACGGCAAGGAGTTGGAATCCGGTCCCATTCGACAGGTCACTCCGCCCCTGTGGGTTACAATAGGGAAAGAACACGGAGAGTGGCTCACCCTGAATATCATACAAGCCCCTCGCTGCAGGATCATCCTAGGGTTACCTTGGTTACGGCTGCATGAACCGCATATACATTGGGCAACGAACACGGTTACGTTCGTTTCTCCGTTCTGCCAAACCCGTTGCCGTCTCATGAAGGAACCTCTGGGGAAGGGCGACGGAACCACGCACCATGTGGCCACTGCAGCGGAGAAGGAGGTGGTCCTCCCCGACTGCTATACACCCTATATCGGGGTCTTCGATAAGCAGCAAGCCGAAGAACTACCACCCCATCGGGAATTCGATTGCCGCATTGACCTGGTCCCAGGAGCCAGCGTTCCGTGCAGCCGGGTGTATGCTCTTACCGGTCCAGAAACCTGTCATCTCAAAGAGTACATAGACAAGTACTTGAAGCTGGGATTTATACGCCCCTCCAGCTCTCCGGCGGCGTCCCCCCTGTTTTTTATTCCGAAGGCCAACGGGGAGTTACGTTGCTGCATCGACTACCGTTCCCTTAATGCAATAACCATCAGGAATCAGTATCCCCTACCGCTCATTCCCGTCCTCTTGGAACAAGTCCGGGGAGCACGGATTTACACAAAGTTGGACCTTCGAGGGGCGTACCATCTGGTTCGGGTACGCGCGGGGGATGAGTGGAAAACAGCGTTCAAGACCCGATTCGGCCTCTTCGAGTACTTAGTGATGCCGTTCGGCCTCTGCAACGCCCCGGCCGCTTTCCAATACTTCCTCAACGAAGTATTGAGGGACTATCTGGACAAATACGTCGTGGTCTATATCGACGATATTTTGATCTTTTCGTCGGATCTCAAGGACCACGAAGAGCACGTACGATCCGTGCTGGGAGCCCTGGAACGACACCGACTATTCTGCAAACTCACAAAATGTGAGTTCCACGTAACCACCGTGGAGTTCCTTGGCGTCCTGCTCACCCCCGAAGGGCAGATCATGACCGACCAGAAGGTCAAAGCCGTGGCCGAGTGGCCACAACCGACCTCGGTGAAAGACGTGCAGAGCTTCCTCGGCTTCGCGAACTTTTACCGGAGGTTTATCCAACATTTTTCCCAAACGGTAACCCCGTTAACCAAGCTAACCCGTAAGGGAACGCCCTTCCTGTGGTCACCAGAAGCCCAGACGGCATTCGAGCAGCTCAAGACAGCGTTTACCTCCGCGCCCGTCCTTCGCCATGCCCAACCAGAGCTACCGTTCCTGGTGGAAGCCGACGCGTCAGACGAAGCAGTGGGAGCTGTTCTTTCCCAGCGCCAGCAGGATACGGGGCTGCTCCATCCAGTGGCCTTCATGTCCAGGAAACTGAGCCCGGCCGAGCTCAACTACACCATCGCGGAGAAAGAACTGCTCGCCATACGCGAAGCCTTCTTGGAGTGGCGGCATTGGTTGATGGGGGCTCGTCATCAGGTGACCGTCTACACGGACCATCGCAATCTGCAATTCTTACGGTCAGCCCGCCACCTGACGCCAAGGCAAAAGAGATGGACGCTCTTTTTTGCTGAGTATCATTTCGTGGTGACTTATCGTCCCGGGGCATTGAACAGAAAAGCCGACGCTCTCTCACGCCAAAATCCTCCATGTCTCCCTACGGTGTCTCCCGAGCAATCCATTCTCGCTCCGGATCAGGTCATAGGTAGTCTGAAGACCGAATCCTTTCTGCAGGGGGTAAAGAAAGGTATCCAAACCTTCACCTGGTCATCGTGGTTACGAAGCCACAAGGAATGGCGTCTTTTCCAGGGTATCCCCTTGTGGGGGTCCCGGGTATTAGTCCCCACATTGCAACTCCGAAAGCTCGTCTTCTCATGGTGCCATGAAGTACCCAGCGCGGGGCACATGGGAGGGACAAAAACCCTGGAGAGGGTGTTGAGACAGTTTTGGTGGCCTACTGTCCGACCTGATGTGTTGCTATGGGTGAAGAGATGTGCGGTTTGTGCCCAGATGAAACCCGACCATCAGCGACAACAAGGACTGCTGATGCCACTTCCTACCCCGATGAATCCCTGGGAACGGATTTCCATAGACTTCGTGGTGGGGCTGCCGAAGGACCAGGGATGTACCGCCATTATTGTTGTCATTGACTATCTCACAAAGATGGGCCATTTCATCGCCTGTAAACAAGTCCCCTCGGCAGGGGTATTGGCGTCCCTCCTGTTGAGACACGTGGTGCGACTTCATGGACTCCCGATGGGGATCGTCTCGGATAGGGGATCGCAGTTTACTGCCCGGTTCTGGAGGGTGTGGTGTGAGCAGCTCGGCATCCATTCCTCCCTATCCACGAGCTTCCACCCCCAGACGGATGGGCAGACAGAGCGACTCAACCAAACCCTGAAACAATACCTGCGTTGCTACGCCGCTAAAGCGGCGGACTCTTGGGTTGATTTGCTCTGGGTGGCCGAGGTGGCGTATAATAATGCACAACATTCCTCAACACACCACACTCCATTCTTTCTTGCTTCCGGGTTCCACCCCCGCTTTGTTCCCTTCATTCTCCCCAGGGAGGCGGTGTCCCTTCCTGATTTGCAGACAAGACTCAGCACCATACACACTGCTCTCAAACAGGCCAGGGCCAGCTTGAGGGTAGCGAAGACTCGCTATAAAGCCCAAGCCGACAAACGGCGGAGACCCGCACCGGTGTATCGCAAGGGGGAGAAGGTATGGTTGTCCACGAAAAACATCCGCTTCCGCTATCCCAGTGTTTTTCACCCGAAGTACATTGGACCATACCCGGTGGTGCGACATGTGAACCCGGTGGCGGTGCTACTGCGGTTGCCCCCGCATCTGCGCATCCATCCTGTGTTCCACGTGTCGTTGCTGAAACCCTCTCTGTGCCCGGTGAAGAAGCCCCCTGCGCCTGTCTGGGTACACCACGAGCAGGAGTACGTCGTTCGCCGTGTTCTGGATTCCAAACTGGTGAGGGGCAAGCTCTGGTATCTTTTGGCCTGGAAGGGATACGGCCCGAGGAGAACTCATGGGAACCGGCGACGGCGGTACACGCGGCTCGACTGGTGGCGGCCTTCCACCGCCGTTCGCCCTCCAAGCCCGGAGGCTCCGGCGGTCCGGTGGCCGGGGTGAAGAGGGGTGTGCTGTCATGATTCAGGGGCCGACGGCGCTGCTCCGAGGATAAGGACTCCAAATCCCAGCAGCCCCCGCGGCCACCCGCCGGAAGAAACGTCATCGCCCCCGGTCAAGTATAAGAGGCGCGGCAATCTGGTAGGCGGGGCCAATGATTCCCGTTCGAACTAGTGAATCCCAACGGCTACGACCAAACCCCCGCATCGTCCCGCAAATCCCTGTCTTCCATCCAGCCGGTGACCCGACGTGGATATCTCGACAACTGATCTCTCGACGACCCTGAGGAGGCAAGCAGGCTGTGGTTTTCCCGGCGCGCCTCTGCAGATCCTGAGGCACTATCTGCTCCTCCAGACTTCCCGGCGCTCCTCCGCCCCTGGATTTCCCGGGCGTGAGTGGCAGCGCCACCTACTTCTGCGGACCTCCCGGCGCTCCTCCGCCCCAGGACCTCGAGGCGTGAGTGGCAGCGCCACCCGCTCTCACAGACCTCCAGGCGCTCCTCCGCCTCCCGGATTCCCAGGCGTGAGTAGCAGCGCCCCCGACACTTTCGACGCTAACCTCAAGCAGCAGCGGCTCCTGCGCTCCTCCGCCCCCGGAGTTCCTGGGCGTGAGTGGCAGCGCCTGAGTCCGCAGGCTGTCTCAAGCCTTTCCTTGCGCCTCCCCGTGAAGGAACGAGGAGCGCGAGCGAGACCTTCTCTCTCTCTGCGTCCCCTTCGTGAAGTAACGGAGAGGGACTCACAGAGAGCAGCCATAGGGAAGACAGAAACCCCAGGTAGGGGGAAGAACGAGTTGGGGGTGTGGGGGAGGTAGAGAGGAGCCTGTGGCTTAACCCGTCTTCTTGTTTCTTCCAGGTCTCTCCCCTGCTGTCCCTTCCCGACCTCCCCTCACCCACCTGTCTCCTCGTCCGAGGGTATTTTCACGTGCACCGGACAGGGGTCGGATGGGCGGGGGGCCCACACATAGCATCAACGTGATCCTGAGGAGAAGAAGCACTGGGACCACGACAAGAAGAAATACTATGAGAGAAAGAAGAGTTTTGTGAGGAGAAGACCATTAGATTCTCAAATTATAGAGACAAAAAATATAAAGATGTCTCGGTTCTTAAATCTATTTCTCTGTTGCAATAATCCTAAAGGGTCAGCATGGGGAGTTTGTTGCAATAAGAATACAGTTTTATCTTCCTCAGGGAGATGAGAGCTCAGAAGATGGTGGCTAGAAAAAAATATGAGAACTCAGATTCTTGGATTTTTAAGAAAGTGTGGATCTTTCTGGATCAACACAGTTAAAAGTTAACGCTGCATTGAAAGTGAGATTAATAGATTTGGGATCATTTTCAGTTTATCTGTCGTGGTGGTTTGAGTACCACTATTATCACAACATCTCGTGTGCATATATAAAGTATACATTCACACCTGGGATTATCTTGGTGCTGAATACCATATGTTTATTGTTATGCACGTAAATGGTGCTTATTGTATGTACCTTGGAAGGATGAAGCACCAGGATACAAACCTGTCGGAGAGGGCTTAAACAAATATCCCTCAAGTGGATTCATTAGTATAACAAGCCACCAGACTAATACCATCTGTATGGGTTCTTCAACATAGCTATCATGACACCCATCACAGTGGAGACTTGAATATGACTGTAATCACACAATATCTTCATGGGACTTGAACATGACTATAATCACACACTATCTCTGTGCACTATCCCTGTGCTTCCCTATACTCATACACTATCTTTTTGGGTACATGTGCATCCTTACATTCATTCACTATCTATGTGGGGACCTGGGAATGTCTATAATCACACAATATCTCTGTAGGGACCCGGGCATGTCTATAATACACACTATCTCCGTGGGGACCTATGCATCTTTAAATTCACACACTATCTCTATGGGGACCTGGGCATCTCTACAATAACACACTATCTCTGTGGTGACCTGGGTATGTATATAATCACACACTATCTCTGTGAGAAACTGGGTGTGTCTTTGATCACACACTATCTCTGTGGGGACAGATCTTTTGTGTGACAAGAAGTTACATCTGTCTGTCTATCTGTCTGTCATCTATCATCCCTAGGGACCTACACCAATGTGGATTGGCTGGCAGGGAGTTAGCTGGCACGATGTGACACCACTGTGGAACCTCTTCATTTTTAGTCGGTAGACAAGTCAAATGTTGTGATAATGGTTACTTTAACCTTATAATTTCAGTTGACACTTCAGTGAGTGCAACTAATCCTTACCATAAGGATAAGTCACAAGAAGGACAGCTGAGTTAGGCTATGCCATTGAGTGATGAGTAAGGGGTACTTTACCGACTCATAGCGCTACTGGTGTCATGCCCCGTTGAGCTGCGATAGTTAGTATATGGCTGGGGAGAATCTGTTTGATGCAACAAGGCTATACATGGGTAATGTAGTCCCTGAATACCATAAGGAACTGCTTCAGATAAGTGAAGAGATCAGTTGAGGCTTATAAGTCTGCCCAAAAGACCCAGATTTTTGTTTAATACAATGGTGTGTTTATAGTTGTACAAAATATCGCTTTTTATATATAAAATAATAAATATTATATATATAAAATATTTATTTTAAAAAAGTAATTAGATTTAATATACATTTTAACTAATATAAAAGATAAACTTGCTTACAAAAATTAAAACATATAGACATAATTTATATACATATATTTACTTTAAAACAATAAACTAACTTAAATTTATTTTATAATTTTGAAATTATCTGAAAAAGTAACAAAAAATATATATATTTATACCAATTACATACAATCTAGTAAAACTCATTCTATTATAAATTAAAACATTAAACTATGTAAAACCATTAAACTAAAATTTCCCACTCCAGTGAGTGCAACAGTTGGGAAAGGGTTGCATAGCGGAGAGATACAATTTACTATTCCCACTCCAGTCAATGCAACAGTAGGGAAAGTGTTGGATAGCGGACAGGTGCAAATTACAATTCCCACTTCAACGAGTGCAACAGTAGGTAAAGTGTTGGATAGAGGAGGGGTATAAATTACTATTTCCACTTCAATGAGTGCAACTGTAGGAAAAGTGTTGGATAGCGGAGGGGTAAAAATTACTATTCCCACACCACTGAGTGCAACAGAAGGGAAAGTGTTGGATAGCGGAGAGATAAAATTTCTATTCCCACTTCAATGAGTGCAACAGTAGGGAAAGTGTTGGATAGCAGAGGGGTAAAAATTACTGTTCCCGCTCCAGTGAGTGCAACAGTAGGAAAATGTTTGGATAACGGAGGGGCTTTTAACCTAATTTAGATATTAAAATACCCATATAAAAACACGTTTTATTTAGTTATACTGAATAGTAAATTTAGAAATAAAACCACTTTAACTTATAGTTATAGCATTTTGATAATTTAACAAATGTCCCAAAATAATTTAAAAACTGTGTGCATAAATTTCGAACTAATATAGTGCAAAAACAGGTATAAAAACATTTTTTATATAAACTTTGCTAAACTCAAAATATTAAAAACATAAACAAAAAAAAGTATTAAAAATATTTGAAAACACTCTAAGCAAAAGTAAGGGAAGTGTTGAACTTCTGCCTATTTAGATTTACTATTCCCACTTCAGTCTTAGCAACAGTAGGAAAAACATTGGTTTTTGGAGGGGTGGAAGCAGGGCTGGACTGGCCGTAGCAGGCACAGGGCATTTCCCCGGTGGGCCACCAGGTCGGGTGCCAGTTTTGGGGCCCTGGAGGGCCATTTTAGTCCACTCACTGGAGTGGGAATAGTAATTTTTAACCCTCCGCTATCTAACACTTTTCCTACTGTTGCACTCATTGGAGTGGGAATAGTAATTTTTACCCCTCCGCAATCCAACACTTTCCCTACTGTTGCATTCACTGGAGTGGGAATAGTAATTTGTAACCCTCCGCTATCTAACACTTTTCCTACTGTGGCACTCATTGGAGTGGGAATAGTAAATGTTATCCCTCTGCTATCCAACACTTTTCCTACTGTTGCACTCATTGGAGTGGCTTCTCTTTTTATAGCCTGCATGACTAGAGCGCAGTTGGCCAAGATGGTGTCCCCGCTTCTCCCTACGGAAGCCCTGAGGACCGAAAATGACAGCGTGAGTCTGGAAAGAGAGCCACAAGCCTCAATCATGGGCGAGACCCTCCCCCGCAGTCTCCCGGTAAACAGAATGCTCTTAGTTTGCACACAATGTCAAATTTAATATTGAGGAAAGCCTAGGAATTGGATGGACTAGATTTACTGTTCCCGCTTCAATTTAAGCAACAGTAGAGAAAGTTTTGGACTTCAGAAAGGTTACATATATCATTCCAATATAGTAATTAAAAAAAAAAATTAAATACCTAAAAACTTCAATTGATTAACCATAGTTAAACTAGAAATTATATATTGTATAAATTTAAATAAAATGCACAATTTATTATAAATATACAAAACAAATGTATAATTAAATGAAATATTTAAATAGACCTACGTAGAATTCACTTCTCTCTCTACTACTGAAAAAAACACAAACACCAAGAAGATAAATTATAAAATAAATAAAACCATAATGAAATTAAAATAAATGAAACATATAAAATAATAAAGATATTATACAGTTGCTGATGTATATTACGAATTTTTTTGCATAAATAAAACTATTTTTTCATTTTAAATATTCAATGAAAAAATTGATTAATGAATTAAATATTTCAGTAACTAAATAAATAAAACTATTTTCATTGAAATAATTTCTCACCCTATTCCCCTACAAACTGACATGCTGCTAAATTAGCTAAAACGAATTATATTCTACGAAATATGAAGTACAAATCTCAAATTGAACTCAAATAAATGAAAGAACAATTAAAAAATTTAAACATTACATACTAACAATTTATAGATTGATGTTACCTTACATTACTTCACATTAAAAAAGAGTTAGTTAAAATGTATTTAACCTCCCACCATATTCCCCCAAAAACCCAATATCCCGCTACTAAATTACAAACTACTTAACATAGGTATTAGTAGATCGCACATTAACTCTTGGGCATCTTGGCACTGACAGATGTTTATTGTTACCCCACAGTTTTCATTTTATTGACCTCAGATGGTTGAAAGCCTTAGTGGACCCTCTGGGATTTTAACCTTTGACCATGAGATTGAACACAGGGCCCTGCAGTGGACACATTATGCCATGGAGCCACCAGACCAATCTAATTGCCTTTTAAAAATTCAATTACACATTTAAAATTGCAAACTACATTTAAAAAAAGACAATTTAACTAATATTTAAGTGTGTGTGTATATATATATATATATATATATACACACACACTTAAATATTAGTTAAATTGTCTAATCTCGACGAGGAACTTAGTGTACATTTACATGATGACTAATTCTGTGTTCTTTCTGATTCTAAATCTGTATACCTGTATCTATTAGGCCACTAACTATGGTCCTATATGTCCTTTTTGCTGGCTGAAAAAGTTAAGAATGAATTTTAGCCAATGTGAATACTATGATGGAATAGTAGAATCATGTGTATTTTAATTATGTGTTTTACAACATTTACTATATTACTTTATTTCCTTTTTCTTTTTCTGTGCACAGGAAGAAAGGAAGGGTCGCCATCTTACCGGACCATTTTCATCCGCACCGGTTACCCTACCCTTTTCTTCCCGGTTCCTTGAACACAGATAAGATTTATATATCCTTCTGTATTTTTTACATATTTTGATATTGTTTTGGCCACTATTTTGAATGAAATGGAAGTCTTAATAGGCTGTTGTTTCTAAACAATTCGACGCAGGTGGCTTGTGACTCAACACTCCAGCAATTACTGTGTTTATTTATGTTGATATTTTGGTTCTCCGGAACTGTGGCTCTTATAGGCACTATGCTGACTTCTAATTGATGCTACAGATGTACACACATATACTTTATGGAACTGGTATTATGAACAATGTTTTTGCATTGTGTCTGCGGCAATAATGTAATTGGAAATTATCGACTATGACGATTTATATGTCTATACACTATTTGTATTCTACTAGCAATAATTCGACACTTGCATTTGGCAGTTTGTGTAAACTCTTTATTTGGTTGCATAATGCTGACATTTCACGGGCCTTTGATAGGAGCACTAGACTGCACGAATATGAAACAAAGACACATTATCAGCATCATGACCTTCATATGTGTTAGTACCCATTCTGGCCGATAATGAATGACACACTATTTGTGTTACATATTTTGTTGGATTTAGATGTGTACGGAATAACTCTGGACAAAGTGTAACCAAGAACCATGGCAGGTCTCATATCTTTACATTGTATTTAGACATTTAGTAATGGCCGCCATGGTTACTGACATCACTTGCCAACTTATTTGTGCCTGTCGTCTGTTTCAACAGTCAGATAAATACTTCCTGTTTCTTGTTGCACTTCGTGTGATCAAGTCAGTTTCACTGACGAAACGCGTTACGAGTGTTAATTAAAACTTTGAGTTTATCCTTCCGAGTGCGAGTCCTTCTATTAGAAGATTCTGTGTGCATATTGACTGCCGGGAGACCTGCTCGGTATTTACTCGCCACCTGCCTACGGGACACGGATTTCAGGAATCTGGGTCATTTGTGTGCAATATATATATATATATATATATATATATATATATATATATATATATATATATTCATTCACTGGAAAAACCATAGGTTTCAGGCACTTTATAGTTAGAAATTAGCATTTCAAAAAACCATAGAAATTCACTGAAAAAATCATAGGTTTCAGGCACGTTCTAGTTAGTTGGACATTTCACTCGTACAAAATCATAGAAATTCCGGCGTTAGTTCAGATAACTATAACTCGCGCCCCTGCAATGCACTGCTGATGACGTCACATATTACATCATTCATGACATGGTCAGGGACATCACTGACATCACTGATGACATCATCCAGTGACTGTGTGTTCCTGTAAAGTTTAATTTTGTTTTATATATATGCGAAGCTGTATTGAGGAATGAGTGGGTGTATAAGTGTCTGTGTGGAGGATTTAGTAGGTACATGACTGACCGTATAAGTGAGTGGTTAAATGTGTCTTACTGAATGCATGGGTTAGTGACTAAACTGTGTGAAAGTCTGCATCTGTCTGTTGTTGTGTAAGCTGCTGCATGGGTTGGTGAGTAGCTGCATGAGTGTCTGTATGGGTTATTGATTGCTTGCCTGAGTATATGTATGGCTGCCTGAGTGTGTGTGTGTGGGTGGGAGGTGTGTGACTGTGCATAGATGTGTGAGTGGTTGATTCACTGGGTGTATGGGTTCAAGAGTGCATGTGGAAACAGCTGTGTGGGTGAGTGTGTGTGTATGGGTGTGTTGGTGAGTGAATGGATGTCTCAGTGGTATATGTGCAAGTAGCTACAGATGTAAAAGGCAGTATATGTGAGTGATGTTGTATATAAATAACTATGTGAGAGTCATTAATTGTGAGAGTGGCTGCATGGATGAGTGTGTATTTGTATCAGTGATTCTATAAGAGAGTAATTATGTGTTGGTATCTGTATGAATAAGTGAGGTTGTGTTTGTATAACTGTATAGGTGAGTAAATGGAAGTATGATTTATTCTTTGCATGACTGACTAAGTGTGTGAGTAACTCTGGTTATATTCAGGTGTGAAGAGGTGCATCAGATTTTCAGGTGGATGATGTCATCCGTGATGTCATCAGTGATGTCATTTGAGATGTTATCAGTGATGTCACTGACCATGTCATGAATGATGTAATGTGACATCATCAGCAGTGCATTGCGGGGGCGCGAGTTATAGTTAGCTGAACTAACTATAATGCCGGAATTTCTATGATTTTTTACGAGTGAAATGTCCAACTAACTATAACGTGCCTGAAACCTATGGTTTTTTCAGTGAATTTCAAAGGTTTTTAAAATGAAAAAGTCTAAAGTACCTCAATCCTATGTTTTTTTTAGTATATATATATATATATATATATATAATATTATATATTTTCACTGAAAAAAACATAGGTTTCAGGGGCGTTATAGTTAGCTGGACTTTTCACTTGTACAGAACCATTGAAATTCCCCGGTTATAGTTAGTTTAGCTAACTATAACTCGCGCGCCCGCAATGCACTGCTGCTGACGTCACATATTACATCACTCATGACATGGTCAGTGAGATCACTGATGACATCTCAAATGACATCACTGATGACATCATCCAGTGAATGTGTGTTTTTCTGAAAATTAAATATGTTTTATATATGTATATCTCAAGTTCGATGGAAGAATAAATGGCTACATAAGTTTCTAAATGGATGATTTGTTTTTGAAAAATTGATTGTATAACTGACTGATTAAGTGTATCTTAGTGAATACATGGCTTACTGAGTAATGTTTCAATATGTAAATATCTGTCTCAGTCTCTCACTTTGTGTATAGGTGGCTGCATGGGTTGGTGAGTAGCTACATGAGTGTCTATATAGGTTATTAGTTGTTTTTTGTATGAGTGTCTGAGTGGTTCAGTGGGGGGGATTACGTAGTGCATAAATGAGTGACTCACTGTATATGTGTTAGTGAGTGAATGACTCTCAATAGTGTCTTTATGAGTAACTACATATGTTTTAAACTATTATATGTGACTATTGGTGTATATAAGTGAGTATATGTGAGAGTGAGAGATTGGAAGAGTTCCTGTATGAATAGGTATGTGTTTCTATAAGTGATTGTATTAAAAGACTAAGTATGTGTAAGTTTCTGTAGAAGTAAGTGTGGTGGTGTGTGTATAACTGTATATGCAAGTAAGTGGATATTTGATTCTTTATTAGCATGAGTGACTATGTGTGTGAGTAACTCTATGGATGAGTGGCGTTGTGTAACAGGATGTATAGGTGTATGAGTACATATGATGAGTGAGTACATGTATGAGTGACTGTATAGGACTGTTGGTGAATGAGTGGATGTGTATGTGGATCTTAGAATTACTGAATAGGTTGTTGCAACTGATATTGGTATGTCCATTGTTTTGAAAATTTTAGTTTCTATTTTTGAATGTGTGTATCAAAGGTTATATTAGGGTGAGAGGAGGTCTGCCACTCTATCACAAGGATGATGTCATCAGTGATGTCACTGACCATGTTATGAGTGATGTAATATGTGACGTCATCAGCAGTGCATTGCGGGCGCGCGAGTTATAGTTAACTAAACTAACTATAACGGGGGAATTTCAATGGTTTTGTACGAGTGAAAAGTCCAGCGAACTATAACGCCCCTGAAACCTATGGTTTTTTTCAGTGAATTTCAAAGGTTTTTTAAATGCAAATTTTTAACTATGCCTACAGAGATAGGACATGTGAAGAAAGAAGGAAAAACGCACAGAAAGAAAAAAAAAAGAAATGCAGAAAGAAGCAACAGAAGTCCTCAAAGACGAAAAAAAGTGCAGGAAGAAGGATAGCTTGCGGAAAGAACAAACAGAAGAGCAGAAAGAAGCCTTGTTGCAAAATCATCCTGTACCCTCAAATTTTTCAGACGGATACTGGTGGTAACGGAGTCTGACTAACCAGTCCTAGAGCCAGTGCTATGTTAAAAGACACTCAGAATACAGTGAAAACACCTACATACACTCAGGAACACTATGCGTTGGGGTCCCCCTGTGATTAGCATGACCTCCTCTGTAAGCCCCTAGTATATAATAGGGCAGGGGGATTAAAACTACCTCTTAAAACGCGCCACAGGGCGTGTTTGCGCACGTCACCTCAGGCCCCGTCCCCTCCCTTCCTTACTGTTTAAACACACCCTGTGGCCGTTTTAAGTTGGGAGATTAAGTCCCCTTGAATCCTGAGGGTCCCTAGGGGCAAAATAGCCCACTAGGTACGTCCAGTAAGCGCCATTGCAGAGAGGTGTAAAAAGGGGCATGGCCTGCACCACCTCTCTGCAACGCAGCGCAGTGGCGCTTACTGGATGCACCTGGTGGGCTAGTTGGCCCCCAGGTTCCCTCAGGATTGAAAGGGAATTATTTCCCCAACTTAAAACGTGCCACAGGGCGTGTTTACACACGTCACCTCAGGCCCTGTCCCCTCCCTTCACCACTGTGTAAACGCGCCCTGTGGCCGTTCTAAGTTGAGAGATTAAGTCCCCTTGAATCCTAAGGGTCCCTAGGGTCAAACTAGCCCACTAGGTACCTCCAGTAAGCACCACAGAGCTGCGTTGCAGAGAGGTGTAAAAAGGGGCATGGCCTCAGAACACCTGTCTGCAACGCAGCTCCCTGGCGCATACTGGAGATACCTGTTGGGCTAGTTGGCCCTCAGTATTGAAGAGGAATTAATTCCCCAACTTACAACTGGCCAGGGGGTGCATTTGCAGAGTGCTGCAAGGAGGGGGCGTGGCCTCCGGCGCGATGCCGGTCTTTTATTTATTTTATTTTTTTAAGAAGGAGGGCTGTGTGGCCCCCCTTCTTTTTCTAATTTATTGGCCCTGGGGATACCATCCCCCAGGGCCTGCCCCCTAATTTTTTTAATTTGGAAGGGGGCCGTGTACCCCCCTCCCGAGGCCTTAATCAGCCCCGGGGACCCCAACCCCCAGGGCATGGCCATTTTTTTTTTTGTTTGTTTTTTAATTATTTAGGAGAGGGGCTGCGTTGCCCCCCTCCTCAGGCCACTCATGGCCCCGGGGACCCCATCCCCCGGGGCTGGCATTTTTTTATTATTTAAAAAAAATATATCTATTTATATAAACACCTAGGACATGCTGGACAAACCGTATGTACCTATCACCATGACGATTTGCGTGATATTCATTAAAAGGCGACTATGTATACAATGAATCCACGTGGAATGTATTTACACCGCTTGTGAAGCTCTGACGTGTCTGACGCCCTACCGTGCCTAATCCCGGCGCCCCCGCCGTTGGGTACTCTCCAAGTAGACACCCTTGTCGTGTATTTATACAAACATGGGTAGCTATTGACGGTCACATTTAATACACACGCACACCAAGCCATTCAAAGGGGATTTGACAAAAATTCGACCAAAACTATGCAAGAAACCCCCCTCACGGTTAATAAAACACACATCCACCTCCGGATGTGTAATACTTTTTATTTTACTCTCTGGAAAGGAGACGAACTTCATTTGAGAGTCACAGCGCGCTCCTGGCTGAGCCCAATGCTGTGTTACACCCACCAGTGCCCGCCGAGTGCCACACACCTCTGTGTTGTATTCCAGCAGCTAGTGCGTATGCTATGACACTCTCTAGCCCATGTGCACTGTAACACCACCCCGTGAATGTCATGCCACACTTTCCTTCGCACGGGTTATATTGCCCCATCTAACGTGCCTTCTTCGATGCCTATGTTATAACGCACAGCGCTATGCCATACATATTACAATCTGGGATCCATATCTTTGTCACAGTGCATATGCAACGTTACACTCCTCAGCACATATTTTAGATTACAACTTTAGAGACTAGTTAGGTTACACAACCCTGCCCTGTGCATATTACACTCCAAGGCGCATATCGCATAGCACGAGCTAGTGCCTGAGCTATCTCGCGCTCTCCAATGAATCGGTCATTGCGCACAATGTATTGCATATTATATTTCACGCCCCGGTTCATCTTGTATCACACTTTTTGGTGCATAGTTTATACCATACACTATATCTAGTTTTCATTTTCAATCGTGCTCTCAGGACAATGTTCTCTATAACACTGCGTTCACCTACCCTTTTCACAGACATTACATTTTGCGATGGGGTGGAGGGTCAGGGGGTGTTTCTGCCAAGTGAGCCCAGAGTCACAGTCACAAACGTCCTCTTCTTCCTGAATAAAAGTGAGATTATGCTGCATACTTGTTCATATTTTAAGTAGTTCGCACAGACACACATTTTAAAAACAATAAAGTCCCTAATACCCACCTTCTCTGAACAGTTATCTTGCTGCCCCATCCACCTCCTCCCTATCCTCTGTTGTCTGAATCCATGGACTAGCCTCCTCCCTCCTGCCATGCATGGTCTGATGTGCTGCCACTGCCCTCCATTTAGCATGATGTACCAGTCCACTCCTCTTGCCCTCCATTGCCCAATTATATGCCCCATCATTGACCTGCTTAGCCTCTGTGCTTAGCTTGCTGCCCCTATTCTCCTTCCCCCTGCCCTCCGATGTCTTTGTGCATGCCCCTGCTCCATCCTTTTTGCCCACCATGTTCCATGGACCTGCCACTTCTATCTACTCTGAGTCAATCAATCAATCAATTAATCTTTATTCGGATATAATAATATCCACAAAAGAACATGACATTTAACAAAATCAAACATTTCATTATCAAAACAAATTGTACATAGCTAAAAGATTTAAATATTTCATGTCATCAAAGAGTTCCCACAGCAACAGCATTAGGACTTAAAAAACGTTGGTCACCTTGATAGCAAGTACCTCTGAAGTAGCAGCAAAGATATGGTATTGTAAAATGCGGAGTTTTAACCAATTTAAAACCGGGAGCTCCAACCTGGACCAAGTCCTTGTAAACATCATGACACGTCTCACAAACAATCTGCCAGGCCATACATGAGTTGGCAATAGCAATAACATTATAACATAAAAATCGTGAATTGCTTTGTTGACAAGTACCCCTCAGTTAGCAGCAAAATATAATATTATAAAGTGCAGGATTATATCCAATATAAAACATGGTTTTACAACGTAAACCAAGTCTTTAAAAACATCATGACGCACCCTAGAAACAATATACCAGTCCATACATAATTTTGATAAATCCTTAGCTAGGTCAATGATAAGGCGATAATAGACATGGAAACTTCGTATAAGCAGCTATATTTGTGAGGCCCAACCGTCCCTACCCTCTAAGACAAAGGTGTCTACATCTCATTTCTGGTCTTCCTTAATTTTGCGGCTAATCTTAAAAAATTCACGGTACAGAACAACGTGAAAGGGTCAGAAGAAAGATTCAAGTACAAGTGTGCCACCCTAACCTGGGTAAATGTATTCTTTCTTAAGATAGTTTTTAAAAATAATACCCTTGGGTACTCATAAAAGGGGCAAAAAAAAACAAAATGTAGGGTATCCTGTAGAGATCCCGGATCGCAGCCGCAAGGACCCTTTGATTCAACATCTCTTGTGAACCCTGCGGGAACAGATAAAATATGATGCAACAGATCCAATCTGAATCTAGTCATTAAAAATCTATCATTTTTGTTATAGATGTACGCCAGGTAGGGTTCTAAGCCTGGTGCTGACTTCGTTAATATGTGGGCTCTCACTGAAACTTTCAATATTTCGCTGTCTTCCCTTGCACAAGCTAAGTGCCGGAGGCATTCGGTCTTTATGACCCCCTTAACTTGGGGCGTCAGTGTCATGGGCTCATCAAAATAATTTGCAAATGCCAGCCATTTCAGGGTGTCCTTTACATATTTAATCCATGGTATCCGATAGCCTTTGTCTCTATTAATGCAGTCCTCGAGTATTTGTCTACTTAGGCTAGCCTCGGGGTTGGTCCAAATTTTGATCCAGCACATTATTGGTTTAATACTTAACCTGTCACTGATATAGAGAAGACCTAACTCCTCGTGGACGATATAAGCAGGCGTGCTTTGAGGTACTTGCAGAATCCTTCTGAGGAACTTATTTTCCTCCAATTGTATCAAAGAGGTGTTTCTGAAGCCCCATACCTCACTCCCATACAGGGTTTTAGCACAGCATATTGAATTATACAAATGCAATATTTCGTTTGGTGACCAACGACCTAATCTCGTGGCACGATTCATTATTGAACCCATCGTGCTCGTTTGTTGACTGCATTTGTCAGACATTAGTGTTTTAAAATTGAGGTGTTTATCAAATAATATCCCTAAATAATTAAAAACCTCAACCTTCTCTAATTTGTGACCCCCAATTTTAAAAGTAAAGTTCTTTGTCGGTCTTTTCCCTGTTTCCAATATATATGATTTGGTAAGATTGGGGGATAAATCTAGATCCGCCATGAACCTGCTAAAACCACCGATAAGAGACTGGAGTCCCCTTCCTGTACGGGACAAAAGGACCGCATTGTCCGCGTATAGGAGAACAGGTATGCATCTCTTGCCTACTCGTGGGCAATCTACCCCCAGCTCTATAAGTGCTTTGTCTAAACCATTTATATATAACGTAAATAAAAAAGGCACCAAAATGCAGCCTTGTCTTACACCCCTGGTACATGAAAAATGTTCGGTAAGATTCCCCTCGTTGCTATATCTGACCTGAGCAGTTGTGTTCCGGTGTAGCATTTTTTAAAATATATATCAGACCTGAATCAACCCCAAGGAGCCCTAAGATTTCCCACAGCTTCTCGCGGTTTACCCGGTCAAAGGCCGCAGTCAAGTCCATAAAGCCCAGGAAGACCGTCCCCTCGCCTGCCAAGGTGTACTTTGCCACCAGATTGTAGAGATTAAGGCACTGGTCCGTTGTGGAGCGGCCATTTCTAAAACCGTACTGAGGGGCTGTAATAATCTCATTTTCCTCAGCCCAAGCTGTCAGACGGTTTAGAATGACCTTACCTAGTACATTCACCGTCACATCCATTAGCGAGATCGGGCGATAACATTAAAAAGGGTAACAGGAGTGACCCCCAAACAGAGGTACAATGCTAGCCGTTGACCATGACCTGGGCATTCCTATCTCCACTGCCGTATTAAAAACTCTGGTGAGTATAGGAGCCCATAAATCAACCTGGGACATAAATAGATCAGGTGGAATCCCATCCGGACCTGGCGCCTTGTTACGTGTCAGGGCATATATTCCTTCCTTGATCTCACCCACCGCAAACCGCATCCATGTACTAGGTAAAGTACCAACATCTGGAGTTTGTCGACCAACAGGGCTGCCATGGTTATACAGGTTCTTGAAGTATAATACCCAAGCCTCAGGCAAGATATGACAGGCCACCTTTACGTTATTCGGTGCCTGGAAGCAAGGATCGTTAATCACCCTCCAAAATCTAGTCATGTCCCTCTGCTCGGCTGCTTGTATTGGGCCCTACATTCCGCAATCCTACTCCTATCATTGGGGACCAATTTGAGTGCCAACTTCAGATCCTTTTGAGCCCTAGAGCAAGCTTTATCGAACAACTTTGGGGAAAGATGAGACATGGTCGTTGATTTGGCCCTCAATAGCCTATCAATGTCAGTTGCCGTACTCTCGAACGCACTAATCAATTCTCTACCCTCCACTGCCTGATCTAAGCACTTCCATATCCCACTTTCCGAGATTGTAATGAGCTTTCTATAAAACGCTTCCCCATCTACATTACACCATCTTATACGCCTGCCCTGGTCTACTGCTTTCAATATTCCCCTAGTCATCGTATTCCTTGGCTGAGTAAGTAGATCTGTATCCCTCAGGGACAATGCTAAAGGGTTGTGATCGCTAAACGCACTAATCTTTATACTAAAATCTATAACCCTGCATTTAATAGCATGTGAAATAAAAATAAAGTCAATAATTGTGTCCCTACCCCTACCCTGGAAAGAAGGATTAATTATGTTAGACTTCCCGACCTGGATTAAGTCCATCGTGGAGGTTAAGTCATGAATGCCCAAGATCTTACTTAGTTCCCCACCTTCTCTTGTGTGCTCTAACTGCCAATCCTTTGTAGATGGGCAAGAATCCCATTTTCCCCCGCCCCATTTCAAATATGGACATTGATGGCAATTAAAATCACCCAATAAAATCATCTGGGGGCGGCTGTCTTCTATTTCATGTATACCTGCCAATTTTTCATTAAGCTCATACAACCGCTGCATCGATTGGCCCGCATTGTAGAAGTTTATCAGGATAAATTTTAGGCCCTTCTTATAATATCTAATGCCTTGGATGTTATCCGAACTCCAACCCAAGTCCTCCCAGGACCCTTGTATGGACAATGACACATAGGTTATTAGACCGCCCTCTGCTCGACCCATTGTTGATTTTCGAGCAGGAACAAAACACATTTTGTATCCCTCTAAATGTGAGATGCTGCTATCAGTTTCCCACGTTTCCTGCAGGCAGATAATGTGGAACTGTCTGCTAAAATCTAGCCATTCCTTATTTTTTATTTTGGCTGAAATCCCTGCAACATTCCACGAGACCACCCTAAACTCTTTAGGGGCTGGATCTTCCGCTCTGCTATCTAAATTAACCTGCCTTAGGGGTGAAGTCCCTACTGGCCTACTTACAACTGGTACATTGTCTCGCGGGACATCATTGTGGCGCATAATGGCTGTGGATGGATTTCCTGCCGAGCCATCAACAACGATCACCAATGGACTCTCTACTGTTATGACATTCGTCATACTCACACCTGGGCCCAGTCAGTCCAATTCGTCCATTACTGCTGCAGCAGACAGCGGGGTGAATCTGTTTGGTACTAATCCAAGTCTGTTTGCCCCACCGTTGGTAAATTCCCCTCTCCTATGAGCCACTTGACCTGCCTCTTTCAATTTATCCCTATAAAAGAAATTCAAGGGAAGCATTTTTATACTGGTCCCCCTATCAAAGTCCCCATAACGGGAAAGAAGTAGATCTTTTACCAGGTCTGGATACCTGAAATTAACAATTACGCAGTCACCTACGAACTTTTTCTTGGAGGCCCCGACCCAGGCTACCCTCCTTGCCATGAGGATGTGACTACTCTGCGGGCTGGCCACCTTTGCATTAATATGCAACCAATGTTTAACCTTATTAATCAGGGAGCTTGTTGTCTCTTCTCTATCCTGAGTAAGTGCTGGAACCCCTGCTAATACTATCGTATAGGGACAGGAGGCAGGGGGTAAGTCCAACGTCTGAAGACCTGGGGTGCACTCTACCTGGTCATCTATAATCCTAGTGGGGGCTTCAACAAATTTTTTACTACCTTCACTTTGTGACCTATGAGAGGCAGAGGTGGAGGATGTACCAGAGCCCTTGCTGTCGGTGGGATTAATGCCCCTTGGGTTTCCTTCCCCAATCCTTTTGTTTGTACACGGAATATCAAGACATGGGGCAGTCCCTGTCCCTTCGTCTCTCAGATAAAGTGGATGCGCTAATAGTCCCCCTCTGTCCTGTTCTAATAACCTACTTACTTTCCCTTCCACTCTATTTATTTGTTACATTACAGAGCCCAAATACTTAGATATAAGTGCTTCCAGTTTGACATCTAGTGCCTTATCTCCTGTGACCAATCTGCCCCAATCAGGGTAGAACAATTTTTGCACTTTTGCCATGCTGTCCTATTGACCCCTTCCTCTACAACTATGGGTGCTTTTCTAGTCCCTCCTCTTTTAGGTTTAGTAGCAGATCTTTTTTTGCAAGCCCCACTATTGTGCGGGATCACGGAAGCCCTTATTGCATCTAAAGCACTTTCTGCGGGGGGAGAGACTGAGACTAGTAAAGATTTTTTTGAGCGTTTAACCACCTCCCTGCCCCTCCTCATTGAAGAGTCTAGCTCGCTCTCAACCCCTATCGGGGCACCCCCCTGGTCCAGACCTCCCGTCGCCCTGGCCCTGACCGTGTCCGCCATCGATCCTTCCTCTGGTCTTAAAGGGAGATATTTGGGCTGAGACATGGTATTTTCCGCCCCCATAGAATTAATTAACTCCATATCCCCAAATGCTGGCGAATTAGCATGAACTTGTGCTGTAGTGAGGCGCGGGGTTGAAGTATGGGCTGAGGGACCCTGGTCTACTAAGGTATCAACTCGGGGCGTCACACATTTAGATATTTTACCCAGCGACGAACGTTTGTGTGCTATGAGGGAGTCAAGTGACAGTCTCTGTTCTGTTAACTGAATTTCATGGGTTAACAGGGATTCTGCTCTCGTAATGAAGGCATCTAGGGTTCCCTTAATTCCTCCCCCCGCCCTATTAGGTTTTTTTTTAGTTTTGGCCATATTGGGAACATAAACTGGGAGTGATATTGTGATATGCGGCCACTTCCTTAACCCCCCCCTAAATGGCAAAGGCTTTTAGCACAAACGCACTGTGCTTGGACACAATGAAAATCACCACAAGCCCAGCAAAAAAGAAAGCGGAAAAACAAACCTTGAGCAAGGCCCTCTACATATTCATAAGTACCATTGAAGGGTCTCTACGAGCTGAGGTATAAGCGGACAATGCACACGCCTCCCTCGAGTTCACTCTATATACCCACCAATAATGCAATACAACCCTGTGAGTGCCAACTAGAAATAGCCAAGAGGTACGGCCCAGCCCGGCCTCCTTCGGCCCCTGACGGGCACGGACGAGCCCGCCCTTGGCCCGGGCTTCGGTCGGGCACCGCCTGCGCTGCGGGGCACCTACGGGTCTTTTGTAGGGCCTCGGCGCTGCCGGACACCATCACCGGCAGGCGCCTAGTGCTGGGAATTCTGGGGGATGTAGTATTGATGGCCGTTCCCCTCACGGCGTCAGTATTACTGCTCTGCTGGTTGAGACAGCCCTGCGATGGCCGTTCACCTCACGGCGAGTAAGGAAGCTGTTTTGTTTGCTGCACCCGGTCTCCAATAGCACGTCCCGCGCTGCGGGGCACCTACGGGTCTTTTGTAGGGCCTCGGCGCTGCCGGACACCGTCACCGGCAGGCGCCTAGTGCTGGGAATTCTGGGGGATGTAGTATTGATGGCCGTTCCACTCACGGCGTCAGTATTACTGCTCTGCTGGTCGAGACACCCCTGCGATGGCCGTTCACCTCACGGCGAGTAAGGAAGCTGTTTTGTTTGCTGCACCCGGTCTCCAATAGCGCGTCCCGCGCTGCGGGGCACCTACGGGTCTTTTGTAGGGCCTCGGCACTGCCGGACACTGTCCCCGGCAGGCGCCTAGTGCTGGGAATTCTGGGGGATGTAGTATTGATGGCCGTTCCCTCACGGCCTCAGTATTACTGCTCTGCTGGTCGAGACACCCCTGCGATGGCCGTTCACCTCACGGCGAGTAAGGAAGCTGTTTTGTTTGCTGCACCCGGTCTCCAATAGCGCATCCCGCGCTGCGGGGCACCTACGGGTCTTTTGTAGGGCCTCGGCGCTGCCGGACACCGTCACCGGCAGGCGCCTAGTGCTGGGAATTCTGGGGGATGTAGTATTGATGGCCGTTCCCCTCACGGCGTCAGTATTACTGCTCTGCTGGTCGAGACACCCTTGCGATGGCCGTTCACCTCACGGCGAGTAAGAAAGCTGTTTTGTTTGCTGCACCCGGTCTCCAATAGCGCGTCCCGCGCTGCGGGGCACCTACGGGTCTTTTGTAGGGCCTCGGCGCTGCCGGACACCGTCACCGGCAGGCGCCTAGTGTTGGGAATTCTGGGGGATGTAGTATTGATGGCCGTTCCCCTCACGGCGTCAGTATTACTGCTCTGCTGGTCGAGACACCCTTGCAATGGCCGTTCACCTCACGGCGAGTAAGGAAGCTGTTTTGTTTGCTGCACCCGGTCTCCAATAGCGCGTCCCCTACTCTGAGTGTTCTGTTGAGCTGCCACTCCCCTCCCACCTGCCTAGCATTGTCAGATGACTGTAACCTGTCCCTGCCACCTCCACCCTGCCTGTCAACATGCCTTGCCCCTATCCCCTTCCTCCTGTCCTCCATGGTCCATTTTACTGACACACCCTTCTGCCCTCCCTGGTCTGTAGTGCTGCAACTGCTCCTCCTGCCTGCCCCGCGTGGTCTGTTGTGAGGCCCCTTCCCCTGAACTCTTGTCTGTGCCCAGGTCCTGACCCTCCCTTCTATCCTCCATGGTCCTTTGTGCATGCCCCTGCACCCTCCTTCTTGCCCATCATAGCCATTGTGCTGCCACTAACCCTCCCGCTTGCCATGCATGGTCTTCTGTGCTGCCACGGCCCCTCCTACCTTCCCTGTGTGGTCAGCTAGCTGCCTCTGACCCCCTCCCACCTTCCCTCCATGGTCTGTGTGTATGCCATCATAGTCTCACTGTTGCTCTCCATGGTGTGTCTTGTTTCTAGTGCCCATCCTGCCTGACCTCCATGGTCATCTTGCTGCTCTTGCCCTGCCCCCTTGCCCCGAGCCCTCTGTTTCCATGTGCAGACCACTATTCCCTCCCTCCTGGCTTGTCTGTTCCATTGTAGTGCCCCTGATCCGTCCCTCCTGCCCTTTATGGTCTGTTATGCTGCAGGTTTCTCGCCTGTCTGTCCATTATGGACAGCTAGCTACCATTGCATCTTTCCCCTCTGTTCTTTGCTGTCCATGGTCCTGTCCCCTCCCTATTGCTTTCTATGGATTGTTGTGCTGCACTCCCGTCCCGCATGCCCTGTGTGGTGTATTGTGCTGCTGCAAACCCTGATGCCTGCCCTGTAGGGTCAGTTTGGTGCACCTCTCCATGTCCCTCCTGTCCTCTGTTATCCGAGTCCTTGTCCCTACCCCAATTCCTCCGGCCTTCCATGATCCAATGTACCATCCTTGTGAACATTTTGAACTTGGTAAGAGGGAGATTTTGAAAAAAACTCGGGTATTGGTTTTCCCCTTTGAGTTACATTGAAAAAGAGGAGATTGTAGACAGGAGACAGATCAAATAAAGCCCATTTGAGCTTAAAAACATTGGATGTTTCCTGGCTGAATCGGGTCTGTTTGCATGTATGGTTGTACTACCTCTGCCTCTTCCTTCTGCCCACAATGGTCTATTATATTGCCACAGCCTCTCTTGCCAGTCCTGTATTGTTGGTTTGTTGCCCCTGCCCCCCTTTCCACTGCCCTCCATAGTCTGTTGTGCTGCCACTGCCCTTCCTGCTTGCCCAGTGTGGTCAAATTGTTGCCGCTGCACCCTCCTACCTGCCTTAAATTTTCAGAGTCCGTGCCCCTGGCCTCTGCTTCTCAACAGTATCATAATGAACAACTAGATTGCTAACATTCTATATTGATTACAAAAGTGTGGAACGCCTGACGTCATCTTGATTTAATCAAAACTGTAATACCTAGAGCATTTCCTTTAGAAATTACATATATGAGAGGGTCTTATTTGCATAAAAATCATGGTTAGTGCTCTAAAACACTAAAATGAGGACATGTTTTCTGTGTTTTCAAATAGCGACAAAGCACTTTTAAATTATTTGTTATCTTTGTTTTTTTATCCAATTTACCACTTGATTAAATGTTGCACTTAGGGGAGAGGATGTGGTGTTACTTCTAGAACTGCAGACTTTGCAACTGGGGAACAAGGTTGGAGTTTCTGCTTCAGCTCAACATTCTGTGATTCTGGTCAAATCACTTAATCTCCCCATGTCTACAACCAAAATGAATTTGATCTTGTGTGGTGTAACCAATGCTCATGTAAAGCACTCCAATACCTGACAAGTCTGCACTATATAAAACTGCAAAAACACAAAAAATAAGTGTTTTGCACACTTCTGTCATTGGGCTACATGTGGGCTACATCTGGGTGATATTTGTGCTGCATCTGGGCTCTTTTGCCTCTGGTGGCCATCTTGGGAGATTTATTTGTTATGAAGTTTCCTAATTTCCTCATTTATTGCAGTCTCCTCAGTAGGAAATGCTTTCAGTTTTTTACTTGGATTCCATCAAGAAGGTATTCAGATATGTCACACATTTGCCATAAATTCTGAATGTTAGCACCCTGGTTGCTCATTAGATCACTGTAGTAAAGCTACTGCTCACCACGGAAGTCTGCTGCTGGTATTAAAAGTGCATGTTTCAGTCTGCATATCAGAATTTTTTAATGAAATAGAAGAGGATTTGAGAAGTCACTCAAAAAGTGCCCTAATTGTTCTTTCTTCAGCACTAATCATAATTTCTATGGCAAAATGA
This sequence comes from Triturus cristatus, assembly GCF_964204655.1. Lineage (NCBI taxonomy): Eukaryota > Metazoa > Chordata > Amphibia > Caudata > Salamandridae > Triturus > Triturus cristatus. The sequence goes on from NC_140579.1 coordinate 951,148,815, forward strand.
ATCCCCTCATTGTGTTCCCTTTTAAATTAAATGTTTTAAGTGTTACCAGTTTATTCCACTCACGGTGGCTTCAGGTGTGCCATACTTTTGTCGTAAGACAGTAAGCGCTCTAGTTGTTCTTAAGAACACTCTGGGACATTCTGTCATTGGGCTATACTTGGGCTACATCTGGGTGATATTTGGGCTACATTTGGGCTCTTTTGTCTCTGGTGGCCATCTTGGGAGATTTATTTGTTATGAAGTTTCCAAATTTCCTCATTTACTGCAGTCTCCTCAGTGGGAATACTTTCAGTTTTTTATTTTGGTTCCATCAAGAAGGCATTCAGATGTGTCGCACATTTGCCATAAATTCGGAATGTTAGCACTCTAGTTGCTCATTAGATCACTGTAGTAAAACTACTGCTCACCAGGGAAGTCTGCTGCTAGTATTCAAAGTGCATGTTTCAGTCTGCATGTCAGAATTTGTTTATGAAATAGAAGATGATTTGAGAAGTCAAAATGTGCCCTAATTTTTCTTTCTGCAGAACTAATCATAATTTCTGTGGCAAAATGAACCCCCTCATTTTGTTCCTTTTGTAAATTAAATGTTTTAAGAGTTACCACTTTATTTCAACCAAGATGGCTTCCGGTGTGCCATACGTTTGTCATAAGTAGGACTGTTAGCGCTCTAGTTGTTCTTTAGAACACTCTGGGAAGCTGCAGTAGACACAAAGGAATCAACTGACAGTCTCTGCCCTTGTTGGATGTACATGTTTTACTGAGGATGTCAGACTTCATTCTCACATGACTGAGAAAGATAATGTGAATTTACAGAAAATATGCTCTCAGTTTAGCTTATAGACCACCTTCCAAACCTCTGTGGGAAAAGCATGAGAAAATAGTTTTCTCTCAAACATGATTCATGATATCACAGCAGAAGGCTTTTTCACATGGTAAAATCACCTTACAGATATTTACATATTTAAACATTACTCACTAAGCCATGTATTCACTAAGATACACTTAATCAGTCAGTTATACAATCAATTTTTCAAAAACAAAAACAAATCATCCATTTAGACACTTATATAACCATTTATTCTTCCATCGACCTTGAGATATACATATAAAAAACATATGCAATTTTCTGAAAAACACACATTCACTGGATGATGTCATGAGTGATGTCACTGACCATGTCATGAGTGATGTAATATGTGATGTCATCAGCAGTGCATTGTGGGCGCGCGAGTTATAGTTAGCTGAACTAACTATAACGGGGGAATTTCAATGGTTTTGTACGAGTGAAAAGTCCAGCTAACTATAACGCCCCTGAAACCTATGGTTTTGTCAGTGAATTTCTAAGGTTTTTAAATGCTAATTCCTAACTATAACGTGCCTGAAACCTATGGTTTTTCCAGTGAATATATATATATATATATATATATATATATATATATATAAATATATATATTAATCCTGTGGTGCCCTCTTATGAAAGTCGGCGCTCCTCTTGCGGGGCGGTGCGAAAATTCGTCCAGCAGAGCAGCCGGTAAATATAACAACGAGAGACCTCTGAGCCCAGAAGTCAAGTTGAACACGCACTCAAACGGAATCCTTCTCTTTTTTAAAGTTTGCTTTAATCCATATTCTTAAGCAACACAGAGCTATGCCCAACGCGTTTCGGTTCGCAACTCGAACCTTGGTCACGGGTAACAACTGGGCATGACCAGATATCATTTATTTCCATTATTGCAATTACTTCCTGTTGGTATGATTGCAAAGCATCCTGGTCATTGTAGTACATTGATTTAACACATGTACAAGTTGTTAAGAATTCAAAATAAAAATAAAATTCAAAACGAAGAAAAAAGGGGGAAGGTGATCATTGATGATAACAAATATAACACTCTATCACAATTAATGAATTTATGGTCTGAATTTGAAAATTCAAAAATCATATGGGAGCTCAAACGCGTGACCGCCAAATTGCGGTGATTTGACAATGAATCAACTTTGCTACCCTCTAGTGGGTGTAATGTTCGCTGTCTGGACAAGATAAAACGAGGGGGGACAATCCATGCATTTAAACACCCTCATTTGTGTGTAAAACATCACGATACTTAGTGTGTCCCGTCATGTTGATAATGATCTGAGCAGGCACTTGAACACAAAACTTAAGGCAAAAAGGCAAAATAGGAAAAAGCATTAACAACCCTCTAGTGGGTGTTGGCGATGAAACGCTTTGTTCATGCCTATTTTGCCTTATTGACAGGCCATAACATGTTGGGGTTTGTCAATTCTAGTTAGCCTAGTGTCAAGATAAAGGTGAACATAAGTGACTTTTTTGACAGATCATACATCTTAATTATTTAAAGGCAAAGCTGATATACAAAAAATTCAAAACATTATTATTCTCTGTGCTGAAGTTATAAGTGTACAAAAAGTTCCTCATCCTGGTTTAAACCATAGGGGGTCAAAGTTCTGAAAGACACGATGTGCTTAGATTCCTTTTGACGAATAAGTTTTTCACGATTGCCTCCTCGTTCTAGGTTTGGTACTTGTTCAATTGCGTAGAATCTAAGCAGTTCCCATTTGCTTTCATGCATTTTTTCCATGTGCTTGGCGATGGCATTAGAGCGATCCAAATTGACAGTGGCTCTAATGTGTTCTAAAATTCGTTTTTTTATTTCACAAATTGTGCTGCCTATGTACTTCAAATTACACGGGCATTCCACTATATACACCACGTATTTGCTTTTGCAGGAGATGTATTGTTTGATTTTCCATTTAACACCTTTTCTGACTTCAACTGCCTTTTTTGAAATTGCAATTTTACAGGCTTTGCAGTTTTTACATGGCCAGAAACCTTCAATGTTCGACCATGGTCTCTGTAGTTTTGACTTGAAGTGACTACGAGTTAGTTTGTCACCCAGATTAGGTGCTCTCCTGTATGTAACGTTGGGATGGTCTCCAATAAGATCTGAAATGGTAGTGTCTAATTTCAGAATACCCCAATGTTTTTTGAGTATGTGGATCAGATCACTGGTTTCAGTGGAGTAGGTTGTTATAAGACGAATTTTCGTGAAATCTTCTTTGTTGTCTTTTTGTTTATTCTTTAGTAATTCAGTTCGATTTCTCAATTTTGCCTTTATTAGACTTTTCTTGATTATTTTACCCGGGTACTTTCTTTTTTCAAATCTGATTTTCATTGCTTTGCTATGGTTTTCAAATTCGTTATCTGCGGAACAGTTCCTACGCAGCCTAAGGAATTCTCCGTAGGGTATATTCCATTTTTGGTTGGTGTGATGAAAACTGTTAGCATGGAGAACTGAGTTGGTGGCTGTTTGTTTTCTGAAAAGGGTGGTTATATATATATATATATATATATATATATAAACACTCACACACACACAATTGGGTCGATTAGGTTGGCGGGTGGACCGCCACCGCCCGCATGGCGGTGGTGATCCACCCACCGACATTCACCACCCGCCTCCCATTTCCCCCCGCCACATTACGATGGCGGGGGGGGGGGGCCCGGCAGACAGAAAGACGGTCTGCCATTTTTACGCCGGTCGACGCGTCGAGCGGATGGAAAAAGTGTTTAATATGGCGGCGGTGTCTGCAAGACACCGCCATCCATATTAAGATGACTGCGGAGATCAGCCTTTCCATGGCGACAATGCCGCCATGGAAAGGCATGCGGATCTTGCATTTGGGGACCCGTTGCGGGCCCCTCAGGGTGTTGGGGGGGGGGGGTGTTGCGATGGTGGGCGGACTTTGTCCACCTGCCATCGCAATAGACCCCAGTGTCTTTTACAAGTATACTAAAATATAGAATATTAATTACAACAATTGTCTTAATTACCATATTGTATACAATAAAATCTGCATTCTTAATTTTGTTATTCTGTTCCACTATATTTTTGCAGTGGTAATATTTTTGACAACATATTTGTCACATGATATTTTGGAATCAATATTTGTTTCATTCACCATATTTAACATGTACCCATTTTGAAAAGGTCCCTTTTCTTATGAAAAGTGTAGTTACAGAACTATTAGTCATTTTCTCTACTCCGGCACAAAGGGAACACAAACCTACTTGCAAAATGAGGAGCTTATTGATGAGCCTTGTTACACTTTTGCCACGCCGTTGTGTCACTTTTTGTGAGCCTGCAGTGACATAAATAATGTGCCATGTTGCACCATATTTACAAGTAATGCGTCAGGTATAATGTATGTAGGATGGGTGTTCCCTGGCAAAAAGCCTTGTAGAAGTGGCACGGTGAAATCTATCAGATTTTACAGTGCCACTTCTAGGACGCTACTGCGTCACAACCTTACGCCTGCCTCACAGCAGGCATAAGGGTGACACAGTGAAATGGGAATAGGCTTCCCCCATGCATTGCTGGAGTTATATCATGCTTACAACACTACTCCAGCAAAACGTGGGTTTCACGCCGACAGATACGTCAGGATTCCTGACGTATCTGCCATTACTTGCGACATGGTGGGCCGTACAATAAATGAGGCACATCGATCATGTCGCAAGGAGGGCACACTGAAAAGTGTTGCATCGCTGCTTTCACGCAGTGATGCAACACTTTTCATAAATGTGGCCCAAAGTGTTTAAGACTGTATGTATAAAATGCCCACTGCCAAAAATACGTTTTTCAACTTTGTGAAGGACACCTATCTTTAACATGGGCACATTTTCCCACGTTTCTTTTCTCACAAAAACAGCTAGTGCATGACTATCAAATTGTCCTTCTCTATTCCTGAACAAAGGATTCACCAGCTCCTTTTAGGAACCCTAGTTTTATACCCCACACACACCGAAGTACAACATTTGGGCTCACTCCTCAAAAAGACAATTGTTAACATTGTGAAAGATTCCTATAATTAAATTAGATACATTCTGAGGATTTTATTCTCATAAAAAGACAGCTGTATGTCAGCCAAAGTGGCTTTCTCTACTCTTACATCATGAGAATACCAGCTCAGTTCAGGCATGCAATTTGTAAGACTCTTGTATATGATTTGCCCTTCAAATAACGAGAACATCAACGCTGAGAGTCTTTTGTAGCTGACATGGGCACTTTTGAGAATGTTTAAGCCTTGTTTAAGAATTTCTATTTTACACTCCAAATATAAAAGGCTGAACAAAAAGAAGTTTCAACTTTGTGAATGTTAGAAGGCGACCTCAGAGGGGCCCGGAGGGGGCCCTGACTGCCCTGAGACCCACCCTCGAAGTATCGTAGCCGGGCACTGGCGGGAGACTCCTCAGGGGAGGAACCTCGTTTCTAGGATCGTACACTCGGCACCACACGACAGAGAGACACCACACGAGGAGTTCTTAAGAGCAAATCTTTATCAGATCGAGTGGCAGGATCTTTATGATCCGCAAGGCAAAATAAATACAAGTAGAGCGCGGGCTCACAAGGTCTTGGAGGGGGGTTAGGAGGTAGCGGGAAAGTCTTTGGGGTTAGGAATCAAATGCAGGAGCGTACCCGGCGCACAGCTCACAATCCTCTAGCTGGGGGATACGCTTGTCGTCGTGGGGTCAGGCGGGACCACGAGAGTCTGTGGGAGCTGCGAGTCACTCAGCAGGGCTCAAGCACAAGTTCGGAGGTCTTACGATCTTCAGGGAGCCGCGAGTCACTCAGCAGGGCTCAAGCACAAGTTCGGAGGTCTTACGATCTTCAGGGAGCCGCGAGTTACTCAGCAGGGCTCAAGCACAAGTTCGGAGGTCTTACGATCTTCAGGGAGCCGCGAGTCACTCAGCAGGGCTCAAGCACAAGTTCGGAGGTCTTACGATCTTCAGGGAGCCGTGAGTCACTCAGCAGGGCTCAGGTGTTTCCAAGGCGAATCTGCCGGACAGTCCCAGAGCACCCCTTGTTATAGGGCGACTCCTCTTTGATGTCCGGAGTCTGTGCAGGCAGGGGTCTTGTCACCTGGGGGTCGCTTGTTGGGGTTTCCTGCCATTGTCCTTTGATCCTTCCAGGGCCGGGTCGGGAGGAGTCCCAGACACCCAGCAGGCGTGGAGCCAGCCCTCGGGGAGGCCGGCAGGTCGATCGAAACCCACCTTCCCAGGGAAGCGCAGAGGTGTGATAGAAACTGCTCCTCCCTCTCTCATCCCAGGGGGAGCCCGATGTTCTCCAGCCGGAGTGGCGCCTCTAGGCCAGGGTCGCGCTGGGGCTGGGCGGCCATCTTGTTGCATGAAGTGGGCACGCGGGCCCGGTGTGGCCGAAAGGAGGAAGGCCACGGACGGGAAGTCCGGGTTGGGTGCGTGTGAGTTCTGGTGGGAAGAATCGGCTAGGCCGTGGGTTTGGGGGCTGGTGTGAGGTGCAGGGGTCAGGTCTAGCTATGTTACGAGGGCCGGGTCTAACACGCGTCCCCCCCAGCTGAAAGCCGGAGAGAACTACCCATCCTCTTGGGGGTTCTCTTCGCTGAGGCGGAAGAACCGGGAGAGGCCATCGGCGTTGGCGTGGTCAGTCCCAGGGCGGTGTTCCACGGTGAAATCCATCCCCTGGAGGGAGATTGACCACCGCAGTAGCTTGGGGTTTTCTCCTCGCATCTGCAGTAGCTTGGGGTTTTCTCCTCGCATCTGCATGAGCCATCGCAAGGGGCGATGGTCGGTTTGGACCTTGAAATGGGTGCCGAACAGGTAAGGGCGTAGTTTCTTGAGGGCCCAGACTACGGCGAACGCCTCGCGCTCGATGGTGCTCCATCTCTGTTCCCTGGGCAATAGCCTTCGGCTGAGGAAGGCTACGGGCTGGTCGAGGCCTTGGTCATTTACCTGGGAGAGGACTGCCCCGATGCCATGCTCGGAGGCATCAGTTTGTACTACAAACTCTTTGGAGTAGTCGGGGGCCTGGAGGACGGGGGCAGTACACATGGCTGCTTTCAGGGCCTCGAACACCTCTTGGCAGGCAGGGGACCACTGTACCTTCTTGGGCTGCTTTTTAGACGTGAGTCCCGTGAGGGGACCGACCAGGCTGCCGTAATTCCGGATGAATCTCCGGTAGTAGCCCGTGAGGCCCAGGAAGGCTCGGACCTCCGTTTGGGTCGTGGGGGGTTCCCAGGCTAGGATGGCGTCGATTTTGGGCTGTAGGGGGGCGACCTGCCCGCTTCCGACCTGGTGCCCCAGGTAGGTTACCGAACCTTGCCCAATCTGGCACTTGCTGGCTTTCATGGTGAGGCCTGCCTGGTGCAGGGCGGTCAGCACCCTCCGGAGGTGCTGGAGGTGCTCGCTCCATTCGGAGCAAAAAACTGCGATATCGTCGAGATATGCCGCACTGAATTTTTCCAGCCCGGCCAGGACTCTATTTACCAGTCGCTGGAAGGTGGCCGGGGCATTTTTCATCCCGAAGGGCATCACGCGAAAGCGATAGTGCCCATCCGGGGTGGAGAAGGCGGACCGCTCCTTGGCTCCCTCTGTGAGCGCAATTTGCCAGTAGCCGCAGGTGAGGTCGAAGGTGCTGAGGAACAGAGCAGCCCCGAGCCGGTCAATGAGCTTGTCGGCTCGGGGAATGGGGTGGGCATCGGCTCGGGTGACTTCATTGAGTCCCCGGTAGTCCACGCAGAAGCGGAGTTCCGGTGCGACCCCGGGGGCAGCTGCTTTTGGGACCAGGACCACGGGGCTGGCCCAGGGGCTGTCTGAGGGTTCGATCACGCCTAGGGTCAACATTTTCGAGACTTCGGCTTGGATACAGGACCGGACCTGATCAGGGACCCGGTAGGCCCGGTGTCTCACTGGCGGGCTGTCCCCGGTATCCACATCGTGGACACACCAGTCGGTGACCTTAGGGACCAGGGAGAAGAGGTCCGAAAACTGCCCTAGGAGCTGGCGGCAATCCTCACGTTGCTGGGGAGTGAGAGACGGGGAGAGGTTCACTCCCTCTACGGAGCCGTCCTTCTCTTTGGTGCACAGGAGATCAGGGAGAGGATCTGACTCCTCCTCGGATCCGTCATCAGTGGCCAGTAGGAGGCTCAGCTCCGTCCGCACAAAGTGGGGCTTGAGGCGGTTCACGTGGAGGACCCGGAGGGGGTCCCGGGGGGACTGGACGTCCACCAATTACGTGACCTGGCTCTTCCGCTCAACCACTTTGAAGGGCCCGGTCCATTTATCCTGGAGGGCGCAGGGTTTCACGGGGGCCATGACCCATACCTGCTGGCCCGGCTGAAACTCAACCAGAGTGGCGTTCTGGTCGTACCAGCGCTTCATCTCCTCCTGACTCGCCTCCAGGTTGGCCTCGGCCATCTCTCGGAACCTCCTAGTCTGATTTCGGAGGGTCAGGACATAACGGAACACATCTCGGGGGGGGCCTCGGGGCGCCGCCTCCCAGTCTTCCTTGACCAGGCTGAGGGGCCCCCTGACGGGGTGCCCGTAGAGTAACTCAAAGGGGCTGAACCCCAAGGATTTCTGGGGAACTTCTCGGTATGCGAATAGGAGGCAGGGGAGCAGGATGTCCCACTTACGCCGGAGGGGCTCTTCCAGGCCCGCGATCATCCCCTTCAGAGTCCGGTTGAATCGCTCTACCAGGCCGTTTCCTTGGGGGTGGTACGGGGTGGTGAAGTTATAGGACACCCCGCATTGTTGCCATAAGGACTTCATGTATCGGGAGATAAAGTTGGTACCGCGATCGCTCACGACCTCGTGGGGCGAACCCATGCGGGAGAAGATTCCCATCAACGCCCGGCCCACCACGGGGGCTGTGACGGTGCGCAGGGGGATGGCCTCAGGGTAACGGGTGGCATGGTCCACCAGGACGAGGATGAACCGGTGCCATTGGGAAGTTGGGGGGTCCAGAGGTCCTACAATGTCGATCCCGACCCGCTCAAAAGGGGTACTGACGACAGGGAAGGGTTGGAGGGGAGCCTTGCGCTTTCCTCCGCTCTTCCCACTGGCCTGGCACGTGGGGCAGGACTTGCAGTGGGCTTCTACAGCTGCTTTCATTCTGGGCCAGTAGAAGTGAGTCACGAGGCGACTGTATGTTTTGTCCTGGCCCAAGTGGCCTGCGAGGGGGACGTCGTGGGCCAAACCCAGGAGGAGGTTTCGGAAGCGTAGGGGTACCACCAGCACCCGGCCGGACCCTAGCTCCACCGACTTCTGTTCGCTGTACAAAAGGTCATTCTCCCAATACACCCGGTGCGTCCCCGTCTGGTCGCCGGCGGCCTGGGCCTCTGCCTGTTGCCGGGGCCCGACCAGGAAAGGACAGGTAGCCTGCTCTCGGCAGAACTCCTCACGGGAGGGGCCCCCTTCGTGGTGCCACTGGGCTAATTCGGGCAGATCGCCTAACTCTGTGACTTGGGGGGAGTCGGAAGGCGGGGGTTCGTCACTGGCGATCGACTCTTCTGGTGGGGGAATGTGGGGACCCTCGGCCGGGACCATCCTATCTTCAGGGGTCGGGGCGGCGTCGACTTCCCTCAAGGGGGGTCAGTCGAGCCGCCATGGATCGATTGGTGGCGCACACCCACTCAGGGAGGCCCATCATCCCTAGGTGGGCCTTGCGCTCGACTTGTCTCCAGGGGGAACTTTCCAGGTCGTTCCCCAGGAGACAGTCGATGGGCTGGGAGGTTCTTACCGCGACCTTCAGTTTACCGACCACCCCTCCCCACTCAAAGGGCACCAGGGCTACCTTACATAGGCTTTCTGTGTTGTCGGCTGAAATGACAGGGCAAAATACGTTGGGGAGGACCTGGTCTTCGTGGACTAAATGGCTGAGGACACCGGTGATGCTGGCCCCGGTGTCACGGAGGGCTTCAACTTGGTGGCCATTGATCGTTACGAGCTGCCCATATTTCTTTGTGTTAGGGGGCAGGAGGCTGCCAGGGACCATCTCTCTATCTCCTAAGGATACTAGGGCCATAGCGGCGGGTTCCTACTCCTCGGCCTCCTCAACCTCCTCCCCCAGTGCTACATTGGCTATATGTCTAGCAGGGGGTGCTGCCTGGGTGGTGCGTGGGGCCATGGGACATTCAGGGTCGTTGGCGGAATGCCCGGGCCTCTGGCAACGAAAACAAGTGATGGTTACCCGGTGCCCCCGTCTCAGGGGGGGGGGCGGATACAGCTGGTGGGGGTGCCGGGAAAGGTGGAGGTTGGGACTTCGGGGGACTAGCCTGGGACTCTCTCTGCCCTCCCTGGTTTCCCCCCCCTCTCTGGCGGGGTGGTCCCTGACTGGCTCGGGGGTATTCTCCTACAGGGCCCCGGGAGACCCGGGTGTTGGTCCAGCGATCCGCCTCGACAGCCAGCTTTCTTGGGTCCGTGAGCTTGCTGTCGAGCAGATGCTGGCGTAGTTCCACAAAGCAGTTCGCAGCCAGGTGTTCCCACAACATAAGGTCGGTTAGTTCTTCCAGGGTGGTTACCTTGCTGCCCTTGATCCACCCATCGAAGGCGCGGCTGAAGAAATTCACATATTCCACCCAGGTGGTACCCGAGATCTTCCGGCAGTCCCGGAACCGCTGGCGGTACATCTCCGGGGTGAGGCCGTACCTCGTGAGGAGGGCCGCTTTCATGTGGTCATAAGAGGTCTGCATGGAGGTGGGTAGGTCGAGCAGGGTGTCTCTCCCTTCGCTCAGGAATCGTCCCCACAACCCAGCCCCCCAATCCTTCTGCGGGACCCGATGGGAGGTCATGGCGACCTCGTAGGCCCGGAACCACTGCTGAATGTCATCATTTTTGTAATATTCTTTGACCACATCCTTGGGGATGTGGACCTTCTGCTCCGCCGGGGCGGCCGCCTCCCGGTTCCCCGGGGGCCGCGCTTCTTCGGTTCTTGCTTTCAGTTCTATTTCCTTCAAGCTGCGTTCATGCTCCAGTTGAAGTCTCCTACCCTCGTGTTCTCGTTGGAGTTTCTTCTCTTCTAGTTCTCCTTGTACTCGCAACTGTTCTACTGCTAGCTTTTTCTCGGCTAATTTCAACTCTCCCTCAATTTTGAGTTTGGCTAATTCGAGCTCGTGATGGCGACTTTTTTCTCTGTCTGCGAGTTCCTCCGGGGATAGGCCCCCGTCTGGAACGAAGCTTCGCACCTGGTTGCTGTTGCGTTCTCCTTGGGAGGGTCCAGCTTCGTCGTGGGGCTCCCCTGCTCCTTCTGGGCGGGAGGCCCCAGAATCCACCCAAGCTTTCAGTGCCTTTTGCATATCTTCTTTGGTGTTGAGACCAGTGGTAGCGATTTTGAGTTCCTTACAGAATTGTTTTAGTTCTTTGTGAGTGTACTCTTCCAGCTGTTCCACCTGGAACACGGCACTGGTGTCGTTCTCTGTGAGAACCACGGCGTTTCCTTCTGCCATCTTTGTCGGTAGTGCATCAGCCATTCACAGTACGATCTCTAGATGATGAGCCCGAATCCCGTCGCTTGCCACCAATGTAAGAAGGCGACCTCAGAGGGGCCCGGAGGGGGCCCTGACTGCCCTGAGACCCACCCTCGAAGTATCGTAGCCGGGCACTGGCGGGAGACTCCTCAGGGGAGGAACCTCGTTTCTAGGATCGTACACTCGGCACCACACGACAGAGAGACACCACACGAGGAGTTCTTAAGAGCAAATCTTTATCAGATCGAGTGGTAGGATCTTTATGATCCGCAAGGCAAAATAAATACAAGTAGAGCGCGGGCTCACAAGGTCTTGGAGGGGGGTTAGGAGGTAGCGGGACAGTCTTTGGGGTTAGGAATCAAATGCAGGAGCGTACCCGGCGCACAGCTCACAATCCTCGAGCTGAGGGATACGCTTGTCGTCGTGGGGTCCGGCGGGACCACGAGAGTCTGTGGGAGCTGCGAGTCACTCAGCAGGGCTCAAGCACAAGTTCGGAGGTCTTACGATCTTCAGGGAGCCGCGAGTCACTCAGCAGGGCTCAAGCACAAGTTCGGAGGTCTTACGATCTTCAGGGAGCCGCGAGTTACTCAGCAGGGCTCAAGCACAAGTTTGGAGGTCTTACGATCTTCAGGGAGCCGCGAGTCACTCAGCAGGGCTCAAGCACAAGTTCGGAGGTCTTACGATCTTCAGGGAGCCGCGAGTCACTCAGCAGGGCTCAGGTGTTTCCAAGGCGAATCTGCCGGACAGTCCCAGAGCACCCCTTGTTATAGGGCGACTCCTCTTTGATGTCCGGAGTCTGTGCAGGCAGGGGTCTTGTCACCTGGGGGTCGCTTGTTGGGGTTTCCTGCCATTGTCCTTTGATCCTTCCAGGGCCGGGTCGGGAGGAGTCCCAGGCACCCAGCAGGCGTGGAGCCAGCCCTCGGGGAGGCCGGCAGGTCGATCGAAACCCACCTTCCCAGGGAAGCGCAGAGGTGTGATAGAAACTGCTCCTCCCTCTCTCATCCCAGGGGGAGCGCGATGTTCTCCAGCCGGAGTGGCGCCTCTAGGCCAGGGTCGCGCTGGGGCTGGGCGGCCATCTTGTTGCATGAAGTGGGAACGCGGGCCCGGTGTGGCCGAAAGGAGGAAGGCCACGGACGGGAAGTCCGGGTTGGGTGCGTGTGAGTTCTGGTGGGAAGAATCGGCTAGGCCGTGGGTTTGGGGGCTGGTGAGAGGTGCAGGGGTCAGGTCTAGCTATGTTACGAGGGCCGGGTCTAACAGTGAAAGTTTCCCATGTTTCACCTGGGCACATTTTGAGAATGTGTCTTCCCATAAAAAGGCGGATGTACCACTGCCAACTTGATTTTATTCTACTATTGCACAAAGAACTGCTAGCTCCATTCTGGAAATTCACTTACAGAATTTCTGCTCCCAAACACAATAAATGTTTAAAGTTTGTTAAACAAGGCTTATGTGCCTATATACATATATATTGCGACCTGGGTTTTGTGGATTCTGGAGTGTTTCCTAATCGCCAGTGGTGCTGGTTTGAGGCGATGCCACATCACGCCTCTAACAATCAAAAAATGCACCTCTCACATGAAGAAATGAAGAATGGACCAGCACTCAAATCTCTGGAACTATCCAATTTAATTCAAAGGCCGCATTTGTGAGGAGATATATATATATATATCCTCGAGCACTCTTCCACTCCGCGATTCTGCCACCAGCCACGGAAAAAGAGCACGGACCACAATCCTTTGATACCGATAGTTTTTATTGTCTTTTGGGTTACATCCACAACACAGCAGCCATTACGCGTTTCGTCCCTGCTTGGGGACTTGATCACATGACGCTGAACTACCAATTGTGTTGCACTTTTAAAGGGGGTAGGGCATCATGTGTTTCAACAGTTTTTTTATAAAACAAAGAAACTTTATTCACAGCATGTTTGGTTTATCTTTTTCAGGTTGTCTTTTCCTTATTAGTTCTTTCCTAGTAGTATAGACATTCTAATATCACCTAATATAGATTTAAATATCAATCGTCATAAACTTGCATTTATGAGTATATTTGTGTTCACTGTGTCATGTTTAAACAGATCATATTTCATTAATAGAAATAAATATATAAATATATAAATAAATAGAGTAGCCTATAAATTTATAAAAACATTTCCTGTGTCACAATGACCAAGATAAAATCATGTATAAATATATAAATATATAAATACATAAAAATCCCACAAATGTATAAAATTCTGAGTAAAAGATTAAATAATACTACACAATTTATTACAAGTACAATCATAAAATTCGTTCTGTCTGTCATGGCCACCGTTGATTAGTTGCTGCTGACATATTGGGAGCAATAGTTCCCTACGATTAATGGTCATAAACTGGAAAGACTAAGAAAAGACAGATCAGGTTGCCCACTGTGAAATGATACCCGGTACGGCCCTCCACACTGAGATTTTTGTAATTTTTATCTGATTTATTCTTTTTTTGTCTTGATTAGTATTTATATTGGTGTTTAAAATGTGCTTTAATTTAAAACTACTAAAAAGAGTGAAAGGTGCTTGGTAGTAAATATAAAAAATATATATAAGAGAAAGGAAGCAAGTTTAGATATCATAGTAGCCCAGTAGTTACTATAATTTCGGCCGATATATAAATAGTAAAATACTGCTGGAACTTAAAGAAAATGCAAGCAATCAGTACAAGTTAATCTAGTTGTCAGCCCCAGATTGAAATCAGGTTTCAGCAAGGAAAAGAGATTTGTGTAAAATATAAATATAAATATGTAAATGGTGGAATTGGATACCTTGACATGAGCGTGACAATTATAGACTGGCGTGTAGCTCCTCCGAGCTATTTAATCCATGTGGGTGTTTACTGTCTAGATTTAAGATGTAGTGCATTTCCAATATTCTGAGTGTTCTCTCTCTGTCACCCCCTCTTTTATTTTTAGGGACAGAATCAATGAGGAAGTAACTTAAATCTTTTGGGTTGCCCTCATGTTTCGCTTGGAAATGACGCGCCACTGGATACGCCTGGTCATGATTTTTGATTGCACGTATATGTTGGAGTATTCTCTTGTGGCCCGGGAGAATAGTACTCCCAATGTACCTTAATTTGCATGTACACTCCAAAACATATATTACATGGTCAGTTTTACAGTTCAATGATTTGGTAATTTCCTTGTTAGGGCCCCCAAATGGTGTAGTGTAATTTGTTGTGGAGACCCCGTATTCGCAGGCCTTACACACCTTACATTTAAAGAATCCCCGTCTTTGTGACAACCAAGATCCCTTGGTTCCCACCCCACATGGGTCATTGTCCACCAACATATCTTTCATAGATACTCCTCGTCTATATGTGATAGCTGGGCGTTTGGGGATCTTTTTACCAATTATGGGGTCCTGTTTTATGAGGTACCAATTTCTGTTGAGTATTTTCCTTACTGCTCCCTCCTGACGATTATATTGAAAGATAAATCCAAAGTTGTCAGTTAATTCATCGTCAGAGGCTTTTTGTTTTGGGGTTGGACAGATCAGCATATCTCTATCAACCTGGGTGCATTTGGTAAGGGCTTTTTCTAGGCATTTGTTGCTGTAACCTCGCATCTTAAAGTGATTAATGCATTCCTGGTGTGCTATTGTTAGGGATCCACTTTCACTACAAATGCGTTTTATTCGTAGTAGTTCCCCATAAGGGATGCTTTGGATGAGGTGCTTAGGATGGGAGCTGCTTGCATGCAGAATTGAGTTTCCTGCCGTTGGTTTTCTATGCAGTTTCGTTTCTACCCTCCCTTGTTCTATGTACACCTCCACATCAAGAAATATCACCCCCGTTTTACTGATATTGGAAGTAAATTCTAGGTTTAGGTCATTGATATTAAGTTGGTCAATAAATTCCCTTGCGCCTTGTTCTGTTCCCTTCCATACCAAAAAAAGGTCGTCAATGAACCTAAACCAACATTGAATATTGTTTTTAAAGATATCATGATATTTGGTCATGAGTACAAGCTCCTCCCACCAGCCCATGTGTAAACATGCGTAGCTGGGGGAGAAGCTTGCACCCATTGCCACCCCGCGTAATTGTTGGTATAACGCGTCCTGAAACATAAATATATTGTTAGTTAGACATAGTTCAACCATGTTAATCAACATTTGATTATGCTCAGCATAGGTGGTTCCTCTTCTTGCTAGGTAATATTTCAATGCTCGTAGTCCATCATTGTGTTTGATTGATGTGTACAGTGAGGTTACATCCAACGCAATCAAAAGAAAGTTTTCCTGCCATTCAAGGTCTCTTATTTTCATTAGAAAATCGCCCGTGTCTTTCATATATGAAGCCAGGTTCTGAACAAAGTCTTGTAAAAAGAAATCTACGTATTTGGATGTTTTTTCAAATATACTATTGCGTGCGGATATGATTGGCCTCCCAGGCGGATTGATTTTATCTTTGTGTATTTTAGGTATAAAGTACAGGATGGGGATAACTGGTTTCTGAGTCCACAGATATTTATACTCTTCTGTTGTTAACAATCCCATCTCTCGCCAGGCCATTAATTTCACTCGGTATATTGAGTTTGTTGAGTTCCAAGTTACTCTATTACTTGTCGCGTAGCAAGATTTGTCGTTTAAGTGGTTCATGGCTTCTTTCAAGTAATTTTCTCTTTTTAATAAAACCACATTACCACCTTTGTCTGCATTGCGGATTACTATTTCCTTGGTGTTTTTGATTTTTGTCATTAGTTGATGGTACTGCAGTTCTTTGATATTTTTTCTCCTGGTTTGCGTTGCCTTGCAGGTTAATTTGTTGAGATTCTTCAAATCAGCAATCACCTGCTCTTGGAAGCTGTCAATTGTATCCTTGATGGTTAGAGGATAGAATTTTGACGGTGGCTTAAAAGGGGTTTGACATTTGCCAGCTCGCTCTGTGTTTTGTTGTGATGAGCTTGATATGGCTGATTGACTAGTTAGATCACTTTCTTGTTGTAAATCATAAAGGGTATCTACTAACTCTTGTGAATCCAGCGTCGTCTCATTTCCATCTAGCGGTTTTGCTATAGGTGTTTGAGTACTCAGGGCTACCCCAACCGCTGATTTGTTGGATTGTTCATGGAATTTCATTAATTTCAGTTTCCTGACGCTTTTATAAATATCAATTCGGGATTTGGCATAATTGAAGGAGCTTTCAGGGCAAAAAGAGAGTCCTAGGGCCAGTAGTTGTGTTTCTGCCCTATTGAGAGTTAGGTCCGTTAAATTGATTACCGTTATTTCACTTGTTTCATTTGAGTTTGGATATTCTATTTCTTCCAGTATTTCTTCGGTTGTTTCCTCAATTGCTTTTTGTTTGTTCCTTCTCCGGTTGGCCTTTCTTCTCTCTCTTCGTTTTTTGTTTTTCCCTGATTTCCGCTGTTTTGCTGCTTCCTTGGTCTCAATGATTGTAGGCGTTCCAAACATAAAAAATCCACTTCATCAGTGAGTGAGTGTCTGCGGGGATTTGCCCTTGTTTTATTGCGTGCCCCCATTTCAGATTCACTTTCCACTGTTGAACTATCCCCTGACGCCGAGGTCAAATCCTGATATTGATTGTCATAGTTAGTCAGTTGTTTGTTGCTGGTGTTGTCCGCTTTAAGAGCATCATATTTAAGAGCGAAAGTGAAAATTCTTCTCTGTTCGTAGTCACAGCGGTCTCTGTGGAACTTGAATGTCTTGCGCTCACGTATTATATCTTCCTCCTTTTTTAGACGTTTTTCCATTTCACTTTTGAGTTTTTCTATCTCCTCCTTTTGTTCCATAGAGTCAATTTCCTTTGTAAGGTTATCAATTTCAACTGCCAATCTAGTACAGTCTTTTTCCGCATATTTAACAAGTATACTATTGCACAAAGAACTGCTAGCTCCATTCTGGAAATTCACTTACAGAATTTCTGCTCCCAAACACAATAAATGTTTAAAGTTTGTTAAACAAGGCTTATGTGCCTATATACATATATATTGCGACCTGGGTTTTGTGGATTCTGGAGTGTTTCCTAATCGCCAGTGGTGCTGGTTTGAGGCGATGCCACATCACGCCTCTAACAATCAATAAATGCACCTCTCACATGAAGAAATGAAGAATGGACCAGCACTCAAATCTCTGGAACTATCCAATTTAATTCAAAGGCCGCATTTGTGAGGAGATATATATAATATTCACTAAAAAAAAACATAGGTTTCACACACGTTATTGTTCGAAATTAGCATTTAAAAAACCTTGCAAATTCACTTATAAAACCATAGGTTTCACACATGTTATAGTTGGGAATTAGCATTTAAAAAACCTTGCAAATTCACTGAAAAAACCATAGGTTTCACACACGTTATAGTTAGGAATTAGCATTTAAAAAACCTTGCAAATTCACTGAAAAAACCATAGGTTTCACACATGTTATAGTTAGGAATTAGCATTTAAAAAACCTTGCAAATTCACTGAAAAAACCATAGGTTTCACACATGTTACAGTTAGCTGGACATTTCACTCGTACAAAACCATTGAAATTCCCCTGTTCTAGTTAGTTCGGCTAACTATAACTCGCGCGACCGCAATCCACTGCTGATGACTTCACATATTACATCACTCATGAGATGGTCAGTGACATCACTCATGACATCACTGATGACATCATTTCTTCAGATGCTGCAATTTGTATCTAAAATTTTGATTTTAGAAAAATTAAGTAGGAATTTGGTAATTCTGCAGGCAAACGTTGCTTGAAAATCAATTGAGAATCATTACACAGTGTCCAGCCTTTTTCACATTTTAGATAAACTGTGTAATGACCAGAAGTTATAGAAGGTCCATCATGGATAATTATTGCAACTGCAACAAAAGTCTTTCCTGATATTGATAATTGATTTGCTACAAACATCTTTATTAAAGTGTCCAATTTTGTTCCATCAGCTCTACAACGTTGCATCATTAAAATTATATACTGTACCATATTTCTTTAAAAATAACATTGATAACATTTCTGATTTACATTGAGAACATTCCATGTTGTGATTTGCATCTTTAACTAATTTACTAAGTCATTGATTTACTCTCTGGTAATGTTAAATGTATGAACCTTTCAGAATCAACATTAGTGCTGCATGTGTTCATACAGTTTTCACAACAATGTTCCCATTTATAAGAGAGACCGAACATATTTTCTATTTCTACCCCTTCATCTTCCAGTACCATAAGTATATACATTAAGAATTCCTGTGCATCTTGCTGGACATTTTGTGTAAACTGTGTACATCCAGAACATACATCTAAAAGATTTCTAACATCAGAAGCCCTTTCTATTTTAGTTTTATCATTACTCAACTTCTCATATAGGAAACTCAGCAGAGAACAAAATCTTTTATGATTTAGTATTATCTGCTCTTGCAAACTTTCAAGATAAAATACAACATTCAGCACTACATTAGCGTAGCAGTTGACACCAGAGCTATTTTCAAAATGACAATCAAAAACCTCTTCAACATTGTCCTTTTTCTTTTTGCTTGCAATCACATCACTCTCCTTTTGTTTTCTCTTCTGTACATCCTCATTACAGATATTCTCAATTCTCTTTTTCCGACAAACACGTTTTTAAAACACAGGATACTGACCTAAATGAGGAGCATAGCTTCTTCTTAATCTATTATACTCCTTTACACAATTTGCATCAGCACTAACTTTTGAGTCATCAAAGTCTATCATGAATAAACCAGATAATTTTTTCACTTGTTGTTAGAAGGCGACCTCAGAGGAGACAGGGAGGGTACCTGAGCACCCTGAGACCTACCCTCGGGGTATCGTAGCCGGGCACTGGCGGGAGACTCCTCAGGGGAAGAGTCTCGTCTCTAGGATCGTACACACTGCACCACATGACAAAGAGACACCACACTGTATGTTCTTGGGAACAGATCTTTATCTAATCAGCTTCGTAGGATCTCTATGATCAACAAGGTGGATATTTACAAATAGAGCACGGGCTCAAAGAGTCTCGGTCGGGATAGGGGGAAGCGGGACAGTCTTTGGGGATCCGGATCAATGCAGGGACGTACCCGGCGCACAGCTCACAATCCTCGAGCTGGGGGATACGCTGTAGTCACTGGGGTCCAGCCGGACCGAGGGGGTCTTCAGGAGCCGCGAGTCACTCAGCAGGGCTCAAGCACAAGGTCGGAGGTCTTACGATCTTCAGGGGAGCCGCGAGTCACTCAGCAGGGCTCAAGCACGGGGTCGGAGGTCTTACGATCTTCAGGGGAGCCGCGAGTCACTCAGCAGGGCTCAAGCACAAGGTCGGAGGTCTAACGATCTTCAGGGGAGCCGCGAGTCACTCAGCAGGGCTCAGGTGTGCCAAGGTTGCAAGGGAGCCGCGACCACGTCAGCAGGGCTCTCGTCGTTCCAGAGTCGAATCTCCAGATAGTCCCAGAGCACCCCTTGTTATAGGTCAACTCCTCTTTGATGTCCGGAGTCTGTGTAGGCAGGGGTCTTAGCACCTGGGGGTCGCTTGTTGGTGTTTCCTGCCAGGTCGTCCTTTGATCCTTTCAGGGCCTGGTCGGGAGGAGTCCCAGACATGCAGCAGGCATGGAGCCAGCCTTCAGGGAGGCCGGAGGGCCGATCGAAACCCATCTCCCAAGGGGAGGTCAGACGTGCGATGGAAACTGCTCCTCCCTCTCTCACTCCGTGGGAGCGCGATGTGCTCCAGCCGGGGCGGCGCCTCTAGGCCGGGGTTACGCTGGAGCCGGGCGGCCATCGTAGGTGCATGAAGTGGGCACGCGGGCCCTGTGGTGCTGGGAAGATGGAGGGCACGGACGGGGACGTCCGGGTCGGGTGTGTGTGGGTTCTGGCGGGAAGGACCAGCTAGGCCGTGTACTCGGGGGCTGAATGAGGTGCACGGATCAGGGTGTGTGGCTAGGGGTCAGGGATGTCCACGCCACAAGGCCGGGTCTAACACGCGTCCCCCCCCAGCTGAAAGCCGGAGAGAACTACCCATCCTCTTGGGGGTTCTCTTCACTGAGGCGGAAGAACCGGGAGAGGCCGTCAGCGTTGGCGTGGTCAGTACCAGGGCGATGCTCTACGGTGAAATCCATCCCCTGGAGGGAGATTGACCACCGCAGTAGTTTGGGGTTTTCTCCTCGCATCTGCATGAGCCATCGCAAGGGCCGATGGTCGGTTTGGCCTTTGAAGTGGGTGCCGAACAGATAAGGTCGTAATTTCTTGAGGGCCCAGACTACGGCGAACGCCTCGCGCTCAATGGTGCTCCATTTCTGTTCTCTGGGTAACAGCCTTCGGCTGAGGAAGGCTACGGGCTGGTCTAGGCCTTGGTCATTCACCTGTGACAGGACTGCCCCAATGCCATGCTCGGAGGCATCAGTTTGCACCACAAACTCCTTGGAGTAGTCAGGGGCCTGGAGCACGGGGGCAGTACACATGGCCGCTTTCAGGGCATCGAACGCCTCCTGGCAGGCAGAGGTCCACTGCACTTTCTTGGGCTGTTTCTTGGACGTGAGTTCCGTGAGGGGTCCGACAAGGCTGCCGTACCCCCGGATGAATCTCCGGTAGTAGCCGGTGAGGCCCAGAAAGGCTCGGACCTCCGTTTGGGTAGTGGGTGGTACCCAGGCTAGGATGGCGTCGATCTTAGGCTGCAAAGGGGCGACCTGCCCGCTTCCGACCCGGTGCCCTAGGTAGACCACCGAACCTTGCCCAATCTGACACTTGCTGGCTTTTACTGTGAGGCCTGCCTGGCGCAGGGCCATTAGCACCCTCCGGAGGTGCTGGAGGTGCTCACTCCATTCGGAACTGAAAACCGTGATATCGTCTAGATATGCGGTGCTGTACTTTTCCAGCCCGGCCAGGACTCTATTTACCAGTCGCTGGAAGGTGGCCGGGGCATTTTTCATCCCGAAGGGCATCACGCGAAAGCGATAGTGCCCATCCGGGGTGGAGAAGGCGGACCGCTCCTTGGCTCCTTCTGTGAGCGCAATTTGCCAGTACCCGCAGGTTAGATCGAATGTGCTGAGGAAATGAGCAGACCCGAGACGGTCAATGAGCTCGTCTGCTCGGGGAATGGGGTGAGCGTCGGCTCGGGTGACTTCATTGAGTCCCCGGTAGTCCACACAGAACCGGAGTTCTGGGGCGACACCGGGGGCAGCTGCTTTCGGGACCAGTACCACGGGGCTGGCCCAGGGGCTGTCTGAGGGTTCGATCACCCCCAAGGTCAACATCTTCGAGACCTTGGCCTGAATGCAGGACCGGACTCGATCAGGGACTCGGTAGGCTCGGTGCTTCACCGGCGGGCTGTCTCCGGTGTCCACGTCATGGACACACCAGTCGGTGACTTGGGGGACAAGAGAGAATAAGTCGGGGAACTGCCCTAAGAGCTGGCGGCAGTCCTCGCGTTGCTGGGAAGTGAGGGATGGAGAGAGGTTCACTCCTTCCACGGAGCCATCCTTCTCCTTGGTACACAGGAGGTCAGGGAGGGGATCTGACTCCTCTTCGGCCCCGTCATCAGTGGCCAGTAGTAGACTCAGCTCCGTCCGCACAAAGTGAGGCTTGAGGCGGTTCATGTGAAGGACCCGAAGGGGGTCCCGAGGTGACTGGACGTCCACCAAGTACGTGACCTGGCTCTTCCGCTCAACGACTTTGAAGGGCCCGGTCCATTTATCCTGGAGGGCACAAGGTTTCACTGGGGCCATGACCCATACCTGCTGGCCCGGCTGGAACTCGACCAGAGTGGCATTCTGGTCGTACCAGCGCCTCATTTCTTCCTGGCTTGCCTCCAGGTTGGCCTCGGCCAGTTCTCGAAACTTCCTAGTCTGGTTTCGGAGGGTCAGAACGTATCGGAACACATCTCGGGGGGGGTCTGGGGGCGCCGCCTCCCACCCTTCCTTGACCAGGCTGAGGGGCCCCAGGACGGGATGCCCGTAGAGTAACTCAAACGGGCTGAACCCCAAGGATTTCTGGGGAACTTCCCGGTAGGCGAACAAAAGGCAGGGGAGCAGGACGTCCCACTTGCACCGGAGGGGCTCTTCCAGGCCCACGATCATCCCCTTCACAGTCCGGTTAAACCGCTCAACTAGGCCATTTCCTTGGGGATGGTACGGGGTGGTGAACTTATAGGACACTCCACATTGTTGCCACAGGGACGTCATGTATTTGGAGATAAAGTTCGTCCCGCGATCGCTCACGACCTCGCGGGGAAAACCCACACGGGAACAGATCCCCATCAACGCCCGGCCCACCAAGGGGGCTGTGATGGTGCGCAGGGGAATGGCCTCAGGGTATCGTCCACTAGGACGAGGATGAAGCGGTGACCTTGTGAGGTTGGGGGGTCCAGGGGCCCCACGATGTCGATTCCGACCCGTTCAAAAGGGGTACTGATGACAGGGAAGGGTTGGAGGGGAACCTTGCGCTTTCCTCCACTTTTCCCACTAGCCTGGCACGTAGGACAGGACGTGCAGTGGTTTTCTACATATGCTTTCATTTTAGGCCAGTAGAAGTGAGTCACTAGGCGACTGTAGGTTTTGTCTTGGCCCAAGTGGCCTGCGAGGGGGACATCGTGGGCCAAGCCCAGGAGGAAGTCTCGGAAGCGTAGGGGTACCACCAGCACCCGGGCTGATCCTAGCTCCATCGACTTCTGCTCGCTGTACAAAAGGTCATTTTCCCAATATAACCGGTGTGTTCCAGATTGGTCGCCCGCGGCTTGGGCCTCTGCTTGCCGCCGGGGTCCGACCAGGGAAGGACTGGTAGCTCGTGGCGCCACTGGCCCAACTCGGGCAGATCGCCTAACTCTGCGATCTGTGCGGGGTCGGAAGGTAGGGGTTCGTCGCTGGCGACAGATTCTCCTCGTGGGGAGATGGAGGGGTCCTCGGCTGGGACGATCCTGTCCTCATTGGCAGGTGCGTCCTCGACTTCCCCAAGGGGGGGCAGTCGGGCTGCCATAGATCTGGTGGTGGCGCACACCCACTCGGGGAGACCCATCATCCCTAGGTGGGTCTTGCGCTCGACTTGCTTCCAGGGGGAACTTTCCAGGTCGTTCCACAGGAGACAGTCGACCGGCTGGGCGGTTCTTACTGCTACTTTCAAATTACCGACCACTCCTCCCCATTCAAAAGGCACCAGGGCTACCTTACAGAGGCTCTCAGTGTTGTCAGCTGCAATTACAGGGCAAAATATATTGGGGAGGACCTGGTCTTCGTGGACTAAGTGGCTGAGGACACCGGTGATGCTCGCCCCGGTGTCACGAAGGGCCTCTACCTGTTGGCCATTGATCGTCACTAGCTGCCCGTATTTGTCTGGTCTTGAAACAAGAGTTCAGGCTCTGTGGCGTCCAATCGAGTTGACCGTGGCACAGCTTCCTGCAAAATATCGTCGCTTTCTCGTTCTGAAGTCGTTCCCTTTACACGTGCATCACTAAATGGCACAAAACGGGGGACAGTGTCAGTTTCAGAATCAGCGATACCCTCCTGGACCCACCGGTCATATGGTAGGGGCAAAGGGATCCGTTTGCAGTGGGAGCCGTGTATCCAATTCTTTTTCCCTTTCACTCGAACCGCTGATCTTGTTGATAGAAGTACGAGGTGAGGGCCGATCCAACGGGGCTCATCGTTGTTTTTTCGCTGAAAGTTTTTTATAAGCACCCATGAGCCAAGGTCGATAGGGTGTCCTGGAGCTTCAGAGGCCTGGGGCAGAGTATTGTGCACCTGTTGGTGTAAAACACGCAATTTAGCCGTCAATTCATACAGATAGTCAAGCAGTACTGGATGTTCGATTTCACTGAATTTTGTCGGTCTTGGCACACCCCATATGTTGGCTGGCCGGCCAAAAATGATCTCATAGGGACTAAGTCCCACTCGTGAATGCACAGTCATTCTTGTTGATAGGAGTGCTAAAGGCAGAGCGTCAGGCCATTTAAGACCGGAGCTCGCCTGGATTTTGGCCAATTTAAGTTTCAGAGTGCCATTGTAGCACTCTACTAATCCAGCTGATTGGGGGTGATTTGCAGCGTGGAACTTCTGCTTTATGCCCAGTCCCTCACACACATTCTTCATCACTCGACCCACAAAATCACTCCCATTATCACTCCACACCATTCTTGGCATTCCAAACCTAGGGAAAAATTCTTTCACAAGGGCTTTGGCTGTGGATAAAGCAGTGTTGTCTTTTAGGGGATATGCTTCTATCCATTTTGAAAAAGCGCAAACAACAACCAGTACATATTTCAAATTGTTGCACCGTTCCATGTGGATAAAATCTAGCTGCAGAACCTCAAATGGATATGATGGAGGTGCAAAATGACCAGCTGGAGTTGGGGTTCCCCTACCAGGATTGTATTTCAAACATACCATACAATTCTTGACCACATTCTCTGCACACTTGGGAATTCCAGCGTTCTGCCATACTGGAGCCAACAACTTACAGATTCCTTTCACACTGATATGTGCCATTCCATGTGCCATAGTGACCACTGGAAGCACATATGCATCAAGTAACAACCATCGCCGATGTTCTGACAAATCAACCCAACAACCATTCTCATCCAATTTACCCTTACTTTCTCTCCACTTGCACAACTCTTTCTCTGTGGCTTCAGCTTGAAGGGACTTCACGCTCTCTATCGTGTCTTCACACATTCCAACATCACCAACCCATCTTGCAGGGCCTGCGACATACATTTGAGTCTTCACATCTTTCGCTGTTTCTTTCGCGATTTCGTCAGCAAATGCATTACCACGACCAACATCATCAGTGACCTTCTTGTGCGCACTGCATTTCATGATTGCAACTTGTAACGGTAAGGTCAGTGACTCAAGGAGATCATTCACCAACTGACCATTCTGAATTTTAGCTCCATGCGAAGTCAGGAACCCACGTTCTTTCCACAATCGCCCAAAACTATGAGCCACGCCAAAGGCGTACTGGCTGTCAGTATATATGTTCACTTTCATTCCTTCAGACAACATGCATGCTCTTGTAAGGGCAATTAATTCTGCTGCTTGAGCCGAATTATGTGGTATGCGGGCAGTCTCGACAATCGTGTGCAAAGTCGTGATAGCATATGCAGCAGTCGTATCACCATTCGGAAGCTTGAAGCACGAACCATAGACCCATAGGGTACCATCACACTCAGTTAGGGGAGTATCTTTAAGGTCCACTCTCCCTTTCGTCTCTTCATCTGTTCTGAACAGACAATCATGCTGCTCAATCTCATCTATGTCTGCTGGAATCGGCAATAATGTAGCTGTATTCAACGTGTTGCATCTCTTTATGTGTATATGGTTTGCCAACAGTGTCAATTCATACCCCGACAATCGAGCACTAGTTAAGTGCTGTGTCTTGGTCCGGTTTAACAATGTGTCCACAGCATGTGGAACCATTACAATCAATGTGTTATTCATCACTAGTCCAGCAGACTGTCGAATAGACACAGCTGCTGCGGCTGTAGCTCTCAAACAACTTGGCAATGCCCTCGCTACCGGGTCCAAAGTTGACGAAAAATATGCGCATGGACGCGGTCTGTCGCCAAAAGGCTGTGTTAACACTGATAATGCGCAACCGTCCTTCTCATGAACATACAATGTAAAAGGATTACTGTAGTCAGGGGTACCCAACACAGGAGCTGAACATAATGCATCACGTAATTCCAAAAAACTTTTCTGACACTCTTCAGACCATGGGACAGGATTCGGTGTATTTTTACAGGTTAATGCTAACAAAGGTTTTGCCAGCAAAGAAAAACTCGGGATCCAGTGCCTACAGAATGAAGTAATGCCCAAGAAAGCACGCACTTCTCTCTGTGTTCTTGGCACGCTCAATTGTGCAATGGCTTGAATTCTTTCTGGGGTCAGTTTCCTTCCCTCCTTCGATAAGAGATGACCTAAGTAGGTCACTTCTTGTCGACAATATTGCAGTTTTGAGAGAGACACTTTGTGATGAAAGGCAGACAAGTGACGTAACAATGACAATGTAGCTTCTTTACAAATCTTTTCAGTATCCGCGGCGATTAGCAAATCGTCAACGTACTGAATAAGGGTAGCACCACTAGGTAAAACAAGTGCATCAAGCTGCGCCTTTAAAGCCTGACTGTATATAGATGGACTTTCACAGTAGCCCAGTGGAGCGCGTTTAAAACGGAAGCTTCGACCTCCTAAACTGAAGCCAAAAATGTCCCTGCTCTCCTCTGCAATTGGGATGCTAAAGAAAGCATTCTTTAAATCGATCACTGAGAACCATGCAGCGGAGGCTGGAATCATAGTTAACAAGGCAGTTATATCAGGGACAACTGGAAACTGTGGCACCACAATCTTATTCACCTCTCTAAGATCGATCACAAATCTGTAAACAGGTGGCTGTGAAGGGTCCGTACGTTTTAAAACAGGTAAAACAGGACTATTGCAAACGTTGCCTCTTGTCTCTTCAATTACACCCTTTTTAATCAAATCACTGATAATTGCTAGCAACGCTTTCTGACATTCATTGGAGATCTTGTACTGGGGAATGCGTGGCAATCTGACATTGGCTTTTAAAGTGACCACATATGGCGGTATTTCCAAGAGACCCACATCATTGGGGCCAGTAGCCCAAAGGACATCCGGAAGGGATGACAATTCAGGTGGCAATGTATTCTTCGACAAATACATTGGGGAAATCACTTCCTTACCCAATGTAAGTTGTACTCCTGAGGGAGAACAATATAGTGTTGCATGCAATCTTTTTAACAAATCCAACCCTAACAGATTTTCACCACAACCTGTCGTTAGGATGAGGGGTGCTTTTAGCTCACAAGGTCCCACAGAAAGGGGCATAGGACTAGAAATCGGGTTCCTAACTGGGGCGCCAGAAAAACCTACTGAAACATTCATTTCGCCAGACAAAGGCGCGCCAGGGAGTTTTGAATGCATAATTGAACTCTTTGCAGCACCAGTATCCAGCAGAAAGGGCTCTGACACACCCGCTGTGGTCACCTTAACATACGGTCCACTCTGATCCACTGGTACTGAAACAACTCCCTCTCTCTGTCTATGGCTGTCCTAGTAATCATTACCTTCCACATTGTCGTCTTCTGCATAATTAATCATTATTATAGTACTGAGCTGTATTACCAGTTGCATTGGCTTGCTGATCAAAGCTATTTATCGTATTTTGAGGCGGAAGAGGCCGCGCGTTCTGGGGAACATTTCCACGCCCTCTACCTCTAGGAGCTTGCTGACCACCTCTACCTCTTGCGTCATACGCATTATTAGTACGCTGCAACAATCTAGGACAACTATACTTAAAATGACCTTCTTCTTTACAATACGAACATTGATTGGGACCTACAGGAACACGCTGTTGAGAATACTCGAACCTTTGCATGTTTCTCTGAAACTGTTGAGGTTGCTGATAATTACTCTGGCCACCACGCGGTGGGTAGGCCTGTTGTAACAGAACCTTCGTCTTCAATTCTTTCGTTTTCTTGTCTGCTCTATCCTTCTCATCTTTATCCCTATTTTCGTAATACTGTGCAGTAGCCAGTATTTGCGCTGAAGAGGAAACAGCCCAAGAACTCTCTGAATCTTTTAACTTCTTACACAACTCGGGAAGCAAATTATGCACAAATTTATCAACAAATAACCGTTGGCCACCTTCAGTACTCATGTCTTGACCACTGTGGTCAATAAATGTTTCTTCAAACCTAGTGAAGAAATCAGACACCGTTTCATATTTCTTCAGTTTGCATGCCGATAGTTTATCCCAATTCACACGCATCGCGGGCATTAAAGTTTTCATGTAGGTAATAATTCTACCCGGGAGTTCTGCTACTAGGGGCTCAGGTTTTGCACCACCAACTTGCCTAGTGTCTGCGGCAATGATATTAGCCCATGTGTTACCCAATTCTGCAGCGTGATCTACAGTACGAATGGATCCCCATAAAGGCTGTGGAACAACATTCCCGAACAACATATCTATATCAGCTAGATTCATGACACACGATTCTGCAGTCTGTGATAACTCCTTATAATATCCTGCAGGGTTTTTACGGGGGTCAGGCAATGTCTGTTTAAGCGCTAACACTTCAGAACAATTCCATGGGACATGTACTCAAACACGCTGAAAATGTGGCAAAACAGGTGGAACAGCATTAGCATCACCAGGTCTCCAAACTGGAGGGACCTCACGCATTGGATATTGGCGCGCTTTTACCTTTTTCCCCACAGGGAATTCCTGTTCGAACAATGATTGTTGACAATCATCATTCCTGAAGGACAGTAAAGTCGCAACTGCTTTATCTACATCGGGACCCACAATTGTACCGTTTCCAAAATCAAATCGCACTCGACACAACTCCTGCGGGTTTGAGTTTGAACCATGATCTTCCAATTCCTCACAGAGAAATTCACACATTTTCTCAAACACATACCTCTGTTTTGGGGCTTCCCATTGGTGAAAAACATTAACAACTGACTCCACATCATAGAGTGAAGAAAAAACAATCCACCTCCATGCCATATGGTCTAATACCTCTTTCTCTCCAGAATCAGGCAGCTGACTACGCAACTGCTTACGTTGTAAACCAGGGGTCAAGCTAGATGACCCAAAGAGAGGCAACATTAAACTAGTAACTACATTAGCTATTCGTTGTCGTGCAGAAGGAGAAGTTGAGGCAAGAAAAACGGGTGCAGACACCGATACAGGGGTAGCAGTAGGTTGGGCACCAAGGGAGGCAGCTGATGTGCTCGGAAAAGTCGCAAGGGGCGCAGAAGGTGTAGGTAGCAAAATTGGCGGCCCTTGGGACGGCTGTGCTACCGGGACAGGAGCTGGCTGGGGAGGAGCTGGCGGCTGCGGGAAAGCTTGCGGCAAATTAACTGCAGGCTGTGCATTTAGAGGTTGTAGAGGTGCCGTAGCATTTTGCGCATACAGGGGTGGCGAACTTAGCAAATGGGACATTAGGGAATCTTTCTCTTTCTCTTTTGACTCATCTTGTGGAAGGGGTGACAAAACTGGGTAACATTTATCGATCCCTAGTTTGCGCTGTCTATGTAACTGCTCATTCATTTGTTCCTCCTCATTATCTTTAAATTGTACAGCTGCTTGCATCATTGACATACCTTTTTCTCTCTTATTCCTTTTTGCTAGCTTAATTTCCTTCTGTTTGGCTTCCTTTCGCCATAGGCGGAAAGAATCAAACATCGCCGGCCGGGCTTTCTTTTTAAATAATTTAACTTCCAAATTATCTAAGATATCTGTATCGAAACTACCATTTTGGGGCCATTTTAAAACACCGTCCTTTCTGGTGTATCGGATCCATACTTCATTATATGCAATGGGGCCCACGCCATGTTTTACATAAAGCTCATAAGTTGGAGTTCCAATTGGAGGAACCGGACACGAATCCTCTAATTGGGAATCCCTTTTACAACCCAAACAAAACAAACTTCCAAATACACTAGAACCAGGCATCTTCGCTCACTAGTCTAGTTTCAAACTTCAAAGGATTATCGAATACGATAATCTCGTGAATACACGAGTCCTCTGGCTTTGGCACTTGCAAGTTCCAAATCAAGGATACCAAAATCCTGAAGGATATCAAACAAACTGGGAGATGCTCCACTTATACTTAACTGAGGTATCGATGATCGATGGCGTCACCAGAAGACTCTCTCAATTGTTTCGCTCTACCAAATCGTCAAGGGTCCAAAACAGGGCGATTAATAAGGGCAGCAGTCCTTCGTAGCCGTCGGGACGCGGAGAACCTCGCAGAAAAGACTTTCGGACCACGTCGACATGCAGGGGTCGATGAAGTGGCGGCCTTCCTTCGGAATTTCCACACGAAGCTCCTCACGAACCTCTGGCTTGGACCGGTACCGCTGAAATCGCCCTACGTTGGGCGCCAACTGAAGTACTGGGTTTTTAAAACCCAGCGGTGCAGGGGAACACACCCTAAGACTTCGAGTTCTTCCTGTTTCAGACCCACAGAAACACAGAGTCTTCTAGGTGAAGTCAAAGATCGTATTTATTGGCTGCAGACCAATTACAGGTATCCGAGAAGTACAACACAATGTATGTTCTCAGGAGACTGCTTAAACTTACAGAAACGGCCTTCTCCTTATATACAAAATATCATGCTTCAGGCACACATTCCTCGTTTTACGATATGGTCATTCATATGTATTCATTACAAACGAAAAGGCAGAGTCATGATGATCATCCCACATTCCAGTTCAGCCAGCCCACAATTATTTACCCAGCGAGGCTCAGATCCCTCGTCAGATATCAGCAGACACCAATAAACACGGGCACCTCCTGTTGGTAAAACAAGCCATAAAGCAGGAAGAATTAGGTGTGAAAGAGATTAGCCGGAGGCTTGTGTGGGATGAAAAGGCTTTATGGTGTGTCAAACCCTGATGCTAATCACAGGTGTCCGTAGGACGGGGAGCTCGTGGGACCGGACTGACCTGGGGCGGTGGAGCCAAGTCGCATAGGTCACAGAGAAGTCAATAGAAGGCACATGTGTTCTGAAGGCCTGTGCTTGTCCTTAATGTGTAGCCTATGTGAGGGCAACCATAAGATGGCTACCGCTCCAAAATGGAACCCACGAAGTGAAGTGTAATATCGTATACAAGGTGCATTTATCGATGAAACGTTATGCAAAACACTTGTACATACTGCATTGGCCATTCGCGGTTCGCTGATACCGGAATAGGCAGGGTAGGGCCCTGCCTCCTACGCGGTCCCAAATTTTAAAGCAGCACTGTCGCTTATCCACTGAAAACCCACACACTGCTCCATGCTGTGACACAAACGCACAGGTACACTGCAACACGCGGACAATTGAGTGTAATCATGCACACTATTATACCCGTTGAAATCCACGCACAGCCTCAAATTACGTGCAATATACCTCCCTCACACATACTCTTCTCAGGGATCCTGTCACAGTTAAACATACACAAAAGCGAACTCGCATTTCACAGCAACCCTTCTCTCACTGTCAGCCTGAGGTAATAACTGGGGTTTTCCACATTAAATATCTGAACAGTTTCAAATATTAAATTAACGACACGTCACATTTCATTACACGCTCTACGTCCACATTTTAATGGGAACATTTCATAGTTAGAATCGGATCCATAATGATAAGCGCGGCCCAGGACGCCGGTGAATAGCCGGCGTTTTTATGTACATCCGGGCTCTACATAGGCCGTCCGCCATTGCCATATTCTGAAACGGAAAGTACTTGCAAAAGCGAAAACTGACCAACAAAATAACACATACATCACGTAACGTTCAGCTTCCGGGAGAACAGAGCCTGCGTCTCCAGGGCCGCGATCTTTACACCCAATACCTTCCTGTTGTTGGTGCAGGAATCCGCTCAGAATCTCTCAGCACAGGGTAAAAGGCCTTGCACCTGTGCCACATTTACAAAAGAAAGCGCAGGGTGAGCCCAGTAGCGCCTCCAGCACACCACACCGCTTTGTGAACCTATATTGTGGAGCCAGCACTCACACTGCACAGCGTGAGCCTGTGTGGTGCCGCTGGCACACCACACAGCGCCACGTGAACCTGGACATGCCCCTAGTACACCACACAGTGCTGCGTGAGTCTCTGTGGTACAGTCAGCACACATACCGTGCCGTGTGAGCCTGTGTGGTGCTGCCAGCACACACACAGCACTGCGTGGGCCTGTGTGATGCCGCCAGCACACACACAGCATTGCGTGAGCCTGTGTGGTATCGCTAGCACACGCATAGCTCTGCGTGAACCTGTGTGGTGCTGCCAGCACACACACAGAGCTGCGTGAGCCTATGTGGTGCCGCTAGCACTCTCATAGCGCTTTGTGAGCCTGTGTGGTGCTGCCAGCACAGGCATAGCGCTGCGTGACACCTGCTGTGCCTCGAGCCCCATACAGTGGAGCGTGAGCCCTGCCGTGACGCCTGCACACCACAAAGCCCAGCTGTGACTCCTGCACTGCACACAGCGCCACTGGGGACCCGAGGACACTTCCAGAAGCACCACCCTGCCCCTGCTGCCCTATGTACCTGACAGCCGCAGATTTATCTCTAAGCAAGCGGCCCCAGCAGAGCGAGGGTGTAATCCTGGCAGAATCCTGAAATTCATGAGGGGAGAAACACCGAGGTGCACACTCACCTTGATTTAATGGACTGCATTTTAATCCTAGCCTAACGCCCCTCAGTCCCGGCCCCACAATGAAGCACAGTATTTTTGGCGGAGGCTAATGTGGCAAGCGGACGGAAAGCCATTGAGGGATCAGCCATGCAGATGGCTAAATATAGAGCGAGCACCTCCATCTCGGGGCTGCGAGGGCTCCGTTTATTGAAGCAGGAAACGCCGGGCGGACGTTAAGAAGTTGGTGATACATTTCATTTTGACCAGGCATAGCTTCCCCTTCGCTAGAGTTTCCCAGAGCCGCCCTGGGAACTGGAAGCTGTGAGCTTTCAATGTTTAAGTTACACAATAACACGTTTCTGGGGAACCAGTTTTGAGTCTGGGCGTCGGCTCAACATCCTGTGATTCTGGGCGAATCACTTAATCTCCCCGTGCCTACCAGAACAAGCTGTCGTCATTGCGAAAACAGAAAAGAAACAAGCGCGGTGAAAGCACGCAAATTCATTAAATAAGCATGCAAGTGAAAAAGGCTGGAAAAACCAGACTTGGGAAGCATGATCCTCACTGCACGCACCCTGTAGATAAGCAATAGCTTCGCGACAGCCGCAAAGTAGACGATCCAGTCCGGATGGGCCGGACGAAAAGGAGAAAGGGCAGCGGCTACAACATCTTGTTTCCAATGGCAGGCCACCGTTTAGCATAAACGTGATACCAGCCAATGAAAATGAGGGGCGGGGCTTCGAGACCCCTTCTCAAATCTCCTCTCTAACTTTGTCTCGCCGAGCGAGCAGCGCAAGCGCTGCAACGCTAGGCGAGACCTTAAAAGGGTCTTGGCTTGTAGCCAGTCTGCGTATTTCTCGCCTTATACTGTTCCGAACATGTAAAGGAGGGAGACAAAGAAATGTGGACTGAAACTCTGTCAGTATTGCTGACAGAGAACTAATGGAAGTTTCCTAAGATATAATGCTGAAATTCATTGTTAATTATGAATAAAGCAGCAGCCTCTTGTTTTGGAACACACTCTTTTAGCATTTGCAGCCTTCTTGTTACCTGGTATAATAATTAAATGCTTATCTTTTCCACCCACTAGTTCCCATTGTATTTTTTTTTTCTCGGGAACGCCATAAGAATTGTGCGTGTTGTAAATCCAATTGCTCAAGCAGCATTTGTCACTGGTTGGGTCGAGTTTGCCCATATTTGTTTTGATACTGTATATTTGGATTTGCACACATCTGTTTTGAAAACGTTTTTTCAATTGCTGGTTACTGCTTTGCTGACAAGTGGCTGCTTCGGTCAAAGATTAAACCCATATTTTGGCCATAAAGTTCCTAATTTGTATATACAGAGAGCTTCAAGAGAAGGTTTCTAACCTCTTACCTCATCTCTTGCTGGAGACACTTAAAAAATCTGTATCAACAGTTTGCTTGATTATTTTCTCTTTACTGATTCAGTGTGCTAAAATCTGTTGCCTCACACTTGTTTTTCTTTTTTTTATTTATTTTAGATTCCACAGTGTCAACACAAGGAGAAACAAGATAGGCCACATAGCCAAAAATGAAATACATAAACGACAAAAGAATAGAGAAAATACACATTGAATCATGCATTCATATGATCAGAGAAGGCCCCCCATATATACAATCCTAATTTTCGTTTCCTTGTTCCCTTTATGAAGTACAGACTTAATTCTATGTTAACTAAATTGTACATTTTGACCCGCCAGCACTCAAACCTAGGAGGGTCTGGTCGTAACCAGTCGGAGGCTATACATTGTCGTGCAACAGTCATTGCCACAAATAAAAAAAATAGCGATGTTTATAGAGAGAATTACCCTTTTTTACAACCTGACCAATCCCTAAAAGCATTAAGGCCGTTGTAATATTAAGAGAAGTTCCAAGAATATTTGATAGAAATTTTTCAATGTCCTTCAGATATTTGCTCAGTTTAACACAGCTAAAAAATATATGGATACTGTCTGCATTGTCTCCCCCCACATCGAAAACATTTACCATCATAGCGATCTCCCCACTTATACATACGCGCAGGAGTATAATATAAATTAAATACCGTTTTAAAGAATTGTACTTTTAAGTTTGCAGATAAAACTTCGTTAAGATCTAGCAATTGCATCTTCTATAAATATATCAGATTCTCCCAAAGTCGAAGCCCATTGCACGTTATGTTTCCCCAAATCATCCGTTCTAAATGACAATCATATTTTATATAACACCCCTATTTTCCCCTGGGACCTTACAGCCTCAATAAGTGGGTTTGGATTCAATTTCAAGTTTCTACGATTGAGGAAATCCCGCATTTGGAGAAATTAAAAAAAACTGAGAGCTAGGCAGACTATACTGCCTTGAAAGATCTTCATGCAGCTTAATAAGGCCCCCATCCACATACAAATCTCCAATCTGGCAAATACCCTTGTGTCTCCAGCCTAGGGCCTCCCTGTCCCAAAATATTGTTGGGAGGGGCTTTAGCGCATTCGTTGGTGTGTAGTATGTTAGTCCTTCTAGATGAATTAACTTGAGTAACTTTGAACCTGGTCCTTTTATAATAGCTACCATCAATTTCTTTAAATAAACATCGTTTGGCTTCTGATCCTAAAATTAGCTGAAAAATCGAAGGGACCGCTGCTGTATTGCCCACATCCTCACCAGACAGTAATACAAGCATTTTTTGCAAAAAACAAACATAGTAATAAAAAAGAAAACCAGGTATTGCCAAGCCTCCCCTTGCAATTGGAAGAGTCATAAATCTACTGGCACGCCAAGGTTTTCTGGGGGCCCAGAGGAATTTAAAACGAAGTGATTGTAAGTTTTGCAGTTGAGTTGCCGATATTTCAAGTGAGATGGATCTACATAAATATAATACCCTGGGAAGGACATTCATCTTTATAATATTTCCTCTACCTATTAGGGTAAAATATAATCGTCCCCATCTCTCCAAAGAGTCACTAATATTGCGCAGTAATGCTCCCCAGTTAGCATCTACTAATTCTGTCATCGATGTCCTAATTTTTATGCCCAAGTATGTAGCTTCAGTAACCACTCTAGGATCTTGTAATACAATGTTATCAGTACATACAAGATGCGTTTTGGTAACATTCAGCTTATAGCCAGACACCTGGCCAAATTCAAATGCTAACCGCTCAATCTCTTGAAGTGCAGTAACCGGGTCCTCAGAAACCACAGCTATGTCATCTGCATATGCAAATACTGAATGAGGGACCTCATGTACAACAAAAGGCCTAATCAAATGACTCTTGTATAGCATATCAACAAACGGGTTTATATATAAAGCAAAAAGTAAAGGGGAGCAAGGGTATCCTTGCCTCGTCCCTCTAGTAATTTTTACTACCTCGGAAGTCATTCCCATTGCCGCTATTCTAGCAACTGGTGAAGCATACAAAACCTGTAGAGCAGTCATAAAGCCCTTCTGTAGGAGAGTAGGATCTGCACTTATGTTGCGCCCACTTTTTTTCTGATGTATGCACTGGTTTCTGGCTATAGTCAGGCTGGGTCCCTGCTAATCAGGGCCCCAGTCTCTGTTCTCTCTAAACGACTTGGAGTGCATATTAGATGCACTAGTGATTGGTTACTGTGGTGCCTTATGAGCCCTTAGTATATGGTACCTTAGGTACCAAGGGCATAGGTACTTTACAGGCCTACCAGGGGCTGAAGCATGTATTATACTACCCCTGGGAGGCAGACTAAATCGGACACCTCAGGCCTTCTACTGCAGCCTGGGTGAGGTAGTGTTAGCACTCCTCACAGAGGTATAGGTTCCTATATCTCACCATACACACACACATAAACCTATCAGCCACCCCTATGGCAGGCCCTATCAATCCTGAGGGCAGGGTGCTTGGATTACAATGTGAGAGGTTGCCTCTGCCTGAGCAGGGCCCCTCTGCAGCTGGCAGGGTCTATTCCCTGTGGCTGTTTGTGGAAGCGGTTAAACCATATACTCTTAGTGCATTATAACCTCCCAGTAAATGCTAACTTTGGAATGACTGCATCAAAACATGTCGTGCTTGGTGTCAAACATCTTGGAATCATACCCCCACACCAGTAACTGGTGTGGGAGTATGATCCCACCCTTCTAGAGGGGACGACATGTACCTACTGTGGGAACACGGTAGAAATCTGAAAGAGCCCTGGCATCACAAAATGGATGCCACCAGCACAGACACTGGGCTGCCCTCCTGCGGCTGACTGAAACTCGTAGTGGAGGAGGCCCAACAATAGGCATCCTGTCACAGGGAGGTGTCACCACCTTCCAGACAGGATTTAGTGTATTGGAGCTGGGTGGGTGCACTCTTAGAGTGCTTTGAAGTCCTGCACTGGGGGAGCAGTAGGCTC
Organism: Triturus cristatus; assembly: GCF_964204655.1. NCBI lineage: Eukaryota > Metazoa > Chordata > Amphibia > Caudata > Salamandridae > Triturus > Triturus cristatus. Next base: position 951,185,589 of record NC_140579.1, read on the forward strand.
CTCTGTGCATATGCCAGCTCAAACCGGTTCAGGGGCTACCAGCACCTGCTCTGGCTCGAAACTGGACAAAGGGAAGTGGGTGTAACCACCCACCCCCCGACCCTCCTAGAGGAGTGGTCATAGAGCTAGTCCCTCCCTTTCTTTTACTATAAGATAGGTAAACCTTGCCATTTCAAGTTGGATAACCCTGGACGACGCTTTACAAGAAGAATCCTGGCCCTTCGACGTTCCACTACCTTTGGAAGACGGAAGAATCTCCCTTGGAGTCAAGGAGTGACTCCCCTGCTTGGCAGGCACCTGAAACTCTAATCAACGGTCGCAAACTTTCCCGCCGGAGTCCGAAGTCCCTGCAGCCCCAGAAGTGGATTTCCTGACTTCTCGACGGCCATTGTGAGTCCCCAGCAGATCTGAGGCGAGTGGACCCCACGAGTGACGAGGAATCGCAATACCTGGGAACCGTGCACTATTGTCGAGTGCAACCCCTTCACGACGTTCTACGAACTTGTGCTTTGGACCATTTGTGGCCCAAGCCTCCAGCAGGTTTTGCAGCAAAAATCAGCGGCCTACCCTGTCCCGAGTGACCGTGGGCTCCTGTGAAGCATTTCCTCAAGAGGCGTCTTTGCGATCCTTTGCCCGTTGGCTTGTGGGTCCCCGAAGACTTTCTTATCGACTCAAAGGGCTCCCCTGGTTGCTCCAGGCCTGCCCTCACTCACCCTCGCTGGGTGAGTCCCTCAGACCTTGCTGGTCTGCACCATCAACTTTCTTCACTCCACACAAGACTTGCTGTTGCCAAGGCTTATTGGCTCCAATCTGGTTGCCGACACCGCAGTCAGCTGCAGACGTCATGCAACACTCCGAATCCAGCTGCTGGTCATCGTCGATCCCTCCTGGGCCTCGTGAGCGAAGAGTCAAAACACCCTTGATCACCTGAAATCTCCCGACATCCATGGGCATCCATCTTCCTGGCCCCGGGTCACTGGCAAGTGACTGTGAACACTGTCACTTCAATTTTCAGGTCTTCTACATCTTGAATCCAGCCTTGGATTCCACCGGACACTTCTTCAGTTGCCGCAAGCAGCAAGTCTTCTTTGGTCTCCATAGAAAACAGCGACGCGACCCGACACCGAAAGACACCTATGCACCCGGCTTCCCTGGGTGAGGTAACTCGTGCACTCTGGTGCCCTAGTGTGTGTTGGCCCTCGAATTACTTACCTTGTAAGTGGCTTGCTTGTAGACTTCCTCGAAGTACCCTAAAACTTTAAAAATCAAACCGCGACTTGCTCCATTGTAATCAATGGGGAATCCGCGGCTGTGTTCTCACACTGCATGCGTCTCCCGTGGGTCTGTTACTTACCTGCTATCACTGCAGTCGTTAAGCCCCAGCGATTCTACAGGCCCTAGGCCTTGTCATTCTGCAAGTCGACTTTCCTAAACCTCTTTTTAGGTCGAGGGACCATCCGGTCTGCCGAAGGCAGAACCGGAAGTCCGGAGATCTTATGTTTCTGAGAGTGGCTCTTTAGCCCGCCTCTCTTTTTGGCTCTCCTCCATTGGCTGGCTTCCTAAACGGAGGCCAGCCATTGGAGGAGAGAGCCGTCCCTCCAAATAGGCTCCGTCTTTTTCAGATTCGGGGGCGTGTTCCGTGCTCTTCTTTCCACTTTTTAGCCACGCCCTTTTTTAGGCATGTTTTTCTCTCCTCCAGCCAATGGCAAGAGGAGAGAAAAAGAAACACGCCCCCGAATCTGAAACCGCCGCTGCGTTTCTCCGAGGCATTTCTGCTTTGCCTCGGAGAAAGGCGGCGGTGTTCATGGCGTCCTCTCCCCCTTGCTTCATTTTAGGTCTTGTGCCGCGAGTGCTGTTTTCCGTGTCTTCTTTAAGTTTATAACATCGGCATTACCAAATCACGTAAAACAATAATTTTAGAGCTATTAAAAGCTTTTTGGGGGAGTAATCTGCAGTTCGTTTAATCCGCAGGCGCGTTCACAGGAAAATCGCAACTAAATGAAAGCGAGTGCCTTGAGATCGAGCGCCTCGCGGTCCACCCGGCAGACGTCATCAAGTAACTACCATGCAACGCGGCTCTGACGCTGCGGCTGCGTAGTACGTGGTTGTTGTAACGAGGGTTCAAGCCAGCAACAGAGAAGAACTATAGAAACTCGTGAGGTTAAAGTGTTGTACTTCCTTTCAAGGCATAGCATGATGATTACAGAGGAGGTGGAACGTGCTTCGTGTGTAATTACACCTTGCTCTCGTGCCAAGGTCACGGTGCCTCACCAGAACACTCAGATAAGCATGTTTGTGCTTGGGTGCGGCGTGGGATATGCTGGGCGAATGGGAGTGAGGTGGAGCTACAATAACAAAGGACGTCACAACGCAATCTGACAGGGAAAGGTTAGTGGGAGGGGGTGAGAACTGATTATTTGGAAGGGTGGCAAATTATACTGTTAGCACGCTGCTTTTTGTTTCCCACAGCTATTCTCTTTGTATTGGTTTTATTTTTCAATGCACTGAAAAAGAGGCAGCACAACTGATGGGAGAGGTTTGTGTATTTCCAAACCCCGTGTTATCTATCGTTCTGTTTTACATATGACCACAGTTGCCTTATTTCACTAGAACACTTTTATTAAATGGCGATATGACCGCACTGTACAGTATGAAAAGGTACACGTAATACATTTCAAAAGTATGCGTACTGGGGTTGCACCAATGGCTACAAAGCACAGCATCCAGGTGTACGCATATTATGCACGGGCAGCCAGTACACCCTGTCTGCTGAGCCTCATCGCTCCAGATGTACTCATGAACTGATATTAAAATCTGTGGGCTTCATACTACACTCAAGCCATTCTGAAAGATAAGATGAGCAATTAGTAGCTGGCATATATTCATAGTGAATAATAGGTTAGTTGTAAAATGTAATATCCAACGTGAAATAGAATTGAGTCCAATCACAAGAAAGGCCAGTCACAACATCACTCTATGCTTATATATCACTACCTCACAACATCCCTCTCCCTCACTACCTCACTCTTTCACTACCTCACTCTCTCTATCTCACTACCTCACTCTATCTACCTCACTCTCCCTCACTACCTCACTCTTTCACTACCTCACTCTCTATCTCACTACCTCACTCTCTATCTACCTCACTCTCTCTCACTACCTCACTCTCTATTTCAATACCTCACTCTCTCTCTCTATCTCACTACCTCACTCTCTCTCTGCTAATGCAATAGGTATCACATATGCAAAAAAAAAAAGCTAATGCCAATAGAAATGACAATGCCATTTATTTAGGGATACAATAATGATAAAAAAATAATGAGCAATACCAATAGCTCTACCTATAATATTGCCGAGACCATTGCATTGTAAATGCTTGTTTAGTATATGGTCTGGTACGCCCCTAGGGCCCCAGCCATATTTGTGCTTAACTTATTGTGAAACGTTGATATTTGAATGTGTTCCTGACTTCTAATCTCATAAAGAGATTAGTAGAGTGTGTCTAGAAATAAATACATATATATTTGATATATATACCTGTGTGGTGTCCTTTCATTTGGTAATTTGAGAGATTATAAGGTAAAACAATCTGCTTTTCATTCCTCTGAGACTTAGCCTGAAGGCTGCTCTCCACAGCTACCACTAGGATAGCTTTCTTTAAAAGGTTGTCTTTAACCTATCTACCATAAGAGTCGAATTGGACTGGTGCAAGGTGGCCACTATAACTAGTGACCAGCATATGCCAGGCCAACTTTTCGCACCTTCCGAAAGCCCACATTTTTCATCAAACTCCACAGGTAATCCCATTCCACGCGATCAAATGCCATTTCCGCATCCAATAAGATTAACCCTAGTTGTCGCTTCTCAGCCTGGGCAATATCGAAAAGAGTAACCACCTTGTTAGCATGCGACACTGTACCTCTGCCAGGAATAAATCTGTGCTGATTATGTGATACTAATGAAATAATAACCTTAGAAAGACGATTGGCCAAAATCTTCGAATATATTTTGCCATCACAGGTCAATAGCGAAATCGGGCGATATGAACCGGGTACCTCTGGGTCTTTGCCCTTCTTGCTAAAAACAACTATCGTGGCTTCATCCCAAGATTTGGGTGCCAGCCCCATTTGAGCTGCCCTAAACGTAACCAGCATAATTTCCTTCAATTGATCAAAAAAAGGCTTATATATCTCTCCCGGAATGTTATCAGGGCCTGCAGCTTTTCCCATCGCTAAAGTCTTGACTGCAATTTCTAACTCCTCCATAGTAATTGGGGCATCAAGCTGAACTGCTGCCTCTGAATTCAATTCAGGAAAGGCCCCCCGCTGCATTAAATTATCACCTTCTGCCACCCCTCTCTGCTGTGTATAAAGATCTGTGTAGAACTGATGAAAAATGGCCAAAATCCCTTGCGGGTTAGAGCGTAATATCCCTGAGCTATCCTTTAATGCTGTAATACGCCGGGAAGCTTCATTCATACGGAATTTAAGTGCAAGGCATCTCCCAACTGCTTCCCCATACTCATGACATTGCTTTTTGTGAGTCAGAAATGTTCTTGCATTCTCCTTGTCCCACACTCCCCTTATTTTAGCCAGGCTCCTAGCCACGATATCCTCTAAATCCGGAATGTTGCCCTTGTGTGCTATACCCTGAGTCAGTTTCTCCTCTGCCTTTCTCAAAGCGGAGTATAGACCCTGCATCTCCAATTTAAGTTTCTTTTGATGGAATAAACCGTAACTCAATGCTTCGCCCCTGAAACAAGCCTTGAAAGTATCCCATACGATGTCTATTCGAGCCGATTGTCTGTTATTGTCAAGAAATTCCGTAAGCCAATTGGAGATGTGTTCTCTAAAATGATCATTCACACACAGTTTCCGATCAAAGGAGAACTTTTTGGGTCTAACCTCCTCTCCCAAGCCTGGCATTGCCAGCACAATGGGGGCATGAGCCGACGAAATCCTAGGAAATATTTGCATTCCAGCCCCCACTAAAGAAGCAGTAGTTAAAAAAAAAAAAATAGTCAAGTCTCACCATTTTTTTGTGGGGAAAAGAATAAAACGTATATCCTGGATCCGTCTGACATAATTTACCCCATGCATCTGTCAAACCATGATCCTTGAGTAAATTATATAGGGCCTTAAAGACCCAAGGTTTGCGCCCTCTATAACATTGGAAACCACCCATCAAATACTGATTAGTTAAATTAATATTTTTATCTCCACAACTAATCAACAGGGTTGCCCAAGTCGCTAACACTAAATTTAATTCCTCTAGGATTGCAGCCTCATCTAAGTTAGACCCATAGATAGTACATAAAGTAAAATTACAATTGCCCACTCTACATTCCGCTTTGGCCCAACGGCCAAACTTATCTGCCAAGCAGCGACTAACTGTGTAAACATTAGGTCTAGCTAAAATTGCAACCCCCGGGATCGTTACTGATTGCTGAGAAGCCACAACTACTGAAAACCCTAAATCAGTTAAGAGATGGCGCTTGCTCCAAGGCAAATGTGTCTCTTGAAGACAAACAAAATCCGGCTGAATATTTCGTAGCTCGGCAGCTATCCTCCTCCTTTTGTTAATATTATTGAGACCGGAGACATTTAAAGAACATACTTTAATTCCTCTAAAAACCCTTAAATAGCCAAAGCGAATTCGATAGTGGATGGCATATTGGCCTTTTTATAAGACAGAATAAACGCCAAGCTCTTTGCTGCATTTCTATTTATTGCACTTCTCCCTCATTGAGACTGTGGATTTTTCCCCTTTTTTACCCCACCACCATGACCCTGCACCCCTCCCAACACACCCAATCCCCCTCTTTAACAAGGCTTTAGGACTTACGGTCTTGCAGATGTCCGCTACCGTGATCCCCTGTCCTTACCTACAAGTTCCTCCATTCGGGACGGAGGGAGACCTTCTCTCCACCCAGTGGTAGGAAATCAATTTACAAATTATTACTTTTCAGATAAGGAAGGAACGGGAGTAGTTTGTTTCATCATTAAAAACTCTTTGCAAGTGGAAATAACAGCCTGTTATACATACACATGCAATACCTCCTTAACTCCAGTACCTCTAAATGGTTTTCAGATACTCTTTGGCAGGGCCCTTGCTAGTAAAGAAACAAGTGCATTCTTGAAAAATAATCTTCAGCTTAGCAGGATTCATTAGGTATGCCTGCGCCCCTTTAGCCTGAAACTGAGTAATTAGCTGACGTAACTGCCAGCGATTCTCCATCGTGTATCTACAAAAATCAGGCCTAACAAAAAATGGCAAAACCAACCCCCGCTGTCTTCTTATCGGGGCGAGCAAACTTAAAAACCTCCTCTCGAGCCAAAAGACTGTTAAAGGAGTTAAAAAATGCTCTGGGTTTATCATCAGTTTGTCCCGCACGAAGCCGAATGTTAAAAGGAAATCGATGCGCTTGTTCGATCTCCCTTTCCCAATCCCATTTGCTAAGCTCTGGGAACGCATTTTTAAACAATTCCACAATAAACTTGCGAGGGTCCTGCCCTTACTTTCCTTCTGGGATCTGTGAAACTCTCCTGTTGTTCCTACGTGCTCGGTTTTCAAAATCGACCAATTTCCATTGGGTATCCTCCTTCATTGCACAAAGTGACTCAGTCCTAGCCTTCTGTTGTGCAAGCTCATCCTCTGTTTGCTATCCGAGTCTCTGCGTCGTTAAACCTAGACGTAAAGTCAGCTTGGGATTTGGCCAACCGAAGCAACGAATTCTGCAATTTACGACACAAACTCTGGACTCTTTGACTCTCCTCCCTTGTTTCCTCGCGGAGAGACATGATTGACTGATATATTAGTGATAACAAAATTTCCTCTTCCAAATGATCCGTAGGTTCATACACAGTTTGGTGATTTAGACTTTGCACACCCCCATTATCAGTTGTCATTTCAGGTTTTTTACGCACTGTATGAGGGCTCCCATCTGCCAAATCCACTGAGTCATCCAAACTGATGCTACTATGAGCGCTGCCACCGGTCATGTTCATCTGCTTAGCATATTGTAAAGCTAAATCTTCACAAGATGATGTAGATTCTCCTGATAAAGAGTAAAAGTCCCCTGATTCTGCATCCTGTATTTGAACTTGCTCCTCTCCTGGGGATATACCAAGCTGAAGGTTGACAAGTTGATTGATATCCTGCTTTAAACCATGACCCCCTTCTTCGTTGGTTGCAGAAACAGGAGGAATTATATCTAGCTGAATCTGGTACTTGTAATCCGCTTTCTAGAGCAGACTGCAATTTTTTCCCCTTGCGCTTATCTTTTGTCATAGAGAAAATCGCAGGAAAAGTTCTACTGTCAGAGCCACCCGCCATAGCTTTTGTACGTTCCAAATCAGTGTTAACATTTTTTGTAGTTCTAGGCGGATTACCCAAATTTGTGTCTCTCACCTCAGTCTCACTGCTTGTATACTGTTCCTCTTGAGCTCGCGGTTTTCCTCGAGCCCCTTTCGGCGGCATCTCTACACTGCGCTCATGTCCTACAATGCGATTACGAGAGCAGCCCCAGGTGAAAGCAGTCAGCCCTCTGCGGAGGGAGAACGCCCAGCTAGTGCATTGATACCTGAGGAGTCCCACCACGGAGACTAACAGCGTTTCATGCATCAGCTGTTTTCGCCGCCTTTCCAGCACTTCTACAGATGATAAGAAGTTCCCACAGATGTAGTTCAAACAGATATATCACAGCTTGCACTCGGAGACTAACAGCACTTCATGCATCAGCCGTATCCGTCGCCTTTCCGCCTTCCGCCTTTTCTACCGGTGATAGGAAACTCACGGAGGTATATCACAGCACACACTCAGAGGTGAGCAGCACTTTGTGCGTCAGCCGTTTCCACCTCCTTTCCACCGTGTCTGCCGATAATGGTGAGTTCACAGCGGTATATCGCAGCTCGCACCCTGCTTGCTTACAGCGAGTTCAGTTCAGAGTAAACATATACAATTCCCGTCCTTACAACGCTGTAACTTGCAGGCTTAGGCAGGAGCGGTCAGCTTACACTTCTACTCGCGCGGACGCCATCTTGCCTTTCTCGACTTTTCCTCCCACACTTGTGTTTTTCAGTGTAATTTTGGTGTTCTGACCACAGTGCACTTTTGGAAAAGCTACAGGGCCATGAGAGTCAAAGAAAAGGTTTGTATTGTGATTTTTCCGCACACAGAATACTATGTTGCAAATAATTTTAGAAAAAATGGAGAAGAAAGTAAGGTACTACCATGGAAAAGGTCAAGCCAGTTGGAAGCGGGGACCGAGGGTGGGAAACATGGCAGCGGGCTGACGCCGGTCGCGGAAGTTCCCCGAACGGAGTGAGGAGAGGAGGCGAGAGAGGCAAAGAATCGGGAAATGCTGTGCCGTTACTACTATCAGGCATAGCTGATTATTCAAAATGTGTTATTTTGTGCTATTACGTACCTGAGCTCCTGAGCCCTGGTACGCATGGGTCCAGCAGTGGAAACGCGATACGGGGTCTAGCAGCGAGTGGCTGAGTTCCTACGGAAAACTAGAGTGGTGATTGTGGCAGTCGGCTTCCGGGTCGACGGAGGAAGGTCACGAAGATCAGAATGCGAGCCGGCACAGGAGAGAGACGCTGGGAGCATAGCAGAGAGCGCCAGCGGAAACGAAGCCCGGCAAATATCCATGCTCAGAAGCACGCAAGTAAACTTTCAAGGTTGGCAGGTTGTTGGGAGCAAGAGGTAGAAGACGAAGAGCCCACAGGTACAAGGGGGGCCTCGGAAGGCACTTGAAGAGTTTCCCCTGAATGTTATAGAATGAGCCCACGAATTAAGGGGCGAGAGTAAAAATAGGTGCAGTTTGTGTGGCCGGAGGTACGGGTAAAGGGGAAGAAAATAACCCCATCTTATCAAAATCTTTAGGTGAGCTGTGTTCAGTGCAAAAGGTTGCGGAGAACACATCAACTGAATTTGAGACACGAGTGAGAAGCCGGTACCAGCTGAGGTCACTCCCGGACGTAAAAAAGAAAGGCAAAGGGGGGGAAAGGGCAGAGACCAGGGAGCGAGAAGTTACTGCAGTCTCCCCCAAAAGGAAAGCTTTAAAAGGTGGAGAAAAACCTCGGCATTGTGGTCAAAAGGAAGTGCGAGTCCCTGTGAAACCTTCCCCTTCCCTAAGGTCGTACTTAAAAATAATGAAACCTGTTGAAAGTTATATAGTGTGGGAGGCATTTAAAGCATGTTTAAGGGGGGCCCTAAAATCTATCATGGTAGGGAAAAGTCGGGCAGAGAAAAAAAGAGAGAATAGAATTAAAGGGTTTAAGAATGAAGGAGAGCTACAGAAGGCATCTATGGAGGACTGAAATAGAGTACAGGCCCTAAGCAAAGAGGGGCTACAAGCCGCATTCCGGGCAAAGATGGACAAAAGATCACTTGACAAGTGGAAAGCGAGTAAACTCCAGCATTTTGCCTATGGAGAGAAATGTGTATCTCTATTAGCCTGGAAGGCGAAGGCAGATAGGGCAAGGAACACTATCCAGGAGACGTACTTAATGTTAATTCCAATATATGTCGAGGCCAGTAGTTTTATCAATGATATATATAAAGATATTTCACCTAGTCAGGAAGACATAAAGGAGTGACTTGGGTTGACAATACTCCCACGGTTAACTACTGAGCAACTGAAAGCCTTAGAAGGAGAGATTAAGGAGGGGGAGAGAAGAGCTCAGTGCAATAAAATGATTAAGGGCAAGGCAGCTGGACCAGATGGTCTTCCGGTGGAAGTTTTTCTTTGTATTATAGACACTGTAATTCCTGACTTACAAGTTTTATTTAACGAGATATATATGGGTGGGAAGAAGGTTCCTGAATCTTAGTCAGAGGCCACTGTCACCTTGATTCTGAAATCAAATAAGGATCCACAGAAGATAGATTAATATAAGCCGATATCATTATTAATTAGACTAAAAGATCTTTTCTGGAATTATTGCATCTCGGGTAGCTAAGGCAATACATGAGGTTATCCACCCTTGACCATGTCGATGCAGCTAAAGCTTTCGACCAGGTACACTGGCCATACCTGTGGGAGGCTTTGCGAAGTTTCGGTTTCCCACAGAATATGATAAGGGCGGTGCAGAATTTGTATTGCATTCCTAAAGCCAGGGTACTGATAAACGGGAGGCTGTCAGATTTGTTTTGAAATCTTTAGAGAGACAAGGGGGGGCTGTCCCCTTTCCCCGCTCCTTTTTAATATATATATATATAATCGAGCCACTTGCTAACCTGAGTAGGGCGGATACTGATATTTATTCCTTTTAAATCTCATAATTTTGAAGTTAAGTTAGCGCTTTACGCAGATGACCTGATGTATACGAGTAACCCGCAGGATGCAATTCCTAACCTGATGAGGAAGGCAGAGGCTTTTGGCCATATCTCTGGGTATAAAGTGAACACAGGGAAAACTGAGATTATGGATTGGAATCCGGGCCTGGTAAGCTGCGGGGCGAAGACTCAAATAAGGTATTTGGGAGTTTTAATAACACAGAAAATAGAAGATATTGGAAAAACTAATTGGAAAAAAGTTAGCCAGGAAGTAATCGGCCTACTCTCAAAATGGGTGAACCTACCGCTGAATATCTATGGAAGGGTAAACCTCATAAAAATGATCATTTTACCAAAAGTGACATTTATTTTTAATACTATCCTGCTAGCTTTCCAGAAGAAAGACATAGCGAAATTTCAAGGGAGAATAGGAAGTTTTATTTGGGCATCGAAAGGTCCTAGGATCTCCTGGAAAAAATTGCGTAGGCGGCTCGAAACCGGAGGATTGGCACTTCCAGATATTCTTGCGTATTGTTATGCTTTTCATTTTCAGAACGTTCGTATGTTGGCCAACAAAACTGATAAATCAATGATAGGCGCTCATTTTGATGCACTGCTGATCGATGTTCCACAAGGTCATACCTATTTTCTTTTTAAATATGGCGACCCCAAGTTTTTTTAAACAGATGAGGCTCAAGATTCTGAAGTCGGCACTACATACGTGGATGTATGTGCGAAAAACTTTGTGAGTCCCATACTTTTCATCATGGGCACCAATTTGGGACTCTCCAGGTACCCCGGAGTGCTTGAGGGACCAACTAAGTCAGCCTTTGAAAACGGGGGCATTTGCCAATGGGCAAACCTTAAGGTGGGTATGAATTTGATGAGTTGGCAAGCATTGAGCAACTGTACTAATGGTCGCTTGACAAGGTTTAAATACTATCAACTGAGTTCTTGATGGCTAACACAAGATTGGGTGGAGGTAGAGGACTCTTAATTCGATCAAGTGATTACAATTGGTCAGTGGAAAAAGGAAACATCGTTTTGGTATTAGGCCTTCGCGGAGATGGGTGGAAATATTGAGAATGAAATCTTAAAGCTCTGGGGTGAAAAGTTTGATAATGGAGATTTGATGCAAATGTGGAGTGACTCTTATAGTATATCACGACAAGTAGTAAAATCGGTGCCACTCAAACAGAATCACCTATTTACTATGCAAAGAGTTTATTGGTCCCCTGCAAAACTCTCTAAAATTACTGTTAACACATATATCTGTCCCAGGTGTGCGCTAGTAGCAGCAGACATTCATCTATTTGTTATACTCAAAAATAGCCCCATTTTGGAACTTGAGAAGTGATTTTTTGGGAGCAACCATTGGGACACAATTTAAAGTAAGCCCATGTATAATTTTTTTGGGGTTAAGCTAGGATCAGGAAGGGCAAATTACGGCGGTTGAATCAAAATGTTTAGGTCTCGCCTGACCCAGCGCATGCGCTGGTCTGGCGAGACTTATTGAGAGGGCTCCAAAAAGTGCTACCAGGCCAGCCTAGAGCTATAGTGCATGTGTGCGCGCCTCGCTTTACCGCGATTACTTTCACTTTTGCGGCCACTTTGATGTTTGATCGCGATCACTTTCGCGGCCGCATGGCCGCTTTGCATAGCCAATAGGTCTCGCTTTTCGGACCTTATAAGTATTTAGTTATGCAACTGTTGCATGGCTAAACACTTATAAGGTCCCAAAGGCGAGACCTATTGGCTATGCCAATGCTTGTTGTTTTATGTAGTGCTGTTGGCTAGGCATGATTTGCAGGCTATGGAAATCTGAGACTCCTCCGACCTTCCCCGATGGTTTTAGGAGTTTTATCTACATAAGCGAATCCCACATGGCATTGATAAAATGGAGAGAGAAGGAAACGAGAGTCCTATGATTATGCCATCTACTCTGTTGGCCATATTATCTCCTATCCTCCGGCAGGCCCAGTTTGTAAAGGAAACAGTAGTATACTTGTGGGTAGCCACTCTTCTGGTCTCACTCTATGGTCTGGTTTCCTCCGGTAAGCTCTAGAGAGACTAGAGTATAACACAGCAAGATATTTGGCAAAATGAGGACATACATTTTTTTTTTTTTAGCCAGTTGGAAGCATGCTCTCTGCAGTCCAGATCGATGGAAGGAAGAAGTCCTTTTTTTTGTAATACAATTTTTTTTATTTAGTGAAACGGGTAGAAGCACATAATAATACGTTACATTTAGTCCCAAGGACAAGACTTACACCTGTAAGCGAGCTTCATTCAAAGAGATACGATGGTAGAAACCAAACATATGAAACCCATAATAGGATAGAACACATTTTCTTCACCCCCATCCCAAATGTTTTGAAATTTCATTAGCGCTCTTACCATTAGCATATCATTTTCCCCTTGGTTTCACCCGTTGCATTTTGTAAACTCAAGAGTTATATGATGGAACTTCCCCTGTTTTCCACTTTTGGAGAATGAGAGATTTTGCAGTAAGGATGCTATCAAATGCAGCTGTCTTTGGAAAGATGGGCATTAGGAATTACAAATCTCAAAAAGGGCACCCAGAGGATCAGGTGCCAAAGAACCCCGGTGATTCTTGCCAGGCCACTGGAAAGTCTTATTTGTAAACTCGAATAGTACCAGGCCGGTCATGCATACATGAAGTCAGTCTCCTCTGTCAAGCCCACCTCTAAAGCTCATCTCGAATACTGAGGAAAACATTTTATGTAAGCGATATGGTATTTAAAGTTTGCCCCTCTGATGGCTTTGAGTCCATTGATTGCATTGTTCGCAGGTAGAAAGTTCTATCCTACACTCTGTAGAGAGCTCATTCTTGTTTAACCCGGTACCAATTTAAACTGCAGATGTTGCACTTCAATACAATTCCAGTTGCCAACTCCATTTTGTTCACTAATGTAGTAGACTTGATTAATAGTGGAGGCAAGAGAGTCCCTCGGGGGGCTGGATTCTTTGCAAGAAATGGTGAAATTGGTGATATGAAAAAAACGGAAACTGGAAATCACCCGATTACTCATTTGTATCTGCCTCTAGGACATCACAGCTCCAGCTTTTTCCCCCCCTTTCCTTAATGCCTAGGACGTAAGCTTTTTCCCAGTCCTGAGACCTGGAGACCTAAAAGATCCTAATCCTTCAATTGAGCGTGCCTAGAAAGCACAACAAAAGGGAACTCCTATCGAAAACGTTTTGGGAGCTTAGGAATTTTCATAAAGGGGAAGCTGCCGATTTCCCAAAGTATATACTCAAGATTTAAATTATCACAGAGGTTCCGTGGTTCTACTGCACAAAGACTCCAATCTAAAACGAGGCCTATTAGTACTTTTCGAAATTGGGAAGAGCTAGCCCCCATCCTCAATAGGTAATTGTAGAGTTTCCGATTTGGTACAGGGCTTCTTCCCGGACCAGATAAAATGGTGCAACATCTGATCGATCTCACTAAAGAATCTCTGGCGCACATTGGTCATTATATTAGAAAAAAGGAAAAGAAAGAGTGGGAGGCTAATCTTAATTAAAGCTACTTGCCCAATAATAGTTTAAGGACAAGACTCACTGAATCAGTAGGTTCTGTGCATTGACTAAAGTGGGAAGATAGTTGAGCTGATAAGTTCTGAGAAATCATGGGAAGTGAAAATGCACTAGTACCTAATGGAATTTGAAGCCTGAAATTATGGCCGCATTTCATTCAGTAGTAGAAGTTCAGAACAATTGGACAAAATGGCTGACGATTACAGCCTCTAAATGAGCTCAGGACTTTATTTCATTAACAATTTAACTCTAAAGATGCACCCACATGGAATCTGAATATAATTCTTGCACAAATGATTAACGCACCATTCTAACCGCTACACATACACAAACACTGCCTTTTGAGTGGCAAAAACATCTCTATGTAGAGTTAGTGTACTACAAGCGCTTACACTACAGGAACCCTTCTTCCAGATACATAAAAACAGGATTGTCATGAGAACAGATCCACAGTTCATATCAAAGGTGGTATCAAGATATCACATAAACCCAAGTATACAAATACCAAGTTTCTCTCAAAACCTGAAGACCAAAGCAGAAAAAGCTTTGCACAGGCTTGACGCTAGAAGGGTGGTCATGTATTACATTTAAAGAACCAAGGAATAGAGAAAAACAAAACAGTTCTTTGTATCCTTTGCTAATAGTTTTTTGGGAAGACCTGTAACTACAAACACCATTGCAAGATGGATAGCGCAAGCCATACAGTTATGCTACAAGCAAGCAAGACAAGCATTACAAGCAGCCCCTCGGGCACACTCGACAAAGAAAGGAGCTACTATAGCTTTTCTAGCAAATACTCCAATACTAGACATTTGCACGGCTGCAACATGGTCTTCAGTGCTCACATTCAGAAGACATTACTGTGTGGACATTCAAATGAATAAAGAAGCACAAGTAGGACAAAAGGTCTTACAACATCTATTCACAAACCAAAGCTCATCTTCCACCCAGCCACCACAAGACGAGCAAACTGCTACAAAGTCTGTGCGCAGCATATGAATCCAGAAAAGATTCATGCTGTAAAACAAATAGTTTCTTACCTGTCAGTGTTGTTTTGTAGCTTGAAGAATTTTCTATATTAACTAGCGAACCCACCCTCCTCCGCCAGGAAAGATAAGAAAAAAAAAGAATCCAAAGATGGCGACCAAAGGTGGGAGCTACCGGAGTAATCCCTTTAACGTCACAAGAGGACATCAAATGGTGGTATGTCGACGCCCACCACCAATAAAAAAAGAAATACAGCAATTCCGGACCCAACCACTAGATGATGGAATAATGCACAGCATGTGAATCCAGAGAATTCTTCAAGCTACAAAACTACACTGACAGGTAGGTAACTATTTGTTTTTCACTATGTTGTGTATTTTTGCCAAACCACTCATTTCGGAGTGGCTTTCTGGTATACAATGTATATATGATACAATGTGCTGCTGTGTTTAACATAGTTGTTGGACCTGGGATCATATTTGTCTAGTATTGTTGACAAGGATTTATTTTATGAGATTTTAGTACTGCACTAATAGGTGCGTTACCATTTTCAATATTATTGTTAAGCACATTTGGAACTGGTTTCTCAACTCTAGTTAGTTTTTAGGTATACAGAGTACACATGGCTGTGTCATATGCGTTATACATATTTGTTTTTTCTCCCTTTACTTTGTATTTCAAGCTTATCTACCGCTCGAAGTTGTGTTCAGTCTTTCAGTCTATCGCACTGAAGGCTGTACGAGAGCAAGCTTTATACGTCCTTGCGGTCTGGCAGTAGTTATTGGTCAGTGAAATTCTGTGAATTGTCAGGCTAATCTGAGTATCTGGTTAGACATTTATTTTTGTATATCTATTTATGTCCATTTAAACATCTTTGCGGCAAGATGTTGTACAGTTGGCATATGTTGATGAATATGAATGCTCATTGTGTCCAGACTAAATTATTTATACCAATGAGGTGGTGCTGTTCATCTTTCCTTTGGGGAATGGGTTCTGAAAGTCCTTCTTTGGGATTTTATCAGGACAGTTCTTTCTCTGATTTTCTTTGTCATGAACAATGCAGATTACATGGCTTTTGTCATGCATTTGTCCCTTTTTGATCATCGAGTTTTCTTTCCCCTTTGGGAGATAAGGGATAATGTCTGTTATCTGACAGATGGTTCTCTAGGGTATTTCTATGTTCTCTGACAGTGATCATGGATTTTGTTAAGAGCCAAACTCTTGTTCTGCTATTCCTACATACATTTGATCGGTTGTTAGTTTTGACCGACTGGTTCTGTTTGAGAACTTTAGTAGGATTAGTTTACAGACCCTCCTCCAATGGGGTATAGCTATGGTATTTAATTCAAAAGTTGAGGAATCTGCAGCTATAGGTCTTTATCAGATTTAAATGTTACTTACATTTGGTAACGTGATATCTTGTAGAGACAGTCTAGCCGCGTTTTCATAACTCCCTGTCCATCCTCTCCACTCTCCACTCTGCGAATGACCTATTAGGTAAGGGTTATACCCCTTTTTCAGTACTGGATTTATATGCCTGTATCACTATCTCAACTTCTGTTGGGACTCAACAGACCATTCGGCCTGGCCACATAGCTTTTGTTTACCTGTTGCCATACCACCCATTTCCAAATGTGTGCAATCAGCAGGGTGTGTGTGTTTTCTCTTTCACACTGGATTAGACAACAGTATTGATTTTATTTGTGTTTTTCTTTGAAAGTCCATGTTTGGTATCCTCATACCTTGAACTGTCAATATCAATATGTCACGCAGTGTTGTGATTTAACAAACAGTTTGGTGCTTTTGTAGGTTTTATTTTGCTACTGTCGTGCCATTCATTACTATTTATGAATGGTCTATAGAATGTATGGTTTTCGTACCTTACGTAGGGGTTATTTAGCAGGGTTTCATGTAGCCCTGTGTGTGCTTGATTTTGTTGGGGTTTCCTTTAAAATCTATGTCTGGTATTAAAATACCATTTGATGTTTCTTCTTTGTTAATGTTTCAAAGATTTTTTATCTTTTTTGGCTCACTGTTTCCACAACCAGTTTCTGTGGTGGCTCTGTGTTCTGGCGCGGAAAGTTTCACTGAAGAAACAGACGTCGGCGCACCGAGGGGACTTATATGGCACCACTGACGTCATGGCCAGATTAACGTCCTCTCCGGGCCCTATGACTCCGTACCCCGGCGCGCAGAGGTACTGCTGAAAAACGTCCGGACCCAGACTGGCGCCTGGGGAGAATTCAAAAGTTAATGAATCTGTGGCTAGACTGTGTCTCTACCAGATAACCTTTTACCAAAGGTAAGTGACTTTTACACCAACACACCCGACATAGCCCCAACCCCCCACCAGCAGAGTATTTTGGCTGGTAATTAACCATCAACAATTTGTGCAACGGCTGGAAGCTCAGGCAAGCCTGCGCGTGGCTTAGAATGACAGAGGGGGTAATACTGACCGGCAACTTGGGTCTTGCTCCCTGCTTGATGCGCAAGTAGCCCCACCAGTCCTTCGCAGACGGCCCGCCTGCAGCGGCACAAAGATTCTGCTCACAGACTATTGCGGTTCACGAAGTTGCAAGCGGCGTTGTCCTGAACACCAGCCATCTTGACACACTTCTCATAGCTCCCCTAGCTGATTCAGCCGCGGAGCATTATGGAAGCTTCATGCTGGTAACTACGTGGCTGCAATTTAGCTATTGGTGTTTTGTTGCACGAATATACTTTCCATGAAACTATTTTTTACCATTGTTGTCATGGCGGTGCAAATATTTTGCCTCCTGGCGTATTCCTTCACAGTAAGTGTACTAATATGGCGACTACCACTCTTTTACGTCCAACTGTAGGTTATTGTTTTGAGCTATTCATTGAACTTAAGCCCATAAAGTTCCTAATTTCTATATACAGAGAGATTCAGGAGAAGTTTTCTGACATCGTAGCTCTTCTCAAACTTAACATCAAAAGTTTGCTCTATTATTTTCTCTATACTGAATTAGTGGGCAGAAATGTGTTTTTCAGTGTAGTCTTGGTGTTCTGAATACAGTTCGTGTTTGGCAAAGCTAAAGGGCCATGAGAGTCAAAAAATAGGTTTGTATTGTGATTTTTCTCTCACAGAATAATTTGTTGCTTATAATTTATTTGAAGATATGTAAAAGAAAGAAAAGTGACACCATGGGAACGGTCAAGCTAGTTGGAAGCATGCTCTCTGCAGTTCAGATCGATGGAAGGAAGAAGTCCTTCACTATCCATCCCCAAACTCCTGTGTGGGCCACAGTCTCTTGTGTGCCAGAGAACTTTGGTATGACTTTAAAGCCGTCCTGAAATCTCGTCACAGTCAGTTTCTCAAATAATAATGAAACAGACTAGTTTGAAATTAATCTGTATAATTTGGGCTATATAAAGGAAAGCTATCCCCAGCTGAACATGCTGGGACTATCCTTCGTCAAACTGAGAGACCCCGCCAATGAACACAGCATTTCCCATACCAGTTATCACCTACAGAGTTATACTGGTTGAACCCTGAAGAACAGAGATACTGGCAGGTTAGGTTTTTAGCCCCAATGGAATCAACAAGATGTTACCTGTTCTCTTACATGGCATTAAATAACTTTCGTCCATTTAATGTTTCACATACAGTGTCCCCAAAAGTACATAGCCCGGAGGAAGACCTTGACTAAACCAATAGGCCCACCCAGAAGGTTGAAATGCGTTGGTGTAGGTAAACATGGCCTGAGTGCACACATAATTGCATAAGGCCAAAAACAAGCTTCAAAAAGCTGAGCGGATTTATATCTCCCACATTCTGGAAAACTAAGAATAACTAGCTCCGACCACATAAGGGCCCATGGTATCTGGAAAATCACCCACTTGGAGGAAAATAATATATTATGCTTATCCTTCCGATAGAAATGACTATATATGCTGTTTACTTTTGTTTGTAACCGAAGCACTATGTGAAGTGTAACTACAAGTTATGTCGTTTGTGTGTATTTTCACGTTTTTAGTTTGAAGTACCAGTTACATGATTGTTTTGTATTACCTAGTGAATTTGTGTATGGTTGCACTAAAAACTCATGTCTTTGTGTACAAAATGTACTTTTCATGTTTAATCCTTTGAACATCACATTGGCCAGGATGCCCTAATGTTAATGCTATGCACTTATAGAAGTGAGAGGATAAACATAAGGAAGACTTTAATGTTGTTAGATATGAGAGGCATGGAATAAACACATAGCCTACTCAATCATTACATGATCTATTGTGTAGGGGGTATTGTATACTATAATAATTTTAGAAAGTGGGCATTTCTCTGCTTTTACAGCTCTGTGTGCCTTGCAGCCTGTCTCCAATACACATTTGGGGTGGATGACAGCTATACTTTGGGCATTCCATTTAGACATCCACAAACACAGAAAGGGTGGTGTAGCAAAGCACACATCTGCATTCTGATAGTTCTTCCTAGGCAAAAAGTGAGGGAGGGCAGACACACCTGAATAGGCAGTGTCCTGTTTCCCACACAAAGGGCTGATTACTCCCTACTGATAAGTCTGAAGCCAGGGCTAGGATGAAAGGGGAGCCTGTGCATTTCAAAGGCCAGCTTGAAGTCACTCCCACTTCAAAGGCACACCTGGGTAATAGTACCGAGGCCTGACCCTTCCAAGACAGTACACTGCTGGACCTGCGGCGAATGTTGCCAGGAGTAAAGACTGGTGTGCTAGAAGGATTGCCACTCTGCTTGACTGCTGCTCTGGAAGAACTGCTTTTCTGAGCTGCCTGCCTACTCAGGACAAGGACTAGATCCATCTCAGTTGAACCCAGAGTGACTTCAAGGGCTTGTGGGCTTGCATCCTGTTCTGAAGTCTCTGGCCATCAAAGACTTCCTACAGCCTTGCAATAGCCCATGCACTCTGCCATCTGAGAGTCCTGCCCTGTCAAGTGGTGCCAATCCAGTCCTGGGCCCTTAAATGGTGATTTGTGCTGTACAGAGCCATCAAAATCGACGCAGAGGACTTGGCGCTGATCGGAACCAATGCATCCTTTGACGCAGTGGCCGATGGATGGACAGCGTGGATAGACTATGACATAGCACCTGTTTCAGAAAGGGGTTCTTCGACAAAGCCTTCGACTATGTGGATCGGCGCCAAAGCTTTGACCCACGGAATCGGGGACATCGACGCAGCGCCTCCTTGGCTCCTGTAGCCGGCCTGCCCTCCTTCATGGTTGGCCTGAACTTTGGATTTACCCCAGTCCAGCACGACCTCAAGTAACCCCTAAGCGCTGTTTGTTGCTAAGCACTACATTGTGATTGTCTTTTTTTGCCTTGTTTTATTCATACTATCTGTTTCTCTGAACCCGTGTAGAGTATTTGTTGTGCTTTCATTGTGTTATTGTGTGTGTTGCACAAATCCTTTACACATTGCCTCTTTAGATAAGCCTGAGTGCCCTGTCAAGCTACCAGAGGGTGAGCACAGGTTGTCTTTTAGTGTGTATCTAGCTTACACTGACTAGAGTGGTGCTTCTTGCTTGTACAGGGTGCATAGCTTTGACAACCAGAAACCCCAATTCTAACAGTGGCCACATGGTATATTAAACCAGTGCCATAAATCACCTGGTCTACCAGATTTGTTTAAATTAACCATCCGTGATTTAAAGTTTGACATTGGCAGTGACTTGACAAGAGAAACTTTCAACCAACTACAGAAATCAAGTGTTAGTCCATTTAAATGGCATGAAAGTAGATGTCGGTGCCCTTTTGAACCAACATCTTCATTAGGCAGCTGCAAAATGAGGATATGCATCTATTCATGTAAATAAAGGCACACTCACCAACATGTTCTCCCATATCATTTATTTTATAGGAATTTACCTAGTTGCTGGTTTACAGCTCCTTAGTTCTGATTAACCGTTCTAACTTGTTTTTAAGTTTAACATTTATGTTGGCACTTGTTTATGAAGCTTGGAATGGAGCATTTCATTTGCTGTAGATCAGTGACACAATAGGTGTTGTCAAATGGAAACAAAAATCTGTGTGTCTGCCCTACGAAAACTTGAAAATACACACATCTGTATAGCCTCCATTAGATTAATGTATAGACAGCATCAAATTACAGGTTTTAAATACAGATGAGTATATTCGGTGTTGTCTTTTTTGTTTAGACTTTTAAAATTACCTTTTAAAAATCAAGCAGTGTGATTAGCACTTTGTAATATTTAGTTTATCAAATAGCAGTGTACTTCAACATATTTACATTTACTGACTATTTTTCGAGGTATGTAGATCCGGAGTTATAGTCTATTTATACTTCAGTATATTTTACTTCCTAATATTTTGATGGTCTATATTCTGGCTGCGATAATTTGTGTAAAACATTTTTGTGCTCGATATTCTGACACATAACCCCAAACTTGAGAGAGAACCCCAACTATGTGTGGTTCATGAAATGTTTGAAAATACAACTTTGCAGGCTTTTAACTAAATTCAATAAAGAACAGGGGTAATGATTGGAATTTAAGTCACTGTTAATCCTCCATTCATCTGAACTCTTTAACTCATGCCAAAGTGTTGTATTTCTCCAAACCTCAGTCCAGTACCCTAAAGTAACAAAGGACACAGGTTGGCACTGTATAGATCCATTAGATACATTTCTACAAGATTTTCTGCCTTTTGACTGCAATGGCAAAATAAGTAAAAATCCTGGTTGAGACTATAGTGACCGCTTACTGTTGTGCTGTTTTGAAGTTTGTTCCATGTATACTCCTTTCCTGTGGGCTTGCAGAAACCCTTTTGGCATATTTGAAGAATGCACGAAGTACTTTCTGCCTATGTTTGTTTTGCACATGAATATGTGGAAGAAGCTTTTTTTGTCATATAGCAAGCAGATTGCGGCCCGTCTCAAATTCAGTGCTTATGTTGGGAGTAATTCAGAGGGCAACACAGTATGAAGCGCATCTCTTTTCTTTGTGAAATGAAGGTAGACTCTTACAATTTCTTCCGAGTTTTTGTCTTATCTAACATAGCCCCTACCTTTTATTTGGTACCTGGATCCAAAGTGTATTTGTTATTAGTTCTCCTCTATGGAAAGTTCGGATAGTTATTTTCAAATTCTTGAATATTTACAGAGATATGTAATTGTATTAGTTGAGTTGACCCGCAAGAATGCAACTTGTCAGTGTTGACAGATTATTGATGTATCCTTTTATGACCTGTTTTCTAAGATTCTTATTTTAAAAACTGTCAAATGTGTTAAAAGTTGTAATAAAGTTGTGAATGATCATTTGAACTTAACCAGGTTTATAAAATGCCAAATATATCTTTTTACAGTTATTTAGCAGAACTGAGCGAAGTTACGTTGCTGACCTGAAGCTTGGCACCTCAGTGAAAAAAGTACGAAGGTCGAACTCGGACTCTCAGGAAGTAAAAGCCAAGCGCAAACAAAGAAATTCCTCAAACGTGAGAATCATAATTATATTGTCCAGATTTTTCATCAGGTTTTTCATTTATTGTCTTTTTTGTTTCACAGTTTGACCAAATGAAGCTCCTTAAGCAGCTTGTATACATTTATAAAAGAAATGAGATGACATTTGATGGATTGAAGTCTAACAGTATTTTTAAATAAAACATTCCTCAAACTGTTCTTTTTAATATATAGTGTCACATGATATTTGTTTGGGTAGGTCAAGAATATCAAAGTACATATAACCTGAAGTGATCCTTCTTTTGGTTTAAGATCTTCAACTTATGTCCCAGTTAGCAAACAAAGCACTGCTAATTGCTGGACGTTATGCAGCAGAGAGAACGTTTGTGCAGTGATCACCTATCTATACAAAAAATTGTACTTGAAAACACCTAGTAGATTTGTAATAGGCAAGGTGACTGCAGTTCACTGTTTTACAATGTAAACAAAAATCCGATTGGATTCACCTACTCCCTGCTGACGAGAGGCAACTACCTCGAAACACGTGTCCAGGGATGGCTAATGCTACACTTACTTTCTTTCAACACTGTGGCACAGGCGTACTCGCCGTCGCCACTACATGGACCATAGTTCCTTGGGGCTACTTGCTGGTAAGACGAGCAGTGTGTGGCCAATTGGATGTGTTGCACTGTTTTACAATGTGTATGACATAATGTAGGGGCCAAAGTTCTCAAAGCTTAAGATGTGCCACACTGCTCCATTCAACCTTCCAGTCACAGAAGGTGAAGGAATGTGTAGTGCACAGTTTTAGACCTAAGCATCTTGACAAATTGATCAAAATTCAGATAGCCAGAAGATCAAAAAGGTGGGTGTGAGAAGTTGGTCTGGCATATGCTGGTCACTAGTTATAGTGTCCACCTTGCACCAGTCCAATTCGACTCTTATGGTAGATAGGTTTAAGACAACCTTTTAAAGAAAGCTATCCTAGTGGTAGCTGTGGAGAACAGCCTTCAGACTAAGTCTCAGAGGAATGTAAAGCAGCTTGTTTTACCTTATAATCTCTTGAATTACCAAATGAAAGGACACCACACAGGTATATATATCAAATATATATGTATTTATTTCTAGACACACTCTACTAATCTCTCTATGAGATTAGCATACTACCTTTAAGCTGGACTGATCATTTCCTAATACAGTTCAGGCTGACTATACCAGGAGATAAGCCGTCAGGAAAAAATCAAACCAACTTCAGGTGGGGGGGGGACTGGGCTAAGCTCTCCAAAAAGGGCATATCTCCTCGTTTCTCAAGATGGAACTTATTCAATCCAGAGGAGACGCCTGAGGAAAACTATAATAGATGTAGTAATTCCATTAATAAAGTCGTGGAGGGATGTATCCCAAAAAAAAAGCTCAGAATGAGGAGAACTCCCTTGGCTCCCTGGTTCAGTGAGGAGCTTAAAGTGCTGCGCTCAGCTCGCCGGCAGGCAGAAAGAAGCTGGCGCAGGATGTACCTAGAAACAGATAAAAAAGCTCTAAAACTAATACAAGCTCAGTACAAGATGGCTATTAGGGAGACCAAATCGCAATTTTACGCCAATTCCATCTTGCAGGCATCTAATGGAACTAAGGCCCTCTTTAACATCATAAGGGATCTTAGTAACCCTGGGTGCTTGGCCAACACAGTTCAGCCATCTCAAAATCTGTGTAACGAAATTGCCACTTTCTTCATTGACAAAGTCAATAATATTGTGGATGGGTTTGATCAGAATGTCATCAAGATTCCTCCGTTTATGGTAGATATCAGGAGAGATATCTCTCTGAATTATTTTCAACCCCCGACGGAGGACTCCTTTAACAGCATAGGTCGGGAGATATCGTCTGGGTCACCCCTCGATCCCCTTCCTCATAAGATTTGGAAGGAGTACGGCCCGACTTATTCCCGGATCTGTGGCAAACTTGCTGCCAGTCCTTGAATGAAGGAGTTGTACCAAGTTGCTGGAAGCAGGCGATAGTCACCCCCCTGCTCAAAAAACCATCTCTAGATCCATCGATGCCAGCCAACTTCCGTCCCATATCCCTCTTGCCATTACCGGTTAAAATCTTGGAAAAAATGGTCAGCAAGTCCTTGTCTAATTTTCTGGAAGAAAATCTTCTCCTGGACAGGGACCAGTTTGGCTTTCGGCCAGGGCATGGGACGGAAACCGCCTTGGCAACCGTCCTGGACAAACTTCGAATACGAGCCGACAGTGGCAGCTCCTCACTCAGTGCTGGTGCTGTTGGATATGTCGGCCGCATTCGACACGGTTAGTCATGCGGTCCTGCTGGCAAGACTGGAAGGTTTGGGGGTGATGGGCCGTGCCTTGAAATGGCTTCAGTCCTTCTGGCCGACCGCCAACAGGCAGTCACCCTGACGCCATTTGTCTCTCCTTGGTCCTCGGTTTGCCATGGAGTGCCTCAGGGCTCAGCAATAAGTCCAATTCTTTTCAATGTCTATCTAGGGCCCCTGATCCCCTTAATAAAATCTTATGGGATTGAAGTGGTCAATTATGCGGACGATATTCAACTGCTGTTCTCCATGGAAGGAGAACATGCAGTTTCTTTGAGCTCTTTTTAGGCCTGTATGCGGCAGGTTTCTGACTGGTTGAGGGCTAATTCGTTACAGCTGAATGCTGGGAAAACGGAGCTATTGTACTGCTGTGCAGCTAAAATGTCTTAACATCTTATGGGCGAGTTCCGGCTCAGGCCGGAGGACGCCCCCATAGCTGCAGCAAAAACAGTTCGTAACTTGGGGGTCTTGATTGACGATGACCTTCAGCCGCAATCTCAGGCCAATCAAACAATCAGTACCTGTATCACCCTGATGAGAGCTCTTCGCCAAATTCTCCCGCTACTCCCTAGTGAGACCAGGTCCTTGGTGGTCCAGAGCGTGATCCTGAGCAGACTGGACTATTGTAATTCCCTGTATCTGGGTGCGCCCCAATACATTGTGCAGGGATTACAAAGAGTACATTCCATGGCAGCTAAACTGGCCCTCGGGAGAACGCGGGATTCATCAGTGACATTGGCACTGAGGGACCTTCACTGGTTGCCTGTTGAAGACAGAATCAGTTTCAAGTCGCTGGTCACGGTCTATAAAGCCCTACACAACCTAGGCCCGTTACCTTTACGAGAACGATTCTCTTGGTATGTACCAAAAAGACTCCTCCGGTCCACTAGCCAAAGCCTGGCAGTTGTTGCCAGAGTAAAACTTGCAAGGATGGGAGGAAGGGCTTTTAGCACGGCGGCAGCCCGCCTGTGGAATAAGATTCCCCAAGATCTGAGACAGGCCAAAACGCTGCTGGGCTTTAGGAAAGTTCTTAAGACCTGGCTTTTCGCCAGGAATAGGTAGCATCGCCTTTGACTAGTGGCTGCTCGTTCTATATGCTTCATGTTATTATGGTCTCTAAGCGCCAGGATACCCGTAGGGTGGCAGTCGCGCTATACAAAAACTTATACAATACAATACAATTAGAAGCCAGGAACACATTCAAATATCAACGTTTCACAATAAGTTAAGCACAAATATGGCTGGGGCCCTAGGGGCGTACCAGACAATATACTAAACAAGCATTGGCATAGCCAATAGAACTCGCCTTTGGGACCTTATAAGTGTTTAGCCATGCAACAGTTGCATAACTAAATACTTATAAGGTCCCAAAAGCGAGACCTATTGGCTATGCCAAGCGGCAGTGTGGCCGCAAAAGTGAAAGTAATCGCGGTCAAGCACGCGCCCGCATGCACTGTAGCTCTAGGCGGGCCTGGTAGCACTTTTTGGAGCCCTCTCAATAAGTCTCGCCAGACCAGCGCATGCGCTGGGTCAGGCGAGACCTAAAAAGAGGTTTAGGAAAGTCGTCTTGCAAGGGGACAAGGCCTAGGGCCTGTAGAATCACTGGGGCTTCACTAATCCACCCAAGGCAGGTAAGTAAAAGACCCACGGGAGACGCGTGCAGTGTGAAAACAGCCGCGGGTTCCCTATTGATTACAATGGAGCAAGTCGCGGTTGGATTTTTAAAGTTTTAGTGTACTTCGAGGATGTCTACAAGCAAGCCACTTACAAGGTAAGTAATTCGAGGGCCAACACACACTAGGGCACCGGAGTGCATGAGTTACCTCACCCAGGGAAGCCGGGTGCATAGGTGTCTTTTGGTGTTGGGTCACGTCGCTGTTTTCTATGGAAGCCAAAGAAGATTTGCTGCTTGCGAAGACTGGAGAAGTGTCCGGTGGAATCCAAGGCTGGATTCAAGATGAAGATGACCTGAAAGCAGAAGGGACAGTGTTCACAGTCACTTGCCAGTGACCTGGGGCCAGGAAGATGGATGCCCACGGAAGTCGGGTGATTTCAGGTGATCAAGGGTATTTTGACTCTTCCACCACGAGGACCAGGAGGCGTCGACGATGACCAGGAGCTGGATTCGGAGTGTCCCACGAAGTCTGCAGCTTACTGAGGTGTCGGCAACCGGATTGGAGCCAACAAGCCTTGGCAACAGCAAGTCTCATGGAATTCAAGAAAAGTCAGCGGTGCAGACCAGCAAGGTCTGAGGGACTCACCCAGCGAAGGTAAGTCAGGTCAGGCCTGGAGCAACCAGAGGAGCCCTTTGGTTCGATGAAGTCTTCAGGGGACCCACAAGCCAGCCGGCAAGGGATCGCGAAGATGCCTCATGAGGATTCGCTTCACAGGAGCCCACGGTCACTCGGGACGAGGTAGACCTCTGATTTTAGAGGGAAATCCTGCTGGAGGCTTGGACCACACGGGGTCCAATGCACAAGTTCGTAGAATGTCGTGAAGGGGTTGCACTCGACAATAGTGCATGGTACCCGGGTATTGCTGTTCCTAGTCACTCGTGGGGTCCACTCGCCTCAGCTCTGCTGGGGACTCACAATGGCCGTCGAAGTCAGGAAATCCACTTCCGGGCTGCAGGGACTTTGGACTCCGGCGGGAGCGGGAAAGTTTGCGACCGTTGATTCAAGTTTTTGGTGCCTGCCAAGCAGGGGAGTCACTCCTTGACTCAAGGGAGATTCTTCCGTCTTCCAAAGGTATTTGAACGTCGAAGGGCCAGGATTCTTCTTGTAAAGCGTTGTCCAGGGTTATCTAACTTGCAATGGCAAGGTGTACCTATCTTATAGTAAAAGAAAGGGAGGGACTAGCTCTATGACCACTCCTCTAGGAGGGTCAGGGGGGTGGGTGGTTACACCCACTTCCCTTTGTGCAGTTTCGCACCAGAGCAGGGGCTGGTAGCCCCTGAACCGGTTTGAGCTGGCATATGCACAGAGGAGTCTACTGCACCCCCAGTGCAGGACTTCAAAGCACTCTTAGAGTGCACCCACCCAGCTCCAATACACTAAATCCTGTCTGGAAGGTGGTGACACCTCCCTGTGACAGGATGCCTATTGTTGGGCCTCCTCCACTGCGAGTTTGTCATCAGCAGGAGGGCAGCCCAGTGTCTGTGCTGGTGGCATCCATTTTGTGATGCCAGGGCTCTTTCAGATTTCTACCGTGTTTCCACAGTGGGTACATGTCGTCCCCTCTAGAAGGGTGGGATCATACTCCCACACCGGTTACTTGTGTGGGGTTAAGATTCCAAGTTGTTTGACACCAAACATGACATGTTTTGATGCAGTCATTCCAAAGTTAGCATTTACCGGGAGGTTGTAATGCACTTAAGAGTATATGGTTTAACCGCATCCACAAACAGCTACAGGGAATAGACCCTGCCAGCTGCAGAGGGGCCCTGCTCAGGCAGAGGCAGCCCCTCACATTGTAAACCAGTGCCCTCAGGATTGATAGGGCCTGCCTTAGGGGTGACTGATAGGTTTATATGTGTGGGTATGGTGAGATATAGGAACCTATACCTCTGTGAGGAGTGCTAACACTACCTCACCCAGGCTGCAGTAGCAGGCCTGAGGTGTCAGATTTAGTCTGCTTCCCAGGGGTGGCATAATACATGCTTCAGCCCCTGGTAGGCCTGTAAAGTACCTATGCCCTTGGTACCTAAGGTACCATATACTAGGGGCTCATAAGGCACCAAAGTAACCAATCACTAGTGCATCTAATATGCACTCCAAGTCGTTTAGAGAGAACAGAGAGACTGGGGCCCTGATTAGCCAGACTATAGCCAGAAACCAGTGATAACATCAGAAAACAAGCATTTGCAATGCAATAGGTCTCGCATTTACGCGAGTTTAAGCTATTGGCATTGTAAATGACAATGCCTTTTATTTATGCTGTAAAAATGAAAACAAAAATAAAAGGCATTGTCATTTGCAATGCCAATAGCTCAAACTCGCGTAAATGCGAGACCTATTACATTGCAAATGCTTGTTTTAAGTTGTGACACTTTTTTTTTACATTTGAAGCACTAATAACCATATTATACTAAATTAACAAGCATACACAATTATTAAAAGACACAGTAAAACAAACCCTAGATTTATCGCACACAGTAAATCTTTGACCACAACATTAGTAACACAGCACCAGATACAGCTAACCTCTGCAAAAGGTTTGTAGACAAACGGACAGAAGAGTGATAAAACCCACGCCCCCACTTCATTTCTAAAGAGAACACAAGGAATGTTTACTGTGGAACAAAAGGATCTAATGAAACTTGTGCTTATCTCGAGGAAGCGCATTCCTCGAAGGCTCTGTGAAAACTAGCTGAAACGCGAAAATAAGCCCCCAGTAACCACACAGGTTGTTTATGGGCTGTTACCAGAGCTATTATAAACATTAAACCAGGAGAAATTAGAAGTTGACCCCCAACGACTGTTTAAACCTATGCACAAAAATAAAAAAATATGAGACACACACTGATTTGCAACAGGCACAATAACCTACACAGTTACATGCAGATTTAATGACTAAAAAGAAACAATGCGATTTAAGGTGGTGCAACCTTTGTAGCCCCTGGCACAGAGTAATGTTGGAGAATAAAATGTGAACTAGGTCAAAGTTTCCCTGAGCAGCAGACAATCACAGCTGCACTGATACTGATTTCACACCTATATGTGAAGTAATGGTGATTTCACACCTATATCTGCAGTGATAGTTACCTCACACTTGTATGTGTAGTGATAGTGTTTTTATACCAATATCTGCAGTGATGGTTATTTCACATCTGTATGTGCAGTGATAGTGATGTCACACCTATAGCTGAAGTAATGGTGAACTCACACTTATTTCGCAGTGATACTGATCTCACACCTATATCTGCAGCGATGGTGATCTTACACATATATCTACAGTAATAGTGATTTCTCAACTTTAGCGTACAGTTATGTAAGTGAGAGAATGGAAAAGTGAAAATATTGTGGCCCAATTTACTAGACCACTGATAATAAGTGCAATAGTAGTAATAGTAAATCCTTTTTAATGGTGAAAATATTGAAATTATTTGGAACTCGACTGGTTAAATGTCCTTTATAAAAGCTAATAAATAGTGTTAAAAAAGCCATCCAGTGTCTGAGGTTCTAATTTAGTTTTCCCTCCATAATACAGTGGATTGTATATAACAATAGAACTGTAATTTTTTGCTGCGCAAACCCATAGTTCACCCTACTCCTGTGTGTTTAGGGCCCAAAAGAGAATATGCATTCTACTGATCAAAATAGCTTTAAATTCTACTGAGAGATAAAACATAAAGCCTCACAGTACAGCGGACATCAGGAAGGATTTGTAAGATAGCTCAGTGAATTGAGCAGATACTGCAGAAAACGGTGTGCAATGGTAACGTTTCAACTTTATCTCCGTAATAAGCGGTGTGTCGGACTTAATACTGTGAAGGTTGATTAACTCTCAGATGCCTGATTATTTGACATGCCATTTTCATGGTAGTGTAAAACGCTGGGCCCCAAAAGCAGGCAGATTGCCCAGAGGTTATATGAATTTGTAAACGTGTCGCTTTAATAAAAAATGTTGGAGAGAACACTGAACCTACATACCATGTAGAACAAAATGGGGGCCTGAATAAATTTAAAAAAAATTTTTTAATAATAAAACGTAAAAGTGCATTTAAAAAAACACAGTATTAACATTCATTTGCCAACTAATATTTACGGGTTACCACTGTCCTGGTACTGGAAGCCTTCACTTTAAGTAAATGCGACCCAGGCTCCAATTGCACTTCACCCGTGATTAGGCTTGAAGCATGTTAAGACCGTTCCCTTCACATGAGATTAGTTGTTGAGTAAGCAAAGTGAACTGCATAGATACCCGATCAATAGTTACGGGATAGTAAAGTTTTGGTACTGAAATCCTTCCATTATTGTTGAAAATTGCCATAGCCGAAATAAGCCATAAAAACGAAAGTAAAGCATAAGCATTTTAAACCCGCATGATTCCCGTGCAATGTGTTGTTTAGTAACAAAGCAAACAGCATTTATAGCCGATAAATATTAACGGGGTACCAAAGTGAAAAAACAATGCCTCCTGTGTAATTGAAAAGTGGCACTGGGTAGAAATTGCCTACAAACAGGATTATAATAAAAGCGTTCTAACAGTGCAAGAGTAAATAAAGGGTATTTAAAACTCACGCGTAATGAGAGCCGCAGCAGTTAAATATGTACCAATTAAGTATTAAGAATGCAGCTGTAGCCACGTTACTTGTAATTTTTGGTGTTAACCAAAATGGACATAATAAAAATAGTCTTATAATTTTGTTAATAAATATGTAGTTTGTACGCTAACTCATGTAGTTAAATCAGTGGGCTTTGCTTTGTTGAAAGTAAGGGAGCCTATAAGTCTGCACTAGTGTTAGAATTCTCCATACCCCCGACAGTTGTGAAAGGAAACCAAAATAAGTGAATTGTTAGGCTCGTAGTTGTAAAGATCCAAATCTTTTCTTCAGCAGCATGTGTGAAATGCAGATAAGTAACTTGAGAGAAACGAACAGCAGGATGGCTAATTTGCGAAACCTCCATGTTTCTGGCGTAGTGTCTGCAGCGTGCAAATCGGTAACTTTAGAAAACAAGCCACTGCAGCATGATGGCATATATGTGTCTAAACTTTATTTACCATGCATAGGCAAGATGGCGAATGCCTATCTTGAAGCAAGCAATACATTTAAATAACACGTGCAAAAGTGGATTAAAGTAAAATAAGAGGTGCAGTAACAAATTGAAGCTATCAAGCACTCCAAAAAAGACAAGCAGGTAGTGGGATAAGGGAGGGGGTGGCAAATGGTGATCACTTTCGCGGCTGCTTTGATGTTCTCAGTGGCCGCACGGCTCACTGAGAACATCAAAGTGGCTGCGAAAGTGATCAGGCAGGCTGCCAAATGGTGCGCGCGCCTGGCGCACATGCACTGTTTTGGAGGCCTGAAAAGCACTAGTTTGCACTTCCAAATCCCCTATTTACTAAAGCTCTTGCCAGAGCAGCGCTAAAGCGCTGGCTCAGGCGAGACCTAAAAAGTGGGGGCAACGTAAGTGCAGATCCAACTCTCCTACAGTGGGAATATTTAATATCACCAATTTCTACAGATATCTTTACATCATATGACTAGACCTAAGCCTGGGCATTGAAACTACCCATTTCTGGGGCATTATGAAGCTTTAAACGTATAATTGGGAGAATCAATGGCTCTCAATCCATCCTAATTTCTATAGTCAGGATCCCGCTTAAAGAACTGCCAGGCAGATTGAATTAAAGCTGATCCTTTCCCGGCAATCCATTAGCCAGGTCTCTGCTGCACCTACACTTCTATTTGAGTTAAGTCAATTCGGTTTCATCAAAGCTGCAGCGTCTACTTGTTTTTAGGGTGGGAGTGTTCTAGAATAAGTTAGGATCCTGTAGTTCAGTGGTTCCCATACTGTGCGCCGCAGCACCCCGGTGCGTCGTTAGGAGTAGCCAGGGTCGCACGATGTGGGAAAACGCTTGTAATCATGTTGAGAGAATGCATCTGAGCAATTAAGACATGATGCATCTTTTGACGCCCTCCCTGTCAGCCTGAAGGCAGCAAGTGAAGCTTATTTAAATGACACCCAGCCGCAGTGCAACACACAGGGAAGTTGCAAATGCCACCTGTATAATCCAGAATCATCGTTTGGCCCAAGAGCCAGGGCCGCCATACGCGCGTAAATACGCGCGTACGTGCTTTCACGCAGCCTCCGCATATGGCCGCTATACGCAGCAATGTCTGTCGAGCGTTATTGCTCCAGCTTTTCTGCTGCGCCTCTGGGGACCCTCTTCACAAGCTCAAAGTAGGTAACAGGTTGGTTGCACACTAGAATACTCCTTGATTTAAGTTAGGGGAACATGATAAACTCGTGACCCCCAAGCCTGGGTATTATTTATAAGCAGGCTGCTGTTACTGTATGTCTTTCCTGTGTAGAGACACCGCGCCTGAATTTACAAGCCAGAAATTCCAGTGTGCAAACTCGCTGTGGAAATAGGCCGCATGCAGCCAGGATTAGTTTCCCGGACCCAGTCTGACCCTCATCCAAGGCCAGGCAGGAAGCACGTAATAACCTGTTTCCTTCTCTGCCTCAGTAAAAGCAGTTCCTCGATCTTCCCTCCGTATATTTCTCCATGTAAGTGTAAGGCCTCCCAAATTAAATGAGTATTATAAAACCTTATCTGGAACTGGTACTACCCTTTGAAGGCTTGAAGCTATTTCTTACAGCCAAGATGTATTTCACCTAGAGCCCTAAAAATTTAGTGTTATGAAACCACTGGAAGGGCTTAATTTTTCTCCACTTTTGTCCAATTCCGGAAAGCTTCCCTTAAACTCGGGATAATGATTTTGGAGCTCATTCTGAGTGGTCTGGCGTGGTTATTTCTGCTTTCTTTTTTGGTTAATTACTGCTGCACAATTACCATCTTTACACGATTGCCGAGTTAAACAATGAAAAAAGTGTATTTCTGCTCACATTTTTCACTTGCCGAAAGCAAGTGGGAAATATAAACCGAGAAGTACCTGTACTTCAAGGATTGCATAAGTTAAATATCCTGGTGATTCTGAAACTGACTTTATTCACTATTGTGCCCAAAACTTCATATTGCTCGATAATTGAGCTGGTGCTAATGGCCAGAGTTGGTAACCCTGGGCCTGCAGCTTTTAGTCAGATATATAAACAAGCATTTGCAATGCAATGGGTCTCGCATTTGCAAAAGTTTGAGCGATTGGCATTGTAAATTACAATATCTTTTATTTATGTGTTTTGGAAATCCGCAAGCGGGTGTCAACACACACTTTGTACTTAGTCGTTGCTTACGATAAGCAAGGCTGGCAGTAACTGCGTCTCTTAACTGCCAGTCTTGCTTCTTGTAAGCAAGGACTATAAGAACAAAGAGCGCGTTTACGCACCGATTGCAAGTTTTCAAAACACATGAATTAAAGGCATTTTCATTTATAATGCCAATAGCTCAAACTCTTGCAGATGCGAGACCTATTGCATTGCAAATGCTTGTTTAGGACTTGTGCCCTGCTCTTAACGTGATGGTTGCAGTCGCACCCTGAAACAGGTGTCATGACTCGCCCATTTGACAGTGGTTAGTTTGCGAGAGGTGAGTGAATCTGCGACACTCCTTCAATGTGAGGCGTAATCTAGCGTTCGGGGAGTACATTTAAATGGCAAGCTAATCAGGACAGGCCAGGGAGTGACAGATGGACAGACATGTGCCTTCATTTATTCTTTGCCTGCACACAGGTACCAAGATTCATAAAGATTTTGCTGTGAGTTGGTGTGTCAGTGTACTCCGGACTTACTCCCGAATTTCAGGAGTAAGCCCGGAGTACTCCAAGAGTGCAGTCACAGCAAAGGCTTTGTGAATTGGGCCCTTTTGCTAAGGTGTTTGTCCTTGGAATCTGTGACTATACCAGCCCCTACGGTAATTCCAGCTTGTGATTGCACCGTTCTCCTTTTAAAAGCCTCTGACTCCCATTGTGATCTTGGGGTAGGTAAAGATGTTAACATGCCTCTTAATGCAGATGTTTACATTGCCATTCGAAGTGTGTGAATGTAAGCCACTCGAATTTCTCACAGGCAGTGGACATGTGCGGAATTGCGGATGGAGGGGTAGTGGGAAAGTGAAGGACTGTCGAGGGATTTCATATTATGGTAGTGATTCTGAACGAGTGAGTTGACATTCCATTTAAGTGGTTTGACCCGATGGTCACCCTTGCCCCGTTCTTTATTGTGCCTCAGATGCTAGAATGCCACTGGGCAGCGCCTCTATTCGAGACATCCATGCTTATGGCACTGGTCTTATACCGCATGGTGGGCCACAGGTCAAGCCCTGTCTCCATAAGAAGCCTTAAGGATGGATTCCTCCAGTTTCTTTTCAGCATCAGGTCTCTGAAGATTGGATTTGATGCAGCACACAGCAGCCTATTCTAATGTCAGGAGACCTCTCATGGCCTACCGGAGCTGCATGAACAGCAGATGCGGGGACAGTTTACCTCAGGGTGCTGCGTGAATGGCAATAGTAATTTCCTCGCATCCAAACCTCCTATTCTCTCGACAGTCCCTGCCGTGCTCCCTAAAAAGACGAAAGTTGGATTCGATCGAGAGATGCGCATTAATACCTACTCACCCTTTAGGCGTTGCCTGTTGATTCTGTGCAGCCCATCGATGTATGTTTGAGAGAATTAAGCAGATTGTGAAGCAGGATCAGGGTGTGCTCGTTAACAGCACCCCTCGTTGCTCATTCTTGAGATGCCCCTCCGAGTATTGTATGTGAGACCAGAGTCCACGCAGTCCACAGGGTGTGCTGCACGCACTGTCCTGAGGCTTCGAGTGAGTTTCCACCTCCGCTCTTCTTCTTCTATAAAGATCCAGCTTCTGCTGTTTTCTGGCGAGTTAGTCTTTGAATAAGGTGATGTAAACTAGCAGCGCCACCAGTAGATGGCGCTAAATTACAAGGGAAGGCTTGAACAACTGTTTTGTTTCTTAGTCGATGTGGGGAGTTTGTTTTGTCCGCAGCGCTTAACATCTTTGCGCCGTTAATGCGCAAACTGAAGCCTTCCTGGGCAGTCGGTATAAAAAACAAGCGCCCTGTTAGTGAGTGAAACCTGCAATCCGGTACCAGGGCAGTGTGTGCTTGTGAACTTTCCAAGTGCTTTGGACATATTTTATTTTCTGCTGGTTGGCTGGTGTGTGTCGGTGGATCTCGCTTTCACAACGCACGCATGACGAGCAACAGATGACGGCTTGGAGGGGCCTAAGGGTGACCGGGCGTGTACCAACCCCACTTCCAAAGAAGCCAGACAGAAAACCAACGCAGGCAAGACCTAACAAGCGAGCAGCTGCGCTGCAACGCAGGCGAAACCTAATAATGGCAACTACGTCTGGAGCTCCTCCTTACAGCCCCAGGTATGCAGGCAATACACGTTCTTTAATTACGTTTCTTTCCCATAGCACCTACCTGAGTCTGCCTTTGACTGCTCTACCTAGTTAACCGTAGTGACAAGTGTTAAAAGGGCTCCTTGGTCCACAGTTTGAGAGTCTGGGGTACGTAGATGTTGGGATACCAAAGGTGAAAGACCTTTATTGACACAATTGTGGCAACTAACTTCCAGCTACCCTAGGACATCCTGAACTGGATTTCTCAAATGCACTAGAAAGAGGTTTTACATTATCTCCCAGACCATTGCAATAGGAAGAGATTTTACTTTGCTAACTTCTTGCCAAACCTCATAGGAAGAGCCATAACACAGTGAACGCCCTGACAAATGCAGTAGGAATGGCTTTTACATTGTGAATGTCGTGACAAGCACTATAAGAAAGGGTTTTACATTTTGAACTGGGTGACCTAGTAGGAAGAAGCTCTGACTAATGCAGGAATTAGTGCCAATAGATCCCTTTTTAGGACTGGATACAGTAATGCTTTGGTTTTATCAGATGGGTGAATACTTTGTGTTCATGCTAATGTATACGTAACAACAACTGCTTCACTTCCTCGCCACAATCGACCAAAGGATTCTTCACCTGCAGACCCTGCCACTTCTCCTGTAAGACAACCAATGAAGAATCCCGCGCCACTCCTGCCCAGAAGGCCATGAACAACCTGGAAACGCTCCAGTGTATCCTGCTCAACGCCAACTCCCTCTGCAAGCACGCCACAGAAATCTGGAACACCATCACCACCCTCTCCACTGACGTTGTGGCCCTGATCCTCCTGATCCTCCTAGACTTCTCTGCGGCTTTCGAAACCGTCTCGCACAACACCCTCATCAGTAGTCTCTACAACATCAGCATACAGCAAGATGCCCTCAAGTGGATCGCCTCTTTCATTACACGATGCTCAGAGTATCCAGCTGCCTCCATTCACCCTATATGCGGCGTACCCCAAGGATCATCATTCAACCCCACCTTCTTCAACACCTACATGACCCCCCTCGCAGACGTCCTCAGATTCCATGGCCATCCACATAACCTACGCAGACGAAGCAACTTAGCTCGCTCACCGAAGACCCCACCAGCGCCACAACCAACTTCTCCACCATGAACATTGTAGCCAACTGGATGAGAGAACTGCCTCAGACTAATCTCCAACAAGACAAGTACTGATCTTCGGGAGCACCTCCTCCGCCTGGGACCACAGCTGGTAACCAGCTGAACTTGGACCAACACCAACAGACCATGCACACAACCTAGGGATCATCCTCGACAGCCAACTGACACTACAACGACAAGTCAACGCAGTCACCTCCTCCTGCTTCCTCACTGTTCGCATGCTCTGCAGGATCTTCAGATGTATCCTTATCAACATCAGAAAGACAGTCACCCGGGCCCTCATCACCAGCCACCTCTACTATGGCAAAGCTCTCTACACCAGCATCTCCACCCAGCTCCACAGAAGACTCCATACCATACAGAACATGGCAGCAAGACTCATCCTGGACCTTCCCAAACGGTCACACATCACCCCCAACCTCAGGAACATCCACTGACTCCCCATCCAGAAGAGATGCCAGTTAAAGATCCTCGTGCAAGCCTACAAAGCCCTCCACGATCAAGGACCATCCTACATCAACCATTGACTGAAATTCCATCAATGTGTATCACAAAAAGGTAGCAGTTCCTAATAGGGGAGAGGATAAGTACTCATTAACCCAGGTGTGGTTAAGAGTGAGGTATAAGTGTCTCCAAAGGATATTTGAGTGTGCTTGTAAGAGTTAGAACTCCTAATATCTTTTTTGCCCTCACACACTCTTGCGAGTGTAAAGCATCATCATTGGGCGGTGCTCCTCGTTGGGGTGGCGCTGCAGTCCCTCACAGGCTCTCCAAGAGAGCTCTTTGTTGGAGATCTTTTAAGGAGGTGCCGTACTTGTGCATGTGGGTGTGTGGGTGAAAGTGAGCTTAAAATTACCTCTCGGTACCTAAAGGTGTTTAATTAGAGGTCCTTGAGGTAAATTAAAAAGATAATGGGGTTTGGAGACTCTCCTTTTGACTAAATGAGGGGAGGGACTAGTGTGTTCCCACCTGCTCTCAAACCGTAAGCAAAAGTGTGTGGTGAGCTAAAAGTGGGTGATGGTCGGCATGTTTCGCGCAAAAAGACGGTCCCTAATGGATCCCCGTGCGCTTCTTCAGGACCTAGTGCATGTAAACGAAATTGGTGGTAGTCCCGGAAAGAGACACCCTATACAACCACTTTACCTATCTTCAGTTAAGATAAGACGTCTCTGCGTCCGAGACACGTGTTGTGCGTAGTCTAAATAACCGGAACCTGTTGGAGACCTAATGAAAGAGAAGAGAGGGAGGGATAAAGGGAGCTGTATATGAGGTTAACACAGCTAGAAATATAATGGACAGACAAAGAAATGCTTCATCTCTCAGGGGCTTCATACTAAGAGGTCCTGTAATTCAGGGTATAGCAGAGAACCAAAAGTGCTGAATCCAATGATTCTGTGTAAGCTAATCAAAAGGCCGGGAGGAGAGAGAGGGTTGTGCCCAGGGAGGGTGGCTATCCTAGATCTACAGGCAAAAAGCAGTAGGCTAATGATGGACAGAGATAGGCAATGGGATAGGCGGTAATAAAGTATCAACATTGGGAGTGGTCCTGCCATACTGACTGCGGAGTATACGGTAGAGACAAAACGGAGTTTGTCCTCATGCTAGAAACCGTCTGGATAGATACAGTGACGGTAAACAAAAGTGGTGTGTACACAGTGGTATGTACAATAGAAAATGGAACGCTATCGTGGTTAGCGTGTGGCGTTAGAGCGGGATAAATTCATGCTAGAAGTTGGAACACCGGAAGGGGCAATGGCCGCATGAGGGGTGGAACTGCTGATCGGTTGGGAGAGCTAACATGCATGGTAAAAGGAGTTAGCAGACTCCCGAAGGTGTGCCCAATAGTGTAGGGAATGCTATCGTAGTAAGCGTGTAGCGTGCTAGTTGGGTGGGGTATACTCAAGCGGGGATACACATGTAAAGCGGACTGTGTAAGTCCTCATGCTGGATATTATGAGGATGGTATCCAGAAGTAACAAGATAACAGTAGTGTGAAAGGTACGCTGTAGTGGTTAGCGTGAAGCGTACTTGCTGAGCGGGGTATACTCATGCGGGAAGCAGACGCCGTAGTGAGTGGTTCGTGCCACGTAGGGGGCCGAACTCCTGTGGGGTTGGTACGTAAAGCATGCATGATGCACAGTGTAGGGGTGGTGCCGTTATGGAATCAGGAGCGGAGGTGGGCGGCATAAATTCTGATAAACTGTGTGGGTCTTATTACTAACTAGCTGCCAAAAGACGATAGAGGAGCAAGTAAAGTTTAGTATATATCATAGTCAAGTAATTCATACCCTCCCCTAAGATTACGGAGGGCCGCTTCGGCGTATTGTCCGGCAGCCGAAGGAAGCTATATGTGGGAAAAACAAGAGAGTTATTGGGTGCCCACAAAACAATGCTATTGACTAGGTTAGTTCAGCTTCCCGGATGGCAGATGCGGGATTCAGGTGGGGGAGGGGAACCAGGGGCTTACCGTGTCTTCTTCCGAGAGGCGCTTGTGAACCTGTCATCCGATCAGGATACGCCGGTGGTAAGAATTTGCAAACGCGGGGGCTAAATGGAGGAGGATAACGTATGGACGGATATGACGTCACGTGGGAACAGCGTGCATCGAGATGTGGCATGTGTAAGAAGAAATGGACCGAAATATCGGACATGTTGAAGGGGGATGAAAACCATGTAAGATAATGGACCTGGTCAGAGAGGCTGCAGGATTCGTGCAAGGAACGGACTAAAAAATCGGCCATGTTGGGAGGTGAAGAATGGCCATGTCAGGTAGGAAACCTAATTAGGACGGCTTGTCAAATCGTGCAGGGAGCGGAAGGTGAGAGGCCCTGTATGTATCTGACTAAGGAAAGTAAAGACATAGGCAGAGTTGCGAGAATAGTCCAAGGTACTAGGTGAATGTAATGCTTCACCAAATTGGGTATGTCAAAATATAAAGGAGGGCATTAAAGGAAGTATGCCTAGTATAAATGAAGATGGAAAAATAAATAATAATCAAGACAGGGTAAAAAGACATACCTGTAAGTGTATGTCGAGGGAGGGTAGGAAGGTGGTAATGGGGATGTTGTATATTTAAGAAGTGCCCTCAGCTGAATCCTTTAATATGGATTGTTGTTAAGTGGGTTATTGGTAGGGGCAAATGTAGGTCTGCCACTGGCAATAAGGCCACTAACACATGATAGGACCCAGCATAGGTTTTAGAAAATTATTCCTATGCTCAACCCATGGTAACGTGGCTGCTTAACTTCAAAGACAGATATGTAAAGGATTCAAAAACACAATTTCAGTAAACAATTAAGACACAACACAAAATAAAAATCCAACACCAATTTATAAGAATAGGTAATATTTTTATCTTTTAAATGACACCAAAACGAAAAAAATCCACTGTAGGGAACCAGAGAGATGAATTTTTAAAGATTAGTCACTTTCTAGGGCTTAGAAACCAACAGTGCCCCTTTTAGTCATTTTGTTTTCTCTGACAGGGACACACCTTTAGAAACGGTTCTGGAGAATATCTCACCACTGTGTAGCCTTCTCCAGCAGGCGAGGTCCAGTTAGAACTCCTTCCTGAAGTTCTGCTTGCGGGTCCCAAAGTATCCAACACACAGTCCAAGGTTCTGGAATCTCCAAGAGGGTCCTTGAAAGTGTGAAACTTCAATTCCGCAATCCACTTGAACAAAACCCTTTGAAATCCACTGGTTCTCCAGGCTGGGGATTCTTTGTGGGGATGTCCAGGTGAGCTGTTAACCTGTAGCTTGCAGGGAGTCTACATCTTAGTCCTTTTGTAGCAAGGTAATCCACAGGGCTGCAGTTTTCAGATTGTGCAGTTTTCAGAGGTCAGGTCATAGAAGTCTTTGCACAGCAGAACTTCGCAGCAGGGCACGTCTTGCTTCAGTAAGTTTCAAGCATCAGATCTGGAGGGCTCTGCCCCTCTCAGATACTTATTCAAAATTCTCTGGATCAAGCCACAGGTCACCTCTGACCAATGAAAGCAGGGTAACGCCTCATAGTGATGACCACATCCTGCAGTGTGTGGCATTTTGTTGTCCCAGAGTGCATCATTCTTCCAAATCCATAATGGCTGATTTTCCAGCAAGGAGGTAAGAGCTGGCTAAACACACCCCCTGGGATGGCTTATTTCCATGGACTCTCCCCCTACCATCTGCACATACCTTCCTTAAGCCTAGCCCTGACTCCTGGTCAAGAGTGTCAGAATTGAAACTGAAACCCATGCCTCCCCTCTGCCTTTGAAGAGCATAGTTTACGACTCCACCTCCTGGCCTGGCATACCTATAGACCAGCACACTGCCCTCCCAGCAGAGTGGTTCTTTATCACCTCTTCAAAGCAGCCTGGCTAATCCACTTAACTCTGACCAATCAGGGCAGACCACTGGAAGGCTGAATTTAGACTTACAAACAAGAAAGTCTTATATCTTCTTGTATGTACACTTAAGGAGAAATTCAACAATAAAAACATATTTTATAAGTATTTCCCTAATTTCTACAGGACCCCCCACCACCTGTGCAACTAGGGGGAGACTTTAGGGGGTCAGAATCTGTAGAAATATTGCAGATTCTCCTTTTACTGTGTTTCTAGTATCAAAGTCGAATTTGACCAGCAATTTACTGTTTCAAAGCAGTCCTGGCACCCAGTGCTGCTTTTAAACTGACCTCAGGCTTCAGCACTGCACACATGCTAGTGCAGAAAAGCTGCTGGCCTCTAAACTGCCATACCCCAGGGTACTGGGGACTTCTAGGTAGTTTCAGACCCCTGCCCTATTATATACTAGGGGCTTATGGGATAGGTCATGCCAATTACAGGGGTACCCCACCATACCCTAGTGTATGTTGGGTGTTTTAACTGTATTCTAATGTGTTTCTTTCAGCTTGGCACTGGCCCTGGGCCTGGTTAGGTAGAGCCCAGGGTCAGTCAGAGTCAGTTACCACCAGTTCCAGTCAGCAAAAAGTTGGGGGGTGCCCAGGGCACAGGATGACTTTGCAACATAGCCCCCCCCCCCAAACGAAAGGTGATGGGTTACTAACCTACACCCTGGTAGTCCTCATCAGCTAAGTGGAAAAACCTGGAAAGTCCATCTGCATTTGCATGGGCAACCCCAGGTCTGTGTTCCACTGTAAAGTCCATTCCCTGTAGGGAAATAGACCACCTTGACAGCTTTGGATTCTTCCCTCTCACCTGCATGAGCCACCTGAGAGGTCTGTGGTCAGTTTGAACACGAAAGTGAGTCCCAAACAAATAGGGTCTGAACTTTTTCAGTGACCACACCACAGCAAAAGCCTCTCTCTCAATGGCACTCCATCTCTGCTCTCTGGGAAGAAGCCTCCTGCTAATAAAGGCAACCGGCTGATCAAGGCCCCCTTCATTTAGCTGTGACAAAACTGCCCCAATCCCTTGCTCTGAAGCATCAGTCTGAACTACAAATTCTTTTGTGT
This sequence comes from Triturus cristatus, assembly GCF_964204655.1. Lineage (NCBI taxonomy): Eukaryota > Metazoa > Chordata > Amphibia > Caudata > Salamandridae > Triturus > Triturus cristatus. The sequence continues at coordinate 951,227,780 of NC_140579.1, forward strand.
AGTCAGGGGCCAGTAACACTGGTGCTGAACACATAGCAGCTTTCAGAGTGTCAAAAGCCTTCTGACACTCTGGGGTCCAAATCACCTTTTTGGTCCTCTTTTTAGAAGTCAGTTCTGTTACGGACCCCACAATGGTCCCATAATTTTGAACAAACCTTCTATAATACCCTGTCAGTCCAAGGAATGCCCTGACCTGAGTCTGGGTAACAGGAGCTGTCCAATCCAAAATAGTTTGGATTTTAGCTTGGAGAGGCTGTACATGGCCCCCACCTACCAGGTGGCCCAGGTACACCACAGAACTCTGCCCTGTTTGGCACTTGCTTGCCTTAATAGTCAGGCCTGCCTGCTGCATGGCCTGAAGCACTTCCCTTAGGTGGCTTAAGTGATCCCCCCAGGTAGAACTGTATACAGGTATATCATCCAGGTAAGCTGCACTGAACTGTTCCAACCCAGACAAGACCCTGTTCACCAACCTTTGGAAGGTGGTAGGTGCATTCTTTAATCCAAAGGGCATTACCTTGAACTGATAATGTCCTTCTGGTGTGGAGAATGCTGACCTCTCCTTTGCTCCATCAGTGAGGGCAATCTACCAGTAACCTGAAGTCAAATCAAAAGTACTCGGATACTTAGCAGCCCTTAACCTATCAATGAGCTCATCAGCTCTAGGTATAGGGTGAGCGTCAGTCTTTGTGACTGCATTCAAACCTCTGTAGTCCACACAGACCTTAACTCCTTGGGTCCCCCCTGAGGATTAGGTATAGGTACCAGCACCACTGGACTGGCCCATGGACTCTCAGACGGTTTAAGTACCCCCAGTTCCAGCATCTTAGCAACCTCAGCTTTAATGCTGGCTCTGACATGGTCAGACAACCTGTACAGTTTATTTTTGACAGGTAGGCTGTCACCAGTGTCAATGTGGTGCACACACCACTCAGTGATGCCTGGGGTCAAAGAGAACAGGCCAGCAAACTGCTCCAGCACCTGCTTACAGTCTCTGTGCTGCTGGTCTGTCAATTTGGGAGAGAGTACAACTCCCTCCACTGACCTATCTTGCACATTAGTGGAGAGGAGGTCGGGCACAGGCTCAGTTTCCTCCTCCACACCCTCATCAGTGACCAGTAACATGGTCATGTCTGCCCTGTCATGGTGGGGTTTCAATCTATTCACATGCAGGACCCTGTGAAGGTTCCTGGGGGTGCCAAGGTCAACCAAATAAGTAACCTCACCCTTCTTTTCTAAGATTGGATAGGGCCCACTCCACTTGTCATGGAGGGCCCTGGGAGCCACAGGCTCCAACACCCACACCGATTGTCCTGGAGTAGACTCAGGCATAGTAGCCTTTTGATCATACCAGTGCTTCATGAGCTCCTGGCTGGCCTCCAGTTTCCTGTTTGCCTTGTACATGTACTCTGCCATTCTAGATCTCAGGCCTAGCACATAATCAAGCACATTGTCCTTTGCTTCCTTAAGAGGCTTCTCTAAAGACTCTCTTAGCAGGCTCAATGGCCCCCTCACAGGGTGTCCAAACACCAACTCAAAGGGACTGAAACCAACCCCTTTCTGTGGCACCTCCCTGTAGGCAAACAGTAAGCATGGGAGGAGAACATCCCATCTGCTCCTGAGTTTCTCTGACAACCCATTGATCATGCCCTTCAGGGTTTTGTTGAATCTCTCAACAAGACCATTTCCTTGTGGGTGATAGGGGGTGGTGAACTTGTAGTTGACACCACACTCATCCCACATAGCAGTCAGATAGCTGGACAGGAAGTTTGTGCCCCTATCTGACACCACTTCTTTTGGAAAACCCACTCTGGTGAACACACCAAGCAGTGCTCTAGCCACAGCAGTAGCATCAATGGTTCGAAGAGGTATGGCTTCAGGGTATCTAGTGGCGTGGTCAACTACCACTAAGATATACCTATTCCCTGATGCAGTAGGTGGGTCCAGGGGACCAACAATGTCCATCCCCACCCTTTCAAAAGGAACCCCAACCACTGGCAGTGGTATTCAGGGAGCCTTTGTCTTGCCCCCTGCCTTGCCACTGGACTGACAGGTGACACAGGAGCTGCAAAACTCCTTTACCTTTTCGGACATATTGGGCCAGTAGAAATGGTTCACCAACCGGTTCCATGTCTTTGTCTGTCCCAAATGTCCTGCTAAGGGGATATCATGACTCAAAGTCAGGATGAACTCTCTGTACTTCTGGGGCACCACCAACCTCCAGGTGGCCCCCTCTTTGAGGTTTCTGGCCTCAGTATAAAGCAGTCCATCTTCCCAGTAGAGTTTGTGAAACCCACTGTCATCCCCCCTCCTCTTGCTTAGAATCAATCCGCCTCAAGCTCTCAAGGGTGGGCCAGTCACGCTGTCCCTGACTTTACTCCTCTCTGGAGGGTCCACATGCTCCTGTCAGTTCTGCGAAATCTGACAGCTCTAGTGGGGATGGAGTCCCTCCCTCAGAGGCCAGATCCTGCCCATCAGGGTTTGATTCTTCCTGCACCTCTGGAGTTCCCTGGGCTGGCTCACCAGGCCCAGTGCCCTTGTCCTTGGATGCTTGGCCCTTTGTTCCAGGGTCCAAGTGTCCAGCCCCTCCCTTCTGGCTAGTCTGTGACCTAGTCACAGCACATACCCACTCAGGGAGCTCCAATATTTTCATATGGAGTCCTCTCTCCACCTCTGACCACACAGAGGCTTCAAGATCATTGCCCAGTAAACACTGGACTGGGAGCACCTTTGACACAGCTACCTTCATAGGGCCTGTCACACCTCCCCATTCCAAATCCACCACAGCCATAGGATGGAGTTTGGTAGTGCTGTCTGCATAGGTCACCTGGCGACACTCACCAGGTAGCAACCTCTCTGGAGGCACCAGTTCATCCAGGACCATAGTTACACTAGCCCCAGTGTCTCGGATAGCCTCAACCTCAGTCCAATTCACTTTAGGCCTCTGCCTGTACTTGTCCATGTTTGGAGGTGAGGCAGCAACGGGTGCAATATTCACCCCACCCAGGCCACTAAGGTTGCTTCCACCACCTGACTACCCCTCTCGGGGGCACCACTCTCCACCCCTACACTGACACTGGCAATCCCTGTGGATGGCCCCTTAGGGGGGAGCTTCTTGGCGCAGACAGCATCTCCCTGTTTGTGCCCTGACTGGTTACAGTCAAAGCACTTACCCACCTTTGAGGGATCAAAGAACCTACCATTCTTTCCCTGATACCCCCTCCCTTTGAATTTGGGTTGGCTCGGGGCCCCCCCTCCTTCTGCAGGTTTTTGTGGGTCTTTGGAGGACTCTTGGTATTGACCTTCCTTTCCCTGGGCTTTCCCCTGGGGAGGGACCCGTCCTCCTTTCTTCTGGTCACCCCCCCTGGTGCTGAATGGAAACCCGGGTTCTCACCCACTCATCAGCTGCTTCTCCCAGCTCTCTGGGGTCTGTCAGCTTAGAGTCCACTAGATACTGGCGTAACTTCTGTTCTGCGCAATGAGTCAAAATATGTTCTTTCAAAAACAAATTATACAATCCCTCATATGAGCCAACTGTGTTACCAACAATCCAGCCTTCCAGTGCCTTCACTGAAATGTCCACAAAGTCTACCCAAGACTTTGAACTCAATTTCTGGGTGCCTCTAAACTTCACCCTGTACTGCTCTGGAGTCAGACCAAATCTCTTGACTAAGCATGCCTTCATCTGCTGATATGATTCTGCATCCTCTCCCTTCAGGGTCAGGAGCCTATCCCTCCCAGCTACTGGAATCAAATCCCACAGGAGTGCACCCCAATACCTAGAGTGGACCCTACTCATTTTATGGGCCTCTCAAAAGCTGCTAGCCACTTGTCAATGTCATCCCCCTCAGTGTACTTGGGTACTATGCCCTTGGGAAGTTTAGGTTCAAATCTACCACCCCTGGACATCTCAACATCGTCTTCACTTTCGCTGCCACCATTCCTCTTCTCCTCCTCTCTCTCCCATCTTCTCTTAGCCTGTTCGAATTTCTCCTTCTCCAAGGCAATCAGCTCTAATTGAGCCTGAAGCTGTCTCTCTGCAAGGGACAGTAGTAGTACCCGAGTAAGGGACCCTTCCCCACTCCCACCACCACCTTGATTCACCTGGCTAACACTAGTCACAATGGGAGAGGTCTCATCCTCACCCCTCTGTCGGGTGAGGTTGGGGGGAACATCCTCCCACCCCTCTTGCGTCTCCTCAGCTACCCCAGCCCAGGCCATTAGGGACTTAAGCAACGCTGTCTTCTTAATCTTGTTGGAAGCAGGCAGCCCCCTAAGCCTACACTGTACCCTAAGATCACCCACTGTGAACTGGGACAGTTTAGCCAGGTCCAGCTCCATGGTTCCCTAGTTTTGGGTCACAAAAAACTAGGCACAACAGACTTAAAACAATTTGGAAAAATCAAAACAATGGATTAAAAACAGTTTAGTCCAAATTCCAAAAATCAAACTCAAAAGTTTTGTTCTAAGGCAATTTAGAGGATTTTTATAATCTTCAATCATTCACTGAAAGGTGTACTTTTTAAATGCAAGTCCACATCCACACCGCTGAGCACCAAATGTTGGAAAGTGGGTTATTGGTAGGGGCAAATGTAGGTGTGCCACTGGCAATAAGGCCACTAACACATGATAGGACCCAGCATAGGTCTTAAGAAAATTATTCCTATGCTCAACCCTTGGTAACGTGGCTGCGAGCAGACACGCTTAACTTCAAAGACAGGTATGTAAAGCATTCAAAAACACAATTTCAGTAAATAATTAAGACACAACACAAAATAAAAATCCAACACCAATTTATAAAAATAGGTAATATTTTTATCGTTTAAATGACACCAAAACGAAAAAAATCCACTGTAGGGAACCAGAGATAAGAATTTTTAACGATTAGTCACTTTCTAGGGCTTAGAAACCAACAGTGCCCCTTTTAGTCATTTTGTTTTCTCTGACAGGGACACACCTTTAGAAACGGTTCTGGAGAATATCTCATCACTGTGTAGTCTTCTCCAGCAGGCTAGGTCCAGTTAGAGCTCCTTCCTGAAGTTCTGCTTGCGGGTCCCAAAGTATCCAACACACAGTCAAAGGTTCTGGAATCTCCAAGAGGGTCCTTGAAAGTGTGAAACTTCAATTCCGCAATCCACTTGAACAAAACCCTTTCAAATCCACCGGTTCTCCAGGATGGGGATTCTTTGTGGGGTTGTCCAGGTGAGCTCTGTTAACCTGTAGCTTGCAGGGAGTCTGCTTCTTAGTCCTTTTGTAGCAAGGTAATCCACAGGGCTGCAGTTTTCAGATTGTGCAGTTTTCAGAGGTCAGGCCTTAGAAGTCTTTGCACAGCAGAACTTCGTTGCAGGGCACGTCTTGCTTCAGTAAGTTTCAAGCAGCAGATCTGGAGGGTTCTGCCCCTCTCAGATACTTATTCAAAATTCTCTGGAGAAGCTACAGGTCACCTCTGACCAATGAAAGCAGGGTAACTCCTCATAGTGATGACCACATCCTGCAGTGTGTGGCATTTTTTTGTCCCAGAGTGCATCATTCTTCCAAATCCATAATGGCTGATTTTCCAGCAAGGAGGTAAGAGCTGGCTAAACACACCCCCTGGGATGGCTTATTTCCATGGACTCTCCCCCTACCACCTGCACATACCTTCCTTAAGCTTAGCCCTGACTCCTGGTCAAGAGTGTCAGAGTGAAACTGAAACCCATGCCTCCCCTCTGCCTTTGAAGAGCATAGTTTGCAACTCCACCTCCTGGCCTGGCATACCTATAGACCAGCACACTGCCCTCCCAGCACAGTGGTCCTTTATCACCTCTTCAAAGCAGCCTGGCTAATCCACTTAACTCTGACCAATCAGGGCAGACCACTGGAAGGCTGAATTTGGACTTACAAACAAGAAAGTCTTATAACTTCTTGTATGTACACTTTAGGAGAAATTCAACAATATAATATTGTTGGATTTACTACTACCAATCTGGAAAGTCTTTGAATGGTCCGGCTAGTCCTCTCCTATCAATATTTATTAATCATTAACTTCCTACCATGTTAACCTATGGGCCATGGGGTTTGCAATGGGGAAAATGACTTGGGCCAGTCTTCTAGCACCGGGGCTTATAAAAACATATTTTATAAGTATTTCCCTAATTTCTACAGGACCCCCCACCACCTGTGCAACTAGGGGAGACTTTAGGGGTTCTGAATCTGAAGAAATATTGCAGATTCTCCTTTTACTGTGTTTCTAGTATCAAAGTCAAATTTGACCAGCAATTTACTGTTTCAAAGCAGTCCTGGCACCCAGTGCTGCTTTTAAACTGACCTCAGGCTTCAGCACTGCACACATGCTAGTGCAGAAAAAGCTGCTGGCCTCTAAACTGCCATTCCCCAGGGTACTGGGGACTTCTAGGTAGTTTCAATCCCCTGCCCTATTATATACTATGGGCTTATGGGGTAGGTCATGCCAATTACAGGGGTACCCCACCATACCATAGTGTACCCTATTGTATGTTGGGTGTTTTAACTGTATTCTAATGTGTTCCTTTCAGCTTGGCACTGGCCCTGGGCCTGGTTAGGCAGAGCCCAGGGTCAGTCAGTCAGTCAGTCAGTTACCACCAGTTCCAGTCAGCAAAAAGTTGGGGGGTGCCCAGGGCACAGGATGACTTTGCAACAGGGATGCACTGTGGCTGTGTGTGCATTGGTTCATTTATACGGAGACTGTGCATAGCTGTATGGGTCAGAAGAATAGGAACACACAGAAGGCGGATGTGATTGTAAACCAGGAATGAGTAATGGAGTGGTATGTCCGAGTTGACGTTGTCCTAAGTGTGGCTAGCACTCACCCCTACTGGGACTGGGGGTAACCATAATGATAACAAAAATCATGGTACTAGTTCTACCCATGGGATGTCATCATTCAGTCCCGTGTCATTGCTTCTTAGTTTGAACACCCATCGTTGTTCCTGTCTGAACAGTGCAGAGGTGTTCCACTGTGGGTTGGAGTCGATGATAGTCCACCTCAGGCTATCAGGAGCATGATTTTTTCAAGACAGTGAGTTTGGAGTTTGGTAGTTGTTTTGCGGCATCTTATAGTGCTTTTGTGCTCACTGATGCGGGTTTTGATCGCTCTGGTGGTCATCCCCACATATTTGAGGGTACACGGGCATGTTATTAAGTAAATGCAATTTGTGTTACAATTCATGTGGCGTATTTGCTGCCATGGTCTACTGAGACCCAGATCAATTTCTTTAGTTGATGTGGTCTGTGGGCAGACAGAGCATGACCTGCACGGGTAGTGACCAACTACCGGGGGCCCACAGTGTAGGTTGTTTGAACTGGTCTTATCGGACACATGTGCACTAGAATGTCTCTGAGGTTCTGCGTCCGCTTGAAAGCAAAGAGGGGTGTAGGGCCTGGAGAGAAGGCTCCTGTTTCCAATATTTTCCACTGTCTTTTGACAATTTTCTGAATAATGTTGGAATAGGGTGTGAATGTGGTCACACATGTCATAATTTCGTTTTCTTTCTTTTCTTTCGTTTCCAACAGAGCTTCTCTATGGTTGTTTTTCGCTCTTTTGTGTGCTTGTCTTATAATTTTCTTGGGGTAATGTCTTGCTATTAAATTGTCTGTAAGAATTTGGGCCTGGTTTTTGAATTCGTTAAGAGTGTTACAATTTCTTCACCCACACCCAACCACCCACACCCAACCAAACACACACACAGCCAACCACACACAACCACACACACAGAACCACAACCACACCCAACCCCCCACACACAACCCCCCACACAACCCCCTTCACACACAACCACACCCACAACCACCCACACACACAACCACACCCGCACCCACAACCACACACACACAACCACACAACCACACCCAACCACGCACACACAACCACACACACAACCACACCCAACCGCACACACACAACCACATGCACAACCACATGCACAACCAGACACACACCACCACACACACCACCACACACACCACCACACAACCGAACACACACACAACCGAACACACACAACCGAACACACACAACCGAACACACACACAACCGCGCAACCACATGCACAACCACATGCACAACCACATGCACAACCACCACATGCATACCACCACACGCACAACCACACGCACAACCACACACACAACCCCCACACACAACCCCCACACACAGAACCACAACCACACGCACCACCACGCGCACCACCACATGCACAACCACATGCATACCACACGCATACCACCACACGCACAACCACACGCACAACCACACGCACAACCACACACACAACACCCCACACACAACCCCCATATATAACCCCCACACAACCACACACACAACCCCACACACAACCCCCATATATAACCCCCACACAACCACACACACAACCCCACACACAACCGCACACACAACCGCACTCACACAACCACACACACACAACCGCACACACACAACCGCACCCAACCACACCCACACCAACCACACACAACCACACACAACCCCCCGCACAACCCCCGCACAACCCCCCGCACAACCCCCCACACAACCCCCACACAATCCCCCCACACAACCACAACCACACACCACCACACCCAACCACACCCACCCACAACCCCACCCAACCACAACCCCACCCGCACCCACAACCACACCAGCCGCACCCACACAACCACACACACAACCCCACACACCACCCCACACACAACCACCCACACAACCACAACCACACATACAGCCACACACACATCACCGCACACACCACACCCACCCACAACCACAACCGCACACAACCACCCACACAACCACACAAACACAACTGTAATGAAGGTAGCGGTTTAGAAGCATACATTGCTATGTTAGCATAAGCGCGTTAGCTTTTAGAAAGCCATCTTGGCACTTTTGCTGCTTTTGCACACGACACTGCAGATACATGTTATTATTTGAGAACTGCTTGCTTCCTTTTCTTCACATGAGAACTGTCTGTTCACCTCCCTAGACGTGCACTGCGACCTTGGTCTGAACATTGTGTGCAAAACACTTTGAGCAGCCAGACAATGTATGTTTTTGAATCCAGGTTGATCGGCCCACTCTCTAGTCATAATATACACACAGCTGCAAATACCTGAATGTCGAGAGCCTTTAATATTACAGTTTGCATGCGTTTGAAAAACATTCTGGAGAAGAACATTTCCAGGCACAGAGTAAAGCTGATCCTGTGATGCGATCCACCTAAGCTGATCTTTACGGTATGGGGTTCCCCATTCAAGCCTAGAGACCTTCTACTAGTCTAATAATAATATTAGTTTATTAGCGAAAGGAAGGTGGCTGTATTCCACTGTCATTTATATTATGATTTCTCCTTTCATTTTCTATGGTATTGTAACAATGCTGATGGTTTTAATTATAATCATTTGTCTGCTTATGTTAGCCAAAGTACTGCATCTTAGGACACGTAGTTTATAAAATAAACCTTTAAAACTTTCCCGTGTCTCTGATTACTTTGTTGTGGATTGATATATGAATAATAGCGAACTGGTATATCTGATTCCCACCATGCCTGAGAATACACTAAGTCGCTTGTTCTGGGTTGTCTATACATTGGGACCTCCGAGATAATACGGATAACGAATGGGACCCTGATGCTGGTCGGATAGGGTTTCTGGGTACTGAGGTGAGTTTTTGGTACACCACAATTCACTGAGGTCCTGGTTTCCTGCGCATAGTTCTATGCATGAGCAGAATCCCTGCAACATGACGCACCTAACGTTTGCTCTTTTGATTTGAAACGCCTTAGTAGTGCTTATATTAGTCCACAACACCCTCACTCTTGTTTCCGGATAACGGGAGTGACGGATTTCACCTACCTGTTAGTGAGCTAATAGGTTCATACAAGCTTGTAAATTAAAAAGGTGTTTTATATTTCTGAACCATTGTGCTACTGTAAAATCCATTGTTGTTCTTCTCTGTGTCCTTATGGCGGTCGAAATTGCAGCGCATAGTCGTACGCCTTTGCGGCGTCATTTGACGCAGTATGGGGTACTGGACGATGGGATGGCCGTAATTTTTGTGGTGAGTGCAGACGCATCACACCCTTATGAGTTGTTTTACTCTTGGGTGACGCTGCCGGCAGTGAATGCAGATGATAATACGTTTCACTCGTATACTCCCACACGGGTCCCAGCAAATTATACGCCGTACAATGGAGATTCCACTTTCAGCCTGGCAGCATAGCATTTGGTTTAATGGTGCCCTTCCCCATGCGGTTGCACCGGCTAGACTCGGCCCTTTGTCAATTCCAGGGGCCACGTGGCCGGTGCTGGCCGGATTTACGCCTCACCCACGCTATTTGACTATTGCGGTGGATGAATTGCGTACACTCCATACAGCCCTTATTACGGTATATAGGGCTTTGGTGCAATACGTTTCGCGCAATGTGCAGGTGGGGGCACCTGCTGCTGCGGGTCTACCTGCTGGTCATCCTGCGGTTGTTATTAGCCCAGTCACAGTTAATTCGGTGATGGGCACGCGCCCCCAGAATAAGGACGATTTGCCTTATTGGCTTGCCGAGAAATTTGACCAACTGGAAGCAGTGTTTCCACACTCTACGACGGTGGAGAAACACAGAATCCTCACCATAAGTTTACCGAAAGACTTGGTCCCAGAAGTGTCAGATTGTGACACCTGGGGTAAGGTTTTTGCCGCGGTCTACTCAAAGTGAATTGGCACTCAGTCTATGGCCGTGCTCCCCTCCGTTAATAAACGTGTTCAAGATAATCACGGTCCGGAGGCGGCGGTTGAGTTGGGAATGCGACTTGTCGGAGTGTTCGACGTAGTTGCCTCTCTCGTCCTTGGTAACCTCAAGAGAGATGCTGTACAATAACAATTCCAAGTGGCTAATGGCTTAGCCCGCGTCGATGAACTCGATAAGCCGAAAGAGTTGCCTAAAATTATTGCGGAGGCGTATAGAACAATTGGCCGCAGTAGTTTAGGGGTTAAACCAACTATAGTCATTCCTGACCTGATACAACAAACTAAGGTGAGCTCGTCTGTTAAAGACGATCTTCCTAATTTTCCAAAGCAAAATTGGCGACAAAAGAAACAGGGAAAGCAGCAGCAGAAACAGGGGTCTCGTCCTGCGTCTCCCACTCAGCCAACTGGTGAGCGCACATACGATTTGCGCGATCGCACTAGTATTAAGTCACCTGATAGATTTCAGGTTACTGAACGTTCTCCTCGTTCTTCACAGGAAACATTGGCCGCGCAGTCCGGTGGAGGAGAACGTGGCAAAGGTCGGGGTGCCCAGCAAGGTCGTGAGCAACCCCATCAGGCTGAAGATAGAGGCAAGCAAGACGAGTTTGCACGTCAACGTCCCCCGTTTCAATAGAAGAAGGTTGCTGCGCTAACAGCGAGGTATGCCACAGATAGTACAGATGCAGCTTCGGAACCTGACATGGGCGATAACGCTGCTCGACAGTGCAGCGGAGGTTACAGTAGTGCGGCACGTCCATATCTGGACACGACAGCAACTGACACGTTTATTACTGTAGAAACTGCGGATACTAGAGTGTCTCCCCCTGACAGACTATATGACATAGTCCTCTTAATCGAAGGTGACATACAACGCACAATACAAGGGATTTTTTGGGATAATCTGACCTCTTCCTATGACATTCTCTTGGCGGAGGCGGACTGGCCCCCGACTTTCATTTTAGATGCTCCTAGAGGGGAGGAGGTTATCCTCCCATCCTTTGCACATACTGTGCCAAAGGAGCATGCTAAAAAGGCTTTCCGCGGAGTGGGCTCAGGTGCTTGCACCGGCTTTGTATCGTACTCAGGTAGGCTGGGATAAATTGTCCCCCATCCATGAGATTCCCTTACAGTCTATGCCTCAACCACAACCCCAATATCCCATGCGCCGCGAAGCTAGATCTCACGTCGCAGAAATCCTTGATCAATTGGAATATCAGGGTGTTATTGAAACATGTGTGTCACCAATGAATAATCCTTTATTCACTGTAACAAAGCCTGATGGGTCGTACCGCCTAGTTTTGGATTACCTGCACCTAAACTCTCATTGCCAGACGTGCGCGGTACAGAATACCCACAGTCCTGCCCTAGTTGATAGTCTTGTGCGTAAAAGCTTTAAAACCACACTTGACATATCAAATGGCTTTTACAGCCATAACCTTTCCTCTATTAGTAGTCAGTGGACAGCATTTACATCGGGCGGCAAGCAAAAACAATTTAAAAGATTGGCCATGGGCTATAAAAACAGCCCTGGCGTCTTTGCCGCACGTGTAGTCTCTCTGTTAGAGAGCATTGACCCAGACGCGTACTCGTATGTTGATGATATCTATCTCACGGACGACGAGTTGTGGCCGCATCTGTGTCACGTTGATCGCATAATTGTTATGTTTGCAGACTTCGGTTACAAATTCAACTTTGCGAAGTCTCACATTGCTGAGTATACGGTGTTGTTTTTGGGCTACGAGCTCAACAATGAGGGTCGAGGTTTAGCTCCTCACTTACTGGAAAAGTGCGCATGGCTGCGTGCTCCGACAACACTGAAGAAATTACAGTCTTTACTGGGCTTTCTGAATTTCAGTCGTACCTACATTCCTGATTATGCCCAGCGTATCAAGCCGCTATATGCCTTGGTACAACCTACTTTTTCCAAATCGAGCTGGCTGCCAGAGCATTCAGCCATTTTGGAATCATTACAGGCTGATCTTCTTGCATCAAAATACTTACTGACGCGTGATAACCACACAAACCTGGCAATAAGAAATGTGCCAGGCACAGTGGGTTTCACGTACTTAACATTCAATGAGGGCGACACCGTCCCCATTGCATACAAGTCACACCTATACACTTCGGCTGAACTGCGCTTTTCCTCTGTTGAAAAAGACTGCTGTGCAGATGGCGATTCTTAAAGAACGAGCGCTGTCGCAAGGAAAACGCATGTTAGCGGTCACACGGTATCCTGCCCTAGAGGCGGTTACGAAAGCCAGTGTACCAAATTCAAAAGCTTTGCATCCACGTTGGATACAATGGGCCACTTCTCTGACATCGCCAGATGTCACTTACATCTTTGATGCCTCATTACAGACTCAGGAGTACTTGCAATATGAATTTGTTCATCCAGCTCCTCTGTCTTTGCGCCCGCTCGAAGATTACCATTGTGTCATTTATACTGACGGTTCGGCGCAAACGGCGACGGGATCGAAGCACGCCTATTCAGCAGCTTGCGCAATTGTGGCAGGTACTTTCGTAAATGGTGAATTCTAATCAGATGCCGTGCATACGCAGTCATTGGGTGATTGTACCGCACAATTGGCGGAGCTACGTGCTCTGGTGCTTGCACTGGAGTTTGCTGATCCTCGAGTCACTACTCTTATAGTAAGTGACTCATTTTACTGTGTTCAGTCATATTGTGTTTCCAAATGCAGCACAATTAAGCATAAAATGCTTTGGGTTCGAGTGGTAGAACTTAAATGACATCTGCCTCTCGTGAATGTAATTCACACTCTTGGGCACCAGCGAGTTGGTGTCCACGCTATCGGAAACAGCTTAGCTGACGAAGCAGCGAAAACAGCAGTGGCGACATATTTAGTAGCAGCAGTTACAAGATCCAAAAGTAAGATCGATGATGACATCTTGGCAGCTATTGCTGCTACAGAGAAGGGAGGTAATTACCCGAGAGGGTTCCCTTCTCGTTACCATTATCACTTAAGTCCTGATAAAGTCCCATTAGTGAGAATTAACGACGTTGGAGACAGATTGATTCCCAACGCGGACTGCAGACCATCTCTGATATCAGCGGCTCACGAGGGTATGGCGTCTGTCCCTGCCGGCGTTGCAGCAACTGTTTCTCTGTTACAACAACGTTACTGGTGGCGCGGGTTATATAAACAAGCTCGCAATTATGTTCTTGATTGTGACATTTGCCAGCAGATTAAACCTTCAACTGCTGCGCGTCCACCACAAAGTCAGTTGTACATATCCAATAAACCACTTGGGTGTGTTTATCTGGATCACTGCGGTCCTTTCTCCTCTGATACTGCGTACAAGTATATCTTAGTTGCAGTGGATTCGTGCACACGTTTTCTGTGGGTATGGCCACAAAGGAGTGCTGATGCCCGTACTGTCTTCAGGGATTTGCGTGTCTTTGTGGGAAGTTTTGCGTGTGGTACCTTTCATTCTGATCAGGGCCCTGCGTTCGCCTCTAAGGCGTACAAAGAAGCCATGAACAATTTGGGGGTCCAAGTCAAATTTTTGTCTCCATACCGACCTGAGGGTAATAGTGTAGTGGAGCGGATGAACCGTGACTTAAAGCAATCCTTGACAGCTAGGGTTTTAGGCACTGGTCGGAACTGGCTAGCCCATTTGTATAACGTCCAACGCTCACTTAATAATCTCCCTAGAAGGTCTCTGGGTGGGCGGACCCCATACATGATGCTCTTTGGCATAAACATGTTTGTCCCGGACCTTGATGGTCTAGACATGGCGGCGTCTGCCACACCCTTTGACGTAGATGATCACTCTCCTGTGTTACAGACTCTACAAGAGGCTAGAGATAGTCTCGCGAAGGAACACATGCCCTCCACATCTGATGCTACACTTCAGATTCTGGTAGTCGGCTGGCTACCTCGAGTTGGTGACCTGGTCCGTGAGAAGGTGGAGAACAAGAAGGAGTTCAGCCCCTCTTATCGTGCCCCGGTTCCAGTGCTCGGCGTGCAGGGTACAAGATCAGTTATTTTACCTCCATTTTCTGGTCGCAAGGATAAACAGATACATCTCCATTGACAATGTCAAACTACAGCGAGTGGCCGATTCGTCTTAGTATGACTCCAGCGGTCTCTTGCCCTGCGATGCTGAGAAATTCTGTTTTGACTCCAGCTCTTAACACCATGCCTGATGTTGCCATCGAGATGCATACAGTTACTGATCCTTTATTGCTACCACCGGCTGGTGGTCCACCTGAAGATACTGAGTATGCTTATCCTGCAGATGTAACATTACCTGTTTTACAATCAACCGCAGTTACACAGTCACGTTTCTCCTTTCATACTAACGCTATGACTTCCAGGGCCCCATCAAAAGTTTCTATTTTTGCTGTTTGGTTTAAGAGACATTTTTTGATTCCCCCTTGGACTTACATTTGGCTGATGCTCATATGTGTTTTATTATTTGTCCATCGGATTTGTAGTGGTATTTTTACGTCTAGTGAACGGCCACTACCTAAAAGAAATATCTACAATTAAATTAATTGATGGAACTTTGGCCCCTCACTCCTCATTACACATCATGAAAAGAGACCAGACTTTTGTGAATATTACTGCCTGGCCTGTGTTAGATGGGATTGCGTGGGATGCTGTTAAATTTCAGATTCATGGTCCAACTGAGGTTATCAATGTACCAAATGTATTTCGTGTTTCTATGGGTGATGTAGTTAAACAAAACATCCGTTCTGATGATTGGGACGTTCAGGCCATAGAGGCACTGTTTTCTGATTTGAAATATTATGCCGCATTTGATGCTGAGGATTTGTATTTAGATACTGCTAATTATGGAGAGCAGTTTTGCTATCAACATTATGGCATTCATTTCCTACATAAAGCCAATACATTTTGTAATTTTGTAAATTATACACAATGGGAACATTGTCCAACGCCAATGTTAGGCAGCTCAAGCACATTGGTGAACAAATTTGCCTATTTTACTGATTTCAGTATTTCCAAACCTGCCGCCTTTCATTTTAAAATGGCAGCAGAGTCTGCCTCGAA
This sequence comes from Triturus cristatus, assembly GCF_964204655.1. NCBI lineage: Eukaryota > Metazoa > Chordata > Amphibia > Caudata > Salamandridae > Triturus > Triturus cristatus. Next base: position 951,243,566 of record NC_140579.1, read on the forward strand.
GGTTAGGCTGACACACACTAAATTATTATATTCCAAATCCTTTTTGGATGATTTAGCTGTCAGGGGTTATGATCTGTGGAAAGATTTCTAAACCATGGCAGGTACAAGGAACAGAAGCTTAGCATCGTGCCTGCCTCATCCCGAACCACATGTTGTTTTTGAATTCGACTATTTTTCAGACCACCTGCTTTGGATTGGCTACTTCTAAAAAACTGAATTCCCCGTCTATTCCAGATCTGGGTGCTTACCCGAATTGGGATAATCATACAGATCTGTCCCTTGATGCGTTGCAGTCGTACATTACTAATTCATCCTTCAATATTTCTAAGTTTGACTCAGAAGGATGGTTGACTTGGCAGACGAGTTCAGATTCCTGTCAACATCGTTTTTTGGGTCTGAAGCCTGGGTATACGCAGGATCGTGTAGACCCCCGCTTTGAATCTTCTCATTCTGTTACTACCTACTCCGTTGGCAAGTTATGCCAGTCTTGGCTGCAACACTCCACCTTGGCATCTGTTAAAGTTCATTTATCTAAATTACATGACAAAATAGATTTGAATGATTTTGTTAAGGGTCCTGTGGGTGGCAGGTCCAAGAGATGGGTGTATGCTATTTATAACGAGGTTTGGAAATTATCGCAAATTGAAGCTGCTTCCAGATTGAGAGCTATTGATCAAGCCAATATGGAAAAAGTGCTAGCTGTTATAGATAATAGCATTAACACCCTTTCTTCCAGAATTTACACATTAGATAATATTGTTTTATCTGTTGTTGATATCGTGCAGGATGATGTCTGTTTTATATCATGGTCAGAATCAATTGCGTTCTATAATGCAGTTTGCATGGACATTGCAAACGTTAAAAGCTGGGAAAGTCCCCTGGGACTATATGAATACTATATCGTTATTCCTTCCTTTTAATTTAACTGCGAAACAACAATTCATGTCCATGAAAGATGCAACATATTCATTACTGCATATTGAAAAGTTAGAACCTTTGCCTTTCTCAGTGGCTGAATTGAACTCAGCTGTGTGGCTTATCCACAGGTTAATCACATTGCCATTTCCATTGTTTAAATTGAATTCGTGCATGAAACATTATGCCCTAGGCAGATATGAACCATTGGGTACTGCTTTCCTGCATGAAGTTTGGTCACTCCCATTTACATACAGGTGCATGAGAGACGGTAAAGAGGTCTATTTGAAAGGTGAGGAATGCACTTCCACACCTGATCACTCTGTAGTCTGTAGGCACATCCAATTGCATGGCGAGTGCAATGTGCACGCTCCTAATTTAGCATGCGTCCTGAAAGGGATTCCAGTGCCAGCTATTACACCTTCTTTCACGTTGCTAGCTAACAGTAGTTATTTGCTTTTGAATAACGAGGCTTGCTGCGGAATGCTAGTGGGAATTCCCTACATTATGACTGTATCACAGAGAGTAGTCTGCTGTAAAAATGTCCTTTTCCCACCCCCGCATGGGCGGCTGGATGTATCCATCTGCCCTTCCATTTCAACCTTGAAAGCAGAGTTCAACAAGATGAGCAGAATAAGGGCTCTATTGTCTCAAAAAGAGGTCGCTCTGACTTCATCCCATGAAACATTTGTACTTCACGTAGCTAACACCCATACCGAGGTGCAGGCTCTTTTAAATACTGATCTCCCACTTCATTTTGGTGCCCTGATTCAAACTATATTTAACGCCTCGTCAACAACTGGCTTGCTGCATTTTTTCAAAATTGTGGGCTCCGGCCTCGTGACCTCCTTCCAAACTATTTTTGGTGTGATACCGGCCTTTTTTCATTCTATTATTTCCAGCGTCTTTGGAGGGCTCCCATTGATTCTCGCCCTCGTGGCTGGCGTGCTGCTGTTGGTCTGCGTATTGCGCAATGGCTGCACACTGTGTGTCACGCAACAGCCTGGCCCGGCTCCTCCATCTTCGTAACCGGATGCTTGAATACTATGGAACTTTACCACTGGCAACCCTGAGCATAGCCTATGGATTATCTTTCCGGTTTGCCTAATTTACATGCGTACAACCTGTTTTTCATTGCTTAGATGGTCCTTTCGAATGGGCTCTGGATTGGTGCTTGTCAAACTCGGTGTCTCCTTTCGATTATGATTGGCTAATGAGTCCATTAGTGGCTCATGAGTTGGACTGTTCTGGTGTCAGGATTATGGCCTGTGGAGCAGCACATGGAGTCCTTGGTAATTGGGACATCGGAACGGCAGCGTATGACTTCTTGGCATGAAGTTATTTAGAAGAACACGCCAGTGGTCCTCTGAACGTGCTAGAGGCTCCAGTGGTCGAAGAACATGTATGTTCGCTTACCTTGCTAACCTGGATGGTGGAATCTTTTGCATCTTGTTCCAATGACTTCCTTTTGGAAGCTGTTGCTACGTACTGTGCTTACACGTTTATGGATTAACTTGATTATCGTCCAGCTTCCCTAGCACAAACCAAACATTTTTTTGTGTATTCAAACATCTGGGCTCATTGAGCCTTTCCATGATGTATTAACTTGCCATTTTTTCTTTTTTCCTTTCATTTGGGTTTTTTAAAAACTTTTTTTCGAACTTTCACTGCTCTTTTTGGATATCCAATACATGCACTTGGTTCTGCTCTGTTGAACTTGAACTCAGCGTTCCTTTTTGTATCCCTATTTGTTCGTGGTCCGATCAAGGGGGCGTGTAGTGAAGGTAGTGGTTTAGAAGCATACATTGCTATGTTAGCATAAGCGCATTGGCTTTTAGAAAGCCATCTTGCCACTTTTGCTGCTTTTGCACGTGACACTGCAGATACATGTTATTATTTGAGAACTGCTTGCTTGCCTTTTCTTCACATGAGAACTGTCTGTTGTTCACCTCCCTAGACGTGCACTGCGACCTTGGTCTGAACATTGTGTGCAAAACACTTTGAGCAGCCAGACAATGTATGTTTTTGAATCCAGGTTGATCGGGCCACTCTCTAGTCATAATATGCACACAGCTGCAAATACCTGAATGTCGAGAGCCTTTAATATTACAGTTTGCATGCGTTTGAAAAACATTCTGGAGAAGAACATTTCCAGGCGCAGAGTAAAGCTGATCCTGTGATGTGGTCCACCTAAGCTGATCTTTACGGTATGGGGTTCCCCATTCAAGCCTAGAGACCTTCTACTAGTCTAATAATAATATTAGTTTACTAGCGAAAGGAAGGTGGCTGTATTCCACTGTCATTTATATTATGATTTCTCCTTTCATTTTCTATGGTATTGTAACAATGCTGATGGTTTTAATTATAATCATTTGTCTGCTTATGTTAGCCAAAGTACTGCATCTTAGGACACGTAGTTTATAAAATAAACCTTTTAAACTTTACCGTGTCTCTGATTACTTTGTTGTGGATTGATATATGAATAATAGTGAACAGGTATTTCTGATTCCCACCATTCCTGAGAATACACTAAGTCGCTTGTTCTGGGTTGTCTATACATTGGGACCTCCGAGATAATACGGATAACGAATGGGACACTGATGCTGGTCGGATAGGGGTTCTGGGTACTGAGGTGAGTTTTTGGTACACCACAATTCACTAAGGTGCTGGTTTCCTGTGCATAGTTCTGTGCATGAGCAGAATCCCTGCAACACAACCACACGCACAACCACACGCACAACCACACGCACAACCACGTGCACAACCATGTGCACAACCACGTGCACAACCATGTGCACAACCATGTGCACAACCATGTGCACAACCATATGCACAACCACACACAACCACCACATCACCACACACACCACCACACTCACACAACCACACACACACAACCATACACAACTGCACACGCACACCCACCCGCACACAACCACGCACACACACAACCACACACACAACCACAACCAACCATATATACAACCACACCCAACCGCACCCATAACCACACCTGCACCCACAACCGCACCTGCACACACAGCCACACCCGCACATACAACCACACCCGCACACAACCACACAGCCACAACAACACCCAACCCCACACCCACACAACCAAACCCAACCACACAACCATACCCAACCCCACACACAACCCACAACACAATCCCCACACACAATCCCCACACACAACCCCCCCACACACAACCCCCACAGACACAACCCCCCACAGACACAACCCCCCCACAGACACAACCCCCCACACACACAACCCCCCACACGCACAACCCCCCACACGCACACCCACCACACGCACAACCAACACATACAGCCCCACTCACAACCACATGCACAACCACACACACACCACCACACACAACCCAACACACACAACCCAACACACACAACTCCATGCACAACCCCACGCACAACCACACAATGACACCCAACCGCACACACAACCTCATGCACAACCACATGCACAACAACACACATACCACACACACACCACCACACGCACCACCACACACACCACCACATGCACCACCACACGCAACCACACACAACCACACACAACCACACACAACCCCCCCACACACAACCCCCCCACACACAACCCCCCACACACAACCCCCCACACAACCCCCACACACAACCCCCACACACAATTGCACACACACGCAACCTTACCCAAGCGTGCACACACAACCACATGCACGACCACACCCACAACCGCACCCACAACCGCACCCACACCCACAACCACACCCACACCCACAACCACACCTGCACACAACCACACACAAAACCCCCCACACAACCCCCCACACACAGCCACACACAGCCACACACACACCACACCCACACAATACACACACCTCAACCATACACACAACCGCACCCACACCCGTACAACCACCCACACAACCCCACATACAACCACACCCAACCATACATACAACCACACCCACACCCGCACCCACAACCACACCCGCACACACAACCCCATAGCCACACACACCCAACCACACACACCCACAACCACACCCCCAGACAACCACACACACAACCCCCGACACACAACCACACCCATAACCACACCCCCACACAACCACCCAAACAACACTACACACAAAAACACACCACACCCACCCACAACCACACACACAATCGCACCCGCACAACCACACACACAACCACACAAACAACCATACACACACCCGCACACACAACCACACCCGCACACACAACCACACCCACAGACACAGCCACACACAACCACACCCAACCACACACAACCACACCCAACCCCACACACAACTCCCCACACACAACACACAGCCCCCACGCATAACCCCCCACACACAGCCCCCCACGCACAACCCCCCACACACAACCCCTCAACACATAACCCCCCACACACAACCCCTCAATGCATAACCCTTCCACGCACAACCCCTCCACGCACAACCCCCACACGCACAACCCCCACACAACTGAACACACACACAACCCCACACACACACAACTGCACACACAACCACAACCAAACACACAACCAACCACACACAATCCCAAACACACAGCCCCACACAACCACACCCGCTCTGACACAGAACCTCACACAACCACACACACAGCCACACACACACCACCGCACACACCACACCCAACCACACCCACCCACAACCATACCCACCCACAACCACATCCGTACCTGCACCCACAACCACACCCCCACACAACCACCCACCACACACATAACCACACACACAACCACACACAACCACCACACCCAACCACACCCACCCACAACCACACTCGCAACCACAACCACACCCCACACAACCACCCAAACACAACCACACACACAGCCACACACAGCCACAGCCACACCGACACACCACACCCATACACCCACACAACCACACACAACCGCACCCGCACAACCACACACACAACTACATACACAACCACACACACCCACAACCACACCCACACCTGCACAACCACACACACAAGCACACCCGCACACACAGCCACACACAACCACACAACCACGACCGTACCCGCACCCACAACCACACCCACACACAACCACACACACACCACACCCAACCACACCCACCCACAACCACACTCACACCCACAACCACACCCCCACACAACCACCCAAACACAACCACACACACAGCCACACCACACCCACACACCACACCCACACACCACACCCACACACCACACCCACACACCACATCCACACACCACACACACAACCACACACACAACCACACACAACAGCACCCACACAACCACACACACAAGCACACCCGCACACACAGCCACACACAACCACACCCAACACCACACCCACCCAACCCCCACACACAACCCCCACACACAACCCCCACACACAACCCCCCACACACAACCCCCACACAAAACCCCCCCACACACACATACCCACACACACCACCAAACACACCACACACACACCACCACGCACACAAGCACACACACAACTGAACACACACAACCGAACACACACAACCGAACACACACAACCGAACACACACAACCGAACATACACACAACCGACCACACACCACTACACACACAACCCCCACACACAACCCCCACACACAACCCCCCACACACAACCCCCACACACAACCCCCCACACACACATACCCACACACACCACCAAACACACCACACACACACCACCACGCACACAAGCACACACACAACTGAACACACACAACCAAACACACACAACCGAACACACACAACCACACACACAACCACACGCACACACAACCACACCTGCACACATAACCACACCCGTACATACAACCACACCTGCACACAACCACACACAAAACCCCCCACACAACCCCCCACACACAACCACACACAGCCACACACACACCACACCCACACAATACACACACCTCAACCATACACACAACCGCACCCACACCCGCACAACCACCCACACAACCACACATACAACCACACCCAACCATACACACAACCACACCCACACCCGCACCCACAACCACACCCGCACACACAACCCCATAGCCCCACACACCCAACCACACACACCCACAACCACACCACCACACAACCACACACACAACCCCCGACACACAACCACACCCATAACCACACCCCCACACAACCACCCAAACAACACTACACACAAAAACACACCACACCCACCCACAACCACACACACAATCGCACCCGCACAACCACACACACAACCACACAAACAACCATACACACACCCGCACACACAACCACACCCACAGACACAGCCACACACAACCACACCCAACCACACACAACCACACCCAACCCCACACACAACTCCCCACACACAACACATAGCCCCCCACGCATAACCCCCCACACACAGCCCCCCACGCACAACCCCTCCACGCACAACCCCCACATTCACAACCCCCACACAACTGAACACACACACAACCCCACACACACACAACCGCACACACAACCACAACCAAACACACAACCAACCACACACAACCCCACACACAACCCCACACAACCACACCCGCTCTGACACAGAACCTCACACAACCACACACACAGCCACACACACACCACCGCACACACCACACCCAACCACACCCACCCACAACCATACCCACCCACAACCACATCTGTACCTGCACCCACAACCACACCCCCACACAACCACCCACCACACACACAACCACACACACAACCACACACAACCACCACACCCAACCACACCCACCCACAACCACACTCGCAACCACAACCACACCCCACACAACCACCCAAACACAACCACACACACAGCCACACACAGCCACAGCCACACACCACACCCACACACCACACCCATACACCCACACAACCACACACAACCGCACCCGCACAACCACACACACAACCACATACACAACCACACACACCCACAACCGCACCCACACCTGCACAACCACACACACAAGCACACCCGCACACACAGCCACACACAACTACACAACCACGACCGTACCCGCACCCACAACCACACCCACACACAACCACACACACACCACACCCAACCACACCCACCCACAACCACACTCACACCCACAACCACACCCCCACACATCCACCCAAACACAACCACACACACAGCCACACCACACCCACACACCACACCCACACACCACACCCACACACCACACCCACACACCACACACACACAACCACACACACAACCACACATAACCGCACCCGCACAACCACACACACAAGCATACCCGCACACACAGCCACACACAACCACACCCAACCCCACACCCACCCAACCCCCCACACACAACCCCCACACACAACCCCCACACACAACCCCCCACACACAACCCCCACACACAACCCCCACACACAACCCCACACACACACACACACCCACACACACACCCACACACACCACCAAACACACCACCACACACACCACCACACACACCACCACACACACAAGCACACACACAACTGAACACACACAACCGAACACACACAACCGAACACACACAACCGAACATACACACAACCGACCACACACCACCACACACACCACCACACACCACCACCCCACACACAACACACACACAACCAAACACACACAACCAAACACACACAACCGAACACACACAACCGAACACACACAACCACACACACAACCACACGCACACACAACCACACCTGCACACATAACCACACCCGTACACACAACGACACCTGCACACATAACCACACCCATACACACAGCCCCCACAACCACACACAGAACCACCACACACACACACCACCACGCACAACCACCACACACAACCTCCTCACACAACCACCACACACACACAACTGAACACACACACACAACCGAACACACACAACCGAACACACACAACTGAACACACGCAACCGAACACACGCAACCTAACACACGCAACCTAACACACACAACCGAATACACACAACCTAACACACACAACCCAACACACACAACCCAACACACACAACCCAACACACACAACCCAACACACACAACCACACACACAACCACACGCACACACAACCACACTCACACACAACCACACGCACACACAACCACACACACAACCACACACACAGAACCACACACAACCACACCCAACAACACACAACCACACACAGCCACAACCACACACAACACCCTACACACAACACCCCACACACAACCCCACACACACAACCCCACACACAACCACACCCGCCCCCACACACACACACCCCCATACACAATCCCACACAACCACACCCGCTCCCACACACAACCACACCCACAAACACACACAACCACAACCATACACACAACCACATACAACCACACACACACAACTGTACACACAACCACACACAACCGCGCACACACAAACACATGCACAATCACACCCGCAGCCCCACCCGCAACCACACCTGCAACCACACCCACTCCTGCAAAAACACCCCCACACACAACCACACCCTCCCGCACCCACAACCACACAACCATATGCAGCCACACACCACACCCACCCACACAACCACCCACACAGCCACCCACACAGCCACCCAAACACAACCACCCACACATAACCACACACAACCACATCTGCACACCACAACCACACACAGCCACACACACCACACCCACACCACACCCAACCCCACACCCAACCCCACACCAAACCGCACAATCCCACACAACCACAACCGCTCCCACACACAACCACACCCACAACCACACACAACCACAACCATGCACACAACCACATACACAACCACACCACCACACAACTACACATCCACACACAACCACATATCCACACACACCTGCATGCACCCACACATCCACACATCCGCACGCTCCCACACATCCACACCAAACCATATACACAACCACACCCGCACACAACCACACCCGCACAAACAGCCACACACACAGCCACACACAACCACACACAACCACACACAACCCCACACACAACCCCCCACACAACCCCCACAACCACACACAACCCCCACATGCACAACCACACACACAACCACATCTGCAATCGCACCTGCACCCATAACCGCACCCGCACACCACAACCACACAGCCACACACACCACACCCATAGCACACACAACCACACACACAACCTCACCCGCACTCACAACCACACAAATACAACCCCACATACAACCCCACACATACAACCCCCCACACACAACCACATACAACCACACACAACCACAATAACACACAACCACACACACATACCACCACACACATACAACCACACACACAACCACACCCCCACACAAACACAACCACACACACAACCACACCAAAACACACAACCACACACGTAGAACCACAATCACACACAACCACACCCAACCCCACACTCGCAATCACACCCACAACTACACACACAGCCACACACACACCACACCCAACCACACACGCAACCTCTTCCACACAAATACAACCAAACAAGTACAACCCCACAAACAACCCCACACACAACCCCACAAATACCACACACAACCACACACACAACCACACACACAACTACAATAATACAACCACACACACAACCACACACAAACACACAACCAACCCAACACTCGCAATCACACCCACAACCGCACACCACAACTACACACACAGCCACACACAGCCACACACCACACACAACCGTACTCGCACCCACAACCACACCCACAACCACACCTGCACACACAACTATACCTGCACACACAACTACACCTGCACACGCAACCACACATACAACCCCACACACACAACCACACACACAGCCACACACACACACACCACACACACCTCAACCGCACCCGCACAACTACCCACACAACCACACATACAACCACACCCAACCATACATACAACCACACCTGCACCCACAACCACACCCGCACACACAACCCCCCACACAACCCCACACACACAACCACACACACAGCCAAACATACACCACCACACACACCACACCCAACCACATCCACCCACAACCACACACAACCACACCCACAACCACACCCACAACCACACCGCCACACACATAACCACACACACACAACCCCCCACATACAACCACACACACAGCCACACACACCACCGCACATACCACACCCAACCACACCCACCCACAACCACACCCATAACCACACAACCACCCAAACACAACACCACACACACAAACACACCACACCCACCCACAACCGCACCCATACCTGCACAACCACATACACAATCACACACACAACCACACCCGCACACAACCACACCCGCACACAACCACACCCGCACACACAACCACACCCGCACATACAACCACACCCACCCACACACAACCACACCCACACACACAACCCCACATAACCACACACCACACACAACCCCACACACAACCCCCCACGCACAAACCCACCCCCACGCACAACCTCCCCACGCACAACCCCCCACACACAACCCCCCATGCACAACCCCCAACGCACAACCCCCCACGCACAACCCCCCCACGCACAACCCCCCCACGCACAACCCCCCCCACGCACAACCCCCACACACACAACCCCCACACACACATCTCCCACACGCACATCCCCCACACACCACTGCCACACACACAACTGAACACACACACAACCACACCCACAAGAACACACACACAACCACACACACACACCCGCACGCTCCCACACATCCACACACACCCGCACGCAACCACACATCCCCACACATCCACACACAACTACACACACAACTACACACAACCACACACAACCACACACACAACCACACCCACAACCACACACAACCACACACAACCACACACACAACCACACCCACAACCACACCCGCACACACAACCACACCTGCACACACAGCCACAACCACACCCAACCCCACACAACCACACACACAACCCCCCACAAAACACACAACACACAACCCCACACACAACCACACACAACCACATCTGCAATCGCACCCATAACCGCACTCGCATACCACAACCACATACAGCCACACACACCACACCCATACCACACACAACCACACACACAACCTCACCCGCACTCACAACCACACAACCACACAAATACAACCTCACACACAACCCCACACATACAACCCCACACATACAACCACACACAACCACAATAACACACAACCACACACACACATACCACTACATACATACAACTACACACACAACCATACCCACACACACAACCACACCCACACACACAACCTCACCCGCACTCACAACCACACAAATACAACCCCACACATACAACCACATACAACCACACACAACCACAATAACACACAACCACACACATACACACATACCAACACACATACAACCACACAACCACACACACAGAACCACAACCCCATGCACAACCCCACACCCAACCCCACACCCAACCCCACACCCAACCCCACATACAACCCCACAGACAACCACACACACAACCACACACATAACCACACACACAACCACACACACAACCACCCACCCAACCAACCGCAACCATACACAACTGCACATGCACACCCAACCGCACACCCAACCGCATACCCACAACCGCACACCCACAACCGCACACCCATAACCGCACACCCACAACCGCACACCCAACCGCACACCCACAACCGCACACCCACAACCGCACACCCATAACCGCACACCCACAACCGCACACCCAACCGCACACCCAACCGCACACCCAACCACACACCCAACCGCACACCCAACCCCACACCCAACCCCACACACAACCCCACATACAACCCCACAGACAACCACACACACAACCACACACATAACCACACACACAACCACACACACAACCACCCACCCAACCAACCGCAACCATACACTGCACATGCACACCCAACCGCACACCCAACCGCACACCCAACCGCACACCCACAACCGTACACCCACAACCGTACACCCACAACTGCACACCCAACCGCACACCCAACCGCACACCCAACCGCACACCCAACACCCCACCCAACACCCCACCCAACACCCCACCCAACACCACACCCACAACAACACCCAACACCACACCCAATACCACATGCGCAACCACACCCAACACCACATGCACAACCACACAAACAATCCCTCACACAACCCCACAAATACCACACACAACTACAATAACACAACCGCATGCACAACCCCACACACAACCCCACACACAACTACAATAACACAACCACACACACAACCATGCGCACAACTAAACGCACAACCACACACAACCACAACCAACCACACACAACCAACCACACACAACCAACCACACAACCACACACAACCCCACACACAACCCCACACACAACCCCACACACAAACCCACAAACAACCACATCCGCAATCGCACCCACAACCACATCCGCAATCGCACCCACAAACACATCCGCAATCGCACCCACAACCGCACCTGCACACCACAACCACACACACAGCCACACACACACAAAACCGTATTCCCAACCACACACACAACTGTACACCCAACCGCACACCCAACACATCCACAACCACACACACATCCACATACCCAACCCCACACACAACCACATCCGCAATCGCACCCACACCCGCATACCACAAACACAGCCACACACAACCACACCCAACCACAACCACACACACAACCACACCCACAACCCCACAAATACAACCACACACAACCACACACATCCACACAACCAAACACACATACAACCAAACACACACACACAACCGACCACACACCCAACCAACTACACACAACCACACCTGCACACACAACCACACCCGTGCACACAACCACACACAATCCCACACCCAACCACACACAACCCCCCACACACAACGCCCACAACCAAACACAACCCCCACACACAACCACCATACACAACCACCACACACAACCACCACACACAACCACCACACACACCACCACACACACCACCACACACACAACCGAACACACACACAACCGAACACACACACAACCGAACACACACACAACCAAACACACACACAACCGAACACATACACAACCGACCACACACAACCACCCAAAACCACACACACCACCACACACACCACCACACACACAACCGAACACACACACAACCGAACACACACACAACCGAACACACACACACAACCGAACACATACACAACCGACCACACACAACCACACAAAACCACACACAACCGCACACACCCGCACACACAACCGCACACATAACCGCACACAACCACACGCACAACCACAAACAACCACACACTTACAGACCCACACACAACCACACCCAACACACAGCCCCCCACACACACCCGCTCCCACACAACCACCCACAACCACACAACCACAACCATACACACCACACACACAACCGCACACACACGACTGCACACACACAACCACACACACAGCCACACACACCACCGCACACACCACACCCAACCACACCCACACCCAACCACACCCACCCACAACCACCCACAACCACACCCCCACACAACCACCCATCACACATAACTACACAGCCCCACACACAACCACACACACAACCCCCCACGCACAACCACCGCACACACCACACCCACCCACAACCACACCCCCACACAACCACACACAACCATACACACAACCACACCTGCACACACAACCACACCAGCACATACAACCACCCACAACCACACACAACTAACCACACAACCACACCCGCACAACCACACACACAGCCACACCCAACCATAAACACAACCACACCCAACCATAAACACAACCACACCCGCACACACAACAACCACACCCGCACACAGCCACACCTGCACACACAGCCACACACACCACACACAACCCCCACACACAACCACTGCACACACCACCACACACACAACCACACCCGCACACACAGCCACATACACAACCACACCCAACCCCATACACACAACCCCCCACACACAACCCCCACAACCACACACACAACCCCCACAACCACACGCACAACCTCCACATGCACAACCCCCACATTCACAATCCCCACACACACCACCACACACAACCCAACACACCACTCACAAGCACACACAACCGAACACACACAACCAAATACACACCACCACCACACACACCACCACACACACACAACCGAACACACACACAACCGAACACACACACAACCAAACACACACACAACCAAACACACACAACCGACCACACACAACCATACCCACACACACAACCATACCTGCACACAACCACACCCACAGACACAACCCCACACATAACCCCCCACACACAACACAACCCCCACACAGAACCCCCCACACACAACCCCCACAACCACACACACAACCCCCACACACACAACCACACACAACCACCACACACACAACAAAACACACACAACCTCCCACACACAACACAACCCCCATACACAACCCCCACAACCACACCCAACCCCCCACACACAACACACACCCCCACACAACCACCACACACAGCCACTACACACAACCACCACACACAACCATCACACACACAACCCAACACACACCACCACACACACAACCACACCCACACACACAGCCACACACAACCACACCCAACCACACCCAACCCCCCACACATCCCCCCACACAACGCACCACACACAACCCCCATACACAACCCCCCACAACCACATAGACAACCCCCACACACACACAACCCCCACACACTCAACCCCCACACACACCACCACACACACCACCACACACACCACCACACAACCACACACACAACCACACACACAACTGAACACACACAACCACACACACACAACTGAACACACACACAACCAAACACACACAACCCCCACAATCCCACACAGAACCCCCACCATACACACAACCCCCACACGCACAACCACCACACACAACCACCACACACAACCACCACACACAACCACATCCGCATACACAACCACACCCGCACACACAACCCCACACAAACCCACACACAACACAACCCCCCACACACAACCCCCACAATCACAAACACAACCCCCACCACACACACAACCCCCCCACGCACAACCACCATGCACAACCACCACACACAACCACCACACACACAACCCCCACATACTCAACCCCCACATCTAACCACCACACACACCACCACACACACCACCACACAACCACACACAACCGCACACACAACTGAACACACACAACCACACACACACAACTAAACACACACACAACCAAACACACACAACCCCCACAATCCCACAAAGAACCCCCACCACACACAACCCCCACACACACAACCACCACACACAACCACCACACACAACCACACACAACCACATCTGCACACACAACCACACCCGCACACACAACCACACCCGCACACACAACCCCACACACAACACAAACTCCCACACACAACCCCCACAATCACACACAACCCCCACCACACACACAACCCCCACAAGCACAACCCCCACACGCACAACCCCCACACGCACAACTACCACGCACAACCACCACACACACATCCCAACACACACCACCACACACACAACCACACCCGCACACACAGCCACCCACAACCACACCCAGCCCCCCACCCAACACACACAACCCCCCACACACAACCCCCACAACCACACACAATCCCCACACGCACATCCACCACACACAACCACCACACACACATACACCAACCACACGCACAACAACATGCAAAACCAAACACACAACCACCCACACAACCACACCTGCACAACCACACACAACCATACACACAACCACACCCGCACACAACCACACCTGCACACAACCACACCTGCACACACAGCCACACCCGCACACACAGCCACACCTGCACATACAGCCACATACACAACCACACCCAAACCCACACACAACTTCCCACACACAACACACAAGCCCCCCACACACAACCCCCCTCACACAACCCCCCCACACAGCCCCCACAACCACATAACCCCACATGCACAACCCCCACATGCAACCACTGCACACACCACCACACACACACAACCACACACAACTAAACACACACACCACACACACAGAACTGAACACACACTACCAAACACACACACAACCGACCACACACAACCACATCTGCACACACAACCACACCCGTGCACACAACCCCAAACACAACACCACAAAAAACAAAACCCCCCACACATAACCCCCACCACACACACAACCCCCACACGCACAACCACCACGCACAACCACCACACACAACCACCACACACAACCTCCACACACAACCACCACACACAACCACCACACACACAACCACACACACAACCCAACACACACCACCACACACAAAACCACACCTTCACACAGCCCAACCACAACCGCACCCAACCACACCCAACCCCCCACCCAACACACCACACACAGCCCCCATACACAACCCCCATAACCACACACGCAACCCCCACACACATAACCCCCACACGCAACCACCACACACCACCACCACACACACCACCATACACACCACCACACACACCACCACACACCACACACCCAACCCCACACACAACCACATCCGCAATAGCACCCACACCCGCACACCACAACCACACACAACCACACCCACAACCCCACAAATACAACCACACATGGCCACACACCCACACAACCAAACACACATACAACCAAACACACACACACAACCAACCACACACACAACCAACCACACATCCATACCTGCACACACAACCACACCCGCACACACAACCACACACAATCCCACACCCAACCACACACAACACCCCACACACAACACCCCACACACAACACCTACATCACACACACAACCCCCACACACAACCCCCACACACAACCACCACACACAGCCACCACACACACCACCACACACACAACCGAACACACACACAACCGAACACATACACAACCGACCACACACAACCACACAAAACCACACACAACTGCACACACACCCACACACAACCGCACACACAACCACACGCACAACCACAAACAACCACACACTCACAGACCCACACACAACCACACCCAACACACAGCCCCACACACACACCCGCTCCCACACACAACCACACAACCATACACACAACCACACACAACCGCACACACACAACTGCACACAAGGCCACACACAACTGCACACACACAACCCCACACACAGCCACACACACACCACCACACACACCACACCCAACCACACCCACACCCAACCACACACACACACAACCACACCCACCCACAACCACCCACAACCACACCCACAACCACCCACAACCACACCCCCACACAACCACCCACCACACACAACCACACAGCCCCACACCCAACCACACACACAACCCCCCCACGCACAACCACCGCACACACCACACCCAACCACACCCACCCACAACCACACCCACAACCACACCCCCACACAACCACACAACCATACACCCAACCACACACACACACAACCACACCCACCCACAACCACCCACAACCACACCCACAACCACCCACAACCACACCCCCACACAACCACCCACCACACACAACCACACAGCCCCACACACAACCACACACACAACCCCCCCACGCACAACCACCGCACACACCACACCCAACCACACCCCCCACACAGCCCCCACAACCACATAACCCCACATGCACAACCCCCACATGCAACCACTGCACACACCACCACACACACATAACCACACACAACTGAACACACACACCACACACACAGAACTGAACACACACAACCACACAACCACACAACCACATCCGCACACACAACCACACCCACACACATAACCCCACACACAACACCACAAACAACACAACCCCCCACACATAACCCCCACCACACACACAACCCCCACACGCACAACCACCACGCACAACCACCACACACAACCACCACACACAACCTCCACACACAACCACCACACACAACCACCACACACACAACCACACACACAACCCAACACACACCACCACACACACAACCACACCTTCACACAGCCCAACCACAACCGCACCCAACCACACCCAACCCCCCACCCAACACACCACACACAGCCCCCATACACAACCCCCATAACCACACACGCAACCCCCACACACATAACCCCCACACGCAACCACCA
This sequence comes from Triturus cristatus, assembly GCF_964204655.1. Lineage (NCBI taxonomy): Eukaryota > Metazoa > Chordata > Amphibia > Caudata > Salamandridae > Triturus > Triturus cristatus. The sequence continues at coordinate 951,262,779 of NC_140579.1, forward strand.
CACACCACCACCACACACACCACCATACACTCCACCACACACACCACCACACACCACACACCCAACCCCACACACAACCACATCCGCAATCGCACCCACACCCGCACACCACAACCACACACACAACCACACCCACAACCCCACAAATACAACCACACACGACCACACACCCACACAACCAAACACACATACAACTGTTGGACAGGCCTCACAGACGGCTTGCTCCCTCCCCGCTCGACAGGGCCCGAACTCCGGCCCACCTGGCATATCCCCACGACAAGCACCTGTACTCCGTCTCCCGACGGACCCTCTGCCCTCGGACCCCTACTCATCACGGGGTCCAGCCCCACCGGCTTCCCCGGCCGGGTCAAGCCGCCATCGGGGGCCCTGCACCACGCGGCCGCATGGCCTCCCCTCGACCCTAACCCCGGGCCTGGCCGGCCCCGACATCCCGGCACCACCATCCACCCAGGAGGTGAGCGGACCACTTGGCAAGTCAATGGGAGAACGAACTGTCAAGGGCTCTCCCCCGCCAGGTGCCGATCGCCCCCAGCTCCCCCAGGCACTGGCTCCACCCCCTGCTGGGTGTCTGGACACCTTCATCCCGGACCCTCCGACCTCCAAGTGCGAGGGTCCGGACATCAAAGGGCACCAGCCCTATAACTGAGGCAGCTCCGGAGCAGGAAGGCAGTTGTATCCTGGAGTCGAGAGACACCGAGTGAACTCAACCGTGACGGTCTACTGGCGCTGCCGTAGCCCGCTCTTGTGAACCATCGTCCTGCCTGCTGGCGCTGCCGCGGCCTTCTGCAACAGTCATCTTCCTGGGACCTGCTGGCGCTGCCGCGGCCCGTTGTAACGACCATCCTCACCGGGACCTGCTGGCGCTGCCGCAGACCGTATATCTCCCGGGGACCTGCTGGCGCTGCCGCGGACCGTATATCTCCCGGGGACCTGCTGGCGCTGCCGCGGCCCGTTGTAACGACCATCCTCACCGGGACCTGCTGGCGCTGCCGCGGACCGTATATCTTCCGGGGACCTGCTGGCGCTGCCGCGGCCCGTTGTATCGACCATCCACACCGGGACCTGCTGGCGCTGCCGCGGCCCGTACCACCTAACCACCAAGCTCGAGGATTGTGAGCTCATCATCATCTCATCAGAACTACCTGATTGGTAAATAGACTGCCCCGCTACCCCCTTCCCTACCTTGCGAGACTCTAATCGAGGGGACCCCTGAGTCCAGACCTCCTTGTACCATTCAACCGTACCTTAAATAAGTGCTTATAAAGAACGCTGAACCTTATCCGTGTGTGATATCTGTCTGTGGGGGGGGAAGTTACTTGTCTGTACGATCGCTGGAGACGGCTCTCCCCGGAGACCTCTCCTCCTGACCCCGGCCGACCCTCCCGGTCCGTCTACCTTTTCTAACATTGGTGGCCAGCGGCGCGATCCGAATCAACGCGTAATCGTACAGAGAGTAGCTCACCCCACGACAAAACACGATGTCGACCAAAGATAGCAGCTCCACCGAGAAGTTCCAAATGGAGAAATTAGAAGAATACAACCACCGCGAACTGAGACAATTTTGCATAGAACTTGGCATTGCTACCACCGGCCTGAGTACCAAGGATGATCTAAAGCGCGCTCTTGAGTCATGGACAGAAACTGGGGTCGCAGGACCCTCCGACCAAAGCAGCGTCACACCAGACCAAAACAGCATCACACCAGAGGGGAACGCCACGGCTCCCGAGGAACAGGGAACGGGCCTCTCGCAGGAGGAGATACGAGAAAGAGACAGAGTCAGATTACACGAATTAGAGATGGCACGACTCAAGATGGATGGGGAACTCAAGTTAGCTGAACAGAAACTCAACCTCGAGCATATGCGGCTTCGAGAGGAACGAGAAGAAAAGCAGAGACAGAGAGAGCTGGAAGAGAAAAAAATAACGCTCGAGCACGAGCGCCGACTGCGCAGTTCTATTTCCGCCAAACAGAATAAGGAACTGGGGGTGCCTGAGCGACCACACACCCCGGGGCCAATTGAGAAAAAAGTTCACATCCCCAAGGATGTGGTCCGCGAGTATGTCCGAGAAGACGACATACAACAGTGGTTTAAAGCCTATGAGATCGCAATGACCTCCCACCGGATCGACCGGAGTGATTGGGGAGCCGGACTTTGGGGGAGATTTATCAACGAGGGTCGCGATGCCCTACTACAGCTCCCCGATCACCAAATGTCGTCCTACGACCACATGAAGGCTGCCCTCCTCGCCCGCTACGGCCTCACGCCCGAGATGTACCGCCAGGGGTTCCGAGACTGCACCCGGATCCCAGGTACAACTTGGGTAGAATACGTGAACTATTTCAGCCGGGCCTTCGAGGGTTGGATCAAGGGAAGTCAGGTCACCACCTACGAACAACTCTTCAACCTTATGGTATGGGAGCACCTGTCAAACAACTGTTTCGTCGAGCTCAGGCAGCACCTACTCGACAGTAAGCTGACTGACCCCCGGCAGCTCGCCGCCGAAGCTGACCGATGGGAAAGCACCCGAGTGGGCCGGAGAGGGCCACACGAGCAGAATCGAAGCAACCAAAGCCAGCACCGTCCTCGGGGTGGAGGAGGAGGCCAGGGGCGAGGGAGAGACGCCTTGCCGGCAACCCCCGTGGCCAGCACCCCGCCTCCGGCCGGCCGGAGCAACCCCCCGTTGCGTCCTGGGTTCCGGGCCAACGTCACGTGCCACCGATGCCAGCGAGTCGGCCACTACGCCAATGACCCGAGCTGCCCGCAGAACCAAACACCCAAGCCCCGCCAGGTAGCTGCCGCTGCCCTCGGGGAAGAGCAATCATCGGAGGGACCCGAAGAGTATGAGCCGGCCCAGCAAGGGTGGGAACCGGCCGCCATGGTCCTGGCATGCTTAGGGGGAAGAGACATGGTTCCGCGGGCTCCCCTACCCGCCAACACCAGAAAATACGGTCAGTGGGTGACCATTAATGGACAGAGAGCCGAGGCCTTGCGTGACACCGGCGCCAGCGTGACGGCCGTCCGCTGTCACCTGGTAAAGCCCGAGCAGATCCTGCCGAACATTCTCTGCCCCGTCCGCTCGGCGGATAACTCTGAGAGCATGTGTAAGATGGCCTGCGTCCCGTTTGAATGGGGAGGGGTCTCCGGCCTACTGAAGGTGACGGTCCGGGACGATGCCCCCGTGGACTGCCTCCTGGGGAATGACCTCGAGAGTTCCCCGTGGGCCACCGTCGAGAAAAGAGAGCACTTGGGGATGCTGGGCCTCCCGGACTGGGCCTGCGTAACCACCCGATCCATGGCCGCCCGTGCCGCCCCCCGATCAGAAGAAACCGAATGGCCAGCACCTCCGCCCCCGGTTGCCCCCGTAGAGGACAACGGCGAGTCCGACCTCCCGGACCCGACTACCGAAGAAGACGCGCAACACCAGGACCTCCCGGATCTGGCTCAGTGGCGGCAAGAAGGGGGGCCCACCCAAGAACAGTTCCGCCAGGAACAAAAGACCTGTCCCTCCCTCGAGGGACTCCGCCAACAAGCCAGCACCCAAAACGCCGGGGACACCACCGGAACCCACTGGGTCTACTGGGATAACGACCTGCTCTACAGCGAGCAAAGAATCGCCGAGCTGGGGGCCGGTCGAGTTCTGGTGGTACCGCTCCGCTTCCGAGACTTTCTGCTCAACCTGGCCCACGACGTCCCCCTGGCTGGACACCTGGGCCAGGACAAAACGTACAGTCGCCTGGTGACCCACTTTTTCTGGCCGAAAATGAGGAATGACGTCCTGAACCACTGCCGATCTTGCCCCACGTGCCAAGCCAGCGGGAAGAGTGGTCGGAAGCTGAAAGCCCCTCTGCAACCCTTCCCTGTGGTCACCACCCCGTTCGAGAGGGTGGGGATAGACATTGTGGGACCTCTGGACCCCCGCACGGCGCAAGGACACAGGTTCGTCTTGGTACTAGTGGACCATGCCACCCGCTACCCCGAGGCGGTGCCCCTACGGACAGTGACCGCTCCGGTGGTTGGCCGGGCCCTGATGGGGATCTTCTCCCGGGTAGGCTTCCCCCGAGAAGTCGTCAGCGACCGAGGTACGAATTTCATATCCAAATACATGAAGTCCCTCTGGCAACAATGCGGGGTCACCTACAGATTCACGACCCCCTATCACCCCCAAGGGAACGGACTAGTGGAGCGTTTTAACCGCACTCTCAAAGGGATGATTGGGGGATTGGAAGAGCCTCTCCGTCGCCAGTGGGATGTACTGCTCCCGTGCCTCCTCTTCGCCTACCGAGAAGTTCCCCAGAAGTCCCTCGGTTTTAGCCCCTTTGAACTCCTCTACGGGCACCCTGTGCGAGGGCCCCTCAGCCTAGTCAAGGAAGGTTGGGAGATGGCCCCCCTCACTACCCCTCCAGACGTCTTCAAATACATCCTGGCCTTACGAAACCAGACCCGGCGCTTCAGGGAGATGGCCAAGGCGAACCTCGAGGCCAGCCAGGAGGACATGAAGAGGTGGTATGATCACAATGCCTCCTCCGTTGAATTCGAGCCTGGGCAGCAAGTATGGGTGATGTCCCCCACCGAACCATGTGCCTTGCAGGATAAGTGGACGGGGCCCTTCAAAGTGGTCGAGCGCAAAAGCCCCGTCACTTACCTCATCGACATGGGGTCTTCCCGGAACCCCCTTCGGGTCCTCCACACCAACCGGCTCAAACCACACTTTGTGCGATCCGAACTAAGCCTCTTGATGGCTACAGACAGTGGCACGGAAGAAGACTCCGAGCCCCTCCCGGATCTCCTGAAGACTCAGGAGAAGGACGGCTCCGTGGACGGGGTCCGGCTCTCTGACGCCCTCACTTCGGAGCAACGCCAGGACTGCCGGGACCTCCTGCTGCAGTTCGCTGCCCTGTTCTCCCTCACCCCCGGGGTCACCCCCTGGTGTCTGCACGACGTAGACACCGGGGACAGTCCCCCTGTCCGGCACCGGGCCTACCGCGTACCAGATCGGGTACGGGCCTGCATACAGGAGGAAGTGGCCAAGATGCTCACGATCGGGGTCATCAAGCCCTCGGACAGTCCCTGGGCCAGTCCGGTCGTATTAGTTCCCAAGGCCGCTGCCCCCGGCTCCGTCCCTGAACTGAGATTCTGCGTCGACTACCGGGGCTTGAACGCTGTCACCCGGACCGACGCTCATCCCATCCCCCGAGCAGACGAGCTGATCGACCGGCTGGGGGCCGCCCGCTACCTTAGTATCTTCGACCTAACGGCGGGCTACTGGCAGATCGGCCTCACACCCAGGGCCCAGGAACGGTCAGCCTTCTCTACCCCCGATGGCCACTATCAATTTAAGGTCATGCCCTTTGGCATGAAGAATGCCCCCGCCACGTTCCAACGCCTTGTGAACCAGGTCTTGGCGGGACTTGAAGAATTCAGCGCTGCCTACCTGGACGATATCGCTGTATACAGCCGCCACTGGTCCGACCACCTCCGTCACCTCCAGGAGGTCCTACACGCCCTCCAGCGGGCCGGCCTCACCATTAAGGCCGGCAAGTGCCAGATTGGCCAAGGGTCTGTGACCTACCTTGGGCACCAAGTGGGGAGCGGGCTGGTGGCCCCACTACAACTTAAGATTGCTGCCATCCAGTCCTGGCAGCCCCCCGTTACCCAGACCGAAGTCCGAGCCTTCCTGGGGCTCACCGGCTACTACCGGCGGTTCGTGAAGGACTACGGCAGCATCGTGGGGCCCCTCACGGGTCTCACATCCAAGAACCAACCGAAGCGGGTCAACTGGACTCCTGATTGTCAAGCGGCCTTCGAGGAGCTGAAGGCCGCCCTGTGCACCGCCCCGGTGCTCCAGGCCCCCGATTACAGTCGGGAATTTGTGGTGCAGACCGACGCCTCCGACCACGGCATCGGAGCCGTCCTCTCTCAGTTGAACCCCGAAGGTCATGACCAGCCGGTGGCCTTCATCAGTCGACGTCTCCTGGCCCGAGAACAGCATTGGAGCACCATCGAGAGGGAGGCATTTGCAGTAGTGTGGGCCCTCAAAAAGCTCCGACCCTATCTCTTCGGTACCCACTTCCGGGTACAAACCGACCATCGACCCCTGCAATGGCTGATGCAGATGCGGGGGGAAAACCCAAAACTCTTGCGCTGGTCCATTTCCCTGCAGGGAATGGACTTCACCGTGGAGCACTGACCAGGCCAAGACCACGCCAACGCGGATGGCCTGTCCCGCTTTTTCCGCCTCGACGAAGAGAGTCCCCAAGGAGATGGGTGACTCTCCCCGCCTTCAGCTGGGGGGGACGCATGTTGGACAGGCCTCACAGACGGCTTGCTCCCTCCCCGCTCGACAGGGCCCGAACTCCGGCCCACCTGGCATATCCCCACGACAAGCACCTGTACTCCGTCTCCCGACGGACCCTCTGCCCTCGGACCCCTACTCATCACGGGGTCCAGCCCCACCGGCTTCCCCGGCCGGGTCAAGCCGCCATCGGGGGCCCTGCACCACGCGGCTGCATGGCCTCCCCTCGACCCTAACCCCGGGCCTGGCCGGCCCCGACATCCCGGCACCACCATCCACCCAGGAGGTGAGCGGACCACTTGGCAAGTCAATGGGAGAACGAACTGTCAAGGGCTCTCCCCCGCCAGGTGCCGATCGCCCCCAGCTCCCCCAGGCACTGGCTCCACCCCCTGCTGGGTGTCTGGACACCTTCATCCCGGACCCTCCGACCTCCAAGTGCGAGGGTCCGGACATCAAAGGGCACCAGCCCTATAACTGAGGCAGCTCCGGAGCAGGAAGGCAGTTGTATCCTGGAGTCGAGAGACACCGAGTGAACTCAACCGTGACGGTCTACTGGCGCTGCCGTAGCCCGCTCTTGTGAACCATCGTCCTGCCTGCTGGCGCTGCCGCGGCCTTCTGCAACAGTCATCTTCCTGGGACCTGCTGGCGCTGCCGCAGCCCGTTGTAACGACCATCCTCACCGGGACCTGCTGGCGCTGCCGCAGACCGTATATCTCCCGGGGACCTGCTGGCGCTGCCGCGGACCGTATATCTCCCGGGGACCTGCTGGCGCTGCCCGGCCCGTTGTAACGACCATCCTCACCGGGACCTGCTGGCGCTGCCGCGGACCGTATATCTTCCGGGGACCTGCTGGCGCTGCCGCGGCCCGTTGTATCGACCATCCACACCGGGACCTGCTGGCGCTGCCGCGGCCCGTACCACCTAACCACCAAGCTCGAGGATTGTGAGCTCATCATCATCTCATCAGAACTACTTGATTGGTAAATAGACTGCCCCGCTACCCCCTTCCCTACCTTGCGAGACTCTAATCGAGGGGACCCCTGAGTCCAGACCTCCTTGTACCATTCAACCGTACCTTAAATAAGTGCTTATAAAGAACGCTGAACCTTATCCGTGTGTGATATCTGTCTGTGGGGGGGGAAGTTACTTGTCTGTACGATCGCTGGAGACGGCTCTCCCCGGAGACCTCTCCTCCTGACCCCGGCCGACCCTCCCGGTCCGTCTACCTTTTCTAACAACAACCAAACACACACACACAACCAACCACACACACAACCAACCACACACACCCATACCTGCACACACAACCACACCCGCACACACAACCACACACAATCCCACACCCAACCACACACAACCCCCCACACACAACACCCCACACACAACACCTATATCACACACACAACCCCCACACACAACCCCCACACACAACCACCACACACAGCCACCACACACAACCACCACACACACCACCACACACACAACCGAACACACACAACCGAACACATACACAACCGACCACACACAACCACACAAAACCACACACAACTGCACACACACCCACACACAACCACAAACAACCACACACTCACAGACCCACACACAACCACACCCAACACACAGCCCCCCACACACACCCGCTCCCACACACAACCACACAACCATACACACAACCACACACAACCGCACACACACAACTGCACACAAGGCCACAAACAACTGCACACACACAACCCCACACACAGCCACACACACACCACCACACACACCACACCCAACCACACCCACACCCAACCACACACACACACACAACCACACCTACCCACAACCACCCACAACCACACCCACAACCACCCACAACCACACCCCCACACAACCACCCACCACACACACAACCACACACACAACCACACACACAACCCCCACACACAACCACCGCACACACCACACCCAACCACACCCACCAACAACCACACCCACAACCACACCCCCACACAACCACACACAACCATACACACAACCACACTTGCACACACAACCACACCTGCACATACAACCACACACAACCGCCCACACAACCGCACCCACACCCGCACAACCACACACACAGCCACACACACCCACACTCACACACACCCTCATACCATACCCACACACCACACCCACCCACAACCACCCCACAACCACACACAACCCCCCACATGCAACACACAACCCCCCACACACAGCCACCACACACAACCACTACACACAACCACCACACACACAACCACACACACAACCCAACACACACCACCACACACAAAACCACACCTTCACACAGCCCAACCACAACCGCACCCAACCACACCCAACCCCCCACCCAACACACCACACACAGCCCCCATACACAACCCCCACAACCACACACGCAACCCCCACACACATAACCCCCACACGCAACCACCACACACCACCACCACACACACCACCATACACACCACCACACACACCACCACACACCACACACCCAACCCCACACACAACCACATCCGCAATAGCACCCACACCCGCACACCACAACCACACACAACCACACCCACAACCCCACAAATACAACCACACATGGCCACACACCCACACAACCAAACACACATACAACCAAACACACACACACAACCAACCACACACACAACCAACCACACATCCATACCTGCACACACAACCACACCCGCACACACAACCACACACAATCCCACACCCAACCACACACAACACCCCACACACAACACCCCACACACAACACCTACATCACACACACAACCCCCACACACAACCCCCACACACAACCACCACACACAGCCACCACACACACCACCACACACACAACCAAACACACACACAACCGAACACATACACAACCGACCACACACAACCACACAAAACCACACACAACTGCACACACACCCACACACAACCGCACACACAACCACACGCACAACCACAAACAACCACACACTCACAGACCCACACACAACCACACCCAACACACAGCCCCACACACACACCCGCTCCCACACACAACCACACAACCATACACACAACCACACACAACCGCACACACACAACTGCACACAAGGCCACACACAACTGCACACACACAACCCCACACACAGCCACACACACACCACCACACACACCACACCCAACCACACCCACACCCAACCACACACACACACAACCACACCCACCCACAACCACCCACAACCACACCCACAACCACCCACAACCACACCCCCACACAACCACCCACCACACACAACCACACAGCCCCACACCCAACCACACACACAACCCCCCCACGCACAACCACCGCACACACCACACCCAACCACACCCACCCACAACCACACCCACAACCACACCCCCACACAACCACACAACCATACACCCAACCACACACACACACAACCACACCCACCCACAACCACCCACAACCACACCCACAACCACCCACAACCACACCCCCACACAACCACCCACCACACACAACCACACAGCCCCACACACAACCACACACACAACCCCCCCACGCACAACCACCGCACACACCACACCCAACCACACCCCCCACACAGCCCCCACAACCACATAACCCCACATGCACAACCCCCACATGCAACCACTGCACACACCACCACACACACATAACCACACACAACTGAACACACACACCACACACACAGAACTGAACACACACAACCACACAACCACACAACCACATCCGCACACACAACCACACCCACACACATAACCCCACACACAACACCACAAACAACACAACCCCCCACACATAACCCCCACCACACACACAACCCCCACACGCACAACCACCACGCACAACCACCACACACAACCACCACACACAACCTCCACACACAACCACCACACACAACCACCACACACACAACCACACACACAACCCAACACACACCACCACACACACAACCACACCTTCACACAGCCCAACCACAACCGCACCCAACCACACCCAACCCCCCACCCAACACACCACACACAGCCCCCATACACAACCCCCATAACCACACACGCAACCCCCACACACATAACCCCCACACGCAACCACCACACACCACCACCATACACACCACCATACACTCCACCACACACACCACCACACACCACACACCCAACCCCACACACAACCACATCCGCAATCGCACCCACACCCGCACACCACAACCACACACACAACCACACCCACAACCCCACAAATACAACCACACACGACCACACACCCACACAACCAAACACACATACAACTGTTGGACAGGCCTCACAGACGGCTTGCTCCCTCCCCGCTCGACAGGGCCCGAACTCCGGCCCACCTGGCATATCCCCACGACAAGCACCTGTACTCCGTCTCCCGACGGACCCTCTGCCCTCGGACCCCTACTCATCACGGGGTCCAGCCCCACCGGCTTCCCCGGCCGGGTCAAGCCGCCATCGGGGGCCCTGCACCACGCGGTCGCATGGCCTCCCCTCGACCCTAACCCCGGGCCTGGCCGGCCCCGACATCCCGGCACCACCATCCACCCAGGAGGTGAGCGGACCACTTGGCAAGTCAATGGGAGAACGAACTGTCAAGGGCTCTCCCCCGCCAGGTGCCGATCGCCCCCAGCTCCCCCAGGCACTGGCTCCACCCCCTGCTGGGTGTCTGGACACCTTCATCCCGGACCCTCCGACCTCCAAGTGCGAGGGTCCGGACATCAAAGGGCACCAGCCCTATAACTGAGGCAGCTCCGGAGCAGGAAGGCAGTTGTATCCTGGAGTCGAGAGACACCGAGTGAACTCAACCGTGACGGTCTACTGGCGCTGCCGTAGCCCGCTCTTGTGAACCATCGTCCTGCCTGCTGGCGCTGCCGCGGCCTTCTGCAACAGTCATCTTCCTGGGACCTGCTGGTGCTGCCGCGGCCCGTTGTAACGACCATCCTCACCGGGACCTGCTGGCGCTGCCGCAGACCGTATATCTCCCGGGGACCTGCTGGCGCTGCCGCGGACCGTATATCTCCCGGGGACCTGCTGGCGCTGCCGCGGCCCGTTGTAACGACCATCCTCACCGGGACCTGCTGGCGCTGCCGCGGACCGTATATCTTCCGGGGACCTGCTGGCGCTGCCGCGGCCCGTTGTATCGACCATCCACACCGGGACCTGCTGGCGCTGCCGCGGCCCGTACCACCTAACCACCAAGCTCGAGGATTGTGAGCTCATCATCATCTCATCAGAACTACCTGATTGGTAAATAGACTGCCCCGCTACCCCCTTCCCTACCTTGCGAGACTCTAATCGAGGGGACCCCTGAGTCCAGACCTCCTTGTACCATTCAACCGTACCTTAAATAAGTGCTTATAAAGAACGCTGAACCTTATCCGTGTGTGATATCTGTCTGTGGGGGGGGAAGTTACTTGTCTGTACGATCGCTGGAGACGGCTCTCCCCGGAGACCTCTCCTCCTGACCCCGGCCGACCCTCCCGGTCCGTCTACCTTTTCTAACATTGGTGGCCAGCGGCGCGATCCGAATCAACGCGTAATCGTACAGAGAGTAGCTCACCCCACGACAAAACACGATGTCGACCAAAGATAGCAGCTCCACCGAGAAGTTCCAAATGGAGAAATTAGAAGAATACAACCACCGCGAACTGAGACAATTTTGCATAGAACTTGGCATTGCTACCACCGGCCTGAGTACCAAGGATGATCTAAAGCGCGCTCTTGAGTCATGGACAGAAACTGGGGTCGCAGGACCCTCCGACCAAAGCAGCGTCACACCAGACCAAAACAGCATCACACCAGAGGGGAACGCCACGGCTCCCGAGGAACGGGGAACGGGCCTCTCGCAGGAGGAGATACGAGAAAGAGACAGAGTCAGATTACACGAATTAGAGATGGCACGACTCAAGATGGATGGGGAACTCAAGTTAGCTGAACAGAAACTCAACCTCGAGCATATGCGGCTTCGAGAGGAACGAGAAGAAAAGCAGAGACAGAGAGAGCTGGAAGAGAAAAAAATAACGCTCGAGCACGAGCGCCGACTGGCGGAAATAGAACTGCGCAAACAGAATAAGGAACTGGGGGTGCCTGAGCGACCACACACCCCGGGGCCAATTGAGAAAAAAGTTCACATCCCCAAGGATGTGGTCCGCGAGTATGTCCGAGAAGACGACATACAACAGTGGTTTAAAGCCTATGAGATCGCAATGACCTCCCACCGGATCGACCGGAGTGATTGGGGAGCCGGACTTTGGGGGAGATTTATCAACGAGGGTCGCGATGCCCTACTACAGCTCCCCGATCACCAAATGTCGTCCTACGACCACATGAAGGCTGCCCTCCTCGCCCGCTACGGCCTCACGCCCGAGATGTACCGCCAGGGGTTCCGAGACTGCACCCGGATCCCAGGTACAACTTGGGTAGAATACGTGAACTATTTCAGCCGGGCCTTCGAGGGTTGGATCAAGGGAAGTCAGGTCACCACCTACGAACAACTCTTCAACCTTATGGTATGGGAGCACCTGTCAAACAACTGTTTCGTCGAGCTCAGGCAGCACCTACTCGACAGTAAGCTGACTGACCCCCGGCAGCTCGCCGCCGAAGCTGACCGATGGGAAAGCACCCGAGTGGGCCGGAGAGGGCCACATGAGCAGAATCGAAGCAACCAAAGCCAGCACCGTCCTCGGGGTGGAGGAGGAGGCCAGGGGCGAGGGAGAGACGCCTTGCCGGCAACCCCCGTGGCCAGCACCCCGCCTCCGGCCGGCCGGAGCAACCCCCCGTTGCGTCCTGGGTTCCGGGCCAACGTCACGTGCCACCGATGCCAGCGAGTCGGCCACTACGCCAATGACCCGAGCTGCCCGCAGAACCAAACACCCAAGCCCCGCCAGGTAGCTGCCGCTGCCCTCGGGGAAGAGCAATCATCGGAGGGACCCGAAGAGTATGAGCCGGCCCAGCAAGGGTGGGAACCGGCCGCCATGGTCCTGGCATGCTTAGGGGGAAGAGACATGGTTCCGCGGGCTCCCCTACCCGCCAACACCAGAAAATACGGTCAGTGGGTGACCATTAATGGACAGAGAGCCGAGGCCTTGCGTGACACCGGCGCCAGCGTGACGGCCGTCCGCTGTCACCTGGTAAAGCCCGAGCAGATCCTGCCGAACATTCTCTGCCCCGTCCGCTCGGCGGATAACTCTGAGAGCATGTGTAAGATGGCCTGCGTCCCGTTTGAATGGGGAGGGGTCTCCGGCCTACTGAAGGTGACGGTCCGGGACGATGCCCCCGTGGACTGCCTCCTGGGGAATGACCTCGAGAGTTCCCCGTGGGCCACCGTCGAGAAAAGAGAGCACTTGGGGATGCTGGGCCTCCCGGACTGGGCCTGCGTAACCACCCGATCCATGGCCGCCCGTGCCGCCCCCGATCAGAAGAAACCGAATGGCCAGCACCTCCGCCCCCGGTTGCCCCCGTAGAGGACAACGGCGAGTCCGACCTCCCGGACCCGACTACCGAAGAAGACGCGCAACACCAGGACCTCCCGGATCTGGCTCAGTGGCGGCAAGAAGGGGGGCCCACCCAAGAACAGTTCCGCCAGGAACAAAAGACCTGTCCCTCCCTCGAGGGACTCCGCCAACAAGCCAGCACCCAAAACGCCGGGGACACCACCGGAACCCACTGGGTCTACTGGGATAACGACCTGCTCTACAGCGAGCAAAGAATCGCCGAGCTGGGGGCCGGTCGAGTTCTGGTGGTACCGCTCCGCTTCCGAGACTTTCTGCTCAACCTGGCCCACGACGTCCCCCTGGCTGGACACCTGGGCCAGGACAAAACGTACAGTCGCCTGGTGACCCACTTTTTCTGGCCGAAAATGAGGAATGACGTCCTGAACCACTGCCGATCTTGCCCCACGTGCCAAGCCAGCGGGAAGAGTGGTCGGAAGCTGAAAGCCCCTCTGCAACCCTTCCCTGTGGTCACCACCCCGTTCGAGAGGGTGGGGATAGACATTGTGGGACCTCTGGACCCCCGCACGGCGCAAGGACACAGGTTCGTCTTGGTACTAGTGGACCATGCCACCCGCTACCCCGAGGCGGTGCCCCTACAGACAGTGACCGCTCCGGTGGTTGGCCGGGCCCTGATGGGGATCTTCTCCCGGGTAGGCTTCCCCCGAGAAGTCGTCAGCGACCGAGGTACGAATTTCATATCCAAATACATGAAGTCCCTCTGGCAACAATGCGGGGTCACCTACAGATTCACGACCCCCTATCACCCCCAAGGGAACGGACTAGTGGAGCGTTTTAACCGCACTCTCAAAGGGATGATTGGGGGATTGGAAGAGCCTCTCCGTCGCCAGTGGGATGTACTGCTCCCGTGCCTCCTCTTCGCCTACCGAGAAGTTCCCCAGAAGTCCCTCGGTTTTAGCCCCTTTGAACTCCTCTACGGGCACCCTGTGCGAGGGCCCCTCAGCCTAGTCAAGGAAGGTTGGGAGATGGCCCCCCTCACTACCCCTCCAGACGTCTTCAAATACATCCTGGCCTTACGAAACCAGACCCGGCGCTTCAGGGAGATGGCCAAGGCGAACCTCGAGGCCAGCCAGGAGGACATGAAGAGGTGGTATGATCACAATGCCTCCTCCGTTGAATTCGAGCCTGGGCAGCAAGTATGGGTGATGTCCCCCACCGAACCATGTGCCTTGCAGGATAAGTGGACGGGGCCCTTCAAAGTGGTCGAGCGCAAAAGCCCCGTCACTTACCTCATCGACATGGGGTCTTCCCGGAACCCCCTTCGGGTCCTCCACACCAACCGGCTCAAACCACACTTTGTGCGATCCGAACTAAGCCTCTTGATGGCTACAGACAGTGGCACGGAAGAAGACTCCGAGCCCCTCCCGGATCTCCTGAAGACTCAGGAGAAGGACGGCTCCATGGACGGGGTCCGGCTCTCTGACGCCCTCACTTCGGAGCAACGCCAGGACTGCCGGGACCTCCTGCTGCAGTTCGCTGCCCTGTTCTCCCTCACCCCCGGGGTCACCCCCTGGTGTCTGCACGACGTAGACACCGGGGACAGTCCCCCTGTCCGGCACCGGGCCTACCGCGTACCAGATCGGGTACGGGCCTGCATACAGGAGGAAGTGGCCAAGATGCTCACGATCGGGGTCATCAAGCCCTCGGACAGTCCCTGGGCCAGTCCGGTCGTATTAGTTCCCAAGGCCGCTGCCCCCGGCTCCGTCCCTGAACTGAGATTCTGCGTCGACTACCGGGGCTTGAACGCTGTCACCCGGACCGACGCTCATCCCATCCCCCGAGCAGACGAGCTGATCGACCGGCTGGGTGCCGCCCGCTACCTTAGTATCTTCGACCTAACGGCGGGCTACTGGCAGATCGGCCTCACACCCAGGGCCCAGGAACGGTCAGCCTTCTCTACCCCCGATGGCCACTATCAATTTAAGGTCATGCCCTTTGGCATGAAGAATGCCCCCGCCACGTTCCAACGCCTTGTGAACCAGGTCTTGGCGGGACTTGAAGAATTCAGCGCTGCCTACCTGGACGATATCGCTGTATACAGCCGCCACTGGTCCGACCACCTCCGTCACCTCCAGGAGGTCCTACACGCCCTCCAGCGGGCCGGCCTCACCATTAAGGCCGGCAAGTGCCAGATTGGCCAAGGGTCTGTGACCTACCTTGGGCACCAAGTGGGGAGCGGGCTGGTGGCCCCACTACAACTTAAGATTGCTGCCATCCAGTCCTGGCAGCCCCCCGTTACCCAGACCGAAGTCCGAGCCTTCCTGGGGCTCACCGGCTACTACCGGCGGTTCGTGAAGGACTACGGCAGCATCGTGGGGCCCCTCACGGGTCTCACATCCAAGAACCAACCGAAGCGGGTCAACTGGACTCCTGATTGTCAAGCGGCCTTCGAGGAGCTGAAGGCCGCCCTGTGCACCGCCCCGGTGCTCCAGGCCCCCGATTACAGTCGGGAATTTGTGGTGCAGACCGACGCCTCCGACCACGGCATCGGAGCCGTCCTCTCTCAGTTGAACCCCGAAGGTCATGACCAGCCGGTGGCCTTCATCAGTCGACGTCTCCTGGCCCGAGAACAGCGTTGGAGCACCATCGAGAGGGAGGCATTTGCAGTAGTGTGGGCCCTCAAAAAGCTCCGACCCTATCTCTTCGGTACCCACTTCCGGGTACAAACCGACCATCGACCCCTGCAATGGCTGATGCAGATGCGGGGGGAAAACCCAAAACTCTTGCGCTGGTCCATTTCCCTGCAGGGAATGGACTTCACCGTGGAGCACTGACCAGGCCAAGACCACGCCAACGCGGATGGCCTGTCCCGCTTTTTCCGCCTCGACGAAGAGAGTCCCCAAGGAGATGGGTGACTCTCCCCGCCTTCAGCTGGGGGGGACGCATGTTGGACAGGCCTCACAGACGGCTTGCTCCCTCCCCGCTCGACAGGGCCCGAACTCCGGCCCACCTGGCATATCCCCACGACAAGCACCTGTACTCCGTCTCCCGACGGACCCTCTGCCCTCGGACCCCTACTCATCACGGGGTCCAGCCCCACCGGCTTCCCCGGCCGGGTCAAGCCGCCATCGGGGGCCCTGCACCACGCGGCTGCATGGCCTCCCCTCGACCCTAACCCCGGGCCTGGCCGGCCCCGACATCCCGGCACCACCATCCACCCAGGAGGTGAGCGGACCACTTGGCAAGTCAATGGGAGAACGAACTGTCAAGGGCCCTCCCCCGCCAGGTGCCGATCGCCCCCAGCTCCCCCAGGCACTGGCTCCACCCCCTGCTGGGTGTCTGGACACCTTCATCCCGGACCCTCCGACCTCCAAGTGCGAGGGTCCGGACATCAAAGGGCACCAGCCCTATAACTGAGGCAGCTCCGGAGCAGGAAGGCAGTTGTATCCTGGAGTCGAGAGACACCGAGTGAACTCAACCGTGACGGTCTACTGGCGCTGCCGTAGCCCGCTCTTGTGAACCATCGTCCTGCCTGCTGGCGCTGCCGCGGCCTTCTGCAACAGTCATCTTCCTGGGACCTGCTGGCGCTGCCGCGGCCCGTTGTAACGACCATCCTCACCGGGACCTGCTGGCGCTGCCGCAGACCGTATATCTCCCGGGGACCTGCTGGCGCTGCCGCGGACCGTATATCTCCCGGGGACCTGCTGGCGCTGCCGCGGCCCGTTGTAACGACCATCCTCACCGGGACCTGCTGGCGCTGCCGCGGACCGTATATCTTCCGGGGACCTGCTGGCGCTGCCGCGGCCCGTTGTATCGACCATCCACACCGGGACCTGCTGGCGCTGCCGCGGCCCGTACCACCTAACCACCAAGCTCGAGGATTGTGAGCTCATCATCATCTCATCAGAACTACCTGATTGGTAAATAGACTGCCCCGCTACCCCCTTCCCTACCTTGCGAGACTCTAATCGAGGGGACCCCTGAGTCCAGACCTCCTTGTACCATTCAACCGTACCTTAAATAAGTGCTTATAAAGAACGCTGAACCTTATCCGTGTGTGATATCTGTCTGTGGGGGGGGAAGTTACTTGTCTGTACGATCGCTGGAGACGGCTCTCCCCGGAGACCTCTCCTCCTGACCCCGGCCGACCCTCCCGGTCCGTCTACCTTTTCTAACAACAACCAAACACACACACACAACCAACCACACACACAACCAACCACACACACCCATACCTGCACACACAACCACACCCGCACACACAACCACACACAATCCCACACCCAACCACACACAACCCCCCACACACAACACCCCACACACAACACCTATATCACACACACAACCCCCACACACAACCCCCACACACAACCACCACACACAGCCACCACACACAACCACCACACACACCACCACACACACAACCGAACACACACAACCGAACACATACACAACCGACCACACACAACCACACAAAACCACACACAACTGCACACACACCCACACACAACCACAAACAACCACACACTCACAGACCCACACACAACCACACCCAACACACAGCCCCCCACACACACCCGCTCCCACACACAACCACACAACCATACACACAACCACACACAACCGCACACACACAACTGCACACTAGGCCACAAACAACTGCACACACACAACCCCACACACAGCCACACACACACCACCACACACACCACACCCAACCACACCCACACCCAACCACACACACACACACAACCACACCTACCCACAACCACCCACAACCACACCCACAACCACCCACAACCACACCCCCACACAACCACCCACCACACACACAACCACACACACAACCACACCCAACCACACCCACCAACAACCACACCCACAACCACACCCCCACACAACCACACACAACCATACACACAACCGCACCCACACCCGCACAACCACACACACAGCCACACACACCCACACTCACACACACCCTCATACCATACCCACACACCACACCCACCCACAACTACCCCACAACCACACACAACCCCCCACATGCAACACACAACCCCCCACACACAACCACCACACACAACCACTACACACAACCACCACACACAACCACCACACACACAACCCAACACACACCACCACACACACAACCACACCTGCACACACAGCCACACCCAACCACACAATAACACCCAACCCCCACCCAACACACCACACACAGCCCCCATACACAACCCCCACAACCACACATGCAACCCCCACACACATAACCCCCACACGCAACCACCACACACCACCACCACACACACCACCATACACACCACCACACACACCACCACACACCACACACCCAACCCCACACACAACCACATCCGCAATAGCACCCATACCCGCACACCACAACCACACACAACCACACCCACAATCCCACAAATACAACCACACATGGCCACACACCCACACAACCAAACACACATACAACCAAACACACACACACAACCAACCACACACACAACCAACCACACATCCATACCTGCACACACAACCACACCCGCACACACAACCACACACAATCCCACACCCAACCACACACAACACCCCACACACAACACCCCACACACAACACCTACATCACACACACAACCCCCACACACAACCCCCACACACAACCACCACACACAGCCACCACACACACCACCACACACACAACCGAACACACACACAACCGAACACATACACAACCGACCACACACAACCACACAAAACCACACACAACTGCACACACACCCACACACAACTGCACACACAACCACACGCACAACCACAAACAACCACACACTCACAGACCCACACACAACCACACCCAACACACAGCCCCACACACACACCCGCTCCCACACACAACCACACAACCATACACACAACCACACACAACCGCACACACACAACTGCACACAAGGCCACACACAACTGCACACACACAACCCCACACACAGCCACACACACACCACCACACACACCACACCCAACCACACCCACACCCAACCACACACACACACAACCACACCCACCCACAACCACCCACAACCACACCCACAACCACCCACAACCACACCCCCACACAACCACCCACCACACACAACCACACAGCCCCACACACAACCACACACACAACCCCCCCACGCACAACCACCGCACACACCACACCCAACCACACCCACCCACAACCACACCCACAACCACACCCCCACACAACCACACACAACCATACACACAACCACACCTGCACACACAACCACACCTGCACATACAACCACACACAACCACACACAACCACCCACACAACCACACCCACACCCGCACAACCACACACACAGCCACACCCACCCACACTCACACACACCCTCATACCATACCCACACACCACACCCACCCACAACCACACACAACCCCCCACACACAACACACAACCCCCACACACAACCACCACACACAACCACTACACACAACCACCACACACAACCACCACACACACAACCCAACACACACCACCACACACACAACCACACCTGCACACACAGCCACACCCAACCACACAATCACACCCAACCCCCCATCCAACACACCACACACAACCCCCACAACCACACACACAACCCCCACACACAACCCCACACGCAACCACCACTCACCACCACCACACACACCACCACACATACCACCACACAACCACACACACCACACACACACACAACTGAACACACACAACCACACACACAACTGAATACACACACAACCAAATACACACAACCCCCACAATCCCACACACAACCCCCACCACATACACAACCCCCACACGCACAACCACCACACACAACCACCACACACAACCACACACAACCACATCCGCACACACAACCACACCCGCGCACACAACCACACCTGCACACACAACCCCACACACAACGCAACCCCCACACACAACCCCCACAATCACACACACAACCTCCACCATACACACAACCCCCACACGCACAACCACCATGCACAACCACCACGCACAACCACCATACACAACCACCACACACAACCACCACACACACAACCCAACACACACCACCACACACAACCACACCCACACACACAGCCACACACAACCCCACAACCACACCCAACCCCCCACCCAACATGCACAACCCCCAACACACAACCCCCACAACCACACACAATCCCCACATGCACAACCACCACACACAACCACCACACACACAACCAACCACACACACATACACCAACCATACGCACAACCACATGCACAACCACAACCAAACACACAACCACACCCGCACAACCACACACAACCATACACACAACCACACCTGCACACACAACCACACCCGCACACAACCACACCTGCACACACAGCCACACCTGCACACACAGCCACACCTGCACATACAGCCACATACACAACCCCACCCAACCCCACACACAACTTCCCACACACAACACACAAGCCCCCCATACACAACCCCCCACACAGCCCCTACAACCACATAACCCCACATGCACAACCCCCACATGCAACCACTGCACACACCACCACACACACACACAACCACACACACAGAACTGAACACACACTACCAAACACACACACAACCGACCACACACAACCACACAACCACACCCGCACACACAACCACACCCGCGCACACAACCCCACACACAACACCACAAACAACACAACCCCCCACACACAACCCCCACCACACACACAACCCCCACACGCACAACCACCACACACAACCTCCACACACATCCACCACACACAACCACCACACACACAACCACACACACAACCCAACACACACCACCACACACACAACCACACCTGCACACAGCCCAACCACAACCGCACCCAACCACACCCAACCCCCACCCAACACACCACACACATATACAACCCCTACAACCACACATGCAACCCCCACATACCACCACCAAACACACCACCATACACACCACCACACACACCACCACACACCACAAACCCAACCCCACACACAACCACATCCGCAATTGCACCCACACCCGCACACCACAACCACACACACAGCCACACACAACCACACCCAACCACAACCACACACACAACCACACCCACAACCCCACAAATACAACCACACACGACCACACACCCACACAACCAAACACACATACAACCAAACACACACACACAACCAACCACACACCCAACCGACCACACACAACCACACCTGCACACACAACCACACCCGCACACACAACCACACACAATCCCACACCCAACCACACACAACACCCCACACACAACACCCCACACACAACACCCACATCACACACACAACCCCCACACACAACCCCCACACACAACCACCATACACAGCCACCACACACAACCACCACGCACACCACCACACACACAACCGAACACACACACAACCGAACACATACACAACCGACCACACACAACCACACAAAACCACACACAACTGCACACACACCCACACACAACTGCACACACAACCACACGCACAACCACAAACAACCACACACTCACAGACCCACACACAACCACACCCAACACACAGCCCCCCACATACACCCGCTCCCACACACAACCACACAACCATACACACAACCACACACATCCGCACACACACAACTGCACACAAGGCCACACACAACTGCACACACACAACACCACACACAGCCACACACACACCACCACACACACCACACCCAACCACACCCACACCCAACCACACACACCCACAACCACCCACAACCACACCCACCCACAACCACACCCCCACACAACCACCCACCACACACACAACCACACAGCCCCACACACAACCACACACACAACCCCTCACGCACAACCACCGCACACACCACACCCAACCACACCCACCCACAACCACACCCACAACCACACCCCCACACAACCACACACAACCATACACACAACCACACCTGCACACACAACCACACCTGCACATACAACCACACACAACCACCCACAACCACCCACACAACCGCACCCACACCCACACAACCACACACACAGCCACACACACCCTCATACCATACCCACACACCACACCCACCCACAACCACCCCCACAACCACACCCAACCCCACACACAACCCCCCACACACAACACACAACCCCCCCACACACAACCACCACACACAACCACCACACACAACCACTACACACAACCACCACACACAACCACCACACACACAACCCAACACACACCACCACACACACAACCACACCTGCACACACAGCCACACCCAACCACACAATCACACCCAACCCCCCACCCAACACACCACACACAACCCCCACAACCACACACACAACCCCCACACACACAACCCCCACATGCAACTACCACACACCACCACCACACACACCACCACACACACCACCACACAACCACACACACCACACACACACACAACTTAACACACACAACCACACACACACAACTGAACACACACACAACCAAATACACACAACCCCCACAATCCCACACACAACCCCCACCACACACACAACCCCCACACACACAACCACCACACACAACCACCACACACAACCACACACAACCACATCCGCACACACAACCACACCCGTGCACACAACCACACCCACACACACAACCCCACACAACCCCACACACAACGCAACCCCCCACACACAACCCCCACAATCACACACACAACCCCCACCACACACACAACCCCCACACGCACAACCACCATGCACAACCACCACGCACAACCACCACACACAACCACCACACACACAACCCAACACATACCACCACACACAACCACACCCGCACACACAGCCACACACAACCCCACCCAACCCCCCACCCAACATGCACAACCCCCCACACACAGCCCCCACAACCACACACAATCCCCACACGCACAACCACCACACACAACCACCACACACACAACCAACCACACACACATACACCAACCACACGCACAACCACATGCACAACCACAACCAAACACACAACCACACCCGCACAACCACACACAACCATACACACAACCACACCTGCACATACAACCACACCCGCTCACAACCACACCTGCACACACAACCACACCCGCGCACACAACCCCACACACAACACCACAAACAACACAACCCCCCACACACAACCCCCACCACACACACAACCCCCACACGCACAACCACCACACACAACCTCCACACACATCCACCACACACAACCACCACACACACAACCACACACACAACCCAACACACACCACCACACACACAACCACACCTGCACACAGCCCAACCACAACCGCACCCAACCACACCCAACCCCCACCCAACACACCACACACATATACAACCCCTACAACCACACATGCAACCCCCACATACCACCACCAAACACACCACCATACACACCACCACACACACCACCACACACCACAAACCCAACCCCACACACAACCACATCCGCAATTGCACCCACACCCGCACACCACAACCACACACACAACCACACACAACCACACCCAACCACAACCACACACAACCACACCCACAACCCCACAAATACAACCACACACGACCACACACCCACACAACCAAACACACATACAACCAAACACACACACACAACCAACCACACACCCAACCGACCACACACAACCACACCTGCACACACAACCACACCCGCACACACAACCACACACAATCCCACACCCAACCACACACAACACCCCACACACAACACCCCACACACAACACCCACATCACACACACAACCCCCAAACACAACCCCCACACACAACCACCATACACAGCCACCACACACAACCACCACGCACACCACCACACACACAACCGAACACACACACAACCGAACACATACACAACCGACCACACACAACCACACAAAACCACACACAACTGCACACACACCCACACACAACTGCACACACAACCACACGCACAACCACAAACAACCACACACTCACAGACCCACACACAACCACACCCAACACACAGCCCCCCACATACACCCGCTCCCACACACAACCACACAACCATACACACAACCACACACATCCGCACACACACAACTGCACACAAGGCCACACACAACTGCACACACACAACACCACACACAGCCACACACACACCACCACACACACCACACCCAACCACACCCACACCCAACCACACACACCCACAACCACCCACAACCACACCCACCCACAACCACACCCCCACACAACCACCCACCACACACACAACCACACAGCCCCACACACAACCACACACACAACCCCTCACGCACAACCACCGCACACACCACACCCAACCACACCCACCCACAACCACACCCACAACCACACCCCCACACAACCACACACAACCATACACACAACCACACCTGCACACACAACCACACCTGCACATACAACCACACACAACCACCCACAACCACCCACACAACCGCACCCACACCCACACAACCTCACACACAGCCACACACACCCTCATACCATACCCACACACCACACCCACCCACAACCACCCCCACAACCACACCCAACCCCACACACAACCCCCCACACACAACACACAACCCCCCCACACACAACCACCACACACAACCACCACACACAACCACTACACACAACCACCACACACAACCACCACACACACAACCCAACACACACCACCACACACACAACCACACCTGCACACACAGCCACACCCAACCACACAATCACACCCAACCCCCCACCCAACACACCACACACAACCCCCACAACCACACACACAACCCCCACACACACAACCCCCACATGCAACTACCACACACCACCACCACACACACCACCACACACACCACCACACAACCACACACACCACACACACACACAACTTAACACACACAACCACACACACACAACTGAACACACACACAACCAAATACACACAACCCCCACAATCCCACACACAACCCCCACCACACACACAACCCCCACACACACAACCACCACACACAACCACCACACACAACCACACACAACCACATCCGCACACACAACCACACCCGTGCACACAACCACACCCACACACACAACCCCACACAACCCCACACACAACGCAACCCCCCACACACAACCCCCACAATCACACACACAACCCCCACCACACACACAACCCCCACACGCACAACCACCATGCACAACCACCACGCACAACCACCACACACAACCACCACACACACAACCCAACACATACCACCACACACAACCACACCCGCACACACAGCCACACACAACCCCACCCAACCCCCCACCCAACATGCACAACCCCCCACACACAGCCCCCACAACCACACACAATCCCCACACGCACAACCACCACACACAACCACCACACACACAACCAACCACACACACATACACCAACCACACGCACAACCACATGCACAACCACAACCAAACACACAACCACACCCGCACAACCACACACAACCATACACACAACCACACCTGCACACACAACCACACCCGCTCACAACCACACCTGCACACACACCCATACCTGCACACACAGCCATACCTGCACATACAGCCACATACACAACCACACCCAAACCCACACACAACACACAAGCCCCCCACACACAACCCCCCTCACACAACCCCCACACAGCCCCCACAACCACACAACCCCCACATGCACAACCCCTACATGCAACCACTGCACACACTACCACACACAACACCCGCACACACACAACCACACACACACCACACACACACAACTGAACACACACTACCAAACACACACAACCGACCACACACAACCACACAACCACCACGCACAACCACCACACACAACCTCCACACACATCCACCACACACAACCACCACACACACAACCACACACACAACCCAACACACACCACCACACACACAACCACACCTGCACACAGCCCAACCACAACCGCACCCAACCACACCCAACCCCCACCCAACACACCACACACATATACAACCCCTACAACCACACATGCAACCCCCACATACCACCACCAAACACACCACCATACACACCACCACACACACCACCACACACCACAAACCCAACCCCACACACAACCACATCCGCAATTGCACCCACACCCGCACACCACAACCACACACACAGCCACACACAACCACACCCAACCACAACCACACACACAACCACACCCACAACCCCACAAATACAACCACACACGACCACACACCCACACAACCAAACACACATACAACCAAACACACACACACAACCAACCACACACCCAACCGACCACACACAACCACACCTGCACACACAACCACACCCGCACACACAACCACACACAATCCCACACCCAACCACACACAACACCCCACACACAACACCCCACACACAACACCCACATCACACACACAACCCCCACACACAACCCCCACACACAACCACCATACACAGCCACCACACACAACCACCACACACACCACCACACACACAACCGAACACACACACAACCGAACACATACACAACCGACCACACACAACCACACAAAACCACACACAACTGCACACACACCCACACACAACTGCACACACAACCACACGCACAACCACAAACAACCACACACTCACAGACCCACACACAACCACACCCAACACACAGCCCCCCACATACACCCGCTCCCACACACAACCACACAACCATACACACAACCACACACATCCGCACACACACAACTGCACACAAGGCCACACACAACTGCACACACACAACACCACACACAGCCACACACACACCACTACACACACCACACCCAACCACACCCACACCCAACCACACACACCCACAACCACCCACAACCACACCCACCCACAACCACACCCCCACACAACCACCCACCACACACACAACCACACAGCCCCATACACAACCACACACACAACCCCCCACGCACAACCACCGCACACACCACACCCAACCACACCCACCCACAACCACACCCACAACCACACCCCCACACAACCACACACAACCATACACACAACCACACCTGCACACACAACCACACCTGCACATACAACCACACACAACCACCCACAACCACCCACACAACCGCACCCACACCCACACAACCACACACACAGCCACACACACCCTCATACCATACCCACACACCACACCCACCCACAACCACCCCCACAACCACACCCAACCCCACACACAACCCCCCACACACAACACACAACCCCCCCACACACAACCACCACACACAACCACCACACACAACCACTACACACAACCACCACACACAACCACCACACACACAACCCAACACACACCACCACACACACAACCACACCTGCACACACAGCCACACCCAACCACACAATCACACCCAACCCCCCACCCAACACACCACACACAACCCCCACAACCACACACACAACCCCCACACACACAACCCCCACATGCAACTACCACACACCACCACCACACACACCACCACACACACCACCACACAACCACACACACCACACACACACACAACTTAACACACACAACCACACACAAACAACTGAACACACACACAACCAAATACACACAACCCCCACAATCCCACACACAACCCCCACCACACACACAACCCCCACACACACAACCACCACACACAACCACCACACACAACCACACACAACCACATCCGCACACACAACCACACCCGTGCACACAACCACACCCACACACACAACCCCACACAACCCCACACACAATGCAACCCCCCACACACAACCCCCACAATCACACACACAACCCCCACCACACACACAACCCCCACACGCACAACCACCATGCACAACCACCACACACAACCACCACACACAACCACCACACACACAACCCAACACATACCACCACACACAACCACACCCGCACACACAGCCACACACAACCCCACCCAACCCCCCACCCAACATGCACAACCCCCCACACACAGCCCCCACAACCACACACAATCCCCACACGCACAACCACCACACACAACCACCACACACACAACCAACCACACACACATACACCAACCACACGCACAACCACATGCACAACCACAACCAAACACACAACCACACCCGCACAACCACACACAACCATACACACAACCACACCTGCACACACAACCACACCCGCTCACAACCACACCTGCACACACACCCATACCTGCACACACAGCCATACCTGCACATACAGCCACATACACAACCACACCCAAACCCACACACAACACACAAGCCCCCCACACACAACCCCCCTCACACAACCCCCACACAGCCCCCACAACCACACAACCCCCACATGCACAACCCCTACATGCAACCACTGCACACACTACCACACACAACACCCACACACACACACACACACACACACACACACACACACACACACACACACACACACAACCACACACACACACCACACACACACAACTGAACACACACTACCAAACACACACAACCGACCACACACAACCACACAACCACACTCGCACACACAACCACACCCCCACACACAACCCCACACACAACCCCACAAACACAACACAACCCCCACACACAACCCCCACCACACACACAACCCCCACAAGCACAACCCCCACACACACATCCCCCACACACAACCACCACACACAACCACCACACACAACCACCACACACACAACCCAACACACACCACCACACACACAACCACACCTGCACACACAGCCACACCCACACCCAACCACACCCAATCCCCCACCCAACACACCACACACAACCCCCATACACAACCCCCACAACCACACAAGCAACCCCCACACACACAACCCCCACACGCAACCACCACACACCACCACCACACGCAACCACCACACACCACCACCACACACACCACCACACACCACACACCCAACTCACACACAACCGCATCCGCAATCGCACCCACACCTGCACACCACAACCACACACATAGCCACACCCAACCACAACCACAACCACACCACAAGCCCACAAATACAACCACACACGACCACACACACCCACACCACCAAACACACATACAACCAAACGCACACACACAATCGACCACACACCCAACCGACCACACACAACCACACCTGCACACACAACCACACCCGCACACACAACCACACACAATCCCACACCCAACCCCCCAAAATCCCCCCACACACAACGCCCACATCACACACACAACCCCCACACACAACCACCACACACAGCCACCACACACAACCACCACACACACAACCGAACACACACACAACTGAACACATACACAACCGACCACACAACCACACAAAACCACACACAACTGCACACACACCTGCACACAACTGCACACACAACCACACGCACAACCACACACTCACAGACCAACACAACCACACTCAGCACACAGCCCTCCACACACACCCGCTCCCACACAACCACCCACAACCACCCACAACCACACAACCACAACCACAACCATACACACAACCACACACACAACCGCACACACACAACTGCACACACAGCCACACACAACTGCACACACACAACCACACACACAGCCACACACACACCACCGCACAAACCACACCCAACCACACACCCACAACCACACCCACCCACAACCACCCACAACCATACCCACAACCACCCACAACCACACCCCCACACAACCACCCACCACACACACAACCACACAGCCCTACACAATACCACACACGACCCCCCACGTACAACCACCGCACACACCACCCACAACCACACCCACAACCACACCCTCACACAACCATACCCAACCATACACACAACCACACCTGCACACACATCCACACCCGCACATACAATCACACACAACCACACACAACCACCCACACAACCGCACCCACACCCGCACAACCACACACACAGCCACACACACACCTACACTCACACACACCCACATACCATACCCACACGCCACACCCACCCACAACCACCCACACAACCACACACACAACCACACCCGCACACACAACAACCACACCCACACATAGCCACACCTGCATACATAGCCACACCCCCCACACACAACCCCCACACACAACCACTGCACACACCACTGCACACACCACCACACACAACCACACCCGCATGCACAGCCACATACACAACCACACCCAACCCCACACACACAACCCCACACACAACACACAACACCCCACACACAACCCCCACAACCACACACACAACCCCCACATGCACAACCACCACACACAACCAACACACACAACCACACACAACCACTACACACACCACCACACACACAACCACACCCGCACACACAGCCACACACAATCCCACAACCACACCCAACCACACCCAACCCCCACCCAACACGCACAACCCCCCAAACACAACCCCCACAACCACACACAGCCCCCACACGCACAACCACCACACACAACCACCACACACACAACCAACCACACACACATACACAACAACCACACACACAACCACATGCACAACCACAACCACACACAACCATACACACTACACCCGCATACACAACCACACCCGCATACACAACCACACCCACACACACAACCACACCTGCGCACACAGCCACACCCGCACACAGCCACACCTGCACACAGCCACATACACAACCATACCCAACCCTACACACAACTTCCCACACAACCCCCACAACCACACACAACCCCCACATGCATAACCCCCACATGCACAACCCCCACACCCAACCACTGCACACACCACCACACACACACAACTGAACACACACACCACACACACACAACTGAACACACACTACCAAACACACACACAACCGACCACACACAACCACACCGCACAACCAATCACACCCGCACACACAACCCCACACACAACACAAACTCCCACATACAACCCCCACAATCACACACACAACCCCCACCACACACACAACCCCCACACACACAACCCCCACACGCACAACCCCCACACGCACAACTACCACGCACAACCACCACACACACATCCCAACACACACCACCACACACACAACCACACCCGCACACACAGCCACCCACAACCACACCCAGCCCCCCACCCAACACACACAACCCCCCACACACAACCCCCACAACCACACACAATCCCCACACGCACATCCACCACACACAACCACCACACACACAAC
This sequence comes from Triturus cristatus, assembly GCF_964204655.1. NCBI lineage: Eukaryota > Metazoa > Chordata > Amphibia > Caudata > Salamandridae > Triturus > Triturus cristatus. The sequence goes on from NC_140579.1 coordinate 951,294,954, forward strand.
CAACCACACACACATACACCAACCACACGCACAACCACATGCACAACCAAACACACAACCACCCACACAACCACACCTGCACAACCACACACAACCATACACACAACCACACCCGCACACAACCACACCCGCACACAACCACACCTGCACACACAGCCACACCCGCACACACAGCCACACCTGCACATACAGCCACATACACAACCACACCCAACCCCACACACAACTTCCCACACACAACACACAAGCCCCCAACACACAACCCCCCTCACACAACCCCCCCACACAGCCCCCACAACCACATAACCCCACATGCACAACCCCCACATGCAACCACTGCACACACCACCACACACACATAACCACACACAACTGAACACACACACCACACACACAGAACTGAACACACACAACCACACAACCACACAACCACATCCGCACACACAACCACACCCACACACATAACCCCACACACAACACCACAAACAACACAACCCCCCACACATAACCCCCACCACACACACAACCCCCACACGCACAACCACCACGCACAACCACCACACACAACCACCACACACAACCTCAACAAACAACCACCACACACAACCACCACACACACAACCACACACACAACCCAACACACACCACCACACACACAACCACACCTTCACACAGCCCAACCACAACCGCACCCAACCACACCCAACCCCCCACCCAACACACCACACACAGCCCCCATACACAACCCCCATAACCACACACGCAACCCCCACACACATAACCCCCACACGCAACCACCACACACCACCACCACACACACCACCATACACTCCACCACACACACCACCACACACCACACACCCAACCCCACACACAACAACATCCGCAATCGCACCCACACCCGCACACCACAACCACACACACAACCACACCCACAACCCCACAAATACAACCACACACGACCACACACCCACACAACCAAACACACATGCAACCAAACACACACACACAACCAACCACACACACAACCAACCACACACACCCATACCTGCACACACAACCACACCCGCACACACAACCACACACAATCCCACACCCAACCACACACAACCCCCCACACACAACACCCCACACACAACACCTACATCACACACACAACCCCCACACACAACCCCCACACACAACCACCACACACAGCCACCACACACAACCACCACACACACCACCACACACACAACCGAACACACACAACCGAACACATACACAACCGACCACACACAACCACACAAAACCACACAAAACCACACACAACTGCACACACACCCACACACAACCACAAACAACCACACACTCACAGACCCACACACAACCACACCCAACACACAGCCCCCCACACACACCCGCTCCCACACACAACCACACAACCATACACACAACCACACACAACCGCACACACACAACTGCACACAAGGCCACAAACAACTGCACACACACAACCCCACACACAGCCACACACACACCACCACACACACCACACCCAACCACACCCACACCCAACCACACACACAACCACACACAACCACAACCACCCACAACCACACCCACAACCACCCACAACCACACCCCCACACAACCACCCACCACACACACAACCACACACACAACCACACACACAACCCCCACACACAACCACCGCACACACCACACCCAACCACACCCACCAACAACCACACCCACAACCACACCCCCACACAACCACACACAACCATACACACAACCACACTTGCACACACAACCACACCTGCACATACAACCACACACAACCGCCCACACAACCGCACCCACACCCGCACAACCACACACACAGCCACACACACCCACACTCACACACACCCTCATACCATACCCACACACCACACCCACCCACAACCACCCCACAACCACACACAACCCCCCACATGCAACACACAACCCCCCACACACAACCACCACACACAACCACTACACACAACCACCACACACAACCACCACACACACAACCCAACACACACCACCACACACACAACCACACCTGCACACACAGCCACACCCAACCACACAATAACACCCAACCCCCACCCAACACACCACACACAACCCCCATACACAACCCCCATAACCACACACACAACCCTCACACACAACCCCCACACGCAACCACCACACACCACCACCACACACACCACCACACACACCACCACACAACCACACACACCACACACACACACACAACTGAACACACACAACCACACACACACAACTGAACACACACACAACCAAATACACACAACCCCCACAATCCCACACACAACCCCCACCACACACATAACCCCCACCCACACAACCACCACACACAACCACACATAACCACATCTGCACACACAACCACACCCACGCACACAACCACACCTGCACACACAACCCCACACACAACACAACCCCCACACACAACCCCCACAATCACACACACAACCCCCACCACACACACAACCCCCACACGCACAACCACCATGCACAACCACCATGCACAACCACACACACAACCACCACACACAACCCAACACATACCACCACACACAACCACACCCGCACACACAGCCACACACAACCCCACAACCACACCCAACCCCCACCCAACATGCACAACCCCACACACACAGCCCCCACAACCACACACAATCCTCACACGCACAACCACCACACACAACCACCACACACACAACCAACCACACACACATACACCAACCACACGCACAACCACATGCACAACCACAACCAAACACACAACCACACCCGCACAACCACGCACAACCACACACAACCATACACACAACCACACCTGCACACACAACCACACCCGCTCACAACCACACCTGCACACACACCCATACCTGCACACACAGCCATACCTGCACATACAGCCACATACACAACCACACCCAAACCCACACACAACTTCCCACACACAACACACAAGCCCCCCACACACAACCCCCCACACAGCCCCCACAACCACACAACCCCCACATGCACAACCCCTACATGCAACCACTGCACACACTACCACACACAACACCCGCACACACACAACCACACACACACCACACACACACAACTGAACACACACTACCAAACACACACACAACCGACCACACACAACCACACAACCACACAACCATACCCGCACACACAACCACACCCCCACACACAACCCCACACACAACCCCACAAACACAACACAACCCCCACACACAACCCCCACCACACACACAACCCCCACACACACAACCCCCCCATACACATCCCCCACACACAACCACCACACACAACCACCACACACACAACCCAACACACACCACCACACACACAACCACACCTGCACACACAGCCACACCCACACCCAACCACACCCAATCCCCCACCCAACACACCACACACAACCCCCATACACAACCCCCACAACCACACAAGCAACCCCCCCACACACAACCCCCACACGCAACCACCACACACCACCATCACACGCAACCACCACACACCACCACCACACACACCACCACACACACCACCACACACCACCCACCCAACTCACACACAACCACATCCGCAATCGCACCCACACCTGCACACCACAACCACACACACAGCCACACCCAACCACAACAACACCACAACCCCACAAATACAACCACACACGACCACACACACCCACACCACCAAACACACATACAACCAAACGCACACACACAATCGACCACACACCCAACCGACCACACACAACCACACCTGCACACACAACCACACCCACACACACAACCACACACAATCCCACACCCAACCCCCCACAACCCCCCACACACAACGCCCACATCACACACACAACCCCCACACACAACCACCACACACAGCCACCACACACAACCACCACACACACAAACGGACACACACACAACTGAACACATACACAACCGGCCACACAACCACACAAAACCACACACAACTGCACACACACCCGCACACACACCCGCACACACAACCACATGCACAACCACACACTCACAGACCCACACACAACCACTCAGCACACAGCCCTCCACACACACCCGCTCCCACACAACCACCCACAACAGCCCACAACCACACAACCACAACCATACACACAACCACACACACAACCACACACACACAACTGCACACACAGCCACACACAACTGCACACACACAACCACACACATAGCCACACACACACCACCGCACAAACCACACCCAACCACACACCCACAACCACACCCACCCACAACCACCCACAACCATACCCACAACCACCCACAACCACACCCCCACACAACCACCCACCACACACACAACCACACAGCCCTACACAATACCACACACGACCCCCCACGTACAACCACCGCACACACCACCCACAACCACACCCACAACCACACCCTCACACAACCGCACCCAACCATACACACAACCACACCTGCACACACATCCACACCCGCACATACAATCACACACAACCACACACAACCACCCACACAACCACACCCACACCCGCACAACCACACACACAGCCACACACACACCTACACTCACACACACCCACATACCATACCCACACGCCACACCCACCCATAACCACCCACACAACCACACACATAACCATACCCGCACACACAACAACCACACCCACACATAGCCACACCTGCACACATAGCCACACCCCCCACACACAACCCCCACACACAACCACTGCACACACCACCACACACAACCACACCCGCATGCACAGCCACATACACAACCACACCCAACCCCACACACACAACCCCACACACAACACACAACACCCCACACACAACCCCCACAACCACACACACAACCCCCACATGCACAACCACCACACACAACCAACACACACAACCACACACAACCACTACACACACCACCACACACACAACCACACCCGCACACACAGCCACACACAATCCCACAACCACACCCAACCACACCCAACCCCCCACCCAACACGCACAACCCCCCACACACAACCCCCACAACCACACACAGCCCCCACATGCACAACCACCACACACAACCATCACACACACAACCAACCACACACACATACACAACAACCACACACACAACCACATGCACAACCACAACCACACACAACCATACACACCACACCCGCATACACAACCACACCCGCATACACAACCACACCCACACACACAACCACACCTGCGCACACAGCCACAGCCGCACACAGCCACACCTGCACACAGCCACATACACAACCATACCCAACCCTACACACAACTTCCCACACAAGCCCCCCACACACAACCCCCACAACCACACACAACCCCCACATGCACAACCCCCACATGCACAACCCCCACACCCAACCACTGCACACACCACCACACACACACAACTGAACACACACACCACACACACACAACTGAACACACACTACCAAACACACACACAACCGACCACACACAACCACACCGCACAACCAATCACACCCGCACACACAAACTCCCACACACAACCCCCACAATCACACACACAACCCCCACCACACACACAACCCCCACATGCACAACCCCCACACGCACAACCCCCACACGCACAACTACCACGCACAACCACCACACACACATCCCAACACACACCACCACACACACAACCACACCCGCACACACAGCCACCCACAACCACACCCAGCCCCCCACCCAACACACACAACCCCCCACACACAACCCCCACAACCACACACAATCCCCACATGCACATCCACCACACACAACCACCACACACACAACCAACCACACACACATACACCAACCACACGCACAACCACATGCACAACCAAACACACAACCACCCACACAACCACACCTGCACAACCACACACAACCATACACACAACCACACCCGCACACAACCACACCCGCACACAACCACACCTGCACACACAGCCACACCCGCACACACAGCCACACCTGCACATACAGCCACATACACAACCACACCCAACCCCACACACAACTTCCCACACACAACACACAAGACCCCACACACAACCCCCTCACACAACCCCCCCACACAGCCCCCACAACCACATAACCCCACATGCACAACCCCCACATGCAACCACTGCACACACCACCACACACACATAACCACACACAACTGAACACACACACCACACACACAGAACTGAACACACACTACCAAACACACACACAACCGACCACACACAACCACACAACCACATCCGCACACACAACCACACCCGTGCACATAACCCCACACACAACACCACAAACAACACAACCCCCAACACATAACCCCCACCACACACACAACCCCCACACGCACAACCACCACGCACAACCACCACACACAACCACCACACACAACCTCCACACACAACCACCACACACAACCACCACACACACAACCCAACACACACCACCACACACACAACCACACCTTCACACAGCCCAACCACAACCGCACCCAACCACACCCAACCCCCCACCCAACACACCACACACAGCCCCCATACACAACCCCCACAACCACACACGCAACCCCCACACACATAACCCCCACACGCAACCACCACACACCACCACCACACACACCACCATACACACCACCACACACACCACCACACACCACACACCCAACCCCACACACAACCACATCCGTAATCGCACCCACACCCGCACACCACAACCACACACACAACCACACCCACAACCCCACAAATACAACCACACACGACCACACACCCACACAACCAAACACACATACAACCAAACACACACACAACCAACCACACACACAACCAACCACACACACCTATACCTGCACACACAACCACACCCGCACACACAACCACACACAATCCTACACCCAACCACACACAACCCCCCACACACAACACCCCACACACAACACCTATATCACACACACAACCCCCACACACAACCCCCACACACAACCACCACACACAGCCACCACACACAACCACCACACACACCACCACACACACAACCGAACACACACACAACCGAACACATACACAACCGACCACACACAACCACTCAAAACCACACACAACTGCACACACACCCACACACAACCACAAACAACCACACACTCACAGACCCACACACAACCACACCCAACACACAGCCCCCCACACACACCCGCTCCCACACACAACCACACAACCATACACACAACCACACACAACCGCACACACACAACTGCACACAAGGCCACAAACAACTGCACACATACAACCCCACACACAGCCACACACACACCACCACACTCCACACCCAACCACACCCACACCCAACCACACATACACACACAACCACACCTACCCACAACCACCCACAACCACACCCACAACCACCCACAACCACACCCCCACACAACCACCCACCACACACACAACCACACACACAACCACACACACAACCCCCACACACAACCACCGCACACACCACACCCAACCACACCCACCAACAACCACACCCACAACCACACCCCCACACAACCACACACAACTGTTAGAAAAGGTAGACGGACCGGGAGGGTCGGCCGGGGTCAGGAGGAGAGGTCTCCGGGGAGAGCCGTCTCCAGCGATCGTACAGACAAGTAACTTCCCCCCCCCACAGACAGATATCACACACGGATAAGGTTCAGCGTTCTTTATAAGCACTTATTTAAGGTACGGTTGAATGGTACAAGGAGGTCTGGACTCAGGGGTCCCCTCGATTAGAGTCTCGCAAGGTAGGGAAGGGGGTAGCGGGGCAGTCTATTTACCAATCAGGTAGTTCTGATGAGATGATGATGAGCTCACAATCCTCGAGCTTGGTGGTTAGGTGGTACGGGCCGCGGCAGCGCCAGCAGGTCCCGGTGTGGATGGTCGATACAATGGGCCGCGGCAGCGCCAGCAGGTCCCCGGAAGATATACGGTCCGCGGCAGCGCCAGCAGGTCCCGGTGAGGATGGTCGTTACAACGGGCCGCGGCAGCGCCAGCAGGTCCCCGGGAGATATACGGTCCGCGGCAGCGCCAGCAGGTCCCGGTGAGGATGGTCGTTACAACGGGCCGCGGCAGCGCCAGCAGGTCCCAGGAAGATGACTGTTGCAGAAGGCCGCGGCAGCGCCAGCAGGCAGGACGATGGTTCACAAGAGCGGGCTACGGCAGCGCCAGTAGACCGTCAAGGTTGAGTTCACTCGGTGTCTCTCGACTCCAGGATACAACTGCCTTCCTGCTCCGGAGCTGCCTCAGTTATAGGGCTGGTGCCCTTTGATGTCCGGACCCTCGCACTTGGAGGTCGGAGGGTCCGGGATGAAGGTGTCCAGACACCCAGCAGGGGGTGGAGCCAGTGCCTGGGGGAGCTGGGGGCGATCGGCACCTGGCGGGGGAGAGCCCTTGACAGTTCGTTCTCCCATTGACTTGCCAAGTGGTCCGCTCACCTCCTGGGTGGATGGTGGTGCCGGGATGTCGGGGCCGGCCAGGCCCGGGGTTAGGGTCGAGGGGAGGCCATGCGGCCGCGTGGTGCAGGGCCCCCGATGGCGGCTTGACCCGGCCGGGGAAGCCGGTGGGGCTGGACCCCGTGATGAGTAGGGGTCCGAGGGCAGAGGGTCCGTCGGGAGACGGAGTACAGGTGCTTGTCGTGGGGATATGCCAGGTGGGCCGGAGTTCGGGCCCTGTCGAGCGGGGAGGGAGCAAGCCGTCTGTGAGGCCTGTCCAACATGCGTCCCCCCCAGCTGAAGGCGGGGAGAGTCACCCATCTCCTTGGGGACTCTCTTCGTCGAGGCGGAAAAAGCGGGACAGGCCATCCGCGTTGGCGTGGTCTTGGCCTGGTCGGTGCTCCACGGTGAAGTCCATTCCCTGCAGGGAAATGGACCAGCGCAAGAGTTTTGGGTTTTCCCCCCGCATCTGCATCAGCCATTGCAGGGGTCGATGGTCGGTTTGTACCCGGAAGTGGGTACCGAAGAGATAGGGTCGGAGCTTTTTGAGGGCCCACACTACTGCAAATGCCTCCCTCTCGATGGTGCTCCAACGCTGTTCTCGGGCCAGGAGACGTCGACTGATGAAGGCCACCGGCTGGTCATGACCTTCGGGGTTCAACTGAGAGAGGACGGCTCCGATGCCGTGGTCGGAGGCGTCGGTCTGCACCACAAATTCCCGACTGTAATCGGGGGCCTGGAGCACCGGGGCGGTGCACAGGGCGGCCTTCAGCTCCTCGAAGGCCGCTTGACAATCAGGAGTCCAGTTGACCCGCTTCGGTTGGTTCTTGGATGTGAGACCCGTGAGGGGCCCCACGATGCTGCCGTAGTCCTTCACGAACCGCCGGTAGTAGCCGGTGAGCCCCAGGAAGGCTCGGACTTCGGTCTGGGTAACGGGGGGCTGCCAGGACTGGATGGCAGCAATCTTAAGTTGTAGTGGGGCCACCAGCCCGCTCCCCACTTGGTGCCCAAGGTAGGTCACAGACCCTTGGCCAATCTGGCACTTGCCGGCCTTAATGGTGAGGCCGGCCCGCTGGAGGGCGTGTAGGACCTCCTGGAGGTGACGGAGGTGGTCGGACCAGTGGCGGCTGTATACAGCGATATCGTCCAGGTAGGCAGCGCTGAATTCTTCAAGTCCCGCCAAGACCTGGTTCACAAGGCGTTGGAACGTGGCGGGGGCATTCTTCATGCCAAAGGGCATGACCTTAAATTGATAGTGGCCATCGGGGGTAGAGAAGGCTGACCGTTCCTGGGCCCTGGGTGTGAGGCCGATCTGCCAGTAGCCCGCCGTTAGGTCGAAGATACTAAGGTAGCGGGCGGCACCCAGCCGGTCGATCAGCTCGTCTGCTCGGGGGATGGGATGAGCGTCGGTCCGGGTGACAGCGTTCAAGCCCCGGTAGTCGACGCAGAATCTCAGTTCAGGGACGGAGCCGGGGGCAGCGGCCTTGGGAACTAATACGACCGGACTGGCCCAGGGACTGTCCGAGGGCTTGATGACCCCGATCGTGAGCATCTTGGCCACTTCCTCCTGTATGCAGGCCCGTACCCGATCTGGTACGCGGTAGGCCCGGTGCCGGACAGGGGGACTGTCCCCGGTGTCTACGTCGTGCAGACACCAGGGGGTGACCCCGGGGGTGAGGGAGAACAGGGCAGCGAACTGCAGCAGGAGGTCCCGGCAGTCCTGGCGTTGCTCCGAAGTGAGGGCGTCAGAGAGCCGGACCCCGTCCACGGAGCCGTCCTTCTCCTGAGTCTTCAGGAGATCCGGGAGGGGCTCGGAGTCTTCTTCCGTGCCACTGTCTGTAGCCATCAAGAGGCTTAGTTCGGATCGCACAAAGTGTGGTTTGAGCCGGTTGGTGTGGAGGACCCGAAGGGGGTTCCGGGAAGACCCCATGTCGATGAGGTAAGTGACGGGGCTTTTGCGCTCGACCACTTTGAAGGGCCCCGTCCACTTATCCTGCAAGGCACATGGTTCGGTGGGGGACATCACCCATACTTGCTGCCCAGGCTCGAATTCAACGGAGGAGGCATTGTGATCATACCACCTCTTCATGTCCTCCTGGCTGGCCTCGAGGTTCGCCTTGGCCATCTCCCTGAAGCGCCGGGTCTGGTTTCGTAAGGCCAGGATGTATTTGAAGACGTCTGGAGGGGTCGTGAGGGGGGCCATCTCCCAACCTTCCTTGACTAGGCTGAGGGGCCCTCGCACAGGGTGCCCGTAGAGGAGTTCAAAGGGGCTAAAACCGAGGGACTTCTGGGGAACTTCTCGGTAGGCGAAGAGGAGGCACGGGAGCAGTACATCCCACTGGCGACGGAGAGGCTCTTCCAATCCCCCAATCATCCCTTTGAGAGTGCGGTTAAAACGCTCCACTAGTCCGTTCCCTTGGGGGTGATAGGGGGTCGTGAATCTGTAGGTGACCCCGCATTGTTGCCAGAGGGACTTCATGTATTTGGATATGAAATTCGTACCTCGGTCGCTGACGACTTCTCGGGGGAAGCCTACCCGGGAGAAGATCCCCATCAGGGCCCGGCCAACCACCGGAGCGGTCACTGTCCGTAGGGGCACCGCCTCGGGGTAGCGGGTGGCATGGTCCACTAGTACCAAGATGAACCTGTGTCCTTGCGCCGTGCGGGGGTCCAGAGGTCCCACAATGTCTATCCCCACCCTCTCGAACGGGGTGGTGACCACAGGGAAGGGTTGCAGAGGGGCTTTCAGCTTCCGACCACTCTTCCCGCTGGCTTGGCACGTGGGGCAAGATCGGCAGTGGTTCAGGACGTCATTCCTCATTTTCGGCCAGAAAAAGTGGGTCACCAGGCGACTGTACGTTTTGTCCTGGCCCAGGTGTCCAGCCAGGGGGACGTCGTGGGCCAGGTTGAGCAGAAAGTCTCGGAAGCGGAGCGGTACCACCAGAACTCGACCGGCCCCCAGCTCGGCGATTCTTTGCTCGCTGTAGAGCAGGTCGTTATCCCAGTAGACCCAGTGGGTTCCGGTGGTGTCCCCGGCGTTTTGGGTGCTGGCTTGTTGGCGGAGTCCCTCGAGGGAGGGACAGGTCTTTTGTTCCTGGCGGAACTGTTCTTGGGTGGGCCCCCCCTTCTTGCCGCCACTGAGCCAGATCCGGGAGGTCCTGGTGTTGCGCGTCTTCTTCGGTAGTCGGGTCCGGGAGGTCGGACTCGCCGTTGTCCTCTACGGGGGCAACCGGGGGCGGAGGTGCTGGCCATTCGGTTTCTTCTGATCGGGGGGCAGCACGGGCGGCCATGGATCGGGTGGTTACGCAGGCCCAGTCCGGGAGGCCCAGCATCCCCAAGTGCTCTCTTTTCTCGACGGTGGCCCACGGGGAACTCTCGAGGTCATTCCCCAGGAGGCAGTCCACGGGGGCATCGTCCCGGACCGTCACCTTCAGTAGGCCGGAGACCCCTCCCCATTCAAACGGGACGCAGGCCATCTTACACATGCTCTCAGAGTTATCCGCCGAGCGGACGGGGCAGAGAATGTTCGGCAGGATCTGCTCGGGCTTTACCAGGTGACAGCGGACGGCCGTCACGCTGGCGCCGGTGTCACGCAAGGCCTCGGCTCTCTGTCCATTAATGGTCACCCACTGACCGTATTTTCTGGTGTTGGCGGGTAGGGGAGCCCGCGGAACCATGTCTCTTCCCCCTAAGCATGCCAGGACCATGGCGGCCGGTTCCCACCCTTGCTGGGCCGGCTCATACTCTTCGGGTCCCTCCGATGATTGCTCTTCCCCGAGGGCAGCGGCAGCTACCTGGCGGGGCTTGGGTGTTTGGTTGTGCGGGCAGCTCGGGTCATTGGCGTAGTGGCCGACTCGCTGGCATCGGTGGCACGTGACGTTGGCCCGGAACCCAGGACGCAACGGGGGGTTGCTCCGGCCGGCCGGAGGCGGGGTGCTGGCCACGGGGGTTGCCGGCAAGGCGTCTCTCCCTCGCCCCTGGCCTCCTCCTCCACCCCGAGGACGGTGCTGGCTTTGGTTGCTTCGATTCTGCTCGTGTGGCCCTCTCCGGCCCACTCGGGTGCTTTCCCATCGGTCAGCTTCGGCGGCGAGCTGCCGGGGGTCAGTCAGCTTACTGTCGAGTAGGTGCTGCCTGAGCTCGACGAAACAGTTGTTTGACAGGTGCTCCCATACCATAAGGTTGAAGAGTTGTTCGTAGGTGGTGACCTGACTTCCCTTGATCCAACCCTCGAAGGCCCGGCTGAAATAGTTCACGTATTCTACCCAAGTTGTACCTGGGATCCGGGTGCAGTCTCGGAACCTCTGGCGGTACATCTCGGGCGTGAGGCCGTAGCGGGCGAGGAGGGCAGCCTTCACGTGGTCGTAGGACGACATTTGGTGATCGGGGAGCTGTAGTAGGGCATCGCGACCCTCGTTGATAAATCTCCCCCAAAGTCCGGCTCCCCAATCACTCCGGTCGATCCGGTGGGAGGTCATTGCGATCTCATAGGCTTTAAACCACTGTTGTATGTCGTCTTCTCGGACATACTCGCGGACCACATCCTTGGGGATGTGAACTTTTTTCTCAATTGGCCCCGGGGTGTGTGGTCGCTCAGGCACCCCCAGTTCCTTATTCTGTTTGCGCAGTTCTATTTCCGCCAGTCGGCGCTCGTGCTCGAGCGTTATTTTTTTCTCTTCCAGCTCTCTCTGTCTCTGCTTTTCTTCTCGTTCCTCTCGAAGCCGCATATGCTCGAGGTTGAGTTTCTGTTCAGCTAACTTGAGTTCCCCATCCATCTTGAGTCGTGCCATCTCTAATTCGTGTAATCTGACTCTGTCTCTTTCTCGTATCTCCTCCTGCGAGAGGCCCGTTCCCCGTTCCTCGGGAGCCGTGGCGTTCCCCTCTGGTGTGATGCTGTTTTGGTCTGGTGTGACGCTGCTTTGGTCGGAGGGTCCTGCGACCCCAGTTTCTGTCCATGACTCAAGAGCGCGCTTTAGATCATCCTTGGTACTCAGGCCGGTGGTAGCAATGCCAAGTTCTATGCAAAATTGTCTCAGTTCGCGGTGGTTGTATTCTTCTAATTTCTCCATTTGGAACTTCTCGGTGGAGCTGCTATCTTTGGTCGACATCGTGTTTTGTCGTGGGGTGAGCTACTCTCTGTACGATTACGCGTTGATTCGGATCGCGCCGCTGGCCACCAATGTTAGAAAAGGTAGACGGACCGGGAGGGTCGGCCGGGGTCAGGAGGAGAGGTCTCCGGGGAGAGCCGTCTCCAGCGATCGTACAGACAAGTAACTTCCCCCCCCCACAGACAGATATCACACACGGATAAGGTTCAGCGTTCTTTATAAGCACTTATTTAAGGTACGGTTGAATGGTACAAGGAGGTCTGGACTCAGGGGTCCCCTCGATTAGAGTCTCGCAAGGTAGGGAAGGGGGTAGCGGGGCAGTCTATTTACCAATCAGGTAGTTCTGATGAGATGATGATGAGCTCACAATCCTCGAGCTTGGTGGTTAGGTGGTACGGGCCGCGGCAGCGCCAGCAGGTCCCGGTGTGGATGGTCGATACAACGGGCCGCGGCAGCGCCAGCAGGTCCCCGGAAGATATACGGTCCGCGGCAGCGCCAGCAGGTCCCGGTGAGGATGGTCGTTACAACGGGCCGCGGCAGCGCCAGCAGGTCCCCGGGAGATATACGGTCCGCGGCAGCGCCAGCAGGTCCCGGTGAGGATGGTCGTTACAACGGGCCGCGGCAGCGCCAGCAGGTCCCAGGAAGATGACTGTTGCAGAAGGCCGCGGCAGCGCCAGCAGGCAGGACGATGGTTCACAAGAGCGGGCTACGGCAGCGCCAGTAGACCGTCAAGGTTGAGTTCACTCGGTGTCTCTCGACTCCAGGATACAACTGCCTTCCTGCTCCGGAGCTGCCTCAGTTATAGGGCTGGTGCCCTTTGATGTCCGGACCCTCGCACTTGGAGGTCGGAGGGTCCGGGATGAAGGTGTCCAGACACCCAGCAGGGGGTGGAGCCAGTGCCTGGGGGAGCTGGGGGCGATCGGCACCTGGCGGGGGAGAGCCCTTGACAGTTCGTTCTCCCATTGACTTGCCAAGTGGTCCGCTCACCTCCTGGGTGGATGGTGGTGCCGGGATGTCGGGGCCGGCCAGGCCCGGGGTTAGGGTCGAGGGGAGGCCATGCGGCCGCGTGGTGCAGGGCCCCCGATGGCGGCTTGACCCGGCCGGGGAAGCCGGTGGGGCTGGACCCCGTGATGAGTAGGGGTCCGAGGGCAGAGGGTCCGTCGGGAGACGGAGTACAGGTGCTTGTCGTGGGGATATGCCAGGTGGGCCGGAGTTCGGGCCCTGTCGAGCGGGGAGGGAGCAAGCCGTCTGTGAGGCCTGTCCAACAACAACCATACACACAACCACACTTGCACACACAACCACACCTGCACATACAACCACACACAACCACCCACACAACCGCACCCACACCCGCACAACCACACACACAGCCACACACACCCACACTCACACACACCCTCATACCATACCCACACACCACACCCACCCACAACCACCCCCACAACCACACACAACCCCCCACACACAACACACAACCCCCCACACACAACCACCACACACAACCACTACACACAACCACCACACACAACCACCACACACACAACCCAACACATACCACCACACACCCAACCACACCTGCACACACAGCCACACCCAACCACACAATCACACCCAACCCCCACCCAACACACCACACCCAACCCCCATACACAACCCCCATAACCACACACACAACCCCCACACACAACCCCCACACGCAACCACCACACACCACCACCACACACACCACCACACACACCACACACACACACACAACTGAACACACACAACCACACACACACAACTGAACACACACACAACCAAATACACACAACCCCCACAATCCCACACACAACCCCCACCACACACATAACCCCCACACACACAACCACCACACACAACCACATCCGCACACACAACCACACCCGTGCACACAACCACACCTGCACACATACCCCCACACATAATGCAACCCCCACACACAACCCCCACAATCACACACACAACCCCCACCACACACACAACCCCCACACGCACAACCACCATGCACAACCACCACGCACAACCACCACACACAACCACAACACACAACCACCACACACACAACCCAACACACACCACCATACACAACCAGTCCCGCACACACAGCCACACACAACCCCACAACCACACCCAGCCCACCACCCAACATGCACAACCCCCCACACACAACCCCCACAACCACACACAATCCCCACACGCACAACCACCACACACAACCACCACACACACAACCAACCACACACACATACACCAACCATATGCACAACCACATGCACAACCACAACCAAACACACAACCACACCCGCACAACCACACACAACCATACACACAACCACACCTGCACACACAACCACACCCGCACACAACCACACCTGCACACACAGCCACACCCGCACACACAGCCACACCTGCACATACAGCCACATACACAACCCCACCCAACCCCACACACAACTTCCCACACACAACACACAAGCCCCCCACACACAACCCCCCTCACACAACCCCCCACACAGCCCCCACAACCACATAACCCCACATGCACAACCCCCACATGCAACCACTGCACACACCACCACACACACAGAACTGAACACACTCTACCAAACACACACACAACCGACCACACACAACCACACAACCACACCCACACACACAACCACACCCGCGCACACAACCCCACACACAACACCACAAACAACACAACCCCCACCACACACACAACCCCCACACGTAAAACCACCATGTACAACCACCACACACAACCACCACACACAACCACCACACACAACCTCCACACACATCCACCACACACAACCACCACACACACAACCACACACACAACCCAACACACACCACCACACACACAACCACACCTGCACACAGCCCAACCACAACCGCACCCAACCACACCCAACCCCCACCCAACACACCACACACAGCCCCAATACACAACCCCACAACCACACATGCAACCCCCACACACATAACCCCCACACGCAACCACCACACACCACCACCACACACACCACCATACACACCACCACACACACCACCATACACCACACACCCAACCCCACACACAACCACATCCGCAATCGCACCCACACCCGCACACCACAACCACACACACAGCCACACACAACCACACCCAACCACAACCACACACACAACCACACCCACAACCCCACAAATACAACCACACACGACCACACACCCACACAACCAAACACATATACAACCAAACACACATACACAACCAACCACACACCCAACTGACCACACACAACCACACCTGCACACACAACCACACCCGCACACACAACCACACACAATCCCACACCCAACCACACACAACACACCACACACAACACCCCACACACAACACCCACATCACACACACAACCCTCACACACAACCCCCACACATAACCACCACACACAGCCACCACACACAACCACCACACACACCACCACACACACAACCGAACACACACACAACCGAACACATACACAACCGACCACACACAACCACACAAAACCACACACAACTGCACACACACCCACACACAACCGCACACACAACCACACGCACAACCACAAACAACCACACACTCACAGACCCACACACAACCACACACAACACACAGCCCCCCACATACACCCGCTCCCACACACAACCACACAACCATACACACAACCACACACAACTGCACACACACAACTGCACACAAGGCCACACACAACTGCACACACACAACCCCACACACAGCCACACACACACCACCACACACACCACACCCAACCACACCCACACCCAACCACACACACCCACAACCACCCACAACCACACCCACAACCACCCACAACCACACCCCCACACAACCACCCACCACACACACAACCACACAGCCCCACACACAACCACACACACAACCCCCCACGCACAACCACCGCACATACCACACCCAACCACACCCACCCACAACCACACCCATAACCACACCCCCACACAACCACACACAACCATACACACAACCACACCTGCACACACAACCACACCTGTACATACAACCACACACAACCACCCACACAACCGCACCCATACCCGCACAACACACACAGCCACACACAGCCACACTCACACACACCCTCATACCATACCCACACACCACACCCACCCACAACCACCCCCACAACCACACCCAACCCCACACACAACCCCCCACACACAACACACAACCCCCCACACACAACCACCACACACAACCACCACACACAACCACTACACACACAACCCAACACACACCACCACACACACAACCACACCTGCACACACAGCCACACCCAACCACACAATCACACCCAAACCCCCCACCCAACACACCACACACAACCCCCACAACCACACACACAACCCCCACACACACAACCCCCACACACAACTACCACATACCACCACCACACACACCACCACACACACCACCACACAACCACACACACCACACACACACACACACACAACTGAACACACACAACCACACACACACAACTGAACACACACATAACCAAATACA
Organism: Triturus cristatus; assembly: GCF_964204655.1. Taxonomy (NCBI): domain Eukaryota; kingdom Metazoa; phylum Chordata; class Amphibia; order Caudata; family Salamandridae; genus Triturus; species Triturus cristatus. The sequence goes on from NC_140579.1 coordinate 951,313,224, forward strand.
CACAACCCCCACAATCCCACACACAACCCCCACCACACACACAACCCCCACACGCACAACCACCACACACAACCACCACACACAACCACATCCGCACACACAACCACACCCGTGCACACAACCACACCCGCACATACAACCCCACACAACCCCACACACAACGCAACCCCCCACACACAACCCCCACAATCACACACACAACCCCCACCACACACACAACCCCCACACGCACAACCACCATGCACAACCACCACGCACAACCACCACACACAACCACCACACACAACCACCACACACACAACCCAACACACACCACCACACACAACCACACCCGCACACACAGCCACACACAACCCCACAACCACACCCAACCCCCCACCCAACATGCACAACCCCCTACACACAACCCCCACAACCACACACAATCCCCACACGCACAACCACCACACACAACCACCACACACACAACCAACCACACACACATACACCAACTACACGCACAAGCACATGCACAACCACAACCAAACACACAACCACACCCGCACAACCACACACAACCATACACACAACCACACCTGCACACACAACCACACCCGCACACAACCACACCTGCACACACAGCCATACCCGCACACACAGCCACACCTGCACATACAGCGACATACACAACCACACCCAAACCCACACACAACTTCCCACACACAACACACAAGCCCCCCACACACAACCCCCCTCACACAACCCCCCACACAGCCCTCACAACCACACAACCACCACACACACAACCCAACACACACCACCACACACACAACCACACCTGCACACAGCCCAACCACAACCGTACCCAACCACACCCAACCCCCACCCAACACACCACACACAGCCCCCATACACAACCCCCACAACCACACATGCAACCCCCACACACATAACCCCCACACCCAACCCCACACACAACCACATCCGCAATCGCACCCACACCCGCACACCACAACCACACACACAGCCACACACAACCACACCCAACCACAACCACACACACAACCACACCCACAACCCCACAAATACAACCACACACGACCACACACCCACACAACCAAACACACACACACAACCAACCACACACACAACCGACCACACACAACCACACCTGCACACACAACCATACCCGCACACATAACCACACACAATCCCACACACAACCACACACAACACCCCACACACAACTGTTAGAAAGGGTAGACGGACCGGGAGGGTCGGCCGGGGTCAGGAGGAGAGGTCTCCAGGGAGAGCCATCTCCAGCGATCGTACAGACAAGTAACTTCCCCCCCCCACAGACAGATACCACACACGGATAAGGTTCAGGGTTCTTTATAAGCACTTCTTAGGGTATGGTTGAATGGTACAAGGAGGTCTGGACTCAGGGGTCCCCTCGATTCAAGTCTCTCAAAGCAGGGTAAGGGGTAGCGGGACAGTCTGTCTACCAGTCAGGTAGTTTGGATGAGATGATGATTAGCTCACAATCCTCGAGCTTAGTTGGTACGGGCCGCGGCAGCGCCAGCAGGTCCCGGTGGAGATGGTCGGTACACGGTCCGCGGCAGCGCCAGCAGGTCCCAGTGGAGATGGTCGAGGTACGGTCCGCGGCAGCGCCAGCAGGTCCCAGTGGAGATGGTCGAGGTACGGTCCGCGGCAGCGCCAGCAGGTCCCGGTGAGGATGGTCGTTACAACGGGCCGCGGCAGCGCCAGCAGGTCCCGACGAGGATGGATGTTGTAGAAGGCCGCGGCAGCGCCAGCAGGCAGGACGATGGTTCACAAGAGCGGGCTACGGCAGCGCCAGTAGTCCATCAAGGCTGAGTTCTCTCGGTGTCTCTCGACTCCAGGATACAACTGCCTTCCTGCTCCGGAGTGGCCCCAGTTATAGGGCAGCCGCCCTTTGATGTCCGGACCCTCGCACTTGGAGGTCGGAGGGCCCGGGATGAAGGTGTCCAGACACCCCGCAGGGGGTGGAGCCAGCGCCTGGGGGAGCTGGAGGCGATCGGCACCTGGCGGGGGAAGAGCTCTTGACACTTCGTCCTCCCATTGACCTGCCAAGTGGTCCGCTCACCTCCCGGGTGGATGGTGGTGCCGGGATGTCGGGGCCGGCCAGGCCCGGGGTTAGGGTCGGGGCTAGGCCACGCGGCCTCGTGGTGCAGGGCCCAAGATGGCGGCTTGAACCGGCCGGGGGAGCCGGTGGGGCTGGGCCCCGTGATGAGTAGAGGTCCGAGGGCAGAAGATCCGTCGTGAGACGGGGTACAGGTGCTTTTCGTGGGTTATGCCTGGTGGGCCGGAGCTCGGGCCCTGTCGTGCGGGGAGGGAGCAAGCCCTTCGTGTGGCCTGTCCAACATGCGTCCCCCCCAGCTGAAGGTGGGGAGAGTCACCCATCTCCTTGGGGACTCTCTTCGTCGAGGCGGAAAAAGCGGGACAGGCCATCCGCGTTGGCGTGGTCTTGGCCTGGTCGGTGCTCCACAGTGAAGTCCATTCCCTGCAGGGAAATGGACCAGCGCAAGAGTTTTGGGTTCTCCCCCCGCATCTGCATCAGCCACTGCAGGGGTCGATGGTCGGTTTGTACCCGGAAATGGGTACCGAAGAGATAGGGCCGGAGCTTTTTGAGGGCCCACACCACTGCGAAGGCCTCCCTCTCGATGGTGCTCCAGCGCTGTTCTCGGGCCAGGAGACGTCGACTGATGAAGGCCACCGGCTGGTCATGACCTTCGGGGTTTAACTGAGAAAGAACGGCTCCGATGCCGTGGTCGGAGGCGTCGGTCTGTACCACGAATTCCCGACTGTAATCGGGGGCCTGGAGCACAGGGGCGGTGCACAGGGCGGCCTTCAGCTTCTCGAAGGCCGCTTGACAATCGGGGGTCCAGTTAATCCGCTTTGGTTGGTTCTTGGACGTGAGACCCGTGAGGGGCCCCACGATGCTGCCGTAGTCCTTCACGAACCGCCGGTAGTAGCCGGTGAGCCCCAAGAAGGCTCGGACCTCGGTCTGGGTGACGGGGGGCTGCCAGGACTGGATGGCAGCAATCTTAAGTTGTAGCGGGGCCACCAGCCCGCTTCCCACTTGGTGCCCAAGGTAGGTCACAGACCCTTGGCCAATTTGGCACTTGCCGGCCTTAATTGTGAGGCCGGCCCGCTGGAGGGCCTGTAGGACCTCTTGGAGGTGACGGAGGTGGTCGGGCCAGTGGCGGCTGTATACAGCGATATCGTCCAGGTAGGCAGCGCTGAACTCTTCGAGCCCCGCCAAGACCTGGTTCACGAGGCGTTGAAACGTGGCGGGGGCATTCTTCATGAAGAAGGGCATGACCTTGAATTGGTAGTGGCCATCGGGGGTAGAGAAGGCTGACCGTTCCTGAGCCCTGGGTGTGAGGCCGATCTGCCAGTAGCCCGCTGTTAGGTCGAAGATACTGAGGTAGCGGGCGGCCCCCAGCCGGTCGATCAGCTCGTCTGCTCGGGGGATCGGATGAGCGTCGGTCCGGGTGACAGCGTTCAAGCCCCGGTAGTCGACGCAGAATCTCAGTTCCGGTGCGGTGCCGGGGGCAGCGGCTTTGGGGACCAATACAACCGGACTGGCCCAGGGACTGTCCGAGGGCTCGATGACCCCGATTGTGAGCATCTTGGCCACCTCCTCCTGTATGCAGGCCCGTACCCGATCTGGTACGCGGTAGGCCCGGTGTCGGACAGGGGGACTGTCCCCGGTGTCCACGTCGTGCAAACACCAAGGGGTGACCCCGGGGGTGAGGGAGAACAGGGTAGCAAACTGCAGCAGGAGGTTCCGGCAGCCCTGGCGTTGCTCCGAAGTGAGGGTGTCAGAGAGCCGGACCCCGTCCACGGAGCCGTCATTCTCCTGAGTCTTCAGAAGATCTGGGAGGGGCTCGGAGTCCTCCTCTGCCCCACTGTCTGTAGCCATCAGGAGGCTGAGTTCTGAGCGCACAAAGTGTGGTTTGAGTCGGTTGGTGTGGAGGACCCGAAGGGGGTTCCGGGAGGTCCCCAGGTCGATGAGGTAAGTGACGGGGCTTTTGCGCTCGACCACTTTGAAGGGCCCCGTCCACTTATCTTGCAAGGCACATGGTTCGGTGGGGGACATCACCCATACTTGTTGTCCAGGCTCGAACTCAACGGAGGAGGCATTGTGATCATACCACTTCTTCATGTCCTCCTGGCTGGCCTCGAGGTTCGCCTTGGCCATCTCTCTGAAGCGCCGGGTCTGGTTGCGTAGGGCCAGGAGGTATTTGAAGACGTCTGGAGGGGTCTTTAGGGGGGGCCATCTCCCAACCTTCTTTTACTAGGCTGAGGGGCCCTCGCACAGGGTGCCCGTACAGGAGTTCGAAAGGGCTAAAACCGAGGGACTTCTGGGGAACTTCTCGGTAAGCGAAGAGGAGGCACGGGAGTAGTACATCCCACTGGCGACGGAGGGGCTCTTCCAATCCCCCAATCATCCCCTTGAGGGTGCGGTTAAAACGCTCCACTAGTCCGTTCCCTTGGGGGTGATAGGGGGTCGTGAATCTGTAGGTGACCCCGCATTGTTGCCAGAGGGACTTCATGTATTTGGATATAAAGTTCGTGCCTCGGTCGCTGACGACTTCTCGGGGGAAGCCTACCCGGGAGAAGATCCCCATTAGGGCCCGGCCAACCACCGGAGCTGTCACGGTCCGTAGGGGCACCGCCTCGGGGTAGCGGGTGGCATGGTCCACCAGTACTAAGATGAACCTGTGTCCTTGTGCCGTGCGGGGGTCCAGAGGCCCCACGATGTCTATCCCCACCCTTTCGAACGGGGTGGTGACCACAGGGAAGGGTTGCAGAGGGGCTTTCAGCTTCCGACCACTCTTCCCGCTGGCTTGGCATGTGGGGCAAGATCGGCAGTGGTTCAGGACGTCGTTCCTCATTTTCGGCCAGAAAAAGTGGGTCACTAGGCGGCTGTACGTTTTATCCTGGCCCAGGTGTCCAGCCAGGGGGACATCGTGGGCCAGGTTGAGCAGAAAGTCTCTGAAGCGGAGAGGTACCACCAGTACTCGACCGGCCCCCAGCTCGGCGATTCTTTGCTCGCTGTATAGCAGGTCGTTATCCCAGTAGACCCAGTGAGTTCCGGTGGAGTCCCCTGTGTTCTGGGCGCTGGCTTGTTGGCGGAGTCCCTCGAGGGAGGGACAGGTCTTTTGTTCCTGGCAGAACTGTTCTTGGGTGGGCCCCCCTTCTTGACGCCACTGAGCCAGGTCAGGAAGGTCCTGGGTTTGCGCGTCCCCTTCGGTCGTCGAGTCTGGGAGGCTGGCCTCGTCGTTGTCTTCTACTGGGGCGACTGGGGGCGGGGGTGCTGGCCATTCTGGTTCTTCTGATCGAGGGACGGCACGGGCGGCCATGGACCGGGTGGTTATGCAGGCCCAGTCCGGGAGGCCCAGCATCCCCAGGTGCTCTCTTCTCTCAACGGTGGCCCACGGGGAACTCTCGAGGTCATTCCCCAGGAGGCAGTCCACGGGGGCATCGTCCCGGACCGTCACCTTCAACAGGCCAGAGACCCCTCCCCATTCGAATGGGACGCAGGCCATTTGACACATACTTTCAGAGTTGTCTGCCGAGCGGACGGGGCAGAGAATGTTCGGCAGGATCTGCTCGGGCTTCACCAGGTGACAGCGGACGGCCGTCACACTGGCGCCTGTGTCACGCAAGGCCTCGGCTCGTTGTCCATTAATGGTCACCCACTGACCGTATTTCCTGGTGTTAGCGGGTAGGGGAGCCCGCGGGACCATGTCTCTTCCCCCTAAGCACGCCAGGACCATGGCGGCCGGTTCCCACTCTTGCTGGGCCGGCTCATACTCCTCTGGTTCCTCCAATGATCGCTCTTCCCCCAGGGCGGCGGCAGCTACCTGGCGGGGCTTGGGTGTTTGGTTCTGCGGGCAGCTCGGGTCATTGGCGTAGTGGCCGACTCGCTGGCATCGGTGGCACGTGACGTTGGCTCGGACCCCAGGACGCCACGGGGGGTTGCCCCGACCGGCCGGAGCCGGGGTGCTGGCCACGGGTGTTGCGGGCAAGGCGTCTCTCCCTCGCCCCTGGCCCCCTCCTCCTCCCCGAGGACGGTGCTGGCCTTGGTTGTTTCTGTTCTGTTCGTGTGGCCCCCTCCGGCCCACTCGGGTGCTTTCCCATCGGTCAGCTTCGGCGGCGAGCTGCCGGGGTCAGTCAGCTTACTGTCGAGGAGGTGCTGCCTGAGCTCGACGAAGCAGTTGTTTGACAGGTGCTCCCATACCATCAGGTTAAAGAGTTGTTCGTAGGTGGTGACCTGGCTCCCCTTTATCCAACCCTCGAAGGCACGGCTGAAATAGTTCACGTATTCTACCCAAGTTGTACCTGGGATCCGGGTGCAATCTCTGAACCTCTGGCGGTACATCTCGGGTGTGAGGCCGTAGCGGGTGAGGAGGGCAGCCTTCATGTGGTCGTAGGACGACATTTGGTGATCTGGGAGCTGCAGTAGGGCATCGCGACCCTCGTTGATAAACCTCCCCCAAAGTCCGGCTCCCCAATCACTCCGGTCGATCCGGTGGGAGGTCATGGCGATCTCGTAGGCTTTAAACCACTGTTGTATGTCGTCTTCTCGGACATACTCGCGGACAACATCCTTGGGGATGTGGACTTTTTTCTCGATTGGCCCCGGGGTGTGTGGTCGCTCAGGCACCCCCAGTTCCTTATTCTGTTTCCGAAGTTCTATTTCCGCTAGTTGGCGCTCGTGCTCGAGCGTTATTTTTTTCTCCTCCAGCTCCCTCTGTCTCTGCTTCTCTTCTCGTTCATCTCGTAGCCGCATGTGCTCGAGGTTGAGTTTCTGTTCAGCTAACTTGAGTTCCCCATCCATCTTGAGTCGTGCCATTTCCAACTCGTGCAATCTGGTTCTTTCTCTTTCTCGGATCTCCTCCTGCGAGAGGCCCGTTCCCCGCTCCTCGGGAGCCGTGGCGTTCCCCTCTGGTGTGATGCTGCTTTGGTCGGAGGGTCCGGCGACCCCAGTTTCTGTCCACGACTCTAGGGCGTGTTTTAGATCATCCTTGGTACTCAGGCCGGTGGTAGCAATGCCAAGTTCTATGCAGAATTGTCTCAGTTCGCGGTGGTTGTATTCTTCTATTTTATCCATTTGGAATTTCTCGGTGGAGTTGCTATCTTTGGCTGACATTGTGTTTTTGTCGTGGGGTGAGCTACTCTCTGTACGATTACGCGTTGATTCGGATCGCGCCGCTGGCCACCAATGTTAGAAAGGGTAGACGGACCGGGAGGGTCGGCCGGGGTCAGGAGGAGAGGTCTCCAGGGAGAGCCGTCTCCAGCGATCGTACAGACAAGTAACTTCCCCCCCCCACAGACAGATACCACACACGGATAAGGTTCAGGGTTCTTTATAAGCACTTCTTAGGGTACGGTTGAATGGTACAAGGAGGTCTGGACTCAGGGGTCCCCTCGATTCAAGTCTCTCAAAGCAGGGTAAGGGGTAGCGGGACAGTCTGTCTACCAGTCAGGTAGTTTGGATGAGATGATGATTAGCTCACAATCCTCGAGCTTAGTTGGTACGGGCCGCGGCAGCGCCAGCAGGTCCCGGTGGAGATGGTCGGTACACGGTCCGCGGCAGCGCCAGCAGGTCCCAGTGGAGATGGTCGAGGTACGGTCCGCGGCAGCGCCAGCAGGTCCCAGTGGAGATGGTCGAGGTACGGTCCGCGGCAGCGCCAGCAGGTCCCGGTGAGGATGGTCGTTACAACGGGCCGCGGCAGCGCCAGCAGGTCCCGACGAGGATGGATGTTGTAGAAGGCCGCGGCAGCGCCAGCAGGCAGGACGATGGTTCACAAGAGCGGGCTACGGCAGCGCCAGTAGTCCGTCAAGGCTGAGTTCTCTCGGTGTCTCTCGACTCCAGGATACAACTGCATTCCTGCTCCGGAGTGGCCCCAGTTATAGGGCAGCCGCCCTTTGATGTCCGGACCCTCGCACTTGGAGGTCGGAGGGCCCGGGATGAAGGTGTCCAGACACCCCGCAGGGGGTGGAGCCAGCGCCTGGGGGAGCTGGAGGCGATCGGCACCTGGCGGGGGAAGAGCTCTTGACACTTCGTCCTCCCATTGACCTGCCAAGTGGTCCGCTCACCTCCCGGGTGGATGGTGGTGCCGGGATGTTGGGGCCGGCCAGGCCCGGGGTTAGGGTCGGGGCTAGGCCACGCGGCCTCGTGGTGCAGGGCCCAAGATGGCGGCTTGAACCGGCCGGGGGAGCCGGTGGGGCTGGGCCCCGTGATGAGTAGAGGTCCGAGGGCAGAAGATCCGTCGTGAGACGGGGTACAGGTGCTTTTCGTGGGTTATGCCTGGTGGGCCGGAGCTCGGGCCCTGTCGTGCGGGGAGGGAGCAAGCCCTTCGTGTGGCCTGTCCAACAACAACACCCCACACACAACACCCACATCACACACACAACCCCCACACACAACCACCACACACAGCCACCACACACAACCACCACACACACCACCACACACACAACCGAACACACACACAACCGAACACATACACAACCGACCACACACAACCACACAAAACCACATACAACTGCACACACACCCACACACAACCGCACACACAACCACACGCACAACCACAAACAACCACACACTCACAGACCCACACACAAACACACCCAACACACAGCCCCCCACATACACCCGCTCCCACACACAACCACACAACCATACACACAACCACACACAACCGCACACACACAACTGCACACAAGGCCACACACAACTGCACACACACAACCCCACACACAGCCACACACACACCACCACACACACCATACCCAACCACACCCACACCCAACCACACACACCCACAACCACCCACAACCACACCCACAACCACCCACAACCACACCCCACATAACCACCCACCACACACACAACCACACAGCCCCACACACAACCACACACACAACCCCCCACGCACAACCACCACACATACCACACCCAACCACACCCACCCACAACCACACCCACAACCACACCCCCACACAACCACACACAACCATACACACAACCACACCTGCACACACAACCACACCTGCACATACAACCACACACAACCACACACAACCACCCACACAACCGCACCCACACCCGCACAACCACACACACAGCCACACACAGCCACACTCACACACACCCTCATACCATACCCACACACCACACCCACCCACAGCCACCCCCACAACCACACCCAACCCCACACACAACCCCCCACACACAACACACAACCCCCCACACACAACCACCACACACCACCACCACACACAACCACACCTGCACACACAGCCACACCCAACCACACAATCACACCCAACCCCCCACCCAACACACCACACACAACCCCCACAACCACACATACAACCCCCACACGCAACTACCACACACCACCACCACACACACCACCACACACACCACCACACAACCACACACACCACACACACACACACAACTGAACACACACAACCACAGACACACAACTGAACACACACACAACCAAATACACACAACCCCCACAATCCAACACACAACCCCCACCACACACACAACCCCCACACGCACAACCACCACACACAACCACCACACACAACCACATCCGCACACACAACCACACCCGTGCACACAACCACACCCGCACACACAACCCCACACAACCCCACACACAACACAACCCCCCACACACAACCCCCACAATCACACACACAACCCCCACCACACACACAACCCCCACACGCACAACCACCATGCACAACCACCACGCACAACCACCACACACAACCACCACACACAACCACCACACACACAACCCAACACACACCACCACACACAACCACACCCGCACACACAGCCACACACAACCCCACAACCACACCCAACCCCCCACCCAACATGCACAACCCCCCACACACAACCCCCACAACCACACACAATCCCCACATGCACAACCACCACACACAACCACCACACACAACCAACCACACACACATACACCAACCACATGCACAACCACATGCACAACCAAACACACAACCACACCCGCACAACCACACACAACCATACACACAACCACACCTGCATACACAACCACACCCGCACACAACCACACCTGCACACACAGCCATACCCGCACACACAACCACACCTGCACATACAGCCACATACACAACCACACCCAAACCCACACACAACTTCCCACACACAACACACAAGCCCCCCACACACAACTCCCCTCACACAACCCCCACATAGCCCCCACAACCACACAACCCCCACATGCACAACCCCTACATGCAACCACTGCACACACTACCACACACAACACCCGCACACACACAACCACACACACACCACACACACACAACTGAACACACACTACCAAACACACACACAACCGACCACACACAACCACACAACCACACAACCACACCTGCACACAGAACCACACCCGCACACACAACCACACCCCCACACACAACCCCACACACAACCCCACACACACAACACAACCCCCACACACAACCCCCACCACACACACAACCCCCACACGCACAACCCCCACACACACATCCCCCACACACAACCACCACACACAACCACCACACACAACCACCACACACATAACCCAACACACACCACCACACACACAACCACACCTGCACACACAGCCACACCCACACCCAACCACACCCAATCCCCCACCCAACACACCACACACAACCCCCATACACAACCCCCACAACCACACACACAACCCCCACACACACAACCCCCACACGCAACCACCACACACCACCACCACACGCAACCACCACACACCACCACCACACACACCACCACACACACCACCACACACCACACACCCAACTCACACACAACCACATCCGCAATCGCACCCACACCTGCACACCACAACCACATACAGCCACACCCAACCACAACCACACCACAACCCCACAAATACAACCACACAAGACCACACACACCCACACCACCAAACACACATACAACCAAATGCACACACACAACCGACCACACACCCAACCGACCACACACAACCACACCTGCACACACAATCACACCCGCACACACAACCACACACAATCCCACACCCAACCCCCCACAACCCCCCACACACAACCCCCCACACACAACCCCCCACACACAACGCCCACATCACACACACAACCCCCACACACAACCACCACACACAGCCACCACACACACAACCGAACACACACACAACTGAACACATATACAACCGACCACACAACCACACAAAACCACACACAACTGCACACACACCCGCACACAACCGCACACACAACCACACGCACAACCACAAACAATCACACACTCACAGACCCACATACAACCACACCCAACACACAGCCCCCCACACACACCCGCTCCCACACAACCACCCACAACGACACAACCACAACCATACACACAACCACACACACAACCGCACACACACAACTGCACACACAGCCACACACAACTGCACACACACAACCACACACACAGCCACACACACACCACCACACAAACCACACCCAACCACACACCCACAACCACACCCACCCACAACCACCCACAACCATACCCACAACCACCCACAACCACACCCCCACACAACCGACCACCACACACACAACCACACAGCCCTACACAATACCACACACGACCCCCCATGCACAACCACCGCACACACCACCCACAACCACACCTACAACCACACCCTCACACAACCGCACCCAACCATACACACAACCACACCTGCACACACATCCACACCCGCACATACAATCACACACAACCACCCACACAACCGCACCCACACCTGCACAACCACACACACAGCCACACACACACCTACACTCACACACACCCACATACCATACCCATGCCACACCCACCCACAACCACCCACACAACCACACACACAACCACACCCACACACACAACCACACCCGCACACACAACAACCACACCCGCACATAGCCACACCTGCACACACAGCCACACACAACCCCCACACACAACCACTGCACACACCACTGCACACACCACCACACACAACCACACCCGCATACACAGCCACATACACAACCACACCCAACCCCACACACACAACCCCACACACAACACACAACCCCCCACACACAACCCCCACAACCACACACACAACCCCCACATGCACAACCACCACACACAACCAACACACACAACCACACACATAACCCAACACACACCACCACACACACAACCACACATGCACACACAGCCACACACAATCCCACAACCACACCAAACCACACCCAACCCCCCACCCAACACGCACAACCCCCCACACACAACCCCCACAACCACACACAACCCCTACACACACACCCACCACACACAACCACCACACACACAACCAACCACACACACATACACAACAACCACACACACAACACCATGCACAACCACAACCACACACAACCATACACACAACCACACCCGCGTACACAACCACACCCGCATACACAACCACACCCGCACACACAACCACACCTGCGCACACAGCCACACCCGCACACAGCCACACCTGCACACAGCCACATACACAACCATACCCAACCCTACACACAACTTCCCACACAAGCCCCCCACACACAACCCCCACAACCACACACAACCCCCACATGCACAACCCCCACATGCACAACCCCCACACCCAACCACTGCACACACCACCACACACACACAACTGAACACACACACCATACACACACAACTGAACACACACTACCAAACACACACACAACCGACCACACACAACCACACCGCACAACCAACCACACCTGCGCACACAACCCCACACACAACCCCACACACACAACACAACCCCCACACACAACCCCCACCACACACACAACCCCCTACATGCACAACCACCATGCACAACCACCACGCACAACCACCACACACAACCACCATGCACAACCACCACGCACAACCACCACACACAACCACCACACACACAACCCAACACATACCACCACACACAACTACATCCGCACACACTACACCCGCACACACAGCAACACCCAACCACCCAACCATACCCAACCACACCTAACCCCCCACCCAACACACCACACACAACCCCCACAACCACACACACAACCCCCACACACACAACCCCCACACGCAACCACCACCACACCCACCACCACATACCACACACACAACCACACACACAACCACACACACAACCACACACACACAACTGAACACACACACAACCAAACACACACAACCCCCACAATCCCACACACAACCCCCACCAGACACACAACCCCCACATGCACAACCACCACACACAACCACCACGCACAACCATTACGCACAACCACCACACACAACCACCACACACAACCACCACACACAACCACCACACACAACCACTACACACAACCACTACACGCACAACCCAACACACACCACCACACCCGCACACACAGCCACACCCACAGCCACACACAACCACGCCCAACCCCCCACCCAACCCCCCACCCCACCCCCAACCCAACACACCACCCACAACCCCCACAACCACACACACAACCCCCACACACACAACCCCCACACACAACTGAACGCACCACACACACCACACACAACCACACACACACAACCGAACACACACAACTGAACACACACAACTGAACACACACAACTGAACACACAACACAACTGAACGCACACAACTGAACACACAACACAACTGAACACACACAACTGAACACACACACAACCAAACACACACACAACCACACACACACAACCACACACAACCACACCTGCACAACCCCCCACACACAACCCCCCACACACAACCCCCACACGCACAACCACCATGCACAACCACCATGCACAACCACCACGCACAACCACCACACACAACTACCATGCATAACCACCACGCACAACACAAACCCCACACACAACCCCACACACACAACCCCCACACACAACCCCCACACATACAACCACCACACACAACCACCACACACACCACCAACCACACACAACAACACACACACACACAACAACCACACGCACACCCGCATGCACAACCACAACCAAACACACAACCGCACAACCACACACACAACCATACACACAACCACACCCGCACACACAACCACACCCGCATACACAACCACACCTGCACACACAACCACACCTGCACACACAGCCACACACAACCACACCTGCACACACAGCCACACACACAACCACACCCAACCCCACACACAACCCCCACATGCAACTACCACACACTACCACACACACCACCACACACACCACCACACACCACACACACAACTGAACACACACCACCACTCACAACACTGAACACACACACAACCACACACAACTGAACACACACAACCAAACACACACACAACCAAACACACTCAACCACACAACCACACCCGTGCACACAACCACACCCACACACACAACCCAACACCCACCACCACACACAACTGAACACACACACAACTGAACACACACACAACTGAACACACACACAACTGAACACACACCACCACACATACCACCACACATACCACCACACATACCACCACACACCACCACACACACAACCGACAACACACAACCCCCCCCACACACAACCCCCCACACACAACCCCCTCACACAACCTCCCACACACAACCACACCTGCACACACAACCACTCACAATCCCACACACAACCCCCCACACACAACACACAACCCCCCTCACACAACCCCCCACACACAGCCCCCCCACACAACCCCCACAACCACACACAACTCCTACATGCACAACCCCCACACACCACCGCACACACCACCGCACACACCACCACACACACTACCACACACACCACCACCCACACAACCACACACAACCACACCAGCACACACAGCCACACACACAACCACACCCACACAACCACACCCAACCCCACACACAACCCCCCACACACAACACACAATCCCCCACACACAACCCCCACACAACTGCTACAACCACACACAACCCCCGACGCACCACCACACACACCACCACACACACAACCCAAACACAACCCACACAACCCAAACACAACCCACACAACCACACACACAACTAAACACACAAAACTGAACACACACAACCAAACACACACACACCACACACACACAACCACACACACATAACTGAACACACACACAACCAAACACACACAACCACACCCGCGCACACAACCACATCCGCACACACAACCCCCATACACAACCACCCACACAACCACAAACAACCCCACACAACCGCAATTGCACCCGCACACCACAACCACACAGACCACACCCACACCACACCCAACCACACACACAACCTTACCCGCACCCACAACCACACAAATACAATCACACACTCAGAACCATAACCCCACACCCAACCGCACACACAACCACACACCCAACTGCACACCCAACCACAACATACCCACACACCCACACAACCACACACAACCATACATACAACCACATACACAACCACACCACCACACACACAACCACACCGAACCACACATCCACACATACAACCACACACAACCACACATCCACACACACAACCACACACAACCACACATCCACACACACCCACACACACACAACCACACACACACAATCACACACAACCATCACACATAACCACACACACACCACCACATCCATACAGAACCACAACCACACACAGCCACAGACACACCATAACCAACCACACCCACAAACAACCACGCACACAACCACACACCCAACCACACACCCACAGCTGTACCTGCAACCATATCCGCACCCACCACACACAACCACACACAACCTAACACACACAACCACACCCGCACCCAACCACACCCGCACCCAACCACACACAACCACACCCACAACCACACAAATATAACCACATACAACCACACACACCCGCAACCGCACCCAACCACACACACAACCACAGCCACACACACAACCACAGCCACACACAACCACAGCCACACACAACCACAGCCACACACAACCACAGCCACACACACAACCACACACACAACAACAGCCACACATACAACCACAGCCACACACACAACCACAGCCACACACACAATTACACCCACACACAACCACAACCACTCACAACCACACCCAACCACAACCACACCCAACCACAACCACAGCCACAACACAACCACAGCCACACACACAACCACAGCCACACACAACCACAGCCACACACAACCACAGCCACACACAACCACAGCCACACACACAACCACAGCCACACACAAGCACAACCACTCACAACCACACCCAACCACACACACAACCACAGCCATACACAACCACAGCCACACACACCACCACAGCCACACATACCACCACAGCCACCCACAACCACACACAACCACAGCCACACACACAACCACAGCCACACACACAACCACAGCCACACACACCACCACAACCACACCCAACCACAGCCACACACACAACCACAGCCACACACAACCACAGGCACACACAACCACAGCCACACACAACCAGAGCCACACACACAACCACAGCCACACACAACCACAACCACTCACAACCACACCCAACCACACACACAACCACAGCCATACACAACCACAGCCACACACACCACCACAGCCACACATACCACCACAGCCACCCACAACCACACACAACCACAGCCACACACACAACCACAGCCACACACAACCACAGCCACACACACAACCACACACACAACCACAGCCACACACACAACCACAGCCACACACAACCACAGCCACACACAACCACAGCCACACACACAACCACAGCCACACAACCACAACCACTCACAACCACACCCAACCACACACACAACCACAGCCATACACAACCACAGCCACACACACCACCACAGCTACACATACCACCACAGCCACCCACAACCACACACAGCCACACACACAACCACAGCCACACACACAACCACAGCCACACACACCACCACAACCACACCCAACCACTCACAACCACACCCAACCACCCACACAACCACATACAACCACACACACAACCACATCTGCAATCGCACCCGCAACCGCACCCACACACCACAACCGTACCCGCACACCACAACCACACACTGCCACACACACCACACCCATACCACACCCAACCACACCACAACCACACACAAACTCACACACAACCACACACATACAACCCCACACACAACCCCACACAACCTCATACAACCACATACACAACCACACACAACTACAATAAAACACAACCATAGACACATACCACCACACACATACAACCACACACACAACCACACACAACCAAACACACACATAATCACACACAGAACCACACCCAACCCCACACTCGCAATCACACCCACAACTGCACCCGCACACCACAACCACATACACCCACACACACAGCCACACACACACCAGATACAACCACACCCACACCACACCCACAACCACAACCACAACCTCACCCACAACCACACAAATACAACCACACAAATACAACCCCACACACAACCCCACAAATACCACACACACAACCACACACACAACTACAATACCACAACCACACACAACCACAACCAAACTCACACAACCAAACACACACACAACCACACAAATACAACCACACAAATACAACCACACAAATACAACCCCACAAATACAACCCCACACAACCACACACACCACTACAATAACAACCACACACAACTACGCACACAACCACACACAACCACAACCAAACTCACACAAGCAAATACACACACAACCACACACATAACCACACTCCCAACCAACCACAACCATACACAACTGCACACGCATACCCAACTGTACACCCACAACCGCACAACCACACACACACACCCAACTGCACTCCCAACCACACACTCCCAACCACACACTCCCAACCACACACTCCCAACCAAATACTCCCAACCACACACACCCAACCGCGCACCCACAACCACGCGCACAACCACGCGCACAACCACACACACACACACACAACCACCCACACTCAACCACAAACACAACCACAACCATACACAACTGCACACGCACACCCATAACCGCACACCCAACCGCACAACCACACACACAACCGCACTCCCAACCACACACACAACCGCACACCCAATCGCACCGCCAACACAACCACATGCACAACCACACACACAACTACAATAACACAACCACACACAACCATCACACACAACAACACACACCCCACCATATCCATACAGAACCACAACCACACACAGCCATACACACCATCACACACACCCACACACCACACCCAACCACAACCCCACCCACAACTGCACACAACCACACACATGCATACAACCACACACCCAAACGCACACCCACAGCTGTACCCACAACTGCACCACAACAGGACCCACTACACACACAACCACACACCTCACACACACAACCACACCTGCACCTGCACCCAACCCCACCTGCACCCAACCCCACCTGCACCCAACCACACCCGCACCCAACCACAACCACACACACACAATCACACACAGAACCACAACCACACACAACCTCACACTTGCAATCACACCCACAACTGCACCCGCACACCACAACCACACACACCCACACACAACCACACCCACTCCACACCCACAACCACACACACAACCTCACCCGCACCCACAACCACACAAATACAACCACACAAATACAACCCCACACACAACCCCACAAATACCACACACAACCACACACACAACTACAATAACACAACCACACGCACAACCACACACAACCACAACCAAACTCACACAACCAAACACACACACAACCACACAAATACAACCCCACAAATACAACCCCACCCACAACCCCACACAACCACACACACAACTACAATAACAACCACACACAACTACGCGTACAACCACACACAACCACAAGCAAACACACACAACCACACATATAACCACACACCCAACCAACCACAACGATACACAACTGCACACGCACACCCAACCGCACACCCACAACTGCACAACCACACACACACCCAACCACACTCCCAACCACACACTCCCAACCACACACTCCCAACCACACACTCCCAACCGCACACCCAACCGCACACACAACCACATCCACAACCACGTGCACCACACACACACACAACCACCCACACACAACCACAACCATACACAACTGCACACGCACACCCATAACGGCACACCCAACCGCACAACCACACACACAACCGCACTCCCAACCGCACTCCCAACCACACACACAACCACACACACAACCGCACTCCCAACCGCACTCCCAACCACACACACAACCACACACACAACCGCACACCCAATCGCACACCCATCACAACCACATGCACAACCACACACACAACTACAATAACACAACCACACACAACCATCACACACAACCACACACACACCCCACCACATCCATACAGAACCACAACCACACACAGCCATACACACCATCACACACACCCACACACCACACCCAACCACAACCAACCACAACCCCACCCACAATTGCACACACCACACACAACCACACACATGCACACAACCACACACCCAACCGCACACCCACAGCTGTACCCACAACTGCACCACAACAGCACCCACTACACACACAACCACACACCTCACACACAACCGCACCCAACCCAACCCCACCTGTACCCAACCCCACCTGCACCCAACCCCACGTGCACCCAACCACACCCGCACCCAACCACAACCACACCCACAACCACACAAATACAACCACACACACAACCCCACACACAACCACACACACAACTGCATCCGTACCCATAACCGCACACCACAGCCACACACACCACACCCAACCACACACGTCACCTGCACACGCAACCACACAAATACAACCCCACACACAACCCCACACATACCACACACAACCACATACAACCACACACCACATACAACCACACACAACCACATACACAACCACACACAAATACAATAACACACAACCACACCCACAACCACACACACAACCAAATACACACAACCACACACACAACTACAATAACACAACCATGCGCACAACCACACACAACCAAAATCACACAATCAACCACACACACCCACACACACAAAACCACAACCACACCCAACCCCACACAACCACACACACAACCACACACACAACCACACACACAGAACTGAACACACACTACCAAACACACACACAACCGACCACACACAACCACACCCGCACACACAACCACACCCGCGCACACAACCCCACACACAACACCACAAACAACACAACCCCCCACACACAACCCCCACCACACACACAACCCCCACACGTACAACCACCACGCACAACCACCACACACAACCACCACACACAACCTCCACACACATCCACCACACACAACCACCACACACACAACCACACACACAACCCAACACACACCACCACACACACAACCACACCTGCACACAGCCCAACCACAACCGCACCCAACCACACCCAACCCCCACCCAACACACCACACACAGCCCCCATATACAACCCCCACAACCACACATGCAACCCCCACACACCACCACCAAACACACCACCATACACACCACCACACACACCACCACACACCACACACCCAACCCCACACACAACCACATCCGCAATTGCACCCACACCCGCACACCACAACCACACACACAGCCACACACAACCACACCCAACCACAACCACACACACAACCACACCCACAACCCCACAAATACAACCACACACGACCACACACCCACACAACCAAACACACATACAACCAAACACACACACACAACCAACCACACACCCAACCGACCACACACAACCACACCTGCACACATAACCACACCCGCACACACAACCACACACAATCCCACACCCAACCACACACAACACCCCACACAACACCCACATCACACACACAACCCCCACACACAACCCCCACACACAACTACCACACACAGCCACCACACACAACCACCACACACACCACCACACACACAGCCACCACACACAACCACCACACACACCACCACACACACAACCGAACACATACACAACCGACCACACACAACCACACAAAGCCACACACAACTGCACACACACCCACACACAACCGCACACACCACACGCACAACCACAAACAACCACACACTCACAGACCCACACACAACCACACCCAACACACAGCCCCCCACATACACCCGCTCCCACACACAACCACACAACCATACACACAACCACACACAACCGCACACACACAACTGCACACAAGGCCACACACAACTGCACACACACAACACCACACACAGCCACACACACACCACTACACACACCACACCCAACCACACCCACACCCAACCACACACACCCACAACCACCCACAACCACACCCCCACACAACCACCCACCACACACGCAACCACATAGCCCCACACACAACCACACACACAACCCCCCACGCACAACCACCGCACACACCACACCCAACCACACCCACCCACAACCACACCCACAACCACACCCCCACACAACTACACACAACCATACACACAACCACACCTGCACACACAACCACACCTGCACATACAACCACACACAACCACCCACAACCACCCACACAACCGCACCCACACCCACACAACCACACACACAGCCACACACACCCTCATACCATACCCACATACCACACCCACCCACAACCATCCCCACAACCACACCCAACCCCACACACAACCCCTCACACACAACACACAACCCCCCACACACAACCACCACACACAACCACCACACACAACCACTACACACAACCACCACACACAACCACCACACACACAACCCAACACACACCACCACACACACAACCACACCTGCACACACAGCCACACCCAACCACACAATCACACCCAACCCCCCACCCAACACACCACACACAACCCCCACAACCACACACACAACCCCCACACGCAACTACCATACACCACCACCACACACACCACCACACACACCACCACACAACCACACACACCACACACACACACAACTTAACACACACAACCACACACACACAACTGAACACACACACAACCAAATACACACAACCCCCACAATCCCACACACAACCCCCACCACACACACAACCCCCACACGCACAACCACCACACACAACCACCACACACAACCACACACAACCACATCCGCACACACAACCACACCCGTGCACACAACCACACCCACACACACAACCCCACACAACCCCACACACAACGCAACCCCCCACACACAACCCCCACAATCACACACACAACCCCCACCACACACACAACCCCCACACGCACAACCACCATGCACAACCACCACGCACAACCACCACACACAACCACCACACACAACCACCACACACACAACCCAACACATACCACCACACACAACCACACCCGCACACACAGCCACACACAACCCCACAACCACACCCAACCCCCCACCCAACATGCACAACCCCCCACACACAGCCCCCACAACCACACACAATCCCCACACGCACAACCACCACACACAACCACCACACACACAACCAACCACACACACATACACCAACCACACGCACAACCACATGCACAACCACAACCAAACACACAACCACACCCGCACAACCACACACAACCATACACACAACCACACCTGCACACACAACCACACCCGCTCACAACCACACCTGCACACACACCCATACCTGCACACACAGCCATACCTGCACATACAGCCACATACACAACCACACCCAAACCCACACACAACTTCCCACACACAACACACAAGCCCCCCACACACAACCCCCCTCACACAACCCCCCACACAGCCCCCACAACCACACAACCCCCACATGCACAACCCCTACATGTAACCACTGCACACACTACCACACACAACACCCGCACACACACAACCACACACACACCACACACACACAACTGAACACACACTACCAAACACACACACAACCGACCACACACAACCACACCCGCACACACAACCACACCCCCACACACAACCCCACACACAACCCCACACACACAACACAACCCCCACACACAACCCCCACCACACACACAACCCCCACAAGCACAACCCCCACACACACATCCCCCACACACAACCACCACACACAACCACCACACACAACCACCACACACACAACCCAACACACACCACCACACACACAACCACACCTGCACACAGCCACACCCACACCCAACCACACCCAATCCCCCACCCAACACACCACACACAACCCCCATACACAACCCCCACAACCACACAAGCAACCCCCACACACACAACCCCCACACGCAACCACCACACACCACCACCACACACAACCACCACACACCACCACCACACACACCACCACACACACCACCACACACCACACACCCAACTCACACACAACCACATCCGCAATCGCACCCACACCTGCACACCACAACCACACACACAGCCACACCCAACCACAACCACAACCACACCACAACCCCACAAATACAACCACACACGACCACACACACCCACACCACCAAACACACATACAACCAAACGCACACACACAATCGACCACACACCCAACCGACCACACACAACCACACCTGCACACACAACCACACCCGCACACACAACCACACACAATCCCACACCCAACCCCCCACAACCCCCTACACACAATGCCCACATCACACACACAACCCCCACACACAACCACCACACACAGCCACCACACACAACCACCACACACACAACCGAACACACACACAACTGAACACATACACAACCGACCACACAACCACACAAAACCACACACAACTGCACACACACCCGCACACAACCGCACACACAACCACACGCACAACCACACACTCACAGACCCACACACAACCACACTCAGCACACAGCCCTCCACACACACCCGCTCCCACACAACCACCCACAACCACCCACAACCACACAACCACAACCATACACACAACCACACACACAACCGCACACACACAACTGCACACACAGCCACACACAACTGCACACACACAACCACACACACAGCCACACACACACCACTGCACAAACCACACCCAACCACACACCCACAACCACACCCACCCACAACCACCCACAACCATACCCACAACCACCCACAACCACACCCCCACACAACCACCCACCACACACACAACCACACAGCCCTACACAATACCACACACGACCCCCCACGTACAACCACCGCACACACCACCCACAACCACACCCACAACCACACCCTCACACAACCGCACCCAACCATACACACAACCACACCTGCACACACATCCACACCTGCACATACAATCACGCACAACCACACACAACCACCCACACAACCGTACCCACACCCGCACAACCACACACACAGCCACATACACACCTACACTCACACACACCCACATACCATACCCACACGCCACACCCACCCACAACCACCCACACAACCACACACACAACCACACCCGCACACACAACAACCACACCCACACATAGCCACACCTGCACACATAGCCACACCCCCCACACACAACCCCCACACACAACCACTGCACACACCACTGCACACACCACCACACACAACCACACCCGCATGCACAGCCACATACACAACCACACCCAACCCCACACACAACACACAACACCCCACACACAACCCCCACAACCACACACACAACCCCCACATGCACAACCACCACACACAACCAACACACACAACCACACACAACCACTACACATACCACCACACACACAACCACACCCGCACACACAGCCACACACAATCCCACAACCACAGCCAACCACACCCAACCCCCCACCCAACACGCACAACCCCCCACACACAACCAACCACACACACATACACAACAACCACACACACAACCACATGCACAACCACAACCACACACAACCATACACACCACACCCGCATACACAACCACACCCGCATACACAACCACACCCACACACACAACCACACCTGCGTACACAGCCACACCCGCACACAGCCACACCTGCACACAGCCACATACACAACCATACCCAACCCTACACACAACTTCCCACACAAGCCCCCCACACACAACCCCCACAACCACACACAACCCCCACATGCACAACCCCCACATGCACAACCCCCACACCCAACCACTGCACACACCACCACACACACACAACTGAACACACACACCACACACACACAACTGAACACACACTACCAAACACACACACAACCGACCACACACAACCACACCGCACAACCAATCACACCCGCACACACAACGCCACACACAACACAAACTCCCACATACAACCCCCACAATCACACACACAACCCCCACCACACACACAACCCCCACACGCACAACCCCCACATGCACAACCCCCACACGCACAACTACCACGCACAACCACCACACACACATCCCAACACACACCACCACACACACAACCACACCCGCACACACAGCCACCCACAACCACACCCAGCCCCCCACCCAACACACACAACCCCCCACACACAACCCCCACAACCACACACAATCCCCACATGCACATCCACCACACACAACCACCACACACACAACCAACCACACACATATACACCAACCACACGCACAACCACATGCACAACCAAACACACAACCACCCACACAACCACACCTGCACAACCACACACAACCATACACACAACCACACCCGCACACAACCACACCCGCACACAACCACACCTGCACACACAGCCACACCCGCACACACAGCCACACCTGCACATACAGCCACATACACAACCACACCCAACCCCACACACAACTTCCCACACACAACACACAAGCCCCCCAAACACAACCCCCCTCACACAACCCCCCCACACAGCCCCCACAACCACATAACCCCACATGCACAACCACCACATGCAACCACTGCACACACCACCACACACACATAACCACACACAACTGAACACACACACCACACACACAGAACTGAACACACACTACCAAACATACACACAACCGACCACACACAACCACATCCGCACACACAACCACACCCGCGCACATAACCCCACACACAACACCACAAACAACACAACCCCCCACACATAACCCCCACCACACACACAACCCCCACACGCACAACCACCATGCACAACCACCACACACAACCACCACACACAACCTCCACACACAACCACCACACACAACCACCACACACACAACCACACACACAACCCAACACACACCACCACACACACAACCACACCTTCACACAGCCCAACCACAACCGCACCCAACCACACCCAACACACCACACACAGCCCCCATACACAACCCCCACAACCACACACGCAACCCCCACACACATAACCCCCACACGCAACCACCACACACCACCACCACACACACCACCATACACACCACCACACACACCACCACACACCACACACCCAACCCCACACACAACCACATCTGCAATCGCACCCATACCCGCACACCACAACCACACACACAACCACACCCTCAACCCCACAAATACAACCACACACGGCCACACACCCACACAACCAAACACACATACAACCAAACACACACACACAACCAACCACACACACAACCAACCACACACACCCATACCTGCACACACAACCACACCCGTACACACAACCACACACAATCCCACACCCAACCACACACAACCCCCCACACACAACACCCCACACACAACACCTACATCACACACACAACCCCCACACACAACCCCCACACACAACCACCACACACAGCCACCACACACAACCACCACACACACCACCACACACACAACCGAACACACACACAACCGAACACATACACAACCGACCACACACAACCACAAAAAACCACACACAACTGCACACACACCCACACACAACCACAAACAACCACACACTCACAGACCCACACACAACCACACCCAACACACAGCCCCCCACACACACCCGCTCCCACACACAACCACACAACCATACATACAACCATACACAACCGCACACACACAACTGCACACAAGGCCACAAACAACTGCACACACACAACCCCACACACAGCCACACACACACCACACACACGCCACACCCAACCACACCCAGACCCAACCACACACACACACACAACCATACCTACCCACAACCACCCACAACCACACCCACAACCACCCACAACCACCCACCACACACACAACCACACACACAACCACACACACAACCCCCACACACAACCACTGCACACACCACACCCAACCACACCCACCAACAACCACACCCACAACCACACCCCCACACAACCACACACAACCATACACACAACCACACCTGCACATACAACCACACACAACCACCCACACAACCGCACCCACACCCGCACAACCACACACACAGCCACACACACCCACACTCACACACACCCTCATACCATACCCACACACCACACCCACCCACAACCACCCCCACAACCACACACAACCCCCCACACACAACACACAACCCCCCACACACAACCACCACACACAACCACTACATACAACCACCACACACAACCACCACACACACAACCCAACACACACCACCACACACACAACCACACCTGCACACACAGCCACACCCAACCACACAATCACACCCAACCCCCACCCACCACACCACACACAACCCCCATACACAACCCCCATAACCACACACACAACCCCCACACACAACCCCCACACGCAACCACCACCACACACACCACCACACACACCACCACACAACCACACACACCACACACACACACACAACTGAACACACACAACCACACACACACAACTGAACACACACACACAACCAAATACACACAACCCCCACAATCCCACAAACCCCCACCACACACATAACCCCACCACACACAACCACCACACACAACCACACACAACCACATCCGCACACACAACCACACCCGCGCACACAACCACACCTGCACACATAACCCCACACATAACACAACCCCCACACACAACCCCCACAATCACACACACAACCCCCACCACACACACAACCCCCACACGCACAACCACCATGCACAACCACCATGTACAACCACCACGCACAACCACCACACACAACCACAACACACAACCACCACACACACAACCCAACACACACCACCACACACAACCAGTCCCGCACACACAGCCACACACAACCCCACAACCACACCCAACCCCCCACCCAACATGCACAACCCCCCACACACAACCCCCATAACCAAACACAATCCCCACACGCACAACCACCACACACACAACCAACCACACACACATACACCAACCATACGCACAACCACATGCACAACCACAACCAAACACACAACCACACCCGCACAACCACACACAACCATACACACAACCACACCTGCACACACAACCATACCCGCACACAACCACACCTGCACACACAGCCACACCCGCACACACAGCCACACCTGCACATACAGCCACATACACAACCCCACCCAACCCCACACACAACTTCCCACACATAACACACAAGCCCCCCACACACAACCCCCCTCACACAACCCCCCACACAGCCCCCACAACCACATAACCCCACATGCACAACCCCCACATGCAACCACTGCACACACCACCACACACACAGAACTGAACACACTCTACCAACAACACACACACAACCGACCACACACAACCACACAACCACACCCGCACACACAACCACACCCACGCACACAACCCCACACACAACACCACAAACAACACAACCCCCCACACACAACCCCCACCACACACACAACCCCCACACGCAAAACCACCATGCACAACCACCACACACAACCACCACACACAACCTCCACACACATCCACCACACACAACCACCACACACACAACCACACACACAACCCAACACACACCACCACACACACAACCACACCTGCACACAGCCCAACCACAACCGTACCCAACCACACCCAACCCCCACCCAACACACCACACACAGCCCCAATACACAACCCCACAACCACACATGCAACCCCCACACACATAACCCCCACACGCAACCACCACACACCACCACCATACACACCACCATACACACCACCACACACACCACCACACACCACACACCCAACCCCACACACAACCACATCCGCAATCGCACCCACACCCACACACCACAACCACACACACAGCCACACACAACCACACCCAACCACAACCACACACACAACCACACCCACAACCCCACAAATACAACCACACACGACCACACACCCACACAACCAAACACATATACAACCAAACACACATACACAACCAACCACACACCCAACTGACCACACACAACCACACCTGCACACACAACCACACCCGCACACACAATCACACACAATCCCACACCCAACCACACACAACACACCACACACAACACCCCACACACAATACCCACATCACACACACAACCCCCACACACAACCCCCACACATAACCACCACACACAGCCACCACACACAACCACCACACACACCACCACACACACAACCGAACACACACACAACCAAACACATACACAACCGACCACACACAACCACACAAAACCACACACAACTGCACACCCACCCACACACAACCGCACACACAACCACACGCACAACCACAAACAACCACACACTCACAGACCCACACACAACCACACACAACACACAGCCCCCCACATACACCCGCTCCCACACACAACCACACAACCATACACACAACCACACACAACTGCACACACACAACTGCACACAAGGCCACACACAACTGCACACACACAACCCCACACACAGCCACACACACACCACCACACACACCCAACCACACCCACACCCAACCACACACACCCACAACCACCCACAACCACACCCACAACCACCCACAACCACACCCCCACACAACCACCAACCACACACACAACCACACAGCCCCACACAACCACACACACAACCCCCCACGCACAACCACCGCACACACCACACCCAACCACACCCACCCACAACCACACCCATAACCACACCCCCACACAACCACACACAACCATACACACAACCACACCTGCACACACAACCACACCTGCACATACAACCACACACAACCACACACAACCACCCACACAACCGCACCCATACCCGCACAACAACACACACAGCCACACACAGCCACACTCACACACACCCTCATACCATACCCACATACCACACCCACCCACAACCACCCCCACAACCACACCCAACCCCACACACAACCCCCCACACACAACACACAACCCCCCACACACAACCACCACACACAACCACCACACACAACCACTACACACACAACCCAACACACACCACCACACACACAACCACACCTGCACACACAGCCACACCCAACCACACAATCACACCCAAACCCCCCACCCAACACACCACACACAACCCCCACAACCACACACACAACCCCCACACACAACTACCACATACCACCACCACACACACCACACACCACCACATATACCACCACACAACCACACACACCACACACACACACACAACTGAACACACACAACCACACACACACAACTGAACACACGCACAACCAAATACACACAACCCCCACAATCCCACACACAACCCCCACCACACACACAACCCCCACACGCACAACCACCACACACAACCACCACACACAACCACATCCGCACATACAACCACACCCGTGCACACAACCACACCCGCACACACAACCCCACACAACCCCACACACAACGCAACCCCCCACACACAACCCCCACAATCACACACACAACCCCCACCACACACACAACCCCCACACGCACAACCACCACGCACAACCACCACACACAACCACCACACACAACCACCACACACACAACCCAACACACACCACCACACACAACCACACCCGCACACACAGCCACACACAACCCCACAACCACACCCAACCCCCCACCCAACATGCACAACCCCCCACACACAACCCCCACAACCACACAATCCCCACACGCACAACCACCACACACAACCACCACACACACAACCAACCACACACACATACACCAACCACACGCACAACCACACGCACAACCACAACCAAACACACAACCACACACAACCATACACACAACCACACCTGCACACACAACCACACTCGCACACAACCACACCTGCACACACAGCCATACCCGCACACACAGCCACACCTGCACATACAGCCACATACACAACCACACCCAAACCCCCACACAACTTCCCACACACAACACACAAGCCCCCCACACACAACCCCCCTCACACAACCCCCCACACAGCCCCCACAACCACACAACCCCCACACACACATCCCCCATACCCAACCACCACACACAACCACCACACACAACCACCACACACACAACCCAACACACACCACCACACACACAACCACACCTGCACACAGCCCAACCACAACTGCACCCAACCACACCCAACCCCCACCCAACACACCACACACAGCCCCCATACACAACCCCCACAACCACACATGCAACCCCCACACACATAACCCCCACACCCAACCCCACACACAACCACATCCGCAATCGCACCCACACCCACACACCACAACCACACACACAGCCACACACAACCACACCCAACCACAACCACACACACAACCACACCCACAACCCCACAAATACAACCACACACGACCACACACCCACACAACCAAACACACACACACACAACCAACCACACACCCAACCGACCACACCCAACCACACCTGCACACACAACCACACCCGCACACACAACCACACACAATCCCACACACAACACCCCACACACAACACCCCACACACAACACCCACATCACACACACAACCCCCACACACAACCCCCACACACAACCACCACACACAGCCACCACACACAGCCACCACACACAACCACCACACACACCACCACACACACAACCGAACACACACACAACCGAACACATACACAACCGACCACAAACAACCACACAAAACCACACACAACTGCACACACACCCACACACAACCGCACACACAACCACACGTACAACCACAAACAACCACACACTCACAGACCCACACACAACCACACCCAACACACAGCCCCCACATACACCCACACCCACACACAACCACACAACCATACACACAACCACACACAACCGCACACACACAACTGCACACAAGGCCACACACAACTGCACACACACAACCCCACACACAGCCACACACACACCACCACACACACCACACCCAACCACACCCACACCCAACCACACACACCCACAACCACTCACAACCACACCCACAACCACCCACAACCACACCCCACATAACCACCCACCACACAACCACACAGCCCCACACACAACCACACACACAACCCCCCACGCACAACCACCACACACACCACACCCAACCACACCCACCCACAACCACACCCACAACCACACCCCCACACAACCACACACAACCATACACACAACCACACCTGCACACACAACCACACCTGCACATACAACCACACACAACCACACACAACCACCCACACAACCGCACCCACACCCGCACAACCACACACACAGCCACACACAGCCACACTCACACACACCCTCATACCATACCCACACACCACACCCACCCACAGCCACCCCCACAACCACACCCAACCCCACACACAACCCCCCACACACAACACACAACCCCCCACACACCACCACCACACACCACCACCACACACAACCACACCTGCACACACAGCCACACCCAACCACACAATCACACCCAACCCCCCACCCAACACACCACACACAATCCCCACAACCACACACACAACCCCCACACCCACAACCCCCACACGCAACTACCACACACCACCACCACACACACCACCACACACACCACCACACAACTACACACACCACACACACACACACAACTGAACACACACAACCACAGACACACAACTGAACACACACACAACCAAATACACACAACCCCCACAATCCCACACACAACCCCCACCACACACACAACCCCCACACGCACAACCACCACACACAACCACCACACACAACCACATCCGCACACACAACCACACCCGTGCACACAACCACACCCGCACACACAACCTGTTAGAAAGGATAGACGGACCGGGAGGGTCGGCCGGGGTCAGGAGGAGAGGTCTCCGGGGAGAGCCGTCTCCAGCGATCGTACAGACAAGTAACTTCCCCCCCACAGACAGATACCACACACGGATAAGGTTCAGTGTTCTTTATAAGCACTTCTTAAGGTACGGTTGAATGGTACAAGGAGGTCTGGACTCAGGGGTCCCCTCGATTCAAGTCTCTCAAAGCAGGGTAAGGGGTAGCGGGACAGTCTGTCTACCAGTCAGGTAGTTTGGATGAGATGATGATTAGCTCACAATCCTCGAGCTTAGTTGGTGCGGGCCGCGGCAGCGCCAGCAGGTCCCGGAAAGATGGTCGATGTACGGTCCGCGGCAGCGCCAGCAGGTACCGGTGAGGATGGTCGTTACAACGGGCCGCGGCAGCGCCAGCAGGTCCTGGAAAGATGGTCGATGTACGGTCCGCGGCAGCGCCAGCAGGTCCCGGTGAGGATGGTCGTTACAACGGGCCGCGGCAGCGCCAGCAGGTCCCGACGAGGATGGATGTTGTAGAAGGCCGCGGCAGCGCCAGCAGGCAGGACGATGGTTCACAAGAGCGGGCTACGGCAGCGCCAGTAGTCCGTCAAGGCTGAGTTCTCTCGGTGTCTCTCGGCTCCAGGATACAACTGCCTTCCTGCTCCGGAGTTGCCCCAGTTATAGGGCAGGCGCTCTTTGATGTCCAGACCCTCGCACTTGGAGGTCGGAGGGCCCGGGATGAAGGTGTCCAGACACCCAGCAGGGGGTGAAGCCAGCGCCTGGGGGAGCTGGAGGCGATCGGCACCTGGCGGGGGAAGAGCTCTTGACACTTCGTCCTCCCATTGACCTGCCAAGTGGTCCGCTCACCTCCCGGGTGGATGGTGGTGCCGGGATGTCGGGGCCGGTCAGGCCCGGGGTTAGGGTCGGGGCGAGGCCACGCGGCCTCGTGGTGCAGGGCCCAAGATGGCGGCTTGAACCGGCCGGGGGAGCCGGTGGGGCTGGGCCCCGTGATGAGTAGAGGTCCGAGGGCAGAAGATCCGTCGGGAGACGGGGTACGGGTGCTTTTCGGGGGTTATGCCTGGTGGGCCGGAGCTCAGGCCCTGTCGTGCGGGGAGAGAGCAAGCCCTTCGTGTGGCCTGTCCAACACAACCCCACACAACCCCACACACAACGCAACCCCCCACACACAACCCCCACAATCACACACACAACCCCCACCACACACACAACCCCCACACGCACAACCACCATGCACAACCACCACGCACAACCACCACACACAACCACCACACACAACCACCACACACACAACCCAACACACACCACCATACACAACCACACCCGCACACACAGCCACACACAACCCCACAACCACACCCAACCCCCCACCCAACATGCACAACCCCCCACACACAACCCCCACAACCACACACAATCCCCACATGCACAACCACCACACACAACCACCACACACACAACCAACCACACACACATACACCAACCACATGCACAACCACATGCACAACCAAACACACAACCACACCCGCACAACCACACACAACCATACACACAACCACACCTGCATACACAACCACACCCGCACACAACCACACCTGCACACACAGCCATACCCGCACACACAACCACACCTGCACATACAGCCACATACACAACCACACCCAAACCCACACACAACTTCCCACACACAACACACAAGCCCCCCCCACACAACCCCCTCACACAACCCCCCACACAGCCCCCACAACCACACAACCCCCACATGCACAACCCCTACATGCAACCACTGCACACACTACCACACACAACACCCCACACACACAACCACACACACACAACTGAACACACACTACCAAACACATACACAACCGACCACACACAACCACACAACCACACAACCACACCTGCACACAGAACCACACCCGCACACACAACCACACCCCCACACACAACCCCACACACAACCCCACACACACAACACAACCCCCACACACAACCCCCACCACACACACAACCCCCACACGCACAACCCCCACACACACATCCCCCACACATAACCCCCACACACACATCCCCCACACATAACCACCACACACAACCACCACACACAACCACCACACACACAACCCAACACACACCACACACACACAACCACACCTGCACACACAGCCACACCCACACCCAACCACACCCAATCCCCCACCCAACACACCACACACAACCCCCATATACAACCCCCACAACCACACACACAACCCCCACACACACAACCCCCACACACAACCACCACACACCATCACCACACGCAACCACCACACACCACCACCACACACACCACCACACACACCACCACACACCACACACCCAACTCACACACAACCACATCCGCAATCGCACCCACACCTGCACACCACAACCACACACAGCCACACCCAACCACAACCACAACCACACCACAACCCCACAAATACAACCACACAAGACCACACACACCCACACCACCAAACACACATACAACCAAATGCACACACACAACCGACCACACACCCAACCGACCACACACAACCACACCTGCACACACAATCACACCCGCACACACAACCACACACAATCCCACATCCAACCCCCCACAACCCCCCACACACAACCCCCCACACACAACGCCCACATCACACACACAACCCCCACACACAACCACCACACACAGCCACCACACACACAACCGAACACACACACAACTGAACACATATACAACCGACCACACAACCACACAAAACCACACACAACTGCACACACACCCGCACACAACCGCACACACAACCACACGCACAACCACAAACAACCACACACTCACAGACCCACACACAACCACACCCAACACACAGCCCCCCACACACACCCGCTCCCACACAACCACCCACAACCACACAACCACAATCATACACACAACCACACACACAACCGCACACACACAACTGCACACACAGCCACACACAACTGCACACACACAACCACACACACAGCCACACACACACCACCACACAAACCACACCCAACCACACACCCACAACCACACCCACCCACAACCACCCACAACCATACCCACAACCACCCACAACCACACCCCCACACAACCGACCACCACACACACAACCACACAGCCCTACACAATACCACACATGACCCCCCATGCACAACCACCGCACACACCACCCACAACCACACCTAAAACCACACCCTCACACAACCGCACCCAACCGTACACACAACCACACCTGCACACACATCCACACCCGCACATACAATCACACACAACCACCCACACAACCGCACCCACACCCGCACAACCACACTCACAGCCACACACACACCTACACTCACACACACCCACATACCATACCCACGCCACACCCACCCACACAACCACACACACAACCACACCCACACACACAACCACACCCGCACACACAACAACCACACCCGCACATAGCCACCTCTGTACACACAGCCACACACAACCCCCACACACAACCACTGCACGCACCACTGCACACACCACCACACACAACCACACCCGCATACACAGCCACATACACAACCACACCCAACCCCACACACACAACCCCACACACAACACACAACCCCCCACACACAACCCCCACAACCACACACACACAACCCCCACATGCACAACCACCACACACAACCAACACACACAACCACACACAACCACCACACACATAACCCAACACACACCACCACACACACAACCACACCCGCACACACAGCCACACACAATCCCACAACCACACCCAACCACACCCAACCCCCCACCCAACACGCACAACCCCCCACACAACCTCCACAACCACACACAACCCCCACACACACACCCACCACACACAACCACCACACATACAACCAACCACACACACATACACAACAACCACACACACAACATGCACAACCACAACCACACACAACCATACACACAACCACACCCGCATACACAACCACACCCGCATACACAACCACACCCGCACACACAACCACACCTGCGCACACAGCCACACCCGCACACAGCCACACCTGCACACAGCCACATACACAACCATACCCAACCCTACACACAACTTCCCACACAAGCCCCCCACACACAACCCCCACAACCACACACAACCCCCACATGCACAACCCCCACATGCACAACCCCCACACCCAACCACTGCACATACCACCACACACACACAACTGAACACACACACCATACACACACAACTGAACACACACTACCAAACACACACACAACCGACCACACACAACCACACCGCACAACCAACCACACCTGCGCACACAACCCCACACACAACCCCACACACACAACACAACCCCCACACACAACCCCCACCACACACACAACCCCCACATGCACAACCACCACGCACAACCACCACGCACAACCACCACACACAACCACCACGCACAACCACCACGCACAACCACCACACACAACCACCACACACACAACCCAACACATACCACCACACACAACTACATCCGCACACACAACTACACCCGCACACACAGCAACACCCAACCACCCAACCATACCCAACCACACCTAACCCCCCACCCAACACACCACACACAACCCCCACAACCACACACACAACCCCCACACACACAACCCCCACACGCAACCACCACCACACCCACCACCACATACCACACACACAACCACACACACACAACTGAACACACACACAACCAAACACACACAACCCCCACAATCCCACACACAACCCCCACCAGACACACAACCCCCACATGCACAACCACCACACACAACCACCACGCACAACCATTACGCACAACCACCACACACAACTACCACACACAACCACCACACACAACCACTACACACAACCACCACACGCACAACCCAACACACACCACCACACCCGCACACACAGCCACACCCACAGCCACACACAACCACGCCCAACCCCCCACCCAACCCCCCACCCCACCCCCAACCCAACACACCACCCACAACCCCCACAACCACACACACAACCCCCACACACAACCGAACACACACTACCACACACACCACACACACCACACACAACCACACACACACAACCGAACACAACCGAACACACACAACCAAACACACACAACTGAACACACACAACTGAACACACACAACTGAACACACAACACAACTGAACGCACACAACTGAACACACACACAACCAAACACACACACAACCACACACACACAACCACACACAACCACACCTGCACAACTCCCTACACACAACCCCCCACACACAACCCCCACACACACAACCATCATGCACAACCACCACGCACAACCACCATGCACAACTACCACGCATAACCACCATGCACAACACAACCCCCACACACAACCCCACACACACAACCCCCACACACAACCCCCACACATACAACTACCACACACAACCACCACACACACCACCAACCACACACAACAACACACACACACAACCACACGCACAACCACATGCACAACCACAACCAAACACACAACTGCACAACCACACACACAACCATACACACAACCACACCCGCACACACAACCACACCCGCATACACAACCACACCTGCACACACAACCACACCTGCACACATAGCCACACACAACCACACCTGCACACACAGCCACACACACAACCACACCCAACCCCACACACAACCCCCACATGCAACCACCACACACCACCACACACACCACCACACACACCACCACACACCACACACACAACTGAACACACACCACCACGCACACAACTGAACACACACACAACCACACACAACTGAACACACACAACCAAACACACACACAACCAAACACACTCAACCACACAACCACACCCGCGCACACAACCACACCCACACACACAACCCAACACCCACCACCACACACAACTGAACACACACACAACTGAACACACACACAACTGAACACACACCACCACACATACCACCACACATACCACCACACACCACCACACACACAACCGACAACACACAACCCCCCCACACACAACCCCCCCACACACAACCCCCTCACACAACCTCCCACACACAACCACACCTGCACACACAACCACTCACAATCCCACACACAACCCCCCACACACAACACACAACCCCCCTCACACAACCCCCCACACACAGCCCCTCCACACAACCCCCACAACCACACACAACCCCTACATGCACAACCCCCACACACCACCGCACACACCACCGCACACACCACCGCACACACCACCACACACACAACCACACACAACCACACCAGCACACACAGCCACACACACAACCACACCCACACAACCACACCCAACCCCACATACAACCCCCCACACAACACACAATCCCCCACACACAACCCCCACACAACCGCCATAACCACACACAACCCCCGACGCACCACCACACACACCACCACACACACAACCCAAACACAACCCACACAACCACACACACAACTAAACACACAACCACACACACAACTGAACACACACAACCGAACACACACACACACCACACACACACAACCACACACACATAACTGAACACACACACAACCAAACACACACAACCACACCCGTGCACACAACCACATCCGCACACACAACCCCCCATACACAACCACCCACACAACCACAAACAACCCCACACAACCACAATTGCACCCGCACACCACAACCACACAGACCACACCCACACCACACCCAACCACACACACAACCTTACCCGCACCCACAACCACACAAATACAATCACACACTCAGAACCATAACCCCACACCCAACCGCACACGCAACCACACACCCAACTGCACACCCAACCACAACATACCCACACACCCACACAACCACACACAACCATACATACAACCACATACACAACCACACCACCACACACACAACCACACCGAACCACACATCCACACACACAACCACACACATCCACACACACAACCACACCCAACCACACATCCACACACACCCACACACACACAACCACACACACACAATCACACACAACCATCACACATAACCACACACACACCACCACATCCATACAGAACCACAACCACACACAGCCACAGACACACCATAACCAACCACACCCACAAACAACCACGCACACAACCACACACCCAACCACACACCCACAGCTGTACCTGCAACCATATCCGCACCCACCACACACAACCACACACAACCTAACACACACAACCACACCCGCACCCAACCACACCCGCACCCAACCACACACAACCACACCCACAACCACACAAATATAACCACACACAACCACACACACCCGCAACCGCACCCAACCACACACACAACCACAGCCACACACACAACCACAGCCACACACAACCACAGCCACACACAACCACAACCACTCACAACCACACCCAACCACAACCACACCCAACCACAACCACAGCCACACACAACCACAGCCACACACACAACCACAGCCACACACAACCACAGCCACACACACACAACCACAGCCACACACAACCACAGCTACACACAACCACAGCCACACACAACCACAGCCACACACACAACCACAGCCACACACAACCACAACCACTCACAACCACACCCAACCACACACACAACCACAGCCATACACAACCACAGCCACACACACAACCACAGCCACACACAACCACAGCCACACACACAACCACAGCCACACACAACCACAGCTACACACAACCACAGCCACACACAACCACAGCCACACACACAACCACAGCCACACACAACCACAACCACTCACAACCACACCCAACCACACACACAACCACAGCCATACACAACCACAGCCACACACACCACCACAGCCACACATACCACCACAGCCACCCACAACCACAGCCACACACACAACCACAGCCACACACACAACCACAGCCACACACACCACCACAACCACACCCAACCACTCACAACCAACCACCCACACAACCACATACAACCACACACACAACCACATCCGCAATCGCACCCGCAACCGCACCCACACACCACAACCATACCCGCACACCACAACCACACACTGCCACACACACCACACCCATACCACACCCAACCACACCACAACCACACACAAACTCACACACAACCACACACATACAACCCCACACACAACCCCACACAACCTCATACAACCACATACACAACCACACACAACCACAATAAAACACAACCATAGACACATACCACCACACACATACAACCACACACACAACCACACACAACCAAACACACACATAATCACACACAGAATGACAACCACACCCAACCCCACACTCGCAATCACACCCACAACTGCACCCGCACACCACAGCCACATACACCCACACACACAGCCACACACACACCAGATATAACCACACCCACACCACACCCACAACCACAACCACAACGTCACCCACAACCACACAAATACAACCCCACACACAACCCCACAAATACCACACACACAACCACACACACAACTACAATACCACAACCACACACAACCACAACCAAACTCACACAACCAAACACACACACAACCACACAAATACAACCACACAAATACAACCACACAAATACAACCCCACAAATACAACCCCACACAACCACACACACCACTACAATAACAACCACACACAACTACGCACACAACCACACACAACCACAACCAAACTCACACAAGCAAATACACACACAACCACACACATAACCACACTCCCAACCAACCATAACCATACACAACTGCACACGCATACCCAACTGTACACCCACAACCGCACAACCACACACACACACCCAACTGCACTCCCAACCACACACTCCCAACCACACACTCCCAACCAAATACTCCCAACCACACACACCCAACTGCGCACCCACAACCACGCGCACAACCACGCGCACAACCACACACACACACACAACCACCCACACTCAACCACACACACAACCACAACCATACACAACTGCACATGCACACCCATAACCGCACACCCAACCGCACAACCACACACACAACCGCACTCCCAACCACACACACAACCGCACACCCAATCGCACCGCCAACACAACCACATGCACAACCACACACACACAACTACAATAACACAACCACACACAACCATCACACACAACAACACACACCCCACCATATCCATACAGAACCACAACCACACACAGCCATACACACCATCACACACACCCACACACCACACCCAACCACAACCCCACCCACAACTGCACACAACCACACACATGCATACAACCACACACCCAAACGCACACCCACAGCTGTACCCACAACTGCACCACAACAGGACCCACTACACACACAACCACACACCTCACACACACAACCACACCCGCACCTGCACCCAACCCCACCTGCACCCAACCCCACCTGCACCCAACCACACCCGCACCCAACCACAACCACACACACACAATCACACACAGAACCACAACCACACACAACCTCACACTTGCAATCACACCCACAACTGCACCCGCACACCACAACCACACACACCCACACACAACCACACCCACTCCACACCCACAACCACACACACAACCTCACCCGCACCCACAACCACACAAATACAACCACACAAATACAACCCCACACACAACCCCACAAATACCACACACAACCACACACACAACTACAATAACACAACCACACGCACAACCACACACAACCACAACCAAACTCACACAACCAAACACACACACAACCACACAAATACAACCACACAAATACAACCCCACAAATACAACCCCACCCACAACCCCACACAACCACACACACAACTACAATAACAACCACACACAACTACGCGCACAACCACACACAACCACAAGCAAACACACACAACCACACATATAACCACACACCCAACCAACCACAACGATACACAACTGCACACGCACACCCAACCGCACACCCACAACTGCACAACCACACACACACCCAACCACACTCCCAACCACACACTCCCAACCACACACTCCCAACCACACACTCCCAACCACACACCCAACCGCACACACAACCACATCCACAACCATGTGCACCACACACACACACACACAACCACCCACACACAACCACAACCATACACAACTGCACACGCACACCCATAACGGCACACCCAACCGCACAACCACACACACAACTGCACTCCCAACCGCACTCCCAACCACACACACAACCACACACACAACCGCACACCCAATCGCACACCCATCACAACCACATGCACAACCACACACACAACTACAATAACACAACCACACACAACCATCACACACAACCACACACACACACCCCACCACATCCATACAGAACCACAACCACACACAGCCATACACACCATCACACACACACCACACCCAACCACAACCAACCACAACCCCACCCACAATTGCACACACCACACACAACCACACACATGCACACAACCACACACCCAACCGCACACCCACAGCTGTACCCACAACTGCACCACAACAGCACCCACTACACACACAACCACACACCTCACACACAACCGCACCCAACCCAACCCCACCTGTACCCAACCCCACCTGCACCCAACCCCACGTGCACCCAACCACACCCGCACCCAACCACAACCACACCCACAACCACACAAATACAACCACACACACAACCCCACACACAACCACACACACAACTGCATCCGTACCCATAACCGCACACCACAGCCACACACACCACACCCAACCACACACGTCACCTGCACACACAACCACACAAATACAACCCCACACACAACCCCACACATACCACACACAACCACATACAACCACACACCACATACAACCACACACAACCACATACACAACCTCACACAGCCATACACACCATCACACACACACCACACCCAACCACAACCAACCACAACCCCACCCACAATTGCACACACCACACACAACCACACACATGCACACAACCACACACCCAACCGCACACCCACAGCTGTACCCACAACTGCACCACAACAGCACCCACTACACACACAACCACACACCTCACACACAACCGCACCCAACCCAACCCCACCTGTACCCAACCCCACCTGCACCCAACCCCACGTGCACCCAACCACACCCGCACCCAACCACAACCACACCCACAACCACACAAATACAACCACACACACAACCCCACACACAACCACACACACAACTGCATCCGTACCCATAACCGCACACCACAGCCACACACACCACACCC
Organism: Triturus cristatus; assembly: GCF_964204655.1. Classification (NCBI taxonomy): domain Eukaryota; kingdom Metazoa; phylum Chordata; class Amphibia; order Caudata; family Salamandridae; genus Triturus; species Triturus cristatus. Next base: position 951,358,145 of record NC_140579.1, read on the forward strand.
AACCACACACGTCACCTGCACACACAACCACACAAATACAACCCCACACACAACCCCACACATACCACACACAACCACATACAACCACACACCACATACAACCACACACAACCACATACACAACCACACACAAATACAATAACACACAACCACACCCACAACCACACACACAACCAAACACACACACAACCACACACACAACTACAATAACACAACCATGCGCACAACCACACACAACCAAAATCACACAATCAACTACACACACCCACACACACAAAACCACAACCACACCCAACCCCACACAACCACACACACAACCACACACACAACCACACACACAACCACACACACAACCCCACACATCCACCCACACACAACCACACACCCAACCAACCACAACCATACACACACACACAACCGCACTCCCAACCACACACAACCACACACCCAACCAGACACCCAACACAACCACATGCACAACCACACACACAACTAAAATAACACAACCACACACAACCACACATACCACCACAGCCACCCACAACCACACACAACCACAGCCACACACACAACCACAGCCACACACACAACCACAGCCACACACTACACCACAACCACACCCAACCACTCACAACCACACCCAACCACCCACACAACCACACACAACCACACACACAACCACATCCGCAATCGCACCCGCACCCGCAACCGCACCCACACACCACAACCATATCCGCACACCACAACCACACACTGCCACACACACTACACCCATACCACACCCAACCACACCACAACCACACACAAACTCACACACAACCACACACATACAACCCCACACACAACCCCACACAACCTCATACAACCACATATACAACCACACACAACCACAATAAAACACAACCATAGACACATACCACCACACACATACGACCACACACACAACCACACACAAACAAACACACACATAATCACACACAGAACCACAACCACACCCAACCCCACACTCGCAATCACACCCACAACTGCACCTGCACACCACAACCACATACACCCACACACACAGCCACACACACACCAGATACAACCACACCCACACCACACCCACAACCACAACCACAACCTCACCCACAACCACACAAATACAACCACACAAATACAACCCCACACACAACCCCACTAATACCACACACACAACCACACACACAACTACAATACCACAACCACACACAACCACAACCAAACTCACACAACCAAACACACACACAACCACACACACACAACCACACAAATACAACCACACAAATACAACCACACAAATACAACCCCACAAATACAATCCCACACAACCACACACACCACTACAATAACAACCACACACAACTACGCACACAACCACACACAACCACAACCAAACTCACACAAGCAAATACACACATAACCACACTCCCAACCAACCACAACCATACACAACTGTACACGCATACCCAACTGTACACCCACAACCGCACAACCACACACACACACCCAACTGCACTCCCAACCACACACTCCCAACCACACACTCCCAACCACACACTCCCAACCAAACACTCCCAACCACGCGCACAACCACGCGCACAACCACACACACACACACAACCACCCACACTCAACCACACACACAACCACAACCATACACAACTGCACACGCACACCCATAACCGCACACCCAACCACACAACCACACACACAACCGCACTCCCAACCACACACACAACCACACACCCAATCGCACCGCCAACATAACCACATGCACAACCACACACACAACTACAATAACACAACCACACACAACCATCACACACAACAACACACACCCCACCATATCCATACAGAACCACAACCACACACAGCCATACACACCATCACACACACCCACACACCATACCCAACCACAACCCCACCCACAACTGCACACAACCACACACATGCATACAACCACACACCCATACGCACACCCACAGCTGTACCCACAACTGCACCACAACAGCACCCACTACACACACAACCACACACCTCACACACACAACCACACCTGCACCTGCACCCAACCCCACCTGCACCCAACCCCACCTGCACCCAACCACACCCGCACCCAACCACAACCACACACACAACCAAACACACACACAATCACACACAGAACCACAACCACACACAACCTCACACTTGCAATCCCACCCACAACTGCACCCGCACACCACAACCACACACACCCACACACAACCACACCCACTCCACACCCACAACCACACACACAACCTCACCCGCACCCACAACCACACAAATACAACCACACAAATACAACCCCACACACAACCCCATAAATACCACACACAACCACACACACAACTACAATAACAACCACACACAACTACGCGCACAACCACACACAACCACAAGCAAACACACACAACCACAAATATAACCACACACCCAACCAACCACAACGATACACAACTGCACACGCACACCCAACCGCACACCCACAACTGCACAACCACACACACACCCAACCACACTCCCAACCACACACTCCCAACCACACACTCCCAACCACACACCCAACCGCACACACAACCACATCCACAACCATGTGCACCACACACACACACACAACCACCCACACACAACCACAACCATACACAACTGCACACGCACACCCATAACGGCACACCCAACCGCACAACCACACACACAACTGCACTCCCAACCGCACTCCCAACCACACACACAACCACACACACAACCGCACACCCAATCGCACACCCATCACAACCACATGCACAACCACACACACAACTACAATAACACAACCACACACAACCATCACACACAACCACACACACACACCCCACCACATCCATACAGAACCACAACCACACACAGCCATACACACCATCACACACACACCACACCCAACCACAACCAACCACAACCCCACCCACAATTGCACACACCACACACAACCACACACATGCACACAACCACACACCCAACCGCACACCCACAGCTGTACCCACAACTGCACCACAACAGCACCCACTACACACACAACCACACACCTCACACACAACCGCACCCAACCCAACCCCACCTGTACCCAACCCCACCTGCACCCAACCCCACGTGCACCCAACCACACCCGCACCCAACCACAACCACACCCACAACCACACAAATACAACCACACACACAACCCCACACACAACCACACACACAACTGCATCCGTACCCATAACCGCACACCACAGCCACACACACCACACCCAACCACACACGTCACCTGCACACACAACCACACAAATACAACCCCACACACAACCCCACACATACCACACACAACCACATACAACCACACACCACATACAACCACACACAACCACATACACAACCACACACAAATACAATAACACACAACCACACCCACAACCACACACACAACCAAACACACACACAACCACACACACAACTACAATAACACAACCATGCACACAACCACACACAACCAAAATCACACAATCAACTACACACACCCACACACACAAAACCACAACCACACCCAACCCCACACAACCACACACACAACCACACACACAACCACACACACAACCAAACACACAACCCCACACATCCACCCACACACAACCACACACCCAACCAACCACAACCATACACACACACACAACCGCACTCCCAACCACACACAACCACACACCCAACCAGACACCCAACACAACCACATGCACAACCACACACACAACTAAAATAACACAACCACACACAACCACACATACCACCACAGCCACCCACAACCACACACAACCACAGCCACACACACAACCACAGCCACACACACAACCACAGCCACACACTACACCACAACCACACCCAACCACTCACAACCACACCCAACCACCCACACAACCACACACAACCACACACACAACCACATCCGCAATCGCACCCGCACCCGCAACCGCACCCACACACCACAACCATATCCGCACACCACAACCACACACTGCCACACACACTACACCCATACCACACCCAACCACACCACAACCACACACAAACTCACACACAACCACACACATACAACCCCACACACAACCCCACACAACCTCATACAACCACATATACAACCACACACAACCACAATAAAACACAACCATAGACACATACCACCACACACATACGACCACACACACAACCACACACAAACAAACACACACATAATCACACACAGAACCACAACCACACCCAACCCCACACTCGCAATCACACCCACAACTGCACCTGCACACCACAACCACATACACCCACACACACAGCCACACACACACCAGATACAACCACACCCACACCACACCCACAACCACAACCACAACCTCACCCACAACCACACAAATACAACCACACAAATACAACCCCACACACAACCCCACTAATACCACACACACAACCACACACACAACTACAATACCACAACCACACACAACCACAACCAAACTCACACAACCAAACACACACACAACCACACACACACAACCACACAAATACAACCACACAAATACAACCACACAAATACAACCCCACAAATACAATCCCACACAACCACACACACCACTACAATAACACAACCACACACAACCACACATACCACCACAGCCACCCACAACCACACACAACCACAGCCACACACACAACCACAGCCACACACACAACCACAGCCACACACTACACCACAACCACACCCAACCACTCACAACCACACCCAACCACCCACACAACCACACACAACCACACACACAACCACATCCGCAATCGCACCCGCACCCGCAACCGCACCCACACACCACAACCATATCCGCACACCACAACCACACACTGCCACACACACTACACCCATACCACACCCAACCACACCACAACCACACACAAACTCACACACAACCACACACATACAACCCCACACACAACCCCACACAACCTCATACAACCACATATACAACCACACACAACCACAATAAAACACAACCATAGACACATACCACCACACACATACAACCACACACACAACCACACACAAACAAACACACACATAATCACACACAGAACCACAACCACACCCAACCCCACACTCGCAATCACACCCACAACTGCACCTGCACACCACAACCACATACACCCACACACACAGCCACACACACACCAGATACAACCACACCCACACCACACCCACAACCACAACCACAACCTCACCCACAACCACACAAATACAACCACACAAATACAACCCCACACACAACCCCACTAATACCACACACACAACCACACACACAACTACAATACCACAACCACACACAACCACAACCAAACTCACACAACCAAACACACACACAACCACACACACACAACCACACAAATACAACCACACAAATACAACCACACAAATACAACCCCACAAATACAATCCCACACAACCACACACACCACTACAATAACAACCACACACAACTACGCACACAACCACACACAACCACAACCAAACTCACACAAGCAAATACACACATAACCACACTCCCAACCAACCACAACCATACACAACTGTACACGCATACCCAACTGTACACCCACAACCGCACAACCACACACACACACCCAACTGCACTCCCAACCACACACTCCCAACCACACACTCCCAACCACACACTCCCAACCAAACACTCCCAACCACTCACACCCAACCGCACACCCACAACCACGCGCACAACCACGCGCACAACCACACACACACACACAACCACCCACACTCAACCACACACACAACCACAACCATACACAACTGCACACGCACACCCATAACTGCACACCCAACTGCACAACCACACACACAACCGCACTCCCAACCACACACACAACCACACACCCAATCGCACCGCCAACATAACCACATGCACAACCACACACACAACTACAATAACACAACCACACACAACCATCACACACAACAACACACACCCCACCATATCCATACAGAACCACAACCACACACAGCCATACACACCATCACACACACCCACACACCACACCCAACCACAACCCCACCCACAACTGCACACAACCACACACATGCATACAACCACACACCCATACGCACACCCACAGCTGTACCCACAACTGCACCACAACAGCACCCACTACACACACAACCACACACCTCACACACACAACCACACCTGCACCTGCACCCAACCCCACCTGCACCCAACCCCACCTGCACCCAACCACACCCGCACCCAACCACAACCACACACACAACCAAACACACACACAATCACACACAGAACCACAACCACACACAACCTCACACTTGCAATCCCACCCACAACTGCACCCGCACACCACAACCACACACACCCACACACAACCACACCCACTCCACACCCACAACCACACACACAACCTCACCCGCACCCACAACCACACAAATACAACCACACAAATACAACCCCACACACAACCCCATAAATACCACACACAACCACACACACAACTACAATAACACAACCACATGCACAACCACACACAACCACAACCAAACTCACACAACCAAACACACACACAACCACACAAATACAACCACACAAATACAACCACACAAATACAACCCCACCCACAACCCCACACAACCACACACACAACTACAATAACAACCACACACAACTACACGCACAACCACACACAACCACAAGCAAACACACACAACCACACATATAACCACACACCCAACCAACCAGAACGATACACAACTGCACACGCACACCCAACCGCACACCCACAACTGCACAACCACACACACACCCAACCACACTCCCAACCACACACTCCCAACCACACACTCCCAACCACACACCCAACTGCACACACAACCACATCCACAACCACGTGCACCACACACACACACAACCACCCACACACAACCACAACCATACACAACTGCACACGCACACCCATAACGGCACACCCAACCGCACAACCACACACACAACCGCACTCCCAACGGCACTCCCAACCACACACACAACCACACACACAACCGCACACCCAATCGCACACCCATCACAACCACATGCACAACCACACACACAACTACAATAACACAACCACACACAACCATCACACACAACCACACACACACCCCACCACATCCATACAGAACCACAACCACACACAGCCATACACACCATCACACACACCCACACACCACACCCAACCACAACCAACCACAACCCCACCCACAATTGCACACACCACACACATGCACACAACCACACACCCAACCGCACACCCACAGCTGTACCCACAACTGCACCACAACAGCACCCACTACATACACAACCACACACCTCACACACAACCGCACCCAACCCAACCCCACCTGTACCCAACCCCACCTGCACCCAACCCCACGTGCACCCAACCACACCCGCACCCAACCACAACCACACCCACAACCACACAAATACAACCACACACACAACCCCACACACAACCACACACACAACTGCATCCGTACCCATAACCGCACACCACAGCCACACACACCACACCCAACCACACACATCACCTGCACACACAACCCCACAAATACAACCCCACACACAACCCCACACATACCACACACAACCACATACAACCACACACCACATACAACCACACACAACCACATACACAACCACACACAAATACAATAACACACAACCACACCCACAACCACACACACAACCAAACACACACAACCACACACACAACTACAATAACACAACCATGCGCACAACCACACACAACCAAAATCACACAACCAACCACACACACCCACACACACAAAACCACAACCACACCCAACCCCACAACCACACACACAACCACACACACAACCACACACACAACCACACACACAACCCCACACATCCACCCACACACAACCACACACCCAACCAACCACAACCATACACACACACACAACCGCACTCCCAACCACACACAACCACACACCCAACCACACACCCAACACAACCACATGCACAACCACACACACAACTACAATAACACAACCACACACAACCACACATACCACCACAGCCACCCACAACCACACACAACAACAGCCACACACACAACCACAGCCACACACACAACCACAGCCACACACACCACCACAACCACACCCAACCACACCCAACCACCCACACAACCACACACAACCACACACACAACCACAATCGCACCCGCAACCGCACCCACACACCACAACCGTATCCGCACACCACAACCACACACTGCCACACACACCACACCCATACCACACCCAACCACACCACAACCACACACAAACTCACACACAACCACACACATACAACCCCACATACAACCCCACACACAACCCCACACAACCACATACACAACCACACACAACCACAATAAAACACAACCATAGACACATACCACCACACACATACAACCACACACACAACCACACACAAACAAACACACACATAATCACACACAGAACCACAACCACACCCAACCCCACACTCGCAATCGCACACACCACACACAACCACACACATGCACACAACCACACACCCAACCGCACACCCACAGCTGTACCCACAACTGCACCACAACAGCACCCACTACACACACAACCACACACCTCACACACAACCGCACCCAACCCAACCCCACCTGCACCCAACCCCACGTGCACCCAACCACACCCGCACCCAACCACAACCACACCCACAACCACACAAATACAACCCCACACACAACCCCACACATACCACACACAACCACATACAACCACACACCACATACAACCACACACAACCACATACACAACCACACACAAATACAATAACACACAACCACACCCACAACCACACCCACAACCAAACACACACACAATCACACACACAACTACAATAACACAACCATGCGCACAACCACACACAACCAAAATCACACAATCAACCACACACACCCACACACACAAAACCACAACCACACCCAACCCCACACAACCACACACACAACCACACACACAACCACACACACAGAACTGAACACACACTACCAAACACACACACAACCGACCACACACAACCACACCCGCACACACAACCACACCCGCGCACACAACCCCACACACAACACCACAAACAACACAACCCCCCACACACAACCCCCACCACACACACAACCCCCACACGTACAACCACCACGCACAACCACCACACACAACCACCACACACAACCTCCACACACATCCACCACACACAACCACCACACACACAACCACACACACAACCCAACACACACCACCACACACACAACCACACCTGCACACAGCCCAACCACAACCGCACCCAACCACACCCAACCCCCACCCAACACACCACACACAGCCCCCATATACAACCCCCACAACCACACATGCAACCCCCACACACCACCACCAAACACACCACCATACACACCACCACACACACCACCACACACCACACACCCAACCCCACACACAACCACATCCGCAATTGCACCCACACCCGCACACCACAACCACACACACAGCCACACACAACCACACCCAACCACAACCACACACACAACCACACCCACAACCCCACAAATACAACCACACACGACCACACACCCACACAACCAAACACACATACAACCAAACACACACACACAACCAACCACACACCCAACCGACCACACACAACCACACCTGCACACATAACCACACCCGCACACACAACCACACACAATCCCACACCCAACCACACACAACACCCCACACAACACCCACATCACACACACAACCCCCACACACAACCCCCACACACAACTACCACACACAGCCACCACACACAACCACCACACACACCACCACACACACAGCCACCACACACAACCACCACACACACCACCACACACACAACCGAACACATACACAACCGACCACACACAACCACACAAAGCCACACACAACTGCACACACACCCACACACAACCGCACACACCACACGCACAACCACAAACAACCACACACTCACAGACCCACACACAACCACACCCAACACACAGCCCCCCACATACACCCGCTCCCACACACAACCACACAACCATACACACAACCACACACAACCGCACACACACAACTGCACACAAGGCCACACACAACTGCACACACACAACACCACACACAGCCACACACACACCACTACACACACCACACCCAACCACACCCACACCCAACCACACACACCCACAACCACCCACAACCACACCCCCACACAACCACCCACCACACACGCAACCACATAGCCCCACACACAACCACACACACAACCCCCCACGCACAACCACCGCACACACCACACCCAACCACACCCACCCACAACCACACCCACAACCACACCCCCACACAACTACACACAACCATACACACAACCACACCTGCACACACAACCACACCTGCACATACAACCACACACAACCACCCACAACCACCCACACAACCGCACCCACACCCACACAACCACACACACAGCCACACACACCCTCATACCATACCCACATACCACACCCACCCACAACCATCCCCACAACCACACCCAACCCCACACACAACCCCTCACACACAACACACAACCCCCCACACACAACCACCACACACAACCACCACACACAACCACTACACACAACCACCACACACAACCACCACACACACAACCCAACACACACCACCACACACACAACCACACCTGCACACACAGCCACACCCAACCACACAATCACACCCAACCCCCCACCCAACACACCACACACAACCCCCACAACCACACACACAACCCCCACACGCAACTACCATACACCACCACCACACACACCACCACACACACCACCACACAACCACACACACCACACACACACACAACTTAACACACACAACCACACACACACAACTGAACACACACACAACCAAATACACACAACCCCCACAATCCCACACACAACCCCCACCACACACACAACCCCCACACGCACAACCACCACACACAACCACCACACACAACCACACACAACCACATCCGCACACACAACCACACCCGTGCACACAACCACACCCACACACACAACCCCACACAACCCCACACACAACGCAACCCCCCACACACAACCCCCACAATCACACACACAACCCCCACCACACACACAACCCCCACACGCACAACCACCATGCACAACCACCACGCACAACCACCACACACAACCACCACACACAACCACCACACACACAACCCAACACATACCACCACACACAACCACACCCGCACACACAGCCACACACAACCCCACAACCACACCCAACCCCCCACCCAACATGCACAACCCCCCACACACAGCCCCCACAACCACACACAATCCCCACACGCACAACCACCACACACAACCACCACACACACAACCAACCACACACACATACACCAACCACACGCACAACCACATGCACAACCACAACCAAACACACAACCACACCCGCACAACCACACACAACCATACACACAACCACACCTGCACACACAACCACACCCGCTCACAACCACACCTGCACACACACCCATACCTGCACACACAGCCATACCTGCACATACAGCCACATACACAACCACACCCAAACCCACACACAACTTCCCACACACAACACACAAGCCCCCCACACACAACCCCCCTCACACAACCCCCCACACAGCCCCCACAACCACACAACCCCCACATGCACAACCCCTACATGCAACCACTGCACACACTACCACACACAACACCCGCACACACACAACCACACACACACCACACACACACAACTGAACACACACTACCAAACACACACACAACCGACCACACACAACCACACCCGCACACACAACCACACCCCCACACACAACCCCACACACAACCCCACACACACAACACAACCCCCACACACAACCCCCACCACACACACAACCCCCACAAGCACAACCCCCACACACACATCCCCCACACACAACCACCACACACAACCACCACACACAACCACCACACACACAACCCAACACACACCACCACACACACAACCACACCTGCACACAGCCACACCCACACCCAACCACACCCAATCCCCCACCCAACACACCACACACAACCCCCATACACAACCCCCACAACCACACAAGCAACCCCCACACACACAACCCCCACACGCAACCACCACACACCACCACCACACACAACCACCACACACCACCACCACACACACCACCACACACACCACCACACACCACACACCCAACTCACACACAACCACATCCGCAATCGCACCCACACCTGCACACCACAACCACACACACAGCCACACCCAACCACAACCACAACCACACCACAACCCCACAAATACAACCACACACGACCACACACACCCACACCACCAAACACACATACAACCAAACGCACACACACAATCGACCACACACCCAACCGACCACACACAACCACACCTGCACACACAACCACACCCGCACACACAACCACACACAATCCCACACCCAACCCCCCACAACCCCCTACACACAATGCCCACATCACACACACAACCCCCACACACAACCACCACACACAGCCACCACACACAACCACCACACACACAACCGAACACACACACAACTGAACACATACACAACCGACCACACAACCACACAAAACCACACACAACTGCACACACACCCGCACACAACCGCACACACAACCACACGCACAACCACACACTCACAGACCCACACACAACCACACTCAGCACACAGCCCTCCACACACACCCGCTCCCACACAACCACCCACAACCACCCACAACCACACAACCACAACCATACACACAACCACACACACAACCGCACACACACAACTGCACACACAGCCACACACAACTGCACACACACAACCACACACACAGCCACACACACACCACCGCACAAACCACACCCAACCACACACCCACAACCACACCCACCCACAACCACCCACAACCATACCCACAACCACCCACAACCACACCCCCACACAACCACCCACCACACACACAACCACACAGCCCTACACAATACCACACACGACCCCCCACGTACAACCACCGCACACACCACCCACAACCACACCCACAACCACACCCTCACACAACCGCACCCAACCATACACACAACCACACCTGCACACACATCCACACCTGCACATACAATCACGCACAACCACACACAACCACCCACACAACCGTACCCACACCCGCACAACCACACACACAGCCACATACACACCTACACTCACACACACCCACATACCATACCCACATGCCACACCCACCCACAACCACCCACACAACCACACACACAACCACACCCGCACACACAACAACCACACCCACACATAGCCACACCTGCACACATAGCCACACCCCCCACACACAACCCCCACACACAACCACTGCACACACCACTGCACACACCACCACACACAACCACACCCGCATGCACAGCCACATACACAACCACACCCAACCCCACACACAACACACAACACCCCACACACAACCCCCACAACCACACACACAACCCCCACATGCACAACCACCACACACAACCAACACACACAACCACACACAACCACTACACATACCACCACACACACAACCACACCCGCACACACAGCCACACACAATCCCACAACCACAGCCAACCACACCCAACCCCCCACCCAACACGCACAACCCCCCACACACAACCAACCACACACACATACACAACAACCACACACACAACCACATGCACAACCACAACCACACACAACCATACACACCACACCCGCATACACAACCACACCCGCATACACAACCACACCCACACACACAACCACACCTGCGTACACAGCCACACCCGCACACAGCCACACCTGCACACAGCCACATACACAACCATACCCAACCCTACACACAACTTCCCACACAAGCCCCCCACACACAACCCCCACAACCACACACAACCCCCACATGCACAACCCCCACATGCACAACCCCCACACCCAACCACTGCACACACCACCACACACACACAACTGAACACACACACCACACACACACAACTGAACACACACTACCAAACACACACACAACCGACCACACACAACCACACCGCACAACCAATCACACCCGCACACACAACCCCACACACAACACAAACTCCCACATACAACCCCCACAATCACACACACAACCCCCACCACACACACAACCCCCACACGCACAACCCCCACATGCACAACCCCCACACGCACAACTACCACGCACAACCACCACACACACATCCCAACACACACCACCACACACACAACCACACCCGCACACACAGCCACCCACAACCACACCCAGCCCCCCACCCAACACACACAACCCCCCACACACAACCCCCACAACCACACACAATCCCCACATGCACATCCACCACACACAACCACCACACACACAACCAACCACACACATATACACCAACCACACGCACAACCACATGCACAACCAAACACACAACCACCCACACAACCACACCTGCACAACCACACACAACCATACACACAACCACACCCGCACACAACCACACCCGCACACAACCACACCTGCACACACAGCCACACCCGCACACACAGCCACACCTGCACATACAGCCACATACACAACCACACCCAACCCCACACACAACTTCCCACACACAACACACAAGCCCCCCAAACACAACCCCCCTCACACAACCCCCCCACACAGCCCCCACAACCACATAACCCCACATGCACAACCACCACATGCAACCACTGCACACACCACCACACACACATAACCACACACAACTGAACACACACACCACACACACAGAACTGAACACACACTACCAAACATACACACAACCGACCACACACAACCACATCCGCACACACAACCACACCCGCGCACATAACCCCACACACAACACCACAAACAACACAACCCCCCACACATAACCCCCACCACACACACAACCCCCACACGCACAACCACCATGCACAACCACCACACACAACCACCACACACAACCTCCACACACAACCACCACACACAACCACCACACACACAACCACACACACAACCCAACACACACCACCACACACACAACCACACCTTCACACAGCCCAACCACAACCGCACCCAACCACACCCAACACACCACACACAGCCCCCATACACAACCCCCACAACCACACACGCAACCCCCACACACATAACCCCCACACGCAACCACCACACACCACCACCACACACACCACCATACACACCACCACACACACCACCACACACCACACACCCAACCCCACACACAACCACATCTGCAATCGCACCCATACCCGCACACCACAACCACACACACAACCACACCCTCAACCCCACAAATACAACCACACACGGCCACACACCCACACAACCAAACACACATACAACCAAACACACACACACAACCAACCACACACACAACCAACCACACACACCCATACCTGCACACACAACCACACCCGTACACACAACCACACACAATCCCACACCCAACCACACACAACCCCCCACACACAACACCCCACACACAACACCTACATCACACACACAACCCCCACACACAACCCCCACACACAACCACCACACACAGCCACCACACACAACCACCACACACACCACCACACACACAACCGAACACACACACAACCGAACACATACACAACCGACCACACACAACCACACAAAACCACACACAACTGCACACACACCCACACACAACCACAAACAACCACACACTCACAGACCCACACACAACCACACCCAACACACAGCCCCCCACACACACCCGCTCCCACACACAACCACACAACCATACATACAACCATACACAACCGCACACACACAACTGCACACAAGGCCACAAACAACTGCACACACACAACCCCACACACAGCCACACACACACCACACACACGCCACACCCAACCACACCCAGACCCAACCACACACACACACACAACCATACCTACCCACAACCACCCACAACCACACCCACAACCACCCACAACCACCCACCACACACACAACCACACACACAACCACACACACAACCCCCACACACAACCACTGCACACACCACACCCAACCACACCCACCAACAACCACACCCACAACCACACCCCCACACAACCACACACAACCATACACACAACCACACCTGCACATACAACCACACACAACCACCCACACAACCGCACCCACACCCGCACAACCACACACACAGCCACACACACCCACACTCACACACACCCTCATACCATACCCACACACCACACCCACCCACAACCACCCCCACAACCACACACAACCCCCCACACACAACACACAACCCCCCACACACAACCACCACACACAACCACTACATACAACCACCACACACAACCACCACACACACAACCCAACACACACCACCACACACACAACCACACCTGCACACACAGCCACACCCAACCACACAATCACACCCAACCCCCACCCACCACACCACACACAACCCCCATACACAACCCCCATAACCACACACACAACCCCCACACACAACCCCCACACGCAACCACCACCACACACACCACCACACACACCACCACACAACCACACACACCACACACACACACACAACTGAACACACACAACCACACACACACAACTGAACACACACACACAACCAAATACACACAACCCCCACAATCCCACAAACCCCCACCACACACATAACCCCACCACACACAACCACCACACACAACCACACACAACCACATCCGCACACACAACCACACCCGCGCACACAACCACACCTGCACACATAACCCCACACATAACACAACCCCCACACACAACCCCCACAATCACACACACAACCCCCACCACACACACAACCCCCACACGCACAACCACCATGCACAACCACCATGTACAACCACCACGCACAACCACCACACACAACCACAACACACAACCACCACACACACAACCCAACACACACCACCACACACAACCAGTCCCGCACACACAGCCACACACAACCCCACAACCACACCCAACCCCCCACCCAACATGCACAACCCCCCACACACAACCCCCATAACCAAACACAATCCCCACACGCACAACCACCACACACACAACCAACCACACACACATACACCAACCATACGCACAACCACATGCACAACCACAACCAAACACACAACCACACCCGCACAACCACACACAACCATACACACAACCACACCTGCACACACAACCATACCCGCACACAACCACACCTGCACACACAGCCACACCCGCACACACAGCCACACCTGCACATACAGCCACATACACAACCCCACCCAACCCCACACACAACTTCCCACACATAACACACAAGCCCCCCACACACAACCCCCCTCACACAACCCCCCACACAGCCCCCACAACCACATAACCCCACATGCACAACCCCCACATGCAACCACTGCACACACCACCACACACACAGAACTGAACACACTCTACCAACAACACACACACAACCGACCACACACAACCACACAACCACACCCGCACACACAACCACACCCACGCACACAACCCCACACACAACACCACAAACAACACAACCCCCCACACACAACCCCCACCACACACACAACCCCCACACGCAAAACCACCATGCACAACCACCACACACAACCACCACACACAACCTCCACACACATCCACCACACACAACCA
This sequence comes from Triturus cristatus, assembly GCF_964204655.1. Classification (NCBI taxonomy): domain Eukaryota; kingdom Metazoa; phylum Chordata; class Amphibia; order Caudata; family Salamandridae; genus Triturus; species Triturus cristatus. Next base: position 951,376,142 of record NC_140579.1, read on the forward strand.
CCACACACACAACCACACACACAACCCAACACACACCACCACACACACAACCACACCTGCACACAGCCCAACCACAACCGTACCCAACCACACCCAACCCCCACCCAACACACCACACACAGCCCCAATACACAACCCCACAACCACACATGCAACCCCCACACACATAACCCCCACACGCAACCACCACACACCACCACCATACACACCACCATACACACCACCACACACACCACCACACACCACACACCCAACCCCACACACAACCACATCCGCAATCGCACCCACACCCACACACCACAACCACACACACAGCCACACACAACCACACCCAACCACAACCACACACACAACCACACCCACAACCCCACAAATACAACCACACACGACCACACACCCACACAACCAAACACATATACAACCAAACACACATACACAACCAACCACACACCCAACTGACCACACACAACCACACCTGCACACACAACCACACCCGCACACACAATCACACACAATCCCACACCCAACCACACACAACACACCACACACAACACCCCACACACAATACCCACATCACACACACAACCCCCACACACAACCCCCACACATAACCACCACACACAGCCACCACACACAACCACCACACACACCACCACACACACAACCGAACACACACACAACCAAACACATACACAACCGACCACACACAACCACACAAAACCACACACAACTGCACACCCACCCACACACAACCGCACACACAACCACACGCACAACCACAAACAACCACACACTCACAGACCCACACACAACCACACACAACACACAGCCCCCCACATACACCCGCTCCCACACACAACCACACAACCATACACACAACCACACACAACTGCACACACACAACTGCACACAAGGCCACACACAACTGCACACACACAACCCCACACACAGCCACACACACACCACCACACACACCCAACCACACCCACACCCAACCACACACACCCACAACCACCCACAACCACACCCACAACCACCCACAACCACACCCCCACACAACCACCAACCACACACACAACCACACAGCCCCACACAACCACACACACAACCCCCCACGCACAACCACCGCACACACCACACCCAACCACACCCACCCACAACCACACCCATAACCACACCCCCACACAACCACACACAACCATACACACAACCACACCTGCACACACAACCACACCTGCACATACAACCACACACAACCACACACAACCACCCACACAACCGCACCCATACCCGCACAACAACACACACAGCCACACACAGCCACACTCACACACACCCTCATACCATACCCACATACCACACCCACCCACAACCACCCCCACAACCACACCCAACCCCACACACAACCCCCCACACACAACACACAACCCCCCACACACAACCACCACACACAACCACCACACACAACCACTACACACACAACCCAACACACACCACCACACACACAACCACACCTGCACACACAGCCACACCCAACCACACAATCACACCCAAACCCCCCACCCAACACACCACACACAACCCCCACAACCACACACACAACCCCCACACACAACTACCACATACCACCACCACACACACCACACACCACCACATATACCACCACACAACCACACACACCACACACACACACACAACTGAACACACACAACCACACACACACAACTGAACACACGCACAACCAAATACACACAACCCCCACAATCCCACACACAACCCCCACCACACACACAACCCCCACACGCACAACCACCACACACAACCACCACACACAACCACATCCGCACATACAACCACACCCGTGCACACAACCACACCCGCACACACAACCCCACACAACCCCACACACAACGCAACCCCCCACACACAACCCCCACAATCACACACACAACCCCCACCACACACACAACCCCCACACGCACAACCACCACGCACAACCACCACACACAACCACCACACACAACCACCACACACACAACCCAACACACACCACCACACACAACCACACCCGCACACACAGCCACACACAACCCCACAACCACACCCAACCCCCCACCCAACATGCACAACCCCCCACACACAACCCCCACAACCACACAATCCCCACACGCACAACCACCACACACAACCACCACACACACAACCAACCACACACACATACACCAACCACACGCACAACCACACGCACAACCACAACCAAACACACAACCACACACAACCATACACACAACCACACCTGCACACACAACCACACTCGCACACAACCACACCTGCACACACAGCCATACCCGCACACACAGCCACACCTGCACATACAGCCACATACACAACCACACCCAAACCCCCACACAACTTCCCACACACAACACACAAGCCCCCCACACACAACCCCCCTCACACAACCCCCCACACAGCCCCCACAACCACACAACCCCCACACACACATCCCCCATACCCAACCACCACACACAACCACCACACACAACCACCACACACACAACCCAACACACACCACCACACACACAACCACACCTGCACACAGCCCAACCACAACTGCACCCAACCACACCCAACCCCCACCCAACACACCACACACAGCCCCCATACACAACCCCCACAACCACACATGCAACCCCCACACACATAACCCCCACACCCAACCCCACACACAACCACATCCGCAATCGCACCCACACCCACACACCACAACCACACACACAGCCACACACAACCACACCCAACCACAACCACACACACAACCACACCCACAACCCCACAAATACAACCACACACGACCACACACCCACACAACCAAACACACACACACACAACCAACCACACACCCAACCGACCACACCCAACCACACCTGCACACACAACCACACCCGCACACACAACCACACACAATCCCACACACAACACCCCACACACAACACCCCACACACAACACCCACATCACACACACAACCCCCACACACAACCCCCACACACAACCACCACACACAGCCACCACACACAGCCACCACACACAACCACCACACACACCACCACACACACAACCGAACACACACACAACCGAACACATACACAACCGACCACAAACAACCACACAAAACCACACACAACTGCACACACACCCACACACAACCGCACACACAACCACACGTACAACCACAAACAACCACACACTCACAGACCCACACACAACCACACCCAACACACAGCCCCCACATACACCCACACCCACACACAACCACACAACCATACACACAACCACACACAACCGCACACACACAACTGCACACAAGGCCACACACAACTGCACACACACAACCCCACACACAGCCACACACACACCACCACACACACCACACCCAACCACACCCACACCCAACCACACACACCCACAACCACTCACAACCACACCCACAACCACCCACAACCACACCCCACATAACCACCCACCACACAACCACACAGCCCCACACACAACCACACACACAACCCCCCACGCACAACCACCACACACACCACACCCAACCACACCCACCCACAACCACACCCACAACCACACCCCCACACAACCACACACAACCATACACACAACCACACCTGCACACACAACCACACCTGCACATACAACCACACACAACCACACACAACCACCCACACAACCGCACCCACACCCACACAACCACACACACAGCCACACACAGCCACACTCACACACACCCTCATACCATACCCACACACCACACCCACCCACAGCCACCCCCACAACCACACCCAACCCCACACACAACCCCCCACACACAACACACAACCCCCCACACACCACCACCACACACCACCACCACACACAACCACACCTGCACACACAGCCACACCCAACCACACAATCACACCCAACCCCCCACCCAACACACCACACACAATCCCCACAACCACACACACAACCCCCACACCCACAACCCCCACACGCAACTACCACACACCACCACCACACACACCACCACACACACCACCACACAACTACACACACCACACACACACACACAACTGAACACACACAACCACAGACACACAACTGAACACACACACAACCAAATACACACAACCCCCACAATCCCACACACAACCCCCACCACACACACAACCCCCACACGCACAACCACCACACAGAACCACCACACACAACCACATCCGCACACACAACCACACCCGTGCACACAACCACACCCGCACACACAACCTGTTAGAAAGGATAGACGGACCGGGAGGGTCGGCCGGGGTCAGGAGGAGAGGTCTCCGGGGAGAGCCGTCTCCAGCGATCGTACAGACAAGTAACTTCCCCCCCACAGACAGATACCACACACGGATAAGGTTCAGTGTTCTTTATAAGCACTTCTTAAGGTACGGTTGAATGGTACAAGGAGGTCTGGACTCAGGGGTCCCCTCGATTCAAGTCTCTCAAAGCAGGGTAAGGGGTAGCGGGACAGTCTGTCTACCAGTCAGGTAGTTTGGATGAGATGATGATTAGCTCACAATCCTCGAGCTTAGTTGGTGCGGGCCGCGGCAGCGCCAGCAGGTCCCGGAAAGATGGTCGATGTACGGTCCGCGGCAGCGCCAGCAGGTACCGGTGAGGATGGTCGTTACAACGGGCCGCGGCAGCGCCAGCAGGTCCTGGAAAGATGGTCGATGTACGGTCCGCGACAGCGCCAGCAGGTCCCGGTGAGGATGGTCGTTACAACGGGCCGCGGCAGCGCCAGCAGGTCCCGACGAGGATGGATGTTGTAGAAGGCCGCGGCAGCGCCAGCAGGCAGGACGATGGTTCACAAGAGCGGGCTACGGCAGCGCCAGTAGTCCGTCAAGGCTGAGTTCTCTCGGTGTCTCTCGGCTCCAGGATACAACTGCCTTCCTGCTCCGGAGTTGCCCCAGTTATAGGGCAGGCGCTCTTTGATGTCCAGACCCTCGCACTTGGAGGTCGGAGGGCCCGGGATGAAGGTGTCCAGACACCCAGCAGGGGGTGAAGCCAGCGCCTGGGGGAGCTGGAGGCGATCGGCACCTGGCGGGGGAAGAGCTCTTGACACTTCGTCCTCCCATTGACCTGCCAAGTGGTCCGCTCACCTCCCGGGTGGATGGTGGTGCCGGGATGTCGGGGCCGGTCAGGCCCGGGGTTAGGGTCGGGGCGAGGCCACGCGGCCTCGTGGTGCAGGGCCCAAGATGGCGGCTTGAACCGGCCGGGGGAGCCGGTGGGGCTGGGCCCCGTGATGAGTAGAGGTCCGAGGGCAGAAGATCCGTCGGGAGACGGGGTACGGGTGCTTTTCGGGGGTTATGCCTGGTGGGCCGGAGCTCAGGCCCTGTCGTGCGGGGAGAGAGCAAGCCCTTCGTGTGGCCTGTCCAACACAACCCCACACAACCCCACACACAACGCAACCCCCCACACACAACCCCCACAATCACACACACAACCCCCACCACACACACAACCCCCACACGCACAACCACCATGCACAACCACCACGCACAACCACCACACACAACCACCACACACAACCACCACACACACAACCCAACACACACCACCATACACAACCACACCCGCACACACAGCCACACACAACCCCACAACCACACCCAACCCCCCACCCAACATGCACAACCCCCCACACACAACCCCCACAACCACACACAATCCCCACATGCACAACCACCACACACAACCACCACACACACAACCAACCACACACACATACACCAACCACATGCACAACCACATGCACAACCAAACACACAACCACACCCGCACAACCACACACAACCATACACACAACCACACCTGCATACACAACCACACCCGCACACAACCACACCTGCACACACAGCCATACCCGCACACACAACCACACCTGCACATACAGCCACATACACAACCACACCCAAACCCACACACAACTTCCCACACACAACACACAAGCCCCCCCCACACAACCCCCTCACACAACCCCCCACACAGCCCCCACAACCACACAACCCCCACATGCACAACCCCTACATGCAACCACTGCACACACTACCACACACAACACCCCACACACACAACCACACACACACAACCACACACACACAACTGAACACACACTACCAAACACATACACAACCGACCACACACAACCACACAACCACACAACCACACCTGCACACAGAACCACACCCGCACACACAACCACACCCCCACACACAACCCCACACACAACCCCACACACACAACACAACCCCCACACACAACCCCCACCACACACACAACCCCCACACGCACAACCCCCACACACACATCCCCCACACATAACCACCACACACAACCACCACACACAACCACCACACACACAACCCAACACACACCACACACACACAACCACACCTGCACACACAGCCACACCCACACCCAACCACACCCAATCCCCCACCCAACACACCACACACAACCCCCATATACAACCCCCACAACCACACACACAACCCCCACACACACAACCCCCACACACAACCACCACACACCATCACCACACGCAACCACCACACACCACCACCACACACACCACCACACACACCACCACACACCACACACCCAACTCACACACAACCACATCCGCAATCGCACCCACACCTGCACACCACAACCACACACAGCCACACCCAACCACAACCACAACCACACCACAACCCCACAAATACAACCACACAAGACCACACACACCCACACCACCAAACACACATACAACCAAATGCACACACACAACCGACCACACACCCAACCGACCACACACAACCACACCTGCACACACAATCACACCCGCACACACAACCACACACAATCCCACATCCAACCCCCCACAACCCCCCACACACAACCCCCCACACACAACGCCCACATCACACACACAACCCCCACACACAACCACCACACACAGCCACCACACACACAACCGAACACACACACAACTGAACACATATACAACCGACCACACAACCACACAAAACCACACACAACTGCACACACACCCGCACACAACCGCACACACAACCACACGCACAACCACAAACAACCACACACTCACAGACCCACACACAACCACACCCAACACACAGCCCCCCACACACACCCGCTCCCACACAACCACCCACAACCACACAACCACAATCATACACACAACCACACACACAACCGCACACACACAACTGCACACACAGCCACACACAACTGCACACACACAACCACACACACAGCCACACACACACCACCACACAAACCACACCCAACCACACACCCACAACCACACCCACCCACAACCACCCACAACCATACCCACAACCACCCACAACCACACCCCCACACAACCGACCACCACACACACAACCACACAGCCCTACACAATACCACACATGACCCCCCATGCACAACCACCGCACACACCACCCACAACCACACCTAAAACCACACCCTCACACAACCGCACCCAACCGTACACACAACCACACCTGCACACACATCCACACCCGCACATACAATCACACACAACCACCCACACAACCGCACCCACACCCGCACAACCACACTCACAGCCACACACACACCTACACTCACACACACCCACATACCATACCCACGCCACACCCACCCACACAACCACACACACAACCACACCCACACACACAACCACACCCGCACACACAACAACCACACCCGCACATAGCCACCTCTGTACACACAGCCACACACAACCCCCACACACAACCACTGCACGCACCACTGCACACACCACCACACACAACCACACCCGCATACACAGCCACATACACAACCACACCCAACCCCACACACACAACCCCACACACAACACACAACCCCCCACACACAACCCCCACAACCACACACACACAACCCCCACATGCACAACCACCACACACAACCAACACACACAACCACACACAACCACCACACACATAACCCAACACACACCACCACACACACAACCACACCCGCACACACAGCCACACACAATCCCACAACCACACCCAACCACACCCAACCCCCCACCCAACACGCACAACCCCCCACACAACCTCCACAACCACACACAACCCCCACACACACACCCACCACACACAACCACCACACATACAACCAACCACACACACATACACAACAACCACACACACAACATGCACAACCACAACCACACACAACCATACACACAACCACACCCGCATACACAACCACACCCGCATACACAACCACACCCGCACACACAACCACACCTGCGCACACAGCCACACCCGCACACAGCCACACCTGCACACAGCCACATACACAACCATACCCAACCCTACACACAACTTCCCACACAAGCCCCCCACACACAACCCCCACAACCACACACAACCCCCACATGCACAACCCCCACATGCACAACCCCCACACCCAACCACTGCACATACCACCACACACACACAACTGAACACACACACCATACACACACAACTGAACACACACTACCAAACACACACACAACCGACCACACACAACCACACCGCACAACCAACCACACCTGCGCACACAACCCCACACACAACCCCACACACACAACACAACCCCCACACACAACCCCCACCACACACACAACCCCCACATGCACAACCACCACGCACAACCACCACGCACAACCACCACACACAACCACCACGCACAACCACCACGCACAACCACCACACACAACCACCACACACACAACCCAACACATACCACCACACACAACTACATCCGCACACACAACTACACCCGCACACACAGCAACACCCAACCACCCAACCATACCCAACCACACCTAACCCCCCACCCAACACACCACACACAACCCCCACAACCACACACACAACCCCCACACACACAACCCCCACACGCAACCACCACCACACCCACCACCACATACCACACACACAACCACACACACACAACTGAACACACACACAACCAAACACACACAACCCCCACAATCCCACACACAACCCCCACCAGACACACAACCCCCACATGCACAACCACCACACACAACCACCACGCACAACCATTACGCACAACCACCACACACAACTACCACACACAACCACCACACACAACCACTACACACAACCACCACACGCACAACCCAACACACACCACCACACCCGCACACACAGCCACACCCACAGCCACACACAACCACGCCCAACCCCCCACCCAACCCCCCACCCCACCCCCAACCCAACACACCACCCACAACCCCCACAACCACACACACAACCCCCACACACAACCGAACACACACTACCACACACACCACACACACCACACACAACCACACACACACAACCGAACACAACCGAACACACACAACCAAACACACACAACTGAACACACACAACTGAACACACACAACTGAACACACAACACAACTGAACGCACACAACTGAACACACACACAACCAAACACACACACAACCACACACACACAACCACACACAACCACACCTGCACAACCCCCCACACACAACCCCCCACACACAACCCCCACACACACAACCATCATGCACAACCACCACGCACAACCACCATGCACAACTACCACGCATAACCACCATGCACAACACAACCCCCACACACAACCCCACACACACAACCCCCACACACAACCCCCACACATACAACTACCACACACAACCACCACACACACCACCAACCACACACAACAACACACACACACAACCACACGCACAACCACATGCACAACCACAACCAAACACACAACTGCACAACCACACACACAACCATACACACAACCACACCCGCACACACAACCACACCCGCATACACAACCACACCTGCACACACAACCACACCTGCACACATAGCCACACACAACCACACCTGCACACACAGCCACACACACAACCACACCCAACCCCACACACAACCCCCACATGCAACCACCACACACCACCACACACACCACCACACACACCACCACACACCACACACACAACTGAACACACACCACCACGCACACAACTGAACACACACACAACCACACACAACTGAACACACACAACCAAACACACACACAACCAAACACACTCAACCACACAACCACACCCGCGCACACAACCACACCCACACACACAACCCAACACCCACCACCACACACAACTGAACACACACACAACTGAACACACACACAACTGAACACACACCACCACACATACCACCACACATACCACCACACACCACCACACACACAACCGACAACACACAACCCCCCCACACACAACCCCCCCACACACAACCCCCTCACACAACCTCCCACACACAACCACACCTGCACACACAACCACTCACAATCCCACACACAACCCCCCACACACAACACACAACCCCCCTCACACAACCCCCCACACACAGCCCCTCCACACAACCCCCACAACCACACACAACCCCTACATGCACAACCCCCACACACCACCGCACACACCACCGCACACACCACCGCACACACCACCACACACACAACCACACACAACCACACCAGCACACACAGCCACACACACAACCACACCCACACAACCACACCCAACCCCACATACAACCCCCCACACAACACACAATCCCCCACACACAACCCCCACACAACCGCCATAACCACACACAACCCCCGACGCACCACCACACACACCACCACACACACAACCCAAACACAACCCACACAACCACACACACAACTAAACACACAACCACACACACAACTGAACACACACAACCGAACACACACACACACCACACACACACAACCACACACACATAACTGAACACACACACAACCAAACACACACAACCACACCCGTGCACACAACCACATCCGCACACACAACCCCCCATACACAACCACCCACACAACCACAAACAACCCCACACAACCACAATTGCACCCGCACACCACAACCACACAGACCACACCCACACCACACCCAACCACACACACAACCTTACCCGCACCCACAACCACACAAATACAATCACACACTCAGAACCATAACCCCACACCCAACCGCACACGCAACCACACACCCAACTGCACACCCAACCACAACATACCCACACACCCACACAACCACACACAACCATACATACAACCACATACACAACCACACCACCACACACACAACCACACCGAACCACACATCCACACACACAACCACACACATCCACACACACAACCACACCCAACCACACATCCACACACACCCACACACACACAACCACACACACACAATCACACACAACCATCACACATAACCACACACACACCACCACATCCATACAGAACCACAACCACACACAGCCACAGACACACCATAACCAACCACACCCACAAACAACCACGCACACAACCACACACCCAACCACACACCCACAGCTGTACCTGCAACCATATCCGCACCCACCACACACAACCACACACAACCTAACACACACAACCACACCCGCACCCAACCACACCCGCACCCAACCACACACAACCACACCCACAACCACACAAATATAACCACACACAACCACACACACCCGCAACCGCACCCAACCACACACACAACCACAGCCACACACACAACCACAGCCACACACAACCACAGCCACACACAACCACAACCACTCACAACCACACCCAACCACAACCACACCCAACCACAACCACAGCCACACACAACCACAGCCACACACACAACCACAGCCACACACAACCACAGCCACACACACACAACCACAGCCACACACAACCACAGCTACACACAACCACAGCCACACACAACCACAGCCACACACACAACCACAGCCACACACAACCACAACCACTCACAACCACACCCAACCACACACACAACCACAGCCATACACAACCACAGCCACACACACAACCACAGCCACACACAACCACAGCCACACACACAACCACAGCCACACACAACCACAGCTACACACAACCACAGCCACACACAACCACAGCCACACACACAACCACAGCCACACACAACCACAACCACTCACAACCACACCCAACCACACACACAACCACAGCCATACACAACCACAGCCACACACACCACCACAGCCACACATACCACCACAGCCACCCACAACCACAGCCACACACACAACCACAGCCACACACACAACCACAGCCACACACACCACCACAACCACACCCAACCACTCACAACCAACCACCCACACAACCACATACAACCACACACACAACCACATCCGCAATCGCACCCGCAACCGCACCCACACACCACAACCATACCCGCACACCACAACCACACACTGCCACACACACCACACCCATACCACACCCAACCACACCACAACCACACACAAACTCACACACAACCACACACATACAACCCCACACACAACCCCACACAACCTCATACAACCACATACACAACCACACACAACCACAATAAAACACAACCATAGACACATACCACCACACACATACAACCACACACACAACCACACACAACCAAACACACACATAATCACACACAGAATGACAACCACACCCAACCCCACACTCGCAATCACACCCACAACTGCACCCGCACACCACAGCCACATACACCCACACACACAGCCACACACACACCAGATATAACCACACCCACACCACACCCACAACCACAACCACAACGTCACCCACAACCACACAAATACAACCCCACACACAACCCCACAAATACCACACACACAACCACACACACAACTACAATACCACAACCACACACAACCACAACCAAACTCACACAACCAAACACACACACAACCACACAAATACAACCACACAAATACAACCACACAAATACAACCCCACAAATACAACCCCACACAACCACACACACCACTACAATAACAACCACACACAACTACGCACACAACCACACACAACCACAACCAAACTCACACAAGCAAATACACACACAACCACACACATAACCACACTCCCAACCAACCATAACCATACACAACTGCACACGCATACCCAACTGTACACCCACAACCGCACAACCACACACACACACCCAACTGCACTCCCAACCACACACTCCCAACCACACACTCCCAACCAAATACTCCCAACCACACACACCCAACTGCGCACCCACAACCACGCGCACAACCACGCGCACAACCACACACACACACACAACCACCCACACTCAACCACACACACAACCACAACCATACACAACTGCACATGCACACCCATAACCGCACACCCAACCGCACAACCACACACACAACCGCACTCCCAACCACACACACAACCGCACACCCAATCGCACCGCCAACACAACCACATGCACAACCACACACACACAACTACAATAACACAACCACACACAACCATCACACACAACAACACACACCCCACCATATCCATACAGAACCACAACCACACACAGCCATACACACCATCACACACACCCACACACCACACCCAACCACAACCCCACCCACAACTGCACACAACCACACACATGCATACAACCACACACCCAAACGCACACCCACAGCTGTACCCACAACTGCACCACAACAGGACCCACTACACACACAACCACACACCTCACACACACAACCACACCCGCACCTGCACCCAACCCCACCTGCACCCAACCCCACCTGCACCCAACCACACCCGCACCCAACCACAACCACACACACACAATCACACACAGAACCACAACCACACACAACCTCACACTTGCAATCACACCCACAACTGCACCCGCACACCACAGCCACATACACCCACACACACAGCCACACACACACCAGATATAACCACACCCACACCACACCCACAACCACAACCACAACGTCACCCACAACCACACAAATACAACCCCACACACAACCCCACAAATACCACACACACAACCACACACACAACTACAATACCACAACCACACACAACCACAACCAAACTCACACAACCAAACACACACACAACCACACAAATACAACCACACAAATACAACCACACAAATACAACCCCACAAATACAACCCCACACAACCACACACACCACTACAATAACAACCACACACAACTACGCACACAACCACACACAACCACAACCAAACTCACACAAGCAAATACACACACAACCACACACATAACCACACTCCCAACCAACCATAACCATACACAACTGCACACGCATACCCAACTGTACACCCACAACCGCACAACCACACACACACACCCAACTGCACTCCCAACCACACACTCCCAACCACACACTCCCAACCAAATACTCCCAACCACACACACCCAACTGCGCACCCACAACCACGCGCACAACCACGCGCACAACCACACACACACACACAACCACCCACACTCAACCACACACACAACCACAACCATACACAACTGCACATGCACACCCATAACCGCACACCCAACCGCACAACCACACACACAACCGCACTCCCAACCACACACACAACCGCACACCCAATCGCACCGCCAACACAACCACATGCACAACCACACACACACAACTACAATAACACAACCACACACAACCATCACACACAACAACACACACCCCACCATATCCATACAGAACCACAACCACACACAGCCATACACACCATCACACACACCCACACACCACACCCAACCACAACCCCACCCACAACTGCACACAACCACACACATGCATACAACCACACACCCAAACGCACACCCACAGCTGTACCCACAACTGCACCACAACAGGACCCACTACACACACAACCACACACCTCACACACACAACCACACCCGCACCTGCACCCAACCCCACCTGCACCCAACCCCACCTGCACCCAACCACACCCGCACCCAACCACAACCACACACACACAATCACACACAGAACCACAACCACACACAACCTCACACTTGCAATCACACCCACAACTGCACCCGCACACCACAACCACACACACCCACACACAACCACACCCACTCCACACCCACAACCACACACACAACCTCACCCGCACCCACAACCACACAAATACAACCACACAAATACAACCCCACACACAACCCCACAAATACCACACACAACCACACACACAACTACAATAACACAACCACACGCACAACCACACACAACCACAACCAAACTCACACAACCAAACACACACACAACCACACAAATACAACCACACAAATACAACCCCACAAATACAACCCCACCCACAACCCCACACAACCACACACACAACTACAATAACAACCACACACAACTACGCGCACAACCACACACAACCACAAGCAAACACACACAACCACACATATAACCACACACCCAACCAACCACAACGATACACAACTGCACACGCACACCCAACCGCACACCCACAACTGCACAACCACACACACACCCAACCACACTCCCAACCACACACTCCCAACCACACACTCCCAACCACACACTCCCAACCACACACCCAACCGCACACACAACCACATCCACAACCATGTGCACCACACACACACACACAACCACCCACACACAACCACAACCATACACAACTGCACACGCACACCCATAACGGCACACCCAACCGCACAACCACACACACAACTGCACTCCCAACCGCACTCCCAACCACACACACAACCACACACACAACCGCACACCCAATCGCACACCCATCACAACCACATGCACAACCACACACACAACTACAATAACACAACCACACACAACCATCACACACAACCACAGACACACACACCCCACCACATCCATACAGAACCACAACCACACACAGCCATACACACCATCACACACACACCACACCCAACCACAACCAACCACAACCCCACCCACAATTGCACACACCACACACAACCACACACATGCACACAACCACACACCCAACCGCACACCCACAGCTGTACCCACAACTGCACCACAACAGCACCCACTACACACACAACCACACACCTCACACACAACCGCACCCAACCCAACCCCACCTGTACCCAACCCCACCTGCACCCAACCCCACGTGCACCCAACCACACCCGCACCCAACCACAACCACACCCACAACCACACAAATACAACCACACACACAACCCCACACACAACCACACACACAACTGCATCCGTACCCATAACCGCACACCACAGCCACACACACCACACCCAACCACACACGTCACCTGCACACACAACCACACAAATACAACCCCACACACAACCCCACACATACCACACACAACCACATACAACCACACACCACATACAACCACACACAACCACATACACAACCTCACACAGCCATACACACCATCACACACACACCACACCCAACCACAACCAACCACAACCCCACCCACAATTGCACACACCACACACAACCACACACATGCACACAACCACACACCCAACCGCACACCCACAGCTGTACCCACAACTGCACCACAACAGCACCCACTACACACACAACCACACACCTCACACACAACCGCACCCAACCCAACCCCACCTGTACCCAACCCCACCTGCACCCAACCCCACGTGCACCCAACCACACCCGCACCCAACCACAACCACACCCACAACCACACAAATACAACCACACACACAACCCCACACACAACCACACACACAACTGCATCCGTACCCATAACCGCACACCACAGCCACACACACCACACCCAACCACACACGTCACCTGCACACACAACCACACAAATACAACCCCACACACAACCCCACACATACCACACACAACCACATACAACCACACACCACATACAACCACACACAACCACATACACAACCACACACAAATACAATAACACACAACCACACCCACAACCACACACACAACCAAACACACACACAACCACACACACAACTACAATAACACAACCATGCGCACAACCACACACAACCAAAATCACACAATCAACTACACACACCCACACACACAAAACCACAACCACACCCAACCCCACACAACCACACACACAACCACACACACAACCACACACACAACCACACACACAACCCCACACATCCACCCACACACAACCACACACCCAACCAACCACAACCATACACACACACACAACCGCACTCCCAACCACACACAACCACACACCCAACCAGACACCCAACACAACCACATGCACAACCACACACACAACTAAAATAACACAACCACACACAACCACACATACCACCACAGCCACCCACAACCACACACAACCACAGCCACACACACAACCACAGCCACACACACAACCACAGCCACACACTACACCACAACCACACCCAACCACTCACAACCACACCCAACCACCCACACAACCACACACAACCACACACACAACCACATCCGCAATCGCACCCGCACCCGCAACCGCACCCACACACCACAACCATATCCGCACACCACAACCACACACTGCCACACACACTACACCCATACCACACCCAACCACACCACAACCACACACAAACTCACACACAACCACACACATACAACCCCACACACAACCCCACACAACCTCATACAACCACATATACAACCACACACAACCACAATAAAACACAACCATAGACACATACCACCACACACATACGACCACACACACAACCACACACAAACAAACACACACATAATCACACACAGAACCACAACCACACCCAACCCCACACTCGCAATCACACCCACAACTGCACCTGCACACCACAACCACATACACCCACACACACAGCCACACACACACCAGATACAACCACACCCACACCACACCCACAACCACAACCACAACCTCACCCACAACCACACAAATACAACCACACAAATACAACCCCACACACAACCCCACTAATACCACACACACAACCACACACACAACTACAATACCACAACCACACACAACCACAACCAAACTCACACAACCAAACACACACACAACCACACACACACAACCACACAAATACAACCACACAAATACAACCACACAAATACAACCCCACAAATACAATCCCACACAACCACACACACCACTACAATAACAACCACACACAACTACGCACACAACCACACACAACCACAACCAAACTCACACAAGCAAATACACACATAACCACACTCCCAACCAACCACAACCATACACAACTGTACACGCATACCCAACTGTACACCCACAACCGCACAACCACACACACACACCCAACTGCACTCCCAACCACACACTCCCAACCACACACTCCCAACCACACACTCCCAACCAAACACTCCCAACCACGCGCACAACCACGCGCACAACCACACACACACACACAACCACCCACACTCAACCACACACACAACCACAACCATACACAACTGCACACGCACACCCATAACCGCACACCCAACCACACAACCACACACACAACCGCACTCCCAACCACACACACAACCACACACCCAATCGCACCGCCAACATAACCACATGCACAACCACACACACAACTACAATAACACAACCACACACAACCATCACACACAACAACACACACCCCACCATATCCATACAGAACCACAACCACACACAGCCATACACACCATCACACACACCCACACACCACACCCAACCACAACCCCACCCACAACTGCACACAACCACACACATGCATACAACCACACACCCATACGCACACCCACAGCTGTACCCACAACTGCACCACAACAGCACCCACTACACACACAACCACACACCTCACACACACAACCACACCTGCACCTGCACCCAACCCCACCTGCACCCAACCCCACCTGCACCCAACCACACCCGCACCCAACCACAACCACACACACAACCAAACACACACACAATCACACACAGAACCACAACCACACACAACCTCACACTTGCAATCCCACCCACAACTGCACCCGCACACCACAACCACACACACCCACACACAACCACACCCACTCCACACCCACAACCACACACACAACCTCACCCGCACCCACAACCACACAAATACAACCACACAAATACAACCCCACACACAACCCCATAAATACCACACACAACCACACACACAACTACAATAACAACCACACACAACTACGCGCACAACCACACACAACCACAAGCAAACACACACAACCACAAATATAACCACACACCCAACCAACCACAACGATACACAACTGCACACGCACACCCAACCGCACACCCACAACTGCACAACCACACACACACCCAACCACACTCCCAACCACACACTCCCAACCACACACTCCCAACCACACACCCAACCGCACACACAACCACATCCACAACCATGTGCACCACACACACACACACAACCACCCACACACAACCACAACCATACACAACTGCACACGCACACCCATAACGGCACACCCAACCGCACAACCACACACACAACTGCACTCCCAACCGCACTCCCAACCACACACACAACCACACACACAACCGCACACCCAATCGCACACCCATCACAACCACATGCACAACCACACACACAACTACAATAACACAACCACACACAACCATCACACACAACCACACACACACACCCCACCACATCCATACAGAACCACAACCACACACAGCCATACACACCATCACACACACACCACACCCAACCACAACCAACCACAACCCCACCCACAATTGCACACACCACACACAACCACACACATGCACACAACCACACACCCAACCGCACACCCACAGCTGTACCCACAACTGCACCACAACAGCACCCACTACACACACAACCACACACCTCACACACAACCGCACCCAACCCAACCCCACCTGTACCCAACCCCACCTGCACCCAACCCCACGTGCACCCAACCACACCCGCACCCAACCACAACCACACCCACAACCACACAAATACAACCACACACACAACCCCACACACAACCACACACACAACTGCATCCGTACCCATAACCGCACACCACAGCCACACACACCACACCCAACCACACACGTCACCTGCACACACAACCACACAAATACAACCCCACACACAACCCCACACATACCACACACAACCACATACAACCACACACCACATACAACCACACACAACCACATACACAACCACACACAAATACAATAACACACAACCACACCCACAACCACACACACAACCAAACACACACACAACCACACACACAACTACAATAACACAACCATGCACACAACCACACACAACCAAAATCACACAATCAACTACACACACCCACACACACAAAACCACAACCACACCCAACCCCACACAACCACACACACAACCACACACACAACCACACACACAACCAAACACACAACCCCACACATCCACCCACACACAACCACACACCCAACCAACCACAACCATACACACACACACAACCGCACTCCCAACCACACACAACCACACACCCAACCAGACACCCAACACAACCACATGCACAACCACACACACAACTAAAATAACACAACCACACACAACCACACATACCACCACAGCCACCCACAACCACACACAACCACAGCCACACACACAACCACAGCCACACACACAACCACAGCCACACACTACACCACAACCACACCCAACCACTCACAACCACACCCAACCACCCACACAACCACACACAACCACACACACAACCACATCCGCAATCGCACCCGCACCCGCAACCGCACCCACACACCACAACCATATCCGCACACCACAACCACACACTGCCACACACACTACACCCATACCACACCCAACCACACCACAACCACACACAAACTCACACACAACCACACACATACAACCCCACACACAACCCCACACAACCTCATACAACCACATATACAACCACACACAACCACAATAAAACACAACCATAGACACATACCACCACACACATACGACCACACACACAACCACACACAAACAAACACACACATAATCACACACAGAACCACAACCACACCCAACCCCACACTCGCAATCACACCCACAACTGCACCTGCACACCACAACCACATACACCCACACACACAGCCACACACACACCAGATACAACCACACCCACACCACACCCACAACCACAACCACAACCTCACCCACAACCACACAAATACAACCACACAAATACAACCCCACACACAACCCCACTAATACCACACACACAACCACACACACAACTACAATACCACAACCACACACAACCACAACCAAACTCACACAACCAAACACACACACAACCACACACACACAACCACACAAATACAACCACACAAATACAACCACACAAATACAACCCCACAAATACAATCCCACACAACCACACACACCACTACAATAACACAACCACACACAACCACACATACCACCACAGCCACCCACAACCACACACAACCACAGCCACACACACAACCACAGCCACACACACAACCACAGCCACACACTACACCACAACCACACCCAACCACTCACAACCACACCCAACCACCCACACAACCACACACAACCACACACACAACCACATCCGCAATCGCACCCGCACCCGCAACCGCACCCACACACCACAACCATATCCGCACACCACAACCACACACTGCCACACACACTACACCCATACCACACCCAACCACACCACAACCACACACAAACTCACACACAACCACACACATACAACCCCACACACAACCCCACACAACCTCATACAACCACATATACAACCACACACAACCACAATAAAACACAACCATAGACACATACCACCACACACATACAACCACACACACAACCACACACAAACAAACACACACATAATCACACACAGAACCACAACCACACCCAACCCCACACTCGCAATCACACCCACAACTGCACCTGCACACCACAACCACATACACCCACACACACAGCCACACACACACCAGATACAACCACACCCACACCACACCCACAACCACAACCACAACCTCACCCACAACCACACAAATACAACCACACAAATACAACCCCACACACAACCCCACTAATACCACACACACAACCACACACACAACTACAATACCACAACCACACACAACCACAACCAAACTCACACAACCAAACACACACACAACCACACACACACAACCACACAAATACAACCACACAAATACAACCACACAAATACAACCCCACAAATACAATCCCACACAACCACACACACCACTACAATAACAACCACACACAACTACGCACACAACCACACACAACCACAACCAAACTCACACAAGCAAATACACACATAACCACACTCCCAACCAACCACAACCATACACAACTGTACACGCATACCCAACTGTACACCCACAACCGCACAACCACACACACACACCCAACTGCACTCCCAACCACACACTCCCAACCACACACTCCCAACCACACACTCCCAACCAAACACTCCCAACCACTCACACCCAACCGCACACCCACAACCACGCGCACAACCACGCGCACAACCACACACACACACACAACCACCCACACTCAACCACACACACAACCACAACCATACACAACTGCACACGCACACCCATAACTGCACACCCAACTGCACAACCACACACACAACCGCACTCCCAACCACACACACAACCACACACCCAATCGCACCGCCAACATAACCACATGCACAACCACACACACAACTACAATAACACAACCACACACAACCATCACACACAACAACACACACCCCACCATATCCATACAGAACCACAACCACACACAGCCATACACACCATCACACACACCCACACACCACACCCAACCACAACCCCACCCACAACTGCACACAACCACACACATGCATACAACCACACACCCATACGCACACCCACAGCTGTACCCACAACTGCACCACAACAGCACCCACTACACACACAACCACACACCTCACACACACAACCACACCTGCACCTGCACCCAACCCCACCTGCACCCAACCCCACCTGCACCCAACCACACCCGCACCCAACCACAACCACACACACAACCAAACACACACACAATCACACACAGAACCACAACCACACACAACCTCACACTTGCAATCCCACCCACAACTGCACCCGCACACCACAACCACACACACCCACACACAACCACACCCACTCCACACCCACAACCACACACACAACCTCACCCGCACCCACAACCACACAAATACAACCACACAAATACAACCCCACACACAACCCCATAAATACCACACACAACCACACACACAACTACAATAACACAACCACATGCACAACCACACACAACCACAACCAAACTCACACAACCAAACACACACACAACCACACAAATACAACCACACAAATACAACCACACAAATACAACCCCACCCACAACCCCACACAACCACACACACAACTACAATAACAACCACACACAACTACACGCACAACCACACACAACCACAAGCAAACACACACAACCACACATATAACCACACACCCAACCAACCAGAACGATACACAACTGCACACGCACACCCAACCGCACACCCACAACTGCACAACCACACACACACCCAACCACACTCCCAACCACACACTCCCAACCACACACTCCCAACCACACACCCAACTGCACACACAACCACATCCACAACCACGTGCACCACACACACACACAACCACCCACACACAACCACAACCATACACAACTGCACACGCACACCCATAACGGCACACCCAACCGCACAACCACACACACAACCGCACTCCCAACCGCACTCCCAACCACACACACAACCACACACACAACCGCACACCCAATCGCACACCCATCACAACCACATGCACAACCACACACACAACTACAATAACACAACCACACACAACCATCACACACAACCACACACACACCCCACCACATCCATACAGAACCACAACCACACACAGCCATACACACCATCACACACACCCACACACCACACCCAACCACAACCAACCACAACCCCACCCACAATTGCACACACCACACACATGCACACAACCACACACCCAACCGCACACCCACAGCTGTACCCACAACTGCACCACAACAGCACCCACTACATACACAACCACACACCTCACACACAACCGCACCCAACCCAACCCCACCTGTACCCAACCCCACCTGCACCCAACCCCACGTGCACCCAACCACACCCGCACCCAACCACAACCACACCCACAACCACACAAATACAACCACACACACAACCCCACACACAACCACACACACAACTGCATCCGTACCCATAACCGCACACCACAGCCACACACACCACACCCAACCACACACATCACCTGCACACACAACCCCACAAATACAACCCCACACACAACCCCACACATACCACACACAACCACATACAACCACACACCACATACAACCACACACAACCACATACACAACCACACACAAATACAATAACACACAACCACACCCACAACCACACACACAACCAAACACACACAACCACACACACAACTACAATAACACAACCATGCGCACAACCACACACAACCAAAATCACACAACCAACCACACACACCCACACACACAAAACCACAACCACACCCAACCCCACAACCACACACACAACCACACACACAACCACACACACAACCACACACACAACCCCACACATCCACCCACACACAACCACACACCCAACCAACCACAACCATACACACACACACAACCGCACTCCCAACCACACACAACCACACACCCAACCACACACCCAACACAACCACATGCACAACCACACACACAACTACAATAACACAACCACACACAACCACACATACCACCACAGCCACCCACAACCACACACAACAACAGCCACACACACAACCACAGCCACACACACAACCACAGCCACACACACCACCACAACCACACCCAACCACACCCAACCACCCACACAACCACACACAACCACACACACAACCACAATCGCACCCGCAACCGCACCCACACACCACAACCGTATCCGCACACCACAACCACACACTGCCACACACACCACACCCATACCACACCCAACCACACCACAACCACACACAAACTCACACACAACCACACACATACAACCCCACATACAACCCCACACACAACCCCACACAACCACATACACAACCACACACAACCACAATAAAACACAACCATAGACACATACCACCACACACATACAACCACACACACAACCACACACAAACAAACACACACATAATCACACACAGAACCACAACCACACCCAACCCCACACTCGCAATCGCACACACCACACACAACCACACACATGCACACAACCACACACCCAACCGCACACCCACAGCTGTACCCACAACTGCACCACAACAGCACCCACTACACACACAACCACACACCTCACACACAACCGCACCCAACCCAACCCCACCTGCACCCAACCCCACGTGCACCCAACCACACCCGCACCCAACCACAACCACACCCACAACCACACAAATACAACCACACACACAACCCCACACACAACCACACACACAACTGCATCCGTACCCATAACTGCACACCACAGCCACACACACCACACCCAACCACACACGTCACCTGCACACACAACCACACAAATACAACCCCACACACAACCCCACACATACCACACACAACCACATACAACCACACACCACATACAACCACACACAACCACATACACAACCACACACAAATACAATAACACACAACCACACCCACAACCACACCCACAACCAAACACACACACAATCACACACACAACTACAATAACACAACCATGCGCACAACCACACACAACCAAAATCACATAACCAACCACACACACCCACACACACAAAACCACAACCACACCCAACCCCACACAACCACACACACAACCACACACAACCACACACACAACCACACACACAACCCCACACATCCACCCACACACAACCACACACCCAACCAACCACAACCATACACACACACACAACCGCACTCCCAACCACACCCAACCACACACCCAACACAACCACATGCACAACCACACACACAACTACAATAACACAACCACACACAACCACACACACAAACCACCATCACACACAATCACACACACACCACATCCATTCAGAACCACAGCCACACACCACACCCAACCACAACCAACCACAACCACACCCACCCACAACTGCACACAACCATACACACGCACACAACCACACCCAACCGCACAACCACAGCTGTACCCGCAACCACAACTGCACCCACTATACACACAACCTCACACACAACCACACACAGCCACACCTGCACCCAACCTCACCCGCACCAAACCACACCCGCACCAAACCACACCTGCACCCAACCCCACCTGCACCCAACCACACCCGCACCCAACCACAACCACACACACAACCAAACACACACACAATCACACACAGAACCACAACCACACCCAACCTCACACTTGCAATCACACCCACAACTGCACCCGCATACCACAACCACACCCACTCCACACCCACAACCACACACACAACCTCACCCGCACCCACAACCACACAAATACAACCACACAAATACAACCCCACACACAACCCCACAAATACCACACACAACCACACACACAACTACAATAACACAACCACACGCACAACCACACAGAACCACAACCAAACTCACACAACCAAACACACACACAACCACACAAATACAACCACACAAATACAACCCCACAAATACAACCCCACCCACAACCCCACACAACCACAAACACAACTACAATACCAACCACACACAACTATGCGCACAGCCACACACAACCACACCCAACCCCCCACCCAACCCCCCACCCCACCCCCCACCCAACACACACAACCCCCACAACCACAAACATAACCACCACACACATAACCACCACACACAACCGAACACACACTACCACACACACCACACACACCACACACAACCACCACACACAACCGAACACACACAACTGAACACACACATCTGAAAACACACAACTGAACACACACAACTGAACACACACAACTGAACACACACAACTGAACACACAACTGAACATACACAACTGAACACACACAACTGAACACACACACAACCAAACACACACACAACCACACACACACACAACCACACACAACCCCACCCGCACAATCCCCCACACACAAACCCCCACACACAACCCCTACACAACCCCCACACGCACAACCACCACGCACAACCACCACGCACAACCACCACGCACAACTACCACGCATAACCTCCACGCACAACACAACCCCCACACACAACCACACACACACAACCCCCACACACAACCCCCACACACACAACCACCACACACAACCACCACACACAACCACCACACACACCACCAACCACACACAACACACACACACAACAACCAGACCCACAACCACATGCACAACCACAACCACAACCAAACACACAACCACCCACACAACCGCACAACCACACACACAACCATACACACAACCACACCCGCACACACAACCACACCCGCATACACAACCACACCTGCACACACAACCAAACCTGCACACATAGCCACACACACAACCACACCTGCACACACAGCCACACACAACCACACACAACCCCACACACAACCCCCACATGCAACCACCACACACCACCACACACACCACCACACACCACACACACAACCGAACACACACCACCACGCACACAACTGAACACACACACAACCACACACAACTGAACACACACAACCAAACACACACACAACCGACCACACTCAACCACACAACCACACCCGCGCACACAACCACACCCACACACACAACCCCACACACAACCCAACCACCACACACAACTGAACACACACACAACTGAACACACACACAACTGAACACACACACAAATGAACACACACACAACTGAACACACACACAACTGAACACACACACAACTGAACACACACCATCACACATACCACCACACATACCACCACACATACCACCACACACCACCACACACACAACCGACAACACACAACCCCCCCACACACAACCCCCCACACACAACCCCCTCACACAACCTCCCACACACAACCACACCTGCACACACAACCACTCACAATCCCACACACAACCCCCACACACAACACACAACCCCCCTCACACAACCCCCCATACACAGCCCCCCCACACAACCCCCACAACCACACACAACCCCTACATGCACAACCCCCACACACCACCGCACACACCGCCGCACACACCACCACACACACCACCACACACACAACCACACACAACCACACCCGCACACACAGCCACACACACAACCACACCCACACAACCACACCCAACCCCACACACAACCCCTGTTGGACCCGGCCTCGTAACATGGCTCTACTGGTCCCCACACCACCTAACCTGGTGCCGGCGGCCCCAATCCCCCGGCCTCACCAAGCCTTTCCACCAGAACACACGCACTCAACCTGGACACCCTCGTCCATGGCCTCTCTCCTTTCGGCCACCCCGGGCCCGCGTGCCCACTTCATGCACCAAGATGGCCGCCCGGCCCCAGCGCGACCCGGGCCTAGAGGCGCCACTCCGGCTGGAGGACATCACGCTTCCAGGGGTGAGAGAGGGAGGAGCAGTTTCTATCGCACCTCTGAACTCCCCTGGGACGATGGGTTTCGATCGGCCCTCCGGCCTCCCTGAAGGCTGGCTCCACGCCTGCTGGGTGTCTGGGACTCCTCCCGACCCGACCCTGAAAGGATCAAAAGACAATGGCAGGAAACCCCCGAGAAGCGACCCCCAGGTGACAAGACCCCTGCCTGCACAGACTCCGGACATCAAAGAGGGGTCGACCTATAACCAGGGGTGCTCTGGGACTGTCCGGGAGATTCGACGCTGGAACAACGAGAGCCTGCTGACGCGGTCGCGGCTCCTGGAACTTAGAACTACCTGAGCCCTGCTGAGTGACTCGCGGCTCCCCGAAGATCGTAAGACCTCCGAACTTGTACCTGAGCCCTGCTGAGTGACTCGCGGCTCCCTGAAGATTGTAAGACCTCCGAACTTGTACCTGAGCCCTGCTGAGTGACTCGCGGCTCCCCGAAGATCGTAAGACCTCCGAACTTGTACCTGAGCCCTGCTGAGTGACTCGCGGCTCCCTGAAGATCGTAAGACCTCCGAACTTGTACCTGAGCCCGCTGAGTGACTCGCGGCTTCCACAGACTCCACTGGTCCCGCCGGACCCCACGACAACCAGCCTACCCCCAGCTCGAGGATTGTGAGCTGTGCGCCGGGTACATCCTTACCTTGAACTTTTGTGCCAAAGACTGTCCCGCTACCTCCTATCCCTTCCGAGACTCATTGAGCCCGCGCTCTCCTTGTACATATTTGCAGTGCTAACCTATTTGATAAAGATTGGTTCCTGAGAACGCACGGTGTGTTGTTTCTGTGTCGTGTGGTGCCCGAAGTACGATCCTCGCTACGAGACTTCTCCTCCTGAGGAGTCTCCCGCCAGTGCCCGGCTACGATACTTGAGGGTGGGTCTCAGGGTAGTCAGGACTCCCTTCCCGGGCTCCTCTGAGGTCGCCGTCTAACATTGGTGGCAAGCGACGGGATTCGGGCCCATCACCGAGAGATCGTACTGTGAACGACGGACGCACTACCAACAAAGATGGCAGAAGGAAACACCGTGATCCCCGCAGAAATAAACGCCAACAGGGTGTTCCAGGTGGAACAACTAGAAGAATACACACACAAAGAACTAAAGCAATTCTGCAAAGAACTTAGAATCGCTACCACCGGTCTCAACACCAAGGAAGATTTGCAGAAAGCACTGAAAGCCTGGGTGGATACCGGGGCCTCCCGCCCGGAAAACACGGGGGAGCGCCCCGACGAGGCCGAACCTCCCCAAGGCGAAAGCAGCAACAATCAGGTGCGAAACATCGTACCAGAAGGGGGCCTATCCCCGGAGGAACTCGCGGACAGAGAGAGAAGCCGCAATCACGAACTCGAGTTAGCTAAGCTCAAAATCGAAGGCGAATTAAAGTTAGCAGAGAAAAAGCTAGCAGTAGAGCAAATGCGCGTGCAAGGCGAGCTAGAAGAGAAGAAGCTCCAACGGGAACACGAAGGAAGGAAGCTCCAACTGGAGCACGAACGCAGCTTGAAGGAAATCGAACTCAAGGCCAGAAGTGAGGAAGGGAGGCCCCCGGGAAACCGAGAGGCGACCTCCCCAGCGGAGCAGAAGGTCCACATCCCCAAAGATGTGGTCAAGGAATATTATAAAAACGATGACATTCAGCAATGGTTCAGGGCCTACGAGGTCGCCATGACCTCCCATCGGGTCCCGCAGAAGGACTGGGGGGCAGGGTTGTGGGGACGATTTCTGAGCGAAGGAAGAGACACCCTGCTCGACCTACCCCTCTCTCTGCAGACCTCCTACAGCCACATGAAAGAGGCTCTACTCACAAGGTACGGTCTCACCCCCGAGATGTACCGTCAACGATTCCGGGACTGCAGGAAAATCCCGGGCACCACCTGGGTAGAATATGTAAACTTTTTTAGTCGGGCCTTCGATGGGTGGGTCAAGGGCAGCAAAGTCACCACTCTTGAGGAACTCACCGACCTCCTATTGTGGGAACACCTGGCTGCGAACTGCTTTGTGGAACTACGCCAGCATCTGCTCGACAGCAAACTCACCGATCCCAGGGAGCTGGCGGTGGAAGCAGACCGCTGGACCAACACCCGGGTCACCCGGGGCATGGTAGGAGAATACCCCCGAGCCAGTCAGGGACCACCCCGCCAGAGAGGAGGGGGGAACCAGGGAGGCCAGAGAGAGTCCCAGCCTAGTCCTCCGAAGACCCAATCTCCACCTTTCCCAGCGCCCCCCCCACCAGTAACCGGACCCCCCGGGAGACGGGGACACAGGGTAACCGTCACTTGTTTCCGTTGCCAGAAGCCCGGGCACTACGCCAATGACCCAGAGTGCCCCATGGCCACCCAAAACACCCCTGCAAGACAGATAGCCAACGTAGCTCTGGGGGAGGAGGTTGAGGAAGCCGGGGAATGGGAACCCGCAGCCATGGCCCTAGTATCCCTGGGAGATAGGGAGATGGTCCCTGGTAGCCTCCTGCCCTCCAACACGAAGAAATACGGGCAGCTCGTTAAGATCAATGGCCACCAAATAGAGGCCCTGCGGGACACCGGGGCCAGCATCACCGGTGTCCTCAGGCACTTAGTCCCCGAGGAGCAGATCCTCCCCAACGTCTTTTGCCCAGTCATTTCCGCCGATAATAGAGAGAGTATGTGTCAGGTAGCTCTGGTGCCGTTTGAGTGGGGTGGAGTAATAGGTAAACTGAGGGTGGCCGTAAGAACCTCCCAGCCGGTCGACTGCCTCCTAGGGAACGACCTGGAGAGTTCGCCCTGGAAGCACGTCGAACGCAAGGCCCACCTAGGGATGATGGGGCTCCCCGAGTGGGTGTGCGCCACCACCCGATCTATGTCAGCCCGACTCACCCCCCTGGGAGAAGTCGAAGACGCCCCGACCGAAGAAGTCAGAGCAGTAACCCCCGAGGGTCCTCCCGTCCCCCCATCGGAGGGGCCCGTCGCCAGCGACGAGCCCTCCCTGTCCGACACCGCCCCGGTCCCTGAGTTAGGCGATCTACCCGAGTTGGCCCAATGGCGCCACGAGGGTGGACCCACCCGGGAGGAGTTTTGCCGGGAGCAAGCCACCTGTCCTTCCCTGATCGGACTGCGGCGCCAGGCCGAGGGCCAAGCCGCAGGCGACCAAACTGGCACGCACCGAATTTATTGGGAAAATAGCATTTTGTATAGTGAGCAGAAGTCGGTGGAGCTGGGATCCGGACGGGTGCTGGTGGTACCCCTCCGCTTCCGAGACTTCCTCCTGGGCTTAGCCCACGACGTCCCACTTGCCGGCCACCTGGGTCAAGACAAGACCTACAGCCGTCTCGTGACCCATTTTTACTGGCCTAAGATGAGAGCAGCCGTAGAAGCCCACTGCAAGTCCTGTCCCACGTGCCAAGCTAGCGGGAAGAGTGGGGGGAAGCGCAAGGCTCCCCTCCAACCCTTCCCGGTCGTCAGTACCCCCTTTGAACGAGTCGGGATCGACATCGTGGGGCCCCTGGACCCCCCACCTCCCAAGGTCACCGTTTCATCCTGGTCCTGGTGGATCACGCCACCCGATACCCTGAGGCGATCCCCCTACGCACCGTCACGGCCCCCGTAGTGGGCCGGGCCCTGATGGGGATCTTTTCCCGGGTAGGGTTCCCCCGCGAGGTCGTGAGCGATCGCGGAACTAATTTTATCTCGAGGTACATGACGTCCCTGTGGCAACAATGTGGAGTGTCCTACAAATTCACTACCCCGTACCATCCCCAGGGGAACGGCCTAGTAGAGAGGTTTAACCGGACTCTGAAAGGGATGATCACCGGCCTAGAAGAGCCCCTCCGGCGTAAGTGGGACGTCCTGCTCCCCTGCCCCTTGTTTGCTTACCGAGAGGTCCCCCAGAAGTCCCTAGGGTTCAGCCCGTTTGAGTTGCTCTATGGACACCCCGTCCGGGGTCCCCTCAGCTTGGTTAAGGAAGGGTGGGAGGCGGCACCCCAGACCACCCCACAAGATGTGTTCCACTATGTTCTGACCCTCCGGAACCAGACCAGGAAGTTCCGAGCACTGGCCGAGGCCAACCTAGAGACAAGCCAAGAAGAGATGAAGCGCTGGTACGACCAGAATGCCACTCTGGTCGAGTTCCAGCCGGGCCAACAAGTATGGGTCATGGCTCCCGTGAAGCCAGGCGCCCTCCAGGACAGGTGGACCGGGCCCTACAAAGTGATTGAGCGGAAGAGCCCAGTCACATACTTGGTGGACGTCCAGTCGCCCCGGGATCCCCTCCGGGTCCTTCACGTGAACCGCCTCAAGCCTCACTTTGTGTGGACAGAACTAAGCCTCCTGTTGGCCACCGATGACGGGGCCGAAGAGGAGTCCGATCCCCTCCCGGACCTCCTGTGTGTCAAGAAACAGGATGGCTCCGTGGAGGGAGTGAATCTCTCCCCAGCTCTCACTACCCAGCAGCAAGAGGACTGCCGCCAGCTACTAGGACAATTTGCCGACCTCTTCTCCCTGATCCCCCGAGTCACCGACTGGTGTGTCCATGACGTGGACACCGGGGACAGCCCGCCGGTGAGACACCGAGCCTACCGGGTCCCCGACCGGGTCCGGTCCTGCATTCAAGCTGAAGTCTCAAAGATGTTGACCATGGGAGTGATCGAGCCATCTGACAGTCCCTGGGCCAGCCCCGTGGTCCTGGTCCCGAAGGCAGCGGCCCCCGGTGTCGCCCCCGAGCTCCGGTTCTGTGTGGACTACCGGGGGCTCAATGACGTCACCCGAGCCGAAGCCCACCCCATCCCACGAGCCGACGAGCTCATTGACCGACTCGGGGCAGCACGGTTCCTCAGCACCTTCGACCTCACCTGCGGATACTGGCAGATTGCGCTCACCGAGGGGGCCAAGGGGCGGTCTGCCTTCTCCACCCCAGATGGGCATTACCGCTTCCGCGTAATGCCCTTCGGAATGAAAAATGCCCCGGCCACCTTCCAGCGACTGGTAAACAGAGTCCTGGCCGGGCTAGAACAGTTCAGCGCGGCATATCTGGACGACATCGCCGTTTTCAGTTCCGGATGGAGTGAGCACCTCCAGCACCTCCGGAGGGTGCTAACCGCCCTGCACCAGGCAGGCCTGACAGTAAAAGCCAGCAAGTGCCAAATTGGACAAGGATCAGTAGTCTACCTGGGGCACCAGGTCGGGAGTGGCCAGGTCGCCCCTCTACAACCAAAAATCGACGCCATCGTGGCCTGGGAACCCCCCACCACCCAAACGGAGGTCCGAGCCTTTCTGGGCCTCACTGGCTACTACCGCAGATTCATCAAGGGGTATGGCAGCCTTGTCGGCCCCCTCACAGAACTCACATCCAAAAAACAGCCAAAAAAGGTTCAGTGGACAACCGCCTGCCAGAGGCGTTCGATGCCCTAAAGAAGGCCATGTGCACGGCCCCCGTCCTCCAGGCTCCTGACTACTCCAAGGAGTTTGTAGTCCTGACCGATGCCTCCGAGCATGGCATTGGGGCCGTCCTGTCCCAGATGAGTGACCAAGGCCTGGACCAGCCCGTCGCCTTCCTCAGTCGGCGGCTGTTACCCAGAGAACGGCGATGGAGTACCATTGAGCGCGAAGCCTTTGCCGTGGTCTGGGCACTCAAGAAACTACGCCCTTACCTGTTCGGCACCCATTTCAAAGTCCAAACCGATCATCGGCCCTTGCGATGGCTTATGCAGATGCGGGGAGAAAACCCCAAGCTACTGCGGTGGTCAATCTCCCTTCAGGGGATGGATTTCACCGTGGAACACCGTCCTGGGACGGACCACGCCAACGCCGATGGCCTCTCCCGGTTCTTCCGCCTCAGCGAAGAGAACCCCCCAAGATGATGGGCAGTTCTCTCCGGCTTTCAGCTGGGGGGGACGCGTGTTGGACCCGGCCTCGTAACATGGCTCTACTGGTCCCCACACCACCTAACCTGGTGCCGGCGGCCCCAATCCCCCGGCCTCACCAAGCCTTTCCACCAGAACACACGCACTCAACCCGGACACCCTCGTCCATGGCCTCTCTCCTTTCGGCCACCCCGGGCCCGCGTGCCCACTTCATGCACCAAGATGGCCGCCCGGCCCCAGCGCGACCCGGGCCTAGAGGCGCCACTCCGGCTGGAGGACATCACGCTTCCAGGGGTGAGAGAGGGAGGAGCAGTTTCTATCGCACCTCTGAACTCCCCTGGGACGATGGGTTTCGATCGGCCCTCCGGCCTCCCTGAAGGCTGGCTCCACGCCTGCTGGGTGTCTGGGACTCCTCCCGACCCGACCCTGAAAGGATCAAAAGACAATGGCAGGAAACCCCCGAGAAGCGACCCCCAGGTGACAAGACCCCTGCCTGCACAGACTCCGGACATCAAAGAGGGGTCGACCTATAACCAGGGGTGCTCTGGGACTGTCCGGGAGATTCGACGCTGGAACAACGAGAGCCTGCTGACGCGGTCGCGGCTCCTGGAACTTAGAACTACCTGAGCCCTGCTGAGTGACTCGCGGCTCCCCGAAGATCGTAAGACCTCCGAACTTGTACCTGAGCCCTGCTGAGTGACTCGCGGCTCCCTGAAGATTGTAAGACCTCCGAACTTGTACCTGAGCCCTGCTGAGTGACTCGCGGCTCCCCGAAGATCGTAAGACCTCCGAACTTGTACCTGAGCCCTGCTGAGTGACTCGCGGCTCCCTGAAGATCGTAAGACCTCCGAACTTGTACCTGAGCCCGCTGAGTGACTCGCGGCTTCCACAGACTCCACTGGTCCCGCCGGACCCCACGACAACCAGCCTACCCCCCAGCTCGAGGATTGTGAGCTGTGCGCCGGGTACATCCTTACCTTGAACTTTTGTGCCAAAGACTGTCCCGCTACCCCCTATCCCTTCCGAGACTCATTGAGCCCGCGCTCTCCTTGTACATATTTGCAGTGCTAACCTATTTGATAAAGATTGGTTCCTGAGAACGCACGGTGTGTTGTTTCTGTGTCGTGTGGTGCCCGAAGTACGATCCTCGCTACGAGACTTCTCCTCCTGAGGAGTCTCCCGCCAGTGCCCGGCTACGATACTTGAGGGTGGGTCTCAGGGTAGTCAGGACTCCCTTCCCGGGCTCCTCTGAGGTCGCCGTCTAACAACCCCCCACACACAACACACAACCCCCCACACACAATCCCTACACAACCGCCACAACCACACACAACCCCCCACGCACCACCACACACACCACCACACACACCACCACACACACAACCCAAACACAACCCACACAACCACACACACAACTAAACACACAACCACACACACAACTGAACACACACAACCGAACACACACACACCACACACACACAACCACACACACATAACTGAACACACACACAACCAAACACACACAACCAAACACACACAACCACACCCGCGCACACAACCACATCCGCACACACAACCCCCCACACACAACCACCCACACAACCACAAACAACCCCACACAACTGCAATTGCACCCGCACACCACAACCACACAGACCACACCCACACCACACCCAACCACACACACAACCTCACCCGCACCCACAACCACACAAATACAATCACACACTCAGAACCATAACCCCACACCCAACCGCACACGCAACCACACACCCAACTGCACACCCAACCACAACATACCCACACACCCACACAACCACACACAACCATACATACAACCACATACACAACCACACCACCACACACACAACCACACACAACCACACATCCACACACACAACCACACACAACCACACATCCACACACACAACCATACCCAACCACACATCCATACACACCCACACACACACAACCACACACACACAATCACACACAACCATCACACATAACCACACACACACCACCACATCCATACAGAACCACAACCACACACAGCCACACACACACCACAACCAACCACACCCACAAACAACCACGCACACAACCACACACCCAACCGCACACCCACAGCTGTACCTGCAACCATATCCGCACCCACCACACACAACCACACACAACCTAACACACACAACCACACCCGCACCCAACCACACCCGCACCCAACCACACCCGCACCCAACCACACACAACCACACCCACAACCACACAAATACAACCACACACAACCACACACACCTGCAACCGCACCCAACCACACACACAACCACAGCCACACACAACCACAGCCACACACAACCACAGCCACACACAACCACAGCCACACACAACCACAGCCACACACAACCACAACCACTCACAACCACACCCAACCACAACCACACCCAACCACAACCACAGCCACACACAACCACAGCCACAACACAACCACAGCCACACACAACCACAGCCACACACAACCACAGCCACACACAACCACAGCCACACACAACCACAGCCACACACACAACCACAGCCACACACAACCACAACCACTCACAACCACACCCAACCACACACACAACCCCAGCCATACACAACCACAGCCACACACACCACCACAGCCACACATACCACCACAGCCACCCACAACCACACACAACCACAGCCACACACACAACCACAGCTACACACACAACCACAGCCACATACACCACCACAACCACACCCACCCACTCACAACCACACCCAACCACCCACACAACCACACACACAACCACATCCGCAATCGCACCCGCACCCATAACCGCACCCACACACCACAACCGCACCCGCACACCACAACCACACACTGCCACACACACCACACCCATACCACACCCAACCACACCACAACCACATACAACCACACACATACAACCCCACACACACAACCCCACACAACCTCATACAA
The DNA here is from genome assembly GCF_964204655.1 of Triturus cristatus. Taxonomy (NCBI): domain Eukaryota; kingdom Metazoa; phylum Chordata; class Amphibia; order Caudata; family Salamandridae; genus Triturus; species Triturus cristatus. The sequence goes on from NC_140579.1 coordinate 951,413,925, forward strand.
CCACATACACAACCACACACAACCACAATAAAACACAACCATAGACACATACCACCACACACATACAACCACACACACAACCACACACAACCAAACACACACATAATCACACACAGAACCACAACCACACCCAACCCCACACTCGCAATCACACCCACAACTGCACCCGCACACCACAACCACATACACCCACACACAACCACACCCACTCCACACCCACAACCACACACACAACCTCACCCGCACCCACAGCCACACAAATACAACCACACAAATACAACCCCACACACAACCCCACAAATACCACACACACAACCACACACACAACTACAATAACACAACCACACACAACCACAACCAAACTCACACAACCAAACACACAAATACAACCACACAAATACAACCACACAAATACAACCCCACACAACCACACACAACCACAACCAAACTCACACAAGCAAATACACACACAATCACACACATAACTACACTCCCAACCAACCACAACCATACACAACTGCACACGCACACCCAACTGCACACCCACAACCGCACAACCACACACACACACACAACTGCACTCCCAACCACACACTCCCAACCACACACTCCCAACCACACACTCCCAACCAAACACTCCCAACCACACACACCCAACCGCGTACCCACAACCACGCGCACAACCACGCGCACAACCACCCACACACACACAACCACCCACACTCAACCACACACACAACCACAACCATACACAACTGCACACGCACACCCATAACCGCACACCCAACCGCACAACCACTCACACAACCGCACTCCCAACCACACACACAACCGCACACCCAATCGCACACCCAACACAACCACATGCACAACCACACACACAACTACAATAACACAACCACACACAACCATCACACACAACAACACACACCCCACCATATCCATACAGAACCACAACCACACACAGCCATACACACCATCACACACACCCACACACCACACCCAACCACAACCCCACCCACAACTGCACACAACCACACACATGCATACAACCACACACCCAAACGCACACCCACAGCTGTACCCACAACTGCACCACAACAGCACCCACTACACACACAACCACACACCTCACACACACAACCACACCCGCACCTGCACCCAACCCCACCTGCACCCAACCCCACCTGCACCCAACCATACCCGCACCCAACCACAACCACACACACAACCAAACACACACACAATCACACACAGAACCACAACCACACCCAACCTCACACTTGCAATCACACCCACAACTGCACCCGCACACCACAACCACACACACCCACACACAACCACACCCACTCCACACCCACAACCACACACACAACCTCACCCGCACCCACAGCCACACAAATACAACCACACAAATACAACCCCACACACAACCCCACAAATACCACACACAACCACACACACAACTACAATAACACAACCACACGCACAACCACACACAACCACAACCAAACTCACACAACCAAACACACACACAACCACACAAATACAACCACACAAATACAACCTCACAAATACAACCCCACCCACAACCACACACACAACTACAATAACAACCACACAAAACTACGCGCACAACCACACACAACCACAAGCAAACACACACACAACCACACATATAACCACACACCCAACCAACCACAACCATACACAACTGCACACCCAACCGCACACCCACAACCGCACAACCACACACACACCCAACCACACTCCCAACCACACACTCCCAAACACACACTCCCAACCACACACCCAACCGCACACACAACCACATCCACAACCACGCGCACCACACGCACACACAACCACCCACACACAACCACAACCATACACAACTGCACACGCACACCCATAACCGCACACCCAACCGCACAACCACACACACAACCGCACTCCCAACCGCACTCCCAACCACACACACAACCACACACACAACCGCACACCCAATCGCACACCCATCACAACCACATGCACAACCACACACACAACTACAATAACACAACCACACACAACCATCACACACAACCACACACACACCCCACCATATCCATACAGAACCACAACCACACACAGCCATACACACCATCACACACACCCACACACCACACCCAACCACAACCAACCACAACCCCACCCACAATTGCACACACCACACACAACCACACACATGCACACAACCACACACCCAACCGCACACCCACAGCTGTACCCACAACTGCACCACAACAGCACCCACTACACACACAAACACACACCTCACACACAACCGCACCCAACCCAACCCCACCTGCACCCAACCCCACCTGCACCCAACCCCACGTGCACCCAACCACAACCGCACCCAACCACAACCACACCCACAACCACACAAATACAACCACACACACAACCCCACACACAACCACACACACAACTGCATCCGTACCCATAACCGCACACCACAGCCACACACACCACACCCAACCACACACGTCACCTGCACACACAACCACACAAATACAACCCCACACACAACCCCACACATACCACACACAACCACATACAACCACACACCACATACAACCACACACAACCACATACACAACCACACACAAATACAATAACACACAACCACACCCACAACCACACACACAACCACACACACTACAATAACACAACCATGCGCACAACCACACACAACCAAAATCACACAACCAACCACACACACAAACACACAAAACCACAACCACACCCAACCCCACACAACCACACACACAACCACACACACAACCACACACACAATCCCACACATCCACCCACACACAACCACACACACAACCACATACCCAACCAACCACAACCATACACACACACACAACCGCACTCCCAACCACACACAACCACACACCCAACCACACACCCAACACAACCACATGCACAATCACACACACAACTACAATAACACAACCACACACAACCACACACACAAACCACCATCACACACAATCACACACACACCACATCAATTCAGAACCACAGCCACACACCACACCCAACCACAACCAATCACAACCACACCCACCCACAACTGCACACAACCACACACACGCATGCAACCACACCCAACCGCACAACCACAGCTGTACCCGCAACCACAACTGCACCCACTATACACACAACCTCACACACAACCACACACAGCCACACCTGCACCCAACCACACCCGCACCAAACCACACCCGCACCAAACCACACCCGCACCCAACCACATCTGCACCCAACCACATCTGCACCCAACCACATCCAACCACTCCCGTACCCAACCACTCCCGCACCCAACCACTCCCGCACCCAACCACTCTCGCACCCAACCACACCCAACTACACCCGTGCACAACCACACCCACAACCACACACAACCGCACCCAACCAACCACACACACAACCACATCTGCAATCGCACCCGCACCCATAACCGCACCCACACACCACAACCACACACACCATACCCACACCACACACAACCATACACAACCTCACCCACAACCACACAACCACCCATACAACCCCACACACAACCCCACACATACAACCACACACAACCACATACACAACCACACACAACCACAATAACACACAACCACACACACATACCACCACACACATAAAACCACACACATGCAACCACACACACAACCACACACACACAACCACGCACAACCACAACCATACCCAAACCCACACCCAACCCCACACTCGCAATCGCACCCACAACTACACACACAGCCACACACACACCACAACCACACCATACCCAACCACACACACAACCTCACCCGCAACCACATAAATACAACCCCACAAATACAACCCCACACACAACCCCACAAATACCACACACAACCACACACAACCACACGCATAACCACACACAACCACCCACACACAACCACAACCATACACAACTGCACACGCACACCCAACTGTACAACCACACACACAACCGCACTCCCAACCACACACACAACTGCTCACCCAATCGCACACCCAACACAACCACATGCACAACCACACACACAACCACACACACTACAATAACACAACCACACACAACCATCACACACAACCACACACAGAACCACAACCACACCCAACCCCACACAACCACACACACAACCACACACACAACCACACACACACACAACCACCCACACACAACCACACACACAACCACACACCCAACCAACCACAACCATACACACACAACCGCACACCCAACCACACACCCAACACAACCACATGCACAACCACACACACAACTACAATAACACAACCACACACACACAACCATCACACACAACCACACACACACACACCACCACATCCATACAGAACCACAACCACACACAGCCACACATACCACCACACATACCCACGCACCACACCCAACCACAACCAACCACAACCACACCCACCCACAACTGCACACAACCACACACACGCACACAACCACACACAACCACAGCTGTATCCACAACCGCAACCACAACTGCACCCACTACACACACAACCTCACACACACAACCACACACAGCCACACCTTCACCCAACCACACCTTCACCCAACCACACCCACACCCAACCACACCCGCACCCAACCACACCCGCACCCAGCCACACCCGTACCCAACCACACCCGTACCCAACCACACCCGTACCCAACCACACCCGTACCCAACCACACCCACACACAACCGCACCCACACACAACCGCACCCACAACCACACACACACCCACAACCACACCCAACCACCCACACAACCACACACACAACCCCACACACAACCACATCTGCAATCGCACCCATAGCCGCACCCACACCCCACAACCACACACAGCCACACACACCACACCCACACCACACCCAACCACACACACAACCTCACCCGCACCCACAACCACACAACCACACAAATACTCAATCAATCGATATGAAAAATATCTTAAAAAGCAATACATAAACTTGTGAACAATAAGACAATAAAAGGAGCCAATACATAGAAAAATGACCATACATTTCATACTACAAGTGGCCCCAATAAATTAAATAAAAACAGTTTAAAAATACAAATTAAACAAGATAGAAAAGCCTAGATGATCTAATACGCCAAGCCCATCCAAGGAATTTTGTTAAACCACAGGCAAAGAGAGGCCGTGGATAATTTTTCAGTATACGTAAGGCCTCCTTGTGATGTCTTGTTCCAAGTTCTCTGCAGAGTGGTTTTAACCATCTGCTGCGGGGGACTACGTAGGCCGGACATTCGAATAACAGGTGGGGAACTGACTCTATCCTGTTCTCACAGAATGGGCAGGAAGAAATTGTTTGCACCGGGGCCTTCCACCTAGAGGTCAGATCTCCAACGGGAAGTAAACCTATCCTAAATTGGAAGTACAAAGCCCTATCCCTGCGCTTTGAGATGACATCCAGGTATGATTCGCAAAAAGGCACATCCTTTATCAAAAGGAAGTCCAAGGTGGACCTACACAAATTGCCAAAGGTAGTTCTGCCGTCAGCTACCCAACTCCAGTATAATTTCTTCAGAGCAGACTTTGGAGGGGCGGTTCTATTGTCCCAGGCGTCGCCAAGGCCTAAATTGACTAGAAGAAGCTTAACTTCCCTCAGCCAATAGATCTTAGACCAGCCTGGCAGCCCCAACACATCAGTTAAGCCATCTGCATAGCTAGACATTTCTGGAACTCTCCAAATTCTCGCCCATAAAAGCAGAGGACGAAGCCTAGCCTGGTCACTAATTGACCGGGTACCCATATCTAAAAGCAATGGGATGGTTGGGGTGCTATAAGGGAGCCCCATTAGGTCTTTATGGAATTTACTTTCTGAGCGGGATAACTGGTCTACCTTGTGTACCCCCCAGAGTTCAGCCCCATAAAGTGCGGCACTAACACCCTTTGCCCTATAGATGTCTAGTATAGGGGCAATGGGTTTGAGGGTTGAGGCCCGTTGTTCCTTAAGAAGGGCGCCCACCACCCTTTTATGGGTCAGCAACATCTTTTGGAGGTGGCATTTTCAACTCATCGAATCACAAAGGCGAATACCGAGGTAATCGAACTCCGTAACCCTCTCGAGGGAAACAGAATCTAGGATCGGTGGTTTAGCTAACTTTTTCGGTGGATTAAGAACCAGGTACTTGGTTTTCCCTGTATTGATAACTAAGCCCCTTGCATCACAAAAGGATTTGAAGCCAGTTAACAGACTCTGCAGGCCTACCGGGGTTTTAGAGATCAGGAGGGTATCATCTGCAAATAGAAGGGTAGGTATTTTTCTGCCAGCCAGGGATGGTGCGTCTGCTGAAAGTTTCAGCAGGTGCTCCACCACTCCATTGACATACAGCGAAAACAGAGTGGGGGCTAAAACACATCCCTGGCGTACCCCTCTATTTACAGGTATTCGTGCTGTTTTTTGGCCCTGATTACCCCACCTGATCTGTGCAAAATTATCGGCATGTAGTTTAACCAATAAACTTAGTAGGTATGATGGAATACCCTGATCATTGAGCACACTCCAAAGTAGGCTACGTGGGACCAGGTCAAAGGCAGTTCGCAGGTCTATAAAAGCGAGATACAAACTGCCTTTGCCCAGTACAACCACTTTCCAATACAACCTCAAAAGCCGAAAGGATTGCTCAATCGTCCCCATGCCTGATCTGAATCCAGCCTGAAAGTCAGAAAGAATGCCTTTTTCCTCGACCCAGTGCAAAACCCTACCCAAGACCACTTTTCCCGCCACCTTCTGCGAAGAGTCTAAAAGGCTTATGGGGCGGTAATTCGCTGGGTCGGTCCGGCTCCCTTTTTTGAAGATTGGTACGACCTCGGCACCCTTCCAAGAGCCCGGGAGAGTTGCCCCATCAAAACTAGCACTCAGTAAGGCAGAAATTAGTTTACCCCACAAATACAACCCCACGCACAACCTTACACACACAACCACATACACAACCACACACAACCACAATAACACACAACCACACACACACCACCACACACATACAACCACACACATACAACCACACACACACAACCACACACACACAACCACACATAACAACCATACCCAACCCCACACCCAACCCCACACTCGCAATCGCACCCACAACTACACACACAGCCACACACATACCACAACCACACCCACACCACACCCAACCACACACACAACCTCACCTGCACCCACAACCACATAAATACAACCACACAAATACAACCACACAAATACAACCACACAAATACAACCCCACACACCCCACACACAACCCCACAAATACCACACACAACCACACACAACCACACACACAACCACACACATAACCACACACATAACCAACCACAACCATACAGAACTGCACACGCACACCCAACCGCACACACACATACACAACTGTACACACACAACCGTACACACAACCGTATACACACAACCGCACACACCCAACCGCACACACCCAACCGCACACACCCAACCGCACACACCCAACCGCACACACAACCCCACACCCAACCGCACATCCACAACCACACCCACATCCACACACACAACCACACACACAACCCCACACACAACCACATCTGCAATTGCACCCATAACCGCACCCACACACCACAACCACACACAGCCACACACACCACACCCACACCACACCCAACCACACACACAACCACACACACACCCCACCACATCCATACAGAACCAGAACAACAACCACACACAGCCACACACACCATCACAGACACCACACCCAACCACAACCAACCACAACCCCACCCACAACTGCACACAACCACATACAACCACACACATGCACACAACCACACACCCAACCGCACACCCACAGCTGTACCCACAACCGCACCCACTATACACACAACCACACACAACCTCACACACACAACCACAGCCACACCCGCACCCAACCACACCCACCACTACACACAACCACATCCACAATCGCACCGGCACCCATAACCGCACACCACAACCACGCAGCCACACACACCACACCCACACCACACACAACCTCTCCAGCACACACAACCACACAAATACAACCCCACACACAACCACACACAACCACACACCACATACAACCACATACAACCACATACACAACCACACACAACCACAATAACACACAACCACGCCCACACCCACAACTGCATACACAACCACAACCAAACACACACACAACCATGCGCACAACCACACACAAATACACAACCAAAATCACACAACCAACCACACCCAACCCACACCCAACCCACACCCAACCCCACACAACCACACACACAACCAAACACAACCACACACACACAACCACACACACAACCACACACACAACCACACACCCAACCAACCACAACCATACACACACACACCCAACCACACACCCAACTGCACACCCAACACAACCACATGCAAAACCACATGCACAACTACAATAAAACAACCACGCACAACCACACACACACACAACCACAAACACACAACCATCACACACAACCACACACACACCACCACATCCATACAGAACCACAACCACACACAGCCACACATACCACCACACACCCAACCACAACCACACCCACCCACAACCACACACACGTACACAACCACACCCAACCGCACACCCACAGCTGTACCCGCAATCACAACTGCACCCACTACACACAACCTCACACACACAACCACACACAGCCACACCTGTACCCAACCACACCCGCACCCAACCATACCTGTACCCAACCACACCTGTACCCAACCACACCCGTACCCAACCACACCCGTACCCAACCACACCTGCACCCAACCACACCCGCACCCAACCACACCCACCACCACACACAACCACATCCACAATCGCACCCGCACCCATAACCGCACACCAAAACCAAGCAGCCACACACACCACACCCACACCACACCCACACTGCACAGAACCTCACCCGCACACACAACCACACAAATACAACCCCACACACAACCACACACAACCACACACAACCACACACAACCACAATAACACACAACCACGCCCACACCCACAACCACACACACCACCACAACCACACACACAACCACGCACACAACCACACACAAATACACAACCAAAATCACACACACAACCACACACACAACCACACACACAACCACACACACCACACACACAACCACACACACAACCAACCACAACCATACACACACACCCAACCGCACACCCAACCGCACACCCAACCGCACACCCAACACAACCACATGCACAACCACATGCACAACTACAATAAAACAACCACACACAACCACACACACACAACCATCACACACAACCACACACACACCACCACATCCATACAGAACCACAACCACACACAGCCACACATACCACCACACACCCAACCACAACCAACCACAACCACACCCGCCCACAACCACACACACACACACAACCACACACAACGGCACACCCACAGCTGTACCCATAACCGCAACCACAACTGCACCCACTACACACACAACCTCACACACACAACCACACACAGCCACACCTGCACCCAACCACACCCGCACCACACCCGCACCCAACCACACCTGTACCCAACCACACCTGTACCCAACCACACCTGTACCCAACCATACCCGTACCCAACCACACCCGTACCCAACCACACCCGTACCCAACCACACCCGTACCCAACCACACCCACACACAATACAACCACACACATACAACCCACACACAACCCCACACAACCTCATACAACCACACACAACCACAATAACACACAACCATACACACATACCACCACACACATACAACCACACACACAACCACACACACAATCACACACAGATCCACAACCACACACAACCACACCCAACCCCAACCACACCCAACCCCACACTCGCAATCACACCCACAACCGCACACCACAACCACACACACCCACACACACAGCCACACACACACACCATACACAACCACACCCACAACCTCACCCGCACCCACAACCACACAAATACAACCACACAAATACAACCCCCCACACAACCCCACAAATACCACACACACAAGTACAATAACACAACCACACACAACCACGCGCACAACCACACACAAACACAACCATAACCAAACTCACACAAGCAAACACACACAACCACACACATAACCACACACCCAACCAACCACAACCATACACAACTGCACATGCACACCCAACTGCACACCCACAACCGCACACCCACACCCAACCGCACTCCCAACCACACACTCCCAACCACACACTCCCAACCACACACTCCCAACCACACACTCCCAACCGCACACTCCCAACCACACACTCCCAACCATACACTCCCAACCACACACTCCCAACCGCACACCCAACCGCACACCCAACCGCACACACAACCACACCCACAACCACACCCACGTGCACAACCACGCGCACAACCACGCGCACAACCACACACACAACCACCCATACATACAACCACAACCATACACAACTGCACAAGCACACCCATAACCGCACACCCAACCACACACACACAACCGCACTCCCAACCACACATACACAACCGCACACCCAACCGCACACCCAACACAACCACATGCACAACCACACACAACCACACACACAACTACAATAACACAACCACACAAAACCATCACACACAACCACACACCACACCACATCCATACCGAACCACAACCACACACAGCCACCCACACACCATCACACACACCCACAACCAACCACAACCCCACCCACAACTGCACACAACCACACACCACACACAACCACACACATGCACACAACCACACACCCAACCGCACACCCACAGCTGTACCCACAAATGCACCACAAACGCACCCACTACACACACAACCACACACAACCTCACACACACAACCACACCTGCACCCAACCACATCCGCACCCAATGACATCCACCCACAACCACACCACCATACAAATACACACAACCACACACACAACCGCATCTGCAATCGCACCCGCACCCCCACCCATAACCGCACACCACAACCACACAGCCACACACACCACACCCACACCACACCCAACCACACACGTCACCCGCACACACAACCACACAAATACAACCCCACACATACAACCACATACAACCACACACCACATACAACCACACACAACCACATACAACCACATACACAACCACACACAACCACAATAACACACAACCACACACACAACCACAACCACACACACAACTACAATAACACAACCACGCGCACAACCACTCACAAACACACAACCAAAATCACACAACCAACCACACACACAACCACACACAAAACCACAACCACACCCAACCCCACACAACTACACACACAACCACACACACACACAACCACCCACACACAACCACACACCCAACCAACCACAACCATACACACACACACAACCACACTCCCAACCACACACACAACCGCACACCCACCACAACCACATGCACAACCACACACACAACTACAATAACACAACCACACACAACCACACACACACACACCACCATCACACACAACCACACACAACCACACATACAACTACAATAACACAACCATGCGCACAACCACGCGCACAACCACACACAACCAAAATCACACAAACAACCACACACACAACCACACACACAGAACCACAACCACACCCAACCCCACAACCACACACAACCACACACACACACACAACCACCCACACACAACCACACACACAACCACACACACAACCAACCACAACCATACACACACACACAACCGCACTCCCAACCACATACACAACCGCACACCCAACCGCACACCCAACACAACCGCATGCACAACCACACACACAACTACAATAACACAACCACGCACAACCACACACACACCCAACCGCACACACCCAACCGCACACACTCAACTGCACACACAACCCCACATGCACATCCACACGCACATCCACACGCACAACCACACACACAACCACATAAACAACCCCACACAACCACACACTACCACACACACAACTACAATAACAACCACACATACAACCACAAGCACAACCACACCCACAACCACACACACACAACCACACACACAGAACCACAACCACACCCAACCCCACACTCAACCCCACACACACACAACCCCACACACAACCACACATACAGAACCACAACCACAGCCAACCCCACACACAACCCCACACACAACCCCACACACACACAACCCCACACACAACCCCACACACAACCCCACACACAACCACAACCATACACACAACCAACCACACACAACCACACCCAACCACAACCACACACAACTCCTACACACAACCCCACACACACTACCTCACATATACAACCACACACAACCGCACACACACAACTGCACACACAGCCACACACAACTGCACACACAGCCACACACAACTGCACACACACAACCACACGCATAGCCAGACACACACACCACCGTACACACCACACCCACCCACAACCACACCCACCCCACCCACCCACAACCACACTCACCCACAACCACACCCACAACCACACCACCACACACAACCACACACAACCACACACAGCCACACACAGCCACACACACAACCACACACAACCCCCACACAACCACAACCCCCACACACACACCCACACACAACCCCCACACACAACCCCCACACACAACCCCCACACACAACCCCACACACACAACCCCACACACACAACCCCTACACACAACCCCACACACACAACCCCACACATACAACCACACACACAACCGCACACACAGCCACACACAACTGCACACACACAACCACACACACCACCGCACATACCACACCCACCCACAACCACTCCCACCCACAACCACACCCACGACAACCCACAACCACAACCACCCCCACACAACCACCCACCACACACACAACCACACACAGCCACACACACAACCCCTACAGACACAACCATCGCACACACCACACCCACCCACAACCCCACCCGCACCCACAAACACCCCCCCACAACCACCCAAACACAGCCACACACACAGCCACACACACAGCCACACACACACCACACACACAACCACACCCACACCACACCCAACCACACACATAACCTCACCCGTACCCACAACCACACAAATACAACCACACCCACCCACAACCGCACCCAACCACACCCACAACCAAATACCCACAACCAAATACCCACAACCAAACACCCACAACCAAACACCCACAACCAAACACCCACAACCACACACCCACAACCACACACCCACAACCCCACACACACAACCACACACAACCCCACACACAACCACACGCATAACCACATGCACAACCAAACACACAACCAACCACACACACAACCACACACAACACACAACCACACACAACACACAACCACACACAACACACAACACACAACCACACCCAACACACAACCACACCCAACACACAACCACACCCAACACACAACCCACTGGAGAAGTGTGGCTCACTGGTTAGAGTAGGCAGACCTGGAAGCAGAGGTCAGCCCGGGACCAGGGTTCAATTCCCGGCTCGGCTGGGTCTTGAGTCCATAAATTGTCCATGGACTCGATAATTCTCGCTCCAGTGCATACTGGATTCATGGGTTCACACTCTGCGACTCTGGGCAATAGCTTGCTTAATCTCCACAATGGCCCCTCGCGGTGGGATGCCTGGCTTTCAGCTTGTGGATGCCCTGCTGGGTTATCTCACAGGGGAATACCAGGATGGGTTCCCTAAGCAAGCGCTTAGAGACCGGTTGGTGATTTGCGCTATATAAATATCTATACATTTACACATTTACAACCACACCCAACCCCACACAACCCCCTACACAACCCCACACACCCGCCACCACACACAATCCCACACACCTGCCCCACACACAATCCCACACACCCGCTCCCACACAACCACACACACAACCGCACACACACAACTGTACACAGAGCCACACACCACACCTAACCGCACATATACAACCACGCGCAACCACACACGCAACTACACGCGCAGCCATATCCGCAGCCACACCCGCAACCACACCCCCAACCACACCCCCACACACCCCCACACACACAACCGAACACACACCACCACACAAACCACCACACAAAACTGAATACACACACAACCGACCACACACAACCACACCTGCACACACAACCACACCTGCACACACAACCCCACACATAACCCCCCACACACAACACAACCCCCACACAGAACCCCCCACACACAACCCCCACAACCACACACACAACCCCCACACGCACAACCACACACAACCACCATGCACACAACCAAACACACACAACGCCCCACACATAACCCCCACACACAACCCCCCACACACAACCCCCACAACCACACACAACCCCCGCAACCACATACACAACCCTCACACACACAACCACACACACAACCCCCCACACACAATGCAACCCCACACACAACCCCCACAACCACACACAACCACACACACAACCCCCAAACGCACAACCCCCAAACGCACAACCACCACACACAACCACCACACACAACCAACCACACACAACCAACCACACACAACCAACCACACACAACCAACCACACACGACCACACACAACCACACACGCACAACCAAACACACAACCACCCACACAACCACACACAACCACACGCACAACCAAACACACAACCACCCACACAACCGCACACAACCATACACACAACCACACCCGCACACACAACCACACCCGCACACACAACCACACCCGCACACACAGCCACACCTGCACACACAGCCACACATACAACCACACCCAACCCCACACACAACCCCCCACACACAACACACAACCCCCCACACACAACCACCACACACAACCACCACACACACAACCCAACACATACCACCACACACAACCACACCCACACACAGCCACACACAACCACACCCAAACACACCCAACCCCCCACCCAACCCCCACCCAACACACCACACACAACCCCCCACACACAACCCCCACAACCACACACACAACCCCCACAACCACACACACAACCCCCACATGCAACCATCACACACCACTACACACACCACCACACATACCACCACACACACCACCACACACCACACACACCACACACACAACTGAACACACACACAACCACACACACACAACCACACACACACAACCACACACACACAACCACACACACACAACCACACACACACAACCACACACACACAACTGAACACACACAACTGAACACACACAACCAAACACACACACAACCAAACACACACACAACCGACCACACACACAACCGACCACACACAACCACACCCGCACACACAACCACACCCACAACCCCACACATACAACACAACCCCCACACACAACCCCCACAATCACACACACAACCCCCACAACCACACACAACCCCCACACTCACAACCACTACGCACAACCACCACACACAACCACCACACACAACCACCACACACACCACCACACACACCACCACACACACCACCACACACACACCCCAACACACACCACCACACACAACTAAACACACACACAACTGAACACACACACAACTGAACACACACACAACTGAACACACACACAACTGAACACACACACACATACAACTGAACACACACCAACACACACCACCACACACTACCACACACACACATCTGACAACGCACAACCCCCCTCACACACAACCCCCCACAAACAACTACACCTGCACACACAGCCACACACAACCACACACAACCCCACACACAACCCCCCACATACAACACACAACCCCCCTCACACAACCCCCCACACACAACCCCCACAACCACACACAACACCCACATGCACATCCCCACATGCACATCCCCACATGCACAACCCCCACATACCACCGCACACACCACCGCACACACCACCGCACACACCACCACACACACCACTGCACACACCGCTGCCCACACCACTGCACACACCACCACACACACAACCACACACCACACCTGCACACACAACCACACCCACACAACCACACCCACACAACCACACCCACACAACCACACACAACCCCACACACAACCCCACACACAACCCCCCCCACACACAACACACAACCCCCCACACACAACCCCCCACACAACTGCCACAACCACACACAACCCCCACACACACAACCCCCACACACCACCACACACACCACCACACACAACCACACACAACCACACACACAACTGAACACACACAACCGAACACACACAACCGAACACACACAACCACACACATAACTGAACACACACACAACCAAACACACACAACCAAACACACAACCACACCTGCGCACACAACCACACCCGCACACACAACCCCCCGCACACAACACAACCCTATAACCACACACACAACCCCCACAACCACCCGCACAACCCCCACATGCACAACCCCCACACGCATAACCCCCACACGCAACCACCACACAAACCACCACACACACACAACCACACACAACCACACGCATAACCACATGCACAACCAAACACACACAACCACACACACAACTGAACACACACAACCAAACACACACAACCGAACACACACACACCACACAACCACACACATAACTGAACACACACACAACCAAACACATACAACCATACCTGCGCACACAACCCCACCCGCACACACAACCCCCTGCACACAACACAACCCCCATAACCACTCACACAACCCCATAACCACACACACAACCCCCACAACCACCCGCACAACCCCCACATGCACAACCCCCACATGCACAACCCTCACATGCAACCACAACACAAACCACCACACACACAACCACACACAACCACACACATAACCACACACACAACCAAACACACAACCACACCTGCGCACACAACCACACCCGCACACACAACCCCCCGTACACAACACAACCCCCATAACCACACACACAACCCCCATAACCACACACACAACCCCCACAACCACCCGCACAACCCTCACATGCACAACCCCCACACGCACAACCCCCACACGCAACCACCACACAAACCACCACACAAACCACCACACACACACAACCACACACAACCACACGCATAACCACATGCACAACCAAACACACACAACCACACGCATAACCACATGCACAACCAAACACACAACCACACATACACACCACACACACACAACCACATGCATAACCACATGCACAACCAAACACACAACCAACCACACACAAGCACACACACTGAACCACACCCAACACACAACCATGCCCAACAACACACAACCACGCCCAACAACACACAACCACCCCCAACAACACACAACCACACACAACCCCACACACCGCCCCCACACACAATCCCACACACCCGCTTCCACATACAACCACACACATAACTGTACACACAGCCACACACACAACTAAACACACACAACCACACCTAACCGCACACACACAACCACACGCGCAACCACAACCACACGCGCAACCACACGTGCAACCACACCCGCAACCACACCCGCAGCCAAAACCACACCCACAACCACACCCCTACACACAGCCCCACCCAACCACACCCACCCACAACCACACCCGCACCCACAACCACTCCCCCACACAACCATACAAAGCCACGCACACAGCCACACACCACAACCACACACCTGCACCCACACAACCACCCAAACACAACCACAAACAACCCCACACAACCGCAATTGCACCCGCACACCACAACCACACACACCACACCCACACCACACCCACACCACACCCAACCACACGCACGCACAACCTCACCCGCACCCACAACCACACAAATACAATCACACACACAGAACCATAACCCCACACCCAACCGCACACGCAACCACACACCCAACTGCACACCCAACCACAACATACCCACACACCCACACAACCACACACAACCATACATACAACCACATACACAACCACACCACCACACACACAACCACACCCAACCATACATCCACACACACAACCACACACAACCACACATTCACACACACCCACACACACCCACCCACACACACCCACACCACAACCAACCACAACCAACCACACCCACAAACAACCACACACAACCACGCACCCAACCACACACCCACAGCTGTACCTGCAACCATATCCGCACCCACCACACACACAACCACACACAACCTCACGCACACAACTATAGCCACACCTGCACCCAACCACACCCGCACCCAACCACACCCGCACCCAACCACACACAACCACACCCGCACCCACAACCACACAAATACAACCACACACAACCACACACACCCACAACTGCACCCAACCACACACACAACCACAGCCACACACAACCACAGCCACACACAACCACAGCCACACACACCACCACAGCCACACACACCACCACAGCCACACCCAACCACACCCAACCACACCTGCACCCAACCACACCCGCACCCAACCACACCCGCACCCAACCACACCCGCACCCAACCACACCCGCACCCAACCACACCCGCACCCATCCACATCTGCACCCATCCACATTTGCACCCATCCACATCTGCACCCAACCACATCTGCACCCAACCACATCCGCACCCAACCACATCCGCACCCAACCACATCCGCACCCAACCACACCTGCACCCAACCACTCCTGCACCTAACCACTCCTGCACCCAACCACACCCGTACCCAACCACACCCACACACAACTGCACCCAAAACCACAACCACACAACCACACACACAACCCCACACACAACCACATCTGCAATCGCACCCATAACCGCACCCGCACACCACAACCATACACACCACACACATACCACACTCAACCACACCCACAACCTCACCCACACCCACAACCACACAACCACACAAATACAACCCCACACACAACCCCACACATACAACCACACACAACCACATACAACCACATACACAACCACAACCATACACAACTGCACACGCACACCCAACCGCACAACCACACACACAACCACACTCCCAACCACACACACAACCACACACCCAACCGCACACCCAACACAGCCACATGCACAACCACACACACAACCACACACATAACTACAATAACACAACCACGCACAGCCATAAACACCATCACACACACCCACACACCACACACAGACACACACCACAACCACACACCTGCACCCACACAACCACCCAAACACAACCACACACAACCCCACACAACCGCAATTGCACCCTCACACCACAACCACACACACCACACCCACACCACACTACAAACACAACCTCACCCGCACCCACAACCACACAAATACAATCACACACACAGAACCATAACCCCACACCCAACCGCACACGCAACCACACACCCAACTGCACACCCAACCACAACATACCCACACACCCACACAACCACACACAACCATACATACAACCACATACACAACTACACCACCACACACACAACCACACACAACCATACATCCACTGTTAGACCCGGCCTTCGTAACATAGCTAGACCTGACCCCTGCACCTCACACCAGCCCCCAAACCGACGGCCTAGCCGATTCTTCCCACCAGAACTCACACGCACCCAACCCGGACTTCCCGTCCGTGGCCTTCCTCCTTTCGGCCACACCGGGCCCGCGTGCCCACTTCATGCAACAAGATGGCCGCCCAGCCCCAGCGCGACCCTAGCCTAGAGGCGCCACTCCGGCTGGAGAACATCGCGCTCCCCCTGGGATGAGAGAGGGAGGAGCAGTTTCTATCACACCTCTGCGCTTCCCTGGGAAGGTGGGTTTCGATCAACCTGCCAGCCTCCCCGAGGGCTGGCTCCACGCCTGCTGGGTGTCTGGGACTCCTCCTGACCCGGCCCTGGAAGGATCAAAGGACAATGGCAGGAAACCCCAACAAGCGACCCCCAGGTGACAAGACCCCTGCCTGCACAGACTCCGGACATCAAAGAGGAGTCGCCCTATAACAAGGGGTGCTCTGGGACTGTCCGGCAGATTCGCCTTGGAAACACTTGAGCCCTGCTGAGTGACTCGCGCCTCCTTGAAGATCGTAAGACCTCCGAACTTGTGCTTGAGCCCTGCTGAGTGACTCGCGGCTCCCTGAAGATCGTAAGACCTCCGAACTTGTGCTTGAGCCCTGCTGAGTGACTCGCGGCTCCCTGAAGATCGTAAGACCTCCGAACTTGTGCTTGAGCCCTGCTGAGTGACTCGCGGCTCCCTGAAGATCGTAAGACCTCCGAACTTGTGCTTGAGCCCTGCTGAGTGACTCGCGGCTCCCTGAAGATCGTAAGACCTCCGAACATGTACTTGAGCCCTGCTGAGTGACTCGCGGCTCCCTGAAGATCGTAAGACCTCCGAACTTGTGCTTGAGCCCTGCTGAGTGACTCGCAGCTCCCACAGCCTCTCGTGGTCCCGCCGGACCCCACGACGACAAGCGTATCCCCCAGCTCGAGGATTGTGAGCTGTGCGCCGGGTACGCTCCTGCATTTGATTCCTAACCCCAAAGACTGTCCCGCTACCTCCCAACCCCCCTCCAAGACCTTGTGAGCCCGCGCTCTACTTGTATATATTTTGCCTTGCTGATCATAAAGATCCTACCACTCGATCTGATAAAGATTTGCTCTTAAGAACTCCTCGTGTGGTGTGTCTCTGTCGTGTGGTGCCGAGTGTACAATCCTAGAAGTGAGGTTCCTCCCCTGAGGAGTCTCCCGCCAGTGCCCGGCTACGATACTTCGAGGGTGGGTCTCAGGGCAGTCAGGGCCCCCTCCGGGCCCCTCTGAGGTCACCTTCTAACATTGGTGGCAAGCGACGGGATTCGGGCTCATCATCTAGAGATCGTACCGTGAACGGCTGACGCACTACCGACAAAGATGGCAGAAGGAAACGCCGTGGTTCTCACAGAAAACGACACCAATGCCGTGTTCCAGGTGGAACAGCTGGAAGAGTACACTCACAAAGAACTAAAAATTCTGTAAGGAACTCAAAATCGCTACCACTGGTCTCAACACCAAAGAAGATATGCAAAAGGCACTTCAAGCTTGGGTGGATTCTGGGGCCTCCCGCCCAGAAGGAGCAGGGGAGCCCCACGACGAAGCTGGACCCTCCCAAGGAGAACGCAACAGCAACCAGGTGCGAGGCTTCGTACCAGACGGGGGCCTTTCCCCGGAGGAACTCGCAGACAGAGAAAAAAGTCGCCATCACGAGCTCGAATTAGCCAAACTCAAAATTGAGGGCGAGTTGAAATTAGCCGAGAAAAAGCTAGCAGTAGAACAGATGCGAGTACAAGGAGAACTAGAAGAGAAGAAACTCCAACGAGAACACGAGGGAAGGAGACTTCAACTGGAGCATGAACGCACCTGAAGGAAATAGAACTGAAAGCAAGAAGCGAAGAAGCCCGGCCCCCGGGGAACCGGGAGGCGGCCGCCCCGGCGGAGCAGAAGGTCCACATCCACAAGGATGTGGTCAAAGAATATTACAAAAATGATGACATTCAGCAGTGGTTCCGGGCCTACGAGGTCGCCATGACCTCCCATCGGGTCGTCCCGCAGAAGGATTGGGGGGCTGGGTTGTGGGGACGATTCCTGAGCGAAGGGAGAGACACCCTGCTCGACTTACCCACCTCCATGCAGACCTCTTATGACCACATGAAAGCGGCCCTCCTCACGAGGTACGGCCTCACCCCGGAGATGTACCGCCAGCGGTTCCGGGACTGCCGGAAGATCCCGGGTACCACCTGGGTGGAATATGTGAATTTCTTCAGCCGCGCCTTCGATGGGTGGATCAAGGGCAGCAAGCTAACCACCCTGGAAGAACTAACCGACCTTATGTTGTGGGAACACCTGGCTGCGAACTGCTTTGTGGAACTACGCCAGCATCTGCTCGACAGCAAGCTCATGGACCCAAGAAAGATGGCTGTCGAGGCGGATCGCTGGACCAACACCCGGGTCTCCCAGGGCCCTGTAGGAGAATACCCCCGAGCCAGTCAGGGACCACCCCGCCAGAGAGGGGGGGGAAACCAGGGAGGGCAGAGAGTGTCCCAGGCTAGTCCCCCGAAGTCCCAACCTCCACCTTTCCCAGCACCCCCACCAGCTGTATCCGGCCCCCCCCCTGAGACGGGGGCACCGGGTAACCATCACTTGTTTTCGTTGCCAGAAGCCCGGGCATTACGCCAACGACCCTGAATGCCCCATGGCCCCACGCACCACCCAGGCAGCACCCCCCGCTAGACAGATAGCCAATGTAGCCCTGGGGGAGGAGGTTGAGGAGGCCGAGGAGTGGGAACCCGCCGCTATGGCCCTAGTATCCTTAGGAGATAGAGAGATGGTCCCCGGGAGCCTCCTGCCCCCTAACACAGAGAAATATGGGCAGCTCGTAACGATCAATGGCCACCAAGTAGAAGCCCTCCGTGACACCGGGGCCAGCATCACCGGTGTCCTCAGCCATTTAGTCCACGAAGACCAGGTCCTCCCCAACGTATTTTGCCCTGTCATTTCAGCCGACAACACAGAAAGCCTATGTAAGGTAGCCCTGGTGCCCTTTGAGTGGGGAGGGGTGGTCGGTAAACTGAAGGTCGCGGTAAGAACCTCCCAGCCCGTCGACTGTCTCCTGGGGAACGACCTGGAAAGTTCCCCCTGGAGACAAGTCGAGCGCAAGACCCACCTAGGGATGATGGGCCTCCCTGAGTGGGTGTGCGCCACCACTCGATCCATGGCGGCTCGACTGACCCCCCTGAGGGAAGTCGACGACGCCCCGACCCCTGAAGATAGGATGGTCCCGGACAAGGGTCCCCACATTCCCCCACCAGAAGAGTCGATCGCCAGTGACGAACCCCCGCCTTCCGACTCCCCCCAAGTCACCGAGTTAGGCGATCTGCCCGAATTAGCCCAGTGGCACCACGAAGGGGGCCCCTCCCGAGAGGAGTTCTGTCGAGAGCAGGCTACCTGTCCTTCCCTGGTCGGGCCCTGGCAACAGGCAGAGGCCCAGGCCGCCGGCGACCAGACGGGGACGCACCGGGTGTATTGGGAGAATGACCTTTTGTACAGCGAACAGAAGTCGGGGGAGCTAGGGTCCGGCCGGGTGCTGGTGGTACCCCTACGCTTCCGAAACCTCCTCCTGGGTTTGGCCCACGACGTCCCCCTCGCAGGCCACTTGGGCCAGGACAAAACGTACAGTCGCCTCGTGACTCACTTCTACTGGCCCAGAATGAAAGCAGACCTAGAAGCCCACTGCAAGTCCTGCCCCACGTGCCAGGCCAGTGGGAAGAGCGGAGGAAAGCGCAAGGCTCCCCTCCAACCCTTCCCTGTCGTCAGTACCCCTTTTGAGCGGGTCGGGATCGACATTGTAGGACCTCTGGACCCCCCAACTTCCCAAGGGCACCGGTTCATCCTCGTCCTGGTGGACCATGCCACCCGTTACCCTGAGGCCATCCCCCTGCGCACCGTCACAGCCCCCGTGGTGGGCCGGGCGTTGATGGGGATCTTCTCCCGCATGGGTTTTCCCCGCGAGGTCGTGAGCGATCGCAGTACCAACTTTATCTCCCGATACATGAAGTCCTTATGACAACAATGCGGGGTGTCCTATAAGTTCACCACCCCGTACCACCCCCAAGGAAACGGCCTGGTAGAGCGGTTCAACCGGACTCTGAAGGGGATGATCGCGGGCCTGGAAGAGCCCCTCCGGCGTAAGTGAGACATCCTGCTCCCCTGCCTCCTATTCGCATACCGAGAAGTTCCCCAGAAATCCTTGGGGTTCAGCCCCTTTGAGTTATTCTATGGGCACCCCGTCAGGGGGCCCCTCAGCCTGGTCAAGGAAGGCTGGGAGGCGGCACCCCGAGGCCCCCCCCCCGAGATGTGTTCCGTTACGTCCTGACTTCCGAAATCAGACTAGGAGGTTCCGAGAGATGGCCGAGGCCAACCTGGAAGCGAGTTAGGAGGAGATGAAGCGCTGGTACGACCAGAACGCCACTCTGGTCGAGTTTCAGCCGGGCCAGCAGGTATGGGTCATGGCCCCCGTGAAACCCTGCGCCCTCCAGGATAAATGGACCGGGCCCTTCAAAGTGGTTGAGCGGAAGAGCCAGGTCACATACTTGGTGGACGTCCAGTCAGATCCTCTCCCTGATCTCCTGTGCACCAAAGAGAAGGACGGCTCCGTAGAGGGAGTGAACCTCTCCCCGTCTCTCACTCCCCAGCAACGTGAGGATTGCCGCCAGCTCCTAGGGCAGTTTTCGGACCTCTTCTTCCTGGTCCCTAAGGTCACCGACTGGTGTGTCCACGATGTGGATACCGGGGACAGCCCGCCAGTGAGACACCGGGCCTACCGGGTCCCTGATCGGGTCCGGTCCTGTATCCAAGCCGAAGTCTCGTAAATGTTGACCCTAGGCGTGATTGAACCCTCAGACAGCCCCTGGGCCAGCCCCGTGGTCCTGGTCCCAAAAGCAGCTGCCCCCGGGGTCGCACCGGAACTCCGCTTCTGCGTGGACTACCGGGGACTCAATGAAGTCACCCGAGCCGATGCCCACCCCATTCCCCGAGCCGACGAGCTCATTGACCGGCTCGGGGCTGCTCGGTTCCTCAGCACCTTCGACCTCACCTGCGGCTACTGGCAAATTGCGCTCACAGAGGGAGCCAAGGAGCGGTCCGCCTTCTCCACCCCGGATGGGCACTATCGCTTTCGCGTGATGCCCTTCGGGATGAAAATTGCCCCGGCCAACTTCCAGCGACTGGTAAATAGAGTCCTGGCCGGGCTGGAAAAATTCAGTGCGGCATATCTCGACGATATCGCAGTTTTTAGCTCCGAATGGAGTGAGCACCTCCAGCACCTCCGGAGTGTGCTGACCGCCCTGCACCAGGCAGGCCTCACCGTGAAAGCCAGCAAGTGCCAGATTGGGCAAGGTTCGGTAACCTACCTGGGGCACCAGGTCGGAAGCGGACAGGTCGCCCCCCCTACAGCCCAAAATCGACGCCATCCTAGCCTGGGAACCCCCCACGACCCAAACGGAGGTCCGAGCCTTTCTGGGCCTCACGGGCTACTACCGGAGATTCATCCGGAATTACGGCAGCCTGGTCGGTCCCCTCACGGGACTCACGTCCAGGAAGCAGCCCAAGAAGGTACAGTGGTCCCCTGCCGGCCAAGAGGCGTTCGAGGCCCTGAAAGCAGCCATGTGTACTGCCCCCGTCCTCCAGGCCCCTGACTACTCCAAAGAGTTTGTAGTACAAACTGATGCCTCCGAGCATGGCATCGGGGCAGTCCTCTCCCAGGTAAATGACCAAGGCCTCGACCAGCCCGTAGCCTTCCTCAGCCAAAGGCTATTGCCCAGGGAACAGAGATGGAGCACCATCGAGCGCGAACCATTCGCCGTAGTCTGGGCCCTCAAGAAACTACGCCCTTACCTGTTCGGCACCCATTTCAAGGTCCAAACCGACCATCGCCCCTTGCGATGGCTCATGCAGATGCGAGGAGAAAACCCCAAGCTACTTCGGTGGTCAATCTCCCTCCAGGGGATGGATTTCACCGTGGAACACCGCCCTGGGACTGACCACGCCAACGCCGATGGCCTCTCCCGGTTCTTCCGCCTCAGCGAAGAGAACCCCCAAGAGGATGGGTAGTTCTCTCCGGCTTTCAGCTGGGGGGGACGCGTGTTAGACTCGGCCCTCGTAACATAGCTAGACCTGACCCCTGCATCTCACACCAGCCCCCAAACCCACGGCCTAGCCGATTCTTCCCACCAGAACTCACACGCACCCAACCCGGACTTCCCGTCCGTGGCCTTCCTCCTTTCGGCCACACCGGGCCCGCGTGCCAACTTCATGCAACAAGATGGCCGCCCAGCCCCAGCGCGACCCTGGCCTAGAGGCTCCACTCCGGCTGGAGAACATCGCGCTCCCCTGGGATGAGAGAGGGAGGAGCAGTTTCTATCACACCTCTGCGCTTCCCTGGGAAGGTGGGTTTCGATCGACCTGCCGGCCTCCCCGAGGGCTGGCTCCACGCCTGCTGGGTGTCTGGGACTCCTCCCGACCCGGCCCTGGAAGGATCAAAGGACAATGGCAGGAAACCCCAACAAGCGACCCCCAGGTGACAAGACCCCTGCCTGCACAGACTCCGGACATCAAAGAGGAGTCGCCCTATAACAAGGGGTGCTCTGGGACTGTCCGGCAGATTCACCTTGGAAACACTTGAGCCCTGCTGAGTGACTCGCGGCTCCCTGAAGATCGTAAGACCTCCGAACTTGTGCTTGAGCCCTGCTGAGTGACTCGCGGCTCCCTGAAGATCGTAAGACCTCCGAACTTGTGCTTGAGCCCTGCTGAGTGACTCGCGGCTCCCTGAAGATCGTAAGACCTCCGAACTTGTGCTTGAGCCCTGCTGAGTGACTCGCGGCTCCCTGAAGATCGTAAGACCTCCGAACTTGTGCTTGAGCCCTGCTGAGTGACTCGCGGCTCCCTGAAGATCGTAAGACCTCCGAACTTGTGCTTGAGCCCTGCTGAGTGACTCGCGGCTCACTGAAGATCGTAAGACCTCCGAACTTGTGCTTGAGCCCTGCTGAGTGACTCGCGGCTCCCTGAAGATCGTAAGACCTCCGAACTTGTACTTGAGCCCTGCTGAGTGACTCGCGGTTCCCTGAAGATCGTAAGACCTCCGAACTTGTGCTTGAGCCCTGCTGAGTGACTTGCAGCTCCCACAGACTCTCGTGGTTCCGCCGGACCCCACGACGACAAGCGTATCCCCCAGCTCGAGGATTGTGAGCTGTGCGCCGGGTACGCTCCTGCATTTGATTCCTAACCCCAAAGACTGTCCCGCTACCTCCTAACCCCCCTCCAAAACCTTGTGAGCCCGCGCTCTACTTGTATATATTTTGCCTTGCTGATCATAAAGATCCTACCACTCGACCTGATAAAGATTTGCTCTTAAGAACTCCTCGTGTGGTATGTCTCTGTCGTGTGGTGCCGAGTGTACGATCCTAGAAGCGAGGTTCCTCCCCTGAGGAGTCTCCCGCCAGTGCCCGGCTACGATACTTCGAGGGTGGGTCTCAGGGCAGTCAGGGCCCCCTCCGGGCCCCTCTGAGGTCGCCTTCTAACATCCACACACACAACCACACACAACCACACATCCATACACACCCACACCCACACACACCCACACACACACCACAACCAACCACAACCAACCACACCCACAAACAACCACACACAACCACGCACACAACCACACACCCAACCTCACACCCACAGCTGTACCTGCAACCATATCCGCACCCACCACACACACAACCACACACAACCTCACACAAACAACTATAGCCACACCCGCACCCAACCACACCCGCACCCAACCACACCCGCACCCAACCACACACAACCACACCCGCACCCACAACCACACAAATACAACCACACACAACCACACACACCCACAACCGCACCCAACCACACACACAACCACAGCCACACACAACCACAGCCACACACAACCAAAGCCACACACCACCACAGCCACACATACCACCACAGCCACACCCAACCACACCCAACCACACACACAACCACAGCCACACACACAACCACAGCCACACACACAACCAAAGCCACACACACCACCACAGCCACACACACCACCACAGCCACACACAACCACTCACAACCACACCCAACCACACACACAACCACACACAACCATATCCGCAATCGCACCCGCACCCATAACCGCACCTGCACACCACAACCACACACAGCCACACACACCACACCCATACCACACCCAACCACACCCACAACCACACACAACCTCACACACAACCACACAAATACAACCCCACACACAACCCCATACAACCACATACACAACCACACACAACCACAATAACACACAACCATAGACACATACCACCACACACAACCAAACACACACACAATCACACACAGAACCACAACCACACACAACCACACACAGAACCACAACCACACACAACCACACCCAACCCCATACTCGCAATCACACCCACAACCGCACACCACAACCACACACACCCATACACACAGCCACACACACACCACACACAACCACACCCATACCACACCCACAACCACACACACAACCTCACCTGCAACCACAACCACACAAATACAACCCCACACACAACCCCACAAATACCACACACAACCACACACACAACTACAATAACACAACCACACGCACAACCACACACAACCACAACCAAACTCACACAACCAAACACACACACAACCACACAAATACAACCCCACTCACAACCCCACAAATACCACACACAACCACACACACAACTACAATAACAACCACACACACAACTACGCGCACAACCACACACAAACACAACCACACTCACACAAGCAAACACACAACCACACACATAACCACACACCCAACCAACCACAACCATACACAACTGCACACGCACACCCAACCACACACGCACAACCACACACACACACCCAACCACACATTCCCAACCACACACTCCCAACCACACACTCCCAGCCACACACTCCCAGCCACACACTCCCAGCCACACACTCCCAGCCACACACTCCCAGCCACACACTCCCAACCACACACACAACCGCACACACAACCGCACACCCAACACAACCACATGCACAACCACACACACAACAACAATAACACAACCACACACAACCATCACACACAACCACACACACACCCCACCACATCCATACAGAACCACAACCACACACAGCCATACACACCATCACACATACCCACACACCACACCCAACTATAACCAACCACAACCCCACCCACAACTGCACACAACCACACACAACCACACACATGCACACAACCACACACCCAACCGTACACCCACAGCTGTACCTACAACTGCACCACAACAGCACCCACTACACACACAACCATACACCTCACACACACAACCACACCCGCACCCAACCCAACCCAACCTGTACCCAATCACACCCACACCCAACCACAACCACAAAAATACAACCACACACAACCACACAAACACACAACCCCACACACAACCACACACACAACCGCATCCATACCCATAACCGCACACCACAGCCACACACACCACACCCACACCACACCCAACCACACACATCACCCGCACACACAACCACACAAATACAACGCCACACACAACCCAACACATACAACCACACAAAACCACATACAACCACACACCACATACAACCACACACAACCACATACACAACCACATACAACCACAATAACACAACCACACCCACAACCACACACACAACCAAACACACACACAACCACACACACAACTACAATAACACAACCACGCGCACAACCACACAACCACAATCACAGAACCACCCACACACACAACCACACACAAAACCACAACCACACCCAACCCCACACAACCACACACACAACCACACACACAACCACACACACATACACAACCACCCACACACAACCACACACACAACCACACACCCAACCAACCACAACCATACACACACATATACCCGCACTCCCAACCACACACACAACCACACATCCAACACAACCACATGCACAACCACATGCACAACTACAATAACACAACCACACACACACACAACCACACACACACACACCACATCCATACAGAACCACAGCCACACATACCACCACACCCACACACCACACCCAACCACAACCAACCACAACCACACCCACCCACAACTGCACACAACCACACACATGTACACAACCACACCCAACCACACACCCACAGCTGTACCCGCAATCACAACTGCACCCACTACACACACAATCTCACACACACAACCACACACAGCCACACCTGAACCCAACCACGCCTGTACCCAACCACACCCGCACCCAACCACACCCACACCCATCCACATCTGCACCCATCCACATCTGCACCCATCCACATCTGCACCCAACCACATCTGTACCCAACCACATCCGCACCCAACCACATCCGCACCCAACCACATCCGCACCCAACCACACCTGCACCCAACCACACCCGTACCCAACCACACCCGTACCCAACCACACCCACACACAACTGCACCCAAAACCACAACCACACACACAACCACACACACAACCCCACACACAACCACATCTGCAATCGTACCCATAACCACACCCGCACACCACAACCATACACAGCCACACACACCACACCCAACCACACACACAACCTCACCCACACTCACAACCACACAACCACACAAATACAACCCCACACACAACCCCACACATACAACCACATACAACCACAACCATACACAACTGCACACGCACACCCAACCGCATAACCACACACACAACCGCACTCCCAACCACACACACAACCGCACACCCAACACAACCACATGCACAACCACACACACAACCACACACACAACTACAATAACACAACCACGCACAGCCATACACACCATCACACACACCCACACACCACACACAACCAACCACAACCCCACCCACAACTGCACACAACCACACCACACACAACCACACATGCACACAACCACACACCCAAATGCACACCCACAGATGTACCCACAACCGTACCACAACCGCACCCATTACACACACAACCACACACAACCTCGCACACACAACCACAGCCACACCCGCACCCAACCACACCCACACCCAACCACACCTGCACCCAACCACAATCACCCACAACCACACACACAACCGCATCCACAATCGCACCCGCACCCATAACCGCACACCACAACCATACAGCCACACACAACACCCGCACCACACCCACACCACACCCACCCACACACAACTTCACCCACACACACAACCACACAAATACAACCCCACACACAACCCCACACATATAACCACACACAACCACATACAACCACACACAACCACAATAACACACAACCACGCCCACAACCACAACCAAACACACACACAACTACAATAACACAACCATGCGCACAACCATGCGCACAACCACACACAAATACACAACCAAAATCACACAACCAACCACACACACAGCCACACACACAGAACCACAACCACACCCAACCCCACACCCAACCCCACACAACCCACACACAACCACACAGACACACAACCACACACACAACCACACACCCAACCAACCGCAACCATACACACACAACCGCACACCCAACACAACCACATGCACAACCACACACACAACTACAATAACACAACCACGCACAACCACACACACACAACCACACACACACACCACCACATCCATACAGAACCACAACCACACACAGCCACACATACCACCACACACACCCACACACACACAACCATAACCAACCACAGCCACACCCACCCACAACCACACACATGCACACAACCACACCCAACCGCACACCCACAACTGCACCCACTACACACACAACCACACAGCCGATCCTGCACCCAACCACACCCGCACCAAACTGCACCACACCGCACCCAACCACACCCACACCCAACCACACCCGCACCCAACCACACCCGCACCCAACCACACCCACACCCAACCACACCCACACCCAACCACACACAATATAACCACACACATACAACCACACACACAACCCCACACACAACCCCACACAACCTCATATAACCACATACAACCATATACACAACCACACACAACCTCAATAACACACAACCATACACACATACCACCACACACATACAACCACATACACAACCACACACACAATCACACACAGAACCACAACCACACCCAACCCCACACTCACAATCACACCCACAACCGCACACCACAACCACAAACACCCACACACACACCACACACACCACACACAACCACACACACACCACACCCACAACCACACACACAACCTCACCCGCACCCACAACCACACAAATACAACCACACAAACAACACCACAAATACCACACACACAACCACACACACAAGTACAATAACACAACCACACAGACAACCACGCGCACAACCACAACCAAACTCACACAACCAAACACACACACAACCACACAAATACAACCCCACACAAATACAACCCCACAAATACCACACACACAACTACAATACCAACCACACACAACTACGCATATAACCACACACAAACACAACCACAACCAAACTCACACAACCAAACACACACACAACCACACACATAACCACACTCCCAACTACACACTCCCAACCACACACACAACTGCACACACAACTGCACACACAACCACAACCACGCGCACAACCATGCACACAACCACACACACAATCACCCACACACAACCACACACACAACCACAACCATACACAACTGCACACACACACCCATAACCGCACACCCAACCGCACAACCACACACACAACCGCACTCCCAACCACACACACACAACTGCACACCCAACCACACACCCAACCGCACAACCTCACACACAACCACACACACACAACTACAACAACACAACCATCACACACAACCACACACCCCACCACATCCATACAGAACCACAATCACACACAGCCACCCACACACCATCACACACACCCACACACCACAGCCAACCACAACCAACCACAACCCCACCCACAACTGCACACAACCACACACAACCACACACATGCACACAACCACACCCAACTACACACCCACAGCTGTACCCACAAATGCACCACAAACGCACCCACTACACATACAACCACACACAACCTCACACACACAACCACACCCGCACCAAATCACACCCGCACCCAACCACATCTACCCACAACCAAACCACCATACAAATACAACCACACACAACCACACACACAACCACATCCGCAATCGCACCCGCACCCCCACTCATAACCACACACCACAACCACACAGCCACACACACCACACCCACACCACACCCAACCACACATGTCACCCGCACACACAACCACACAAATACAACCCCACACACAACCCCACACATACAACCACATACAACCACACACCACATACAACCACACACAACCACATACAACCACATACATAACCACACACAACCACAATAACACACAACCACACACACAACCACAACCAAACACACACGCAACCACACACACAACTACAATAACACAACCACGCGCACAACCACTCACAAACACAACCAAAATCACACAACCAACCACATACACAAACACACACACAAAACCACAACCACACCCAACCCCACACAACCACACACACAACCACACACACACACAACCACCCCCACACACAACCCCCACACAACCCCCACAACCACACACAACCACACACACAACCCCCACATGCACAACCACCACTCACAACCACCACACACAACCACCACACACACAACCAAACACACAACCAACCACACACACACACAACCACACGCACAACCAAACACACAACCCCCACACACTACCACACACACCACCACACACACCACCTCACATACAACCACACCCACACCCGCACGCACAGCCACACACACAACCACAACCACAACCACACCCAACCCCACACACACAACCCCCTACACACAACACACAACCCCCACACATAACCCCCACACAACCGCCACAACCACACACAACCCCCACACACACCACCACACATACCACCACACACACAACTGAACACACAACCACACACACAACTGAACACACAACCACACACACAACCGAACACACACAACCGAACACACACAACCGAACACACATACACCACACACAACCACACCTGCGCACATAACCCCCCCACACACAACCCCCATAACCACACACACAACCCCCACAATCACACGCATAACCCCCACATGCACAACCCCCACACATACAACCCCCACACGCACAACCCCCACACACAACCATCACACAAACCACCACACACACAACCACACACAACCCCACACACAACCACATGCATAACCACATGCACAACCAAACACACAACCACACACACACAACCACACACATAACCACATGCACAACCAAACACACAACTAACCACACACAAGCACACACACTGAACCACACCCAACACATAACCACACCCAACAACACACAACCACACCCGCACACACAGCCACACCCGCACACACAGCCACACCCGCACACAAAGCCACACCCGCACACACAGCCACACCCGCACACACAGCCACACACACAACCACACACAACCCCCGACACACAACACACAACCCCCAACACACAACTACCACACACAACCACCACACACAATCACTACAAACAACCACCACACACAACACCGACACACACAACCCAACACACACCACCACACACACGCACACAACCACACCCAACCGCACACCCACAACTGCACCCTCTACACACACAACCACACAGCCGATCCTGCACCCAACCACACCCGCACCAAACTGCACCAAACCGCACCCAACCACACCCACACCCAACCACACCCGCACCCAACCACACCCGCACCCAACCACACCCATACCCAACCACACCCACACCCACACCCAACCACACCCACACCCAACCACACACAATATAACCACACACATACAACCACACACACAACCCCACACACAACCCCACACAACCTCATATAACCACATACAACCATATACACAACCACACACAACCTCAATAACACACAACCATACACACATACCACCACACACATACAACCACATACACAACCACACACACAATCACACACAGAACCACAACCACACCCAACCCCACACTCGCAATCACACCCACAACCACACACCACAACCACACCACACCCACACACACACCACACACACCACACACAACCACACCCACACCACACCCACAACCACACACACAACCTCACCCGCACCCACAACCACACAAATACAACCACACACACAACACCACAAATACCACACACACAACCACACACACAAGTACAATAACACAACCACACAGACAACCACGCGCACAACCACAACCAAACTCACACAACCAAACACACACACAACCACACAAATACAACCCCACACAAATACAACCCCACAAATACCACACACACAACTACAATACCAACCACACACAACTACGCATATAACCACACACAAACACAACCACAACCAAACTCACACAACCAAACACACACACAACCACACACATAACCACACTCCCAACCACACACTCCCAACCACACACTCCCAACCACACACACAACTGCACACACAACTGCACACACAACTGCATACACAACCACAACCACGCGCACAACCATGCACACAACCACACACACAATCACCCACACACAACCACACACACAACCACAACCATACACAACTGCACACACACACCGATAACCGCACACACAACCGCACAACCACACACACAACCGCACTCCAAACCACACACACACACAACTGCACACCCAACCACACAACCTCACACACAACCACACACACAACTACAATAACACAACCACACACAACCATCACACACAACCACACACCCCACCACATCCATACAGAACCACAACCACACACAGCCACCCACACACCATCACACACACCCACACACCACACCCAACCACAACCAACCACAACCCCACCCACAACTGCACACAACCACACACATGCACACAACCACACCCAACTACACACCCACAGCTGTACCTACAAATGCACCACAAACGCACCCACTACACATACAACCACACACAACCTCACACACACAACCACACCCGCACCAAATCACACCCGCACCCAACCACATCTACCCACAACCACACCACCATACAAATACAACCACACACAACCACACACACAACCGCATCCGCAATCGCACCCGCACCCCCGCTCATAACCACACACCACAACCACACAGCCACACACATACAACCACATACAACCACACACCACATACAACCACACACAACCACATACATAACCACACACAACCACAATAACACACAACCACACACACAACCACAACCAAACACACACGCAACCACACACACAACTACAATAACACAACCACGCGCACAACCACTCACAAACACAACCAAAATCACACAACCAACCACATACACAAACACACACACAAAACCACAACCACACCCAACCCCACACAACCACACACACAACCACACACACACACAACCACCCCCACACACAACCCCCACACAACCCCCACAACCACACACAACCACACACACAACCCCCACATGCACAACCACCACACACAACCCCCACACACAACCACCACACACACAACCAAACACACAACCAACCACACACACACACAACCACACGCACAACCAAACACACAACCCCCACACACCACCGCACACACCACCGCACACACCACCACACACACCACCACACACACCACCACACATACAACCACACCCCACACCCGCATGGCCACACACACAACCACAACCACACCCAACCCCACACACACAACCCCCTACACATAACACACAACCCCCACACATAACCCCCACACAACCGCCACAACCACACACAACCCCCACACACCACCACACACAACACCACACATACTACCACACACACAACTGAACATACAACCACACACACAACCACAACCAAACACACACGCAACCACACACACAACTACAATAACACAACCACGCGCACAACCACTCACAAACACAACCAAAATCACACAACCAACCACATACACAAACACACACACAAAACCACAACCACACCCAATCCCACACAACCACACACACAACCACACACACACACAACCACCCCCACACACAACCCCCACACAACCCCCACAACCACACACAACCACACACACAACCCCCACATGCACAACCACCACACACAACCACCACACACACAACCAAACACACAACCAACCACACACACACACAACCACACGCACAACCAAACACACAACCCCCACACCACCGCACACACCACCGCACACACCACCACACACACCACCACACACACCACCACACATACAACCACACCGCACACCCGCACGCACAGCCACACACACAACCACAACCACACCCAATCCCACACACACAACCCCCTACACACAACACACAACCCCCACACATAACCCCCACACAACCGCCACAACCACACACAACCCCCACACACCACCACACACACCACCACACATACCACCACACACACAACTGAACACACAACCACACACACAACCGAACACACACAACCGAACACACATACACCACACACAACCACACCTGCGCACACAACCCCCCCACACACAACCCCCATAACCACACACACAACCCCATAACCACACACACAACCCCCACAATCACACGCACAACCCCCACATGCACAACCCCCACATGCACAACCCCCACACACACAACCCCCACACACAACCATCACACAAACCACCACACACACAACCACACACAACCCCACACACAACCACACGCATAACCACATGCACAACCAAACACACACAACCACACACACAACCACATGCATAACCACATGCACAACCAAACACACAACCACACACACACACACAACCACACGCATAACCACATGCACAACCAAACACACAACTAACCACACACAAGCACACACACTGAACCACACCCAACACATAACCACAACCAACAACACACAACCACACCCGCACACACAACCACACCCGCACACACAGCCACACCCGCACACAAAGCCATACCCGCACACACAGCCACACCTGCACACACAGCCACACACACAACCACACACAACCCCCTACACACAACACACAACCCCCAACACACAACTACCACACACAACCACCACACACAATCACTACAAACAACCACCACACACAACCACGACACACACAACCCAACACACACCACCACACACACAACCACACCCGCACACACAACCACACCCAACCCCCCAACCAACCCCCCACCCAATACACCACACACAACCCCCCACACACAACCCCCACAACCACACACACAACCCCCACATGCAACCACCACACACCACCACACACACCACCACACACACCACCACACACACCACCAACCGAACACATACCACCACACACACAACTGAACACACACACAACCACACACACACACAACCACACACACAACCGAACACACACAACCGAACACACACAACCAAACACACACAACCAAACACACACACAACCGACCACACACACAACCGACCACACACACAACCGACCACACACACAACCGACCACACACACAACCGACCACACACACAACCGACCACACACAACCACACCCGCACACACAACCACACACACACAACCACACACACAACCCCACACACACAACACAACCCCCACACACAACCCCCACAATCACACACAACCCCCACAACCACACACAACCCCCACACGCACAACCACCACGCACAACCACCACACACAACCACCACACACAACCACCACACACACAACCCAACACACACCACCACACACAACTGAACACACACACAACTGAACACACACACAACTGAACACACACCACCACACACACCACCACACACACCACCACACACACCACCACACACACCACCACACACACACACATCTGACAACACACAACCCCTGTTAGACGGACCGGGAGGGTCGGCCGAGGACAAGGGGAGAGGTCTCCGGGGAGAGCCGTCTCCAGCGATCGTACAGACGAGTAACTTCCCCCCCACAGATGTACACCACACAAAGATAAGGTTTAACGTTCTTTATAAGCAATCTTTAGGTACAATAGAGTGGTACAAGGAGGTCAGGACTCAGGGGTCCCCTCGATTCTAGTCTCTTGGTTGGGAAAGGGGGTAGCGGGACAGTCTTGTTACCAATCTGGTAGATGCGATGATATGATGGATAGCTCACAATCCTCGAGCTCGGAGTTCTAGCTGGACGGGCCGCGGCAGCGCCAGTAGGTCTCGGTGAAGGTGGTCGTTACACGGTCCGCGGCAGCGCCAGCAGGTCCCGATGAAGGTGGTGGTTACAACGGTCCGCGGCAGCGCCAGCAGGTCCCAACGAAGGTGGTAGTTACAACGGTCCGCGGCAGCGCCAGCAGGTCCCAATGAAGGTGGTAGTTACAACGGTCCGCGGCAGCGCCAGCAGGTCCCGATGAAGGTGGTAGTTACAACGGTCCGCGGCAGCGCCAGCAGGTCCCGACGAGGATGGAGGATGCAGAAGGCCGCGGCAGCGCCAGCAGGCAGGATGATAGTTCACAAGGCAGGGCTACGGCAGCGCCGGTAGTCCGTCAAGGATGAGTTCTTCTCGGTGTCTCTCGACTCCAGGATACAACTGCCCTCCTGCTCTGGAGCTGCCCCAGTTATAGGTCTGGCGCCCTTTGATGTCCGGACCCTCGCACTTGGAGGTCGGGAGGTCCGGGATGAGGGAGTCCAGACACCCAGCAGGGGGGTGGAGCCAGCGCCCGGGGGAGCTGGGGGGCGATCGGCACCTGGCGGGGGAGAGCCATCGACACTTCTTTCTCCCATCGACCTGCCAAGTGGTCCGTTCACCTCCTGGGTGGATGGTGGTGCCGGGATGTCGGGGCCTGGCCAGGCCCAGGGTTAGGGTCGAGCTGAGGCCACGCGGCCTCGTGGTGCAGTGTCCAAGATGGCGGCCGGGCCGGGCGAGGGAGCCGGTAGTGGTTCGGCCCCATGATACAGAGATGTCCGGGGGCAGGAGTCCCGTCTGGGGACGGGGTGCGGGTTGTTTCTGTGGGTAACACCTGGAGGGCCGGGGCTCAGGCCCTGTCATGCGGGGAGGGAGCAAGCCCTTCATGTGGCCTGTCCAACAACCCCCCTCACACAACCCCCACACACAACTACACCCACACACACAGCCACACACCCACACACACAGCCCCACACACAACCCCCCATACACAACACACAACCCCCCTCACACAACCCCCCACACACAGCCCCCACACACAACCCCCACAACCACACACAACCCCCACATGCACATCCCCACATGCACATCCCCACATGCACAACCCCCACATGCACAACCCCCACACACCACCGCACACACCACTGCACACACCACCGCACACAACACCACACACACCACCACAAACACCACCACACACACCACCACACACACCACTACACACACACACCACCACACACACAACCACACCTGCACACACAGCCACACACACAACCACAACCACACCCAACCACACCCAAACCCACACACAACCCCCACACACAACCCCCCACACACAACACACAACCCCCACACACAACCCCCCACACAACTGCCACAACCACACACAACCCCCACACGCACAACCCCAACACACCACCACACACACCACCACACACACATAACTGAACACACACACAACCAAACACACACAACCAAACACACAACCACACCCGCGCACACAACCACACCCGCACACACAACCCCCCACACAAACCACCACACACAACCACATGCACAACCAAACACACACAACCACACACAACCCCACACACAACCACATGCATAACCACATGCACAACCAAACACACAACCAACCACACACAAGCACACACACTGAACCACACCCAACACACAACCACACCCAATAACACACAACCACACCCAACACCACACAACCACACCCAACAACACACAACCACGCCCAACAACACACAACCACACCCAACAACACACAACCACAAACAACCCCACACACAACCCCACACACCCGCCCCACATACAATCCCACATACCGCCCCCACACACAATCCCACATACCCGTTCCCACACACAACCACACACACACAACTGTACACACAGCCACACACACACACACAACTGCACACATACAACCACACGCGCAACCACACGTGCAACCACACCTGCAGCCACACCCGCAGCCACACGCACAGCCACACGCACAGCCAAAACCACACCCACAAACACACCCCTACACACAACCCCACCCAACCACACCCACCCACAACCACAACCATACCCGCACCCCCAACCACTCCCCCACACAACCATACACACAGCCACGCACACAGCCACACACCACAACCACATACCCGCACCCACACAACCACCCAAACACAACCACCCACACACAACCACAAACAACCCCACACAACCGCAATTGCACCCGCACACCACAACCACACACACCCACACCACACCCAACCACACACAACCTCACCCACACCCACAACCACACAAATACAATCACACACACAGAACCATAACCCCACACCCAACCGCACACGCAACCACACACCCAACTGCACACCCAACCACAACATACCCACACACCCACACAACTACACACAACCATACATACAACCACATACACAACCACACCACCACACACACAACCACACCCAACCACACATCCACACACACTACCACACACAACCACACATCCACACATACCCACCCACACACACACAACCACACACACAATCACACAACCATCACACACAACCACACACACACACCACCACATCCATACAGAACCACAACCAACCACAACCAACCATACCCACAAACAACCACACACAACCACGCACACAACCACACACCCAACCGCACACCCACAGCTGTACCTGCAACCATATCCGTACCCACCACACACAAACCACACACAACCTCACACACAACCACACCCGCACCCAACCACACACAACCACACCCGCACCCACAACCACACAACCGCACCCAACCACAGCCACACACAACCACAGCCACACACAACCACAGCCACACACAACCACAGCCACACACACCACCACAGCCACACACACCACCACAGCCACACACACCACCACAGCCGCACACACCACCACAGCCACACACAACCACAACCACAGCCACTCACAACCAAAGCCACACACAACCACAGCCACACACAAACACAGCCACACACACAACCACATCCGCAATCACACCCGCATACTACAACCACACACAGCCACACACCACACCCATACCACACCCAACCACACCCACAACCACACACAACCTCACACACAACCACACAAATACAACCCCACACACAACCCCACACAACCTCATACAACCACATACACAACCACACACAACCACAATAACACACAACCATAGACACATACTACCACACACACACAACCACACACACAACCAAACACACACACGATCACACACAGAACCACACACAACCACACCCAACCCCACACTCGCAATCATACCCATAACCGCACCCGCACACCACAACCACACACACCCACACACAGCCACACACACCACACACAACCACACACATGCACACCACACACCCAACCGCACACCCACAGCTGTACCCACAACTGCACCACAACAGCACCGACTACACACACAACCACACACCTCACACACACAGCCACACCCGCACCCAACCCAATCCCACCTGCACCCAACCACACCCGCACCCAACCACAACCACACAAATACAACCACACACAACCACACACACACACAACCCCACACACACAACCACATCCGCACCCATAACCGCACACCACAGCCACACACACCACACCCACACCACACCCAACCACACACGTCACCCGCACACACAACCACACAAATACAACCCCACATACAACCCCACACATACAACCACACACAACCACATACAATCACACACCATATACAGCCACACACAACCACCCACACACAACCACAAACAACCCCACACAACCGCAATTGCACCCGCACACCACAACCACACACACCACACCCAACCACACACGTCACCGACACCCACAACCACACAAATACAATCACACACACAGAACCATAACCCCACACCCAACCGCACACGCAACCACACACCCAACTGCACACCCAACCACAACATACCCACACAACTACACACAACCATACATATAACCACATACACAACCACACCACCACACACACAACCACACCCAACCACACATCCACACACACTACCACACACAACCACATATCCACACATACCCACACACACACACAACTACACACACACAATCACACAACCATCACACACAACCACACACACACACCACCACATCCATACAGAACCATAACCAACCACAACCAACCACACCCACAAACAACCACACACAACCACGCACACAACCACACACCCAACCGCACACCCACAGCTGTACCTGCAACCATATCCGTACCCACCACACACAAACCACACACAACCTCACACACAACCACACCCGCACCCAACCACACACAACCACACCCGCACCCACAACCACACAACCGCACCCAACCACAGCCACACACAACCACAGCCACACACAACCACAGCCACACACAACCACAGCCGCACACACCACCACAGCCACACACACCACCACAGCCACACACACCACCACAGCCACACACACCACCACAGCCGCACACACCACCACAGCCACACACAACCACAACCACAGCCACTCACAACCAAAGCCACACACAACCACAGCCACACAAACACAGCCACACACACAACCACATCCGCAATCACACCCGCATACTACAACCACACACAGCCACACACCACACCCATACCACACCCAACCAAACCCACAACCACACACAACCTCACACACAACCACACACATACAACCCCACACACAACCCCACACAACCTCAAACAACCACATACACAACCACATACACAACCACACACAACCACAATAAAACACAACCACACACACAACCACACATACACACCACCACATCCATACAGAACCACAACCAACCACAACCAACCACACCCACAAACAACCACACACAACCACGCACACAACCACACACCCAACCGCACACCCACAGCTGTACCTGCAACCATATCCGTACCCACCACACACAAACCACACACAACCTCACACACAACCACACCCGCACCCAACCACACACAACCACACCCGCACCCACAACCACACAACCGCACCCAACCACAGCCACACACAACCACAGCCACACACAACCACAGCCACACACAACCACAGCCGCACACACCACCACAGCCACACACACCACCACAGCCACACACACCACCACAGCCACACACACCACCACAGCTGCACACACCACCACAGCCACACACAACCACAACCACAGCCACTCACAACCAAAGCCACACACAACCACAGCCACACAAACACAGCCACACACACAACCACATCCGCAATCACACCCGCATACTACAACCACACACAGCCACACACCACACCCATACCACACCCAACCAAACCCACAACCACACACAACCTCACACACAACCACACACATACAACCCCACACACAACCCCACACAACCTCAAACAACCACATACACAACCACACACAACCACAATAACACACAACCATAGACACATACTACCACACACACACAACCACACACACAACCAAACACACACACAATCACACACAGAACCACAACC
Source organism: Triturus cristatus (assembly GCF_964204655.1). Classification (NCBI taxonomy): domain Eukaryota; kingdom Metazoa; phylum Chordata; class Amphibia; order Caudata; family Salamandridae; genus Triturus; species Triturus cristatus. Next base: position 951,458,587 of record NC_140579.1, read on the forward strand.
ACACACAACCACACCCAACCCCACACTCGCAATCATACCCACAACCGCACCCGCACACCACAACCACACACACCCACACACAGCCACACACAACCACACACATGCACACCACACACCCAACCGCACACCCACAGCTGTACCCACAACTGCACCACAACAGCACCCACTACACACACAACCACACACCTCACACACACAGCCACACCCGCACCCAACCCAATCCCACCTGCACCCAACCACACCCACACCCAACCACAACCACACAAATACAACCACACACAACCACACATACACACAACCACACACACAACCACATCCGCACCCATAACCGCACACCACAGCCACACACACCACACCCACACCACACCCAACCACACACGTCACCCGCACACACAACCACACAAATACAACCCCACACACAACCCCACACATACAACCACACACAACCACATACAACCACACACCATATACAACCACACACAACCACATACACAACCACACACACCCACAATAACACACAACCACACCCAAACACACACACAACCACACACACAACTACAATAACACAACCACGTGCACAACCACACACAACCACCCACACACACAACCACACACACACACACACAACCACACACACACAACCACCCACACACAACCACACACAACCACACACCCAACCAACCACAACCATACACACACACACAACCGCACACCCAACCCCACACCCAACACAACCACATGCACAACTAAAATAACACAACCACACACACCACATCCATACAGAACCACAGCCACACATACCACCACACACCCACACACCACACCCAACCACAACCAACCACAACCACACCCACCCACAACTGCACACAACCACACCCACAGCTGTACCCGCAACCACAACTGCACCCACTACACACACAACCTCACACACACAACCACACACAGCCACACCTGCACCCAACCACACCTGCACCAAACCACACCCGCACCCATCCACATCTGCACCCATCCACATCTGCACCCATCCACATCCATACACACACACAACCGCACTCCCAACTTCACACCCAACACAACCACATGCACAACTACAACACAACCACACACACACAACCATCACACACAACCACACACACCACATCCATACAGAACCACAGCCACACATACCACCACCACACACACCACACCCAACCACAACTAACCACAACCACACCCACCCACAACTGCACACAACCACACACACGCACACAACCACACCCACAGCTGTACCCGCAACCACAACTGCACCCACTACACACACAACCTCACACACACAACCACACACAGCCACACCTGCACCCAACCACACCCGCACCAAACCACACCCGCACCCATCCACATCTGCACCCATCCACATCTGCACTGTTAGAAAGGATAGACGGACCGGGAGGGTCGGCCGGGGTCAGGAGGAGAGGTCTCCGGGGAGAGCCGTCTCCAGCGATCGTACAGACAAGTAACTTTCCCCCCCACAGACGGATACCACACACGGATAAGGTTCAGGGTTCTTTATAAGCACTTCTTAGGGTACGGTTGAATGGTACAAGGAGGTCTGGACTCAGGGGTCCCCTCGATTCAAGTCTCTCAAAGCAGGGTAAGGGGTAGCGGGACAGTCTGTCTACCAGTCAGGTAGTTTGGATGAGATGATGATTAGCTCACAATCCTCGAGCTTAGTTGGCACGGGCCGCGGCAGCGCCAGCAGGTCCCGGTGGAGATGGTCGATGTACGGTCCGCGGCAGCGCCAGCAGGTCCCGGTGAGGATGGTCGTTACAACGGGCCGCGGCAGCGCCAGCAGGTCCCGACGAGGATGGATGTTGTAGAAGGCCGCGGCAGCGCCAGCAGGTCCCGGTGAGGATGGTCGTTACAACGGGCCGCGGCAGCGCCAGCAGGTCCCGACGAGGATGGATGTTGTAGAAGGCCGCGGCAGCGCCAGCAGGCAGGACGATGGTTCACAAGAGCGGGCTACGGCAGCACCAGTAGTCCGTCAAGGCTGAGTTCTCTCGGTGTCTCTCGACTCCAGGATACAACTGCCTTCCTGCTCCGGAGCTGCCCCAGTTATAGGGCAGGCGCTCTTTGATGTCCGGACCCTCGCACTTGGAGGTCGGAGGGCCCGGGATGAAGGTGTCCAGACACCCAGCAGGGGGTGGAGCCAGCGCCTGGGGGAGCTGGAGGCGATCGGCACCTGGCGGGGGAAGAGCTCTTGACACTTCGTCCTCCCATTGACCTGCCAAGTGGTCCGCTCACCTCCCGGGTGGATGGTGGTGCCGGGATGTCGGGGCCGGTCAGGCCCGGGGTTAGGGTCGGGGCGAGGCCACGCGGCCTCGTGGTGCAGGGCCCAAGATGGCGGCTTGAACCGGCCGGGGGAGCCGGTGGGGCTGGGCCCCGTGATGAGTAGAGGTCCGAGGGCAGAAGATCCGTCGGGAGACGGGGTACAGGTGCTTTCCGTGGGTTATGCCTGGCGGGCCGGAGCTCGGGCCCTGTCGTGCGGGGAGGGAGCAAGCCCTTCGTGTGGCCTGTCCAACATGCGTCCCCCCCAGCTGAAGGCGGGGAGAGTCACCCATCTCCTTGGGGACTCTCTTCGTCGAGGCGGAAAAAGCGGGACAGGCCATCCGCGTTGGCGTGGTCTTGGCCTGGCCGGTGCTCCACAGTGAAGTCCATTCCCTGCAGGGAAATGGACCAGCGCAAGAGTTTTGGGTTCTCTCCCCGCATCTGCATCAGCCACTGCAGGGGTCGATGGTCGGTTTGTACCCGGAAGTGGGTATCGAAGAGATAAGGCCGGAGCTTTTTGAGGGCCCACACCACTGCGAAGGCCTCCCTCTCAATGGTGCTCCAGCGCTGTTCTCGGGCCAGGAGACGTCGACTGATGAAGGCCACCGGCTGGTCATGACCCTCGGGGTTTAACTGAGAAAGGACGGCTCCGATGCCGTGGTCGGAGGCGTCGGTCTGTACTACGAATTCCCGACTGTAATCGGGGGCCTGGAGCACAGGGGCGGTGCACAGGGCGGCCTTCAGTTTCTCGAAGGCCGCTTGACAATCGGGGGTCCAGTTAATCCGCTTCGGCTGGTTCTTGGACGTGAGACCCGTGAGGGGCCCCACGATGCTGCCATAGTCTTTCACGAACCGCCGGTAGTAGCCGGTGAGCCCCAAGAAGGCTCGGACCTCGGTCTGGGTGACGGGGGGCTGCCAGGACTGGATGGCAGCAATCTTAAGTTGTAGCGGGGCCACCAGCCCGCTTCCCACTTGGTGCCCAAGGTAGGTCGCAGACCCTTGGCCAATTTGGCACTTGCCGGCCTTAATTGTGAGGCCGGCCCGCTGGAGGGCCTGTAGGACCTCGTGGAGGTGACGGAGGTGGTCGGGCCAGTGGCGGCTGTATACAGCGATATCGTCCAGATAGGCAGCGCTGAACTCTTCGAGCCCCGCCAAGACCTGGTTCACGAGGCGTTGAAACGTGGCGGGGGCATTTTTCATGCCGAAGGGCATGACCTTGAATTGGTAGTGGCCATCGGGGGTAGAGAAGGCTGACCGTTCCTGAGCCCTGGGTGTGAGGCCGATCTGCCAGTAGCCCGCTGTTAGGTCGAAGATACTAAGGTAGCGGGCGGCCCCCAGCCGGTCGATCAGCTCGTCTGCTCGGGGAATCGGATGAGCGTCGGTCCGGGTGACAGCGTTCAAGCCCCGGTAGTCGACGCAGAATCTCAGTTCAGGTGCGGTGCCGGGGGCAGCGGCTTTGGGAACCAATACCACTGGACTGGCCCAGGGACTGTCCGAGGGCTCGATGACCCCGATTGTGAGCATCTTGGCCACTTCCTCCTGTATGCAGGCCCGTACCCGATCTGGTACGCGGTAGGCCCGGTGTCGGACAGGGGGGCTGTCCCCGGTGTCCATGTCGTGCAAACACCAAGGGGTGACCCCGGGGGTGAGGGAGAACAGTGTAGCGAACCGCAGCAGGAGGTTTCGGCAGCCCTGGCGTTGCTCCGAAGTGAGGGCGTCAGATAGCCGGACCCCGTCCACGGAGCCGTCATTCTCCTGAGTCTTCAGAAGATCCGGAAGGGGTTCGGAGTCTTCCTCTGCCCCACTGTCCGTAGCCATCAGGAGGCTGAGTTCTGAGCGCACAAAGTGTGGTTTGAGTCGGTTGGTGTGGAGGACCCGGAGGGGGTTCCGGGAGGTCCCCAGGTCGATGAGGTAAGTGACGGGGCTTTTGCGCTCGACCACTTTGAAGGGCCCCGTCCACTTATCCTGCAAGGCACATGGTTCGGTGGGGGACATCACCCATACTTGTTGCCCAGGCTCGAACTCAACGGAGGAGGCATTGTGATCATACCACCTCTTCATGTCCTCCTGGCTGGCCTCGAGGTTCGCCTTAGCCATCCCTCTGAAGCGCCGGGTCTGATTGCGTAGGGCCAGGATGTAGTTGAAGACGTCTGGAGGGGTCTTCAGGGGGGCCATCTCCCAACCTTCTTTTACTAGGCTGAGGGGCCCTCGCACAGGGTGCCCGTACAGGAGTTCGAAAGGGCTAAAACCGAGGGACTTCTGGGGAACTTCTCGGTAGGCGAAGAGGAGGCACGGGAGTAGTACATCCCACTGGCGACGGAGGGGCTCTTCCAATCCCCCAATCATCCCCTTGAGGGTGCGGTTAAAACGCTCCACTAGTCCGTTCCCTTGGGGGTGATAGGGGGTCGTGAATCTGTAGGTGACCCCGCATTGTTGCCAGAGGGACTTCATGTATTTGGATATAAAGTTCGTGCCTCGGTCGCTGACGACTTCTCGGGGGAAGCCTACCCGGGAGAAGATCCCCATTAGGGCCCGGCCAACCACCGGAGCTGTCACGGTCCGTAGGGGCACCGCCTCGGGGTAGCGGGTGGCATGGTCCACCAGTACTAAGATGAACCTGTGTCCTTGTGCCGTGCGGGGGTCCAGAGGCCCCACGATGTCTATCCCCACCCTCTCGAACGGGGTGGTGACCACAGGGAAGGGTTGCAGAGGGGCTTTCAGCTTCCGACCACTCTTCCCGCTGGCTTGGCATGTGGGGCAAGATCGGCAGTGGTTCAGGACGTCGTTCCTCATTTTCGGCCAGAAAAAGTGGGTCACTAGGCGGCTGTACGTTTTATCCTGGCCCAGGTGTCCAGCCAGGGGGACATCGTGGGCCAGGTTGAGCAGAAAGTCTCTGAAGCGGAGAGGTACCACCAGTACTCGACCGGCCCCCAGCTCGGCGATTCTTTGCTCGCTGTATAGCAGGTCGTTATCCCAGTAGACCCAGTGAGTTCCGGTGGAGTCCCCTGCGTTCTGGGCGCTGGCTTGTTGGCGGAGTCCCTCGAGGGAGGGACAGGTCTTTTGTTCCTGGCGGAACTGTTCTTGGGTGGGCCCCCCTTCTTGACGCCACTGAGCCAGGTCAGGAAGGTCCTGGGGTTGCGCGTCCCCTTCGGTCGTCGGGTCTGGGAGGCTGGCCTCGTCGTTGTCTTCTACTGGGGCGACCGGGGGCGGAGGTGCTGGCCATTCTGGTTCTTCTGATCGAGGGACGGCACGGGCGGCCATGGACCGGGTGGTTATGCAGGCCCAGTCCGGGAGGCCCAGCATCCCCAGGTGCTCTCTTCTCTCAACGGTGGCCCACGGGGAACTCTCGAGGTCATTCCCCAGGAGGCAGTCCACGGGGCATCGTCCCGGACCGTCACCTTCAACAGGCCGGAGACCCCTCCCCATTCGAATGGGACGCAGGCCATTTGACACATACTTTCAGAGTTGTCTGCCGAGCGGACGGGGCAGAGAATGTTCGGCAGGATCTGCTCGGGCTTCACCAGGTGACAGCGGACGGCCGTCACACTGGCGCCTGTGTCACGCAAGGCCTCGGCTCGCTGTCCATTAATGGTCACCCACTGACCGTATTTCCTGGTGTTAGCGGGTAGGGGAGCCCGCGGGACCATGTCTCTTCCCCCTAAGCACGCCAGGACCATGGCGGCCGGTTCCCACTCTTGCTGGGCCGGCTCATACTCCTCTGGTTCCTCCAATGATCGCTCTTCCCCCAGGGCGGCGGCAGCTACCTGGCGGGGCTTGGGTGTTTGGTTCTGCGGGCAGCTCGGGTCATTGGCGTAGTGGCCGACTCGCTGGCATCGGTGGCACGTGACGTTGGCTCGGACCCCAGGACGCCACGGGGGGTTGCCCCGACCGGCCGGAGCCGGGGTGCTGGCCACGGGTGTTGCGGGCAAGGCGTCTCTCCCTCGCCCCTGGCCCCCTCCTCCTCCCCGAGGACGGTGCTGGCCTTGGTTGTTTCTGTTCTGTTCGTGTGGCCCCCTCCGGCCCACTCGGGTGCTTTCCCATCGGTCAGCTTCGGCGGCGAGCTGCCGGGGGTCAGTCAGCTTACTGTCGAGGAGGTGCTGCCTGAGCTCGACGAAGCAGTTGTTCGACAGGTGCTCCCATACCATCAGTGTTGGACAGGCCACACGAAGGGCTTGCTCCCTCCCCGCACGACAGGGCCCGAGCTCCGGCCCACCAGGCATAACCCACGGAAAGCACCTGTACCCCGTCTCCCGACGGATCTTCGGCCCTCGGACCTCTACTCATCACGGGGCCCAGCCCCACCGGCTCCCCCGGCCGGTTCAAGCCGCCATCTTGGGCCCTGCACCCCGAGGCCGCGTGGCCTCGGCCCGACCCTAACCCCGGGCCTGGCCGGCCCCGACATCCCGGCACCACCCTCCACCCAGGAGGTGAGCGGACCACTTGGCAGGTCAATGGGAGAACGAAGTGTCAAGAGCTCTTCCCCCCGCCAGGTGCCGATCGCCTCCAGCTCCCCCCAGGCGCTGGCTCCACCCCCTGCTGGGTGTCTGGACACCTTCATCCCGGGCCCTCCGACCCCCAAGTGCGAGGGTCCGGACATCAAAGGGCGCCTGCCCTATAACTGGGGCAACTCCGGAGCAGGAAGGCAGTTGTATCCTGGAGTCGAGAGACACCGAGAGAACTCAGCCTTGACGGACTACTGGCGCTGCCGTAGCCCGCTCTTGTGAACCATCGTCCTGCCTGCTGGCGCTGCCGCGGCCTTCTGCAACATCCATCCTCGTCGGGACCTGCTGGCGCTGCCGCGGCCCGTTGTAACGACCATCCTCGTTGGGACCTGCTGGCGCTGCCGCGGCCCGTTGTAACGACCATCCTCACCGGGACCTGCTGGCGCTGCCGCGGACCGTGTATCGACCATCTTTCCGGGACCTGCTGGCGCTGCCGCGGACCGTGTACCGACCATCTCAACCGGGACCTGCTGGCGCTGCCGCGGCCCATACCAACTAAGCCACCAAGCTCGAGGATTGTGAGCTAATCATCATCTCATCCGAACTACCTGACTGGTAGACAGACTGTCCCGCTACCCCTTACCTTGCTTTGAGAGACTTGAATCGAGGGGACCCCTGAGTCCAGACCTCCTTGTACCATTCAACCGTACCTTAAGAAGTGCTTATAAAGAACACTGAACCTTATCTGTGTGTGGTATCTGTCTGTGAGGGGGAAGTTACTTGTCTGTACGATCGCTGGAGACGGCTCTCCCCGGAGACCTCTCCTCCTGACCCCGGCCGACCCTCCCGGACCATCTACCCTTTCTAACATTGGTGGCCAGCGGCGCGATCCGAATCAACGCGTAATCGTACAGAGAGTAGCTCACCCCACGACAAAAACACGATGTCAGCCAAAGATAGCAGCTCCACCGAGAATTTCCAAATGGATAAATTAGAAGAATACAACCACCGCGAACTGAGACAATTCTGCATAGAACTTGGCATTGCTACCACCGGCCTGAGTACCAAGGATGATCTAAAGCACGCCCTAGAGTCGTGGACAGAAACTGGGGTCGCCGGACCCGCCGACCAAAGCAGCATCACACCAGAGGGGAACGCCACGGCTCCCGAGGAGCGGGGAACGGGCCTCTCGCAGGAGGAGATCCGAGAAAGAGAAAGAACCAGATTGCACGAGTTGGAAATGGCACGACTCAAGATGGATGGGGAACTCAAGTTAGCTGAACAGAAACTCAACCTCGAGCACATGCGGCTCCGAGACGAACGAGAAGAGAAGCAGAGACAGAGAGAGCTGGAGGAGAAAAAAATAACGCTCGAGCACGAGCGCCAACTAGCGGAGATAGAACTTCGGAAACAAAATAAAGAACTGGGGGTGCCTGAGCGACCACACACCCCGGGGCCAATCGAGAAAAAAGTCCACATCCCCAAGGATGTTGTCCGCGAGTATGTCCGAGAAGACGACATACAACAGTGGTTTAAAGCCTACGAGATCGCCATGACCTCCCACCGGATCGACCGGAGTGATTGGGGAGCCGGACTTTGGGGGAGGTTTATCAACGAGGGTCGCGATGCCCTACTGCAGCTCCCAGATCACCAAATGTCGTCCTACGACCACATGAAGGCTGCCCTCCTCACCCGCTACGGCCTCACACCCGAGATGTACCGCCAGAGGTTCAGAGATTGCACCCGGATCCCAGGTACAACTTGGGTAGAATACGTGAACTATTTCAGCCGTGCCTTCGAGGGTTGGATAAAGGGGAGCCATGTCACCACTTACGAACAACTCTTTAACCTTATGGTATGGGAGCACCTGTCGAACAACTGTTTCGTCGAGCTCAGGCAGCACCTCCTCGACAGTAAGCTGACTGACCCCCGGCAGCTCGCCGCCGAAGCTGACCGATGGGAAAGCACCCGAGTGGGCCGGAGGGGGCCACACGAACAGAACAGAAGCAACCCAGGCCAGCACCGTCCTCGGGGAGGAGGAGGGGGCCAGGGGCGAGGGAGAGACGCCTTGCCAACAACACCCGTGGCCGGCACCCCGCCTCCGGCTGGCCGGGGCAACCCCCCGTGGCGTCCTGGGGCCCGAGCCAACGTCACGTGCCACCGATGCCAGCGAGTCGGCCACTACGCCAATGACCCGAGCTGCCCGCAGAACCAAGCACCCAAGCCCCGCCAGGTAGCTGCCGCCGCCCTGGGGGAAGAGCGATCATCGGAGGAACCAGAAGAGTATGAGCCGGCCCAGCAAGAGTGGGAGCCGGCCACCATGGTCCTGGCGTGCTTAGGGGGAAGAGACATGGTCCCGCGGGCTCCCCTACCCGCTAACACCAGGAAATACGGTCAGTGGGTGACCATTAATGGACAGCGAGCCGAGGCCTTGCGTGACACAGGCGCCAGTGTGACGGCCGTCCGCTGTCACCTGGTGAAGCCCGAGCAGATCCTGCCGAACATTCTCTTCCCCGTCCGCTCGGCAGACAACTCTGAAAGTATGTGTCAAATGGCCTGCGTCCCATTCGAATGGGGAGGGGTCTCCGGCCTGTTGAAGGTGACGGTCCGGGACGATGCCCCCGTGGACTGCCTCCTGGGGAATGACCTCGAGAGTTCCCCGTGGGCCACCGTGGAGAGAAGGGAGCACCTGGGGATGCTGGGCCTCCCAGACTGGGCCTGCATAACCACCCGGTCCATGGCCGCCCGTGCCGTCCCTCGATCAGAAGAACCGGAATGGCCGGCACCTCCGCCCCCGGTCGCCCCAGTAGAAGACAACGACAAGGCCAGCCTCCCAGACCCGACGACCGAAGGGGACGCACAATCCCAGGACCTTCCTGACCTGGCTCAGTGGCGTCAAGAAGGGGGGCCCACCCAGGAACGGTTCCGCCAGGAACAAAAGACCTGTCCCTCCCTCGAGGGACTCCGCCAACAAGCCAGCGCCCAGAACGCAGGGGACTCCACCGGAACTCACTGGGTCTACTGGGATAACGACCTGCTATACAGCGAGCAAAGAATCGCCGAGCTGGGGGCCGGTCGAGTACTGGTGGTACCTCTCCGCTTCAGAGACTTTCTGCTCAACCTGGCACACGATGTCCCCCTGGCTGGACACCTGGGCCAGGACAAAACGTACAGCCGCCTAGTGACCCACTTTTTCTGGCCGAAAATGAGGAACGACGTCCTGAACCACTGCCGATCTTGCCCCACATGCCAAGCCAGCGGGAAGAGTGGTCGGAAGCTGAAAGCCCCTCTGCAACCCTTCCCTGTGGTCACCACCCCGTTCGAGAGGGTGGGGATAGACATTGTGGGGCCTCTGGACCCCCGCACGGCACAAGGACACAGGTTCATCTTAGTACTGGTGGACCATGCCACCCGCTACCCCGAGGCGGTGCCTCTACGGACCGTGACAGCTCCGGTGGTTGGCCGGGCCCTAATGGGGATCTTCTCCCGGGTAGGCTTCCCCCGAGAAGTCGTCAGCGACCGAGGCACGAACTTTATATCCAAATACATGAAGTCCCTCTGGCAACAATGCGGGGTCACCTACAGATTCACGACCCCCTATCACCCCCAAGGGAACGGACTAGTGGAGCGGTTTAACCGCACTCTCAAGGGGATGATTGGGGGATTGGAAGAGCCCCTCCGTCGCCAGTGGGATGTACTACTCCCGTGCCTCCTCTTCGCTTACCGAGAAGTTCCCCAGAAGTCCCTCGGTTTTAGCCCTTTCGAACTCCTGTACGGGCACCCTGTGCGAGGGCCCCTCAGCCTAGTAAAAGAAGGTTGGGAGATGGCCCCCCTAAAGACCCCTCCAGACGTCTTCAAATACCTCCTGGCCCTACGCAATCAGACCCGGCGCTTCAGACAGATGGCCAAGGCGAACCTCGAGGCCAGCCAGGAGGACATGAAGAGGTGGTATGATCACAATGCCTCCTCCGTTGAGTTCGAGCCTGGACAACAAGTATGGGTGATGTCCCCCACCGAACCATGTGCCTTGCAAGATAAGTGGACGGGCCCTTCAAAGTGGTCGAGCGCAAAAGCCCCGTCACTTACCTCATCGACCTGGGGACCTCCCGGAACCCCCTCCGGGTCCTCCACACCAACCGACTCAAACCGCACTTTGTGCGCTCAGAACTCAGCCTCCTGATGGCTACGGACAGTGGGGCAGAGGAAGACTCCGAACCCCTCCCGGATCTTCTGAAAACTCAGGAGAATGACGGCTCCGTGGACGGGGTCCGGCTCTCTGACGCCCTCACTTCGGAGCAACGCCAGGGCTGCCGGAACCTCCTGCTGCAGTTCGCTACCCTGTTCTCCCTCACCCCCGGGGTCACCCCTTGGTGTCTGCACGACGTGGACACCGGGGACAGTCCCCCTGTCCGACACCGGGCCTACCGCGTACCAGATCGGGTACGGGCCTGCATACAGGAGGAAGTGGCCAAGATGCTCACAATCGGGGTCATCGAGCCCTCGGACAGTCCCTGGGCCAGTCCGGTTGTATTGGTTCCCAAAGCCGCTGCCCCCGGCACCGCACCTGAACTGAGATTCTGCGTCGACTACCGGGGCTTGAACGCTGTCACCCGGACCGAGGCTCATCCGATTCCCCGAGCAGACGAGCTGATCGACCGGCTGGGGGCCGCACGCTACCTCAGTATCTTCGACCTAACAGCGGGCTACTGGCAGATTGGCCTCACACCCAGGGCTCAGGAACGGTCAGCCTTCTCTACCCCCGATGGCCACTACCAATTCAAGGTCATGCCCTTCGGCATGAAGAATGCCCCCGCCACGTTTCAACGCCTCGTGAACCAGGTCTTGGCGGGGCTCGAAGAGTTCAGCGCTGCCTACCTGGACGATATCGCTGTATACAGCCGCCACTGGCCCGACCACCTCCGTCACCTCCAAGAGGTCCTACAGGCCCTCCAGCGGGCCGGTCTCACAATTAAGGCCGGCAAGTGCCAAATTGGCCAAGGGTCTGTGACCTACCTTGGGCACCAAGTGGGAAGCGGGCTGGTGGCCCCGCTACAACTTAAGATTGCTGCCATCCAGTCCTGGCAGCCCCCCGTCACCCAGACCGAGGTCCGAGCCCTCTTGGGGCTCACCGGCTACTACCGGCGGTTCGTGAAAGACTACGGCAGCATCGTGGGGCCCCTCACGGGTCTCACGTCCAAGAACCAGCCGAAGCGGATTAACTGGACCCCCGATTGTCAAGCGGCCTTCGAGAAACTGAAGGCCGCCCTGTGCACCGCCCCTGTGCTCCAGGCCCCCGATTACAGTCAGGAATTCGTGGTACAGACCGACGCCTCCGACCACGGCATCGGGGCCGTCCTTTCTCAGTTAAACCCCGAGGGTCATGACCAGCCGGTGGCCTTCATCAGTCGACGTCTCCTGGCCCGAGAACAGCGCTGGAGCACCATCGAGAGGGAGGCATTCGCAGTGGTGTGGGCCCTCAAAAAGCTCCGGCCCTATCTCTTCGGTACCCACTTCCGGGTACAAACCGACCATCGACCCCTGCAGTGGCTGATGCAGATGCGGGGGGAGAACCCAAAACTCTTGCGCTGGTCCATTTCCCTGCAGGGAATGGACTTCACTGTGGAGCACCGACCAGGCCAAGACCACGCCAACGCGGACGGCCTGTCCCGCTTTTTCCGCCTCGACGAAGAGAGTCCCCAAGGAGATGGGTGACTCTCCCCGCCTTCAGCTGGGGGGGACGCATGTTGGACAGGCCACACGAAGGGGTTGCTCCCTCCCCGCACGACAGGGCCCGAGCTCCGGCCCACCAGGCATAACCCACGGAAAGCACCTGTACCACGTCTCCCGACGGATCTTCGGCCCTCGGACCTCTACTCATCACGGGGCCCAGCCCCACCGGCTCCCCCGGCCGGTTCAAGCCGCCATCTTGGGCCCTGCACCCCGAGGCCGCGTGGCCTCGGCCCGACCCTAACCCCGGGCCTGGCCAGCCCCGACATCCCGGCACCACCCTCCACCCAGGAGGTGAGCGGACCACTTGGCAGGTCAATGGGAGAACGAAGTGTCAAGAGCTCTTCCCCCCGCCAGGTGCCGATCGCCTCCAGCTCCCCCCAGGCGCTGGCTCCACCCCCTGCTGGGTGTCTGGACACCTTCATCCCGGGCCCTCCGACCTCCAAGTGCGAGGGTCCGGACATCAAAGGGCGCCTGCCCTATAACTGGGGCAACTCCGGAGCAGGAAGGCAGTTGTATCCTGGAGTCGAGAGACACCGAGAGAACTCAGCCTTGACGGACTACTGGCGCTGCCGTAGCCCGCTCTTGTGAACCATCGTCCTGCCTGCTGGCGCTGCCGCGGCCTTCTGCAACATCCATCCTCGTCGGGACCTGCTGGCGCTGCCGCGGCCCGTTGTAACGACCATCCTCGTTGGGACCTGCTGGCGCTGCCGCGGCCCGTTGTAACGACCATCCTCACCGGGACCTGCTGGCGCTGCCGCGGACCGTGTATCGACCATCTTTCCGGGACCTGCTGGCGCTGCCGCGGACCGTGTACCGACCATCTCAACCGGGACCTGCTGGCGCTGCCGCGGCCCATACCAACTAAGCCACCAAGCTCGAGGATTGTGAGCTAATCATCATCTCATCCGAACTACCTGACTGGTAGACAGACTGTCCCGCTACCCCTTACCCTGCTTTGAGAGACTTGAATCGAGGGGACCCCTGAGTCCAGACCTCCTTGTACCATTCAACCGTACCTTAAGAAGTGCTTATAAAGAACACTGAACCTTATCTGTGTGTGGTATCTGTCAGTGAGGGGGAAGTTACTTGTCTGTACGATCGCTGGAGACGGCTCTCCCCGGAGACCTCTCCTCCTGACCCCGGCCGACCCTCCCGGACCATCTACCCTTTCTAACAATCAGGTTAAAGAGTTGTTCGTAGGTGGTGACCTGGCTCCCCTTTATCCAACCCTCGAAGGCACGGCTGAAATAGTTCACGTATTCTACCCAAGTTGTACCTGGGATCCGGGTGCAATCTCTGAACCTCTGGCGGTACATCTCGGGTGTGAGGCCGTAGCGGGTGAGGAGGGCAGCCTTCATGTGGTCGTAGGACGACATTTGGTGATCTGGGAGCTGCAGTAGGGCATCGCGACCCTCGTTGATAAACCTCCCCCAAAGTCCGGCTCCCCAATCACTCCGGTCGATCCGGTGGGAGGTCATGGCGATCTCGTAGGCTTTAAACCACTGTTGTATGTCGTCTTCTCGGACATACTCGCGGACAACATCCTTGGGGATGTGGACTTTTTTCTCGATTGGCCCCGGGGTGTGTGGTCGCTCAGGCACCCCCAGTTCCTTATTCTGTTTCCGAAGTTCTATTTCCGCCAGTTTGCGCTCGTGCTCGAGCGTTATTTTTTTCTCCTCCAGCTCTCTCTGTCTCTGCTTCTCTTCTCGTTCATCTCGGAGCCGCATGTGCTCGAGGTTGAGTTTCTGTTCAGCTAACTTGAGTTCCCCATCCATCTTGAGTCGTGCCATTTCCAACTCGTGCAATCTGGTTCTTTCTCTTTCTCGGATCTCCTCCTGCGAGAGGCCCGTTCCCCGCTCCTCGGGAGCCGTGGCGTTCCCCTCTGGTGTGATGCTGCTTTGGTCGGAGGGTCCGGCGACCCCAGTTTCTGTCCACGACTCTAGGGCGTGCTTTAGATCATCTTTGGTACTCAGGCCGGTGGTAGCAATGCCAAGTTCTATGCAGAATTGTCTCAGTTCGCGGTGGTTGTATTCTTCTAATTTATCCATTTGGAATTTCTCGGTGGAGTTGCTATCTTTGGCTGACATCGTGTTTTTGTCGTGGGGTGAGCTACTCTCTGTACGATTACGCGTTGATTCGGATCCCGCCGCTGGCCACCAATGTTAGAAAGGATAGACGGACCGGGAGGGTCGGCCGGGGTCAGGAGGAGAGGTCTCCGGGGAGAGCCGTCTCCAGCGATCGTACAGACAAGTAACTTTCCCCCCCACAGACGGATACCACACACGGATAAGGTTCAGGGTTCTTTATAAGCACTTCTTAGGGTACGGTTGAATGGTACAAGGAGGTCTGGACTCAGGGGTCCCCTCGATTCAAGTCTCTCAAAGCAGGGTAAGGGGTAGCGGGACAGTCTGTCTACCAGTCAGGTAGTTTGGATGAGATGATGATTAGCTCACAATCCTCGAGCTTAGTTGGCACGGGCCGCGGCAGCGCCAGCAGGTCCCGGTGGAGATGGTCGATGTACGGTCCGCGGCAGCGCCAGCAGGTCCCGGTGAGGATGGTCGTTACAACGGGCCGCGGCAGCGCCAGCAGGTCCCGACGAGGATGGATGTTGTAGAAGGCCGCGGCAGCGCCAGCAGGTCCCGGTGAGGATGGTCGTTACAACGGGCCGCGGCAGCGCCAGCAGGTCCCGACGAGGATGGATGTTGTAGAAGGCCGCGGCAGCGCCAGCAGGCAGGACGATGGTTCACAAGAGCGGGCTACGGCAGCGCCAGTAGTCCGTCAAGGCTGAGTTCTCTCGGTGTCTCTCGACTCCAGGATACAACTGCCTTCCTGCTCCGGAGCTGCCCCAGTTATAGGGCAGGCGCTCTTTGATGTCCGGACCCTCGCACTTGGAGGTCGGAGGGCCCGGGATGAAGGTGTCCAGACACCCAGCAGGGGGTGGAGCCAGTGCCTGGGGGAGCTGGAGGCGATCGGCACCTGGCGGGGGAAGAGCTCTTGACACTTCGTCCTCCCATTGACCTGCCAAGTGGTCCGCTCACCTCCCGGGTGGATGGTGGTGCCGGGATGTCGGGGCCGGTCAGGCCCGGGGTTAGGGTCGGGGTGGGGCCACGCGGCCTCGTGGTGCAGGGCCCAAGATGGCGGCTTGAACCGGCCGGGGGAGCCGGTGGGGCTGGGCCCCGTGATGAGTAGAGGTCCGAGGGCAGAAGATCCGTCGGGAGACGGGGTACAGGTGCTTTCCGTGGGTTATGCCTGGCGGGCCGGAGCTCGGGCCCTGTCGTGCGGGGAGGGAGCAAGCCCTTCGTGTGGCCTGTCCAACATGCACCCATCCACATCTGCACCCATCCACATCCATACACACACACAACCAACCACTCCCGCACCCAACCACTCCCGCACCCAACCACTCCCGCACCCAAACACTCCCGCACCCAACCACTCCCGCACCCAACCACACCCGTACCCAACCACACCCGTACCCAACCACACCCACACACAACTGCACCCACAACCACACAACCACACACAACCACAAACACACCCACAACCGTACCCAACCACCCACACAACCACACACACAACCCCACACACAACCACATCTGCAATCGCACCCGCACCCATAACCGCACCCGCACACCACAACCATACACGCCACACACACCACACCCACACCACACCCAACCACACACACAACCTCACCCGCACCCACAACCACACAAATACAACCCCACACACAACCCCACACAACCACATACAACCACATACACAACCGCACACAACCACAATAACACACAACCACACACACGCAACCACACACATGCAACCACAACCATACCCAACCCCACACCCAACTCCACACTCGCAATCACACCCACAACTACACACACAGCCACACACACACCACAACCACACCCAACCACACACACAACCTCACCCGCACCCACAACCACATAAATACAACCCCACAAATACAACCCTGCACACAACCCCACAAACACCACACACAACCACACACAACCATGCGCATAACCACACACACAACCACACACACAACCAACCACACACAACCACATACACAACCACAACCACACACAACTGCACACGCACACCCAACCGCACAACCACACACACAACCACACACACAACCACACACACAACCACACACACAACCACACTCCCAACCACACACCCAACCGCACACCCAACCGCACACCCAACCGCACACCCAACACAACCACATGTACAACCACACACACAACCACACACACAACTACAATAACACAACCACACACAACCATCACACACAACCACACACACACCCCACCACATCCATACAGAACCACAACCACACACAGCCACATACACCATCACACACACCCACACACCACACCCAACCACAACCAACCACAACCCCACCCACCCACAACTGCACACAACCACACACCACATACAACCACACACATGCACACAACCAAACGCATAACCACACCCACAGCTGTACCCACAACCGCACCACAACCACACCCACTATACACACAACCACACACAACCTCACACACACAGCCACACCCGCACCCAACCACACCCGCACCCAACCACACACAGCCACACACACCATCACACACACCCACACACCACACCCAGCCACAACCAACCACAACCCCACCCACCCACAACCACACACATGCACACAACCACACACCCAACCGCACACCCACAGCTGTATCCACAACCGCACCACAACCGCACCCACTACACACACAACCACACACAACCTCACACACACAACCACAGCCACACCCGCACCCAACCACACCCACACCCAACCACACCCACCCACAACCACACACACAACCGCATCCACAATCGCACCCGCACCCATAACCGCACACCACAACCACACAGCCACACACCACACCCACACCACACCCACACCCAACCACACACAACCTCACCTGCACACACAACCACACAAATACAACCCCACACACAACCCCATGCATACAACCACACACAACCACACACCACATACAACCACATACACAACCACACACAACCACAATACCACACAACCACACCCACACACAACCACACACACAACTACAATAACAGAACCACGCGCACAACCATGCGCACAACCACACACAAATACACAACCAAAATCACACAACCAACCACACACACAACCACACACACAGAACCACAACCACACCCAACCCCACACAACCACACACAACCACACACACAACCACACACACAACCACATACACACACAACCACCCACACACAACCACACACACACAACCACACACACAACCACACACCCAACCAACCACAACCATACACACGCACACAACCGCACACCCAACACAACCACATGCACAATCACACACACAACTACAATAACACAACCACGCACAACCACACACACACAACCACACACACAACCATCACACACAACCACACACACACACCACCACATCCATACAGAACCACAACCACACACAGCCACACATACCACCACACACACCCACACACACCCAACCACAACCAACCACAACCACACCCACCCACAATCACACACACACACACAACCACACCCAACCGCACACCCACAACTGCACCCACTACATACACAACCTCACACACACAACCACACACAGCCACACCTGCACCAAACTGCACCCAACCACACCCGCACCCAACCACACCCGCACCCAACCACACCCACACCCAACCACACCCACACACAATACAACCACACACATACAACCCCACACAACCTCATATAACCACATACAACCACATACACAACCACACACAACCACAATAACACACAACCATACACACATACCACCACACACATAAAACCACACACACAACCACAAACACAATCACACACAGAACCACAACCACACCCAACCCCACACTCTCAATCACACCCACAACCGCACACCACAACCACACACACCCACACACACAGGCACACACACCACACACAACCTCACCCGCACCCACAACCACAAAAATACAACCACACAAATACAACCCCACACACAACCCCACAAATACTACACACACAACCACACACACAAGTACAATAACACAACCACACAGACAACCATGCGCACAACCACCCACAACCAAACACACACACAACCACACAAATACAACCACACAAATACAACCCCACACAAATACAACCACACAAATACAACCCCAAACAAATACAACCCCACAAATACCACACACACAACTACAATAACAACCACACACACAACTACGCATACAACCACACACAAACACAACCACAACCAAACTCACACAACCAAACACACACACAACCACACACATAACCACACACCCAACCAACCACAACCACACACAACTGCACACGCACACCCAACCGCACACCCACAACTGCACAACCACACACACACACACACTCCCAACCGCACACTCCCAACCGCACACTCCCAACCGCACACTCCCAACCGCACACTCCCAACTGCACACCCACAACTGCACAACCACACACACACACACACACACCCAACCGCACACTCCCAACCGCACACTCCCAACCGCACACTCCCAACCGCACACTCCCAACCGCACACTCCCAACCGCGCACACAACTGCACACACAACCATGTGCACAACCACGTGCACAACCACATGCACAACCACACACACAATCACCCACACACAACCACACATACAACCACAACCATACACAACTGCACACGCACACCCATAACTGCACACCCAACCGCACAACCACACACACAACCGCACTCCCAACCACACACAATCGCACACCCAACTGCACACCCAACCACACACCCAACACAACCACATGCACAACCACACACACAACCACACACACAATTACAATAACACAACTACACACAACCATCACACACAACCACACACACACCCCACCACTTCCATACAGAACCACAACCACACACAGCCACACACACCATCACACACACCACACCCAACCACAACCAACCACAACCCCACCCACAACTGCACACAACCACACACAAGCACACACATGCACACAACCACACACCTAACCGCACACCCTTAGCTGTACCAACAACCATACCACAACTGCACCCACTACACACACAACCACACAACCTCACACACACACAGCCACACCCGCACCCAACCACACCCGCACCCAACCACACCCGCTCCCAACCACAACCACACAACCATACAAATACAACCACACACACACAACCCCACGCACAACCACACACACAACCGCATCCGCAATCGCACCCGCACCCATAACCACACACCACAACCACACAGCCACACACACCACACCCACACCACACCCAACTACACACAACCTCACCCACACACACAACCACACAAATACAACCCCACACACAACCCCACACATACAACCACACACAACCACATACACAACCACACACAACCACAATAACACACAACCATAGACACATACCACCACACACATACAACCACACACAACCACACACACAACCAAACACATACACAATCACACACAGAACCACAACCACACCCAACCCCACACTCGCAATCACACCCACAACCGCACACCACAACCACACACACCCACACAGCCACACACACACCACACACAACCACACCCACACCACACCCACAACCACACACACAACCTCACCCGCACCCACAACCACACACATACAACCACACAAATACAACCCCACACATAACCCCACAAATACCACACACACAACCACACACACAACTACAATAACACAACCACACGCACAACCACACACAACCACAACCAAACTCACACAACCAAACAAATACAACCTGTTAGAAGGCGACCTCAGAGGAGACAGGGAGGGTACCTGAGCACCCTGAGACCTACCCTCGGGGTATCATAGCCGGACACTGGCGGGAGACTCCTCAGGGGAAGAGTCTCGTGTCTAGGATCGTACACACTGCACCACACGACAAAGAGACACCACACTGTATGTTCTTGGGAACAGATCTTTATCTAATCAGCTTCGTAGGATCTCTATGATCAACAAGGTGGATATTTACAAATAGAGCACGGGCTCAAAGAGTCTCGGTAGGGATAGGGGGAAGCGGGACAGTCTTTGGGGATCCGGATCAATGCAGGGACGTACCCGGCGCACAGCTCACAATCCTCGAGCTGGGGGATACGCTGTGGTCACTGGGGTCCAGCTGGACCGAGGGAGTCTTCAGGAGCTGCGAGTCACTCAGCAGGGCTCAAGCACAAGGTCGGAGGTCTTACGATCTTCAGGGGAGCCGCGAGTCACTCAGCAGGGCTCAAGCACAAGGTCAGAGGTCTTACTATCTTCAGGGGAGCCGCGAGTCACTCAGCAGGGCTCAAGCACAAGGTCGGAGGTCTTACGATCTTCAGGGGAGCCGCGAGTCACTCAGCAGGGCTCAGGTGTTCCAAGGTTGCAAGGGAGCCGCGACCACGTCAGCAGGGCTCTCGTCGTTCCAGAGTCGAATCTGCCAGATAGTCCCAGAGCACCCCTTGTTATAGGTCAACTCCTCTTTGATGTCCGGAGTCTGTGTAGGCAGGGGTCTTAGCACCTGAGGGTCGCTTATTGGAGTTTCCTGCCAGGTCGTCCTTTGATCCTTTCAGGGCCGGGTCAGGAGGAGTTCCAGACACGCAGCAGGCGTGGAGCCAGCCCTCAGGGAAGCCGGAGGGCCGATCGAAACCCATCTCCCAAGGGGAGGTCAGAGGTACGATGGAAACTGCTCCTCCCTCTCTCACTCCGTGGGAGCGCGATGTCCTCCAGCCGGGGTGGCGCCTCTAGGCCGGGGTTGCGCTGGAGCCGGGCGGCCATCGTAGGTGCATGAAGTGGGCACGCGGGCCCTGTGGTGCTGGGAAGATGGAGGGCACGGACGGGGAAGTCCGGGTCGGGTGTGTGTGGGTTCTGGTGGGAAGGACCGGCTAGGCCGTGTACTCGGGGGCTGAATGAGGTGCACGGGTCAGGGTGTGTGGCTAGGGGTCAGGGATGGCCACGCCACAAGGCCGGGTCTAGCACGCGTCCCCCCTAGCTGAAAGCCGGAGAGAACTACCCATCCTCTTGGGGGTTCTCTTCGCTGAGGTGGAAGAACCGGGAGAGGCCGTCAGCGTTGGCGTGGTCAGTACCAGGGCGATGCTCTACGGTGAAATCCATCCCCTGGAGGGAGATTGACCACCGCAGTAGTTTGGGGTTTTCTCCTCGCATCTGCATGAGCCATCGCAAGGGGCGACAGTCGGTTTGGACTTTGAAATGGGTGCCGAACAGATAAGGTCGTAATTTCTTGAGGGCCCAGACTACGGCGAACGCCTCGCGCTCAATGGTGCTCCATTTCTGTTCTCTGGGTAACAGCCTTCGGCTGAGGAAGGCTACGGGCTGGTCTAGGCCTTGGTCATTCACCTGTGACAGGACTGCCCCAATGCCATGCTCGGAGGCATCAGTTTGCACCACAAACTCCTTGGAGTAGTCGGGGGCCTGGAGCACAGGGGCAGTACACATGGCCGCTTTCAGGGCATCGAACGCCTCCTGGTAGGCAGAGGTCCACTGCACTTTCTTGGGCTGTTTCTTGGACGTGAGTTCCGTGAGGGGACCGACAAGGCTGCCGTACCCCCGGATGAATCTCCGGTAGTAGCCGGTGAGACCCAGAAAGGTTCGGACCTCCGTTTTGGTAGTGTGTTGTTCCCAGGCTAGGATGGTGTCGATCTTAGGCTGCAAAGGGGCGACCTGCCCGCTTCCGACCCGGTGCCCTAGGTAGACCCCCGAACCTTGCCCAATCTGACACTTGCTGGCTTTTACTGTGAGGCCTGCCTGGCGCAGGGCCGTTAGCACCCTCCGGAGGTGCTGGAGGTGCTCACTCCATTCGGAACTGAAAACCGCGATATCGTCTAGATATGCGGCGCTGAACTTTTCCAGCCCGGCCAGGACTCTATTTACCAGTCGCTGGAAGGTGGCCGGGGCATTTTTCATCCCGAAGGGCATCACGAGAAAGCGATAGTGCCCATCCGGGGTGGAGAAGGCGGACCGCTCCTTGGCTCCTTCTGTGAGCGCAATTTGCCAGTACCCGCAGGTTAGATCGAATGTGCTGAGGAAATGAGCAGACCCGAGATGGTCAATGAGCTCGTCTGCTCGGGGAATGGGGTGAATCGTCGGCTCGGGTGACTTCATTGAGTCCCCGGTAGTCCACACAGAATCGGAGTTCTGGGGCGACACCGGGGGCAGCTGCTTTCGGGACCAGTACCACGGGGCTGGCCCAGGGGCTGTCTGAGGGTTCGATCACCCCCAAGGTCAACATCTTCGAGACCTCGGCCTGAATATAGGACCGGACTCGATCAGGGACTCGGTAGGATCGGTGCTTCACCGGCGGGCTGTCTCCGGTGTCCACGTCATGGACACACCAGTCGGCGACTTGGGGGACAACAGAGAATAAGTCGGGGAACTGCCCTAAGAGCTGGCGGCAGTCCTCGCGTTGCTGGGAAGTGAGGGATGGAGAGAGGTTCACTCCTTCCACGGAGCCATCCTTCTCCTTGGTACACAGGAGGTCAGGGAGGGGATCTGACTCCTCTTCGGCCCCGTCATCGGTGGCCAGTAGTAGACTCAGCTCCGTCCGCACGAAGTGAGGCTTGAGGCAGTTCACGTGAAGGACCCGAAGGGGGTCTCGAGGTGACTGGACGTCCGCTCAACGACTTTGAAGGGCCCGGTCCATTTATCCTGGAGGGCGCAAGGTTTCACTGGGGCCATGACCCATACCTGCTGGCCCGGCTGGAACTCGACCAATGTGGCATTCTGGTCGTACCAGCGCCTCATTTCCTTCTGGCTCGCCTCCAGGTTGGCCTCGGCCAGTTCTCGAAACTTCCTAGTCTGGTTCCGGAGGGTCAGAACGTATCGGAACACATCTCAGGGGGGGTCTCGGGGCGCCGCCTCCCACCCTTCCTTGACCAGGCTGAGGGGCCCCCGGACGGGCTGCCCATAGAGTAACTCAAACAGGCTGAACCCCAAGGATTTCTGGGGAACTTCCCGGTAGGCGAACAAAAGGCAGGGGAGCAGGATGTCCCACTTGCGCCGGAGGGGCTCTTCCAGGCCCGCGATCATCCCCTTCAGAGTCCGGTTAAACCGCTCTACTAGGCCATTTCCTTGGGGATGGTACGGGGTGGTGAACTTATAGGACACTCCACATTGTTGCCACAGGGACGTCATGTATTTGGAGATAAAGTTCGTCCCGCGATCGCTCACGACCTCGCGGGGAAAACCCACACGGGAAAAGATCCCCATCAACGCCCGGCCCACCACGGGGGCTGTGATGGTGCATAGGGGAATGGCCTCAGGGTATCGGGTAGCATGGTCCACTAGGACGAGGATGAAGCGGTGACCTTGTGAGGTTGGGGGGTCCAGGGGCCCCACGATGTTGATCCCGACCCGTTCAAAAGGGGTACTGACGACAGGGAAGGGTTGGAGGGGAGCCTTGCGCTTTCCTCCACTTTTCCCACTAGCCTGGCACGTAGGACAGGTCTTGCAGTGGGTTTCTACATCTGCTTTCATTTTAGGCCAGTAGAAGTGAGTCACTAGGTGACTGTAGGTTTTGTCTTGGCCCAAGTGGCCTGCGAGGGGGACATCGTGGGCCAAGCCCAGGAGGAAGTCTCGGAAGCGTAGGGGTACCACCAGCACCCGGGCTGATCCTAGCTCCACCGACTTCAGCTCGCTGTACAAAAGGTCATTTTCCCAATATAACCGGTGTGCTCCAGATTGGTCGCCCGCGGCTTGGGCCTCTGCTTGCCGCCGGGGTCCGACCAGGGAAGGACAGGTAGCTTGCTCCTGGCAGAACTCCTCTCGGGAGGGGCCCCCCTCGTGGCGCCACTGGGCCAACTTGGCCAGATCGCCTAACTCTGCGATCTGTGCGGGGTCGGAAGGTAGGGGTTCGTCGCTGGCGACAGATTCTCCTCGTGGGGAGATGGAGGGGACCTCGGCTGGGACAATCCTGTCCTCGTTGGCAGGTGCGTCCTCGACTTCCCCAAGGGGGGGCAGTCGGGCCGCCATAGATCGGGTGGTGGCGCACACCCACTCGGGGAGACCCGTCATCCCTAGGTGGGTCTTGCGCTCGACTTGCTTCCAGGGGGAACTTTCCAGGTCGTTCCCCAGGAGACAGTCGACCGGCTGGGAGGTTCTTACTGCTACTTTCAATTTACCGATCACTCCTCCCCATTCAAAAGGCACCAGGGCTACCTTACAGAGGCTCTCAGTGTTGTCAGCTGCAATTACAGGGCAAAATATATTGGGGAGGACCTGGTCTTCGTGGACTAAGTGGCTGAGGAGACCGGTGATGCTCGCCCTGGTGTCACGAAGGGCCTCTACCTGTTGGCCATTGATCGTCACTAGCTGCCCGTATTTCTTCGTGTTGGAGGGCAGGAGGCTCCCAGGGACCATTTCTCTGTCTCCTAATGATACTAAGGCCATGGCGGCGGGTTCCCACTCTACGGTCTCCTCCATCTCCTCCCCTAGGGCTACATTGGCTATCTGTCTGGCTGGGGGGGCTGTAGTGGGGATGCGCAGGGCCATTGGGCATTCGGGGTCATTGGCGTAATGCCCGGGCTTCTGGCAACGGAAACAAGTGATGGTCACCCGGTGCCCCCGTCTCACGGGTGGACCGGATACAGCTGGTGGGGGTGCCGGGAAGTGCGGAGGTTGGTTTTTCGGAGGACCGGACTGGGATTCTTTCTGCCCTCCCTGGTTCCCCCCCCTCTCTGGCGGGGTGGTCCCTGACTGGCTCGGGGGTATTCTCCTACAGGGCCCCGGGAGACCCGGGTGTTGGTCCAGCGATCCGCCTCGACAGCCAGCTTCCTCGGATCCGTGAGCTTGCTGTCGAGCAGATGCTGGCGTAGTTCCACAAAGCAGTTCGCGGCCAGGTGTTCCCATAACATGAGGTCGGTTAGTTCGTCCAGGGTGGTTACTTTGCTGCCCTTAATCCACCCGTCAAATGCACGGCTGAAAAAGTTCACATACTCCACCCACGTGGTGCCAGGGATCTTCATGCAGTCCCGGAACCGCTGGCGGTACATCTCCGGGGTGAGGCCGTACCTTGTGAGGAGGGCCTCCTTCATGTGGCTGTAGGAGGTCTGCATGGAGGATGGTAGGTCGAGCAGGGTGTCTCTCCCCTCGCTCAAAAATCGGCCCCACAGCCCGGCCCCCCAATCCTTCTGCGGGACTCGGTGTGAGGTCATGGCGACCTCGTAGGCCTTGAACCATTGTTGGATGTCATCGTTTTTGTAATTTTCCTTGACCACATCTTTGGGGATGTGGACCTTCTGTTCCGCCGGGGGGGCCGCCTCTCGGTTCTCTGGGGGTCGAGCTTCTATGCTCCTTGCTTTGAGCTCGATTTCTTTCAAGCTGCGCTCGTGCTCCAGTTGAAGTCTTCTTCCTTCGTGCTCCCGTTGGAGTTTCTTCTCTTCTAGTTCGCCTTGTACTCGCATCTGTTCTACTGCTAGTTTCTTCTCAGCTAATTTCAACTCGCCCTCGATTTTCAGTTTGGCCAGTTCGAGTTCGTGATTACGACTTCTCTCTCTGTGAGTTCTTCCGGGGATAGACCCCCGTCTGGTACGAAGCTTCGTACCTGGTTGCTGCTGCTTTCTCTTTGGGAGGGTCCAGCTTCGTCGTGGAGCTCCACCGCTCCTTCTGGGCGGGGGGCTCCGGATTCCACCCAAGCTTTCAGTGCCTTCTGCATATCTTCTTTGGTGTTGAGACCAGTGGTAGCGATTTTTAGTTCTTTGCAGAATTGCTTCAGTTCTTTGTGCATGTACTCTTCCAGTTGTTCCACCTGGAACACAGTACTCGCGTTGGTTTCTGTGAGACTCATGGCGTTTTCTTCTGCCGTCTTTGCCGGTAGTGCGTCAGCCGTTTACGGTACGATCTCTAGATTATGGGCCCGAATCCCGTCACTTGCCACCAATGTTAGAAGGCGACCTCAGAGGAGACAGGGAGGGTACCTGAGCACCCTGAGACCTACCCTCGGGGTATCGTAGCCGGGCACTGGCGGGAGACTCCTCAGGGGAAGAGTCTCATGTCTAGGATCGTACACACTGCACAACACGACAAAGAGACACCACACTGTATGTTCTTGGGAACAGATCTTTATCTAATCAGCTTCGTAGGATCTCTATGATCAACAAGGTGGATATTTACAAATAGAGCACGGGCTCAAAGAGTCTCGGTAGGGATAGGGGGAAGCGGGACAGTCTTTGGGGATCCGGATCAATGCAGGGACGTACCCGGCGCACAGCTCACAATCCTCGAGCTGGGGGATACGCTGTGGTCATTGGGGTCCAGCCGGACCGAGGGAGTCTTCAGGAGCCGTGAGTCACTCAGCAGGGCTCAAGCACAAGGTCGGAGGTCTTACGATCTTCAGGGGAGCCGCGAGTCACTCAGCAGGGCTCAAGCACAAGGTCGGAGGTCTTACGATCTTCAGGGGAGCCGCGAGTCACTCAGCAGCGCTCAAGCACAAGGTCGGAGGTCTTACGATCTTCAGGGGAGCCGCGAGTCACTCAGCAGGGCTCAGGTGTTCCAAGGTTGCAAGGGAGCCGCGACCACGTCAGCAGGGCTCTCGTCGTTCCAGAGTCGAATCTGCCAGATAGTCCCAGAGCACACCTTGTTATAGGTCAACTCCTCTTTGATGTCCGGAGTCTGTGTAGGCAGGGGTCTTAGCACCTGGGGGTCGCTTGTTGGAGTTTCCTGCCAGGTCGTCCTTTGATGCTTTCAGGGCCGGGTCGGGAGGAGTCCCAGACATGCAGCAGGCGTGGAGCCAGCCCTCAGGGAGGCCGGAGGGCCGATCGAAACCCATCTCCCAAGGGGAGGTCAGAGGTGCGATGGAAACTGCTCCTCCCTCTCTCACTCCGTGGGAGCGCGATGTCCTCCAGCCGGGGCGGCGCCTCTAGGCCGGGGTTGTGCTGGAGCCGGGTGGCCATCATAGGTGCATGAAGTGGGCACGTGGGCCCTGTGGTGCTGGGAAGATGGAGGGCACAGACGGGGAAGTCCGGGTCGGTTGTGTGTGGGTTCTGGCAGGAAGGACGGGCTAGGCCGTGTACTCGGGAGCTGAATGAGGTGCACGGGTCAGGGTGTGTGGCTAGGGGTCAGGGATGGCCACGCCACAAGGCCGGGTCTAACACAACCACACAAATACAACCACACAAATACAACCCCACCCACAACCCCACAAATACCACACACAACCACACACACAACTACAATAACAACCACACACAACTACGCACACAACCACACACAAACACAACCACAACCAAACTCACACAAGCAAACACACACAACCACACAAATAACCACACACCCAACCAACCAACCACAACCATACACAACTGCACACGCACACCCAACCGCACACCCACAACTGCACAACCACACACACACACACACACACCCAACCGCACTCCCAACAATACACTCCCAACAATACACTCCCAACCACACACTCCCAACCACACACACAACCGCATACCCAACCGCACACCCAACACAACCACATGCACAACCACACCCACAACTACAATAACACAAACACACACAACCATCACACACAACCACACACACCCCACCACATCCATACAGAACCACAACCACACACAGCCACACACACCCACACACCACACCCAACCACAACCAACCACACCCACAAACAACCACACACAACCATGCACATAACCACACACCCAACCATACACGCACAGCTGTACCTGCAACCATATCTGCACCCACCACACAGACAACCACACACAACCTCACACACACAACAGCCACACCCGCACCCAACCACACCCGCACCCAACCACACACAACCACACCCACAACCACACAAATACAACCACATACAACCACACACACCCACAACCGCACCCAACCACAGCCACACAACACACAACCACAGCCACACACAACCACAGCCACACACCACCACAGCCACACACCACCACAGCCACACACACCACCACAGCCACACACCACCACAGCCACACACACCACCACAGCCACACATACCACCACAGCCACATACACCACCACAGCCACACACACCACCACAGCCACACACACCACACACATCCACACAACCACACACATCCACACACAACCACATCCGCAATCGCACCCGCACCGCTAACCGCACCCGCATACCACAACCACACACAGCCACACACACCACACCCATACCACACCCAACCACACCCACAACCACACACAACCTCACACACAACCACACAAATACAACCCCACACACAACCCCATACAACCACATAGACAACCACACACAACCACAATAACACACAACCAAAGACACATACCACCACACACATACAACCACACACAACCACACACACAGCCAAACACACTCAGAACCACAACCACACACAACCACACCCAACCCCACACTCGCAATCACACCCACAACCACACACCCCCACACACACAGCCACACACACAGCCACAGACACACCACTCACAACCACACCCACACCACACCCACAACCACACACACACCTCACCCGCACCCACAACCACACAAATACAACCACACAAACACACACAACTACAATAACATAACCACACGCCCAACCACACACAACCTCAACCAAACTCACACAACCAAACACACACACAACCACACAAATACAACCCCAACCACAACCCCAAAAATACCACACACAACCACACACACAACTACAATAACAACCACACACAACTACGCGCACAACCACACACATAACCACACACCCAACCAACCACAACCATACACAACTGCACACGCACACCCAACCGCACACCCACAACCGCACAACCACACACACACACACACACCCAACCGTACTCCCAACCACACACTCCCAACCACACACTCCCAACCATACACTCCCAACCACACACTCCCAACCGCACACACAACTGCACACCCAACACAACCACATGCACAACCACACACACACAACTACAATAACACAACCACACACAACCATCACACACAACCACACACACACACCCCACCACATCCATACGGAACCACAACCACACACAGCCATACACACCATCACACACACCCACACACCACACCCAACCACAACCACCCACAACTGCACACAACCACACACCACACACAACCACACACATGCACAGAACCACACACCCAACCGCACGCCCACAGCTGTACCCACAACTGCACCACAACAGCACCCACTACACACACAACCACACACCTCACACACACAACCACACCCACACCCAACCCAACCTGCACCCAACCACACCCGCACACAACCACAACCACACAAATACAACCACACACAACCACACACACACACAACCCCATACACAACCCCACACACAACCGCATCCGCACCCATAACCGCACACCACAGCCACACACACCACACCCACACCACACCCAACCACACATGTCACCCGCACACACAACCCCACACATACAACCACACACAACATACAACCACACACAACCACATACAAAACCACACACAACCACAATAACACACAACCACACCCACAACCACACACACAACCACAACCAAACACACACACAACCACACACACACAACTACAATAACACAACCACGTGCACAACTACAATAACACAACCACGCGCACAACCACACACACAAAACCACAACCACACCCAACCCCACACAACCACACACACAACCACACACACACACACAACCACACACGCAACATCCCACACAACCACACACCCAACCAACCACAACCATATACACACACAACCACACACACAACCACATACCCAACCGCACACACAACACAACACATGCACAACCACATGCACAACTACAATAACACAACCACACACAACCACACACACACACAACCATCACACACAACCACACACACACACCACATCCATACAGAACCACAGCCACACATACCACCACACACCCACACACCACACCCAACCACAACCAACCACAACCACACCGACCCACAACTGCACACAACCACACACACGCATACAACCGCACACCCACAGCTGTACCCGCAACCACAACTGCACCCACTACACACACAACCTCACACACCACACACAGCCACACCTGTACCCAACCACACCCGCAACAAACTACACCCGCACCAAACCACACCCGCACCCATCCACATCTGCACCCAACCACATCTGCACCCAACCACATCTGCACCCAACCACTCCTGCACCCAACCACACCCGTACCCAACCACACCCACACACAACTGCACCCACAACCACACAACCACACACACACCCACAACCGCACCCAACCACCGACACAACCACATCTGCAATCGCACCCATAACCGCACCCACACACCACAACCATACACAGCCACACACACCACACCCACATCACACCCAACCACACACACAACCTCACCCGCACCCACAACCACACAACCACACAAATACAACCCCACACATACAACCACACATAACCACATACACAACCACACACAACCACACACATGCAACCACACATACTACCACACACACACAACCACAACCATACCCAGCCCCTTACCCAACCCCACACTCGCAATCGCACCCACAACTACACACACAGCCACACACACAACCTCACCCGCACCCACAACCACACAACCACATAAATACAACCCCACAAATACAACCCCACACACCCTACACACAACCCCACAAATACCACACAAAACCACACACAACCACGTGCATAACCACACACACAACCACACACACAACCACACACACACAACCACAACCATACACAACTGCACACGCACACCCAACCGCACAACCACACACACAAAACCGCACTCCCAACCACACACCCAACCGCACACACAACACAACCACATGCACAACCACACACACAACCACACACACAACTACAATAACACAACCACACACAACCATCACACACAACCACACACACACCCCACCACATCCATACAGAACCACAACCACACACAGCCACACACACCATCACACACACCCACACACCACACCCAACCACCACCAACCACAACCCCACCCACCCACAACTGCACACAACCACACACAACCACACACATGCACACAACCACACACCCAACCGCACACCCACAGCTGTACCCACAAACGCACCCACTACACACACCACACACAACCTCACACACACAACCACAGCCACACCCGCACCCAACCACACCCGCACCCAACCACACCTGCACCCAACCACACCCGCACCCAACCACACCCACCCACAACCAGACACACAACCGCATCCACAATTGCACCCGCACCCATAACCGCACATCACAACCACACAGCCACACACACCACACCCAACCACACACAACCTCACCGCACACTCAACCACACAAATACAACCCCACACACAACCCCACACATACAACCACACACAACCACACACCACATACAACCACATACAAGCACATACACAACCACACACAACCACAATAACACACAACCACGCCCACACCCACAATCACAACCACAACCAAACACACACACAACCACACACACAACTACAATAACACAACCACGCGCACAACCATGCGCACAACCACACACAAATACACAACCAAAATCACACAACCAACCACACACACAGAACCACAACCACACCCAACCTGTTGGACAGGCCACACGAAGGGCTTGCTCCCTCCCCGCACGACAGGGCCCGAGCTCCGGCCCGCCAGGCATAACCCACGAAAAGCACCCGTACCCCGTCTCCCGACGGATCTTCTGCCCTCGGACCTCTACTCATCACGGGGCCCAGCCTCACCGGCTCCCCCGGCCGGTTCAAGCCGCCATCTTGGGCCCTGCACCACGAGGCCGCGTGGCCTCACCCCGACCCTAACCCCGGGCCTGACCGGCCCCGACATCCCGGCACCACCATCCACCCGGGAGGTGAGCGGACCACTTGGCAGGTCAATGGGAGGACGAAGTGTCAAGAGCTCTTCCCCCGCCAGGTGCCGATCGCCTCCAACTCCCCCAGGCGCTGGCTCCACCCCCTGCTGGGTGTCTGGACACCTTCATCCCGGGCCCTCCGACCTCCAAGTGCGAGGGTCCGGACATCAAAGAGCGCCTGCCCTATAACTGGGGCAACTCCGGAGCAGGAAGGCCGTTGTATCCTGGAGTCGAGAGACACCGAGAGAACTCAGCCTTGACGGACTACTGGCGCTGCCGTAGCCCGCTCTTGTGAACCATCGTCCTGCCTGCTGGCGCTGCCGCGGCCTTCTACAACATCCATCCTCGTCGGGACCTGCTGGCGCTGCCACGGCCCGTTGTAACGACCATCCTCACCGGGACCTGCTGGCGCTGCCGCGGACCGTACATCGACCATCTTTCCGGGACCTGCTGGCGCTGCCGCAGCCCGTTGTAACGACCATCCTCACCGGGACCTGCTGGCGCTGCCGCGGACCGTCCATCGACCATCTTTTCGGGACCTGCTGGCGCTGCCGCGGCCCGCACCAACTAAGCTCGAGGATTGTGAGCTAATCATCATCTCATCCAAACTACCTGACTGGTAGACCGACTGTCCCGCTACCCCTTACCCTACTTTGAGAGACTTGAATCGAGGGGACCCCTGAGTCCAGACCTCCTTGTACCATTCAACCGTACCTTAAGAAGTGCTTATAAAGAACACTGAACCTTATCCGTGTGTGATATCTGTCTGTGGGGGGGAAGTTACTTGTCTGTACGATCGCTGGAGACGGCTCTCCCCGGAGACCTCTCCTCCTGACCCCGGCCGACCCTCCCGGTCCGTCTATCCTTTCTAACATTGGTGGCCAGCGGCGCGATCCGAATCAACGCGTAATCGTACAGAGAGTAGCTCACCCCACGACAACAACACGATGTCAGCCAAAGATAGCAACTCCACCGAGAAATTCCAAATGGATAAATTAGAAGAATACAACCACCGCGAACTGAGACAATTCTGCATAGAACTTGGCATTGCTACCACCGGCCTGAGTACCAAAGATGATCTAAAGCACGCCCTAGAGTCGTGGACAGAAACTGGGGTCGCCGGACCCTCCGACCAAAGCAGCATCACACCAGAGGGGAACGCCACGGCTCCCGAGGAGCGGGGAACGGGCCTCTCGCAGGAGGAAATCCGAGAAAGAGAAAGAACCAGATTGCACGAGTTGGAAATGGCACGACTCAAGATGGATGGGGAACTCAAGTTAGCTGAACAGAAACTCAACCTCGAGCACATGCGGCTCCGAGATGAACGAGAAGAGAAGCAGAGACAGAGAGAGCTGGAGGAGAAAAAAATAACGCTCGAGCACGAGCGCAAACTGGCCGAAATAGAACTTCGGAAACAGAATAAAGAACTGGGGGTGCCTGAGCGACCACACCCCCCGGGGCCAATCGAGAAAAAAGTCCACATCCCCAAGGATGTTGTCCGCGAGTATGTCCGAGAAGACGACATACAACAGTGGTTTAAAGCCTACGAGATCGCCATGACCTCCCACCGGATCGACCGGAGTGATTGGGGAGCCGGACTCTGGGGGAGGTTTATCAACGAGGGGCGCGATGCCCTACTGCAGCTCCCAGATCACCAAATGTCGTCCTACGACCACATGAAGGCTGCCCTCCTCACCCGCTACGGCCTCACACCCGAGATGTACCGCCAGAGGTTCAGAGATTGCACCCGGATCCCAGGTACAACTTGGGTAGAATACGTGAACTATTTCAGCCGTGCCTTCGAGGGTTGGATAAAGGGGAGCCAGGTCACCACCTACGAACAATTCTTTAACCTGATGGTATGGGAGCACCTGTCGAACAACTGCTTCGTCGAGCTCAGGCAGCACCTCCTCGACAGTAAGCTGACTGACCCCCGGCAGCTCGCCGCCGAAGCTGACCGATGGGAAAGCACCCGAGTGGGCCGGAGGGGGCCACACGAACAGAACAGAAACAACCCAGGCCAGCACCGTCCTCGGGGAGGAGGAGGGGGCCAGGGGCGAGGGAGAGACGCCTTGCCCGCAACACCCGTGGCCAGCACCCCGGCTCCGGCCGGTCGGGGCAACCCCCCGTGGCGTCCTGGGGTCCGAGCCAACGTCACGTGCCACCGATGCCAGCGAGTCGGCCACTACGCCAATGACCCGAGCTGTCCGCAGAACCAAACACCCAAGCCCCGCCAGGTAGCTGCCGCCGCCCTGGGGGAAGAGCGATCATTGGAGGAACCAGAAGAGTATGAGCCGGCCCAGCAAGAGTGGGAACCGGCCGCCATGGTCCTGGCGTGCTTAGGGGGAAGAGACATGGTCCCGCGGGCTCCCCTACCCGCTAACACCAGGAAATACGGTCAGTGGGTGACCATTAATGGACAGCGAGCCGAGGCCTTGCGTGACACAGGCGCCAGTGTGACGGCCGTCCGCTGTCACCTGGTGAAGCCCGAGCAGATCCTGCCGAACATTCTCTGCCCCGTCCGCTCGGCAGACAACTCTGAAAGTATGTGTCAAATGGCCTGCGTGCCATTCGAATGGGGAGGGGTCTCCGGCCTGTTGAAGGTGACGGTCCGGGACGATGCCCCCGTGGACTGCCTCCTGGGGAATGACCTCGAGAGTTCCCCGTGGGCCACCGTTGAGAGAAGAGAGCACCTGGGGATGCTGGGCCTCCCGGACTGGGCCTGCGTAACCACCCGGTCCATGGCCGCCCGTGCCGTCCCTCGAGCAGAAGAACCAGAATGGCCAGCACCTCCGCCCCCAGTCGCCCCAGTAGAAGACAACGACGAGGCCAGCCTCCCAGACCCGACGGCCGAAGGGGGCGCGCAACCCCAGGACCTTCCTGACCTGGCTCAGTGGCGTCAAGAGGGGGGGCCCACCCAAGCACAGTTCCGCCAGGAACAAAAGACCTGTCCCTCCCTCGAGGGACTCCGCCAACAAGCCAGCGCCCAGAACGCAGGGGACTCCACCGGAACTCACTGGGTCTACTGGGATAACGACCTGCTATACAGCGAGCAAAGAATCGCCGAGCTGGGGGCCGGTCGAGTACTGGTGGTACCTCTCCGCTTCAGAGACTTTCTGCTCAACCTGGCCCACGATGTCCCCCTGGCTGGACACCTGGGCCAAGATAAAACGTACAGCCGCCTAGTGACCCACTTTTTCTGGCCGAAGATGAGGAACGACGTCCTGAACCACTGCCGATCTTGCCCCACATGCCAAGCCAGCGGGAAGAGTGGTCGGAAGCTGAAAGCCCCTCTGCAACCCTTCCCTGTGGTCACCACCCCGTTCGAGAGGGTGGGGATAGACATCGTGGGGCCTCTGGACCCCCGCACGGCACAAGGACA
This sequence comes from Triturus cristatus, assembly GCF_964204655.1. NCBI lineage: Eukaryota > Metazoa > Chordata > Amphibia > Caudata > Salamandridae > Triturus > Triturus cristatus. The sequence continues at coordinate 951,494,422 of NC_140579.1, forward strand.
CAGGTTCATCTTAGTACTGGTGGACCATGCCACCCGCTACCCCGAGGCGGTGCCCCTACGGACCGTGACAGCTCCGGTGGTTGGCCGGGCCCTAATGGGGATCTTCTCCCGGGTAGGCTTCCCCCGAGAAGTCGTCAGCGACCGAGGCACGAACTTTATATCCAAATACATGAAGTCCCTCTGGCAACAATGCGGGGTCACCTACAGATTCACGACCCCCTATCACCCCCAAGGGAACGGACTAGTGGAGCGTTTTAACCGCACCCTCAAGGGGATGATTGGGGGATTGGAAGAGCCCCTCCGTCGCCAGTGGGATGTACTACTCCCGTGCCTCCTCTTCGCGTACCGCGAAGTTCCCCAGAAGTCCCTCGGTTTTAGCCCTTTCGAACTCCTGTACGGGCACCCTGTGCGAGGGCCCCTCAGCCTAGTAAAAGAAGGTTGGGAGATGGCCCCCCTAAAGACCCCTCCAGACGTCTTCAAATACCTCCTGGCCCTACGCAATCAGACCCGGCGCTTCAGAGAGATGGCCAAGGCGAACCTCGAGGCCAGCCAGGAGGACATGAAGAAGTGGTATGATCACAATGCCTCCTCCGTTGAGTTCGAGCCTGGGCAACAAGTATGGGTGATGTCCCCCACCGAACCATGTGCCTTGCAAGATAAGTGGACGGGTCCCTTCAAAGTGGTCGAGCGCAAAAGCCCCGTCACTTACCTCATCGACCTGGGGACCTCCCGGAACCCCCTTCGGGTCCTCCACACCAACCGACTCAAACCACACTTTGTGCGCTCAGAACTCAGCCTCCTGATGGCTACGGACAGTGGGGCAGAGGAAGACTCCGAACCCCTCCCGGATCTTCTGAAGACTCAGGAGAATGACGGCTCCGTGGACGGGGTCCGGCTCTCTGACGCCCTCACTTCGGAGCAACGCCAGGGCTGCCGGAACCTCCTGCTGCAGTTCGCTACCCTGTTCTCCCTCACCCCCGGGGTCACCCCTTGGTGTTTGCACGACGTGGACACCGGGGACAGTCCCCCTGTCCGACACCGGGCCTACCGCGTACCAGATCGGGTACGGGCCTGCATACAGGAGGAGGTGGCCAAGATGCTCACAATCGGGGTCATCGAGCCCTCGGACAGTCCCTGGGCCAGTCCGGTTGTATTGGTCCCCAAAGCCGCTGCCCCCGGCACTGCACCTGAACTGAGATTCTGCGTCGACTACCGGGGCTTGAACGCTGTCACCCGGACCGACGCTCATCCGATCCCCCGAGCAGACGAGCTGATAGACCGGCTGGGGGCCGCCCGCTACCTCAGTATCTTCGACCTAACAGCGGGCTACTGGCAGATCGGCCTCACACCCAGGGCTCAGGAACGGTCAGCCTTCTCTACCCCCGATGGCCACTACCAATTCAAGGTCATGCCCTTCGGCATGAAGAATGCCCCCGCCACGTTTCAACGCCTCGTGAACCAGGTCTTGGCGGGGCTCGAAGAATTCAGCGCTGCCTACCTGGACGATATCGCTGTATACAGCCACCACTGGCCCGACCACCTCCGTCACCTCCAAGAGGTCCTACAGGCCCTCCAGCGGGCCGGCCTCACAATTAAGGCCGGCAAGTGCCAAATTGGCCAAGGGTCTGTGACCTACCTTGGGCACCAAGTGGGAAGCGGGCTGGTGGCCCCGCTACAACTTAAGATTGCTGCCATCCAGTCCTGGCAGCCCCCCGTCACCCAGACCGAGGTCCGAGCCTTCTTGGGGCTCACCGGCTACTACCGGCGGTTCGTGAAGGACTACGGCAGCATCGTGGGGCCCCTCACGGGTCTCACGTCCAAGAACCAGCCGAAGCGGATTAACTGGACCCCCGATTGTCAAGCGGCCTTCGAGAAGCTGAAGGCCGCTCTATGCACCGCCCCTGTGCTCCAGGCCCCCGATTACAGTCGGGAATTCATGGTACAGACCGACGCCTCCGACCACGGCATCGGAGCCGTCCTTTCTCAGTTAAACCCCGAAGGTCATGACCAGCCGGTGGCCTTCATCAGTCGACGTCTCCTGGCCCGAGAACAGCGCTGGAGCACCATCGAGAGGGAGGCCTTCGCAGTGGTGTGGGCCCTCAAAAAGCTCCGGCCCTATCTCTTCGGTACCCACTTCCGGGTACAAACCGACCATCGACCCCTGCAGTGGCTGATGCAGATGTGGGGGGAGAACCCAAAACTCTTGCGCTGGTCCATTTCCCTGCAGGGAATGGACTTCACTGTGGAGCACCGACCAGGCCAAGACCACGCCAACGCGGATGGCCTGTCCCGCTTTTTCCGCCTCGACGAAGAGAGTCCCCAAGGAGATGGGTGACTCTCCCCGCCTTCAGCTGGGGGGGACGCATGTTGGACAGGCCACACGAAGGGCTTGCTCCCTCCCCGCACGACAGGGCCCGAGCTCCGGCCCGCCAGGCATAACCCACGAAAAGCACCCGTACCCCGTCTCCCGACGGATCTTCTGCCCTCGGACCTCTACTCATCACGGGGCCCAGCCTCACCGGCTCCCCCGGCCGGTTCAAGCCGCCATCTTGGGCCCTGCACCACGAGGCCGCGTGGCCTCACCCCGACCCTAACCCCGGGCCTGACCGGCCCCGACATCCCGGCACCACCATCCACCCGGGAGGTGAGCGGACCACTTGGCAGGTCAATGGGAGGACGAAGTGTCAAGAGCTCTTCCCCCGCCAGGTGCCGATCGCCTCCAACTCCCCCAGGCGCTGGCTCCACCCCCTGCTGGGTGTCTGGACACCTTCATCCCGGGCCCTCCGACCTCCAAGTGCGAGGGTCCGGACATCAAAGAGCGCCTGCCCTATAACTGGGGCAACTCCGGAGCAGGAAGGCAGTTGTATCCTGGAGTCGAGAGACACCGAGAGAACTCAGCCTTGACGGACTACTGGCGCTGCCGTAGCCCGCTCTTGTGAACCATCGTCCTGCCTGCTGGCGCTGCCGCGGCCTTCTACAACATCCACCCTCGTCGGGACCTGCTGGCGCTGCCACGGCCCGTTGTAACGACCATCCTCACCGGGACCTGCTGGCGCTGCCGCGGACCGTACATCGACCATCTTTCCGGGACCTGCTGGCGCTGCCGCGGCCCGTTGTAACGACCATCCTCACCGGGACCTGCTGGCGCTGCCGCGGACCGTCCATCGACCATCTTTTCGGGACCTGCTGGCGCTGCCGCGGCCCGCACCAACTAAGCTCGAGGATTGTGAGCTAATCATCATCTCATCCAAACTACCTGACTGGTAGACCGACTGTCCCGCTACCCCTTACCCTACTTTGAGAGACTTGAATCGAGGGGACCCCTGAGTCCAGACCTCCTTGTACCATTCAACCGTACCTTAAGAAGTGCTTATAAAGAACACTGAACCTTATCCGTGTGTGATATCTGTCTGTGGGGGGGAAGTTACTTGTCTGTACGATCGCTGGAGACGGCTCTCCCCGGAGACCTCTCCTCCTGACCCCGGCCGACCCTCCCGGTCCGTCTATCCTTTCTAACACAACCCCACACCCAACCCCACACAACCACACACACAACCACACATACAACCACACACACAACCACACACACACACAGCCACCCACACACAACCACACACACAACCACACACACAACCACACCCCCAACCAACCACAACCATACACACACACAACCGCACACCCAACACAACCACATGCACAACCACACACACAACTACATTAACACAACCACACACAACCACACACACACACAACCACACACACACACAACCACACACACACACACAACCACACACACACACACAACCATCACACACAACCACACACACACACCACCACATCCATACAGAACCACAACCACTCACAGCCACATATACCACCACACACAGCCACACCTGCACCCAACCACACCCACACCAAACCGCACCCAACCACACCCACACCCACACCCAACCACACCCGCACCCAACCACACCCGAACCCAACCACAACCGCAACCAACCACACCTGCACCCAACCACACCCGCACCCAACCACACCCACACCCAACCACACCTGCACCCAACCACACCCACACACAATACAACCACACACATACAACCACACACACAACCCCACACACAACCCCACACACAACCCCACACAACCACATACAACCACATACAACCACATACAACCACATACAACCACATACACAACCACACACAACCACAATAACACAACCATACACACATACCACAACACACATACAACCACACACAGAACCACACACACACACAACCACCCACACACAACCACACACAACCCCACACACAACCCCACACAACCTCATATAACGACATACAACCACATACAACCACATACAACCACATACACAACCACACACAACCACAATACCACAACCATACACACATACCACAACACACATACAACCACACACACAACCACACACACAATCACACACAGAACCACAACCACACACAACCACACCCAACCCCACACTCGCAATCACACCCACAACCGCACACCACAACCACACACACACCATACACAACCTTACCCGCACCCACAACCACACAAATACAACCACACAAATACAACCCCACACACAACCCCACAAATACCACACACACAACCACACACACAAGTACAATAACACAACCACACAGACAACCACGCGCACAACCACACACAACCACAACCAAACTCACACAACCAAACACACAACCACACAAATACAACCACAATAACACACCACACACACAACCACAACCAAACACACACACAACCACACACACAACTACAATAACACAACCACGCACACAACCATGCGCACAACCACTCACAAACACAACCAAAATCACACAACCAACCACACACACAACCACACACACAAAACCACAACCACACACAACCACACACACACACAACCACCAACACACAACCCCACACACAACCATACACGCAACCAACCACAACCATGCACACACAACCGCACTCCCAACCACACACACAACCGCACACCCAATCGCACACCCACCACAACCACATGCACAACCACATGCACAACCACACACAGCTACAATAATACAACCATGCACAACCACATACACACACAACCACACACACCACCACCATCACACACAACCACACACACACCACCACATCCATACAGAACCACAACCACACACAGCCATACATACCAACACACACACCCACACACCACACCCAACCACAACCAACCACAACCACACCCACCCACAACTGCACACAACCACACACACGCACACAACCACACACAACCGCACACCCACAGCTGTACCCACAATCGCAACCACAACTGCACCCACTACACACACAACCTCACACACACAACCACACACAGCCACTCCTGCACCACACCACACCTGCACCAAACCACACCCGCACCAAACCACACCTGCACCCAACCACACCCGCACCCAACCACACCCGCACCCAACCACACCCGCACCCAACCACATCCGCACCCAACCACATCCGCACCCAACCACATCCGCACCCAACCACATCCGCACCCAACCACATCCGCACCCAACCACATCTGCACCCAACCACATCCGCACCCAACCACATCCGCACCCAACCACATCCGCACCCAACCACATCCGTACCCAACCACACCCATACCCAACCGCACCCACAACCGCACCCACAACCACACACACAACCACACACACACCCACAACTGCACCCAACCACCCACACAACCCCACACACAACCACATCTGCAATCGCACCCATAACCGCACCCGCACACCACAACCAAACACTGCCACACACACCACACCCACACCACACCCAACCACACACACAACCTCACCCACAACCACACAAATACAACTCCACATATAACCCCACACACAACCCCACACATACAACCACACACAACCTCACCCGCACACACAACCACACAAATACAACCCCACACATACAACCACACACAACCACACACCACATACAACCACATACAACCACATACACAACCACACACAACCACAATAACACACAGCCACGCCCACACCCACAATCACAACCACAACCAAACACACACACAACCACACACACAACTACAATAACACAACCACGCGCACAACCATGCGCACAACCACACACAAATACACAACCAAAATCACACAACCAACCACACAAACAACCACACACACAGAACCACAACCACACCCAACCCCACACCCAACCCCACACAACCACACACACAACCACACACACACACAACCACCCACACACAACCACCCACACAACCACACACCCAACCAACCACAACCATACACACACACAACTGCACACCCAACACAACCACACACACAACTACATTAACACAACCACACACACAAACAACCACACACACACCCACACACACAACCACACATACACACACAACCACACGCACACAACCACACACACAACCACACACACACACCACCACATCCATACAGAACCACAACCACTCACAGCCACACATACCACTACACACAGCCACACCTACACCCAACCACACCCACACCAAACCGCACCCAACCACACCCACACCCAACCACACCCGCACCCAACCACACCCGAACCCAACCACACCCACACCCAACCACACCCGCACCCAACCACACCCACACACATACAACCACACACACAACCCCACACACAACCCCACACAACCTCATATAACCACATACAACCTCATACAACCACATACAACCAAATACACAACCACACACAACCACAATAACACAACCATACACACATACCACAACACACATACAACCACACACACAACCACACACACAATCACACACAGAACCACAACCACACACAACCACACACACAGCCACACACACACCACACACAACCTCACCCGCACCCTCAAGCACACAAATACAACCACACAAATACAACCCCACAAATACCACACACACAACCACACACACAAGTACAATAACACAACCACACAGACAACCACATGCACTACCACACACAACCACAACCAAACTCACAACAAAACACACACACAACCACACAAATACAACCACACAAATACAACCCCACGCAAATAAAACCCCACAAATACCACACACAACCACACACACAACTACAATAACAACCACACACACAACTATGCATACAACCACACACAAACACAACCACTACCAAACTCACACAACCAAACACACACACAACCACACACATAACCACACACCCAACCAACCACAACCACACACAACTGCACATGCACACCCAACCGCACACTTACAACTACACAACCACACACACACACACACCCAACCGCACTCCCAACCACAGACTCCCAACCACACACTCCCAATCGCACACACAACCGCACACCCAACCGCACACCCAACTGCACACCCAACCGTGCACACACAACCACACCCACAACCACGCGCACAACCACACACTCAACCGCAACCATACACAACTGCACACACACACCCATAACCGCACACCCAACTGCACAACCACACACACAACCGCACTCTCAACCACACACACAGCCGCACACCCAACCGCACACCCAACCACACAACCACACACACAACCACACACACAACTACAATAACACAACCACACACAACCATCACACACAACCACACACCCCACCACATCCATACAGAACCACAACCACACACAGCCACCCACACACACCATCACACACACCCACACACCACACCCAACCACAACCAACCACAACCCCACCCACAACTGCACACAACCACACACCACACAAAACCACACACATGCACACATCCACACACCCAACCGCACACCCACAGTTGTACCCACAAACGCACCACAAACGCACCCACTACACACACAACCACATACAACCTCACACACACAACCACACCCACACCCAACCCCACCTGCACCCAACCACACCTGCACCCAACCACACCTGCACCCAACCACACCCGCACCCAACCACATCCACCCACAACCACACCACCATACAAATACAACCACACAACCACACACACACACAACCCCACACACAACCACACACACAACCGCATCCGCAATCGCACCCGCACCCCCACACACAACCTCACACACACAACCACATCCGCACCCAACCAAACCCGCACCCAACCACACCCACACCCAACCACATGCACCCACAACCACACCACCATATAAATACAACCACACACAACCACACACACACGCACACAACCCCACACACAACCACACACACAACCGCATCCGCAATCGAACCTGTACCCCCACCCATAACCGCACACCACAACCACACAGCCACACACACCACACCCACACCACACCCAACCACACATGTCACCTGCATACACAACCACACAAATACAACCCCACACACAACCCCACACATACAACCACACACCAAATACAACCACACACAACCACATACAACCACATACACAACCACACACAACCACAATAACACACCACACACACAACCACAACCAAACACACACACAACCACACACACAACTACAATAACACAACCACGCACACAACCATGCGCACAACCACTCACAAACACAACCAAAAACACACAACCAACCACACACACAACCACACACACAAAACCACAACCACACACAACCACACACACACACAACCACCCACACACACAACCACCCACACACAACCCCACACACAACCACACACGCAACCAACCACAACCATACACACAACCGCACTCCCAACCACACACACAACCGCACACCCAATCGCACACCCACCACAACCACATGCACAACCACATGCACAACCACACACAGCTACAATAATACAACCACGCACAACCACACACACCACCACCATCACACACAACCACACACACACACCACCACATCCAACCACAACCAACCACAACCACCCACAACTGCACACAACCACACATACGCACACAACCACACCCAACCGCACACCCACAGCTGTACCCACAATCGCAACCACAACTGCACCCACTACACACACAACCTCACACACACAACCACACACAGCCACTCCTGCACCCAACCACACCCACACCAAACCACACCCGCACCAAACCACACCCGCACCCAACCACACCTGCACCCAACCACACCCGCACCCAACCACACCCACACCCAACCACATCCGCACCCAACCCCATCCGCACCCAACCACATCCGCACCCAACCACATCCGCACCCAACCACATCCGCACCCAACCACATCCGCACCCAACCACATCCGCACCCAACCACATCCGCACCCAACCACATCCGCACCCAACCACATCCGCACCCAACCACATCCGCACCCAACCACATCCGCACCCAACCACATCCACACCCAACCACATCCACACCCAACCACACCCATACCCAACCACACACACAACCTCACCCACAACCACACAAATACAACCCCCACACATAACCCCACACACAACCCCACACATACAACCACACACAACCACATACACAACCACAATAACACACAACCACACACACATACCACCACACACACAACCACAACCATACCCAACCCCACACCCAACCCCACAATCGCACCCACAACTACACACACAGCCACACACACACCACACCACACCCAACCACACACACAACCTCACCCGCACCCCCAACCACATAAATACAACCACACAAATACAACCCCACACACAACCCCACAAATACCACACACAACCACACACACAACCATGCGCATAACCACACACACACAACCACACACACAACCACACACACACACAACCACCCACACTCAACCACACACACAACCACAACCATACACAACTGCACACTGTTAGACCTGGCACCATTGGCGTGAGTCTCCCTTCCTTTTTTCGCTGTGTCTCCTCTGTTTTTGCTGGTTATAGATGCTCTGGGCGCTGTGCCACTGCCATTCAGTGCCACAGCGCGAATGCTCCCTTTGTAAAGATGACACATGAATTGGTACCTCCATGATTGGCTTATTTGGTTTACCTGTTAGTCCCTAGTAGCGTGGCCTGTGTGTGCCCAGGGCTGGTAAACCGAATGCTGCTGGTGGGCCTGCAGCACTGGTTTGTGCCACCCACAGAAGCAGCTTGTAAAGCACGTCTCAGACCTGCCACTGCAGTGTCTGCGTGCAGTCCAGAACTGCCATCTTGGCTGTGAAGTGCACCCACTTCCCAGCCCCTAAACCTTCCCTTGGCATCCTGTAAGCCCCCCTTATGATAGGGCGCATTGTATGTGTAAGGTAGGACATGCTCTGTTGTATGTAGCATGTCCTAGTAGTGAATTACACACAATTTCGTTTTTCACTACTGTAAGGCTACCTGTTCTCCATAGGCCAGAATGGGAGGTCTGGGCTATTACATTCTATAGTCCTAACTGACCCACAGAACATGGTAGAAAAACGAATTTAGTATGCCTGAGCTCAGAATATTAAAATACATCTTTTAGTGAAGGTTATTTTTATATTCTGTGTTTGAAACTACCACCTTTAGTGTATAGGTACTTTCTTGCCTAAGCCTTCCAGTTTGCTCTGCTATTATGTGTATTGGCTGTCTGGTTTTGGAGGGACAGGGCAGGCTGAGTCAGACCTGGGTTGAATAGAGCGACCTGCCTTGGTGTGAGGGGAGGGGTAGCTCCTGCACTTGAATAGGGCTGTGCCTGGCAAGGTGAATGCTGGCTCCACCTCCCACTGTGCGTCTGAGGCAGACCCCCTCTTTCTGAAAGGAAGGATGCAGCCTGATCAACAAAGTGCTCCAGGGCTGGGCAGAACTGGTTCTGGCTGGGTTCAGAGACTTGGGACCCCTAAGAACAAAGACTTTGGGGGTATAAATATTTGTGCACAAACCCCTACAATTGGTATTGCTCCTGGAAAACAAGAAGAAGAACCTCTGTCCGTGTGAGTACAGGAATCTGCAGGAGAAGGACTGTCCTTGTGCTTGTGTGCTGTTTCTGGGACTGGCCTGCAGTTGTTACTACTGGACTCAAGAGAAGAGGAAAGAAACTTGGATTGAACTTTTATTTTAACTACAGCAACTACCCAAGGGCTAGAAGAGAGCTAGCATCCTGCTGGAGTCTCAGGCACATCAGACTCCACCATCAGCCTCCTGTTTCCTCCCAGCGAGGATTTCTATTGGCAGGTGAGGCTCCTGTGAGTTCCAGGGCCTCTAGTTTACTGTTGAGAAGAGAGCGCTGAAAATCGACGCTAACCCCTGTTAGCGAGCCGCTGCAGCTGGTGAGCGTGAGGAAAATCACCGCTCCGCTGTCGCCGAGTGCTCGCTAACCCCGAAGATCGTCGCAGCACCTGTAAGCGGGCCTGAAAACGCCCGCTATCTGAAGATCGTCGCAGCACCTGTCTGCGGGCCTGAAAACGCCCGCTATCCGAGGATTGTCGCATTGTTTGTTAGCGGGCCCCAAAGCGCTCGCTAGCCCCAAATCATCGCATCAAGCTCATCGCAGCGCGGACGCCGAGCGTTCGCCATTTTCCCCGCATCGTATCCAGTTCGTCGCTCCCTCGCGGAGCGCCATTTTCTTCAACGCAGCAGAATCGCACACGCAACAGGCTCGGTGCATCATCCCCCCTTCGCGGCAAGGATTTTATCGCATCACTGGCTTAGCGTGAGGAAGTTTGTCGCTTTGTCCTGCCCGCAACCCAGCGCATCATCCTCCCTTGCGGTAAGGATTCAACGCATCGCTGGTTAGCGTGAGGAAATTTCTCGCTACAACTCCTTAGCGACATTTTTGTTGCTTTGCTCCAGGAACCACATACTTTGTGAATAAAAGGGTCGCAGAGACCCCTGCCTTGAACTAGACATCATTTTGTGCATCCTGAACTATTTTTCCTTGCAGCATTTCTAAAGTAATTATATTTTTATAGTATTGTGGATTTTTTTACTGTTATTGGTCTTGTGATTGTATATAAAAATACCTATTTTTCATAACTACTTGAGTGGTGTCCATTTGTAGTGTTCCTCATTATATTACTGTGTATGGTCATAAATGCTTCACACACTGCCTCTGAGATAAGCCTAGCTGCTCGTGCTACGTTACCACAGGGTTGAGCAGGGGTTGTCAAAGGGTGTAGGCTGCTTACTCTGACTTAGGAAGAAGGGTCACTACTTGGACAGTGGCCAGCCATTGCCAACTAGAGACCCCCATTTTTAACATTGGTGGTCAGCGGTGAGGATCTGGACTTGCATTTATGATTGCATACAGTAATTATAGTGTACACTACTAGTGAGTGCAGACCATAACATAACCACGTACGTTTTTGAGATTTTTTTAATTCTATTTTTGATCGTTATTGCCAGTTATTGCTACAATAGGCAAGCCCAGATCCAATGCCTCTGAGGATCTCTCCTGGGAAGAAGAGAAATTAGAATCGTACAATGCCAAGCAGCTCAAATATTTTTGCAAACGCTTCACAGTCCCTATCACAGGTCTCACTAGAAGGGAAGAGTATTACAAGGCGCTGAAGGCCTGGTTAGAAGCCAGGGATGCCCCTAGGAATATGGAAGGGCCTGTGGAGGGGGGAGAGAATGCAGGAGAGCAGCAGGACGAAATTGTAGATTTGGTAGGGGATAAAGCAGTTTCCAGCCCGGGCACTAGTGTGTCCTCAAGGGGCCTGACTCCAGAAGAGATGGAGGACAGGGAGAGAGATAGGCGGCATAATATGGAGATGGCTAAGCTTAAATTGGATGGTCAGAGAGACCTAGAGAATAAGAAGTTGGAAGTTGAGATAATGAAGATGAAATTTGAACATGAGAGAGTTTTGAGGGAGTTGGAGATTAAGGCCAAGAGTATTGAGATCTCCCCCTCTGGTGTCAGCATACCAGTAGTGCATACTGAGAGTAGAGTATATATACCTAAAGACGTTATTAAGGATTTTCATAAAAGTGAGGATATTGGGCAATGGTTTGCCGCTTATGAATTAGCCATGGTGTCGCACCGGGTCCCTGAGAAGGATTGGGGAGCGGGGTTGTGGGGATGCTTTGTGAGTGAGGGGAGGGATACCTTGTTGGACCTACCCCCAGAAAGTAGGATGATTTATGCCCACATGAAGGAAGCTTTGATTACCCGCTATGGTTTGACCCCTGAAATGTACAGGCAAAGATTTAGAACCTGCAAGAAGATAGAGGGTACCACGTGGGTTGAATATGTGTCTTTTTTGCAGAGCAATGGAGCGCTGGGTAAAAGGCAGCAAAGTAGAAACTTTTGAGCAACTGTATGACTTGATTGCATGGGAGCATTTTTCTAGTAACTGTTTTCCTGAGCTACGCCAGTATCTGATAGATTGCAAGCTGACTAACCCCAGGAAGCTTGCTGAGGAGGCGGACCGCTGGGTGAGCACCCGGGTTCGCAAGGGTCCAGTGGGAGACTTCGCCAAAGGTGGGCAGGGTCCCCAGCAGAGAGGTGGGGGGGACAGGGGTAATCCAAGGGAGTTCCACCGAGGGCCCCAAGATAATTCCCAAGGGAACCAGGCAGTGGTGTCCCAGCCTCCCCAAGATAAGAAGCCAATGCCCCAACAGGTAGGCCTGTTCCAAGGGGGCCCCCTACTTGTTTTAAGTGTGGCCAGGTGGGCCACAGGTACTTTGATCCCCAGTGTCCCCAAAGGGAAACTCCTGCACCACCCCGTGCACCACCCCACCAGCTTGCTAGTGTAGCCCTGGGGGAAGAGGAGATGGGTGCCCAAGGTGGGTGGGATCCCGTAGAATTGACCCTTGTCTCACTAGGAGACTTTGAAATGGTTCCTAACCCTGCACTGCCTGATAACACTAAAAAATACAGGCAGTGGGTAACCATCAATGGCCATAGAGTGGAGGCTCTGAGGGACACCGGAGCCAGTGTAACTGCTGTCAGCTCCCGGTTGGTGTCCAAAGAGCAGGTTGTGCCCCATGCATTCTACCCAGTAGTATCTGCAGACAACACAGAGAGCCAATGTGAGGTGGCTCAGGTTCCCTTTGAGTGGGGGGGGGGTCTCAGGAACTCTTCAGGTGGCTGTGAGGCCCGCCATGCCTGTGGACTGTCTGTTGGGCAATGATTTAGAGAACTCACTGTGGGCTACAGTGGAGAGGAGAGCTCACTTGCAAATGTTGGGACTGCCTGAGTGGGCATGTGCTACCACTCAGTCCATGGCAGCCAAAGAGAGTGTTGAAAAAGACCTGGAGCCTGAGAATATGGCCTAGGTCCCTGCCTTAGAGGGAGGGGGCAGGGGGCGCGGGAAACCGGCCCCCTTGGTTCCCACGGCCCAGGAGGGAGCAGACCATGAGGGGGATGCCCTGGAGCCTACCGGGGAGCAGAGTACCGACCTGGGGGACCTGCCTGAGCTGACCCAGTGGCAGCAGGAAGGGGGGCCCACCAGGGAGGAGTTTTGTGAACAGCAAAGAACTTGCCCCTCTCTTGAGGGTATGCGGCAACAGGCTGCAGCCCAGGCAGCAGGTGATATGTCCGGTTCACATCTGATTTATTGGGAGAACAGTCTCCTGTATAGCGAGCCTAAGGTTGCTGAGCCGGGGTCAGCCCGTGTGCTGGTGGTACCCGAGTGCTTCAGAACCTTCCTACTGGGGTTGGCTCATGACATTCCATTGGCAGGACATCTGGGGCAGACCAAGACCTTTGAAAGGCTGGTCACCCACTTTTATTGGCCCCAGATGCGCAAGAGTTCAGATACATATAGTAGGACCTGTGAGACTTGCCAGGCAAGTGGGAAAAGTGGGGTGAAGATCAAAGCCCCACTCCAACCCTTCCCAGTTGTTAGCACCCCATTCGAGCGAGTGGGCATTGACATTGTGGGGCCTCTGGACCCCAAGACAGCCATGGGCAACAGGTACATCCTGGTCTTGGTGGACCATGCCACCCGGTACCCTGAAGCCATCCCGCTCAGGACAGTGACGGCCCCCGTGGTGGGACGTGCACTGATGGGGATCTTCTCCCGTGTGGGGTTCCCCAGAGAGGTGGTGAGCGACAGGGGGACCAACTTCATCTCCCAGTATATGAAGTCTCTGTGGAAGGAGTGTGGGGTGACTTACAAGTTTACCACTCCACACCACCCCCAGGGTAACGGTCTGGTTGAGAGATTCAACCGGACCTTGAAGGGCATGATCATGGGCCTAGAAGAGCCCCGAGGCGTAAGTGGGACGTCCTCTTGCCATGCCTGTTGTTTGCATACCGTGAAGTGCCACAGAAGTCCTTAGGGTTCAGTCCCTTTGAACTGCTCTATGGCCATCCGGTAAGAGGGCCTCTGAGTTTGGTCAAGGAGGGCTGGGAGCAATCTCCCAGGAAACCTCCCCAGGATGTGTTTAGCTACATCCTGGCCTTCAGGAGCCAAACTCGGCGTTTCAGAAACATTGCTGAGGCAAATCTGGAAGCCAGCCAGGAGGAGATGAAACGATGGCACGACCAGAATGCCACTCTGGTCGAGTTTCAACCTGGTCAAAAGGTTTGGGTACTGGCCCCAGTGGAGCCCTGTGCGCTCCAAGATAAGTGGACCGGTCCATTTGAGGTGGTGGAGCGAAAAAGTCAAGTTACCTATTTGGTGGACTTTAAATCTCCCAGGAACCCCCTGCGGGTCCTGCATGTGAATCGCCTAAAGCCCCACTTTGAGAGGTCTGAAGTGGGCATGCTTCTTGCCACAGATGTAGAGATGGAGGAGGAGAGTGAGCCTCTTCCTGACCGCCTGTGTGCAGGAGAGAAGGATGGGTCAGTGGAGGGTGTGGTCCTCTCCCCCATACTGACCCCAGAACAGCAGAGAGATTGCCACCAGCTGTTGGGGCAATTTCCAGATTTATTTTCCCTGGTACCTGGTGTCACTGACTGGTGCGTCCACGAGGTAGACACCGGGGACAGTCCTCCTGTCAAGCATAAGGCTTACAGAGTGACTGACAGGGTAAGGGCCTGCATTAAGGAGGAAGTCTCCAAAATGTTTGCCCTGGGGGTAATTGAGTCCTCTAGCAGCCCTTGGTCCAGCCCGTGGTCTTGGTACCAAAGGCTGCAGCGCCTGGTGACACCCCAGAACTTAAGATTCTGTGTGGACTACCGAGGTCTCAATTCGGTCACGAGGACCGACGCGCACCCCATCCCCAGAGCTGAGGAGCTCATAGATCGGTTAGGGGCTGCCCGGTACCTCAGCACGTTTGATCTAACGTCTGGGTACTGGCAGATCGCCTTAACTGATGGGGCAAAGGAGATGTCAGCATTCTCCACCCCCGATGGGCACTACCAGTTCCGTGTGATGCCCTTTGGAATGAAGAATGCCCCTGCCACCTTTCAGAGGTTGGTCAACCAGGTGTTGGCTGGGCTGGAGGATTTCAGTGCCGCCTACCTGGACGACATTGCCTAATTTAGTTCCTCATGGGAGGACCACTTACACCACCTCTGGGAAGTGTTGATGCCGCTGCGCAGAGCAGGCCTCACAATCAAGGCCAGTAAGTGCCAGATTGGGCAGGGTTCTGTGGTGTACTTAGGACACCAGCTATGGAGTGGCCAGGTGGCACCTTTACAACCCAAGATTGCAACCATCCTGACTTGGGAGCCCCCAAGGACCCAGACCCAGATGAGGGCCTTCTTAGGACTCACGGGTTATTACAGGAGGTTTGTCAAGGGGTATGGCAGCATCGTTGCCCCCTTGACTGAGCTGACTTCCAAGAAGCAGCCAAAGATTGTGAACTGGACTGACACCTGTCAGCAAGCTTTTGATGCCCTCAAGACTGCCATGTGTACAGCACCCATACTCCAGGCGCCCAACTTTGCTAAGGAATTTATTGTCCAGAGAGACGCTTCAGAGCATGGGGTGGGGGCTGTTCTGTCACAGATGAATGAGGAGGGACTAGACCAACCTGTAGCCTTCATCAGTAGGAGGTTACTTCCACGGGAACAGAGGTGGAGTGCGATTGAGCGAGAGGCATTTGCTGTGGTCTGGGCACTGAAGAAGCTGAGACCATACCTGTTTGGGACTCACTTCTGGGTTCAGACCGACCACAGGCCCCTCAGGTGGTTGATGCAGATGAGGG
Source organism: Triturus cristatus (assembly GCF_964204655.1). Lineage (NCBI taxonomy): Eukaryota > Metazoa > Chordata > Amphibia > Caudata > Salamandridae > Triturus > Triturus cristatus. Next base: position 951,511,463 of record NC_140579.1, read on the forward strand.
GTGAGAATCCCAAGTTGTTAAGGTGGTCCATTTCCCTACAGGGTATGGACTTTACGGTGGAACATCGCCCTGGTACAGAACACGCCAATGCTGATGGTCTGTCCAGATTTTTCCGCCTTAGTGATGAGAACCTCCCAGGGGATGGGTAGTTCTCCCCACATTTCAGCTGGAGGGGACGTGTGTTAGACCTGGCACCATTGGCGTGAGTCTCCCTTCCTTTTTTCGCTGTGTCTCCTCTGTTTTTGCTGGTTATAGATGCTCTGGGCGCTGTGCCGCTGCCATTCAGTGCCACAGCGCGAATGCGCCCTTTGTAAAGATGACACATGAATTGGTACCACCATGATTGGCTTATTTGGTTTACCTGTTAGTCCCTAGTAGCGTGGCCTGTGTGTGCCCAGGGCTGGTAAACCGAATGCTGCTGGTGGGCCTGCAGCACTGGTTTGTGCCACCCACAGAAGCAGCTTGTAAAGCGCGTCTCAGACCTGCCACTGCAGTGTCTGCGTGCAGTCCAGAACTGCCAACTTGGCTGTGAAGTGCACCCACTTCCCAGCCCCTAAACCTTCCCTTGGCATCCTGTAAGCCCCCCTTATGATAGGGCGCATTGTATGTGTAAGGTAGGACATGCTCTGTTGTATGTAGCATGTCCTAGTAGTGAATTACACCCAATTTCGTTTTTCACTACTGTAAGGCTACCTGTTCTCCATAGGCCAGAATGGGAGGTCTGGGCTATTACTTTCTATAGTCCTAACTGACCCACAGAACATGGTAGAAAAACAAATTTAGTATGCCGGAGCTCAGAATATTAAAATACATCTTTTAGAGAAGGTTATTTTTATATTCTGTGTTTGAAACTACCACTTTTAGAGTATAGCTACTTTCTTGCCTAAGCCTTCCAGTTTGCTCTGCTATTATGTGTATTGGCTGTCTGGTTTTGGAGGGACAGGGCAGGCTGAGTCAGACCTCGGTTGAATAGAGCGACCTGCCTTGGTGTGAGGGGAGGGGTAGCTCCTGCACTTGAATAGGGCTGTGCCTGGCAAGGTGAATGCTGGCTCCACCTCCCACTGTGCGTCTGAGGCAGACCCCCTCTTTCTGGCAGGAAGGATGCAGTCTGATCAACAAAGTGCTCCAGGGCTGGGCAGAACTGGTTCTGGCTGGGTTCAGAGACTTGGGACCCCTAAGAACAAAGACTTTGGGGGTATAAATATTTGTGCACAAACCCCTACAATTGGTATTGCTCCTGGACAACAAGAAGAAGAACCTCTGTCCGTGTGAGTACAGGAATCTGTAGAAGGACTGTCCTTCTGCTTGTGTGCTGTTTCTGGGACTGGCCTGCAGTTGTTACTACTGGACTCAAGAGAAGAGGAAAGAAACTTGGATTGAACTTTTATTTTAACTACAGCAACTACCCAAGGGCTAGAAGAGAGCTAGCCTCCTGCTGGAGTCTCAGGCACATCAGACTCCACCATCAGCCTCCTGTTTCCTCCCAGCGAGGATTTCTATCGGCAGGTGAGGCTTGTTGGACAGGCCACGTGAAGGGCTTGCTCCCTCCCCGCATGACAGGGCCCGAGCCCCGGCCCTCCAGGTGTTACCCACAGAAACAACCCGCACCCCGTCCCCAGACGGGACTCCTGCCCCCGGACCTCTCTGTATCATGGGGCCGAACCCCTACCGGCTCCCTCGCCCGGCCCGGCCGCCATCTTGGACACTGCACCACGAGGCCGCGTGGCTTCAGCTCAACCCTAACCCTGGGCCTGGCCAGGCCCCGACATCCCGGCACCACCATCCACCCAGGAGGTGAACGGACCACTTGGCAGGTCGATGGGAGAAAGAAGTGTCGATGGCTCTCCCCCGCCAGGTGCCGATCGCCCCCCAGCTCCCCCGGGCGCTGGCTCCACCCCCCTGCTGGGTGTCTGGACTCCCTCATCCCGGACCTCCCGACCTCCAAGTGCGAGGGTCCGGACATCAAAGGGCGCCAGACCTATAACTGGGGCAGCCCCAGTGCAGGAAGGCAGTTGTATCCTGGAGTCGAGAGACACCGTGAAGAACTCATCCCTGACGGACTACTGGCGCTGCCGTAGCCCTGCCTTGCAAACTATCGTCCTGCCTGCTGGCACTGCCGCGGCCTTCTGCATCCTCCATCCTCGTTGGGACCTGCTGGCGCTGCCGCGGACCGTTGTAACTACCACCTTCACTGGGACCTGCTGGCGCTGCCGCGGACCGTTGTAACTACCACCTTCACTGGGACCTGCTGGCGCTGCCGCGGACCGTTGTACTTACCACCTTCACTGGGACCTGCTGGCGCTGCCGCGGACCGTTGTAACTACCACCTTCACCGGGACCTGCTGGCGCCGCCGCGGCCCGTCCATCTAGAAAGCCGAGCTCGAGGATTGTGAGCTATCCATCATACCATCTGTAGGAGAGTAGGGTCTGCTATCCTATGGTCACCCCAAATTTTTGCTTTTTGCTTCACTGGTTTTTGACATATTGAGGCTGTGGGCCTGCCAATCAGACCCCCAGCCTGCTGTTCTCTCTACTAAATTAAAACTATGCACCCTAGGTGCATAACCAATTGGAAGTGGATCACCCTGTCAGCCCCTGTACCAGTGTACACTAGGTACCCAGGGCATTGGTGTACCCAAGGCCTGCCAGGGACTGAAGCATGTATTATGCGACCCCAGGCTTGGCCTAACAATTTGACACAACTGGCTGATCACTCAGCTGGGGTAAGTTGGTGTAATCACCACTTACTTAGGTGTAGTATACCTATACCTAACCTTAAATGGGACACATGGTAACCTATAAGTCACTCCTATGGCAGGCCTTAACAATCCTGAAGGCAGAGTGCTTGGTTCCATGTGAGATGGTGCTCTGGCATGAGCTGAGCCTGTCTGCAGTGGTCGGAACAACTTCCTTCTACTGTTTCCAGATATCGTCATACCATATACTCTTAAGTGCATTATGAACCTCGCGGTTAAATGCTATCTTTGGTTTGGCTTTATCAAAACATGTCGAGTAAGGTGTCATACGAATTGGAATACTAACCCCTCGCCAATTCTGGCGACGGGGTTAGCATTCCACCCTTCTAGAGGGACACGACATGTACAGTACCTGAAACCCGGGTAAAATCAGACATAGCCTCAGCTCCACAAAATGGATGCTGCCACCACAGACACAAGTCTGCCCTCCTGCTGCTGGGAGTCCTTCCAGCTTGGGAGGTGTGGACAAAGGGTTTCCTGCCAGGGGAGGTGCGTGCACCACCCCAGACAGGATTTTGTGTATTGGTCAGGTAGGGCTTGAAAGAAACCAGACATGCCTGTGGCTCACAAGGAGCCTCGGTGCATATGCCAGTTCAAACCGGTCCTGGGGCACACCAGTCCCGGGCCTGGGGCGAGCTGGACAAAGGATTGGGGGTGTAACCACCCCCCTTCCTGGTCCCACCCATAGGGAGGGACCTAGCAGGTAGTCCGGCCCCTAGAATCCGCTTAAAGGTAGGAGCTGTGTCCTAAGACTTCAGACATCCTGGAATCAACTTAACACTAAGAAGAAGACGGGAACTTCGACGCTCTGCTGCACAGAGGACTGAAGCCAATCTCCCCTGTGGTCAGGGAGTGACCACCTTGCTAACGCAAGCACCATCCAGCGAAACAACGTCTGCTTTGCCGCCACCTCCCGCCGGAGCCCGAGCCCAGAGACTGACAAGACCTGGACCTCCAGACCTCTCACCGCCCGATCCACAGTCCCTGAAAAGAGGAGACCCGTGGAGGCACCGAGACACGTGGAGCCAGCCATCTTGAAACGACCACGACAAGCTGACAAGCGCAACAACCGAGGCTCCCTCCAAATTGTGCTTTGGGATCTGAGAAGCCCAACACCCGAGTAACATCTGCACCAAAGGTGAGCCCTCCAGCATCTCCACGATCTGCGTGGGGCCTTTCTGCATTTTGCCACTCGACGCGCCTAACCGGTTGCTGGCCCGCTGGCTAGTAGCCATCTTGGCGACGAACTCTACGAAATACACCGCTGGTCTGGTTGCTCCAGACTGGCCCTTGCTCCCCTCCAAAGGAGCAGTCCTTCTGACCTTGCTGGTCAGAACCATCAGCTTATTTCATCTCCTACAACAATTGCTTTTGCCAAGGCTTGGTTGTTTCGATCAAGTCGCCGACACCGCCGACAGCGAGAGTCTGCGTGGGACAGCTCGTGAACCGACTCCTGGACGTCGTCGACCTCCAGGGACCACGTGGCTGCAGAGACAAGCTACACCTTTCTTCCTGTTTGCACCCGACATTGCCTGGTACCCACCTGGTGCCACGCTGGTCACTGGCTAGTGACTGTGAACACTGTCCCCTCTGCTTACAGGTCTTCAGCATCCCCGATCCACTATTGGATCCACTGCATCTCTCCCGGACCGACCGCCTGCAGCATCTTTGTCTTCAGGCTCCACGGAACAGATCGAAGAAACCCGACGCACTTCGAGGCCTGTGCACCCGCTTCCTGTGGGTGAGGTAAAGCTGGCACACCTGTGCCCAAGTGTAGTATTACATCTCTAGTGCCTGTGTTCCAAATCTTGAGTTCCTAGTCCATCCGGAAGATCCTCTTTGCAGTAACTTTGTACTTTTTACGCACCCATTGAAACCTATGGGAGCACGCGTGTGACTATTTGCTCTGCACACGCCACCCGTGGACCTCCTGGTCACTAACTGAAGTTAGCTCCTTGTAGGCCCAGCGATTCTAGAGGCCCTAGGCCTTTTCCCTTTTCTGTTCGTGGTACTTATACCACTATTTTAGTATATGGTTTGAGCGGCCACCAGGGCCTATCCATATAAAGTGCAACTTCTGTGTACTCTACTGTAATCTTGTTTGACGATTTGTGCTCCTGTGCTCATAAAGAGACTAGGGGTTACTTTGAGAAATAAATACATATATATTTTGAATATATATCTGTGTGGTGTCCTTTCATTGGTATAAAAGGGGGTTACATTTGGTAAAACAGCTGGCTTAACACGCTTCACGAGTTTAGCCTCAAAGACGGCTTAGCCTACGCTACCACTAGGGCAGCTAGTCCGAAAAGGTTGACTTACAACCACACCATAAGGGTTGCTTGGCATGGTACAAGGTGATCACTTTAACTAGTGAGCATCATATACCAGGCCAACTTCTCACATTGGTGAGCAGCGGTTGGATTTGAGCTTGCTGTGTTTTACCATTGTAATCTCTTGGTTACCAATTGAAAGATCACATAGGTACCTGTAGGTACATATAAAACAAGATTAGATATACATAAGTTCTACTGAACTTAGTTGTTGTAGAGCAAAGGGAGTAGCACACCCTGACTACAACTACTAGATAGGTTTAGTAGGTAAACCCAAGTGTAGGTAGATTGCAACACATCCACCCACACTTAAGAGCAATGGCCGGGGCAGAGGGGTCCACTGTACCCATCTCTGTTGAGAGTGACCCCCAGAGGGCACCATCCAGCTTTGCTACCCTTAACCAGAATGAGCTCAGGCATTTGGCAACTCTTAGAGGCCTTAAACAGCCCAAGAACCCTACCTCTGCTGAGCTCAGAGAACTCTTACAAAATGATGAGAATCAGAGAGAACTCAGGAAAGCTTCCCAGTTAGCCCCCTTAGGGTCAGGAACAGGAGGCCCCCCTTCTGAAGATGCTACAGAGGTACCCAGTTCCAATAGCCATCCCTTAGATGAGAATCATACTACAGGGGAGGAAAGTGGTGAGGATACAGAAAGTAGTGATGATGAAGGGAGAACTAGCCCAGTGCCAAGTGTTATACTTGGCCCAGCTAAACTAAGGCTATTGGGGATTGACAGTGGGTTTACCCCATTGGATCTCCCCAGTGGACTTAACACAGGGCTTGGGAGGCAAAGGAATCGCTCAGGTGACTCCAATGCTTCTCATGGCTCTAGAGGCTCTCAAGGTCACTCCAGGAAAAGGATGACCACCCCTCAGAGGAGGGAACATGAGGCCAGAATGCAGGAAGCCCAGCTGAGGATCAGGAAGCAGGAGCTAGAAGTAGCCCTGATGGAAGAAAAACTGAACAAGTCTAGGCAACCTAGAGAGAGTGGGTCTATACCCACTGGTGGCAGCATTGTCCCTAAGGACAAAGATAGGGTCTTTGATAATAGGAACCTGTCTAAGGTTGTGCCCCCCTACAAAAGTGGGGATGACATCCACAAATGGATAACTGCTCTTGAGAGAGCCTGCAAAGTACAGCAGGTTCCTGAAGACCAGTGGGCAGCAATCCTCTGGCTCTCCTTTGAAGGAAGAGGCAGAGACAGACTCCTCACTGTTAGAGAAGAGGATGTCAGAAATTACAGAGTCCTGAAGAGTGTTCTGGTAGATGGGTTAGGCTTAACCACTGAACAGTACAGGTTAATGTTCAGAGACACCCAAAAGACACAGACTCAGGACTGGTCTGAATATGTTGAATGTGCCACTAAGGCTTTGGAGGGTTGGTTGCTGGGAAGTAAGGTATCTGATTTTACAGGATTGTATAATTTGATGATGAGAGAACAGATTTTAAATAACTGTCAAAACCAGCAACTGCATCAACACTTGGTTGACTCTGATCTGACCTCTCCCCAAGAATTGGGAAAGAAGGCAGACAAATGGGTCAGAACCAGGGTTAAGCAAAAGAACCAGAACCAGGGCCAAGGGGGTGATCAGAAGAAAACAGACCAAAAGGGTGGAGATCAGAAATCTAAAGACCAGAAGCCTTCAACAGGGCCCCAAACTACTGCTAAGGAGGGTGGGTCCCAACAACAGTCCAAAAAGAAGAAAGAAGGTCAAAAGAAACCCTGGTGCAATCATTGCAAAAATACAACTCACTGGACTAGTGATTGCAAAAAGGGTGGAGCCCCCAACACTGTTGCCCCTAAGGCACCTGCTCCCAGTACTACTGTTAGCAGTGTTGGTCCCCAGACAAAGGGTGTAGTGGGAATCACTATGGGAACTGAAGGAGATTCTGACTTAGACAGAACCCTGACACAGGCAGTCTTGATCTGTGATGGGGACATTGATTTGTCCCTGACTGTGAGCCCCAGTAACCTGGGCAAGTACAGACAGACTCCTTTAATTAATGACAAAGTGGCTCAAGCCTACAGGGACACATGTGCCAGTGTCACTATGGTGACACCAGGCTTTGTGGACCCTGGACAGTACATACCAGGTGAGAACTACCTGGTGACCAATGCCAGCAATGCCACTACTTCACATAGTGTGGCAGTTGTTAACTTCTCATGGGGAGGGGTAACTGGCCTCAAAAGGGTTGTGGTTAGTGCAGACCTCCCAGTAGAATGTTTGTTGGGCAATGACCTAGAGAGTTCTCTATGGTCAGAAGTGGAGTACAGGACTCATGCAGAGATGTTAGGTATATCATCACATGTCCTTGCTGTGACCAGGTCACAGGCCAAAAAGTGCCTCACTGAACCTCAGGTCTTGGATCCTGGAACAATGGACCAAGCACCTACCAAGAAGAACAGGAGGGTCAAGGCTGTGCCTTCCCCCCTGCCTCAGAGTGATGATCAGCCTTCCCAGGAAGCTGATCTAGAGGACCCTGAAGGAACTGTCCCTGAAGAGCTTGAACCTGATCAGGTTGAGTTTCTGGGGACAGGGGGACCTTCAAGGGCTGACTTGAGGCAGGCTCAGTTATCCTGTCCCTCTCTTGAACCCCTCAGACAGCTGGCTGCTGCTGAGGCTGCTGGGAATGCTCAAGGTACCCATAAAGTGTATTGGGATGAAGGACTCCTTTATTCAGAGGCTAGAGACCCCAAGCCTGGTGCTACCAGGAGGTTGGTTATACCTCTGCAATTTAGGGGCTTCCTTCTTACCTTGGCCCATGATATTCCTTTAGCAGGACACTTAGGCCAGAACAAGACTTGGGACAGGCTTGTCCCTCACTTTCACTGGCCTCATATGAATGAAGATATAAAGGGGTTTTGTCGCTCCTGTGTGACCTGCCAAGCCAGTGGCAAATCAGGTGGCACAACAAAGGCCCCCCTAATACCACTACCTGTGGTGGGGGTCCCCTTTGAAAGAGTGGGAATAGATATAGTGGGTCCCATGGATCCTCCCACTGCATCTGGGCACAGATTTATACTGGTGGTAGTGGATCATGCCACCAGGTATCCAGAGGCAATTCCCCTTAGGACCACTACAGCTCCTGTTGTGGCCAGGGCCCTGCTGGGAGTATTCTCCAGAGTGGGGTTTCCTAAGGAGGTAGTATCTGACAGAGGTACCAACTTTATGTCAGGATACTTGACAGCTATGTGGAAGGAATGTGGTGTCAACTACAAGTTCACCACCCCTTATCACCCACAATGCAATGGGCTTGTTGAGAGATTCAACAAGACCCTAAAGGGTATGATCAAAGGATTACCTGAAAAGCTCAGGCGAAGATGGGACATCCTTCTACCCTGCCTTCTGTTTGCTTACAGAGAGGTCCCACAAAAAGGAGTTGGCTACAGCCCCTTTGAATTGTTGTTTGGGCACCCTGTAAGAGGCCCACTGTGTTTGGTGAAGGAAGGATGGGAGTTACCTCTCAAAAAGCCTAAGCTAGACATAGTGGACTATGTACTTGGTCTCCGCTCCAGGATGGCTGAGTATATGGAGAAGGCATCCAAAAACCTTGAGGCAAGCCAGGCCTTACAGAAAGCTTGGCATGACCAAAAGGCTGTCTTGGTTGAGTTTCAGCCAGGACAGAAGGTATGGGTGTTGGAGCCAGTGGCCCCAGCAGCACTCCAAGACAAATGGTCTGGACCCCATACAATCCTGGAAAAGAAGGGAGAGGTCACCTACTTGGTCGACCTAGGAACTCCCAGGAGTCCCCACAGGGTACTCCATGTTAACAGGCTTAAAGCATATGTTGACAGGGCAGACATGGGCTTGCTCATGGCTACAGATGAGGGACAGGAGGAAGAGAGTGACCCTCTCCCAGACCTGTTGTCTCAGAACCCTGAAGATGGCTCAGTTGAAGGAGTGACCCTTGGAGGCAACCTCACTGCCCATCAGCAGACTGAATGTAGACAGGTTCTACAATCATTTTCACATATGTTTTCCTTGATACCTAGTCAAACTGACTGGTGTACCCATGTGGTGGACACTGGTGACAGTCTGCCTGTAAAGAACAAGCTTTACAGACAACCTGACCACGTCAGGGACTGTATAAAGGCTGAGGTACATAAAATGCTGGAATTAGGTGTCATTGAACCCTCAGAGAGCCCCTGGGCTAGCCCAGTGGTTCTGGTCCCCAAACCTCACACCAAAGATGGCAAGAGAGAGATGAGGTTCTGTGTGGACTACAGGGGTCTCAATGCTGTCACCAGGACAGATGCACACCCTATTCCAAGGGCAGATGAGCTCATAGACAAACTAGCTTCTGCAAAGTTTTTGAGCACATTTGACTTAACAGCTGGCTATTGGCAAATCAGATTAGCTGAGGAGTCTAAGGCCAAAACAGCATTCTCAACCCCAGGTGGGCACTACCAGTTTGTGGTGATGCCCTTTGGTCTGAAGAATGCACCTGCCACCTTCCAAAGGCTGGTGAACCAAGTCCTTACTGGGTTGGATGACTTTTGCGCAGCATATCTTGATGACATTGCTGTCTTTAGCTCCACCTGGGAGGATCACCTGATCCACCTGAAGAAGGCTCTTGAGGCTCTGCAAAGGGCAGGCCTCACTATCAAGGCTACTAAGTGCCATATAGGGCAGAGTAAGGTTGTATATTTGGGCCACCTTGTAGGTGGAGGCCAAGTTCAACCACTGGAGAGTAAGATACAATCCATCAAGGACTGGTCCCCTCCAACCACCCAGACTCAAGTTCGAGCTTTCTTGGGCTTGACTGGGTACTACAGGAAGTTTGTTAAGAACTATGGGTCCATTGTGACTCCTCTTAATGATCTGACATCCAAGAAGATGCCCAAAAAGGTTCAGTGGACAGTAAGCTGTCAAAAGGCATTTGATGACCTGAAGGGGGCCATGTGCTCTGCACCTATCCTGAAAAGTCCTGACTACTCCAAAGAGTTTATTGTCCAAACAGATGCTTCTGAGTTGGGTGTGGGAGCTGTGCTGTCACAACTTAATGTAGATGGTCAAGACCAACCCATTGCTTTTATTAGCAGAAGGTTGACCCCCAGAGAGAAGAATTGGTCAGCTATTGAGAGGGAGGCCTTTGCTGTGGTGTGGGCCCTGAAGAAGCTGAGGCCATACTTGTTTGGCACTCACTTCAAGATTCAGACCGACCATAAGCCCCTCTTGTGGCTAAATCAGATGAAGGGTGAAAACCCCAAACTGCTTAGGTGGTCCATTTCCCTACAGGGGATGGACTTTACAGTGGAGCACCGGCCAGGTACTGACCATGGGAATGCAGATGGTCTCTCCAGGTACTTCCACTTAGGACATGAAGACGAGACTGGTCAAGGCTAGTTTAATGTCCCAGCGTTTGGGGGGGGGGTTGTGTAGGAGAGTAGGGTCTGCTATCCTATGGTCACCCCAAATTTTTGCTTTTTGCTTCACTGGTTTTTGACATATTGAGGCTGTGGGCCTGCCAATCAGACCCCCAGCCTGCTGTTCTCTCTACTAAATTAAAACTATGCACCCTAGGTGCATAACCAATTGGAAGTGGATCACCCTGTCAGCCCCTGTACCAGTGTACACTAGGTACCCAGGGCATTGGTGTACCCAAGGCCTGCCAGGGGCTGAAGCATGTATTATGCCACCCCAGGCTTGGCCTAACAATTTGACACAACTGGCTGATCACTCAGCTGGGGTAAGTTGGTGTAATCACCACTTACTTAGGTGTAGTATACCTATACCTAACCTTAAATGGGACACATGGTAACCTATAAGTCACTCCTATGGCAGGCCTTAACAATCCTGAAGGCAGAGTGCTTGGTTCCATGTGAGATGGTGCTCTGGCATGAGCTGAGCCTGTCTGCAGTGGTCGGAACAACTTCCTTCTACTGTTTCCAGATATCGTCATACCATATACTCTTAAGTGCATTATGAACCTCGCGGTTAAATGCTATCTTTGGTTTGGCTTTATCAAAACATGTCGAGTAAGGTGTCATACGAATTGGAATACTAACCCCTCGCCAATTCTGGCGACGGGGTTAGCATTCCACCCTTCTAGAGGGACACGACATGTACAGTACCTGAAACCCGGGTAAAATCAGACATAGCCTCAGCTCCACAAAATGGATGCTGCCACCACAGACACAAGTCTGCCCTCCTGCTGCTGGGAGTCCTTCCAGCTTGGGAGGTGTGGACAAAGGGTTTCCTGCCAGGGGAGGTGCGTGCACCACCCCAGACAGGATTTTGTGTATTGGTCAGGTAGGGCTTGAAAGAAAACAGACATGCCTGTGGCTCACAAGGAGCCTCGGTGCATATGCCAGTTAAAACCGGTCCTGGGGCACACCAGTCCCGGGCCTGGGGCGAGCTGGACAAAGGATTGGGGGTGTAACCACCCCCCTTCCCGGTCCCACCCATAGGGAGAGACCTAGCAGGTAGTCCGGCCCCTAGAATCCGCTTAAAGGTAGGAGCTGTGTCCTAAGACTTCAGACATCCTGGAATCAACTTAACACTAAGAAGAAGACGGGAACTTCGACGCTCTGCTGCACAGAGGACTGAAGCCAATCTCCCCTGTGGTCAGGGAGTGACCACCTTGCTAACGCAAGCACCATCCAGCGAATCAACGTCTGCTTTGCCGCCGCCTCCCGCCGGAGCCCGAGCCCAGAGACTGACAAGACCTGGACCTCCAGACCTCTCACCGCCCGATCCACAGTCCCTGAAAAGAGGAGACCCGTGGAGGCACCGAGACACGTGGAGCCAGCCATCTTGAAACGACCACGACAAGCTGACAAGCGCAACAACCGAGGCTCCCTCCAAGTTGTGCTTTGGGATCTGAGAAGCCCAACACCCGAGTAACATCTGCACCAAAGGTGAGCCCTCCAGCATCTCCACGATCTGCGTGGGGCCCTTCTGCATTTTGCCACTCGACGCGCCTAACCGGTTGCTGGCCCGCTGGCTAGTAGCCATCTTGGCGACGAACTCTACAAAATACACCGCTGGTCTGGTTGCTCCAGACTGGCCCTTGCTCCCCTCCAAAGGAGCAGTCCTTCTGACCTTGCTGGTCAGAACCATCAGCTTATTTCATCTCCTACAACAATTGCTTTTGCCAAGGCTTGGTTGTTTCGATCAAGTCGCCGACACCGCCGACAGCGAGAGTCTGCGTGGGACAGCTCGTGAACCGACTCCTGGACGTCGTCGACCTCCAGGGACCACGTGGCTGCAGAGACAAGCTACACCTTTCTTCCTGTTTGCACCCGACATTGCCTGGTACCCACCTGGTGCCACGCTGGTCACTGGCTAGTGACTGTGAACACTGTCCCCTCTGCTTACAGGTCTTCAGCATCCCCGATCCACTCTTGGATCCACTGCATCTCTCCCGGACCGACCGCCTGCAGCATCTTTGTCTTCAGGCTCCACGGAACAGATCGAAGAAACCCGACGCACTTCGAGGCCTGTGCACCCGCTTCCTGTGGGTGAGGTAAAGCTGGCACACCTATGCCCAAGTGTAGTATTACATCTCTAGTGCCTGTGTTCCAAATCTTGAGTTCCTAGTCCATCCGGAAGATCCTCTTTGCAGTAACTTTGTACTTTTTACGCACCCATTGAAACCTATGGGAGCACGCGTGTGACTATTTGCTCTGCACACGCCACCCGTGGACCTCCTGGTCACTAACTGAAGTTAGCTCCTTGTAGGCCCAGCGATTCTAGAGGCCCTAGGCCTTTTCCCTTTTCTGTTCGTGGTACTTATACCACTATTTTAGTATATGGTTTGAGCGGCCACCAGGGCCTATCCATATAAAGTGCAACTTCTGTGTATTCTACTGTAATCTTGTTTGACGATTTGTGCTCCTGTGCTCATAAAGAGACTAGGGGTTACTTTGAGAAATAAATACATATATATTTTGAATATATATCTGTGTGGTGTCCTTTCATTGGTATAAAAGGGGGTTACATTTGGTAAAACAGCTGGCTTAACACGCTTCACGAGTTTAGCCTCAAAGACGGCTTAGCCTACGCTACCACTAGGGCAGCTAGTCCGAAAAGGTTGACTTACAACCACACCATAAGGGTTGCTTGGCATGGTACAAGGTGATCACTTTAACTAGTGAGCATCATATACCAGGCCAACTTCTCACACCATCTCAGCTACCAGATTGGTAACAAGACTGTCCCGCTACCCCCTTTCCCAACCAAGAGACTAGAATCGAGGGGACCCCTGAGTCCTGACCTCCTTGTACCATTCTATCGTACCTAAAGATTGCTTATAAAGAACGTCGAAACCTTATCTTTGTGTGGTGTACATCTGTGGGGGGGAAGTTACTCGTCTGTACGATCACTGGAGACGGCTCTCCCCGGAGACCTCTCCCCTTGTCCTCGGCCGACCCTCCCGGTCCGTCTAACAAGGCTCCTGTGAGTTCCAGGGCCTCTAGTTTACTGTTGAGAAGAGAGCGCTGAAAATAGACGCTAACCCCCGTTAGCGAGCCGCTGCAGCTGGTGAGCGTGAGGAAAATTGCGGCTCCGGTGTCGCCGAGTGCTCGCTAACCCCGAAGATCGTCGCAGCCACCTGTCTGCGGGCCTGAAAACGCCCGCTATCCGAAGATCGTCGCAGCACCTGTCTGCGGGCCTGAAAACGCCCGCTATCTGAGGATTGTCGCATTGTTTGTTAGCGGGCCCCAAAGCGCTCGCTAACCCCAAATCATCGCATCAAGCTCATCGCAGCGCGGACGCCGAGCGTTCGCCATTTTCCCCGCATCGTATCCAGATCGTCGCTCCCTCGCGGAGCGCCATTTTCTTCAACGCAGCAGAATCGCACACGCAACAGGCTCGGTGCATCATCCTCCCTTCGCGGCAAGGATTTTATCGCATCACCGGCTTAGCGTGAGGAAGTTTGTCGCTTTGTCCTGCCCGCAACCCAGCGCATCATCCTCCCTTGTGGTAAGGATTCAACGCATCGCTGGTTAGCGTGAGGAAATTTCTCGCTACAACTCCTTAGCGACATTTTTGTTGCTTTGCTCCAGGAACCACATACTTTGTGAGTAAAAGGGTCGCAGAGACCCCTGCCTTGAACTAGACATCATTTTGTGCATCCTGAACTATTTTTCCTTGCAGCATTTCTAAAGTAATTATATTTTTATAGTATTGTGGATTTTTTTTACTGTTATTGGTCTTGTGATTAAGTCTATATAAAAATACCTATTTTTCATAACTACTTGAGTGGTGTCCATTTGTAGTGTTCCTCATTATATTACTGTGTATGGTCATAAATGCTTCACACACTGCCTCTGAGATAAGCCTAGCTGCTCATGCTACGTTACCACAGGGTTGAGCAGGGGTTGTCAAAGGGTGTAGGCTGCTTACTCTTACTTAGGAAGAAGGGTCCCTACTTGGACAGTGGCCAGCCATTGCCAACTAGAGACCCCCATTTCTAACACACACGCACACCCATAACCGCACACCCAACCGCACAACACAACTACAATAACACAACCACACACAACCATCACACACAAACACACACGCACACCCCACCACATCCATACAGAACCACAACCACACACAGTGACACACACCATCACACACACCACACCCAACCACAACCAACCACAACCCCACCCACAACTGCACACAACCACACACCACACACAACCACACACATGCACACAACCACACACCCAACCGCACACCCACAGCTGTACCCACAACCACACCACAACTGCACCCACTATACACACAACCTCACACACACAACCACAGCCACACCTGCACCCAACCACACCCGCACCCAACCACACCCGCTCCCAACCACACCCACCCACAACCACACAACCATACAAATACAACAACACACAACCACACACACACACACAACCCCACACACAACCACACACACAACCGCATCTGCAATCGCACCCGCATCCATAACTGCACACCACAACCACACAGCCACACACACCACACCCACACCACACCCAACCACACACAACCTCACCCACACACACAACCACACAAATACAACCCCACACACAACCCCACACATACAACCACACACAACCACATACAACCACACACCACATACAACCACATACACAACCACACACAACCTCAATAACACAACCACACACAACCACAATAACACAACCACACGCAGAACCACACACAACCAAAATCACACAACCAACCACACACAACCACACACATAGAACCACAACCACACCCAACCCCACAACCACACACACAACCACACACACAACCACACACACACACAACCACACACCCAACCATACACACACACACAACCGCACTCCCAACCACACACAACTGCACACCCAACCGCACACCCAACACAACCGCATGCATAACCACACACACAACTACAATAACACAACCACATATAACCACACGCACACACCCAACCGCACGCACCCAACCGCACACACAACCCCACACACAACCAAACACACAACCAACCACACACACAACCCCACACATAATCCCCCACACACAACACAACCCCCACACACACAACCACACACAACCACCACACACACCACCATGCACACAACCAAACACACACAACCCCCCACACACAACCCCCCACACAAACCCCACACAACCCCTGCAACCACACACACAACCCCCAAACGCACAACCACCACACACAACCATCACACACACCACCACACACACCACCAAACACACAGAACCCCCCACACACAACGCAACCCCCACACACACAACGCAACCCCCACACACAACCCCCCACACACAACCCACACAACCACACACAACTCCCACATGCACAACCACCACACACAACCACCACACACAACCACCACACACAACCAACCACACACAACCACACATACACACACAACAACCACACGCACAACCAAACACACAACCACCCACACAACCGCACAACCACATACAACCATACACACAACCACACCCGCACACACAACTACACCTGCACACACAACCACACCTGCACACACAACCACACCTGCACACACAGCCACACCTGCACACACAGCCACACCTGCACACACAGCCACACACACAACCACACCCAACCCCACATGCAACCCCCCACACACAACACACAACCCCCCACACCCAACCACCACACCCAACCACCACACACAACCACTACACACAACCACCACACACACAACCCAACACACACCACCACACACTCAACCACACCCGCACACACAGCCACACCCAACCACACCCAACCACACTCAACCCCCCACCCAACACACCACACACAACCCCCCACACACAACCCCCACAACCACCACACACAACCAAACACACAACCACACACAACCACACACACAACAACCACACGCCCAACCAAACACACAACCACACACACAACCACACACCCAACTAACCACAACCATACACACACACACACAACTGCACTCCCAACCACACACAACCGCACACCCAGCCGCACACCCAACACAACCGCATGCATAACCACACACACAACTACAATAACACAACCACATATAACCACACGCAAACACCCAACCGCACACACCCAACCGCACACACAACCCCACACACAACCACACACAACCAAACACACAACCAACCACACACACAACCCCACACATAACCGCCCACACACAACACAACCCCCACACAGAACCCCCCACACACAAACCCCACAACCACACACACAACCACACACAACCACCACACACACCACCATGCACACAACCAAACACACACAACCCCCACACACAACCCCCACACACAACCCCCCCACACAAACCCCACAACCACATACACAACCCCCCACATACAACCACCACACACAACCACCACACACACCACCACACACACCACCAAACACACACAACCACACACACACAACCACACACACACAACCACACATACACACACAACCCCCTACACACAACGCAACCCCCACACACAACCCCCCACACACAACCAACACACACAACCACCACACACAACCACCACACACAACCAAACACACAACCCCCCCACACAAACCCCACAACCACATACACAACCCCCCACACACAACCACCACACACAACAACCACATACACAACCAAACACACAACCACCCACACAACCGCACAACCACACACAACCATATACACAACCACACCTGCACACACAACCACACCTGCACACACAAACACACCTGCACACACAACCACACCTACACACACAGCCACACCCGCACACAGCCACACATGCACACACAGCCACACCCGCACACAGCCACACATGCATACACAGCCACACACACAACCACACCCAACCCCACACACAACCCCCCACACACAACACACAACCCCCCACACACAACCACCACACACAACCACCACACACACAACCCAACACATACCACCACACACACAACCACACCCACACACACAGCCACACACAACCACACCCAACCACACCCAACCCCCCACCCAACACACCACACACAACCCCCCACACACAACCCCCACAACCACCACACACAACCACCACACGCAACCACCACACAACCAACCACACACAACCACACACAACCACACACACAACAACCACACGCACAACCAAACACACAACCACCCACACAACCGCACACAACCATACACACAACCACACCCGCACACACAACCACACCTGCACACACAACCACACCTGCACACACAACCACACCTGCACACACAGCCACACCCACACACACAGCCACACCTGCACACACAGCCACACACAACCACACTCAACCCCACACACAACCCCCCACACACAACCACCACACCCAACCACCACACACAACCACTACACACAACCACCACACACACAACCCAACACACACCACCACACACACAACCACACCCGCACACACAGCCACACACAACCACACCCAACCACACCCAACCCCCCACCCAACACACCACACACAACCCCACACACACAACCCCCACAACCACACACACAACCCCCATATGCAACCACACACACCACCACACACACCACCACACACCACACACACAACTGAACACACACCACCACACACACCACACACACAACTGAACACACACAACCACACACACACACAACCACACACACACAACTGAACACACACAACCAAACACACACAACCAAACACACACAACCAACCACATACAACCAACCATACAACCACACCCGCACACACAACCACACCTGTGCACACAACCACACCCGCATACACAACCCCACACACAACCCCCCACACACAACACAACCCCCACACACAACCCCCACAATCACACACACAACCCCCACAACCACACACAACCCCCACATGCACAACCACCACGCACAACCACCACACACAACCACCACACACACAACCACCACACACACAACCCAACACACACCACCACACACAACTGAACACACACACAACTGAACACACACTACCACACACACAACCACACACTACCACACACACACATCTGACAACACATAACCCCCCACACACAACCCCCTCAGACAACCCCCCACACACAACTACACCTGCACACACAGCCACACACAACCACACACAACCCCACACACAACCCCACACACACAACACACAACCCCCTCACACAACCCCCACAACCACACAACCCCCACATGCACATCCCTACATGCACAACCCCCACATGCACAACCCCCACACACCACCACACACACCACCGCACACACCACACCCGCACATATAGCCACACCCAACCACACACAACCCCCACACACAACCCCCCACACACAACCCCCCACACACAACACACAACCCCCCACACAACCACCACATGCACAACCCCCACACACCACCACACACACCATCACACACACCACCCCACACACCACCACACACACCACCACACACACCACCACACACAACCCACACACATCCACACACACAACTAAACACACACAACCGAACACACACACACCACACACACACAACCACACACACATAACTGAACACACACCACCAAACACACACCACCAAACACACACAACCAAACACACACCACACCCGCGCACACAACCACACCCGCACACAAAACCCCCCACACACAACACAACCCCCATAACCACACACACAACCCCCATAACCACACACACAACCCCCACAACCACACGCACAACCCCCACATGTAACCACTACATAAACCACCACACACACAACCCCACACACAACCACATGCATAACCACATGCACAACCAAACACACACAACCACACACAACCCCACACACAACCACACACACCACACACACACACCACACACACAACCACATGCATAACCACATGCACAACCAAACACAACCAACCACACACAAGCACACACACTGAACCACACCCAACAACACACAACCACACCCAACAACACACAACCACGCCCAATACACAACCACGCCCAACAACACACAACCACGCCCAACACACAACCACGCCCAACAACACACAACCACGCCCAACAACACACAACCACACATAACCACACACAACCCCACACACCTGCCCCCACATACAATCCCACACACCGCCCCCACACACAATCCCACACACCTGCTCCCACACACAACCACACACACATAACTGTACACACAGCCACATACACAACTGTACACACACAACCACACCTAACCGCACACATACAACCACACGCGCAACCACATGCGCAACCACACGCACAGCCACACGCACAGCCACACGCACAGCCACACCCGCAGCCAAAACCACACCCCTACACACAGCCCCACCCAACCACACCCACCCACAACCACACCCACAACCACTACCCCACACAACCATACACACAGCCACGCACACAGCCACACACCACAACCACACACCTGCACCCACACAACCACCCAAACACAACCACCCACACACAACCACAAACAACCCCATACAACCGCAATTGCACCCGCACACCACAACCACACACACCACACCCACACCACACCCAACCACACACAACCTCACCCGCACCCACAACCACACAAATACAATCACACACACAGAACCATAACCCCACACCCAACCACACACGCAACCACACACCCAACTGCACACCCAACCACAACATACCCACACACCCACACAACTACACACAACCATACATACAACCACATACACAACCATACCACCACACACACAACCACACATCCACACACACTACCACACCCAACCACACATCCACACATACCCACCCACATACACACAACCACACACACACAATCACACAACCATCACACACAACCATCCCACACAACCACACACACACACCACCACATCCATAGAGAACCACAACCAACCACAACCAACCACACCCACAAACAACCACACACAACCACGCACACAACCACACACCCAACCGCACACCCACAGCTGTACCTGCAACCATATCCGCACCCACCACACACAAACCCCACACAACCTCACACACAACCACACCTGCACCCAACCACACACAACCATACCCACACCCACAACCAAACACATACAACCACACAAAACCACACACACCCACAACCGCACCCAACCACAGCCACACACAACCACAGCCATACACAACCACAGCCACACACAACCACAGCCACACACAACCACAGCCACAGGCACACACAACCACAGGCACACACAACCACAGCCACACACAACCACAGCCACACACAACCATAGCTGCACACAACATCACAGCCACACACACCACCACAGCCACACATACCACCACAGCCACACATACCACCACAGCCACACACACCACCACAGCCGCACACACCACCACAGCCGCACACAACCACAGCCACACACAACCACAGCCACACACAACCACAGCCACACACAACCACAGCCACACACAAACACAGCCACACACACAACCACATCCGCAATCGCACCCGCATACCACAACCACACACAGCCACACACCACACCCATACCACACCCACAACCACACACAACCTCACACACAACCACACAAATACAACCCCACACACAACCCCACACAACCTCATACAACCACATACACAACCATACACAACCACAATAACACACAACCAGAGACACATACTACCACACACATACAACCACACACACAACCAAACACACACACAATCACACACAGAACCACAACCACACACAACCACACCCAACCCCACACTCGCAATCACACCCACAACCGCACCCGCACACCACAACCACACACACCCACACACAGCCACACACACACCACACACATGCACACCCAACCGCACACCCACAGCTGTACCCACAACTGCAACACAACAGCACCCACTACACACACAACCACACACCTCACACACAGCCACACCTGCACCCAACCCAACCCCACCTGCACCCAACCACACCCACACCCAACCACAACCACACAAATACAACCACACACAACCACACACACACACGACCACACACACAACCACACACACAACCGCATCCGCACCCATAACCACACACCACAGCCACACATACCACACCCACACCACACCCAACCACACACGTCACCCGCACACACAACCACACAAATACAACCCCACACACAACCCCACACATACAACCACACACAACCACATACAACCACACACCATATACAACCACACACAACCACATACACAACCACACACACCCAAAATAACACATAACCACAACCAAACACACACACAACCACACACACAACTACAATAACACAACCACGCGCACAACAACACACAACCAACCACACACACAACCACACACCCACAACCACACACCCAACCCCACACAACCACCCACACACACAACCACCCACACACAAAACCACACACACACACACAACCACACACACACACAACCACCCACACACACAACCACCCACACACAACCACACACACAACCACACACCCAACCAACCACAACCATACACACACACAACCACACTCCCAACCACACACACAACCGCACACCCAACCGCACACCCAACACAACCACATGCACAACTACAATAACACAACCACACACAACCACACACACCACATCCATACAGAACCACAGCCACACATACCACCACACCCAACCACAACCAACCACAACCACACCCACCCACAACTGCATACAACCGCACACACGCACACAACTACACCCACAGCTGTACCCGCAACCACAACTGCACCCACTACACATACAACCTCACACACACAACCACACATAGCCACACCTGCACCCAACCACACCCGCACCAAACCACACCCGCACCCATCCACATCTGCACCCATCCACTTCTGCACCCATCCATATCCATACACACACACACAACCGCACTCCCAACCACACACACAACCGCACACCCAACCGCACACCCAACGCAACCACATGCACAACTACAATAACACAACCACACACAACCATCACACACAACCACACACACCACATCCATACAGAACCACAGCCACACATACCACCACCACACACACCACACCCAACCACAACCAACCACAACCACACCCACCCACAACTGCACACAACCACACCCACAGCTGTACCCGCAACCACAACTGCACCCACTACACACACAACCTCACACACACAACCACACACAGCCACACCTGCACCCAACCGCACCAAACCACATCTGCACCCATCCACATCTGCACCCATCCACATCTGCACCCATCCACATCTGCACCCATCCACATCTGCACCCAACCACTCCCACACCCAACCACTCCCGCACCCAACCACTCCCGCACCCAACCACTCCCGCACCCAACCACACCCGTACCCAACCACTCCCGCACCCAACCACTCCCGCACCCAACCACTCCCGCACCCAACCACACCCGTACCCAACCACAGCCGTACCCAACCACACCCGTAACCAACCACACCCACACACAACTGCACTCACAACCACACAACCACACACACACACCCACAACCACACCCAACCACCCACACAACCACACACACAACCCCACACACAACCACATCTGCAATCGCACCGGCACCCATAACCACACCCGCACACCACAACCATACACAGCCACACACACCACACCCACACCACACACAACCACACACACAACCTCACCCGCACCCACAACCACACAAATACAACCCCACACATACAACCACACACAACCACATACAACCACATACACAACCACACACAACCACAATAACACACAACCACACACACGCAACCACACACATGCAACCACAACCATACCCAACCCCACACCCAACTCCACACTCGCAATCGCACCCACAACTACACACACAGCCACACACACACCACAACCACACCCACACCACACCCAACCACACACACAACCTCACCCGCACCCACAACCACATAAATACAACCTCACAAATACAACCCCACACACCCCACACACAACCCCACAAATACCACACACAACCACGTGCATAACCACACACACAACCACACACACAACCAACCACACACAACCACAACCATACACAACTGCACACGCACACCCAACCGCACAACCACACACACAACCACACACACAACCACACTCCCAACCACACTCCCAACCACACTCCCAACCACACTCCCAACCACACTCCCAACCACACTCCCAACCACACACACAACCGCACACCCAACACAACCACATGCACAACCACACACACAACCACACACACACCCCACCACATCCATACAGAACCACAACCACACACAGCCACACACACCATCACACACATCCACACACCACACTCAACCACAACCAACCACAACCCCACCCACCCACAACTGCACACAACCACACACCACACACAACCACACACATGCACAAAACCACACGTACAACCACACCCACAGCTGTACCCACAACCGCCCCACAACCACACCCACTATACACACAACCACACACAACCTCACACACACAGCCACACCCGTACCCAACCACACCCGCACCCAACCACACACAGCCACACACACCATCACACACACCCACACACCACACCCAGCCACAACCAACCACAACCCAACCCACAACCACACACAACCACACACATGCACACAACCACACACCCAACCGCACACCCACAGCTGTATCCACAACCGCACCACAACCGCACCCACTACACACACAACCACACACAACCTCACACACACAACCACAGCCACACCCGCACCCAACCACACCCGCACCCAACCACACCCAACCACACCCACCCACAACCACACACACAACCGCATCCACAATTGTACCCGCACCCATAACCGCGCACCACAACCACACAGCCACACACCACACCCACACCACACCCACACCACACCCAACCACACACAACCTCACCCGCACACACAACCACACAAATACAACCCCACACACAACCCCACATAACCACACACCACATACAACCACATACAACCACATGCACAACCACAATAACACACAACCACACCCACAACCACAACCAAACACACAATCAACCACACACACAACTACAATAACACAACCACATGCACAACCATGCGCACAACCACACACAAATACACAACCAAAATCACACAACCAACCACACACACAGAACCACACCCAACCCCACACAACCACACATAACCACACACAACCACACACACACAACCACCCACACACAACTACCCACACACAACCACACACCCAACCAACCACAACCATACACACACATACAACCGCACACCCAACACAACAACATGCACAACCACACACACAACTACAATAACACAACCACGCACAACCACACACACACACACACAACCACACACACAACCATCACACACAACCACACACACACACCACCACATCCATACAGAACCACAACCACACACAGCCACACATACCACCACACACACCCACACACACCCAACCACAACCAACCACAACCACACCCACCCACAACAACACACACACACACAACCACACCCAACCGCATACCCACAACTGCACCCACTACACACACAACCTCACACACACAACCACACACAGCCACACCTGCACCCAACCACACCAAACTGCACCCAACCACACCCACACCCAACCACACCCGCACCCAACCACACCCGCACCCAACCACACCCACACACAATACAACCACACACATACAACCCCACACAACCTCATATAACCACATACAACCATATACACAACCACACACAACCACAATAACACACAACCATACACACATACCACCACACACATACAACCACACACAGAACCACACACACAATCACACACAGAACCACAACCACACCCAACCCCACACTCTCAATCACACCCACAACCGCACACCACAACTACACACACCCACACACACCACACATAACCTCACCCGCACCCACAACCACAAAAATACAACCACACAAATACAACCCCACACACAACCCCACAAATACCACACACACAACAACACACACAAGTACAATAACACAACCACACAGACAACCACACGCACAACCACCCACAACCAAACTCACACAACCACACAAATACAACCACACAAATACAACCCCACACAAATACAACCCCACACAAATACAACCCCACAAATACCACACACACAACCACCCACACAACTACAATAACAACCACACACACAACTATGCATACAACCACACACAAACACAACCACAACCAAACTCACACAACCAAACACACACACAACCACACACCCAACCAACCACAACCACACACAACTGCACACGCACACCCAACCGCACACCCACAACTGCACAACCACACACACACACACACCCAACCGCACTCCCAACCACACATTTCCAACCACACACTCCCAACCACACACTCCCAACCGCACACTCCCAACCGCACACTCCCAACCGCACATCCAACCGCACACCCAACCGCGCACACAACTGCACACACAACCACACGCACAACCACGCGCACAACCACGTGCACAACCACACACACAATCACCCACACACAACCACACACACAACCACAACCATACACAACTGCACATGCACACCCATAACCGCACACCCAACCGCACAACCACACACACAACCGCACTCCCAACCACACACACACAACTGCACACTCAACCGCACACCCAACCGCACAACCACACACACAACCACACACACAACTACAATAACACAACCACACACAACCATCACACACAACCACACACCACACCAACCACAACCAACCACAACCCCACCCACAACTGCACACACAGCACACAACCACACACATGCACACAACCACACACCCAATCGCACACCCACAGCTGTACCCACAAACGCACCACAAACGCACCCACTACACACACAACCACACACAACCTCACACACACAACCCCACCCGCACCCAACCACACCTGCACCCAACCACACCCGCCCACACCCGCACCCAACCACACCCGCACCCAACCACATCCACTCACAACCACACCACCATACAAATACAACCACACAACCGCACACACACACACAACCACACACACAACTGCATCCGCAATCGCACCCGCACCCCCACCCATAACCGCACACCACAACCACACAGCCACACATACCACACCCACACCACACCTAACCACACATGTCACCCGCACACACAACCACACAAATACAACCCCACACACAACCCCACACATGCAACCACAT
This sequence comes from Triturus cristatus, assembly GCF_964204655.1. NCBI lineage: Eukaryota > Metazoa > Chordata > Amphibia > Caudata > Salamandridae > Triturus > Triturus cristatus. The sequence continues at coordinate 951,538,215 of NC_140579.1, forward strand.
ACAACCACACACAACCACACACAACCACATACAACACCACACACAACCACAATAACACACCACACACACAACCACAACCAAACATACACACAACCACACACACAACTACAATAACACAACCACGCGCACAACCACGTGCACAACCACTCACAAACACAACCAAAATCACACAACCAACCACACACACAAAACCACAACCACACCCAACCCCACACAACCACACACACACAACCACACACACACAACCACCCACACACAACCACAACCATACACACACAACCCCACTCCCAACCACACACACAACCGCACACCCAATTGCACACCCACCACAACCACATGCACAACCACACACACAGCTACAATAATACAACCACGCACATCCACACACACACACAACCACACACACACACCACTACATCCATACAGAACCACAACCACACATAGCCACACATACCACCACACATACCCACACACCACACCCAACCACAACCAACCACAACCACACCCACCCACAACTGCACACGACACACACACATACAACCACACACAACAGTACACCCACAGCTGTACCCACAATCGCAACCACAACTGCACCCACTACACACAACCTCACACACAACCACACACAGCCACACCCGCACCCAACCACACCCGCACCAAACCACACCCGCACCAAACCACACCAAACCAAACCACACCCGCACCAAACCACACCCGCACCAAACCACATCTGCACCCAACCACACCCATACCCAACTGCACCCACAACTGCACCCACAACCACACACAACCACACACACTCACAACCGCACCCAACCACCCACACAACCACGCAGAACCCCACACACAACCACATCTGCAATCTCACCCATAACCGCACCCACACACCACAACCACACACAGCCACACACACCAACCCACACCACACCCAACCACACACACAACCTCACCCACACCCACAACCACACAAATACAACCCCACACATAACCCCACACATACAACCACACACATACCACCACACATACCACCACACACAACCACACACACAACCATACCCAACCCCACACCCAACCCAAAACTCTCAATCGCACCCACAACTACACACAGCCACACACACTACACCACACACAACCACACACACAACCTCACCCGCACCCACAACCACATAAATACAACCACACAAATACAACCCCGCACACAACCCCACAAATACCACACACAACCACACACACAACCACGCGCATAACCACACACACACACACATAACCACCCACACACAACCACAACCATACACAACTGCACACGCACACCCATAACCGCACACCCAACCGCACATCCACACACACACAAATGCACTCCCAACCACACACAATCGCACATCCAACTGCACACCCAACTGCACACCCAACCGCACACCCAACACAACCACATGCACAACCACACACACAACCACACACACAATTACAATAACACAACCACACACAACCATCACACACAACCACACACACACACCACCACTTCCATACAGAACCAAAACCACACACAGCCACACACACCATCACACACACCACACCCAACCACAACCAACCACAACCCCACCCACAACTGCACACAACCACACACAAGCACACACATGCACCCAACCACACACCCAACCGCACACCCTTAGCTGTACCAACAACCATACCACAACTGCACCCACTACACACACAACCACACAACCTCACACACACACAGCCACACCCGCACCCAACCACACCCGCACCCAACCACACCCGCTCCCAACCACAACCACACAACCATACAAATACAACCACACACACACACACAACCCCACACACAACCACACACACAACCGCATCCGCAATCGCACCCCCACCCATAACCGCACACCACAACCACACAGCCACACACACCACACCCACACCACACCCAACCACACACAACCTCACCCACATACACAACCACACAAATACAACCCCACACACAACCCCACACATACAACCACACACAACCACATAGACAACCACACACAACCACAATAACACACAACCATAGACACATACCACCACACACATACAACCACACACAACCACACACACAACCAAACACACACACAATCACACACAGAACCACAACCACACACAACCACACCCAACCCCACATTCGCAATCACACCCACAACCGCACACCACAACCACACACACCCACACACACAGCCACACACACACCACACACAACCACACCCACACCACACCCACAACCACACACACAACCTCACCCGCACCCACAACCACACAAATACAACCACACAAATACAACCCCACACACAACCCCACAAATACCACACACACAACCACACACACAACTACAATAACACAACCACACGCACAACCACACACAACCACAATCAAACTCACACAACCAAACACACACACAACCACACAAATACGTACCAGCGCCTCATTTCTTCCTGGCTCGCCTCCAGGTTGGCCTCGGCCAGTTCTCGAAACTTCCTAGTCTGGTTTCGGAGGGTCAGAACGTATTGGAACACATCTCGGGGGGGGGCTCGGGGCGCCGCCTCCCACCCTTCCTTGACCAGGCTGAGGGGCCCCCGGACGGGATGCCCGTAGAGTAACTCAAACGGGCTGAACCCCAAGGATTTCTGGGGAACTTCCCGGTAGGCGAACAAAAGGCTGGGGAGCAGGATGTCCCACTTGCGCCGGAGGGGCTCTTCCAGGCCCGCGATCATCCCCTTCAGAGTCCGGTTAAACCGCTCTACTAGGCCATTTCCTTGGGGATGGTACGGGGTGGTGAACTTATAGGACACTCCACATTGTTGCCACAGAGACGTCATGTATTTGGAGATAAAGTTCGTCCCGCGATCGCTCACGACCTCGCGGGGAAAACCCACACGGGAAAAGATCCCCATCAACGCCCGGCCCACCACGGGGGCTGTGATGGTGCGTAGGGAAATGGCCTCAGGGTATCGGGTGGCATGGTCCACTAGGACGAGGATGAAGCGGTGACCTTGTGAGGTTGGGGGGTCCAGGGGCCCCACGATATTGATCCCGACCCGTTCAAAAGGGGTGCTGACGACAGGGAAGGGTTGGAGGGGAGCCTTGCGCTTTCCTCCACTTTTCCCACTAGCCTGGCACGTAGGACAGGACTTGCAGTGGGTTTCTACATCTGCTTTCATTTTAGGCCAGTAGAAGTGAGTCACTAGGCGACTGTAGGTTTTGTCTTGGCCCAAGTGGCCTGCGAGGGGGACATCGTGGGCCAAACCCAGGAGGAAGTCTCGGAAGCGTAGGGGTACCAACAGCACCCGGGCTGATCCTAGCTCCACCGACTTCTGCTCGCTGTACAAAAGGTCATTTTCCCAATATAACCAGTGTGTTCCAGATTGGTTGCCCGCGGCTTGGGCCTCTGCTTGCCCTCGGGGTCCGACCAGGGAAGGACAGGTAGCTTGCTCCTGGCAGAACTTCTCTCGGGAGGGGCCCCCCTCGTGGCACCACTGGGCCAACTCGGGCAGATCGCCTAACTCTGCGATCTGTGCGGGGTCGGAAGGTAGGGGTTCGTCGCTGGCGACAGATTCTCCTCGTGGGGAGATGGAGGGGACCTCGGCTGGGACAATCCTGTCCTCGTTGGCAGGTGCGTCCTCGACATCCCCAAGGGGGGGCAGTTGGGCCGCCATAGATCGGGTAGTGGCATAACCCACTCGGGGAGACCCATCATCCCTAGGTGGGTCTTGCACTCGACTTGCTTCCAGGGGGAACTTTCCAGGTCGTTCCCCAGGAGACAGTCGACCGGCTGGGAGGTTCTTACTGCTACTTTCAATTTACCGATCACTCCTCCCCATTCAAAAGGCACCAGGGCTACCTTACAGAGGCTCTCAGTGTTGTCAGCTGCAATTACAGGGCAAAATATATTGGGGAGGACCTGGTCTTCGTGGACTAAGTGGCTGAGGACACCGGTGATGCTCGCCCCGGTGTCACGAAGGGCCTCTACCTGTTGGCCATTGATCGTCACTAGCTGCCCGTATTTCTTCGTGTTGGAGGGCAGGAGGCTCCCAGGGACCATTTCTCTGTCTCCTAATGATACTAAGGCCATGGCAGCGGGTTCCCACTCTACGGTCTCCTCCATCTCCTCCCCTAGGGCTACATTGGCTATCTGTCTGGCTGGGGGGGCTGTAGTGGGGATGCGCAGGGCCATGGGGCATTCGGGGTCATTGGCGTAATGCCCGGGCTTCTGGCAACGGAAACAAGTGATGGTCACCCGGTGCCCCCGTCTCACGGGTGGACCGGATACAGCTGGTGGGGGTGCCGGGAAGTGCGGAGGTTGGTTTTTTGGAGGACTGGACTGGGATTCTTTCTGCCCTCCCTGGTTCCCCCCCCCCTCTCTGGCGGGGTGGTCCCTGACTGGCTCGGGGGTATTCACCTACAGGGCCCCGGGAGACCCGGGTGTTGGTCCAGCAATCCGCCTCGACAGCCAGCTTCCTCGGATCCGTGAGCTTGCTGTCGAGCAGATGCTGGCGTAGTTCCACAAAGCAGTTCGCGGCCAGGTGTTCCCATAACATGAGGTCGGTTAGTTCGTCCAGGGTGGTTACTTTGCTGCCCTTAATCCACCCGTCGAATGCACGGCTGAAAAAGTTCACATACTCCACCCACGTGGTGCCAGGGATCTTCGTGCAGTCCCAGAACCGCTGGCGGTACATCTCCGGGGTGAGGCCGTACCTTGTGAGGAGGGCCTCCTTCATGTGGCTATAGGAGGTCTGCATGGAGGATGGTAGGTCGAGCAGGGTGTCTCTCCCCTCGTTCAAAAATCGGCCCCACAACCCGGCCCCCCAATCCTTCTGCGGGACTCGGTGTGAGGTCATAGCGACCTCGTAGGCCTTGAACCATTGTTGGAAGTCGTCGTTTTTGTAATTTTCCTTGACCACATCTTTGGGGATGTGGACCTTCTGTTCCGCCAGGGGGGCCGCCTCTCGGTTCTCCGGGGGTCGAGCTTCTTTGCTCCTTGCTTTGAGCTCGATTTCTTTCAAGCTGCGTTCGTGCTCCAGTTGAAGTCTTCTTCCTTCGTGCTCCCGTTGGAGTTTCTTCTCTTCTAGTTCGCCTTGTACTCGCATCTGTTCTACTGCTAGTTTCGATTTTCAGTTTGGCCAGTTCGAGTTTGTGTTTACGACTTCTCTCTCTGTCTGCGAGTTCTTCCGGGGATAGACCCCCGTCTGGTACGAAGCTTCGTACCTGGTTGCTGCTGCTTTCTCTTTGGGAGGGTCCAGCTTCGTCGTGGAGCTCCACCGCTCCTTCTGGGCGGGGGGTTCCGGATTCCACCCAAGCTTTCAGTGCCTTCTGCATATCTTCTTTGGTGTTGAGACCAGTGGTAGCGATTTTTAGTTCTTTGCAGAATTGCTTCAGTTCTTTGTGCGTGTACTCTTCCAGTTGTTCCACCTGGAACACAGTACTCGCGTCGGTTTCTGTGAGACTCATGGCGTTTTCTTCTGCCGTCTTTGCCGGTAGTGCGTCAGCCGTTTACGGTACGATCTCTAGATTATGGGCCCGAATCCCATCGCTTGCCACCAATGTTAGAAGGCGACCTCAGAGGAGACAGGGAGGGTACCTGAGCACCCTGAGACCTACCCTCGGGGTATCGTAGCCGGGCACTGGCGGGAGACTCCTCAGGGGAAGAGTCTCGTGTCTAGGATCGTACACACTGCACCACACGACAAAGAGACACCACACTGTATGTTCTTGGGAACAGATCTTTATCTAATCAGCTTCGTAGGATCTCTATTGTTAGAAGGGCGCCCTCCGGGAGCCCGATGGTGTCGGACTGACCACCCCGAGGGCCACCGTTCCGTAGGCGAGTAGCCGAGCGCCGCTGAGAAGCCTCCTAGGCGAGGTCCTTCTCCTATGATCGTATCAGCTAAGCAACCCCACCACCACAAAGGGACACAGCCAGGGTATTTATTCTGCTAAGTTTTTATCGGTTATCAAGGCAGATTTCTGTGGCAATATTTACAGGTGGATCGAGGGATCCAAAAGAGTCTCAAAGTCTGGTTGGGATGGGGTAGCGGGACAGTCTCAGTCAAACCTGATACTGGAACACCCTGCGCCTAGCTCTCAATCCTCGAGCCGGGGGGTTCCAGGAGCCGGGACGTCGTCCGCAGGTCTCGGGGGATTGCTGCGGTGAGGTCGAGCCGCGACGAGGTCAGCAGGGCTCCGATGGTTTACTTCTGCGAGGTCGAGCCGCGACGGGGTCAGCAGGGCTCCGATGGTTTACTTCTGCGAGGTCGAGCCGCGACGGGGTCAGCAGGGCTCCGATGTTCCGTGAGGGTCTTCTTCTCAGCAAGGGGGGAAGCCGCGACGCGGTCAGCAGGGCTCAGTGTTCTCAGTTCCAAGTAATGAGTCTTTTCCCCATAGGGTCAGCCGCGATCCGATCAGCAGGGCTCTTGACTCCAGGATACAACTCCTGTCCTGGTTTCAGGCTGCCCCAGATATAGGTCTGGACCCCTTTGATGTCCGGACCCTTGCGCCTGGGGGGCGGAGGGGCCGGGATGGGCGAGGCCAGACACCCAGCGGGAGAGGCGCCAGCGCCCAGGAAGGCCGGAGGGCGATCGAAACCAGGCGTTGGGGGCCGGTTGGGGGTCCCATCGAAACTCCCCTCCTCCGGGATCGGTGGAGTGGCCACTTGGCGCCCCCTGGCCGGATCTTGGAGCCTCGATGTCGGGGCTTCACTGGGGCCGAGGCTGGGGCGAGCCGTGTCGCGTAGGCTGGTGTGGGTAGCCAGGTACAATCCGGAGGGACCCCGAAGGGTGGAAGCTGCCCCCGTCGGGTCGGGTAGGAGGGTTCGGGACCACGCCACGAGGCCGGGTCCAACAGGCGTCCCCCCCCAGCTGAAGGCAGGGAGAGTCACCCATCGTCTTGGGGGTTCTCCTCGCCGAGGCGGAAGAAGCGGGACAGGCCGTCGGCGTTGGCGTGGTCGTTGCCGGGCCGATGATCTACAGTGAAGTCCATCCCCTGCAGAGAGATGGACCATCGCAACAACTTCGGGTTCTCGCCTCTCATCTGCATCAACCACCGCAAGGGTCGGTGGTCGGTTTGGACCCGAAAGTGGGTGCCAAAGAGGTAGGGCCGGAGCTTCTTGAGGGCCCACACCACGGCGAAGGCCTCCCGTTCGATGGTGCTCCATCTCTGCTCCCGGGGCAGCAGGCGCCGGCTGATGAAGGCCACCGGCTGGTCAACCCCCTCAGAATTCACTTGGGACAAGACAGCCCCGATCCCGTACTCCGAGGCATCCGTCTGCACCACAAACTCCTTGCTGTAGTCGGGGGCTTGTAGCACGGGAGCGGTACACATCGCTGTCTTGAGGGTCTCGAAGGCCGCCTGACAGCGGGGCGTCCAGTGCACCTTCTTGGGCTGTTTCTTTGATGTGAGCTCCGTGAGGGGGCCCACAATGCTTCCATAGCTCTGAATGAACCGCCTGTAATAGCCCGTGAGTCCCAGGAAGGACCTCACAGCGGTTTGGGTGATTGGGGGCTCCCAGGCTACGATGGCGTCGATCTTTGGCTGGAGGGGAGCCGCATGGCCGCTCCCCACTTGATGTCCCAGATAGGTTACTGATCCTTGGCCTATCTGACACTTGCTGGCTTTTACGGTAAGTCCGGCCCTTTGGAGGGTGGTCCGGACCTCCCCGAGGTGCCTCAGGTGCTCGGCCCAGTGGCTGCTGAACACCGCAATATCGTCCAGGTAGGCGGCGCTGAACGCTTCTAGGCCGGCCAGTACCCTATTTACCAGCCTCTGGAAGGTCGCCGGGGCATTTTTCATGCCGAACGGCATCACTCGGAAGTGGTAATGGCCATCGGGGGTGGAGAAAGCGGAACGCTCTTGGGCGCCGGGGGTGAGCCCGATCTGCCAGTATCCGGTGGTGAGGTCGAAGGTGCTAAGGTAGCGGGCTGCTCCCAGGCGGTTGATCAGTTCATCTGCCCGAGGAATGGGATGGGCATCGGTTTTGGTGACGGCATTCAATCCCCGATAGTCCACGCAAAATCGGAGCTCCGGGGTGGTGCCAGGGGCAGCAGCTTTCGGCACCAGGACCACAGGGCTGGCCCAGGGGCTGTCGGAGGGTTCGATGACCCCCAGGGCCAACATCTTGGCGACCTCGGCGTGGATGCAGGCCCACACTCGCTCGGGGACCCGGTAGGCTCGGTGTCGCACGGGGGGGCTGTCCCCGGTGTCGACGTCGTGGACGCACCATAGTGTGACCCCAGGAGTGAGGGAGAAGAGAGCAGCGAAGTGATGCAGCAGTCCTTGACACTCTCGGCGCTGATCGGGAGTCAGGGTGGCGGAGAGGATGACTCCCTCCACGGAGCCGTCCTTTTCGGAGGTTTTCAGGAGGTCGGGTAAGGGCTCGGAGTCGTCCTCGGCCCCATCGTCCGTAGCCATCAACAGGCTAAGTTCTGTTTGGGCAAAGTGGGGTTTGAGCCTGTTGGCGTGGAGGACCCGGAGGGGGTTCCTGGGGGATTCCAGGTCGACCAGGTAGGTGACGGGGCTCTTCTAATCGACCACCTTGAAGGGCCCGGTCCACTTGTCTTGGAGGGCACAGGGGTCGACGGGCGACATGACCCAGACCTGCTGGCTGGGCTCGAACTCGATGGAGGAGGCGTTCTGGTCATACCAGCGTTTCATCTCCTCCTGGCTGGCTTCGGCCAGCTTCCTGAATTTCCGGGTCTGGTTTCGCAGGGTCAGGAGGTATCGATAGACGTCGGGGGGAGCATCTTGGATGGTGGTCTCCCAGCCTTCCTTGACCAGGCTGAGAGGGCCTCGGACAGGGTGTCCGTACAGGAGTTCGAAGGGGCTGAACCCCAGAGACTTTTGCGGGACCTCCCGATAGGCAAACCGGAGGCAGGGCAGCAGGACGTCCCACTTGCGTCTCAGGGGCTCCTCCAGGCCTTTGATCATCCCTTTCAATGTCCGGTTAAATCGTTCGACTAGACCGTTCCCCTGAGGGTGGTGAATTTGTAGGTGACCCCGCACTGTTGCCACAGGGACCGCATATACTTCGAGATAAAGTTGGTGCCTCGGTCACTCACCACCTCCCGGGGGAAGCCTACTCGGGAGAAGATTCCCATCAAGGCCCGGCCCACCACGGGGGCCGTCACTGTTCGGAGAGGGATGGCCTCGGGGTATCGGGTGGCATGGTCGACCAGGACGAGGATGAAGCGGTGCCCCTGGGAGGTTCGGGGGTCCAGGGGCCCCACGATGTCGATCCCCACTCGCTCGAACGGGGTGTTGACTATTGGAAAGGGCTGGAGAGGGGCTTTGACCCTTCCCCCACTCTTCCCGCTGGCTTGGCAGGTCGGGCAGGTCCGGCAATGATTGTCCACGTCTTTCCGCATTCGGGGCCAGTAGAAAGTGGGTCACCAGGCTGCTGTATGTTTTGTCCCGCCCCAGGTGCCCGGCAAGGGGCACATCATGCGCCAGATTGAGGAGGAAGTCCCGGAATCTGAGGGGGACCACCAGCACGCGGCTGGCCCCCAATTCTGCAGTCTTCTGCTCGCTGTAGAGGAGGTCATTGTCCCAATAGACCCAGTGGGTCCCCGTCTGGTCTCCGGCGGCCTGGGCGGCTGCTTGCTGTCGGGTCCCTTCGAGGGAGGGGCAGGTCTTCTGTTCTTGGCGGAACTGCTCCCTTGTGGGGCCACCTTCTGGCACCATTGGGCGAGTTCGGGGAGGTCGCCGAACGCGGCGACCTCGTCCGGGGCGAGTTCTGGCGGCCCGGCCTCGGTGTCGGCTTCGGGGAGAGCCTCGACGCTCGGTTGGATGGCCCGGGCGGTCGTGGACCGGGTGGTTGCGCAGACCCATTCGGGCAGCCCCAGCATCCCCAGATGCTCTCGGCGCTCAACGTGGGCCCAGGGGGAACTTTCCAGGTCATTCCCGAGGAGGCAATCCACGGGGGCGTCGTCGCGGACGGTGACCTTTAGCATGCCCGACACTCCCCCCCCCACTCGAAGGGGATCCGGGCCATCTGGCACAAGCTCTCAGTGTTGTCTGCCGACCGGACGGGGCACAGTACATTAGGCAAGATCTGTTCGGGGGTCACCAAGTGGCAGCGGACGGCTGTCAAGCTGGCTCCAGTGTCTCGGAGGGCTTCGGCCCGGCACCCATTAATGGTGGCCCACTGTTGGTACTTCTGGGTGTTGCTCGGGATGGGAGCCCGGGGTACCATTTCCCGGCTGCCCAGGCAGACTAATGTCATGGCGGTGGGTTCCCACTCGGTTGGTCCGGCGTCGTAGTTCTCTTCCTCTTCTCCCCCTTCCCCCAGGGCAGCGGCCGCCAACTGGCGGGGGGGGTGGCCCAGTGGTCCCCGTCCGTCGGTTCACGGGGCATGTAGGGTCACTGGCATAGTGCCCTGGTTGTTGGCAGTTGTAGCACGTCACCGTCGGTCGAGGCCCTGGTCGGGCTGGGGGTGCCCCTCTTCGGGCGAGGGACGGGACGTGCGGTTTGAGGGCGGTCCCTGGGGAGGACTCCGGGGCTGCCCCGCTGGAAAGTCTCTGTTCCTGTTCGATCCCCCTCCTCCGCCCCGCTGGCAGGGAGGCCCCGCGGTGTTCCGTTGGTACTCCCCCATCGAGTTCCGAGGGACCCGGGTGTTCACCCATCGATCGGCCTCGGCGGCGAGCTTCCGCGGCTCGGTCAGCTTGCTGTCGAGGAGGTGCTGTCTCAGCTCGATGAAGCAGTTGTTGGAAAGGTGCTCTCATACAATGAGGTCGAACAGTTGTTCGTAGGAGGTGACCTTGCTGCCCTTGATCCAACCTTCCAGGGCTCTGCTAAAAAAGTCTACGTATTCCACCCAGGTGGTACCGGGGAGCTTCTTGCAGTCCCGGAAGCGTTGGCGGTACATCTCTGGGGTGAGCCCATAGCGGGTGAGCAGGGCCTCCTTCATATGGTCATAGGAGGTCATCACTGCATCTGGGAGCTGTAGCAGGGTGTCTCTGCCTTCGCTGAGGAACCGTCCCCATAGGCCGGCACCTCAATTTTTCCGGGGTACCCGATGGGCGGTCATGGCTACCTCGTAGGCCTTGAACCATTGTTGGATGTCGTCGTTCTTGTAGTACTCTTTGACGACATCCTTGGGGATATGTACTTTCGCCTCGACCGGTGTGGGGGTGTCTCGGTTTCCGGGGGTGCCGGTCTCTCCATTTCTGGACTTGATTTCAAGTTCTTTACGGCCCCGCTCATGCTCGAGGGTTAGCCTCCTCTCTTCCAGTTCTCGGTGTCGCTTTTTCTCCTCTATCTCTTCTTGCAGCCGCAGTTGCTCTAGGGCCAATTTCTTTTCGGCTAGTAGGAGTTCGCCGTCCAGGCAGAGTCGGGCGAGCTCTAACTCGTGGGTCCTGACCCTCTCCGGTTCTCGTATCTCTTCCGGGGAGAGGCCGGTCTCTATGCTGGTTGTCCTCCCCTCTGCCGGGGCGGCGGTTGGTTGCCGGTGTATGTTTGGCACCGGGTTTTCTTCGGTTTGGGGGGAGGCCGCTTCGGACTCTACCCAGGTCTTTAGGGCTTTTTGCAGGTCTTCTTTTGTGTTTAATCCGGTGGTCGCGATGCCTTTGTCTTTACAAAACTGTTTTAGTTCCTTGTGTGTATATTCCTCCAACCGTTCTTGTCAGAACTCTGCGGTTGGGGTGGTCTGTTGGTCGTTCATGGTTACCCTGTGTCTAGGTAGTTAGTGGGTGAGTTACTCGCTGTACGATCTGCGTCGGGCTCGGATCGCACCGCTGGCCACCAATGTTAGAAGGGCGCCCTCCGGGAGCCCGATGGTGTCGGACTGACCACCCCGAGGGCCACCTTTCCGTAGGCGAGTAGCCGAGCGCCGCTGAGAAGCCTCCTAGGCAAGGTCCTTCTCCTATGATCGTATCAGCTAAGCAACCCCACCACCACAAAGGGACACAGCCAGGGTATTTATTCGGTTATCAAGGCAGATTTCTGTGAGACTCTTTTGGATCCCTCGATCCACCTGTAAATATTGCCAAAGTCTGGTTGGGATGGGGTAGCGGGACAGTCTCAGTCTTAGCCTGGTACTGGAACACCCTGCGCCTAGCTCTCAATCCTCGAGCCGGGGGTTTCCAGGAGCCGGGACGTCGTCTGCAGGTCTCGGGGGATTGCTGCGGTGAGGTCGAGCCGCGATGAGGTCAGCAGGGCTCCGATGGTTTACTTCTGCGAGGTCGAGCCGCGACGGGGTCAGCAGGGCTCCGATGGTTTACTTCTGCGAGGTCAAGCCGCGACGGGGTCAGCAGGGCTCCGATGTTCCGTGAGGGTCTTCTTCTCAGCAAGGGGGGGAGCCGCGACGCAGTCAGCAGGGCTCAGTGTTCTCAGTTCCAAGTAATGAGTCTTTTCCCCGTAGGGTCAGCCGCGATCCGATCAGCAGGGCTCTTGACTCCAGTATACAACTCCTGTCCTGGTTTCAGGCTGCCCCAGATATAGGTCTGGACCCCTTTGATGTCCGGACCCTTGCGCCTGGGGGGCGGACGGGCCGGGATGGGCGAGGCCAGACACCCAGCGGGAGAGGCACCAGCGCCCAGGAAGGCCGGAGGGCGATCGAAACCAGGCGTTGGGGGCCGGTTGGGGGTCCCATCGAAACTCCCCTCCTCCGGGATCGGTGGAGTGGCCACTTGGCGCCCCCTGGCCGGATCTTGGTGCCTCGATGTCGGGGCTTCGCTGGGGCCGAGGCCGGGGCGAGCCGTGTCGCGTAGGCTGGTGCGGGTAGCCAAGTACAATCCAGAGGGACCCCGAAGGGTGGGGGCTGTCCCCGTCGGGTCGGGTAGGAGGGTTCGGGACCACGCCACGAGGCCGGGTCCAACATCTATGATCAACAAGGTGGATATTTACAAATAGAGCACGGGCTCAAAGTGTCTCGGTAGGGATAGGGGGAAGCGGGACAGTCTTTGGGGATCCGGATCAATGCAGGGACGTACCCGGCGCACAGCTCACAATCCTCGAGCTGGGGGATACGCTGTGGTCACTGGGGTCCAGCCGGACCGAGGGAGTCTTCAGGAGCCGTGAGTCACTCAGCAGGGCTCAAGCACAAGGTCGGAGGTCTTACGATCTTCAGGGGAGCCGCGAGTCACTCAGCAGGGCTCAAGCACAAGGTCGGAGGTCTTACGATCTTCAAGGGAGCCGCGAGTCACTCAGCAGCGCTCAAGCACAAGGTCGGAGGTCTTGAGATCTTCAGGGGAGCCGAGAGTCACTCAGCAGGGCTCAGGTGTTCCAAGGTTGCAAGGGAGCCGCGACCACGTCAGCAGGGCTCTCGTCGTTCCAGAGTCGAATCTGCCAGATAGTCCCAGAGCACCCCTTGTTATAGGTCAACTCCTCTTTGATGTCCGGAGTCTGTGTAGGCAGGGGTCTTAGCACCTGGGGGTCGCTTGTTGGAGTTTCCTGCCAGGTCGTCCTTTGATCCTTTCAGGGCCGGGTCGGGAGGAGTCCCAGACATGCAGCAGGCGTGGAGCCAGCCATCAGGGAGGCCGGAGGGCCGATTGAAACCCATCTCCCAAGGGGAGGTCAGAGGTGCGATGGAAACTGCTCCTCCCTCTCTCACTCCATGGGAGCGCGATGTCCTCCAGCCGGGGCGGCGCCTCTAGGCCGGGGTTGCGCTGGAGCCGGGCGGCCATCGTAGGTGCATGAAGTGGGCACGCGGGCCCTGTGGTGCTGGGAAGATGGAGGGCACAGACGGGGAAGTCCGGGTCGGGTGTGTGTGGGTTCTGGCGGGAAGGACCGGCTAGGCCGTGTACTCGGGGGCTGAATGAGGTGCACGGGTCAGGGTGTGTGGCTAGGGGTCAGGGATGGCCACGCCACAAGGCCGGGTCTAACACAACCACACAAATACAACCACACAAATACAACCCCACCCACAACCCCACAAATACCATACACAACCACACACACAACTACAATAACAACCACACACAACTACGCGCACAACCACAACCAAACTCACACAAGCAAACACACACAACCACACAAATAACCACACACCCAACCAACCACAACCATACACAACTGCACACGCACACCCAACCGCACACCCACAACTGCACAACCACACACACACACACACCCAACCGCACTCCCAACCACACACTCCCAACCACACACTCCCAACCACACACTCCCAACCACACACTCCCAACCACACACTCCCAACCACACACACAACCGCACACCCAACCGCACACCCAACACAACCACATGCACAACCACACACACAACTACAATAACACAACCACACACAACCATCACACACAACCACACACACACCCCACCACATCCATACAGAACCACAACCACACACAGCCGCACACACCCACACACCATACCCAACCACAACCAACCACAACCAACCACACCCACAAACAACCACACACAACCACGCACACAACCACACACCCAACCATACACCCACAGCTGTACCTGCAACCATATCCGCACCCACCACACACACAACCACACACAACCTCCCACACACAACAGCCACACCCGCACCCAACCACACCCGCACCCAACCACACACAACCACACCCGCACACACAACCACCGCCACACACCACCACAGCCACACACACCACCACAGTCACACACACCACAGCCACACACACCACCACAGCCACACACACCACCACAGCCACACACAACCACAGCCACACACACCACACACATCCACACAACCACACACATCCACACACAACAACATCCGCAATCGCACCCATAACCGCACCCGCATACCACAACCACACACAGCCACACACACCACACCCATACCATACTCAACCACACCCACAACCACACACAACCTCACACACAACCACACAAATACAACCCCACACACAACCCCATACTACCACATACACAACCACACACAACCACAATAACACACAACCATAGACACATACCACCACACATATACAACCACACACAACCAAACACACACAGAACCACAACCACACCCAACCACACCCAACTCCACACTCACAATCACACCCACAACCACACACACCCACACACACAGCCACAGACACACCACTCACAACCACACCCACACCACACCCACAACCACACACACACCTCACCCGCACCCACAACCACACAAATACAACCACACAAACACACACAACTACAATAACACAACCACACGCACAACCACACTCAACCTCAACAAAACTCACACAACCAAACACACACACAACCACACAAATACAACCCAACCACAACCCCACAAATACCACACACAACCACACACACAACTACAATAACAACCACACACAACTACGTGCACAACCACACACAAACACAACCACAACCAAACTCACACAAGCAAACACACACAACCACACACATAACCACACACCCAACCAACCACAACCATACACAACTGCACACGCACACCCAACCGCACACCCACAACTGCACAACCACACACACACACACCCAACCGTACTCCCAACCACACACTCCCAACCACACACTCCCAACCACACACTCCCAACCACACACTCCCAACTGCACACGTGTTAGACCCGGCCCTCGTAACATAGCCAGACCTGACCCCTGCACCTCACACCAGCCCCGAGCCCACGGCCTAGCCGATCCTTCCCACCAGAACACACCCCCCCGACCCGGGCTTCCCCGTCCGTGGCCTTCCTCCTTTGGCCACACTGGGCCCGCGTGCCCACTTCATGCACCAAGATGGCCGCCCGGCCCCAGCGCGACCCTGGCCTATAGGCGCCACTCCGGCTGGAGGACATCGCGCTCCCCTTGGGATGAGAAAGGGAGGAGCAGTTTCCATCACACCTCTGCGCTTCCCTGGGAAGGTGGGTTTCGATCGACCCGCCGGCCTCCCCGAGGGCTGGCTCCACGCCTGCTGGGTGTCTGGGACTCCTCCCGACCCGGCCCTGAAAGGATCAAAGGACAATGGCAGGAAACCCCCAACGAGCGACCCCCAGGTGACAAGACCCCTGCCGGCACAGACTCCGGACATCAAAGAGGAGTCGCCCTATAACAAGGGGTGCTCTGGGACTGTCCGGCAGATTCGCCTTGGAAACACCTGAGCCCTGCTGAGTGACTCGCGGCTCCCTGAAGATCGTAAGACCTCCGAACTTGTGCTTGAGCCCTGCTGAGTGACTCGCGGCTCCCTGAAGATCGTAAGACCTCCGAACTTGTGCTTGAGCCCTGCTGAGTGACTCGCGGCTCCCTGAAGATCGTAAGACCTCCGAACTTGTGCTTGAGCCCTGCTGAGTGACTCGCGGCTCCCTGAAGATCGTAAGACCTCTGAACTTGTACTCGAGCCTGCTGAGTGACTCGCAGCTCCCACAGACTCTCTTGGTCCCGCCGGGCCCCACGATGACAAGCGTATCCCCCAGCTCGAGGATTGTGAGCCTGTGCGCCGGGTACGCTCCTGCATTTGATTCCTATCCCCAAAGACTGTCCCGCTACCTCCTAACCCCCCTCCAAGACTTTGTGAGCCCGCGCTCTACTTGTATATATCGTGCCTTGCTGATCATAAAGATCCTACCACTCCGATCTGATAAAGATTTGCTCTTAAGAACTCCTCGTGTGGTGTCTCTCTGTCGTGTGGTGCCGAGTGTACGATCCTAGATACGAGGTTCCTCCCCTGAGGAGTCTTCCGCCAGTGCCCGGCTACGATACCTCGAGGGTGGGTCTCAGGGCAGTCAGGGCCCCCTCCGGGCCCCTCTGAGGTCACCTTCTAACATTGGTGGCAGCGGTGGGATTCGGGCCCATAATCTAGAGATCGTACCGTGAACGGCTGACGCACTACCGACAAAGATGGCAGAAGGAAACGCCGTGGTTCTCATAGAAAACGACACCAGTACCGTGTTCCAGGTGGAACAGCTGGAAGAGTACACTCACAAAGAACTAAAGCAATTCTGTAAGGAACTCAAAATCGCTACCACTGGTCTCAACACCAAAGAAGATATGCAAAAGGCACTGAAAGCTTGGGTGGATTCTGGAGCCTCCCGCCCAGAAGGAGCGGGGGAGCCCTACGACGAAGCTGGACCCTCCCAAGGAGAACGCAGCAGCAACCAGGTGCGAGGCTTCGTACCAGACGGGGGCCTATTCCCGGAGGAACTCGCAGACAGAGAAAAAAGTCGCCATCACGAGCTCGAATTAGCCAAGCTCAAAATTGAGGGCGATTTGAAATTAGCCGAGAAAAAGCTAGCAGTAGAACAGATGCGAGTACAAGGAGAACTAGAAGAGAAGAAACTCCAACGAGAACACGAGGGAAGGAGACTTCAACTGGAACATGAACGCAGCTTGAAGGAAATAGAACTGAAAGCAAGAAGCGAAGAAGCGCGGCCCCCGGGGAACCGGGAGGCGGCCGCCCCGGCGGAGCAGAAGGTCCACATCCCCAAGGATGTGGTCAAAGAATATTACAAAAATGATGACATTCAGCAGTGGTTCCGGGCCTACGAGGTCGCCATGACCTCCCATCGGGTCCCGCAGAAGGATTGGGGGGCTGGGTTGTGGGGACGATTCCTGAGCGAAGGGAGAGACACCCTGCTCGACCTACCCACCTCCATGCAGACCTCCTATGACCACATGAAAGCGGCCCTCCTCACAAGGTACGGCCTCACCCCGGAGATGTACCGCCAGCGGTTCCGGGACTGCAGGAAGATCCCGGGTACCACCTGGGTGGAATATGTGAATTTCTTCAGCCGCGCCTTCGATGGGTGGATCAAGGGCAGCAAGGTAACCACCCTGGAAGAACTAACAGACCTTATGTTGTGGGAACACCTGGCTGCGAACTGCTTTGTGGAACTACGCCAGCATCTGCTCGACAGCAAGCTCACGGACCCAAGAAAGCTGGCTGTCGAGGCGGATCGCTGGACCAACACCCGGGTCTCCCGGGGCCCTGTAGGAGAGTACCCCCGAGCCAGTCAGGGACCACACCGCCAGAGAGGGGGGGAAACCAGGGAGGGCAGAGAGAGTCCCAGGCTAGTCCCCCGAAGTCCCAACCTCCACCTTTCCCGGCACCCCCACCAGCTGTACCCGGCCCCCCCCTGAGACGGGGGCACCGGGTAACCATCACTTGTTTCCGTTGCCAGAGGCCCGGGCATTACGCCAACGACCCTGAATGCCCCATGGCCCCACGCACCACCCAGGCAGCACCCCCCGCTAGACAGATAGCCAATGTAGCACTGGGGGAGGAGGTTGAGGAGGCCGAGGAGTGGGAACCCGCCGCTATGGCCCTAGTATCCTTAGGAGATAGAGAGATGGTCCCTGGGAGCCTCCTGCCCTCTAACACAAAGAAATATGGGCAACTCGTAACGATCAATGGCCACCAAGTAGAAGCCCTCCGTGACACCGGGGCCAGCATCACCGGTGTCCTCAGCCATTTAGTCCACGAAGACCAGGTCCTCCTCAACGTATTTTGCCCTGTCATTTCAGCCGACAACACAGAAAGCCTATGTAAGGTAGCCCTGGTGCCCTTTGAGTGGGGAGGGGTGGTCGGTAAACTGAAGGTCGCAGTGAGAACCTCCCAGCCCGTCGACTGTCTCCTGGGGAACGACCTGGAAAGTTCCCCCTGGAGACAAGTCGAGCGCAAGACCCACCTAGGGATGATGGGCCTCCCTGAGTGGGTGTGCGCCACCACTCGTCGATCCATGGCAGCTCCACTGACCCCCCCTGAGGGAAGTCGATGACGCCCCGACCCCTGAGGATAGGATGGTCCCGGCCGAGGGTCCCCACATCCCCCCACCAGAAGAGTCGATCGCCAGTGACGAACCCCCGCCTTACGACTCCACCCAAGTCACTGAGTTAGGCGATCTGCCCGAATTAGCCCAGTGGCGCCACGAGGGGGGCCCCTCCCGAGAGGAGTTCTGCCGAGAGCAGGCTACCTGTCCCTCCCTGGTCGGGCCCCGGCAACAGGCAGAGGCCCAGGCCGCAGGCGACCAAACGGGGATGCACCGGGTGTATTGGGAGAATGACCTTTTGTACAGCGAACAGAAGTCGGTGGAGCTAGGGTCCGGCCGGGTGCTGGTGGTACCCCTACGCTTCCGAAACCTCCTCCTGGGCTTGGCCCACGACGTTCCCCTCGCAGGCCACTTGGGCCAGGACAAAACATACAGTCGCCTCGTGACTCACTTCTACTGGCCCAGAATGAAAGCAGATGTAGAAGCCCACTGCAAGTCCTGTCCCACGTGCCAGGCCAGTGGGAAGAGCGGAGGGAAGCGCAAGGCTCCCCTCCAACCCTTCCCTGTCATCAGTACCCCTTTTGAGCGGGTCGGGATCGACATTGTAGGACCTCTGGACCCCCCAACTTCCCAAGGGCATCGGTTCATCCTCGTCCTGGTGGACCATGCCACCCGTTACCCGGAGGCCATCCCCCTGCGCACCGTCACAGCCCCCGTGGTGGGCCGGGCGTTGATGGGGATCTTCTCCCGCATGGGTTTTCCCCGCGAGGTCGTGAGCGATCGCGGTACCAACTTTATCTCCCGATACATGAGGTCCTTATGGCAACAGTGCGGGGTGTCCTATAAGTTCACCACCCCGTACCACCCCCAAGGAAACGGCCTGGTAGAGCGGTTTAACCGGACTCTGAAGGGGATAATCGCAGGCCTGGAAGAGCCCCTCCGGCGTAAGTGGGACATCCTGCTCCCCTGCCTCCTATTCGCATACCGAGAAGTTCCCCAGAAATCCTTGGGTTTCAGCCCCTTTGAGTTACTCTACGGGCACCCCGTCAGGGGGCCCCTCAGCCTGGTCAAGGAAGAGTGGGAGGCGGCGCCCCGAGGCCCCCCCCGAGATGTGTTCCGTTACGTCCTGACCCTCCGAAATCAGACTAGGAGGTTCCGAGAGATGGCAGAGGCCAACCTGGAGGCGAGTCAGGAGGAGATGAAGCGCTGGTACGACCAGAACGCCGCGCTGGTCGAGTTTCAGCCGGGCCAGCAGGTATGGGTCATGGCCCCCGTTTAACCCTGCGCTCTCCAGGATAAATGGACCGGGCCCTTCAAAGTAGTGGAGCGGAAGAGCCCGGTCACGTACTTGGTAGACGTCCAGTCACCCCGGGACCCCCTCCGGGTCCTCCACGTGAACCGCCTCAAGCCCCACTTTGTGCGAACGGAGCTGAGCCTCCTACTGGCCACTGATGACGGGTCTGAAGAAGAGTCGAATCCTCTCCCTGATCTTCTGTGCACCAAAGAGAAGGACGGCTCCGTAGAGGGAGTGAACCTCTCCCCGTCTCTCACTCCCCAGCAACGTGAGGATTGCAGCCAGCTCCTAGGGCAGTTCCCAGACCTCTTCTCCCTGGTCCCCAAGGTCACCGACTGGTGTGTCCATGATGTGGATACCGGGGACAGCCCGCCAGTGAGACACCGAGCCTACTGAGTCCCTGATCGGGTCTGGTCCTGTATCCAAGCCGAAGTCTCGAAAATGTTGACCCTAGGCGTGATCGAACCCTCAGACAGCCCCTGGGCCAGCCCCGTGGTCCTGGTCCCAAAAGCAGCTGCCCCCGGTGTCGCCCCAGAACTCCGCTTCTGCGTGGACTACCGGGGACTCAATGAAGTCACCCGAGCCGATGCCCACCCCATTCCCCGAGCCGACGAGCTCATTGACCGGCTCGGGGCTGCTCGGTTCCTCAGCACCTTCGATCTCACCTGCGGCTACTGGCAAATTGCGCTCACAGAGGGAGCCAAGGAGCGGTCCGCCTTCTCCACCCCGGATGGGCACTATCGCTTTCGCGTGATGCCCTTCGGGATGAAAAATGCCCCGGCCACCTTCCAGCGACTGGTAAATAGAGTCCTGGCCGGGCTGGAAAAATTCAGCGCTGCATATCTCGACGATATTGCAGTTTTTAGTTCCGAATGGAGTGAGCATCTCCAGCACCTCCGGAGGGTGCTAACCGCCCTACGCCAGGCAGGCCTCACCGTTAAAGCCAGCAAATGCCAGATTGGGCAAGGTTCGGTAACCTACCTGGGGCACCAGGTCGGAAGCGGGCAGGTCGCCCCTCTACAGCCCAAAATCGACGCCATCCTAGCCTGGGAACCCCCCACTACCCAAACAGAGGTCCGAGCCTTTCTGGGCCTCACGGGCTACTACCGGAGATTCATCCGGAATTACGGCAGCCTGGTCGGTCCCCTCACGGGACTCACGTTCAAGAAGCAGCCCAAGAAGGTGCAGTGGTCCCCTGCCTGCCAAGAGGCGTTCAATGCCCTGAAAGCGGCCATGTGTACGGCCCCCGTCCTCCAGGCCCCCGACTACTCCAAAGAGTTTGTGGTACAAACTGATGCCTCCGAGCATGGCATCGGGGCAGTCCTCTCCCAGGTAAATGACCAGGGCCTAGACCAGCCCGTAGCCTTCCTCAGCCGAAGGCTGTTGCCCAGGGAACAGAGATGGAGTACCATCAAGCGCGAGGCGTTCGCCGTAGTCTAGGCCCTCAAGAAACTACGCCCTTACCTGTTCGGCACTGTTGGACCCGGCCTCGTAGACTGGCCCTCCGTGCCCCCGCACCACCGAAACCGGGTACATACAGCCCAAGCCCCCGGCCCCGCCGAACCTCCCCACCAGGACACACGCACCGACCCGGACATCCCCGTCCCTGGCCTCTCCCCTTTCGGCCACCCCGGGCCCGCGTGCCCACTTCATGCACCAAGATGGCCGCCCGGCCCCAGCGCGACCCGGGCATAGAGGCGCCACTCCGGCTGGAGGACATCCCGCTTCCAGGGGATGAGAGAGGGAGGAGCAGTTTCTATCGCACCTCTGAACTCCCCCGGGACGATGGGTTTCGATCGGCCCTCCGGCCTCCCTGAGGGCTGGCTCCACGCCTGCTGGGTGTCTGGGACTCCTCCCGACCCGGCCCTGAAAGAATCAAAAGACTATAGCAGGAAATCCCGACAAGCGACCCCCAGGTGACAAGACCCCTGCCTGCACAGACTCCGGACATCAAAGAGGGGTCGAACTATAACAAGGGGTGCTCTGGGGCTGTCCGGCAGATTCGACGCTGGAACAACGAGAGCCTGCCGACGTGGTCGCGGCTCCTGGAACTGGAACTCACCTGAGCCCTGCTGAGTGACTCGCGGCTCCCTGAAGATCGTAAGACCTCCGAACTTGTACCTGAGCCCTGCTGAGTGACTCGCGGCTCCCTGAAGATCGTAAGACCTCCGAACTTGTACCTGAGCCCTGCTGAGTGACTCGCGGCTCCCTGAAGATCGTAAGACCCCCGAACTTGTACCTGAGCCCTGCTGAGTGACTCGCGGCTCCCTGAAGATCGTAAGACCTCCGAACTTGTACCTGAGCCCGCTGAGTGACTCGCGGCTTCCACAGACTCCACCGGTCCCGCCGGACCCCACGACAACCAGCCTACCCCCCAGCTCGAGGATTGTGAGCTGTGCGCCGGGTACGTCCCTCCTTTGAACCGTTACCAGAGACAGTCCCGCTACCCCCTACCTTTCCGAGACTCTTGAGCCCGTGCTCACCTTGTACATATTTGCAGTGATACCTGTTTGATAAAACTTGTTCTGAGAATACCCAGTGTGGTCCCTCTGTGTCGTGTGGTGCCAGAAGTACGATCCTAGTTGCGAGAGTCCTCCCCCTGGGGAATCTCCCGCCAGTGCCCGGCTACGATACTTTGAGGGTGGGTCTCAGGGTAGTCAGGACCCCCTTTCCGGGCTCCTCTGAGGTCGCCGTCTAACATTGGTGGCAAGCGACGGGATTCGGGCCCATCACCTAGAGATCGTACAGTAAACGACGGACGCACGACCAACAAAAGATGGCAGAAGGAAGCGCCACGAGCTCCGCAGAAACCAACGCCAACAGAGTGTTCCAGGTGGAGCATCTAGAAGAATACACACACAAAGAGCTAAAACAATTTTGCAAAGAACTTAAAATCGCTACCACTGGCCTCAACACTAAGGAAGACTTGCAGAAAGCACTGAAAACTTGGGTGGAGACCGGGGCCTCCCGCCCGGAAGGCACGGGGGAGCGCCCCGACGAAGCCGAACCCCCCCAAAGTGAAAGCAGTAGCAATCAGGTGCGAGGCATCGTACCAGACGGGGGCCTATCCCAGGAAGAGCTCGCGGACAGAGAGAGAAGCCGCAGTCATGAACTCGAGTTAGCCAAACTCAAAATCGAGGGCGAATTGAAGTTAGCGGAGAAGAAGCTAGCAGTAGAGCAAATGCGTGTACAAGGCGAACTGGAAGAAAAGAAGCTCCAACGGGAGCACGAAGGAAGAAAGCTCCAACTGGAGCACGAACGGAGCTTAAAGGAACTCGAGCTCAAGGCCCGAAATGAGGACGGGAGGCCCTCGGGGAACCGAGAGACGGCCCCCCCAGCGGAACAGAAGGTCCACATCCCCAAGGATGTGGTCAAAGAATATTATAAAAACGATGACATTCAGCAATGGTTTCGGGCCTACGAGGTCGCCATGACCTCCCATCGGATTCCACAGAAGGACTGGGGGGCGGGGTTGTGGGGACGGTTTCTGAGCGAAGGAAGGGACACCCTGCTCGACCTACCCCTCTCCCTGCAGACCTCCTACAGCCACATGAAAGAGGCTCTCCTCACAAGATACGGCCTCACCCCAGAAATGTACCGCCAACGGTTCCGGGACTGCAGGAAGATCCCGGGCACCACCTGGGTGGAGTATGTAAACTTTTTTAGTCGGGCCTTCGATGGGTGGGTCAAGGGCAGCCAAGTCACCACCCTTGCCGAACTCACTGACCTCATGTTATGGGAACATCTGGCTGCGAACTGCTTCGTAGAGCTACGTCAACATCTGCTGGATAGCAAGCTCACAGATCCCCGGAAGCTGGCCGTGGAGGCCGACCGCTGGACCAACACCCGGGTCTCCCGGGGCATGGTAGGAGAGTACCCCCGAACCAGTCAGGGACCACCCCGCCAGAGAGGGGGAGGGAACCAGGGAGGGCCGAGGGAGTCCCAGCCTAGCACCCCGAAGACACCACCTCCACCTTTCCCGGCGCCCCCCCCACCAGTAACAGGGCCCCCTGGGAGACGGGGACACCGGGTGACCGTCACATGTTTCCGCTGCCAGAAACCCGGGCACTACGCCAATGACCCAGAGTGCCCCATGGCCACCCAAGTCACCCCTGCGAGACAGATAGCCAACGTGGCCCTAGGGGAGGAGGTTGAGGAAGCCGAGGAGTGGGAACCAGCCGCGATGGCCCTAGTATCCCTGGGAGATAGGGAAATGGTCCCTGGTAGCCTCCTACCGTCCAACACACAGAAATATGGGCAGCTCGTCAAGATCAATGGCCACCAGGTAGAGGCCCTGCGGGACACCGGGGCCAGTATCACCGGTGTCCTCAGGCACCTAGTTCCCGAGGAGCAGATCCTCCCCAATGTCTTTTGCCCCGTGATATCTGCAGACAACAGGGAAAGTATGTGTCAGGTGGCCCTGGTGCCATTTGAGTGGGGAGGGGTGATAGGTAAACTCAAGGTGGCCGTAAGAACCTCCCAGCCGGTCGACTGCCTCTTAGGGAACGACCTGGAGAGTTCTCCCTGGAAGCACGTAGAGCGCAAGGCCCACCTAGGAATGATGGGACTCCCCGAGTGGGTGTGTGCCACCACCCGATCTATGACAGCCCGACTCACTCCCCGGAGAGAAATCGAGAGCACCCCGGTCGAAGTAGCCAGCACCGTCCCCGCCGAGGGTCCTCCCGTTCCCCCATCGGAAGGGTCCGTCGCCAGCGACGAACCCGCACCATCCGACCCCGCCCCGGTCCCCGAGTTGGGGGATCTACCCGAGTTGGCCCATTGGCGCCACGAGGGCGGGCCCACCCGAGAAGAATTTTGCCAGGAACAAGCCACCTGTCCTTCCCTGGTCGGGCTGCGGCGCCAGGCCGAGGGCCAAGCCGCCGGTGACCAGACCAGAATGCACCGAATCGATTGGGAGAATAACGTCCTGTATAGTGAGCAGAAATCAGTGGAGCTGGGATCCGGACGGGTACTGGTGGTACCTCTCCGCTTCCGGGATTTCCTCCTGGGCTTAGCCCACGATGTCCCCCTCGCCGGTCACCTGGGTCAGGACAAGACCTACAGCCGTCTTGTGACCCATTTTTATTGGCCTAAGATGAAAGCAGCGGTAGAGGCCCACTGCAAGTCCTGCCCCACGTGCCAAGCCAGTGGGAAGAGTGGGGGGAAGCGCAAGGCTCCCCTCCAACCCTTCCCGGTCGTCAGTACCCCCTTCGAACGAGTCGGGATCGACATCGTGGGGCCACTGGACCCCCCCACCTCCCAAGGTCACCGTTTCATCTTGGTCCTAGTGGACCACGCCACCCGCTACCCAGAGGCTATTCCCCTACGCACCATTACGGCCCCCGTGGTGGGCCGGGCCCTGATGGGGATCTTCTCCAGGGTGGGTTTCCCTCGCGAGGTCGTGAGCGATCGCGGCACTAATTTTATATCCAGGTATATGACGTCCCTGTGGCAACAATGTGGGGTGTCCTATAAGTTCACCACCCCGTACCATCCCCAAGGGAACGGCCTAGTAGAGAGGTTTAATAGGACTTTGAAAGGGATGATCGCTGGCCTAGAAGAGCCCCTCTGGCGTAAGTGGGACGTCCTGCTCCCCTGCCTCTTGTTCGCTTACCGGGAGGTCCCCCAGAAGTCCTTAGGGTTCAGCCCGTTTGAATTACTCTATGGGCACCCCGTCCGAGGTCCCCTCAGTTTAGTTAAGGAAGGGTGGGAGGCAGCACCCCAGACCACCCCCCGAGATGTGTTCCAATATGTCCTGGCCCTCCGGAACCAGACCAGGAGGTTCCGAGAACTGGCCGAGGCCAACCTGGAGGCGAGTCAAGAAGAAATGAAGCGCTGGTACGACCAGAATGCTACTCTGGTCGAGTTCCAGCCGGGCCAGCAGGTGTGGGTCATGGCCCCCGTGAAGCCTGGCGCTCTCCAGGACCGATGGACTGGGCCCTACAAAGTGGTCGAGAAAAAGAGCCAAGTCACCTACTTGGTGGACGTCCAGTCGCCTCGGGATCCCCTCCGGGTCCTGCACGTGAACCGCCTCAAGCCTCACTTCCAGCGGACAGAACTGAGCCTCCTGCTGGCCACCGATGACGGGGCCGAAGATGAGTCGGATCCCCTCCCGGACCTCCTGTGTATCAAGGAGCAGGATGGCTCCGTGGAAGGAGTGAACCTCTCCCCAGCCCTCACTGCCCAGCAACAAGCGGACTGCCGCCAGCTCCTAAGACAATTTTCTGACCTCTTCTCCCTGACCCCCCGGGTCACCAACTGGTGTGTTCATGATGTGGACACCGGGGACAGCCCGCCGGTGAGACACCGAGCCTACCGCGTTCCTGACCGGGTCCGGTCCTGCATTCAAGCGGAAGTCTCGAAGATGTTGACCCTGGGGGTGATTGAGCCCTCCGACAGTCCCTGGGCCAGCCCCGTGGTCCTGGTCCCGAAGGCAGCGGCCCCCGGTGTCGCCCCCGAGCTCCGATTCTGCGTGGACTACCGGGGGCTCAATGACGTTACCCGAGCCGATGCCCACCCCATTCCACGAGCCGACGAACTCATTGACCGACTAGGGGCAGCCCGGTTCCTCAGCACATTCGACCTCACCTGCGGATACTGGCAGATTGCGCTCACCGAAGGGGCCAAAGAGCGGTCCGCTTTCTCCACCCCCGATGGGCACTATCGCTTCCGCGTAATGCCCTTCGGGATGAAAAATGCCCCGGCCACTTTCCAGCGACTGGTGAATAGAGTCCTGGCCGGGCTAGAACAGTTCAGCGCGGCATACCTGGACGACATCGCTGTCTTCAGTTCAGAGTGGAGTGAGCACCTCCAGCACCTCCGAAGGGTGCTAATCGCCCTGCGCCAGGCAGGCCTCACAGTAAAAGCCAGCAAGTGCCAGATCGGGCAAGGATCCGTGGTCTACTTGGGGCACCAGGTCGGGAGTGGCCAGGTCGCCCCGCTACAGCCAAAGATCGACGCCATCCTGGCCTGGGAACCACCCATCACCCAGACGGAGGTCCGAGCCTTTCTGGGACTCACGGGCTACTACCGAAGATTCATTCGGGGGTATGGCAGCCTTGTCGTCCCTCTCACAGAACTCACGTCTAAAAAACAGCCAAAGAAAGTGCAGTGGACGGCTGCCTGCCAGGAAGCTTTCGATGCCCTAAAAAGGGCCATGTGTACTGCCCCCGTCCTCCAGGCTCCCGACTACGCCAAGGAGTTCATAGTCCAAACCGATGCCTCCGAGCATGGCATTGGGGCCGTCCTGTCCCAAGTAAATGACCAAGGCCTAGACCAGCCCGTCGCCTTCCTCAGTCGGCGGCTGTTGCCCCGAGAACAAAGATGAAGCACCATAGAGCGCGAAGCCTTTGCCGTGGTCTGGGCACTCAAAAAGCTACGACCCTACCTGTTTGGCACCCATTTCAGAGTCCAAACTGACCATCGGCCCTTACGTTGGCTCATGCAGATGCGAGGAGAAAACCCCAAGCTACTGCGGTGGTCAATCTCCCTCCAGGGGATGGATTTCACCGTGGAACACCGCCCTGGTACGGACCACGCCAATGCTGACGGCCTCTCCCGGTTCTTCCGCCTCAGCAAAGAGAACCCCCCAAGCTGATGGGCAGTTCTCTCCGGCTTTCAGCTGGGGGGGACGCGTGTTGGACCCGGCCTCGTAGAATGGCCCTCCGTGCCCCCGCACCACCGAAACCGGGTACATACAGCCCAAGCCCCCGGCCCCGCCGAACCTCCCCACCAGGACACACGCACCGACCCGGACATCCCCGTCCCTGGCCTCTCCCCTTTCGGCCACCCCGGGCCCGCGTGCCCACTTCATGCACCAAGATGGCCGCCCGGCTCCAGCGCGACCCGGGCATAGAGGCGCCACTCCGGCTGGAGGACATCCCGCTTCCAGGGGATGAGAGAGGGAGGAGCAGTTTCTATCGCACCTCTGAACTCCCCCGGGACGATGGGTTTCGATCGGCCCTCCGGCCTCCCTGAGGGCTGGCTCCACGCCTGCTGGGTGTCTGGGACTCCTCCCGACCCGGCCCTGAAAGAATCAAAAGACTATAGCAGGAAATCCCGACAAGCGACCCCCAGGTGACAAGACCCCTGCCTGCACAGACTCCGGACATCAAAGAGGGGTCGAACTATAACAAGGGGGGCTCTGGGGCTGTCCGGCAGATTCGACGCTGGAACAACGAGAGCCTGCCGACGTGGTCGCGGCTCCTGGAACTGGAACTCACCTGAGCCCTGCTGAGTGACTCGCGGCTCCCTGAAGATCGTAAGACCTCCGAACTTGTACCTGAGCCCTGCTGAGTGACTCGCGGCTCCCTGAAGATCGTAAGACCTCCGAACTTGTACCTGAGCCCTGCTGAGTGACTCGCGGCTCCCTGAAGATCGTAAGACCCCCGAACTTGTACCTGAGCCCTGCTGAGTGACTCGCGGCTCCCTGAAGATCGTAAGACCTCCGAACTTGTACCTGAGCCCGCTGAGTGACTCGCGGCTTCCACAGACTCCACCGGTCCCGCCGGACCCCACGACAACCAGCCTACCCCCCAGCTCGAGGATTGTGAGCTGTGCGCCGGGTACGTCCCTCCTTTGAACCGTTACCAGAGACAGTCCCGCTACCCCCTACCTTTCCGAGACTCTTGAGCCCGTGCTCACCTTGTACATATTTGCAGTGATACCTGTTTGATAAAACTTGTTCTGAGAATACCCAGTGTGGTCCCTCTGTGTCGTGTGGTGCCAGAAGTACGATCCTAGTTGCGAGAGTCCTCCCCCTGGGGAATCTCCCGCCAGTGCCCGGCTACGATACTTTGAGGGTGGGTCTCAGGGTAGTCAGGACCCCCTTTCCGGGCTCCTCTGAGGTCGCCGTCTAACAGGCACCCATTTCAGGGTCCAAACCGACCATCGCCCCTTGCGATGGCTCATGCAGATGCGAGGAGAAAACCTCAAGCTTCTGCGTTGGTCAATCTCCCTCCAGGGGATGGATTTCACCGTGGAACATCGCCCTGGTACGGACCACGCCAACGCCGATGGCCTCTCCCGGTTCTTCCGCCTCAGCGAAGAGAACCCCCAAGAAGATGGGTAGTTCTCTCCGGCTTTCAGCTGGGGGGGGACGCGTGTTAGACCCGGCCCTCGTAACATAGCCAGACCTGACCCCTGCACCTCACACCAGCCCCGAGCCCATGGCCTATCCGATCCTTCCCACCAGAACACACACCCCCGACCCGGGCTTCCCCGTCCGTGGCCTTCCTCCTTTGGCCACACCGGGCCCGCGTGCCCACTTCATGCACCAAGATGGCCGCCCGGCCCCAGCGCAACCCTGGCCTATAGGCGCCACTCCGGCTGGAGGACATCGCGCTTCCCTTGGGATGAGAAAGGGAGGAGCAGTTTCCATCACACCTCTGCGCTTCCCTGGGAAGGTGAGTTTCGATCGACCCGCCGGCCTCCCCGAGAGCTGGCTCCACGCCTGCTGGGTGTCTGGGACTCCTCCCGACCCGGCCCTGAAAGGATCAAAGGACAATGGCAGGAGACCTCCGAACTTGTGCTTGAACCCTGCTGAGTGACTCGCGGCTCCCTGAAGATCGTAAGACCTCCGAACTTGTGCTTGAGCCCTGCTGAGTGACTCGCGGCTCCCTGAAGATCTTAAGACCTCCGAACTTGTGCTTGAGCCCTGCTGAGTGACTCGCGGCTCCCCGAAGATCGTAAGACCTCCGAACTTGTACTCGAGCCTGCTGAGTGACTCGCAGCTCCCACAGACTCTCTTGGTCCCGCCGGGCCCCACGACGACAAGCGTATCCCCCAGCTTGAGGATTGTGAGCCTGTGCGCCGGGTACGCTCCTGCATTTGATTCCTATCCCCAAAGACTGTCCCGCTACCTCCTAACCCCCCTCCAAGACTTTGTGAGCCCGCGCTCTACTTGTATATATCGTGCCTTGCTGATCATAAAGATCCTGCCACTCCGATCTGATAAAGATTTGCTCTTAAGAACTCCTCGTGTGGTGTGTCTCTGTCGTGTGGTGCCGAGTGTACGATCCTAGATACGAGGTTCCTCCCCCGAGGAGTCTCCCGCCAGTGCCCGGCTACGATACCTCGAGGGTGGGTCTCAGGGCAGTCAGGGCCCCCTCCGGGCCCCTCTGAGGTCGCCTTCTAACAACACACAACCGCACACCCAACACAACCACATGCACAACCACACACAGAACTACAATAACACAACCACACACAACCATCACACACAACCACACACACACACCCCACCACATCCATACAGAACCACAAACACACACAGCCATACACACCATCACACACACCCACACACCACACCCAACCACAACCAACCACAACCCCACCCACAACTGCACACAACCACACACCACACACATGCACACAACCACACACCCAACCGCACACCCACAGCTGTACCCACAACTGCACCACAACAGCACCCACTACACACACAACCACACACCTCACACACACAACCACACCCGCACCCAACCCAACCCCACCTGCACCCAACCACACCCGCACACAACCACAACCACACAAATACAACCACAACCACACACACACACAACCCCACACACAACCCCACACACAACCGCATCCGCACCCATAACCGCACACCACAGCCACACACACCACACCCACACCACACCCAACCACACACGTCACCCGCACACACAACCCCACACATACAACCACACACAACATACAACCACACACAACCACATACACAACCACACACAACCACAATAACACACAACCACACCCACAACCACACACACAACCACAACCAAACACACACTCAACCACACACACAACTACAATAACACAACCACGTGCACAACTACAATAACACAACCACGCGCACAACCACACACAACCAAAATCACACAACCAACCACACACACAACCACGCACACAAAACCACAACCACACCCAACCCCACACACAACCACACACACACACAACCACACACACAACCACCCACACACAACCACACACCCAACCAACCACAACCATACACACACACAACCACACTCCAAACCACACACACAACCGCATACCCAACTGCACACACAACACAACACATGCACAACCACATGCACAACTACAATAACACAACCACACACAACCACACACACACAACCATCACACACAACCACACACACACACCACATCCATACAGAACCACAGCCACACATACCACCACACACCCACACACCACACCCAACCACAACCAACCACAACCACACCGACCCACAACTGCACACAACCACACACGCACACAACCACACACAACCGCACACCCACAGCTGTACCCGCAACCACAACTGCACCCACTACACACACAACCTCACACACCACACACAGCCACACTTGTACCCAACCACACCCGCACCAAACCACACACGCACCAATCCACACCAGCACCCATCCACACCAGCACCCATCCACATCTGCACCCATCCACATCTGCACCCATCCACATCTGCACCCATCCACATCTGCACCCATCCACATCCGCACCCAACCACACCCGCACCCAACCACTCCCGCACCCAACCACACCCGTACCCAACCACACCCACACACAACTGCACCCACAACCACACAACCACAACCGCACCCAACCACCCGCACAACCACATCTGCAATCGCACCCATAACCGCACTGTTGGACAGGCCACATGAAGGGCTCGCTCCCTCCCCGCATGACACGGCCCAAGCCCCGGACTCCTAGGTGTTACCCACAAGAGGAACCCGCACCCCGTCTCCCGACGGAACTCCTGCCCCCGGACATCCATGTATCATGGGGCCGAACCCCTCCCGGCTCCCCCGGCCGGATCAGCCGCCATCTTGGACACTGCGCCACGAGGCCGCGTGGCCTCAGCTCGACCCTAACCCTGGGCCTGGCCCGGCCCCGACAGCCCGGCACCACCATCCACCCAGGAGGTGAACGGACCACTTGGCAGGTCAATGGGAGAACGAAGGGTCGATGGCTCTCCCCCGCCAGGTGCCGATCGCCCCCCAGCTCCCCCGGGCGCTGGCTCCACCCCCTGCTGGGTGTCTGGACTCCCTCATCCCGGACCCCCCGACCTCCAAGTGCGAGGGTCCGGACATCAAAGGGCGCCAGACCTATAACTAGGGCAGCTCCAGAGCAGGAAGGCAGTTGTATCCTGGAGTCGAGAGACACCGAGAAGAACTCAGCCTTGACGGACTACTGGCGCTGCCGTAGCCCTGCCTTGTGAATTATCGTCCTGCCTGCTGGCGCTGCCGTGGCCTTCTGCATCATCCATCCTCGTCGGGACCTGCTGGCGCTGCCGCGGACCGTTGTAACGACCACCTTCATCGGGACCTGCTGGCGCTGCCGCGGACCGTTGTAACGACCACCCTCATCGGGACCTGCTGGCGCTGCCGCGGACCGTGTAACGACCACCTTCATCGGGACCGGCTGGCGCTGCCGCGGACCGTTGTAACGACCACCTTCATCGGGACCTGCTGGCGCTGCCGCGGACCGTGTAACGACCACCTTCACCGGGACCTGCTGGCGCTGCCGCGGCCCGTCCCAGCTAGAACACCGAGCTCGAGGATTGTGAGCTACCCACCATACCATCTCAGCTACCAGATTGGTAACCAGACTGTCCCGCTACCCCCTTTTCCCAAACCAAGAGACTAGAATCGAGGGGACCCCTGAGTCCAGACCTCCTTGTACCATTTCATCGTACCTCAAGAAATCGCCTATAAAGAACGTTAAATCCTATCCTTGTGTGGTGTGTATCTGTGGGGGGGAAGTTACTCATCTGTACGATTGCTGGAGACGGCTCTCCCCGGAGACCTCTCCCCTCGTCCTCGGCCGACCCTCCCGGTCCGTCTAACATTGGTGGCCAGCGGCGCGATCCGAATCAACGCGTAATCGTACAGAGAGTAGCTCACCCCACGACAAAACCACGATGTCAACCAAAGAGAGCGGATCCACCGAGAAATTCCAGATGGATAAATTGGAAGAGTACAGCCATCGTGAACTGAAACAATTCTGCATGGAACTAGGCATTGCTACCACCGGCCTGAGTACCAAAGACGATTTTAAGCACGCCATTGAGTCGTGGGCAGAAACCGGGGTCGCCGGATCCCCAGACCAAAACGGTGCAGCTTCGGAGAGGAACGCCACGGCTCCCGAGGAGCGAGGAACGGGCCTCTCGCAGGAAGAGATCCAAGAAAGAGAAAAAAACAGATTACATGAGTTGGAAATGGCACGACTCAAAATGGACGGTGAACTAAAATTAGCCGAGCAAAAACTGAACCTAGAACATCTGCGGCTCCGAGAAGAACGGGAAGAAAAACAGAGGCAGAGAGAGCTCGAAGAAAAAAGACTAACATTCGAACACGAGCGCAAACTGGCGGAAATAGAACTACGGAAGCAGAACAAAGAACCGGAGGTGCCCGAGCGACCGCGCACCCCGGGAGCGACAGAAAAGAAAGTCCACATCCCCAAGGATGTTGTCCGAGAGTATGTCCGAGAGGACGACATACAACAGTGGTTCAAGGCCTACGAGATCGCCATGACCTCCCACCGGATCGATCGGAGTGACTGGGGAGCCGGCCTATGGGGGAGGTTCGTCAACGAAGGCCGCGATGCCCTACTGCAGCTCCCAGACCATCAGATGTCATCCTCACACTCGAAATGTACCACCAGAGGTTTCGGGACTGCACCCGGATCCCGGGTACAACGTGGGTGGAATATGTCAACTATTTCAGCCGAGCCTTCGAGGGTTGGATCAAGGGAAGCCACGTAACGACCTACGAGCAACTTTTTAACCTCATGGTGTGGGAGCACCTGTCTAACAACTGCTTCGTCGAGCTCAGGCAGCACCTCCTCGACAGTAAATTGACTGACCCACGGCAACTCGCCGCCGAAGCTGACCGGTGGGAAAGCACCCGAGTGGGCCGGAGAGGGCCACACGAGCAAAACCGGAACAACCAAGGTCAGCACCGTCCCCGAGGAGGAGGAGGAGGCCAGGGGCGAGGGAGAGACACCGTCCCGGCCACTCCCGCTGCCAGCACCCCGCCCCCGGCCGGCCGGGGCAACCCCCCGATGCGCCCGGGGTTCCGAGCCAATGTCACGTGTCACCGATGCCAGCGAGTCGGCCACTACGCCAATGACCCGAACTGCCCGCAGAACCAAACGCCAAAACCCCGCCAGGTAGCTGCCGCCGCCCTGGGGGGAGAACAAATCTCCGAGGAACAAGAAGAATATGAGCAGGCACAACAAGAGTGGGAACCGGCCGCCATGGTTCTAGCGTGCCTAGGGGGAGAAGACATGGTCCCGCGGGCTCCCCTACCCGCCAACACCAGAAAATATAGCCAGTGGGTGAACATTAATGGGCGCCGGGCCGAAGCCCTACGCGACACAGGGGCCAGTGTGACGGCCGTCCGCTGTCACCTGGTAAAACCAGAGCAGATCCTGCCGAACATTCTCTGCCCCGTCCGCTCAGCCGACAATTCCGAGAGTCTATGTCGGATGGCCTGCGTCCCCTTCGAATGGGGAGGGGTCTCCGGCATGTTGAAGGTAACGGTCCGGGATGATGCCCCCGTGGACTGTCTCCTGGGGAATGATCTTGAGAGTTCCCCGTGGGCCGCCGTCGAAAGAAGAGAGCACCTGGGGATGCTGGGCCTCCCGGACTGGGCGTGCGTAACCACCCGGTCCATGGCCGCCCGTGCCATCCCCCGACCAGAAGAACCAGAATGGCCTGCACCTCCTCCCCCGATCGCTCCAGTAGAGGACACCGACTATACCGACCCCCAGAGCCAACCCCCGCAGGGGTGGCCCAGCCCCAGGACCTTCCCGGCCTGGCTCAGTGGCGTCAAGAAGGGGGGCCCACCCAGGAACAGTTCCGCCAGGAGCAGAAGACCTGTCCCTCCCTCGAGGGACTCTGCCAGCAAGCCATCGCCCAGAGCGCCGGGGACTCCACCGGAGCCCATTGGGTCTATTGGGATAACGACCTGTTATACAGTGAACAGAGAATCGCGGAGTTAGGGGCCAGTCGAGTGCTGGTGGTGCCCCTCCGTTTCAGAGACTTCCTGCTAAATTTGGCCCACGATGTCCCTCTGGCGGGACACCTGGGCCAGGACAAAACCTACAGTCGCCTGGTGACCCACTTTTTCTGGCCGAGGATGCGAAACGACGTCCTCAACCACTGCCGGTCCTGCCCCACGTGCCAGGCCAGCGGGAAGAGCGGCCGCAAGCTCAAAGCACCTCTGCAACCCTTCCCAGTTGTCACCACCCCGTTCGAGAGGGTGGGAATAGACATTGTGGGGCCCCTGGACCCCCGCACAGCACAAGGACATCGGTTCATCCTGGTACTGGTGGACCACGCCACCCACTACCCCGAGGCTGTGCCCCTGCGAACTGTAACAGCTCCGGTGGTCGGCCGGGCCTTAATGGGGATCTTCTCCCGGGTGGGCTTCCCCCGAGAAGTCGTCAGCGACCGAGGCACAAACTTTATCTCGAAATATATGAAGTCCCTCTGGCAACAGTGCGGGGTCACCTACCGATTCATGACCCCCTATCATCCTCAAGGAAACGGACTAGTTGAGCGATTCAACCGCACGCGCAAGGGAATGATTGGGGGATTGGAAGAGCCCCTCCGTCGCCAGTGGGATGTACTACTTCCGTGCCTCCTCTTCGCCTATCGAGAAGTTCCCCAGAAGTCCCTCGGTTTTAGCCCCTTCGAACTGTTGTACGGGCACCCTGTGCGAGGGCCCCTCAGCCTAGTCAAAGAAGGTTGGGAGATGGCCCCCCTAAAGACCCCTCCAGACGTCTTCAAGTACCTCCTGGCACTACGCAATCAGACCCGGCGATTCAGGGAAATGGCAAAAGCGAATCTTGAGGCCAGTCAGGAGGACATGAAAAAATGGTACGATCAAAATGCCTCCTCCGTCGAATTCGAACCTGGTCAACAAGTGTGGGTGATGTCCCCCACCGAACCATGTGCCTTGCAGGACAAGTGGACGGGGCCCTTCAAAGTGGTCAAACGCAAGAGCCCCGTCACCTATCTCATCGATATGGAGTCTCCCCGGAACCCCCTCCGGGTCCTCCACACCAACAGACTCAAACCCCACTTTGTGCGCTCGGAACTCAGCCTCCTGATGGCTACAGACAGTGGGGCGGAAGAAGACTCCGAGCCTCTCCCTGATCTCCTGAAGACTCAGGAGAAAGACGGTTCCGTGGACGGGGTCCGGCTCTCCGATGCCCTCACCCCAGAGCAACGCCAAAGCTGCCGGAACCTCCTACTGCAGTTTGCTACTCTGTTTTCCCTCACCCCAGGGGTCACCCCCTGGTGCTTGCACGACGTGGACACGGGGGACAGTCCCCCTATCAGACACCGGGCATACCGCGTACCAGATCGGGTGCGGGCCTGCATCCAAGAGGAAGTGTTCAAGATGCTCACGCTCGGGGTCATCGAGCCCTCGGACAGCCCCTGGGCCAGCCCGGTCGTGCTGGTCCCCAAAGCCGCTGCCCCCGGCACCACTCCTGAACTCCGATTCTGCGTCGACTATCGGGGCTTGAATGCTGTCACCAGGACCGACGCTCATCCCATCCCCCGAGCGGATGAATTGATCGACCGCATGGGGGCTGCCCGCTACCTCAGCATCTTCGACCTGACAGCGGGCTACTGGCAGATCGGTCTCACACCCCGAGCCCAAGAACGGTCCGCCTTTTCTACTCCCGATGGCCACTACCACTTCAAGGTCATGCCCTTCGGCATGAAGAATGCCCCAGCTACTTTTCAGCGACTAGTGAACCAGGTCTTGGCGGGGCTCGAAGAGTTCAGCGCCGCCTACCTGGACGATATCGCTGTGTACAGCCACCACTGGTCCGACCACCTCCACCACCTCCGAGAGGTCCTGCAAGCCCTCCAGCGGGCCGGCCTCACAATCAAGGCCGGCAAGTGCCAAATTGGTCAGGGGTCCGTGACCTACCTCGGACACCAGGTGGGAAGCAGTCTGGTGGCCCTTCTGCAACTCAAAATCGCTACCATCCAGTCCTGGCAACCCCCAGTCACGCAGACCGAGGTCCGAGCCTTCTTGGGACTCACCGGCTACTACCGGCGGTTCGTGAGGGACTATGGCAGCATTGTGGGGCCCCTCACGGGTCTCACGTCCAAAAACCAACCGAAGAAGATTAACTGGACCCCCGACTGTCAAGCGGCCTTCGAGAAGCTGAAAGCCGCCCTGTGCACCGCCCCTGTGCTCCAGGCCCCCCGATTACAGTCGGGAATTCATTGTACAAACGGACGCCTCCGACCACGGCATCGGGGCGGTTCTCTCCCAGCTGAACCCCGAGGGTCTTGACCAGCCGGTGGCCTTCATCAGCAGACGCCTCCTGGCCCGAGAACAGCGCTGGAGCACAATCGAGAGGGAGGCCTTCGCAGTGGTGTGGGCCCTCAAAAAGCTCCGGCCCTATCTCTTCGGTACCCGCTTCCGGGTGCAAACCGATCATCGACCCCTGCAGTGGCTAATGCAGATGCGGGGGGAAAACCCAAAACTATTGCGCTGGTCCATCTCCCTGCAGGGGATGGACTTCACTGTGGAACATCGACCGGGCCAAGACCACGCCAACGCAGATGGCCTGTCACGCTTTTTCCGCCTCGACGAGGAGAGTCCCCAAGAGGATGGGTGACTCTCCCCACCTTCAGCTGGGGGGGACGCATGTTGGACAGGCCACATGAAGGGCTCGCTCCCTCCCCGCATGACACGGCCCAAGCCCCGGACTCCTAGGTGTTACCCACAAGAGCAACCCGCACCCCGTCTCCCGACGGAACTCCTGCCCCCGGACATCCATGTATCATGGGGCCGAACCCCTCCCGGCTCCCCCGGCCGGATCAGCCGCCATCTTGGACACTGCACCACGAGGTCGCGTGGCCTCAGCTCGACCCTAACCCTGGGCCTGGCCCGGCCCCGACAGCCCGGCACCACCATCCACCCAGGAGGTGAACGGACCACTTGGCAGGTCAATGGGAGAACGAAGGGTCGATGGCTCTCCCCCGCCAGGTGCCGATCGCCCCCCAGCTCCCCCGGGCGCTGGCTCCACCCCCTGCTGGGTGTCTGGACTCCCTCATCCCGGACCCCCCGACCTCCAAGTGCGAGGGTCCGGACATCAAAGGGCGCCAGACCTATAACTAGGGCAGCTCCAGAGCAGGAAGGCAGTTGTATCCTGGAGTCGAGAGACACCGAGAAGAACTCAGCCTTGACGGACTACTGGCGCTGCCGTAGCCCTGCCTTGTGAATTATCGTCCTGCCTGCTGGCGCTGCCGCGGCCTTCTGCATCATCCATCCTCGTCGGGACCTGCTGGCGCTGCCGCGGACCATTGTAACGACCACCTTCATCGGGACCTGCTGGCGCTGCCGCGGACCGTTGTAACGACCCCCCTCATCGGGACCTGCTGGCGCTGCCGCGGACCGTGTAACGACCACCTTCATCGGGACCGGCTGGCGCTGCCGCGGACCGTTGTAACGACCACCTTCATCAGGACCTGGTGGCGCTGCCGCGGACCGTGTAATGACCACCTTCACCGGGACCTGCTGGCGCTGCCGCGGCCCGTCCCAGCTAGAACACCGAGCTCGAGGATTGTGAGCTACCCACCATACCATCTCAGCTACCAGATTGGTAACCAGACTGTCCCGCTACCCCCTTTTCCCAAACCAAGAGACTAGAATCGAGGGGACCCCTGAGTCCAGACCTCCTTGTACCATTTCATCGTACCTCAAGAAATCGCCTATAAAGAACATTAAATCCTATCCTTGTGTGGTGTGTATCTGTGGGGGGGAAGTTACTCATCTGTACGATCGCTGGAGACGGCTCTCCCCGGAGACCTCTCCCCTCGTCCTCGGCCGACCCTCCCGGTCCGTCTAACACGCACCTACACACCACAATCATACACAGCCACACACACCACACCCACACCACACCCAACCACACACACAACCTCACCCGCACCCACAACCACACAACCACACAAATACAACCCCACACATACAACCACACACAACCACATACACAACCACACACAACCACAATAACACACAACCACACACATACAACCACACACATGCAACCACACATACAACCACACACACACAACCACACACAACCACAACCATATCCAGCCCCACACCCAACCCCACACTCGCAACCACACCCACAACTACACACACAGCCACACACACACCACAACCACACCCACACCACACCCAACCACACACACAACCTCACCCGCACCCACAACCACATAAATACAACCCTACAAATACAACCCCACACACCCTACACACAACCCCACAAATACCACACACAACCACACACAACCACGCGCATAACCACATACACAACCACACACACAACCACCCACACAGAACCACAACCATACACAACTGCACACGCACACCCAACCGCACAACCACACACACAACCACACTCCCAACCACACACACAACCGCACACACCCAACACAACGACATGCACAACCACACACACAACCACACACACAACTACAATAACACAACCACACACAACCATCACACACAACCACACACACACCCCACCACATCCATACAGAACCACAACCACACAGAGCCACACACACCATCACACACCCACACACCACACCCAACCACAACCAACCACAACCCCACCCACCCATAACTGCACACAACCACACACCACACACAACCACACACATGCACACAACCACACACCCAACCTCACACCCACAGCTGTACCCACAACTGCACCCACTACACACACAACCACACACAACCTCACACACACAACCACAGCCACACCCGTACCCAACCACACCCACCCACAACCACACACACAACCACATCCACAATCGCACCCGCACCCATAACCGCACACCACAACCACACAGCCACACACGCCACACCCACACCCAACCACACACAACCTCACCCGCACACACAGCCACACAAATACAACCCCACACACAACCCCACACATACAACCACACACACCACATACAACCACATACAACCACATACACATCCACACACAACCACAATAACACACAACCACGCCCACACCCACAATCACAACCACAACCAAACACACACACAACCACACACACAACTACAATAACACAACCATGCACACAACCACACACAAATACACAACCAAAATCACACAACCAACCACACACACAACCACACACACAGAACCTCAACCACACCCAACCCCACACAACCACACACACAACCACACACACACACAACCACCCACACACAACCACACACACAACCACACACCCAACCAACCACAACCATACACACACACAACCGCACACCCAACACAACCACATGCATAACCACACACACAACTACAATAACACAACCACGCACAACCACACACACACACAACCACACACACACAACCACACACACACACAACCATCACACACAACCATACACACACACCACCACATCCATACAGAACCACAACCACTCACAGCCACACATACCACCACACACAGCCACACCTGCACCCAACCACACCCGCACCAAACCGCACCCAACCACACCCACACCCAACCACACCCGCACCCAACCACACCCGCACCCAACCACACCCGCACACAATACAACCACACACATACAACCACACACATACAACCCCACACACAACCCCACACAACCTCATACAACCACATACAACCACATACACAACCACACACAACCACAATAACACAACCATACACACATACCACAACACACATACAACCACACACACAACCACACACAATCACACACAGAACCACAACCACACACAACCACACCCAACCCCACACTCGCAATCACACCCACAACCGCACACCACAACCACACACACCCACACACACAGCCACACACACACCACACACAACCTCACCCGCACCCACAACCACACAAATACAACCACACAAATACAACCCCACACACAACCCCACAAATACCACACACACAACCACACACACAAGTACAATAACACAACCACACAGACAACCACGCGCACAACCACACACAACCACAACCAAACTCACACAACCAAACACACACACACAACCACACAAATACAACCACACAAATACAACCCCACGCAAATAACACCCCACAAATACCACACACACAACCACACACACAACTACAATAACAACCACACACACAACCACAACCAAACTCACATAACCAAACACACACACAACCACACACATAACCACACACCCAACCAACCACAACCACAAACAACTGCACCTGCACACCCAACCGCACTCCGAACCACACACTCCCAACCACACACTCCCAACCACACACACAACCTCACACCCAACCGCACACCCAACTGCACACCCAACCGTGCACACAACTGCACACACAACCACACCCACAACCACGCGCACAACCACACACTCAACCACAACCATACACAACTGCACACGCACATCGATAACCGCACACCCAACCGCACAACCACACACACAACCGCACTCTCAACCACACACACAGCCGCACACCCAACCGCACACCCAACTGCACACCCAACCGCACACCAACACACACAACCACACACACAACTACAATAACACAACCACACACAACCATCACACACAACCACACACCCCACCACATCCATACAGAACCACAACCACAAACAGCCACCCACACACCATCACACACACCCACACACCACACCCAACCACAACCAACCACAACCCCACCCACAACTGCACACAACCACACAAAACCACACACATGCACACATCCACACACCCAACCGCACACCCACAGCTGTACCCACGAACGCACCACAAATGCACCCACTACACACACAACCACACACAACCTCACACACAACCACACCCAACCACACCCGCACCCAACCACACCCGCAACCAACCACATCCACCCACAACCACACCACCATACAAATACAACCACACAACCACACACACACACAACCCCACACACAACCACACACACAACCGCATCCGCAATCGCACCCACACCCCCACACACAACCTCACACACAACCACACCCGCACCCAACCACATCCACCCACAACCACACCACCATACAAATACAACCACACACAACCACACACACATACAACCCCACACACAACCACACACACAACTGCATCCACAATCGCACCCGCACCCCCACCCATAACCGCACACCACAACCACACAGCCACACACACCACACCCACACCACACCCAACCACACATGTCACCTGCACACACAACCACACAAATACAACCCCACACACAACCCCACACATACAACCACACACCACATACAACCACACACAACCACTTACAACCACATACACAACCACACACCACACACACAACCACAACCAAACACACACACAACCACACACAACTACAATAACACAACCACGCACACAACCACGCGCACAACCACTCACAAACACAATCAAAATCACACAACCAACCACACACACAAAACCACAACCACACCCAACCCCACGCAACCACACACAACCACACACACACAACCACACACACACACAACCACACACACACAACCCCACACACAACCACACACGCAACCAACCACAACCATACACACACACAACCGCACTCCCAACCACACACACAACCGCATACCCAATCGCACATCCACCACAACCACATGCACAACCACATGCACAACCACACACAGCTACAATAATACAACCACACACACACACAACCACACACACACCACCACATCCATACAGAACCACAACCACACACAGCCACACATACCACCACACACACCCACACACCACACCCAACCACAACCAACCACAACCACACCCACCCAAAACTGCACACAACCACACACACGCACACAACCACACCCAACCGCACACCCACAGCTGTACCCACAATCGCAACCACAACTGCACCCACTACACACACAACCTCACACACACAACCACACACAGCCACTCCTGCACCCAACCACACCCGCACCAAACCACACCCGCACCCAACCACACCTGCACCCAACCACACCTGCACCCAACCACACCCGCACCCAACCACACCCGCACCCAACCACATCCGCACCCAACCACATCCGCACCCAACCACA
The DNA here is from genome assembly GCF_964204655.1 of Triturus cristatus. Taxonomy (NCBI): domain Eukaryota; kingdom Metazoa; phylum Chordata; class Amphibia; order Caudata; family Salamandridae; genus Triturus; species Triturus cristatus. The sequence goes on from NC_140579.1 coordinate 951,581,347, forward strand.
TCCGCACCCAACCATATCCGCACCCAACCGCACCCACAACCGCACCCACAACCACACACACAACCACACACACACCCACAACCGCACCCAACCACCCACACAACCCCACACACAACCACATCTGCAATCGCACCCATAACTGCACCCGCACACCACAACCACACACAGCCACACACACCACACCCACACCATACCCAACCACACACACAACCTCACCCACACCCACACAACAACACAAATACAACCCCACACATAACCCCACACACAACCCCACACATACAACCACACACAACCACTTACACAACCACAATAACACACAACCACACACACATACCACCACACACATACCACTACACACATACAACCACACACACAACCACACACATACAACCACACACACACACAACCACACACACAACCACACACACAACCACAACCATACCCAACCCCACACCCAACTCCACATTCGCACCCACAACTACACACACAGCCACACACACCACACCACACACACAACCTCACCCGCACCCACAACCACATAAATACAACCACACAAATACAACCCCACACACAACCCCACAAATACCACACACAACCACACACACAACCACGCGCATAACCACACACACACAACCACACACACACACAACCACCCACACTCAACCACACACACAACCACAACCATACACAACTGCACACTGTTAGACCTGGCACCATTGGCGTGAGTCTCCCTTCCTTTTTTCGCTGTGTCTCCTCTGTTTTTGCTGGTTATAGATGCTCTGGGCGCTGTGCCACTGCCATTCAGTGCCACAGCGCGAATGCTCCCTTTGTAAAGATGACACATGAATTGGTACCTCCATGATTGGCTTATTTGGTTTACCTGTTAGTCCCTAGTAGCGTGGCCTGTGTGTGCCCAGGGCTGGTAAACCGAATGCTGCTGGTGGGCCTGCAGCACTGGTTTGTGCCACCCACAGAAGCAGCTTGTAAAGCACGTCTCAGACCTGCCACTGCAGTGTCTGCGTGCAGTCCAGAACTGCCATCTTGGCTGTGAAGTGCACCCACTTCCCAGCCCCTAAACCTTCTCTTGGCATCCTGTAAGCCCCCCTTGTGATAGGGCGCATTGTATGTGTAAGGTAGGACATGCTCTGTTGTATGTAGCATGTCCTAGTAGTGAATTACACCCAATTTCGTTTTTCACTACTGTAAGGCTACCTGTTCTCCATAGGCCAGAATGGGAGGTCTGGGCTATTACATTCTATAGTCCTAACTGACCCACAGAACATGGTAGAAAAACAAATTTAGTATGCCTGAGCTCAGAATATTAAAATACATCTTTTGGTGAAGGTTATTTTTATATTCTGTGTTTGAAACTACCACTTTTAGAGTATAGGTACTTTCTTGCCTAAGCCTTCCAGTTTGCTCTGCTATTATGTGTATTGGCTGTCTGGTTTTGGAGGGACAGGGCAGGCTGAGTCAGACCTGGGATGAATAGAGCGACCTGCCTTGGTGTGAGGGGAGGGGTAGCTCCTGCACTTGAATAGGGCTGTGCCTGGCAAGTTGAATGCTGGCTCCACCTCCCACTGTGCGTCTGAGGCAGACCCCCTCTTTCTGAAAGGAAGGATGCAGCCTGATCAACAAAGTGCTCCAGGGCTGGGCAGAACTGGTTTTGGCTGGGTTCAGAGACTTGGGACCCCTAAGAACAAAGACTTTGGGGGTATAAATATTTGTGCACAAACCCCTACAATTGGTATTGCTCCTGGACAACAAGAAGAAGAACCTCTGTCCGTGTGAGTACAGGAATCTGCAGGAGAAGGACTGTCCTTGTGCTTGTGTGCTGTTTCTGGGACTGGCCTGCAGTTGTTACTACTGGACTCAAGAGAAGAGGAAAGAAACTTGGATTTAACTTTTATTTTAACTACAGCAACTACCCAAGGGCTAGAAGAGAGCTAGCCTCCTGCTGGAGTCTCAGGCACATCAGACTCTACCATCAGCCTCCTGTTTCCTCCCAGCGAGGATTTCTATCGGCAGGTGAGGCTCCTGTGAGTTCCAGGGCCTCTAGTTTACTGTTGAGAAGAGAGCGCTGAAAATCGATGCTAACCCCCGTTAGCGAGCCGCTGCAGCTGGTGAGCGTGAGGAAAATCGCCGCTCCGCTGTCGCCGAGTGCTCGCTAACCACGAACATCGTCGCAGCACCTGTCTGCGGGCCTGAAAACGCCCACTATCCGAAGATCGTCGCAGCACCTGTCTACGGGCCTGAAAACGCCCGCTATCCGAGGATTGTCGCATTGTTTGTTAGCGGGCCCCAAAGCGCTCGCTAACCCCAAATCATCGCATCAAGCTCATCGCAGCGCGGACGCCGAGCGTTCGCCATTTTCCCCGCATCGTATCCAGATCGTCGCTCCCTCGCGGAGCGCTATTTTCTTCAACGCAGCAGAATCGCACACGCAACAGGCTCGGTGCATCATCCTCCCTTCGCGGCAAGGATTTTATCGCATCACCGGCTTAGCGTGAGGAAGTTTGTCGCTTTGTCCTGCCCGCAACCCAGCGCATCATCCTCCCTTGCGGTAAGGATTCAACGCATCGCTGGTTAGCGTGAGGAAATTTCTCGCTACAACTCCTTAGCGACATTTTTGTTGCTTTGCTCCAGGAACCACATACTTTGTGAGTAAAAGGGTCGCAGAGACCCCTGCCTTGAACTAGACATCATTTTGTGCATCCTGAACTATTTTTCCTTGCAGCATTTCTAAAGTAATTATATTTTTATAGTATTGTGGATTTTTTTACTGTTATTGGTCTTGTGATTGTCTATATAAAAATACCTATTTTTCATAACTACTTGAGTGGTGTCCATTTGTAGTGTTCCTCATTATATTACTGTGTATGGTCATAAATGCTTCAAACACTGCCTCTGAGATAAGCCTAGCTGCTCGTGCTACGTTACCACAGGGTTGAGCAGGGGTTGTCAAAGGGTGTAGGCTGCTTACTCTGACTTAGGAAGAAGGGTCACTGTTAGAAATGGGATTTCTGGTTGGCTAGGGCTTGCGCCAAAGCCAGGCAGAAACCACCACTCTAGTCAGGGCTGGGGAGTTACACGCCAAAGATAACCCCTGCTCACCCCCTTGGTAGCTTGGCACGAGCAGTCAGGCTTATCCCGGAGGCGATGTGTAAAGCGTTTGCGCGCGCACCCAGCAACAACACCCAGGGCCCACCACAAAGGAAACTCCACACAAGGTATTATATAAAAATAACCTTTGTATTATACCACAACACATTAGATAAAAACACACACTTTACAATGTGCCAACAGGCACGGGCAGAATTTACAAGGGATTATATGTACAGGGGACAGGGCCACATGGACCACTGTCAGGAATTAGCACTTTGTAGAAATTAGCACATAGGACATAGGAATAAAATTATTGTAGCACAAAATAACATATATGGCACACAACCAGTACTTACTGGTATCAGGTAAGTACCACCTACACAACCCTAACCACCTTAGGAGAATGTCACGCAGGGAACTAGGACCTCACTAGCACCACATGTACTAGGGAGAAAACAACCACCTAAGTATCACAATACCTATAGGGGTAAACGCACATTACACATGATGCATCACATTCAGAGGTGTAGAACAAGAAAAACACATGATGCATAAAATAACACATTCAGAGGTGTAGAACAAGAAACAATAACGCCAAACTCAATTTAGCCACCACTGTGGCAGTCCCTAGGCCAACTGGCCTTGAAGGGGCAAGGACGCCCTGTGTCCCAGTAAGGTTTAGGGGAAGACTGCGCAGGAGGCGCAATCCACAATGCAGAGTCAAGGCAAGGCTGCGCACGCAGTCGGCGCAAAGCGCCACGGGCCCCCAACCTAAACGTTGCAGCTGCCCACTAAGTGCTGGGCAGCTGTGGAACTGAACTGGGGCACCACTGTGCCTAGAACACCAGTATCGCAGTCACGTGGAGCCTCTCGGGACCCTCTAATACAAACAGTGCGCCTTTTTGGAGCCTCGGGGCTCTAAACAACAACACAAGCCCCCTACGCCTTTGTGGCTCTGTAAACTACTGTGGGGCAAGGTGGGAGTGGCCCGCTGCCATCTGGGGCCACTCGAACACGGAAGAAATGCCCCGGTAACGTTGGAGCCCTCTAGGCTCTTAAACAAATTGCCCCCGTTCGTTGGAGCCTTCACGGCTCTGAACAAAATGCCCCCCGAGTACGTGGGAGCCTCACTGGGCTCAACAAAACACAATCACCACGTTGGAGCGCCTCGCGCTCAGAAACCGAGCAAAATGCCCCCTTAGACGTTGGAGCCTTCCCGGCTCTTAAACAAAATGCCCCCGTTCGTGGGAGTGCTACACGCACTCGAGAACATTCATGGCCCCGACCGTTGGAGTCTCTCTGGACTCTTGACCGATTGTGCCCTACTCGTGGGAACCTAGTTGGAGCGCACCAGCGCTCAGTAGCAAAGCAGACTGCCCCGTGCACCCTCTCCTTACCAGGGTTTCCTCCGCGCCGGCTCTGCTCCTGGATGTCGGCTCTCTCCGCTCCGGTGCTGGGGCGGTCACGGCGCTGTTTCTTCGTCCAGGCAGGGTGCCCCGGGGTGCAGGGTAGGCTCCTGCCGGCTCCGGGGCTCAGAGCAGCCGCGATGCTTCGGTGGGAGGCGGGGTAGGCTCCCGCCCTCCTATGTCAAGTTCCGGTTGTCCCGGAGGCCCGCCCTCGTCCTGCCTGACTTCCGGATCGGCTGAACGGGGCCACGGCGGTGATTCTCAAGGTAGTTTTAAGTCGCGGGGTGGGCACCCGCGACGTGAGGCAAATAAATGGGGTGGGCACCCGCAACGTGAATTCACCACAACAAAAGCGGCACCAAAAGCGGGGTGGGCAGGGGGCAAGGCTGGGCCAGAGGCCAGCTCACTGGGCCCTCCAGGGCAGGAAGGCAGTCCCAAGTGGCGGTTCCTCCTGGCCTCCAGCAGCAGCAGCCCCCCCTCAGGATCCTGGAAGTGAACAGTTTCTGTGGGGACACAGCCCCATTTTTATACACTAAAACCCTTTGTTCTTGGTTCAGGGTGAGCGGGAAAACCAGTCGCAGCTGGTTGGGGAGCACCCTTGATGTGCTCAGCCCCTCACTCTATTCACTGGCAGGGCTAGGGTCGTCAGTCGCACCACAGGGGGCGGAGCCAGCATTGTGTGGGGAAAGCCCTGCCCTATTCAGGTCCAAGGTGCACTCCTCCCCAGCCATCAGCATGCTAATCTCACACTCACCACTGGGGCAGACCCAACCAGACTCCTGGAGCCAGGCTCACCAGCCAGCTCCAGCCAATCATACGCCAGACACACTGCACACAGAAGTGCCCACTTCTAGAAGTGGCACTTCCACACTAGGTACATGCACGCCACACACATCATCGCGCAGCATTCAATCACACGAGTCCGCACATACCAAACTCGAGCCTGCACACCCAACGCATCAGGAACTACCAGGGATACATACATTCCCCATGCATTCCTATGGGAGGGCAGGCCTATCTCACCACATGCACTCAGAGTGCGCACGCACTTTACCCTGGGACACAGGGAAAGAGCGCAGAAACCAAAAACCACTATCACCAAGTCACCAATAAAAGCAAAAAAAGTTCAGGGGTGAACCTGCCAGAAGGGCCAAGTCCAACAGTCACTACTTGGACAGTGGCCACCCATTGCCAACTAGAGACCCCGATTTCTAACATTGGTGGTCAGCGGTGAGGATCTGGACTTGCATTTATGATTGCATACAGTAATTATAGTGTACACTACTAGTGAGTGAAGACCATAACATAACCACGTACATTTTTGAGATTTTTTTTATTCTATTTTTGATCGTTATTGCCAGTTATTGCTACAATGGGCAAGCCCAGATCCAATGCCTCTGAGGATCTCTCCTGGGAAGAAGAGAAATTAGAAACCTACAATGCCAAGCAGCTCAAATATTTTTGCAAACGCTTCACAGTCCCTATCACAGGTCCCACTAGAAGGGAAGAGTATTACAAGGCGCTGAAGGCCTGGTTAGAAGCCAGGGATGCCCCTAGGAATATGGAAGGGCCTGTGGAGGGGGGAGAGAATGCAGGAGAGCAGCAGGACGAAATTGTAGATTTGGTAGGGGATAAAGCAGTTTCCAGCCCGGGCACTAGTGTGTCCTCAAGGGGCCTGACTCCAGAAGAGATGGAGGACAGGGAGAGAGATAGGCTGCATAATATGGAGATGGCTACGCTTAAATTGGATGGTCAGAGAGACCTAGAGAATAAGAAGTTGGAAGTTGAGATAATGAAGATGAAATTTGAACATGAGAGAGTTTTGAGGGAGTTGGAGATTAAGGCCAAGAGTATTGAGATCTCCCCCTCTGGTGGCAGCATACCAGTAGTGCATACTGAGAGTAGAGTGTATATACCTAAAGAGGTTATTAAGGATTTTCATAAAAGTGAGGATATTGGGCAATGGTTTGCCGCTTATGAATTAGCCATGGTGTCCCACCGGGTCCCTGAGAAGGATTGGGGAGCGGGGTTGTGGGGACGCTTTGTGAGTGAGGGGAGGGATACCTTGTTGGACCTACCCCCAGAAAGTAGGATGATTTATGCCCACATGAAGGAAGCTTTGATTACCCGCTATGGTTTGACCCCTGAAATGTACAGGCAGAGATTTAGAACCTGCAAGAAGATAGAGGGTACCACGTGGGTTGAATATGTGTCTTTTTTTGCAGAGCAATGGAGCGCTGGGTAGAAGGCAGCAAAGTAGAAACTTTTGAGCAACTGTATGACTTGATTGCATGGGAGCATTTTTCTAGTAACTGTTTTCCTGAGCTACGCCAGTATCTGATAGATTGCAAGCTGACTAACCCCAGGAAGCTTGCTGAGGAGGCGGACCGCTGGGTGAGCACCCGGGTTCGCAAGGGTCCAGTGGGAGACTTCGCCAAAGGTGGGCAGGGTCCCCAGCAGAGAGGTGGGGGGGACAGGGGTAAACCAAGGGAGTTCCACCGAGGGCCCCAAGATAATTCCCAAGGGAACCAGGCAGTGGTGTCCCAGCCTCCTCAAGATAAGAAGCCAATGCCCCCAACAGGTAGGCCTGTTCCAAGGGGGCCCCCTACTTGTTTTAAGTGTGGCCAGGTGGGCCACAGGTACTTTGATCCCCAGTGTCCCCAAAGGGATACTCCTGCACCACCCCGTGCACCACCCCACCAGCTTGCTAGTGTAGCCCTGGGGGAAGAGGAGATGGGTGCCCAAGGTGGGTGGGATCCCGTAGAATTGACCCTAGTCTCACTAGGAGACTTTGAAATGGTTCCTAAGCCTGCACTGCCTGATAACACTAAAAAATACAGGCAGTGGGTAACCATCAATGGCCATAGAGTGGAGGCTCTGAGGGACACCGGAGCCAGTGTAACTGCTGTCAGCTCCCGGTTGGTGTCCAAAGAGCAGGTTGTGCCCCATGCATTCTACCCAGTAGTATCTGCAGACAACACAGAGAGCCAATGTGAGGTGGCTCAGGTTCCCTTTGAGTGGGGGGGGGGGGTCTCAGGAACTCTTCAGGTGGCTGTGAGGCCCGCCATGCCTGTGGAATGTCTGTTAGGCAATGATTTAGAGAACTCACCGTGGGCTACAGTGGAGAGGAGAGCTCACTTGCAAATGTTGGGACTGCCTGAGTGGGCATGTGCTACCACTCGGTCCATGGCAGCCAAAGAGAGTGTTGAAAAAGACCTGGAGCCTGAGAATATGGCCCAGGTCCCTGCCTTAGAGGGAGGGGGCAGGGGGCGCGGAAAACCGGCCCCCTTGGTTCCCACGGCCCAGGAGGGAGCAGACCCTGAGGGGGATGCCCTGGAGCCTACCGGGGAGCAGAGTACCGACCTGGGGGACCTGCCTGAGCTGACCCAGTGGCAGCAGGAAGGGGGGCCCACCAGGGAGGAGTTTTGTGAACAGCAGAGAACTTGCCCCTCTCTTGAGGGTATGCGGCAACAGGCTGCAGCCCAGGCAGCAGGTGATATGTCCGGTTCACATCTGATTTATTGGGAGAACAGTTGTAACGCCCTGAACGTCTCAGGATCGTTTAACAGACACGACAATGAGGACGCAACCACTAGTGAAGGGTTAGTTGTTTTAATGAAGGCAAATATAATACAAAGAATAAACAAAAGTTATAGTCACTGGAATCCTCCAGGCTAAGTACGTTACCAGCCCACAGCACGGATGGTCCTAACCGTACTCTGCATATACGCCGGTCCCGGCGTATGCCAACAGAGGGCAGAAATGAAATGGCCGACAATGCCAATCGGTAGGCTGTGAGGGGCACGAAGAGTGTTGGGGAGAATCGAGGAGTCAGGGAAACACCCAGCCGGGGTCTTTACCTGAAGGGAGCAGCCGCTCAACCTCTTCCTCAGACTGCACCGGGACGCGGAGTCACCTCCTGGTGATGCGTCACCGATACCCCAATCACAAGCAAGAAGACTGAACCGAGAGCAGCCGCTCGATCGATCCTGTGGACTTCCGAGTCTGTAACGCGGCAAACACCTCCTGGTGTGCGTTACAGCTGGCAGTCCCTGTGTCTCTGGTCGGGCTGGGAGTTACGACTCCAACCAGCAAAAGCGCCACTGCGCTTGGACTCAGCCGAGTCAAAAAGCGAAGCTCAATGGTTGACCGGTAGAGCTTCCGGGTCCTTCACAGGTGACGATGGGGCAAGACACGGCCCAGGGAGTAACGACTCGACCTACCTCCGTTCTTGCCTTACTGGAGCACCACTCCGGAACACTGCTCTTCACGAAGCAGGTACGTCGGTGTGAACACAATATCCGACAGCGTTGTACCTCCCGGTTCCTCCCTTTATAGGGCGTGTTTTCCTTGAGTTATGTAACAGCTCTCCTGTTTACATAAGGGCGTGTTTCCCTTGAGTTATGTAACAGCTCTCCTGTTTACATAAGGGCGTGTTTTCCTTGAGTTATGTAACAGCTCTCCTGTTTACATAAGGGCGTGTTTTCCTTGAGTTATGTAACAGCTCTCCTGTTTACATAACCTCTCAACCGCTAAGCATCCTGGGAGATGTAGTCCGTTTTCGCTGGTTACCGTTTTCCTCCCCTCGTATGACAGGAATTCTTGACAGTACATCCTCCCTCTCAGCGGCTCCCCACGGGTCCAGCGCTGGCAGGAAAACGCCGATGGAACAAGGAGACCAAGCGCGGAGCATGAACCCCTTCAGCCGGTTCCCATGAATGCTCCTCCGGGCCATAGCCTTTCCACGCAACCAGGTACCACAGCTTCCCCCTGCGCCATTTGGACGCCCGTATGCCCGACACTTCATACTCCACCTCCGACTCCACGCATACCGGCCGAGGTGTCCCAGACGGCTTGGAGGGTGCTGGTTTGAGCAATGATACATGAAAGACAGGGTGTATCCGCAATGACTGGGGCAAGCACACCTTCACGTTCACGGGACCCATACACTTGGTAATTCGATAGGGGCCCATGTACTTGGGATGGAACACACTGTTCTTTCGAAACCTCATGTTTCTTGTGGATATCCAGACGTAGTCTCCAGTGCGGTACAGTGGCCCGGGCCTTCTCTTCCTATCTGCCGCAGCCTTGTATCTTCTCTTGGCCTCTATTAGGACAGCCCTTGAGCGCATCAATGTGTCTTTTATGTGTGCCACCCTGTCCGCTGTGGCGGGAATCCTGTCCTCTCTGAACGGATGTAGAAATGGCAAGAACCTGGGATGTTGGCCATAGTTGCTATAGAACGGAGATGACTGTGTGGAGCTGTGAGTGGCGTTGTTATAGGCTATCTCTGCAACCCATAGCAAGTCGACCCATTCTTCCCTGCCCTGGTCCACAAAACATCGCAGATACTGTTTGAGCGTTTGGTTCAGGCGCTCGGTTTGGCCGTCCGTTTGAGGGTGGTAGCTGGTGGACAGGGCGGTCTTAACATGCAGCGCAGTGCACCAAGTCTTCCAGAATTGCGCAGTAAACTGCGACCCCCGGTCCGACACGATCACCCCAGGTAATCCATGCAGTCGTACCACATTCTTTAGGAGTAGTGACGCCAATTCCCCGGCCGTAGGGACTCTCTTGCAGGGGATGAAGTGCCCCATTTTCGTCAAGTAATCCACCACCACCAGTATTGCCGTCATCCCCTGGTCTACCGGTAGGCCCACCACGAAGTCCAGTGATATGCTATCCCATGGTCTATCCGGGGTCGGAAGTGGATGTAAGAGCCCTTGGGTTCGGCCATGGTCGGCCTTCATGGTAGCACACGTAGGACACTCCTGTCCCCACCTCCTGACATCCACTCTCATGGTTGGCCACCAGAAATGCCGTCCCATGCTAGCCACCGTTTTTTCAAAGCCCAAATGACCTGCGCATGGAGAGTCATGGCACCAGATGAATGCTTGTTTCCTTAGCCTAGGCGTGGGTATCAATAGGCACCTGCCCTTCAGGGGTATCCCGTCCTTCAGCTGCCATTCTCTGTGACTGAGGAGCCACCTCCGCCATGCGAATGACCTGATCCCTCTCTTTATTCCCCTCAGGAAAGTATCCGGTTGGATAACCCCTAATACCATCCTCGGGGAATTGATGGAACGCTCGGTCGCAGGCAATGGTTCCTTAACTGCAGATTGACGGGACAGGGCGTCCGCCTTTCGGTTTTCCGTCCCCGGCCGATATGTGATGCGGAAGTTGAACCCCGCAAAGAAGATCATCCACCGCAGCTGCCTGGGAGAAAGGTGTCTAGTGGCCGTCATGAACTGTAGGTTCCGATGGTCCGTGTACACCGATACCACATGTCTTGCCCCCATCAACCAATGCCTCCATTCGGTGAAGGCGTCCTTGATTGCGAGAAGCTCCTTCTCCGCAATATGGTAGTTGCGTTCGGCGTCGTTGAGTTTGCGGGACATGTACGCAACGGGATGAAGCACCCCTGTGTCGTGGTTGCGTTGGGACAAGATAGCCCCCAGCGCCACATCCGACGTGTCCGCTTCCACCACGTAGGGGAGATCCGGATCGGGGTGAGCCAACACCGGCGCCTTACCAAAGGCGCTTTTCAGGGCCTCAAAGGCTTTGTTCGCTTCAGGGGACCAGACAAACTCCTTGGACTTCCTCAGTAGCTGTGTGATTGGGGCCACCACTCCTGAAAATCCATCTATGAACCGCCTGTAAAAGTTGGCGAAGCCAATGAAGCTTTGGACGTCCTTCACGCTTTGGGGCACCGGCCATTCTTTCACCGCCTTGATCTTTCGTTCTGCCATCTCCTGTCCCTCTGGACTCAGCATCACTCCGAGGAATTCCACGGATGTGACGTGGAAGTCACACTTGCTGAGTTTACAAAACAGCATGTTTTCCCTCAGCTTTTGGAGCACAGCTTTGACGTGGTGTACGTGCTCCTCCACACTGGACGAATAGATGAGGATGTCGTCGATATATACGACCACGTAGATATCCAACTCCTCTCTGAATACCTCATTCAAAAAGTACTGAAAGGCTGCCGGGGCGTTGCACAGACCGAACGGCATGACGAGGTACTCAAAAAGGCCGAACCTGGTCTTAAAGGCGGTCTTCCACTCGTCTCCGTCCCTCATGCGCACCAGATGGTATGCCCCTTTCAAATCCAACTTGGTGTAGATACGAGCTTTCTTGACCTGTTCTAGAAGTACACTGATGAGAGGCAAGGGGTACCGATTTTTTATGGTTATCGCATTCAATGCCCTAAAGTCCACACAGGCTCTCAGCTCCCCATTAGCCTTCGGGATGAAGAAGAGTGGCGAGGCGGCCGGAGACTTGGACGGGCGGATGAATCCTAGCTTGAGGAGTTTATCCAGGTAACCCCGGAGATGCACGTTTTCAGGCTCCGTCAGGGCATACAGCCTGCCGCTGGGAACGCTGGCCCCTGGCACCAGGTCGATCTGGCAGTCAAACTGTCTATGTGGTGGTAGCACTTCCGCCTTCACCTCATCAAATACATCCTCAAAACTGTGATAAGCCTGGGGGAGAGCCACATCTTTTTCTGCCGCTGTAGCCACCGTCTGACTCCCGCTCTCATCTGCGTCAAGGGATTCCGTTCTTATTCCACAATGCAGGATGCAATACGGTGACGTCATTTCGATGCGATGTGTTGGCCAATCCACAAAGGGGTTGTGTTTCTGTAGCCACGGCAATCCCAATATGACGCCATATTGGGGCGCTCGGATGATGTTAAAATCGATTTGTTCCAAATGGTTCCACCCATATCTCATCGGAAGGACCCCCGTGTGCTGCCCGATGGGCCCCGTCACCAATCGCCTTCCGTCTACAGCATAGACGTCTTCGGGTACAGCTTTGGGAAGAAGCACTAGCCCTAGCCTGCATGCCTCGTTGTGGTCCATAAACATGCCAGTGGCTCCTGAATCCACCATGGCCACAACGGGTATCCACTGGTCATGCACTCCCACGTGCACCGTGATAAACAGGTGTCGTTGTCCCTTAGTGACCGAGTTGGAAAGTGAAGGGATGGATGAGTGACTCCGAGATGCCCCTTCTCTGGTCTTGGAGTCCTCTAGTTTTCCGCCGGTATGTCCACCACGGCTGTTACCGACCGGTTGGCCCGATAACGTGACGTCTTCGGTTTGGCAGGGCATTCACGTACGTAGTGGCCTTTTTTGCCACAATATAGGCACAATCCTTGTTTACGGCGTGACTCTTTCTCCGTGGCTGTGAGGCTCGCTCGTATTGCGCCGATGTCCATGGGTTCTCCCTTGGATGCGGTGGAAGTTTCAGGACTTCCCACCGTCCCATAGGATGGAAGGGATTTTCCTTTTCTCCCATGATCCCCCTTTCTTTCACTTAGCCTATGTTCCAGCCGTAATACCAGGTTGATAAGGCCCTCACATGTCTTGGGTTGAGGGTCAATATGAGCCACGGCGTCCTTGAGCTCATCGCACAGCCCTTGATGGAAGAGCGCCGTCTGTTTAGCAACAGGCCACTTGGTTTCCGCAACCAGCCTTCGGAACGCGTTGAGATACTGCACCAGGTCGTTGGATCCCTGTCTCAACTCAAGCATTTCACGGTCCGCCGTGTACGAGTCAGCCCATCTGTTGAATACCTTCAGGAATTCCTCGCGAAAAGCACCCCAATCACATAAGAGGGGGTCGTCCCTGCTCAAAAGAGGTACGGCCCATTGTGCCGCGTTTCCCGCCAAATAGGATATAAGGAAAGCCACACGAGCCTGACTCGTGGGGAACGCCTTTGGTTTGCACGATAAATGTAGCGCCACTTGTGTGAGGAATACCTGCACTGTGTTAGGATCCCCACTGTACCTCTCTGGTGTCGCCAAGGGGATGGCTACCGGCAATTCCACTACTACCGCAGGGGTCTGATTCGTGAGGGAGGTGCTGGGCGTGAGCGGGTCCAATTGGATAGCATCCAGTCTGGCTTTTACATCGGCTGTTTCTTGCCTAGAGGCAGCCACTTCAACTTGCATGGCCGCTAAAGCAGCCAGCACATCATCAAGTGTTGCCATGTCTGTTATCGACCGGGAGACAGTTAGTGTTATTAAGGTCGGATATTTTGTAACGCCCTGAACGTCTCAGGATCGTTTAACAGACACGACAATGAGGACGCAACCACTAGTGAAGGGTTAGTTGTTTTAATGAAGGCAAATATAATACAAAGAATAAACAAAAGTTATAGTCACTGGAATCCTCCAGGCTAAGTACGTTACCAGCCCACAGCACGGATGGTCCTAACCGTCCTCTGCATATACGCCGGTCCCGGCGTATGCCAACAGAGGGCAGAAATGAAATGGCCGACAATGCCAATCGGTAGGCTGTGAGGGGCACGAAGAGTGTTGGGGAGAATCGAGGAGTCAGGGAAACACCCAGCCGGGGTCTCTACCTGAAGGGAGCAGCCGCTCAACCTCTTCCTCAGACTGCACCGGGACGCGGAGTCACCTCCTGGTGATGCGTCACCGATACCCCAATCACAAGCAAGAAGACTGAACCGAGAGCAGCCGCTCGATCGATCCTGTGGACTTCCGAGTCTGTAACGCGGCAAACACCTCCTGGTGTGCGTTACAGCTGGCAGTCCCTGTGTCTCTGGTCGGGCTGGGAGTTACGACTCCAACCAGCAAAAGCGCCACTGCGCTTGGACTCAGCCGAGTCAAAAAGCGAAGCTCAATGGTTGACCGGTAGAGCTTCCGGGTCCTTCACAGGTGACGATGGGGCAAGACACGGCCCAGGGAGTAACGACTCGACCTACCTCCGTTCTTGCCTTACTGGAGCACCACTCCGGAACACTGCTCTTCACGAAGCAGGTACGTCGGTGTGAACACAATATCCGACAGCGTTGTACCTCCCGGTTCCTCCCTTTATAGGGCGTGTTTTCCTTGAGTTATGTAACAGCTCTCCTGTTTACATAAGGGCGTGTTTCCCTTGAGTTATGTAACAGCTCTCCTGTTTACATAAGGGCGTGTTTTCCTTGAGTTATGTAACAGCTCTCCTGTTTACATAAGGGCGTGTTTCCCTTGAGTTATGTAACAGCTCTCCTGTTTACATAAGGGCGTGTTTTCCTTGAGTTATGTAACAGCTCTCCTGTTTACATAACCTCTCAACCGCTAAGCATCCTGGGAGATGTAGTCCGTTTTCGCTGGTTACCGTTTTCCTCCCCTCGTATGACAGGAATTCTTGACAACAGTCTCCTGTATAGCGAGCCTAAGGTTGCTGAGCCGGGGTCAGCCCGTGTGCTGGTGGTACCCGAGTGCTTCAAAACCTTCCTACTGGGGTTGGCTCATGACATTCCATTGGCAGGACATCTGGGGCAGACCAAGACCTTTGAAAGGCTGGTCACCCACTTTTATTGGCCCCAGATGCGCAAGAGTTCAGATACGTATTGTAGGACCTGTGAGACTTGCCAGCCAAGTGGGAAAAGTGGGGTGAAGATCAAAGCCCTACTCCAACCCTTCCCAGTTGTTAGCACCCCATTCGAGCGAGTGGGCATTGACATTGTGGGGCCTCTGGACCCCAAGACAGCCATGGGCAACAGGTACATCCTGGTCTTGGTGGACCATGCCACCCGGTACCCTGAAGCCATCCCGCTCAGGACAGTGACGGCCCCCGTGGTGGGACGTGCACTGATGGGGATCTTATCCCGTGTGGGGTTCCCCAGAGAGGTGGTGAGCGACAGGGGGACCAACTTCATCTCCCAGTATATGAAGTCTCTGTGGAAGGAGTGTGGGGTGACTTACAAGTTCATCACTCCTTACCACCTCCAGGGTAACGGTCTGGTTGAGAGATTCAACCGGACCTTGAAGGGCATGATCATGGGCCTAGAAGAGCCCCGAGGCGTAAGTGGGACGTCCTCTTGCCATGCCTGTTGTTTGCATACCGTGAAGTGCCACAGAAGTCCTTAGGGTTCAGTCCCTTTCAACTGCTCTATGGCCATCCGGTAAGAGGGCCTCTGAGTTTGGTCAAGGAGGGCTGGGAGCAATCTCCCAGGAAACCTCCCCAGGATGTGTTTAGCTACATCCTGGCCTTCAGGAGCCAAACTCGGCGTTTCAGAAACATTGCTGAGGCAAATCTGGAAGCCAGCCAGGAGGAGATGAAACGTTGGCACGACCAGAATGCCACTCTGGTCGAGTTTCAACCTGGTCAAAAGGTTTGGGTACTGGCCCCAGTGGAGCCCTGTGTGCTCCAAGATAAGTGGACCGGTCCATTTGAGGTGGTGGAGCGAAAAAGTCAAGTTACCTATTTGGTGACTTTAAATCTCCCAGGAACCCCCTGCGGGTCCTGCATGTGAATCGCCTAAAGCCCCACTTTGAGAGGTCTGAAGTGGGCATGCTTCTTGCCACAGATGCAGGGATGGAGGAGGAGAGTGAGCCTCTTCCTGACCGCCTGTGTGCAGGAGAGAAGGATGGGTCAGTGGAGGGTGTGGTCCTCTCCCCCACACTGACCCCAGAACAGCAGAGAGATTGCCACCAGCTGTTGGGGCAATTTCCAGATTTATTTTCCCTGGTACCTGGTGTCACTGACTGGTGCGTCCACGAGGTAGACACCGGGGACAGTCCTCCTGTCAAGCACAAGGCTTACAGAGTGACTGACAGGGTAAGGGCCTGCATTAAGGAGGAGGTCTCCAAAATGTTTGCCCTGGGGGTAATTGAGTCCTCTAGCAGCCCTTGGTCCAGCCCGTGGTCTTGGTACCAAAGGCTGCAGCGCCTGGTGACACCCCAGAACTTAAGGTTCTGTGTGGACTACCGAGGTTTCAATTCGGTCACGAGGACCGACGCGCACCCCATCCCCAGAGCTGAGGAGCTCATAGATCGGTTAGGGGCTGCCCGGTACCTCAGTATGTTTGATCTAACGTCTGGGTACTGGCAGATCGCCTTAACTGATGGGGCAAAGGAGGGGTCAGCATTCTTCACCCCCGATGGGCACAACCAGTTCCGTGTGATGCCCTTTGGAATGAAGAATGCCCCTGCCACCTTTCAGAGGTTGGTCAACCAGGTGTTGGCTGGGCTGGAGGATTTCAGTGCCGCCTACCTGGACGACATTGCTGTATTTAGTTCCTCATGGGAGGACCACTTACACCACCTCTGGGAAGTGTTGATGCCGCTGCGCAGAGCAGGCCTCACAATCAAGGCCAGTAAGTGCCAGATTGGGCAGGGTTCTGTGGTGTACTTAGGACACCAGGTAGGGAGTGGCCAGGTGGCACCTTTACAACCCAAGATTGCAACCATCCTGACTTGGGAGCCCCCAAGGACCCAGACCCAGATGAGGGACTTCTTAGGACTCACAGGTTATTACAGGAGGTTTGTCAAGGGGTATGGCAGCATCGTTGCCCCCTTGACTGAGCTGACTTCCAAGAAGCAGCCAAAGATTGTGAACTGGACTGACACCTGTCAGCAAGCTTTTGATGCCCTCAAGACTGCCATGTGTACAGCACCCATACTCCAGGCGCCCAACTTTGCTAAGGAATTTATTGTCCAGACAGACGCTTCAGAGCATGGGGTGGGGGCTGTTCTGTCACAGATGAATGAGGAGGGACTAGACCAACCTGTAGCCTTCATCAGTAGGAGGTTACTTCCACGGGAACAGAGGTGGAGTGCGATTGAGCGAGAGGCATTTGCTGTGGTCTGGGCACTGAAGAAGCTGAGACCATACCTGTTTGGGACTCACTTCCGGGTTCAGACCGACCACAGGCCCCTCAGGTGGTTGATGCAGATGAGGGTGAGAATCCCAAGTTGTTAAGGTGGTCCATTTCCCTACAGGGTATGGACTTTACGGTGGAACATCGCCCTGGTACAGAACACGCCAATGCTGATGGTCTGTCCAGATTTTTCCGCCTTAGTGATGAGAAGCTCCCAGGGGATGGGTAGTTCTCCCCACATTTCAGCTGGAGGGGACGTGTGTTAGACCTGGCACCATTGGCGTGAGTCTCCCTTCCTTTTTTCGCTGTGTCTCCTCTGTTTTTGCTGGTTATAGATGCTCTGGGCGCTGTGCCACTGCCATTCAGTGCCACAGCGCGAATGCGCCCTTTGTAAAGATGACACATGAATTGGTACCACCATGATTGGCTTATTTGGTTTACCTGTTAGTCCCTAGTAGCGTGGCCTGTGTGTGCCCAGGGCTGGTAAACCGAATGCTGCTGGTGGGCCTGCAGCACTGGTTTGTGCCACCCACAGAAGCAGCTTGTAAAGCGCGTCTCAGACCTGCCACTGCAGTGTCTGCGTGCAGTCCAGAACTGCCATCTTGGCTGTGAAGTGCACCCACTTCCCAGCCCCCAAACCTTCCCTTGGCATCCTGTAAGCCCCCCTTATGATAGGGCGCATTGTATGTGTAAGGTAGGACATGCTCTGTTGTATGTAGCATGTCCTAGTAGTGAATTACACCCAATTTCGTTTTTCACTACTGTAAGGCTACCTGTTCTCCATAGGCCAGAATGGGAGGTCTGGGCTATTACATTCTATAGTCCTAACTGACCCACAGAACATGGTAGAAAAACGAATTTAGTATGCCGGAGCTCAGAATATTAAAATACATCTTTTAGTGAAGGTTATTTTTATATTCTGTGTTTGAAACTACCACTTTTAGAGTATAGGTACTTTCTTGCCTAAGCCTTCCAGTTTGCTCTGCTATTATGTGTATTGGCTGTCTGGTTTTGGAGGGACAGGGCAGGCTGAGTCAGACCTGGGTTGAATAGAGCGACCTGCCTTGGTGTGAGGGGAGGGGTAGCTCCTGCACTTGAATAGGGCTGTGCCTGGCAAGGTGAATGCTGGCTCCACCTCCCACTGTGCGTCTAAGGCAGACCCCCTCTTTCTGAAAGGAAGGATGCAGCCTGATCAACAAAGTGCTCCAGGGCAGGGCAGAACTGGTTCTGGCTGGGTTCAGAGACTTGGGACCCCTAAGAACAAAGACTTTGGGGGTATAAATATTTGTGCACAAACCCCTACAATTGGTATTGCTCCTGGACAACAAGAAGAAGAACCTCTGTCCGTGTGAGTACAGGAATCTGTAGGAGAAGGACTGTCCTCGTGCTTGTGTGCTGTTTCTGGGACTGGCCTGCAGTTGTTACTACTGGACTCAAGAGAAGAGGAAAGAAACTTTAATTGAACTTTTATTTTAACTACAGCAACTACCCAAGGCCTAGAAGAGAGCTAGCCTCCTGCTGGAGTCTCAGGCACATCAGACTCCACCATCAGCCTCCTGTTTCCTCCCAGCGAGGATTTCTATCGGCAGGTGAGGCTCCTGTGAGTTCCAGGGCCTCTAGTTTACTGTTGAGAAGAGAGCGCTGAAAATAGACGCTAACCCCCGTTAGCGAGCCGTTGCAGCTGGTGAGCGTGAGGAAAATCGCCGCTCCGCTGTCGCCGAGTGCTCGCTAACCCCGAAGATCGTCGCAGCCACCTGTCTGCGGGCCTGAAAACGCCCGCTATCCGAAGATAGTCGCAGCACCTGTCTGCGGGCCTGAAAACACCCGCTATCCGAGGATTGTCGCATTGTTTGTTAGCGGGCCCCAAAGCGCTCGCTAACCCCAAATCATCGCATCAAGCTCATCTCAGCGCGGACGCCGAGCGTTCGCCATTTTCCCCGCATCGTATCCAGATCGTCGCTCCCTCGCGGAGCGCCATTTTCTTCAACGCAGCAGAATCGCACACGCAACAGGCTCGGTGCATCATCCTCCCTTCGCGGCAAGGATTTTATCGCATCACCGGCTTAGCGTGAGGAAGTTTGTCGCTTTGTCCTGCCCGCAACCCAGCGCATCATCCTCCCTTGCGGTAAGGATTCAACGCATCGCTGGTTAGCGTGAGGAAATTTCTCCCTACAACTCCTTAGCGACATTTTTGTTGCTTTGCTCCAGGAACCTCATACTTTGTGAGTAAAAGGGTCGCAGAGACCCCTGCCTTGAACTAGACATCATTTTGTGCATCCGGAACTATTTTTCCTTGCAGCATTTCTAAAGTAATTATATTTTTATAGTATTGTGGATTTTTTTACTGTTATTGGTCTTGTGATTAAGTCTATATAAAAATACCTATTTTTCATAACTACTTGAGTGGTGTCCATTTGTAGTGTTCCTCATTATATTACTGTGTATGGTCATAAATGCTTCACACACTGCCTCTGAGATAAGCCTAGCTGCTCATGCTACGTTACCACAGGGTTGAGCAGGGGTTGTCAAAGGGTGTAGGCTGCTTACTCTGACTTAGGAAGAAGGGTCCCTACTTGGACAGTGGCCAGCCATTGCCAACTAGAGACCCCCATTTCTAACACACACGCACACCCATAACCGCACACCCAACCGCACAACCACACACACACAACCGCACTCCCAACCACACCCAACCGCACACCCAACTGCACACCCAACCGCACACCCAACACAACCACATGCACAACCACACACACAACTACAATAACACAACCACACAAAACCATCACACACAAACACACACCCCACCACATCCATACAGAACCACAACCACACACAGTGACACACACCATCACACACACCACATCTAACCACACCCAACCACAACCCCACCCACAACTGCACACCACACACCACACACAACCACACACATGCACACAACCACACACCCAACCACACACCCACAGCTGTACCCACAACCACACCACAACTGCACCCACTACACACAAAACCACACACAACCACAGCCACACCTGCACCCAACCACACCCGCACCCAACCACACCCGCTCCCAACCACACCCACCCACAACCACACAACCATACAAATGCAACACACAACCACACACACACACAACCCCACACACAACCACACACAACCACATTCGCAATCGCACCCGCACCCACACCACAACCACACAGCCACACACACCACACCCAACCACACACAACCTCACCCACACACACAACCACACAAATACAACCCCACACACAACCCCACACATACAACCACACACAACCACATACAACCACACACCACATACAACCACATACAACCACATACACAACCACACACAACCTCAATAACACAACCACACACAACCACAACCAAACACACACAACCACACACACAACTACAATAACACAACCATGCGCAGAACCACACACAACCAAAATCACACAACCAACCACACACATAGAACCACAACCACACCCAACCCCACAACCACACACACAACCACACACACACACAACCACCCACACACAACCACACACACAACCACACACCCAACCAACCACAACCACACACACAAACGCACTCCCAACCACTCACAACGCACACCCAACCGCACACCCAACACAACCGCATGCACAACCACACACACAACTACAATAACACAACCACATATAACCACACGCACACACCCAACCGCACATACCCAACCGTACACATAACCCCACACACAACCACACAAACCAAACACACAACCAACCACACACACAACCCCACACATAACCCCCCACACACAACACAACCCCTACACAGAACCCCCCCACACAACCCCCACAACCACACACACAACCCCCACACACACAACCACCACACACACCACCATGCACACAACCAAACACACACAACCCCCCACACACACACCCCACACACAACCCCCCCACACAAACCCCACAAACCCCACAAACCCCCGCAACCACATACACAACCCCCACACGCACAACCACCACACACAACCACCACACACACCACCACACACACCACCAAACACATACACACAACCACACACACACACACACACAACCCCCCACACACAATGCAACCCCCCACACACAACCCACACAACCACACACACAACCCCCACATGCACAACCACCACACACAACCACCACACACAACCAAACACACAACCAAACACACAACCAACCACACACAACCACATGCACAACCACCCACACAACCGCACAACCACACACAACCATACACACAACCACACCTGCACACACAACCACACCTGTACACACAACCCCACACACAACCCCACACACACAACACAACCCCCACACACAACCCCCACAACCACACACAACCCCCACATGCACACACAACCCCCACATGCACAACCACCACGCACAACCACCACACCCACAACCACCACATACACAACCCAACACATACCACCACACACAACTGAACACACACACACAACTGAACACACACACAACTGAACACACACACACACAACTGAACACACACCACCACACACACCACCACACACTACCACACACACACATCTGACAACACACAACCCCCCACACACAACCCCCTCACACAACCCCCACACACAACTACACTCGCACACACAGCCACACACAACCACACACAACCCCACACACAACCCCACACACAACACACAACCCCACACACAACACACAACCCCCTCACACAACCCCCACAACCACACACAACCCCCACATGCACAACCCCCACATGCACAACCCCACACACTACCACACACACCACCGCACATACACCACACACACCACCGCACATACCACTACACACACCACCACACACACAACCACACAAACAACCACACACCACACCCACACATATAGCCACACCCAACCACACACAACCCCCACACACAACCCCCACACAACCCCCCACACACAACCCCACACACAACCGCCACAACCACACACAACCCCCACATGCACAACCCCCACACACCACCACACACACCACCACACACACCACCCACAACCCACACACATCCACACACAACTAAACACACACAACCGAACATACACAATCGAACACACACACACCACACACACACAACCACACACAACTGAACACACACCAAACACACACCACCAAACACACACAACCAAACACACACAACCAAACACACACCACACCCGCGCACACAAACACACCCACACACACAACCCCCCACACACAACACAACCCCCATAACCATACACACAACCCCCATAACCACACACACAACCCCCACAACCACACGCACAACCCCCACATGTAACTACCACATAAACCACACACACACACACAACCACACACAACCCCACACACAACCACACGCATAACCACATGCACAACCAAACACACACAACCACACACAACCCCACACACAACCACACACACCACACACACACCACACACACACACAACCACATGCATAACCACATGCACAACCAAACACACAACCAACCACACACAAGACCACACACTGAACCACACCCAACAACACACAACCACACCCAACAACACACAACCACGCCCAACACACAACCACGCCCAACACACAACCACGCCCAACAACACACAACCACGCCCAACAACACATAACCACGCCCAACACACAACCACGCCCAACAACACACAACCACGCCCAACCACACACAACCCCACACACAACCCCACACACCTGCCCCCACATACAATCCCACACACCGCCCCCACACACAATCCCACACACCCGCTCCCACACACAACCACACACACATAACTGTACACACAGCCACACACACAACTGTACACACACAACCACACCTAACCGCACACATACAACCACACGCGCAACCACACCCGCAACCACATGCACAGCCACACGCACAGCCACACCTGCAGACACACCAGCAGCCAAAACCACACCCCTACACACAGCCCCACCCAACCACACCCACCCACAACCACACCCGCACCCACAACCACTACCCCATACAACCATACACACAGCCACGCACACAGCCACACACCACAACCACACACCTGCACCCACACAACCACCCAAACACAACCACCCACACACAACAACAAACAACCCCACACAACCGCAATTGCACCCGCACACCACAACCACACACACCACACCCACACCACACCCAACCACACACACAACCTCACCCGCACCCACAACCACACAAATACAATCACACACACAGAACCATAACCCCACACCCAACCGCACACGCAACCACACACCCAACTGCACACCCAACCACAACATACCCACACAACCACACACAACCATACATACAACCACATACACAACCACACCACCACACACAACCACACACAAC
Organism: Triturus cristatus; assembly: GCF_964204655.1. Lineage (NCBI taxonomy): Eukaryota > Metazoa > Chordata > Amphibia > Caudata > Salamandridae > Triturus > Triturus cristatus. The sequence continues at coordinate 951,604,868 of NC_140579.1, forward strand.
CACACATCCACACACCACACCCAACCACACATCCACACACACCCACATGCACCCACACAACCACACACACACACAAGCACACACAACCATCACACACAACCACACACACACACCACCACATCCATACAGAACCACAACCACACACAGCCACACACACACCACCGCACACACCACACCCAACCACAACCAACCACAACCAACCACACCCACAAACAACCACACACAACCACGCACACAACCACACACCCAACTGCACACCCACAGCTGTACCTGCAACCATATCCGCACCCACCACACACACAACCACACACAACCTCACACACACAACCATAGCCACACCTGCACCCAACCACACCCGCACCCAACCACACCCGCACCCAACCACACACAACCACACCCGCACCCACAACCACACAAATACAACCACACACCACACACACCCACAACCGCACCCAACCACACCCACAACCGAACCCAACCACACACACAACCACAGCCACACACAACCACAGCCACACACAACAACAGCCACACACAACCACAGCCACACACCACCACAGCCATACACCACCACAGCCACACACACCACCACAGCCACACACAACCACTCACAACCACACCCAACCACACACACAACCACAGCCACACACACAACCACAGCCACACACACCACCACAGCCACACACAACCACTCACAACCACACACAGCCACACCCAACCACACACAACCACAGCCACACACACAACCACAGCCACACACAACCACAGCCACACACCACCACAGCCACACACCACCACAGCCACACACACCACCACAGCAACACACAACCACTCACAACCACACCCAACCACACACACAACCACAGCCACACACACAACCACAGCCACACACACCACCACAGCCACACACAACCACTCACAACCACACACAATCACACACAACCACACCCAACCACACACACAACCACAACCCCCACACACCACCGCACACACCACTGCACACACCACCACACACACCACCACACACACCACCACACACACAACCACACACACACCACCCGCACATATAGCCACACCCAACCACACCCAACCCCACACACAACCCCCCCCACACAACCCCGCACACACAACCCCACACACACAACCCCCCCACACACAACACACAACCCTCCACACACAACCCCCCACACAACTGCCACAACCACACACAACCTCCACACACACAACCCCCACACCACTACACACCACCACACACACCACCCCACACACACCACCACACACACACCACCACACACACACCACCACACACACCACCACACAACTAAACACACACAACCAAACACACACAATCGAACACACACACACCACACACACACAACCACACACACATAACTGAACACACACCACCAAACACACACAACCAAACACACACCACCAAACACACACAACCAAACACACACAACCAAACACACACCACACCCGCGCACACAAACACACCCGCACACACAACCCCCCACACACAACACAACCCCTATAACCATACACACAACCCCCATAACCACACACACGACCCCCACAACCACACGCACAACCCCCACATGTAACCACCATATAAACCACCACACACACACAACCACACACGACCCCACACACAACCACACGCATAACCACATGCACAACCAAACACACACAACCACACACAACCACACACACCACACACACACCACACACACACAACCACATGCATAACCACATGCACAACCAAACACACAACCAGCCACACACAAGCACACACACTGAACCACACCCAACAACACACAACCACACCCAACAACACACAACCACGCCCAACACACAACCACGCCCAACTACACACAACCACGCCCAACACACAACCACGCCCAACACACAACCACGCCCAACAACACATAACCACGCCCAACACACAACCACGCCCAACATACAACCACGCCCAACCACACACAACCCCACACACAACCCCACACACCTGCCCCCACATACAATCCCACACACCGCCCCCACACACAATCCCACACACCCGCTCCCACACACAACCACACACACATAACTGTACACACAGCCACACACACAACTGTACACACACAACCACACCTAACCGCACACATACAACCACACGCGCAACCACACCCGCAACCACATGCACAGCCACACGCACAGCCACACCTGCAGACACACCAGCAGCCAAAACCACACCCCTACACACAGCCCCACCCAACCACACCCACCCACAACCACACCCGCACCCACAACCACTACCCCACACAACCATACACACAGCCACGCACACAGCCACACACCACAACCACACACCTGCACCCACACAACCACCCAAACACAACCACCCACACACAACAACAAACAACCCCACACAACCGCAATTGCACCCGCACACCACAACCACACACACCACACCCACACCACACGCAACCACACACACAACCTCACCCGCACCCACAACCACACAAATACAATCACACACACAGAACCATAATCCCACACCCAACCGCACACGCAACCACACACCCAACTGCACACCCAACCACAACATACCCACACAACCACACACAACCATACATACAACCACATACACAACCACACCACCACACACAACCACACACAACCACACATCCACACACCACACCCAACCACACATCCACACACACCCACATGCACCCACACAACCACACACACACACAAGCACACACAACCATCACACACAACCACACACACACACCACCACATCCATACAGAACCACAACCACACACAGCCACACACACACCACCGCACACACCACACCCAACCACAACCAACCACACCCACAAACAACCACACACAACCACGCACACAACCACACACCCAACTGCACACCCACAGCTGTACCTGCAACCATATCCGCACCCACCACACACACAACCACACACAACCTCACACACACAACCATAGCCACACCTGCACCCAACCACACCCGCACCCAACCACACCCGCACCCAACCACACACAACCACACCTGCACCCACAACCACACAAATACAACCACACACAACCACACACACCCACAACCGCACCCAACCACACCCACAACCGAACCCAACCACACACACAACCACAGCCACACACAACCACAGCCACACACAACAACAGCTACACACAACCACAGCCACACACCACCACAGCCACACACCACCACAGCCACAGCCACACACACCACCACAGCCACACACAACCACTCACAACCATACCCAACCACACACACAACCACAGCCACACACACAACCACAGCCACACACACCACCACAGCCACACACAGCCACACCCAACCACACACAACCACAGCCACACACACAACCACAGCCACACACAACCACAGCCACACACCACCACAGCCACACACCACCACAGCCACACACACCACCACAGCAACACACAACCACTCACAACCACACCCAACCACACACACAACCACAGCCACACACACAACCACAGCCACACACACCACCACAGCCACACACAACCACTCACAACCACACACAATCACACACAACCACACCCAACCACACACACAACCACAACCCCCACACACCACCGCACACACCACCGCACACACCACCGCACACACCACCACACACACCACCACACACACCACCACACACACAACCACACACACACCACCCGCACATATAGCCACACCCAACCACACCCAACCCCACACACAACCCCCCACACACAACCCCCCACACACAACCCCCCACACACAACACACAACCCCCCACACACAACCCCCACACAACTGCCACAACCACACACAACCCCCACACGCACAACCCCCACACCACTACACACACCACCACACACACCACCCCACACACACCACCACACACACACCACCACACACACCACCACACAACTAAACACACACAACCGAACACACACAATCGAACACACACAATCGAACACACACACACCACACACACACAACCACACACACATAACTGAACACACACCACCAAACACACACCACCAAACACACACCACCAAACACACACAACCAAACACACACAACCAAACACACACCACACCCGCACACACAAACACACCCGCACACACAACCCCCCACACACAACACAACCCCCATAACCATACACACAACCCCCATAACCACACACACGACCCCCACAACCACACGCACAACCCCCACATGTAACCACCACATAAACCACCACACACACACAACCACACACAACCCCACACACAACCACACGCATAACCACATGCACAACCAAACACACACAACCACACACAACCACACACACCACACACGCACACAACCACATGCATAACCACATGCACAACCAAACACACAACCAGCCACACACAAGCACACACACTGAACCACACTCAACAACACACAACCATGCCCAACAACACACAACCACGCCCAACAACACACAATCACGCCCAACAACACACAACCACGCCCAACCACACACAACCCCACACACAACCCCACACACCTGCCCCCACATACAATCCCACACACCGCCCCCACACACAATCCCACACACCCGCTCCCACACACAACCACACACACATAACTGTACGCACAACCACACACACAACTGTACACCCACAACCACACCTAACTGCACACATACAACCACATGTGCAACCACACGCGCAACCACACCCGCAACCACATGCACAGCCACACGCACAGCCACACCTGCAGCCACACCAGCAGCCAAAACCACACCCCTACACACAGCCCCACCCAACCACACCTACCCACAACCACACCCGCACCCACAACCACTACCCCACACAACCATACACACAGCCACGCACACAGCCACACACCACAACCAAACACCTGCACCCACACAACCACCCAAACACAACCACCCACACACAACCACAAACAACCCCACACAACCGCAATTGCACCCGCACACCACAACCACACCACACCACACCCAACCACACACACAACCTCACCCGCACCCACAACCACACAAATACAATCACACACACAGAACCAGAACCCCACAACCAACCGCACACGCAACCACACACCCAACTGCACACCCAACCACAACATACCCACACAACCACACACAACCATACATACAACCACATTCACAACCACACCACACACAACCACACATAAACACACAACCATACCCAACCACACATCCACACACACCCACATGCACCCACACACACACAACCACACACACAAGCACACACACACACAAGCACACACAACCATCACACACAACCACACACACACACCACCACATCCATACAGAACCACAACCACACACAGCCACACACACACCACCGCACACACCACACCCAACCACAACCAACCATACCCACAAACAACCACACACAACCACGCACACAACCACACACCCAACCGCACACCTACAGCTGTACCTGCAACCATATCCGCACTCACCACACACACAACCACACACAACCTCACACACATAACCATAGCCACACCTGCACCCAACCACACCCGCACCCAACCACACCCGCACCCAACCACACACAACCACACCCGCACCCACAACCACACAAATACAACCACACACAACCACACACACCCACAACTGCACCCAACCACACCCACAACCGAACCCAACCACACACACAGCCACACACAACCACAGCCACACACAACAACAGCCACACACATCAGCCACACACCACCACAGCCACACACCACCACAGCCACACACCACCACAGCCACACACAACCACTCACAACCACACACAACCACACACACCCACACACAGCCACACACACCACCACAGCCACACACAACCACTCACAACCACACCCAACCACACACACAACCACAGCCACATACACAACCACAGCCACATACACAACCACAGCCACACACCACCACAGCCACACACCACCACAGCCACACACCACCACAGCCACACACACCACCACAGCAACACACAACCACTCACAACCACACCCAACCACACACACAACCACAGCCACACACACAACCACAGCCACACACACCACCACAGCCACACACACCACCACAGCCACACACAACCACTCACAACCACACACAACCACACACAACCACACACACAACCACAACCCCCACACACCACTGCACACACCACCGCACACACCACCACACACACCACCACACACACCACCACACACACAACCACACATACAACCACACACCATACCCGCACATATAGCCACACCCAACCACACCCAACCCCACACACAACCCCCCCACACAACCCCCCACACACAACCCCCCACACAACCGCCACAAACACACACACAACCCCCACACGCACAACCCCTACACACCACCACACACACCACACACACCACCCCACACACCACCACACACACCACCACACACAACCAACACACATCTACACACATCCACACACACAACTAAACACACACAACCGAACACATACAATCGAACACACACACACCACACACACACAACCACACACACATAACTGAACACACACCACCAAACACACACCACCAAACACACACCACCAAACACACACCACCAAACACACACAACCAAACACACACAACCAAACACACACCACACCCGCGCACACAACCACACCCGCACACACAACCCCCCACACATAACACAACCCCCATAACCACACACACAACCCCCATAACCACACACACAACCCCCACAACCACACGCACAACCCCCACATGTAACCACCACACACACACACACAACCACACACAACCCCACACACAACCACACGCATAACCACATGCACAACCAAACACACACAACCACACACAACCACACACACAACCACACACACCACACACCACACACACACCACACACACACACAGCCACACGCATAACCACATGCACAACCAAACACACAACCAACCACACACAACCACACACACTGAACCACACCCAACAACACCCAACCACACCGAACAACACACAACCACACCCAACAACACACAACCACGCCCAACAACACACAACCACACCCAACACACAACCACGCCCAACAACACACAACCACGCCCAACAACACACAACCACGCCCAACAACACACAACCATGCCCAACACACAACCACGCCCAACCACACACAACCCCACACACAACCCCACATACCTGCCCCCACATACAATCCCACACACCGCCCCCACACACAATCCCACACACCCGCTCCCACACACAACCACACACACATAACTGTACACACAGCCACACACACAACTGTACACACACAACCACACCTAACCGCACACATACAACCACACGCGCAACCACACGCATAACCACACCCGCAACCACACGCACAGCCACACGCACAGCCACACCTGCAGCCACACCGCAGCCAAAACCATACCCCTACACACAGCCCCACCCAACCACACCCACCCACAACCACACCCGCACCCACAACCACTACCCCATACAACCATACACACAGCCATGCACACAGCCACACACCACAATCACACACACGCACCCACACAACCACCCAAACACAACCACCCACACACAACCACAAACAACCCCACACAACCGCAATTGCACCCGCACACCACAACCACACACACCACACCCACACCACACCCAACCACACACACAACCTCACCCGCACCCACAACCACACAAATACAATCACACACACAGAACCATAACCTCACACCCAACCGCACACGCAACCACACACCCAACTGCACACCCAACCACAACATACCCACACAACCACACAGAACCATACATACAACCACATACACAACCACACCACCACACACAACCACACCCAACCACACATCCACACACAACCACACCCAACCACACATCCACACACACCCACATGCACACACACAACCACACACAACCACACACACACACAACCACACACACACACAACCACACACAACCATCACACACACACCACCACATCCATACAGAACCACAACCACACTCAACCACATATAAACACACAACCACACCCAACCACACATCCACACACACCCACATGCACCCACACACACACAACCACACACACAACCACACACACACACAAGCACACACAACCATCACACACAACCACACACACACACCACCACATCCATACAGAACCACAACCACACACAGCCACACACACACCACTGCACACACCACACCCAACCACAACCAACCACAACCAACCACACCCACAAACAACCACACACAACCACGCACACAACCACACACCCAACCGCACACCCACAGCTGTACCTGCAACCATATCCGCACTCACCACACACACAACCACACACAACCTCACACACACAACCATAGCCACACCTGCACCCAACCACACCCGCACCCAACCACACCTGCACCCAACCACACACAACCACACCCGCACCCACAACCACACAAATACAACCACACACAACCACACACACTCCCAACTGCACACGTGTTAGACCCGGCCCTCGTAACATAGCCAGACCTGACCCCTGCACCTCACACCAGCCCCGAGCCCACGGCCTAGCCGATCCTTCCCACCAGAACACACACCCCCGACCCGGGCTTCCCCGTCCGTGGCCTTCCTCCTTTGGCCACACCGGGCCCGCGTGCCCACTTCATGCACCAAGATGGCCGCCCGGCCCCAGCGCGACCCTGGCCTATAGGCGCCACTCCGGCTGGAGGACATCGCGCTCCCCTTGGGATGAGAAAGGGAGGAGCAGTTTCCATCACACCTCTGCGCTTCCCTGGGAAGGTGGGTTTCGATCGACCCGCCGGCCTCCCCGAGGGCTGGCTCCACGCCTGCTGGGTGTCTGGGACTCCTCCTGACCCGGCCCTGAAAGGATCAAAGGACAATGGCAGGAAACCCCCAACGAGCGACCCCCAGGTGACAAGACCCCTGCCGGCACAGACTCCGGACATCAAAGAGGAGTCGCCCTATAACAAGGGGTGCTCTGGGACTGTCCGGCAGATTCGCCTTGGAAACACCTGAGCCCTGCTGAGTGACTCGCGGCTCCCTGAAGATCGTAAGACCTCCAAACTTGTGCTTGAGCCCTGCTGAGTGACTCGCGGCTCCCTGAAGATCGTAAGACCTCCGAACTTGTGCTTGAGCCCTGCTGAGTGACTCGCGGCTCCCTGAAGATCGTAAGACCTCCGAACTTGTGCTTGAGCCCTGCTGAGTGACTCGCGGCTCCCCGAAGATCGTAAGACCTCCGAACTTGTACTCGAGCCTGCTGAGTGACTCGCAGCTCCCACAGACTCTCTTGGTCCCGCCGGGCCCCACAACGACAAGCGTATCACCCAGCTCGAGGATTGTGAGCCTGTGCGCCGGGTACGCTCCTGCATTTGATTCCTATCCCCAAAGACTGTCCCGCTACCTCCTAACCCCCCTCCAAGACTTTGTGAGCCCGCGCTCTACTTGTATATATCGTGCCTTGCTGATCATAAAGATCCTACCACTCCGATCTGATAAAGATTTGCTCTTAAGAACTCCTCGTGTGGTGTCTCTCTGTCGTGTGGTGCCGAGTGTATGATCCTAGATACGAGGTTCCTCCCCTGAGGAGTCTCCCGCCAGTGCCCGGCTACGATACCTCGAGGGTGGGTCTCAGGGCAGTCAGGGCCCCCTCCGGGCCCCTCTGAGGTCGCCTTCTAACATCCACACACACAACCACACACAACCGCACATCCAACACAACCACATGCACAACCACACACACAACTACAATAACACAACCACACACAACCATCACACACAACCACACACACACACCACCACATCCATACAGAACCACAACCACACACAGCCACACACACACCACCGCACACACCACACCCAACCACAACCAACCATACCCACAAACAACCACACACAACCACGCACACAACCACACACCCAACCGCACACCTACAGCTGTACCTGCAACCATATCCGCACTCACCACACACACAACCACACACAACCTCACACACATAACCATAGCCACACCTGCACCCAACCACACCCGCACCCAACCACACCCGCACCCAACCACACACAACCACACCCGCACCCACAACCACACAAATACAACCACACACAACCACACACACCCACAACTGCACCCAACCACACCCACAACCGAACCCAACCACACACACAGCCACACACAACCACAGCCACACACAACAACAGCCACACACATCAGCCACACACCACCACAGCCACACACCACCACAGCCACACACCACCACAGCCACACACAACCACTCACAACCACACACAACCACACACACCCACACACAGCCACACACACCACCACAGCCACACACAACCACTCACAACCACACCCAACCACACACACAACCACAGCCACATACACAACCACAGCCACATACACAACCACAGCCACACACCACCACAGCCACACACCACCACAGCCACACACCACCACAGCCACACACACCACCACAGCAACACACAACCACTCACAACCACACCCAACCACACACACAACCACAGCCACACACACAACCACAGCCACACACACCACCACAGCCACACACACCACCACAGCCACACACAACCACTCACAACCACACACAACCACACACAACCACACACACAACCACAACCCCCACACACCACTGCACACACCACCGCACACACCACCACACACACCACCACACACACCACCACACACACAACCACACATACAACCACACACCATACCCGCACATATAGCCACACCCAACCACACCCAACCCCACACACAACCCCCCCACACAACCCCCCACACACAACCCCCCACACAACCGCCACAAACACACACACAACCCCCACACGCACAACCCCTACACACCACCACACACACCACACACACCACCCCACACACCACCACACACACCACCACACACACCACCACACACAACCAACACACATCTACACACATCCACACACACAACTAAACACACACAACCGAACACACACAATTGAACACACACACACCACACACACACAATCACACACACATAACTGAACACACACCACCAAACACACACCACCAAACACACACCACCAAACACACACCACCAAACACACACAACCAAACACACACAACCAAACACACACCACACCCGCGCACACAACCACACCCGCACACACAACCCCCCACACATAACACAACCCCCATAACCACACACACAACCCCCATAACCACACACACAACCCCCACAACCACACGCACAACCCCCACATGTAACCACCACACACACACACACAACCACACACAACCCCACACACAACCACACGCATAACCACATGCACAACCAAACACACACAACCACACACAACCACACACACAACCACACACACCACACACCACACACAGCCACACGCATAACCACATGCACAACCAAACACACAACCAACCACACACAACCACACACACTGAACCACACCCAACAACACCCAACCACACCGAACAACACACAACCACACCCAACAACACACAACCACGCCCAACAACACACAACCACACCCAACACACAACCACGCCCAACAACACACAACCACGCCCAACAACACACAACCACGCCCAACAACACACAACCATGCCCAACACACAACCACGCCCAACCACACACAACCCCACACACAACCCCACATACCTGCCCCCACATACAATCCCACACACCGCCCCCACACACAATCCCACACACCCGCTCCCACACACAACCACACACACATAACTGTACACACAGCCACACACACAACTGTACACACACAACCACACCTAACCGCACACATACAACCACACGCGCAACCACACGCATAACCACACCCGCAACCACACGCACAGCCACACGCACAGCCACACCTGCAGCCACACCGCAGCCAAAACCACACCCCTACACACAGCCCCACCCAACCACACCCACCCACAACCACACCCGCACCCACAACCACTACCCCATACAACCATACACACAGCCATGCACACAGCCACACACCACAATCACACACACGCACCCACACAACCACCCAAACACAACCACCCACACACAACCACAAACAACCCCACACAACTGCAATTGCACCCGCACACCACAACCACACAAATACAATCACACACACAGAACCATAACCCCACACCCAACCGCACACGCAACCACACACCCAACTGCACACCCAACCACAACATACCCACACAACCACACAGAACCATACATACAACCACATACACAACCACACCACCACACACAACCACACCCAACCACACATCCACACACAACCACACCCAACCACACATCCACACACACCCACATGCACACACACAACCACACACAACCACACACACACACAACCACACACAACCATCACACACACACCACCACATCCATACAGAACCACAACCACACTCAACCACATATAAACACACAACCACACCCAACCACACATCCACACACACCCACATGCACCCACACACACACAACCACACACACAACCACACACACACACAAGCACACACAACCATCACACACAACCACACACACACACCACCACATCCATACAGAACCACAACCACACACAGCCACACACACACCACTGCACACACCACACCCAACCACAACCAACCACAACCAACCACACCCACAAACAACCACACACAACCACGCACACAACCACACACCCAACCGCACACCCACAGCTGTACCTGCAACCATATCCGCACTCACCACACACACAACCACACACAACCTCACACACACAACCATAGCCACACCTGCACCCAACCACACCCGCACCCAACCACACCTGCACCCAACCACACACAACCACACCCGCACCCACAACCACACAAATACAACCACACACAACCACACACACTCCCAACTGCACACGTGTTAGACCCGGCCCTCGTAACATAGCCAGACCTGACCCCTGCACCTCACACCAGCCCCGAGCCCACGGCCTAGCCGATCCTTCCCACCAGAACACACACCCCCGACCCGGGCTTCCCCGTCCGTGGCCTTCCTCCTTTGGCCACACCGGGCCCGCGTGCCCACTTCATGCACCAAGATGGCCGCCCGGCCCCAGCGCGACCCTGGCCTATAGGCGCCACTCCGGCTGGAGGACATCGCGCTCCCCTTGGGATGAGAAAGGGAGGAGCAGTTTCCATCACACCTCTGCGCTTCCCTGGGAAGGTGGGTTTCGATCGACCCGCCGGCCTCCCCGAGGGCTGGCTCCACGCCTGCTGGGTGTCTGGGACTCCTCCTGACCCGGCCCTGAAAGGATCAAAGGACAATGGCAGGAAACCCCCAACGAGCGACCCCCAGGTGACAAGACCCCTGCCGGCACAGACTCCGGACATCAAAGAGGAGTCGCCCTATAACAAGGGGTGCTCTGGGACTGTCCGGCAGATTCGCCTTGGAAACACCTGAGCCCTGCTGAGTGACTCGCGGCTCCCTGAAGATCGTAAGACCTCCAAACTTGTGCTTGAGCCCTGCTGAGTGACTCGCGGCTCCCTGAAGATCGTAAGACCTCCGAACTTGTGCTTGAGCCCTGCTGAGTGACTCGCGGCTCCCTGAAGATCGTAAGACCTCCGAACTTGTGCTTGAGCCCTGCTGAGTGACTCGCGGCTCCCCGAAGATCGTAAGACCTCCGAACTTGTACTCGAGCCTGCTGAGTGACTCGCAGCTCCCACAGACTCTCTTGGTCCCGCCGGGCCCCACAACGACAAGCGTATCACCCAGCTCGAGGATTGTGAGCCTGTGCGCCGGGTACGCTCCTGCATTTGATTCCTATCCCCAAAGACTGTCCCGCTACCTCCTAACCCCCCTCCAAGACTTTGTGAGCCCGCGCTCTACTTGTATATATCGTGCCTTGCTGATCATAAAGATCCTACCACTCCGATCTGATAAAGATTTGCTCTTAAGAACTCCTCGTGTGGTGTCTCTCTGTCGTGTGGTGCCGAGTGTACGATCCTAGATACGAGGTTCCTCCCCTGAGGAGTCTCCCGCCAGTGCCCGGCTACGATACCTCGAGGGTGGGTCTCAGGGCAGTCAGGGCCCCCTCCGGGCCCCTCTGAGGTCGCCTTCTAACATCCACACACACAACCACACACAACCGCACATCCAACACAACCACATGCACAACCACACACACAACTACAATAACACAACCACACACAACCATCACACACAACCACACACACACACCCCACCACATCCATACAGAACCACAACCACACACAGCCATACACACCATCACATACACCCACACACCACACCCAACCACAACCAACCACAACCCCACCCACAACTGCACACAACCACACACCACACACAACCACACACATGCACACAACCACACACCCAACCGCACACCCACAGCTGTACCCACAACTGCACCACAACAGCACCCACTACACACACAACCACACACCTCACACACACAACCACACCTGCACCTAACCCAACCCCACCTGCACCCAACCACACCCGCACACAACCACAACCACACAAATACAACCACAACCACACACAACCCCACACACAACCCCACACACAACCGCATCCGCACCCATAACCGCACACCACAGCCACACACACCACACCCACACCACACCCAACCACACACGTCACCCGCACATACAACCCCACACATACAACCACACACAACATACAACCACACACAACCACATATACAACCACACACAACCACAATAACACAACCACACCCACAACCACACACACAACCACGACCAAACACACACACAACCACACACACAACTACAATAACACAACCACATGCACAACTACAATAACACAACCACGCGCACAACCACACACAACCAAAATCACACAACCAACCACACACACAACCACGCACACAAAACCACAACCACACCCAACCCCACACAACCACACACACAACCACACACACAACCACACACACAACCACACACACACAACCACACACACAACCACACACCCAACCAACCACAACCATACACACACACAACCACACTCCCAACCACACACACAACCGCATACCCAACCGCACACACAACACAACACATGCACAACCACATGCACAACTACAATAACACAACCACACACAACCACACACACACAACCATCACACACAACCATCACACACACACCACATCCATACAGAACCACAGCCACACATACCACCACACACCCACACACCACACCCAACCACAACCAACCACAACCACACCGACCCACAACTGCACACAACCACACACGCACACAAACAGCTGTACCCGCAACCACAACTGCACCCACTACACACACAACCTCACACACCACACACAGCCACACTTGTACCCAACCACACCCGCAACAAACCACACCCGCACCAAACCACACCAGCACCCATCCACATCTGCACCCATCCACATCTGCACCATCCACATCTGCACCCATCCAAATCTGCACCCATCCACATCTGCACCCATCCAAATCTGCACCCATCCACATCTGCACCCATCCACATCTGCACCCAACCACATCCGCACCCAACCACACCCGCACCCAACCACTCCCGCACCCAACCACACCAGTACCCAACCACACCCACACACAACTGCACCCACAACCACACACACCCACAACCATACCCAACCACCCACACAACCACATCTGCAATCGCACCCATAACCGCACCTACACACCACAACCATACACAGCCACACACACCACACCCACACCACACCCAACCACACACACAACATCACCCGCACCCACAACCACACAACCACACAAATACAACCCCACACATACCACACACAACCACATACACAACCACACAAACACACAACCACACACATACAACCACACACATGCAACCACACATACAACCACACACACACAACCACACACAACCACAACCATACCCAGCTCCACACCATACCCCACACTCGCAATCACACCCACAACTACACACACAGCCACACACATACCAAAACCGCACCCTCACCACACCCAACCACACACACAACCACATAAATACAACCCTACAAATACAACCCCACACACCCTACACACAACCCCACAAATACCACACACAACCACGTGCATAACCACGAACACAACCACACACACAACCACCCACACACAACCACAACCATACACAACTGCACATGCACACCCAACCGCACAACCACACACACAACCGCACTCCCAACCACACACCCAACCGCACACCCAACACAACCACATGCACAACCACACACACAACCACACACACAACTACAATAACACAACCACACACAACCACCACACACAACCACACACACACCCCACCACATCTATACAGAACCACAACCACACACAGCCACACACACCATCACACACACCCACACACCACACCCAACCACAACCAACCACAACCCCACCCACCCATAACTGCACACAACCACACACCACACACAACCACACACATGCACACAACCACACACCCAACCGCACACCTACAGCTGTACCCACAACTGCACCCACTACACACACAACCACACACAACCTCACACACACAACCACAGCCAAACCCGTACCCAACCACACCCACCCACAACCACACACACAACCGCATCCACAATCGCACCCGCACCCATAACCGCACACCACAACCACACAGCCACACACACCACACCCACACCACACCCACACCCAACCACACACAACCTCACCCGCACACACAACCACACAAATACAACACCACACACAACCTCACCCGCACACACAACCACACAAATACAACACCACACACAACCCCACACACCACATACAACCTCATACAACCACATACAACCACATACACAACCACACACAACCACAATAACACACAACCACGCCCACACCCACAATCACAACCACAACCAAACACACACACAACCACACACACAACTACAATAACACAACCATGCACACAACCACACACAACTACACAACCAAAATCACACAACCAACCACACACACAACCACACACACAGAACCACAACCACACTCAACCCCACACCCAACCCCACACAACCACACACACAACCACACACACAACCACACACACAACCACACACACACATAACCACCCACACACAACCACACACACCACACACCCAACCAACCACAACCATACACACACACAACCGCACACCCAACACAACCACATGCACAACCACACACACAACTACAATAACACAACCACGCACAACCACACACACACACACAACCACACACAACCACACACACAACCATCACACACAACCATACACACACACCACCACATCCATACAGAACCACAACCACTCACAGCCACACATACCACCACACACAGCCACACCTGCACCCAACCACACCCGCACCAAACCGCACCCAACCACACCCACACCCAACCACACCCGCACCCAACCACACCCACACCCAACCACACCCGCACCCAACCACACCCGCACCCAACCACACCCGCACACACAACCCCACACACAACCCCACACAACCTCACACAACCTCATATAACCACAAAAAAACCACATAAAACCACATACACAACCACACACAACCACAATAACACAACCATACACACATACCACAACACACATACAACCACACACAACCACACACAATCACACACAGAACCACAACCACACACAACCACACCCAACCCCACACTCGCAATCACACCCACAACCGCACACCATAACCACACACACCCACACACACACCACACACAACCTCACCCGCACCCACAACCACACAAATACAACCACACAAATTCAACCCCACACACAACCCCACAAATACCACACACACAACCACACACACAAGTACAATAACACAACCACACAGACAACCACGCGCACAACCACACACAACCACAACCAAATTCACACAACCAAACACACACACACAACCACACAAATACAACCACACAAATACAACCCCACGCAAATAAAACCCCACAAATACCACATACACAACCACACACACAACTACAATAACAACCACACACACAACTATGCATACACCAACACACTAACACAACCACAACCAAACTCACATAACCAAACACACACACAACCACAAACATAACCACACACCCAACCAACCACAACCACACACAACTGCACATGCACACCCAACCGCACACCCACAACTGCACAACCACACACACACCCAACCGCACTCCCAACCACACACTCCCAACCACACACTCCCAACCACACACACAACCGCACACCCAACCGCACACCCAACTGCACACCCAACCGTGCACACAACTGCACACACAACCACACCCACAACCACGCGCACAACCACACACTCAACCACAACCATACACAACTGCACACGCACATCGATAACCGCACACCCAACCGCACAACCACACACACAATCGCACTCTCAACCACACACACAGCCGCACACCCAACCGCACACCCAACTGCAGACCCAACCGCACACCCACACACACAACCACACACACAACTACAATAACACAACCACACACAACCATCACACACAACCACACACCCCACCACATCCATACAGAACCACAACCACACACAGCCACCCACACACCATCACACACACCCACACACCACACCCAACCACAACCAACCACAACCCCACCCACAACTGCACACAACCACACAAAACCACACACATGCACACATCCACACACCCAACCGCACACCCACAGCTGTACCCACGAACGCACCACAAACGCACCTACTACACACACAACCACACACAACCTCACACACACAACCACACCCGCACCCAACCACACCCGCACCCAACCACACCTGCACCCAACCACATCCACCCACAACCACACCACCATACAAATACAACCACACAACCACACACACACACACAACCACACACACAACCACACACACAACCACATCCGCAATCGCACCCACACCCCCACACACAACCTCACACACAACCACACCCGCACCCAACCACATCCACCCACAACCACACCACCATACAAATACAACCACACACAACCACACACAACCCCACATACAACCACACACACAACTGCATCCGCAATCGCACCTGCACCCCCACCCATAACCGCACACCACAACCACACAGCCACACACATCACACCCACACCACACCCAACCACACGTCACCTGCACACACAACCACACAAATACAACCCCACACACAACCCCACATACACAACCACACACCACACACACAACCACAACCAAACACACACACAACCACACACAACTACAATAACACAACCACGCACACAACCACGCGCACAATCACTCACAAACACAATCAAAATCACACAACCAACCACACACACAACCACACACACAAAACCACAACCACACCCAACCCCACGCAACCACACACAACCACACACACACACACAACCACACACACACACAACCACCCACACACAACCCCACACACAACCACACACGCAACCAACCACAACCATACACACACACAACCGCACTCCCAACCACACACACAACCGCACACCCAATCGCACATCCACCACAACCACATGCACAACCACATGCACAACCACACACAGCTACAATAATACAACCACGCACAACCACACACACACAACCACACACACACCACCATCACACACAAACACACACTCACACCACCACATCCATACAGAACCACACACAGCCACACATACCACCACACACACCCACACACCACACCCAACCACAACCAACCACAACCACACCCACCCAAAACTGCACACAACCACACACACGCACACAACCACACCCAACCGCACACCCACAGCTGTACCCACAATCGCAACCACAACTGCACCCACTACACACACAACCTCACACACACAATCACACACAGCCACTCCTGCACCCAACCACACCCGCACCAAACCACACCTGCACCAAACCACACCCGCACCCAACCACACCCGCACCCAACCACACCCAACCACATCCGCACCCAACCACATCCGCACCCAACCACATCCGCACCCAACCACATCCGCACCCAACCGCACCCACAACCACACACACAACCACACACACAACCACACACACACCCACAACCGCACCCAACCACCCACACAAC
The DNA here is from genome assembly GCF_964204655.1 of Triturus cristatus. Taxonomy (NCBI): domain Eukaryota; kingdom Metazoa; phylum Chordata; class Amphibia; order Caudata; family Salamandridae; genus Triturus; species Triturus cristatus. The sequence continues at coordinate 951,625,042 of NC_140579.1, forward strand.
CCCACACACAACCACATCTGCAATCGCACCCATTACTGCACCCGCACACCACAACCACACACAGCCACACACACCATACCCACACCACACCCAACCACACACACAACCTCACCCACAACCACACAACCACACAAATACAACCCCACACATAACCCCACACACAACCCCACACATACAACCACACACAACCACATACACATACCACCACACACATACCACCACACACATACAACCCCACACATACAACCACACACACAACCACACACATACAACCACACACACAACCACACACACACAACCACAACCATACCCAACCCCACACCCAACCCCACATTCGCACCCACAACTTCACACACAGCCACACACACCACACCACACCCAACCACACACACAACCTCACCCGCACCCACAACCACATAAATACAACCACACAAATACAACCCCACACACAACCCCACAAATACCACACACAACCACACACACAACCACGCGCATAACCACACACACACAACCACACACACACACAACCACCCACACTCAACCACACACACAACCACAACCATACACAACTGCACACTGTTAGACCTAGCACCATTGGCGTGAGTCTCCCTTCCTTTTTTCGCTGTGTCTCCTCTGTTTTTGCTGGTTATAGATGCTCTGGGCGCTGTGCCACTGCCATTCAGTGCCACAGCGCGAATGCTCCCTTTGTAAAGATGACACATGAATTGGTACCTCCATGATTGGCTTATTTGGTTTACCTGTTAGTCCCTAGTAGCGTGGCCTGTGTGTGCCCAGGGCTGGTAAACCAAATGCTGCTGGTGGGCCTGCAGCACTGGTTTGTGCCACCCACAGAAGCAGCTTGTAAAGCACGTCTCAGACCTGCCACTGCAGTGTCTGCGTGCAGTCCAGAACTGCCATCTTGGCTGTGAAGTGCACCCACTTCCCAGCCCCTAAACCTTCCCTTGGCATCCTGTAAGCCCCCCTTATGATAGGGTGCATTGTATGTGTAAGGTAGGACATGCCCTGTTGTATGTAGCATGTCCTAGTAGTGAATTACACCCAATTTCGTTTTTCACTACTGTAAGGCTACCTGTTCTCCATAGGCCAGAATGGGAGGTCTGGGCTATTACATTCTATAGTCCTAACTGACCCACAGAACATGGTAGAAAAACGAATTTAGTATGCCTGAGCTCAGAATATTAAAATACATCTTTTGGTGAAGGTTATTTTTATATTCTGTGTTTGAAACTACCACTTTTAGAGTATAGGTACTTTCTTGCCTAAGCCTTCCAGTTTGCTCTGCTATTATGTGTATTGGCTGTCTGGTTTTGGAGGGACAGGGCAGGCTGAGTCAGACCTGGGTTGAATAGAGCGACCTGCCTTAGTGTGAGGGGAGCGGTAGCTCCTGCACTTGAATAGGGCTGTGCCTGGCAAGTTGAATGCTGGCTCCACCTCCCACTGTGCGTCTGAGGCAGACCCCCTCTTTCTGAAAGGAAGGATGCAGCCTGATCAACAAAGTGCTCCAGGGCTGGGCAGAACTGGTTTTGGCTGGGTTCAGAGACTTGGGACCCCTAAGAACAAAGACTTTGGGGGTATAAATATTTGTGCACAAACCCCTACAATTGGTATTGCTCCTGGACAACAAGAAGAAGAACCTCTGTCCGTGTGAGTACAGGAATCTGCAGGAGAAGGACTGTCCTTGTGCTTGTGTGCTGTTTCTGGGACTGGCCTGCAGTTGTTACTACTGGACTCAAGAGAAGAGGAAAGAAACTTGGATTTAACTTTTATTTTAACTACAGCAACTACCCAAGGGCTAGAAGAGAGCGAGCCTCCTGCTGGAGTCTCAGGCACATCAGACTCTACCATCAGCCTCCTGTTTCCTCCCAGCGAGGATTTCTATCGGCAGGTGAGGCTCCTGTGAGTTCCAGGGCCTCTAGTTTACTGTTGAGAAGAGAGCGCTGAAAATCGATGCTAACCCCCGTTAGCGAGCCGCTGCAGCTGGTGAGCGTGAGGAAAATCGCCGCTCCGCTGTCGCCGAGTGCTTGCTAACCACGAAGATCATCGCAGCACCTGTCTGCGGGCCTGAAAACGCCCACTATCCGAAGATCGTCGCAGCACCTGTCTACGGGCCTGAAAACGCCCGCTATCCGAGGATTGTCGCATTGTTTGTTAGCGGGCCCCAAAGCGCTCGCTAACCCCAAATCATCGCATCAAGCTCATCGCAGCGCGGACGTCGAGCGTTCGCCATTTTCCCCGCATCGTATCCAGATCGTCGCTCCCTCGCGGAGCGCCATTTTCTTCAACGCAGCAGAATCGCACACGCAACAGGCTCGGTGCATCATCCTCCCTTCGCGGCAAGGATTTTATCGCATCACCGGCTTAGCGTGAGGAAGTTTGTCGCTTTGTCCTGCCCGCAACCCAGCGCATCATCCTCCCTTGTGGTAAGGATTCAACGCATCGCTGGTTAGTGTGAGGAAATTTCTCGCTACAACTCCTTAGCGACATTTTTGTTGCTTTGCTCCAGGAACCACATACTTTGTGAGTAAAAGGGTCGCAGAGACCCCTGCCGTGAACTAGACATCATTTTGTGCATCCTGAACTATTTTTCCTTGCAGCATTTCTAAAGTAATTATATTTTTATAGTATTGTGGATTTTTTTTACTGTTATTGGTCTTGTGATTGTCTATATGAAAATACCTATTTTTCATAACTACTTGAGTGGTGTCCATTTGTAGTGTTCCTCATTATATTACTGTGTATGGTCATAAATGCTTCAAACACTGCCTCTGAGATAAGCCTAGCTGCTCGTGCTACGTTACCACAGGGTTGAGCAGGGGTTGTCAAAGGGTGTAGGCTGCTTACTCTGACTTAGGAAGAAGGGTCACTGTTAGAAATGGGATTTCTGGTTGGTTAGGGCTTGCGCCAAAGCCAGGCAGAAACCACCACTCTAGTCAGGGCTGGGGAGTTACACGCCAAAGATAACCCCTGCTCACCCCCTTGGTAGCTTGGCACGAGCAGTCAGGCTTATCCCGGAGGCGATGTGTAAAGCGTTTGCGCGCGCACCCAGCAACAACACCCAAGGCCCACCACAAAGGAAACTCCACACAAGGTATTATATAAAAATAACCTTTGTATTATACCACAACACATTAGATAAAAACACACACTTTACAATGTGCCAACAGGCACGGGCAGAATTTACAAGGGATTATATGTACAGGGGACAGGGCCACATGGACCACTGTCAGGAATTAGCACTTTGTAGAAATTAGCACATAGGACATAGGAATAAAATTACTGTAGCACAAAATAACATATATTGCACACAACCAGTACTTACTGGTATCAGGTAAGTGCCACCTACACAACCCTAACCACCTTAGGAGAATGTCACGGAACTAGGACCTCACTAGCACCACCTGTACTAGGGAGAAAACAACCACCTAAGTATCACAATACCTATAGGGGTAAACGCACATTACACATGATGCATCACATTCAGAGGTGTAGAACAAGAAAAACACATGATGCATAAAATAACACATTCAGAGGTGTAGAACAAGAAACAATAACGCCAAACTCACTTTAGCCACCACTGTGGCAGTCCCTAGGCCAACTGGCCTTGAAGGGGCAAGGACGCCCTGTGTCCCAGTAAGGTTTAGGGGAAGACTGCGCAGGAGGCGCAATCCACAATGCAGAGTCAAGGCAAGACTGCGCATGCAGTCGGCGCAACACGCCACGGGCCCCCAACCTAAACGTTGCAGCTGCCCACTAAGTGCTGGGCAGCTGTGGAACTGAACTGGGGCACCACTGTGCCTTGAACACCAGTATCGCAGTCACGTGGGGCCTCTCGGGACCCTCTAATACAAACAGTGCGCCTTTTTGGAGCCTCGGGGCTCTAAACAACAACACAAGCCCCCTACGCCTCTGTGGCTCTGTAAACTACTGTGGGGCAAGGTGGGAGTGGCCCGCTGCCATCTGGGGCCACTCGAACACGGAAGAAATGCCCCGGTAACGTTGGAGCCCTCTAGGCTCTTAAACAAATTGCCCCCGTTCGTTGGAGCCTTCACGGCTCTGAACAAAATGCCCCCCGAGTACGTGGGAGCCTCACTGGGCTCAACAAAACACAATCACCACGTTGGAGCGCCTCGCGCTCAGAAACCGAGGAAAATGCCCCCTTTGACGTTGGAGCCTTCCCGGCTCTTAAACAAAATGCCCCCGTTCGTGGGAGTGCTACACGCACTCGAGAACATTCATGGCCCCGACCGTTGGAATCTCTCTGGACTCTTGACCGATTGTGCCCTACTCGTGGGAACCTAGTTGGAGCGCACGAGCGCTCAGTAGCAAAGCAGACTGCCCCGTGCACCCTCTCCTTACCAGGGTTTCCTCCGCGCCGGCTCTGCTCCTGGATGTCGGCTCTCTCCGCTCCGGTGCTGGGGCGGTCATGGCGCTGTTTCTTCGTCCAGGCAGGGTGCCCCTTGGCGCAGGATAGGCTCCTGCCGGCTCCGGGGCTCAGAGCAGCCGCGATGCTTCGGTGGGAGGCGGGGTAGGCTCCCGCCCTCCTATGTCAAGTTCCGGTTGTCCCGGAGGCCCGCCCTCGGCCTGCCTGACTTCCGGATCGGCCGAACGGGGCCACGGCGGTGATTCTCAAGGTAGTTTTAAGTCGCGGGGTGGGCACCCGCGACGTGAGGCAAATAAACGGGGTGGGCACCCGCAACGTGAATTCACCACAACAAAAGCGGCACCAAAAGCGGGGTGGGCAGGGGGCAAGGCTGGGCCAGAGGCCAGCTCACTGGGCCCTCCAGGGCAGGAAGGCAGTCCCAAGTGGCGGTTCCTCCTGGCCTCCAGCAGCAGCAGTCCCCCCTCAGGATCCTGGAAGTGAACAGTTTCTGTGGGGACACAGCCCCATTTTTATACACTAAAACCCTTTGTTCTTGGTTCAGGGTGAGGGGGAAAACCAGTCGCAGCTGGTTGGGGAGCACCCTTGATGTGCTCAGCCCCTCACTCTATTCACTGGCAGGGCTAGGGTCGTCAGTCGCACCACAGGGGGCGGAGCCAGCATTGTGTAGGGAAAGCCCTGCCCTATTCAGGTCCAAGGTGCACTCCTCCCCAGCCATCAGCATGCTAATCTCACACTCACCACTGGGGCAGACCCAACCAGACTCCTGGAGCCAGGCTCACCAGCCAGCTCCAGCCAATCATACGCCAGACACACTGCACACAGAAGTGCCCACTTTTAGAAGTGGCACTTCCACACTAGGTACATGCACGCCACACACATCATCGCGCAGCATTCAATCACACGAGTCCGCACATACCAAACTCGAGCCTGCACACCCAACGCATCAGGAACTACCAGGGATACATGCATTCCCCATGCATTCCTATGGGAGGGCAGGCCTATCTCACCACATGCACTCAGAGTGCGCACGCACTTTACCCTGGGACACAGGAAAAGTGCGCAGAAACCAAAAACCACTATCACCAAGTCACCAATAAAAGCAAAAAAAGTTCAGGGGTGAACCTGCCAGAAGGGCCAAGTCCAACACAACCCCCTTCCAGCCAAAACGCAGGGCAGACCAATCACCACCGTGATGGACTTCACCGCTTGGGGCGATAGAACACGGACGCGGGCCCGCAACTGCAGGACACCCTCCGGTTCTACGCCACGGTGAACCCATGGAATTCTTTCTAACACCACTGTCTGGACCAACTGGGCTACCGCACTGGTACTCCCAAGCTGTCTGCGGCCAAGACCAGGCCCTAGGCCACCCAGGTGCCACCGGTCTTTGCCTAACCATAGAGTGGGGGGTAGGAACCCCTGGCACATAGCGTCCATTCTCCACTCTTCCTGTCTGCAAGACAGGACTAGACTGCCACTGGTTCTCCAGCCTAGGGTCTGCACCCTCAGGCGGACCAGGAGTCTCGGGGAAGGCTCTCCTCCCCCTACCTCTTCTCCTAGGGTTCCTCCTCCTCCGGTGAGGGGTACACCTAGAACGCCATTCCAACCCAGGGTTTAACCCCTCAGGTTGTACCGGGGCCAGAGGTGGGCTCTCCCACCCTCTGCACCCCCTCCCAGAGCCCTGCTCCCTACCAACTGGGGCGGTACCTCTGGAAGAAGAACCGGTCGGGACGCTGGTTACAGACGTTCCACCCTTCAGGTCAGGCTGATCCTGAACCTGGCCTCCCAACCTCCGGCCTAGAACCTTTGGTGGAATAATTGCCTGGCACTCCAGGACTTCTGGGGATTTCCACTCCATCCCCCTGAGGCTATCAAATGACACATATGTCGAGCGACTGTCTGTCTGGCACTGATCTCCCGTCCCCTGTCCACCTGACAGTGCGCGGAGATCCCCCAGAACAGAAGTGGTGTCACCCTGGTCACTACACGGGATCCTAGCCCAACTGGGTAGTCCCTGACCCACCGGCTCTTCCACTGGGGAACTCATCCCCCAATCACTCCTCACGCTGGACTCCTGCACCCTCCCTACCGGAGCGGTACTGCCAGACTCCAGAACCACAGGAGCCCTGTTTACAGGCGCTCCAGGTCCTCTACTCACTAAGAGATCTTCCTCAAGTGGACTAACAGGACAGCCTAGGTCCCCAACTTGGTGTTCCCTCATGAAACCATCCAAGTCCTGAGGCAGGGTTTCGGGCATCTGGGGACCCTCGGTCACCCCCTCACTCCTGCTCCACTGAGCCAGGCAGTGAGCCCCTACACCCTCCTCGCTATCCTGGGACCTAGCTGGGCTACACTGAGCCTCCTCCACCACGCTGGGCTGGAGGATCTCTGACCCACTATTGTTGGAATCACTCACTAATGACTCTAGAGGACCTCTAGCACTTTCCCAGCGCTCTGCTTCCTCTGCAAGTTCCCATGGACAAAAAGAGCCATACCTCAACAGGTGTTGGCGCAACCCGGGATAACAACTACTGAGCATCTGCTCTTTGATAATCATATTGAGTACTCCATCCAAATCCTGCTCCGGGTTAAACACCAGCCAGTCCACCAGGGCATCATGACATTCCTCCACAGCCTCCTCCCAAGACTGGTGAGACAGCTTCTTACTGCCCCTGAACTTCAACCTACATTCCTCCTCTCGGGAACAAGGTACCACACTCCGGGAACTGGGACTGGGACTCTCTGTACTGCACTTTATATCGCTGCCACCACTGGACTCCACCCTCACTGGGGAATCCAGAAAACTACCACTGTGCTCAGGGGACAGGGAAAGGGATGAGGCGCTATCTCCTACGCTGGACCCAGCAAGGGACTCCCTACCTACAGGGTCCTCACTCTCTACTGGCGTCCAGGTACTGTCATTTTCTTCTGAATCTTCAGGGCTCCCCACAGACCCACCACCCTCCAGGTGTGAGGCCCGTGCCCTTTCTTCCTCACTGCGCTCACGTTCCCATTCACCTGCTTGCCATCCAATCATGTGGTTCCTCAGTTCATACACAGTGTCTGACTCTCTCACCCCTATGTTTCTCTCTCTACAGAACCTTTCCAACTCCTGCATACTGTAAAAAACTAGATCACTGGGATCAAAAGCAGGCTCCATTCTGGCAGACGTTCTAGAGAAAAGATCACACAGGGAACCTAGGGGTCTGAGCTTAACACAGGAGCACACAATTCACAAAAAGGATTCAGCAAGCTCTCTATCCCAGAGAACTCACACTCACTTGCCTAGTGCCACACACCATTCATCCACACACAACCCTCCCCTCGGACTGGTAAGGCAGTTTCTACCACCCCTGATTCCTCAACCTGACCACCACGTGACACAGGTACCAACTCTGGGCGCAGGGCGGGGGACAAATGTACTGGACACTATTACGCTGCCACCACTGGATCCCACCCTCTGGTGAATCCAGAAAACACAATGCACTTGGGGGGATGATCTACCCTCCCGAGCTAGGGATACCTAACTCACAGTGCACAAAAACACATTTCCAAAGAAATGACAATTAAAAACAAACTTAGAACAATAATCCCTATACCATGTGATTTATCTAAATGCAGAGTTTTGTAGTGCGGCCAGTTGCCGCTGCGGTACAGCGCAAACGCAAGTCCAAATCCCACCGCTGATCACCAATGTTAGAAATGGGATTTCTGGTTGGCTAGGGCTTGCGCCAAAGCCAGGCAGAAACCACCACTCTAGTCAGGGCTGGGGAGTTACACGCCAAAGATAACCCCTGCTCACCCCCTTGGTAGCTTGGCACGAGCAGTCAGGCTTATCCCGGAGGCGATGTGTAAAGCATTTGCGCGCGCACCCAGCAACAACACACAAGGCCCACCACAAAGGAAACTCCACACAAGGTATTATATAAAAATAACCTTTGTATTATACCACAACACATTAGATAAAAACACACACTTTACAATGTGCCAACAGGCACGGGCAGAATTTACAAGGGATTATATGTACAGGGGACAGGGCCACATGGACCACTGTCAGGAATTAGCACTTTGTAGAAATTAGCACATAGGACATAGGAATAAAATTACTGTAGCACAAAATAACATATATAGCACACAACCAGTACTTACTGGTATCAGGTAAGTACCACCTACACAACCCTAACCACCTTAGGAGAATGTCACGCAGGGAACTAGGACCTCACTAGCACCACCTGTACTAGGGAGAAAACAACCACCTAAGTATCACAATACCTATAGGGGTAAACGCACATTACACATGATGCATCACATTCAGAGGTGTAGAACAAGAAAAACACATGATGCATAAAATAACACATTCAGAGGTGTAGAACAAGAAACAATAACGCCAAACTCACTTTAGCCACCACTGTGGCAGTCCCTAGGCCAACTGGCCTTGAAGGGGCAAGGACGCCCTGTGTCCCAGTAAGGTTTAGGGGAAGACTGCGCAGGAGGCGCAATCCACAATGCAGAGTCAAGGCAAGACTGCGCATGCAGTCGGCGCAACGCGCCACGGGCCCCCAACCTAAACGTTGCAGCTGCCCACTAAGTGCTGGGCAGCTGTGGAACTGAACTGGGGCACCACTGTGCCTTGAACACCAGTATCGCAGTCACGTGGGGCCTCTCGGGACCCTCTAATACAAACAGTGCGCCTTTTTGGAGCCTCGGGGCTCTAAACAACAACACAAGCCCCCTACGCCTCTGTGGCTCTGTAAACTACTGTGGGGCAAGGTGGGAGTGTCCCGCTGCCATCTGGGGCCACTCGAACACGGAAGAAATGCCCCGGTAACGTTGGAGCCCTCTAGGCTCTTAAACAAATTGCCCCCGTTCGTTGGAGCCTTCACGGCTCTGAACAAAATGCCCCCTGAGTACGTGGGAGCCTCACTGGGCTCAACCAAACACAATAACCACGTTGGAGCGCCTCGCGCTCAGAAACCGAGGAAAATGCCCCCTTAGATGTTGGAGCCTTCCCGGCTCTTAAACAAAATGCCCCCGTTCGTAGGAGTGCTACATGCACTCGAGAACATTCATGGCCCCGACCGTTGGAGTCTCTCTGGACTCTTGACCGATTGTGCCCTACTCGTGGGAACCTAGTTGGAGCGCACCAGCGCTCAGTAGCAAAGCAGGCTGCCCCGTGCACCCTCTCCTTACCAGGGTTTCCTCCGCGCCGGCTCTGCTCCTGGATGTCGGCTCTCTCCGCTCCGGTGCTGGGGCGGTCACGGCGCTGTTTCTTCGTCCAGGCAGGGTGCCCCGGGGCGCAGGGTAGGCTCCTGCCGGCTCCGGGGCTCAGAGCAGCCGCGATGCTTCGGTGGGAGGCGGGGTAGGCTCCTGCCCTCCTATGTCAAGTTCCGGTTGTCCCGGAGGCCCGCCCTCGGCCTGCCTGACATCCGGATCGGCCGAACGGGGCCGTGGCGGTGATTCTCAAGGTAGTTTTAAGTCGCGGGGTGGGCACCCGCGATGTGAGGCAAATAAACGGGGTGGGCACCCGCAACGTGAATTCACCACAACAAAAGCGGCACCAAAAGCGGGGTGGGCACCCGCTAATTAAATAAGCGGGGTAGGCACCCGTGAAGTGCACGGCAAAAACGGGGGAATCCCTAGGTCGGGGTTCCCCCCGTGAATTTATCGTAGCGCTGCTGGGGCCACAAATAGAGCGCTCCTAGCGCTATAAGGCAAATAACAGCGCTCCCAGGCGCTTTGGGGAGCAGGAAAGTACAAAAGTCCTTAGGAAGGTGGGCAGGGGGCAAGGCTGGGCCAGGGGCCAGCTCACTGGGCCCTCCAGGGCAGGAAGGCAGTCCCAAGTGGTGGTTCCTCCTGGCCTCCAGCAGCAGCAGCCCCCCCTCAGGATCCTGGAAGTGAACAGTTTCTGTGGGGACACAGCCCCATTTTTATACACTAAAACCCTTTGTTCTTGGTTCAGGGTGAGGGGGAAAACCAGTCGCAGCTGGTTGGGGAGCACCCTTAATGTGCTCAGCCCCTCACTCTATTCACTGGCAGGGCTAGGGTCGTCAGTCGCACCACAGGGGGCGGAGCCAGCATTGTGTGGGGAAAGCCCTTACCTATTCAGGTCAATGGTGCACTCCTCCTCAGCCATCAGCATGCTAATCTCACACTCACCACTGGGGCAGACCCAACCAGACTCCTGGAGCCAGGCTCACCAGCCAGCTCCAGCCAATCATACGCCAGACACACTGCACACAGAAGTGCCCACTTTTAGAAGTGGCACTTCCACACTAGGTACATGCACGCCGCACACATCATCGCGCAGCATTCAATGACACGAGTCCGCACATACCAAACTCGAGCCTGCACACCCAACGCAACAGGATCTACCAGGGATACATACATTCCCCATGGATTCCTATGGGAGGGCAGGCCTATCTTACCACATGCACTCAGAGTGCGCACACACTTTACCCTGGGACACAGGGAAAGAGCGCAGAAACCAAAAACTACTATCACCAAGTCACCAATAAAAGCAAAAAAAGTTCAGGGGTGAACCTGCCATTCTCATGTACACTGGTACATTTTTGTTGCTTTGCTCCAGGAACCTCATACTTTGTGAGTAAAGGGTTGCAGAGACCCCTGCCTTGAACTAGACATCATTTTGTGCATCCTGAACTATTTTTCCTTGCAGCATTTCTAAAGTAATTATATTTTTATAGTATTGTGGATTTTTTTACTGTTATTGGTCTTGTGATTAAGTCTATATAAAAATACCTATTTTTCATAACTACTTGAGTGGTGTCCATTTGTAGTGTTCCTCATTATATTACTGTGTATGGTCATAAATGCTTCACACACTGCCTCTGAGATAAGCCTAGCTGCTCATGCTACATTACCACAGGGTTGAGCAGGGGTTGTCAAAGGGTGTAGGCTGCTTACTCTGACTTAGGAAGAAGGGTCCCTACTTGGACAGTGGCCAGCCATTGCCAACTAGAGACCCCCATTTCTAACACACACGCACACCCATAACCGCACACCCAACCGCACAACCACACACACACAACCGCACTCCCAACCACACACAACCGCACACCCAACTGCACACCCAACCGCACACCCAACACAACCACATGCACAACCACACACACAACTACAATAACACCACCACACAAAACCATCACACACAAACACACACGCACACCCCACCACATCCATACAGAACCACAACCAAACACAGTGACACACACCATCACACACACCACACCCAACCACAACCAACCACAACCCCACCCACAACTGCACACAACCACACACCACACACAACCACACACATGCACACAACCACACACCCAACCGCACACCCACAGCTGTACCCACAACCACACCACAACTGCACCCACTACACACACAACCACACACAACCTCACACACACAACCACAGCCACACCTGCACCCAACCACACCCGCACCCAACCATACCCGCTCCCAACCACACCCACCCACAACCACACAACCATACAAATGCAACACACAACCACACACACACACAACCCCACACACAACCACACATACAACCACATTCGCAATCGCACCCGCACCCACACCACAACCACACAGCCACACACACCACACCCACACCATACCCAACCACACACAACCTCACCCACACACACAACCACACAAATACAACCCCACACACAACCCCACACATACAACCACACACAACCACATACAACCACACACCACATATAACCACATACAACCACATACACAACCACACACAACCTCAATAACACAACCACACACAACCACAACCAAACACACACAACCACACACACAACTACAATAACACAACCATGCGCAGAACCACACACAACCAAAATCACACAACCAACCACACACACAACCACACACATAGAACCACAACCACACCCAACCCCACAACCACAGACACAACCACACACACAACCACACACACACACAACCACCCACACAACCACACACACACACAACCACCCACACACACAATCACCCACACACAACCACACACACAACCACACACCCAACCAACCACAACCATACACACACACAACCACACTCCCAACCACACACACAACCGCACACCCAACCGCACACCCAACACAACCACATGCACAACTACAATAACACAACCACACACAACCACACACACCACATCCATACAGAACCACAGCCACACATACCACCACACCCAACCACAACCACAACCACCCACAACTGCACACAACTGCACACAACCACACCCACAGCTGTACCCGCAACCACAACTGCACCCACTACACATACAACCTCACACACACAACCACACACAGCCACACCTGCACCCAACCACACCCGCACCAAACCACACCCGCACCCATCCACATCTGCACCCATCCACATCTGCACCCATCCACATCTGCACCCATCCACATCCATACACACACACACAACCGCACTCCCAACCACACACACAACCGCACACCCAACCGCACACCCAACGCAACCACATGCACAACTACAATAACACAACCACACACAACCATCACACACAACCACACACACCACATCCATACAGAACCACAGCCACACATACCGCCACCACACACACCACACCCAACCACAACCACACCCACCCACAACTGCACACAACCACACCCACAGCTGTACCCGCAACCACAACTGCACCCACTACACACACAACCTCACACACACAACCACACACAGCCACACCTGCACCCAACCGCACCAAACCACATCTGTACCCATCCACATCTGCACCCATCCACATCTGCACCCATCCACATCTGCACCCATCCACATCTGCACCCAACCACTCCCGCACCCAACCACTCCCGCACCCAACCACACCCGTACCCAACCACACCCGTACCCAACCACACCCACACACAACTGCACTCACAACCACACAACCACACACACACCCACAACCGCACCCAACCACCCACACAACCACACACACAACCCCACACACAACCACATCTGCAATCGCACCGGCACCCATAACCACACCCGCACACCACAACCATACACAGCCACACACACCACACCCACACCACACACAACCACACACACAACCTCACCCGCACCCACAACCACACAAATACAACCCCACACACAACCCCACACATACAACCACACACAACCACATACAACCACATACACAACCACACACAACCACAATAACACACAACCACACACGCAACCACAACCATACCCAACCCCACACCCAACTCCACACTCGCAATCGCACCCACAACTACACACACAGCCACACACACACCACAACCACACCCACACCACACCCAACCACACACACAACCTCACCCGCACCCACAACCACATAAATACAACCCCACAAATACAACCCCACACACCCCACACACAACCCCACAAATACCACACACAACCACGCGCATAACCACACACACAACCACACACACAACCAACCACACACAACCACAACCATACACAACTGCACACGCACACCCAACCGCACAACCACACACACAACCACACACACAACCACACACACAACCACACTCCCAACCGCACACCCAACACAACCACATGCACAACCACACACACAACTATAATAACACAACCATACACAACCATCACACACAACCACACACACATCCCACCACATCCATACAGAACCACAACCACACACAGCCACACACACCATCACACACACCCACACACCACACTCAACCACAACCCCACCCACCCACAACTGCACACAACCACACACCACACACAACCACACACATGCACAAAACCACACGCACAACCACACCCACAGCTGTACCCACAACCACCCCACAACCACACCCACTATACACACAACCACACACAAACTCACACACAGCCACACCCGCACCCAACCACACCCGCGCCCAACCACACACAGCCACACACACCATCACACACACCCACACACCACACCCAGCCACAACCAACCACAACCACACCCACAACCACACACAACCACACACATGCACACAACCACACACCCAACCGCACACCCACAGCTGTATCCACAACCGCACCACAACCACACCCACTACACACACAACCACACACAACCTCACACACACAACCACAGCCACACCCGCACCCAACCACACCCGCACCCAACCACACCCAACCACACCCACCCACAACCACACACACAACCGCATCCACAATCGTACCCACACCCATAACCGCACACCACAACCACACAGCCACACACCACACCCACACCACACCCACACCACACCCAACCACACACAACCTCACCCGCACACACAACCACACAAATACAACCCCACACACAACCCCACACAACCACACACCACATACAACCACATGCACAACCACAATAACACACAACCACACCCACAACCAAACACACAATCAACCACACACACAACTACAATAACACAACCACGTGCACAACCATGCGCACAACCACACACAAATACACAACCAAAATCACACAACCAACCACACACACAGAACCACACCCAACCCCACATAACCACACACACAACCACCCACACAACCACACACACACAACCACCCACACACAACCACACACACACAACCACACACCCAACCAACCACAACCATACACACACATACAACCGCACACCCAACACAACAACATGCACAACCACACACACAACTACAATAACACAACCACGCACAACCACACACACACACACAACCACACACACAACCATCACACACAACCACACACACACACCACCACATCCATACAGAACCACAACCACACACAGCCACACATACCACCACACACACCCACACACACCCAACCACAACCAACCACAACCACACCCACCCACAACAACACACACACACACACAACCACACCCAACCGCATACCCACAACTGCACCCACTATACACACAACCTCACACACACAACCACACACAGCCACACCTACACCCAACCGCACCAAACCGCACCCAACCACACCCACACCCAACCACACCTGCACCCAACCACACCCGCACCCAACCACACCCACACACAATACAACCACACACATACAACCCCACACAACCTCATATAACCACATACAACCATATACACAACCACACACAACCACAATAACACACAACCATACACACATACCACCACACACATACAACCACACACAGAACCACACACACAATCACACACAGAACCATAACCACACCCAACCCCACACTCTCCATCACACCCACAACCGCACACCACAACCACACACACCCACACACACCACACATAACCTCACCCGCACCCACAACCACAAAAATACAACCACACAAATACAACCCAACACACAACCCCACAAATACCACACACACAACCACACACACAAGTACAATAACACAACCACACAGACAACCACGCGCACAACCACCCACAACCAAACTCACACAACCACACAAATACAACCACACAAATACAACCCCACACAAATACAACCCCACAAATACCACACACACAACCACCCACACAACTACAATAACAACCACACACACAACTATGCATACAACCACACACAAACACAACCACAACCAAACTCACACAACCAAACACACACACAACCACACACATAACCACACACCCAACCAACCACAACCACACACAACTGCACACGCACACCCAACCGCACACCCACAACTGCACAACCACACACACACACACACCCAACCGCACTCCCAACCACACATTTCCAACCACATACTCAAAACCACACACTCCCAACCGCACACTCCCAACCGCACATCCAACCGCACACCCAACCGCACACACAACTGCACACACAACCACACGCACAACCACGCGCACAACCACGTGCACAACCACACACACAATCACCCACACACAACCACACACACAACCACAACCATACACAACTGCACATGCACACCCATAACCGCACACCCAACCGCACAACCACACACACAACCGCACTCCCAACCACACACACACAACTGCACACTCAACCGCACACCCAACCGCACAACCACACACACAACCACACATACAACTACAATAACACAACCACACACAACCATCACACACAACCACACACCACACCAACCACAACCAACCACAACCCCACCCACAACTGCACACACAGCACACAACCACACACATGCACACAACCACACACCCAATCGCACACCCACAGCTGTACCCACAAACGCACCACAAATGCACCCACTACACACACAACCACACACAACCTCACACACACAACCCCACCCGCACCCAACCACACCTGCACCCAACCACACCCGCCCACACCCGCACCCAACCACATCCACCCACAACCACACCACCATACAAATACAACCACACAACCACACACACACACACAACCACACACACAACTGCATCCGCAATCGCACCCGCACCCCCACCCATAACCGCACACCACAACCACACAGCCACACATACCACACCCACACCACACCTAACCACACATGTCACCCGCACACACAACCACACAAATACAACCCCACACACAACCCCACACATACAACCACATACAACCACACAAAACCACACACAACCACATACAACAACATACACAACCACACACAACCACAATAACACACCACACATACAACCACAACCAAACATACACACAACCACACACACAACTACAATAACACAACCACGCGCACAACCACGTGCACAACCACTCACAAACACAACCAAAATCACACAACCAACCACACACACAAAACCACAACCACACCCAACCCCACACAACCACACATACAACTACACACACACACAACCACACACACACAACCACCCACACACAACCACACACACAACCACAACCATACACACACAACCCCACTCCCAACCACACACACAACCGCACACCCAATTGCACACCCACCACAACCACAACCACATGCACAACCACACACACAGCTACAATAATACAACCACGCACATCCACACACACACACCACTACATCCATACAGAACCACAACCACACATAGCCACACATACCACCACACATACCCACACACCACACCCAACCACAACCAACCACAACCACACCCACCCACAACTGCACACGACACACACGCACACAACCACACACAACAGTACACCCACAGCTGTACCCACAATCGCAACCACAACTGCACCCACTACACACAACCTCACACACAACCACACACAGCCACACCCGAACCCAACCACACCCGCACCAAACCACACCCGCACCAAACCACACCTGCACCAAACCACACCCGCACCAAACCACACCCGCACCAAACCACATCTGCACCCAACCACACCCATACCCAACTGCACCCACAACGGCACCCACAACCACACACAACCACACACACTCACAACCGCACCCAACCACCCACACAACCACGCAGAACCCCACACACAACCACATCTGCAATCTCACCCATAACTGCACCCACACACCACAACCACACACAGCCACACACACCACACCCACACCACACCCAACCACACACACAACCTCACCCACACCCACAACCACACAACCACACAAATACAACCCCACACATAACCCCACACACAACCCCACACATACAACCACACACATACCACCACACATACCACCACACACAACCACACACACAACCATACCCAACCCCACACCCAACCCCACACTCGCAATCGCACCCACAACTACACACAGCCACACACACTACACCACACACAACCACACACACAACCTCACCCGCACCCACAACCACATAAATACAACCACATAAATACAACCCCGCACACAACCCCACAAATACCACACACAACCACACACACAACCACGCGCATAACCACACACACACACACAACCACACACACAACCACCCACACACAACCACAACCATACACAACTGCACACGCACACCCATAACCGCACACCCAACCGCACAACCACACACACACAAATGCACTCCCAACCACACACAATCGCACACCCAACTGCACACCCAACTGCACACCCAACCGCACACCCAACACAACCACATGCACAACCACACACACAATTACAATAACACAACCACACACAACCATCACACGCAACCACACACACCACCACTTCCATACAGAACCACAACCACACACAGCCACACACACCATCACACACACCACACCCAACCACAACCAACCACAACCCCACCCACAACTGCACACAACCACACACAAGCACACACATGCACCCAACCACACACCCAACCGCACACCCTTAGCTGTACCAACAACCATACCACAACTGCACCCACTACACACACAACCACACAACCTCACACACACACAGCCACACCCGCACCCAACCACACCTGCACCCAACCACACCCGCTCCCAACCACAACCACACAACCATACAAATACAACCACACACACACACACAACCCCACACACAACCACACACACAACCGCATCCGCAATTGCACCCGCACCCATAACCACACACCACAACCACACAGCCACACACACCACACCCACACCACACCCAACCACACACAACCTCACCCACACACACAACCACACAAATACAACCCCACACACAACCCCACACATACAACCACACACAACCACATAGACAACCACACACAACCACAATAACACACAACCATAGACACATACCACCACACACATACAACCACACACACAACCAAACACACACACAATCACACACAGAACCACAACCACACACAACCACACCCAACCCCACATTCGCAATCACACCCACAACCGCACACCACAACCACACACACCCACACACACAGCCACACACGCACCACACACAACCACACCCACACCATACCCACAACCACACACACAACCTCACCCGCACCCACAACCACACAAATACAACCACACAAATACAACCCCACACACAACCCCACAAATACCACACACACAACCACACACACAACTACAATAACACAACCACACGCACAACCACACACAACCACAATCAAACTCACACAACCAAACACACACACAACCACACAAATACGTACCAGCGCCTCATTTCTTCCTGGCTCGCCTCCAGGTTGGCCTCGGCCAGTTCTCGAAACTTCCTAGTCTGGTTTCGGAGGGTCAGAACGTATCGGAACACATCTCGGGGGAGTCTCGGGGCGCCACCTCCCACCCTTCCTTGACCAGGCTGAGGGGCCCCTGGACGGGATGCCCGTAGAGTAACTCAAACGGGCTGAACCCCAAGGATTTCTGGGGAACTTCCCGGTAGGCGAACAAAAGGCAGGGGAGCAGGATGTCCCACTTGCGCCGGAGGGGCTCTTCCAGGCCCGCGATCATCCCCTTCAGAGTCCGGTTAAACAGCTCTACTAGGCCATTTCCTTGGGGATGGTACGGGGTGGTGAACTTATAGGACACTCCACATTGTTGCCACAGAGACGTCATGTATTTGGAGATAAAGTTCGTCCTGCGATCGCTCACGACCTCGCGGGGAAAACCCACACGGGAAAAGATCCCCATCAACGCCCGGCCCACCACGGGGGCTGTGATGGTGCGTAGGGGAATGGCCTCAGGGTATCGGGTGGCATGGTCCACTAGGACGAGGATGAAGCGGTGACCTTGTGAGGTTGGGGGGTCCAGGGGCCCCACGATGTTGATCCCGACCCGTTCAAAAGGGGTGCTGACGACAGGGAAGGGTTGGAGGGGAGCCTTGCGCTTTCCTCCACTTTTCCCACTAGCCTGGCACGTAGGACAGGACTTGCAGTGGGTTTCTACATCTGCTTTCATTTTAGGCCAGTAGAAGTGAGTCACTAGGCGACTGTAGGTTTTGTGTTGGCCCAAGTGGCCTGCGAGGGGGACATCGTGGGCCAAACCCAGGAGGAAGTCTCGGAAGAGTAGGGGTACCAACAGCACCCGGGCTGATCCTAGCTCCACCGACTTCTGCTCGCTGTACAAAAGGTCATTTTCCCAATATAACCAGTGTGTTCCAGATTGGTCGCTCGCGGCTTGGGCCTCTGCTTGCCCTCGGGGTCCGACCAGGGAAGGACAGGTAGCTTGCTCCTGGCAGAACTCCTCTCGGGAGGGGCCCCCCTCGTGGCGCCACTGGGCCAACTCGGGCAGATCGCCTAACTCTGCGATCTGTGCGGGGTCGGAAGGTAGGGGTTCGTCGCTGGCGACAGATTCCATTCAAAAGGCACCAGGGCTACCTTACAGAGGCTCTCAGTGTTGTCAGCTGCAATTACAGGGCAAAATATTTTGGGGAGGACCTGGTCTTCGTGGACTAAGTGGCTGAGGACACCGGTGATGCTCGCCCCGGTGTCACGAAGGGCCTCTACCTGTTGGCCATTGATCGTCACTAGCTGCCCGTATGTCTTCGTGTTGGAGGGCAGGAGGCTCCCAGGGACCATTTCTCTGTCTCCTAATGATACTAAGGCCATGGCAGCGGGTTCCCACTCTACGGTCTCCTCCATCTCCTCCCCTAGGGCTACATTGGCTATCTGTCTGGCTGGGGGGGCTGTAGTGAGGATGCGCAGGGCCATGGGGCATTCGGGGTCATTGGCGTAATGCCCGGGCTTCTGGCAACGGAAACAAGTGATGGTCACCCGGTGCCCCCGTCTCACGGGTGGACCGGATACAGCTGGTGGGGGTGCCGGGAAGTGCGGAGGTTGGTTTTTCGGAGGACCGGACTGGGATTCTTTCTGCCCTCCCTGGTTCCCTCCCCCTCTCTGGCGGGGTGGTCCCTGACTGGCTCGGGGGTATTCTCCTACAGGGCCCCGGGAGACCCGGGTGTTGGTCCAGCAATCCGCCTCGACAGCCAGCTTCCTCGGATCCGTGAGCTTGCTGTCGAGCAGATGCTGGCGTAGTTCTACAAAGCAGTTCGCGGCCAGGTGTTCCCATAACATGAGGTCGGTTAGTTCGTCCAGGGTGGTTACTTTGCTGCCCTTAATCCACCCGTCGAATGCACGGCTGAAAAAGTTCACATACTCCACCCACGTGGTGCCAAGGATCTTCGTGCAGTCCCAGAACCGCTGGCGGTACATCTCCGGGGTGAGGCCGTACATTGTGAGGAGGGCCTCCTTCATGTGGCTATAGGAGGTCTGCATGGAGGATGGTAGGTCGAGCAGGGTGTCTCTCCCCTCGCTCAAAAATCGGCCCCACAACCCGGCCCCCCAATCCTTCTGCGGGACTCGGTGTGAGGTCATAGCGACCTCGTAGGCCTTGAACCATTGAACCATTGTTGGATGTCGTCGTTTTTGTAATTTTCCTTGACCACATCTTTGGGGATGTGGACCTTCTGTTCCGCCGGGGGGGCCGCCTCTCGGTTCTCCGGGGGTCGAGCTTCTTTGCTCCTTGCTTTGAGAGAGATTTCTTTCAAGCTGCGTTCGTGCTCCAGTTAAAGTCTTCTTCCTTCGTGCTCCCGTTGGAGTTTCTTCTCTTCTAGTTCGCCTTGTACTCGCATCTGTTCTACTGTTAGTTTCGATTTTCAGTTTGGCCAGTTCGAGTTCGTGTTTACGACTTCTCTCTCTGTCTGCGAGTTCTTCCGGGGATAGACCCCCGTCTGGTACGAAGCTTCGTACCTGGTTGCTGCTGCTTTCTCTTTGGTCGTGGAGCTCCACCGCTCCTTCTGGGCGGGGGGCTCCGGATTCCACCCAAGCTTTCAGTGCCTTCTGCATATCTTCTTTGGTGTTGAGACCAGTGGTAGCGATTTTTAGTTCTTTGCAGAATTGCATCAGTTCTTTGTGCGTGTACTCTTCCAGTTGTTCCACCTGGAACACAGTACTCGCGTCGGTTTCTGTGAGACTCATGGCGTTTTCTTCTGCCGTCTTTGCCGGTAGTGCGTCAGCCGTTTACGGTACGATCTCTAGATTATGGGCCCGAATCCCATCGCTTGCCACCAATGTTAGAAGGCGACCTCAGAGGAGACAGGGAGGGTACCTGAGCACCCTGAGACCTACCCTCGGGGTATCGTAGCCGGGCACTGGCGGGAGACTCCTCAGGGGAAGAGTCTCGTGTCTAGGATCGTACACACTGCACCACACGACAAAGAGACACCACACTGTATGTTCTTGGGAACAGATCTTTATCTAATCAGCTTCGTAGGATCTCTATTGTTAGAAGGGCGCCCTCCGGGAGCCCGATGGTGTCGGACTGACCACCCAGAGGGCCACCGTTCCGTAGGCGAGTAGCCGAGCGCCGCTGAGAAGCCTCCTAGGCGAGGTCCTTCTCCTATGATCGTATCAGCTAAGCAACCCCACCACCACAAAGGGACACAGCCAGGGTATTTATTCGGTTATCAAGGCAGATTTCTGTGGCAATATTTACAGGTGGATCGAGGGATCCAAAAGAGTCTCAAAGTCTGGTTGGGATGGGGTAGCGAGACAGTCTCAGTCAAACCTGGTACTGGAACACCCTGCGCCTAGCTCTCAATCCTCGAGCCGGGGGGTTCCAGGAGCCGGGACGTCGTCCGCAGGTTTCGGGGGATTGCTGCGGTGAGGTCGAGCCGCGACGAGGTCAGCAGGGCTCCGATGGTTTACTTCTGCGAGGTCGAGCCGCGACGGGGTCAGCAGGGCTCCGATGGTTTACTTCTGCGAGGTCGAGCCGCGACGGGGTCAGCGGAGCTCCGATGTTCCGTGAGGGTCTTCTTCTCAGCAAGGGGGGGAGCCGCGACGCAGTCAGCAGGGCTCAGTGTTCTCAGTTCCAAGTAATGAGTCTTTTCCCCATAGGGTCAGCCGCGATCCGATCAGCAGGGCTCTTGACTCCAGGATACAACTCCTGTCCTGGTTTCAGGCTGCCCCAGATATAGGTCTGGACCCCTTTGATGTCCGGACCCTTGCGCCTGGGGGGCGGAGGGGCCGGGATGGGCGAGGCCAGACACCCAGCGGGAGAGGCGCCAGCGCCCAGGAAGGCCGGAGGGCGATCGAAACCAGGCGTTGGGGGCCGGTTGGGGGTCCCATCGAAACTCCCCTCCTCCGGGATCGGTGGAGTGGCCACTTGGCGCCCCCTGGCCGGATCTTGGAGCCTCGATGTCGGGGCTTCGCTGGGGCCGAGGCTGGGGCAAGCCGTGTCGCGTAGGCTGGTGCGGGTAGCCAGGTACAATCCGGAGGGACCCCGAAGGGTGGGGGCTGCCCCCGTCGGGTCGGGTAGGAGGGTTCGGGACCACGCCACGAGGCCGGGTCCAACAGGCGTCCCCCCCAGCTGAAGGCAGGGAGAGTCACCCATCGTCTTGGGGGTTCTCCTCGCCGAGGCGGAAGAAGCGGGACAGGCCGTCGGCGTTGGCGTGGTCGTTGCCGGGCCGATGATCTACAGTGAAGTCCATCCCCTGCAGAGAGATGGACCATCGCAACAACTTCGGGTTCTCGCCTCTCATCTGCATCAACCACCGCAAGGGTCGGTGGTCGGTTTGGACCCGAAAGTGGGTGCCAAAGAGGTAGGGCCAGAGCTTCTTGAGGGCCCACACCACGGCGAAGGCCTCCCGTTCGATGGTGCTCCATCTCTGTTCCCGGGGCAGCAGGCGCCGGCTGATGAAGGCCACCGGCTGGTCAACCCCCTCAGAATTCACTTGGGACAAGACAGCCCCGATCCCGTACTCCGAGGCATCCGTCTGCACCACAAACTCCTTGCTGTAGTCGGGGGCTTGTAGCACGGGAGCGGTACACATCGCTGTCTTGAGGGTCTCGAAGGCCGCCTGACAGCGGGGCGTCCAGTGCACCTTCTTGGGCTGTTTCTTTGATGTGAGCTCCGTGAGGGGGCCCACAATGCTTCCATAGTTCTGAATGAACCGCCTGTAATAGCCCGTGAGTCCCAGGAAGGACCTCACAGCGGTTTGGGTGATTGGGGGCTCCCAGGCTACGATGGCGTCGATCTTTGGCTGGAGGGGAGCCACATGGCCGCTCCCCACTTGATGTCCCAGATAGGTTACTGATCCTTGGCCTATCTGACACTTGCTGACTTTTACGGTAAGTCCGGCCCTTTGGAGGGTGGTCAGGACCTCCCCGAGGTGCCTCAGGTGCTCGGCCCAGTGGCTGCTGAACACCGCAATATCGTCCAGGTAGGCGGCGCTGAACGCTTCTAGGCCGGCCAGTACCCTATTTACCAGCCTCTGGAAGGTCGCCGGGGCATTTTTCATGCCGAAGGGCATCACTCGGAAGTGGTAATGGCCATCGGGGGTGGAGAAAGCGGAACGCTCTTGGGCGCCGGGGGTGAGCCCGATCTGCCAGTATCCGGTGGTGAGGTCGAAGGTGCTAAGGTAGCGGGCTGCTCCTAGGCGGTCGATCAGTTCATCTGCCCGAGGAATGGGATGGGCATCGGTTTTGGTGACGGCATTCAATCCCCGATAGTCCACGCAAAATCGGAGCTCCGGGGTGGTGCCAGGGGCAGCAGCTTTCAGCACCAGGACCACAGGGCTGGCCCAGGGGCTGTCGGAGGGTTCGATGACCCCCAGGGCCAACATCTTGGCGACCTCGGCGTGGATGCAGGCCCACACTCGCTCGGGGACCCGGTAGGCTCGGTGTCGCACGGGGGGGCTGTCCCCGGTGTCGACGTCGTGGACGCACCATAGTGTGACCCCGGGAGTGAGGGAGAAGAGAGCAGCGAAGTGATGCAGCAGTCCTTGACACTCTCGGCGCTGATCGGGAGTCAGGGTGGCGGAGAGGATGACTCCCTCCACGGAGCCGTCCTTTTCGGAGGTTTTCAGGAGGTCGGGTAAGGGCTCGGAGTCGTCCTCGGCCCCATCGTCCGTAGCCATCAACAGGCTAAGTTCTGTTTGGGCAAAGTGGGGTTTGAGCCTGTTGGCGTGGAGGACCCGGAGGGGGTTCCTGGGGGATTCCAGGTCGACCAGGTAGGTGACGGGGCTCTTCTTCTCGACCACCTTGAAGGGCCCGGTCCACTTGTCTTGGAGGGCACAGGTGTCGACGGGCGACATGACCCAGACCTGCTGGCCGGGCTCGAACTCGATGGAGGAGGCGTTCTGGTCATACCAGCGTTTCATCTCCTCCTGGCTGGCTTCGGCCAGCTTCCTGAATTTCCGGGTCTGGTTTCGCAGGGTCAGGAGGTATCGATAGACGTCGGGGGGAGCATCTTGGATGGTGGTCTCCCAGCCTTCCTTGACCAGGCTGAGAGGGCCTCGGACAGGGTGTCCGTACAGGAGTTTGAAGGGGCTGAACCCCAGAGACTTTTGCGGGACCTCCCGATAGGCAAACCGGAGGCAGGGCAGCAGGACGTCCCACTTGCGTCTCAGGGGCTCCTCCAGGCCTTTGATCATCCCTTTCAATGTCCGGTTAAATCGTTCGACTAGACCGTTCCCCTGGGGGTGGTGAATTTGTAGGTGACCCCGCACTGTTGCCACAGGGACCGCATATACTTCGAGATAAAGTTGGTGCCTCGGTCACTCACCACCTCCCGGGGGAAGCCTACTCGGGAGAAGATTCCCATCAAGGCCCGGCCCACCACGGGGGCCGTCACTGTTCGGAGAGGGATGGCCTCGGGGTATCGGGTGGCATGGTCGACCAGGACGAGGATGAAGCGGTGCCCCTGGGAGGTTCGGGGGTCCAGGGGCCCCACGATGTCGATCCCCACTCGCTCGAACGGGGTGTTGACTATTGGAAAGGGCTGGAGAGGGGCTTTGACCCTTCCCCCACTCTTCCCGCTGGCTTGGCAGGTCGGGCAGGTCCGGCAATGATTGTCCACGTCTTTCCGCATTCGGGGCCAGTAGAAAGTGGGTCACCAGGCGGCTGTATGTTTTGTCCCGCTCCAGGTGCCCGGCAAGGGGCACATCATGCGCCAGATTGAGGAGGAAGTCCCGGAATCTGAGGGGGACCACCAGCACGCGGCTGGCCCCCAATTCTGCAGTCTTCTGCTCGCTGTAGAGGAGGTCATTGTCCCAATAGACCCAGTGGGTCCCCGTCTGGTCTCCGGCGGCCTGGGCGGCTGCTTGCTGTCGGGTCCCTTCGAGGGAGGGGCAGGTCTTCTGTTCTTGGCGGAACTGCTCCCTTGTGGGGCCACCTTCTTGGCGCCATTGGGCGAGTTCGGGGAGGTCGCCGAACGCGGCGACCTCGTCCGGGGCGAGTTCTGGCGGCCCGGCCTCGGTGTCGGCTTCGGGGAGAGCCTCGACGCTCGGTTGGATGGCCCGGGCGGTCGTGGACCGGGTGGTTGCGCAGACCCATTCGGGCAGCCCCAGCATCCCCAGATGCTCTCGGCGCTCAACGTGGGCCCAGGGGGAACTTTCCAGGTCATTCCCGAGGAGGCAATCCACGGGGGCGTCGTCGCGGACGGTGACCTTTAGCATGCCCGACACTCCCCCCCACTCGAAGGGGATCCGGGCCATCTGGCACAAGCCCTCAGTGTTGTCTGCCGACCGGACGGGGCACAGTACATTAGGCAAGATCTGTTCGGGGGTCACCAAGTGGCAGCGGACGGCTGTCACGCTGGCTCCAGTGTCTCGGAGGGCTTCGGCCCGGCACCCATTAATGGTGACCCACTGTTGGTACTTCTGGGTGTTGCTCGGGATGGGAGCCCGGGGTACCATTTCCCGGCTGCCCAGGCAGACTAATGTCATGGCGGCGGGTTCCCACTCGGTTGGTCCGGCGTCGTAGTTCTCTTCCTCTTCTCCCCCTTCCCCCAGGGCAGCGGCCGCCAACTGGCGGGGGGGTGGCCCGGTGGTCCCCGTCCGTCGGTTCACGGGGCAGGTAGGGTCACTGGCATAGTGCCCTGGTTGTTGGCAGTTGTAGCACGTCACCGTCGGTCGAGGCCCTGGTCGGGCTGGGGGTGCCCCTCTTCGGGCGAGGGACGTGCGGTTTGAGGGCGGTCCCCGGGGAGGACTCCGGGGCAGCCCCGCTGGAAAGTCTCTGTTCCTGTTCGATCCCCCTCCTCCGCCCCGCTGGCAGGGAGGCCCCGCGGTGTTCCGTTGGTACTCCCCCATCGAGTTCCGAGGGACCCGGGTGTTCACCCATCGATCGGCCTCGGCGGCGAGCTTCCGCGGCTCGGTCAGCTTGCTGTCGAGGAGGTGCTGTCTCAGCTCGATGAAGCAGTTGTTGGAGAGGTGCTCTCATACAATGAGGTCGAACAGTTGTTCGTAGGAGGTAACCTTGCTGCCCTTGATCCAACCTTCCAGGGCTCTGCTAAAAAAGTCTACGTATTCCACCCAGGTGGTACCGGGGAGCTTCTTGCAGTCCCGGAAGCGTTGGCGTACATCTCTGGGGTGAGCCCATAGCGGGTGAGCAGGGCCTCCTTCATATGGTCATAGGAGGTCATCACTGCGTCTGGGAGCTGTAGCAGGGTGTCTCTGCCTTCGTTGAGGAACCGTCCCCATAGGCCGGCACCCCAATTTTTCCGGGGTACCCGATGGGCGGTCATGGCTACCTCGTAGGCCTTGAACCATTGTTGGATGTCGTCGTTCTTGTAGTACTCTTTGACGACATCCTTGGGGATATGTACTTTCGCCTCGACCGGTGTGGGGGTGTCTCGGTTTCCGGGGGTGCCGGTCTCTCCATTTCTGGACTTGATTTCAAGTTCTTTACGGCCCCGCTCATGCTCGAGGGTTAGCCTCCTCTCTTCCAGTTCTCGGTGCCGCTTTTTCTCCTCTATCTCTTCTTGCAGCCGCAGTTGCTCTAGGGCCAATTTCTTTTCGGCTAGTAGGAGTTCGCCGTCCAGGCGGAGTCGGGCGAGCTCTAACTCGTGGGTCCTGACCCTCTCCGTTTCTCGTATCTCTTCCGGGGAGAGGCCGGTCTCTATGCTGGTTGTCCTCCCCTCTGCCGGGGCGGCGGTTGGTTGCCGGTGTACGTTTAGCACCGGGTTTTCTTCGGTTTGGGGGGAGGCCGCTTCGGACTCTACCCAGGTCTTTAGGGCTTTTTGCAGGTCTTCTTTTGTGTTTAATCCGGTGGTCGCGATGCCTTTGTCTTTACAAAACTGTTTTAGTTCCTTGTGTGAATATTCCTCCAACCGTTCTTGTCAGAACTCCGCGGTTGTGGTGGTCTGTTGGTCGTTCATGGTTACCCTGTGTCTAGGTAGTTAGTGGGTGAGTTACTCGCTGTACGATCTGCGTCGGGCTCGGATCGCACCGCTGGCCACCAATGTTAGAAGGGCGCCCTCCGGGAGCCCGATGGTGTCGGACTGACCCCCCGAGGGCCACCTTTACGTAGGCGAGTAGCCGAGCGCCGCTGAGAAGCCTCCTAGGCAAGGTCCTTCTCCTATGATCGTATCAGCTAAGCAACCCCACCACCACAAAGGGACACAGCCAGGGTATTTATTCGGTTATTAAGGCAGATTTCTGTGGCAATATTTACAGGTGGATCGAGGGATCCAAAAGAGTCTCAAAGTCTGGTTGGGATGGGGTAGCGGGACAGTCTCAGTCTTAGCCTGGTACTGGAACACCCTGCGCCTAGCTCTCAATCCTTGAGCCGGGGGGTTCCAGGAGCCGGGACGTCGTCCGCAGGTCTCGGGGGATTGCTGCGGTGAGGTCGAGCCGCGACGAGGTCAGCAGGGCTCCGATGGTTTACTTCTGCGAGGTCGAGCCGCGACGGGGTCAGCAGGGCTCCGATGGTTTACTTCTGCGAGGTCAAGCCGCGACGGGGTCAGCAGGGCTCCGATGTTCCGTGAGGGTCTTCTTCTCAGCAAGGGGGGGAGCCGCGACGCAGTCAGCAGGGCTCAGTGTTCTCAGTTCCAAGTAATGAGTCTTTTCCCCGTAGGGTCAGCCGCGATCCGATCAGCAGGGCTCTTGACTCCAGGATACAACTCCTGTCCTGGTTTCAGGCTGCCCCAGATATAGGTCTGGACCCCTTTGATGTCCGGACCCTTGCGCCTGGGGGCGGAGGGGCCGGGATGGGCGAGGCCAGACACCCAGCGGGAGAGGCACCAGCGCCCAGGAAGGCCGGAGGGCGATCGAAACCAGGCGTTGGGGGCCGGTTGGGGGTCCCATCGAAACTCCCCTCCTCCGGGATCGGTGGAGTGGCCACTTGGCGCCCCCTGGCCGGATCTTGGTGCCTCGATGTCGGGGCTTCGCTAGGGCCGAGGCCGGGGCGAGCCGTGTCGCGTAGGCTGGTGCGGGTAGCCAGGTACAATCCAGAGGGACCCCGAAGGGTGGGGGCTGCCTCCGTCGGGTCGGGTAGGAGGGTTCGGGACCACGCCACGAGGCCGGGTCCAACATCTATGATCAACAAGGTGGATATTTACAAATAGAGCACGGGCTCAAAGAGTCTCGGTAGGGATAGGGGGAAGCGGGACAGTCTTTGGGGATCCGGATCAATGCAGGGACGTACCCGGCGCACAGCTCACAATCCTCGAGCTGGGGGATACGCTGTGGTCACTGGGGTCCAGCCGGACCGAGGGAGTCTTCAGGAGCCGTGAGTCACTCAGCAGGGCTCAAGCACAAGGTCGGAGGTCTTACGATCTTCAGGGGAGCCGCGAGTCACTCAGCAGGGCTCAAGCACAAGGTCGGAGGTCTTACGATCTTCAGGGGAGCCGCGAGTCACTCAGCAGCGCTCAAGCACAAGGTCGGAGGTCTTGAGATCTTCAGGGGAGCCGAGAGTCACTCAGCAGGGCTCAGGTGTTCCAAGGTTGCAAGGGAGCCGCGACCACGTCAGCAGGGCTCTCGTCGTTCCAGAGTCGAATCTGCCAGATAGTCCCAGAGCACCCCTTGTTATAGGTCAACTCCTCTTTGATGTCCGGAGTCTGTGTAGGCAGGGGTCTTAGCACCTGGGGGTCGCTTGTTGGAGTTTCCTGCCAGGTCGTCCTTTGATCCTTTCAGGGCCGGGTCGGGAGGAGTCCCAGACATGCAGCAGGCGTGGAGCCAGCCCTCAGGGAGGCCGGAGGGCCGATCGAAACCCATCTCCCAAGGGGAGGTCAGAGGTGCGATGGAAACTGCTCCTCCCTCTCTCACTCCATGGGAGCGCGATGTCCTCCAGCCGGGGCGGCGCCTCTAGGCCGGGGTTGCGCTGGAGCCGGGCGGCCATCGTAGGTGCATGAAGTGGGCACACGGGCCCTGTGGTGCTGGGAAGATGGAGGGCACAGACGAGGAAGTCCGGGTCGGGTGTGTGTGGGTTCTGGCGGGAAGGACCGGCTAGGCCGTGTACTCGGGGGCTGAATGAGGTGCACGGGTCAGGGTGTGTGGCTAGGGGTCAGGGATGGCCACGCCACAAGGCCGGGTCTAACACAACCACACAAATACAACCACACAAATACAACCCCACCCACAACCCCACAAATACCACACACAACCACACACACAACTACAATAACAACCACACACAACTACGCGCACAACCACAACCAAACTCACACAAGCAAACACACACAACCACACAAATAACCACACACCCAACCAACCACAACCATACACAACTGCACACGCACACCCAACCGCACACCCACAACTGCACAACCACACACACACACACACTCAACCGCACAACCACACACTCCCAACCACACACTCCCAACCATACACTCCCAACCACACACTCCCAACCACACACACAACCGCACACCCAACCGCACACCCAACACAACCACATGCACAACCACACACACAACTACAATAACACAACCACACACAACCATCACACACAACCACACACACACCCCACCACATCCATACAGAACCACAACCACACACAGCCGCACACACCCACACACCATACCCTACCACAACCAACCACAACCAACCACACCCACAAACAACCACACACAACCACGCACACAACCACACACCCAACCATACACCCACAGCTGTACCTGCAACCATATCCGCACCCACCACACACACAACCACACACAACCTCACACACACAACAGCCACACCCGCACCCAACCACACCCGCACCCAACCACACACAACCACACCCGCACACACAACCACCGCCACACACCACCACAGCCACACACACCACCACAGTCACACACACCACAGCCACACACACCACCACAGCCACACACACCACCACAGCCACACACAACCACAGCCACACACACCACACACATCCACACAACCACACACATCCACACACAACCACATCCGCAATCGCACCCGCACCCATAACCGCACCCGCATACCACAACCACACACAGCCACACACACCACACCCATACCACACCCAACCACCCCCACAACCACACACAACCTCACACACAACCACACAAATACAACCCCACACACAACCCCATACAACCACATACACAACCACACACAACCACAATAACACACAACCATAGACACATACCACCACACATATACAACCACACACAACCAAACACACACAGAACCACAACCACACCCAACCACACCCTACCCCACACTCGCAATCACACCCACAACCACACACACCCACACACACAGCCACAGACACACCACTCACAACCACACCCACACCACACCCACAACCACACACACACCTCACCCGCACCCACAACCACACAAATACAACCACACAAACACACACAACTACAATAACACAACCACACGCACAACCACACTCAACCTCAACCAAACTCACACAACCAAACACACACAACCACACAAATACAACCCCAACCACAACCCCACAAATACCACACACAACCACACACACAACTACAATAACAACCACACACAACTACGTGCACAACCACACACAAACACAACCAAACTCACACAAGCAAACACACACAACCACACACATAACCACACACCCAACCAACCACCATACACAACTGCACATGCACACCCAACCGCACACCCACAACTGCACAACCACACACACACACACCCAACCGCACTCCCAACCACACACTCCCAACCACACACTCCCAACCACACACTCCCAACCACACACTCCCAACCACACACTCCCAACTGCACACGTGTTAGACCCGGCCCTCGTAACATAGCCAGACCTGACCCCTGCACCTCACACCAGCCCCGAGCCCACGGCCTAGCCGATCCTTCCCACCAGAACACACACCCCCGACCCGGGCTTCCCCGTCCGTGGCCTTCCTCCTTTGGCCACACCGGGCCCGCGTGCCCACTTCATGCACCAAGATGGCCACCCGGACCCAGCGCGACCCTGGCCTATAGGCGCCACTCCGGCTGGAGGACATCGCGCTCCCCTTGGGATGAGAAAGGGAGGAGCAGTTTCCATCACACCTCTGCGCTTCCCTGGGAAGGTGGGTTTCGATCGACCCGCCGGCCTCCCCGAGGGCTGGCTCCACGCCTGCTGGGTGTCTGGGACTCCTCCCGACCCGGCCCTGAAAGGATCAAAGGACAATGGCAGGAAACCCCCAACGAGCGACCCCCAGGTGGCAAGACCCCTGCCGGCACAGACTCCGGACATCAAAGAGGAGTCGCCCTATAACAAGGGGTGCTCTGGGACTGTCCGGCAGATTCGCCTTGGAAACACCTGAGCCCTGCTGAGTGACTCGCGGCTCCCTGAAGATCGTAAGACCTCCGAACTTGTGCTTGAGCCCTGCTGAGTGACTCGCGGCTCCCTGAAGATCGTAAGACCTCCGAACTTGTGCTTGAGCCCTGCTGAGTGACTCGCGGCTCCCTGAAGATCGTAAGACCTCCGAACTTGTACTCGAGCCTGCTGAGTGACTCGCAGCTCCCACAGACTCTCTTGGTCCCGCCGGGCCCCACGACGACAAGCGTATCCCCCAGCTCGAGGATTGTGAGCCTGTGCGCCGGGTACGCTCCTGCATTTGATTCCTATCCCCAAAGACTGTCCCGCTACCTCCTAACCCCCCTCCAAGACTTTGTGAGCCCGCGCTCTACTTGTATATATCGTGCCTTGCTGATCATAAACACGAGGGAAGGAGACTTCAACTGGAGCATGAACGCAGCTTGAAGGAAATAGAACTGAAAGCAAGAAGCGAAGAAGCGCGGCCCCCGGGGAACCGGGAGGCGGCCGCCCCGGCGGAGCAGAAGGTCCACATCCCCAAGGATGTGGTCAAAGAATATTACAAAAATGATGACATTCAGCAGTGGTTCCGGGCCTACGAGGTTGCCATGACCTCCCATCGGGTCCCGCAGAAGGATTGGGGGGCTGGGTTGTGGGGACGATTCCTGAGCAAAGGGAGAGACACCCTGCTCGACCTACCCACCTCCATGCAGACCTCCTATGACCACATGAAAGCGGCCCTCCTCACAAGGTACGGCCTCACCCCGGAGATGTACCGCCAGCGGTTCCGGGACTGCAGGAAGATCCCGGGTACCACCTGGGTGGAATATGTGAATTTCTTCAGCCGCGCCTTCGATGGGTGGATCAAGGGCAGCAAGGTAACCACCCTGGAAGAACTAACAGACCTTATGTTGTGGGAACACCTGGCTGCGAACTGCTTTGTGGAACTACGCCAGCATCTGCTCGACAGCAAGCTCACGGACCCAAGAAAGCTGGCTGTCGAGGCGGATCGCTGGACCAAAACCCGGGTCTCCCGGGGCGCTGTAGGAGAGTACCCCCGAGCCAGTCAGGGACCACCCCGCCAGAGAGGGAGGGGAAACCAGGGAGGGCAGAGAGAGTCCCAGGCTAGTCCCCCGAAGTCCCAACCTCCACCTTTCCCGGCACCCCCACCAGCTGTACCCGGCCCCCCCTGAGACGGGGCCACCGGGTAACCATCACTTGTTTCCGTTGCCAGAGGCCCAGGCATTACGCCAATGACCCTGAATGCCCCATGGCCCCACGCACCACCCAGGCAGCACCCCCCGCTAGACAGATACCCAATGTAGCACTGCGGGAGGAGGTTGAGGAGGCCGAGGAGTGGGAACCCGCCGCTATGGCCCTAGTATCCTTAGGAGATAGAGAGATGGTCCCTGGGAGCCTCCTGCCCCCTAACACAAAGAAATATGGGCAGCTCGTAACGATCAATGGCCACCAAGTAGAAGCCCTCCGTGACACCGGGGCCAGCATCACCGGTGTCCTCAGCCATTTAGTCCACGAAGACCAGGTCCTCCCCAACGTATTTTGCTCTGTCATTTCAGCCGACAACACAGAAAGCCTATGTAAGGTAGCCCTGGTGCCCTTTGAGTGGGGAGGGGTGGTCGGTAAACTGAAGGTCGCAGTGAGAACCTCCCAGCCCGTCGACTGTCTCCTGGGGAACGACCTGGAAAGTTCCCCCTGGAGACAAGTCGAGCGCAAGACCCACCTAGGGATGATGGGCCTCCCTGAGTGGGTGT
The DNA here is from genome assembly GCF_964204655.1 of Triturus cristatus. Taxonomy (NCBI): domain Eukaryota; kingdom Metazoa; phylum Chordata; class Amphibia; order Caudata; family Salamandridae; genus Triturus; species Triturus cristatus. Next base: position 951,659,599 of record NC_140579.1, read on the forward strand.
GCGCCACCACTCGATCCATGGCGGCTCCACTGACCCCCCTGAGGGAAGTCGACGACGCCCCGACCCCTGAGGATAGGATGGTCCCGGCCGAGGGTCCCCATGTCCCCCCACCAGAAGAGTCGATCGCCAGTGACGAACCCCCGCCTTCCGACTCCACCCAAGTCACCGAGTTAGGCGATCTGCCCGAATTAGCCCAGTGGCGCCACGAGGGGGGCCCCTCCCGAGAGGAGTTCTGCCGAGAGCAGGCTACCTGTCCCTCCCTGGTCGGGCCCCGGCAACAGGCAGAGGCCCAGGCCGCAGGCGACCAAACGGGGACGCACCGGGTGTATTGGGAGAATGACCTTTTGTACAGCGAACAGAAGTCGGTGGAGCTAGGGTCCGGCCGGGTGCTGGTGGTACCCCTACGCTTTCGAAACCTCCTCCTGGGCTTGGCCCACGACGTTCCCCTTGCAGGCCACTTGGGCCAGGACAAAACATACAGTCGCCTCGTGACTCACTTCTACTGGCCCAGAATGAAAGCAGATGTGGAAGCCCACTGCAAGTCCTGTCCCACGTGCCAGGCCAGTGGGAAGAGCGGAGGGAAGCGCAAGGCGCCCCTCCAACCCTTCCCTGTCGTCAGTACCCCTTTTGAGCGGGTCGGGATCGACATTGTAGGACCTCTGGACCCCCCAACTTCCCAAGGGCACCGGTTCATCCTCGTCCTGGTGGACCATGCCACCCGTTACCCGGAGGCCATCCCCCTGCGCACCGTCACAGCCCCCGTGGTGGGCCGGGCGTTGATGGGGATCTTCTCCCGCATGGGTTTTCCCCGCGAGGTCGTGAGCGATCGCGGTACCAACTTTATCTCCCGATACATGAGGTCCTTATGGCAACAGTGCGGGGTGTCCTATAAGTTCACCACCCCGTACCACCCCCAAGGAAACGGCCTGGCAGAGCGGTTTAACCGGACTCTGAAGGGGATGATCGCAGGCCTGGAAGAGCCCCTCCGGCGTAAGTGGGACATCCTGCTCCCCTGCCTCCTATTCGCATACCGAGAAGTTCCCCAGAAATCCTTGGGTTTCAGCCCCTTTGAGTTACTCTACGGGCACCCCGTCAGGGGGCCCCTCAGCCTGGTCAAGGAAGAGTGGGAGGCGGCGCCCCGAGGCCCCCCCCGAGATGTGTTCCGTTACGTCCTGACCCTCCGAAATCAGACTAGGAGGTTCCGAGAGATGGCAGAGGCCAAACTGGAGGTGAGTCAGGAGGAGATGAAGCGCTGGTACGACCAGAACGCCGCGCTGGTCGAGTTTCAGCCGGGCCAGCAGGTATGGGTCATGGCCCCCGTGAAAACCTGCGCTCTCCAGGATAAATGGACCGGGCCCTTCAAAGTAGTGGAGCGGAAGAGCCCGGTCACGTACTTGGTAGACGTCCAGTCACCCCGGGACCCCCTCCGGGTCCTCCACGTGAACCGCCTCAAGCCCCACTTTGTGCGGACGGAGCTGAGCCTCCTACTGGCCACTGATGACGGGTCCGAAGAAGAGTCAGATCCTCTCCCTGATCTTCTGTGCACCAAAGAGAAGGACGGCTCCGTAGAGGGAGTGAACCTCTCCCCGTCTCTCACTCCCCAGCAACGTGAGGATTGCCGCCAGCTCCTAGGGCAGTTCCCGGACCTCTTCTCCCTGGTCCCCAAGGTCACCGACTGGTGTGTCCATGATGTGGATACCGGGGACAGCCCGCCAGTGAGACACCGAGCCTACCGAGTCCCTGATCGGGTCCGGTCCTGTATCCAAGCCGAAGTCTCGAAAATGTTGACCCTAGGCGTGATCGAACCCTCAGACAGCCCCTGGGCCAGCCCCGTGGTCCTGGTCCCAAAAGCAGCTGCCCCCGGTGTCGCCCCAGAACTCCGCTTCTGCGTGGACTACCGGGGACTCAATGAAGTCACCCGAGCCGATGCCCACCCCATTCCCCGAGCCGACGAGCTCATTGACCGGCTCGGGGCTGCTCGGTTCCTCAGCACCTTCGATCTCACCTGCGGCTACTGGCAAATTGCGCTCACAGAGGGAGCCAAGGAGCGGTCCGCCTTCTCCACCCCGGATGGGCACTATCGCTTTCGCGTGATGCCCTTCGGGATGAAAAATGCCCCGGCCACCTTCCAGCGACTGGTAAATAGAGTCCTGGCCGGGCTGGAAAAATTCAGCGCTGCATATCTCGACGATATTGCAGTTTTTAGTTCCGAATGGAGTGAGCACCTCCAGCACCTCCGGAGGGTGCTAACCGCCCTACGCCAGGCAGGCCTCACCGTGAAAGCCAGCAAATGCCAGATTGGGCAAGGTTCGGTAACCTACCTGGGGCACCAGGTCGGAAGCGGGCAGGTCGCCCGTCTACAGCCCAAAATCAACGCCATCCTAGCCTGGAAACACCCCACTACCCAAACAGAGGTCCGAGCCTTTCTGGGCCTCACGGGCTACTACCGGAGATTCATCCGGAATTACGGCAGCCTGGTCGGTCCCCTCACGGGACTCACGTCCAAGAAGCAGCCCAAGAAGGTGCAGTGGTCCCCTGCCTGCCAAGAGGCGTTCAATGCCCTGAAAGCGGCCATGTGTACGGCCCCCGTCCTCCAGGCCCCCGACTACTCCAAAGAGTTTGTGGTACAAACTGATGCCTCCGAGCATGGCATCGGGGCAGTCCTCTCCCAGGTAAATGACCAGGGCCTAGACCAGCCCGTAGCCTTCCTCAGCCGAAGGCTGTTGCCCAGGGAACAGAGATGGAGTACCATCGAGCGTGAGGCGTTCGCCGTAGTCTGGGCCCTCAAGAAACTACGCCCTTACCTGTTCGGCACCCATTTCAGGGTCCAAACCGACCATCGCCCCTTGCGATGGCTCATGCAGATGCGAGGAGAAAACCCCAAGCTTCTGCGGTGGTCAATCTCCCTCCAGGGGATGGATTGCACCGTGGAACATCGCCCTGGTACGGACCACGCCAACGCCGATGGCCTCTCCCGGTTCTTCCGCCTCAGCGAAGAGAACCCCCAAGAAGATGGGTAGTTCTCTCCGGCTTTCAGCTGGGGGGGACGCGTGTTAGACCCGGCCCTCGTAACATAGCCAGACCTGACCCCTGCACCTCACACCAGCCCAGAGCCCACGGCCTATCCGATCCTTCCCACCAGAACACACACCCCCGACCCGGGCTTCCCCGTCCGTGGCCTTCCTCCTTTGGCCACACCGGGCCCGCGTGCCCACTTCATGCACCAAGATGGCCGCCCGGCCCCAGCGCGACCCTGGCCTATAGGCGCCACTCCGGCTGGAGGACCTCGCGCTCCCCTTGGGATTCGAAAGGGAGGAGCAGTTTCCATCACACCTCTGCGCTTCCCTGGGAAGGTGGGTTTCGATCGACCCGCCGGCCTCCCCGAGGGCTGGCTCCACGCCTGCTGGGTGTCTGGGACTCCTCCTGACCCGGCCCTGAAAGGATCAAAGGACAATGGCAGGAAACCCCCAACGAGCGACCCCCAGGTGACAAGACCCCTGCCGGCACAGACTCCGGACATCAAAGAGGAGTCGCCCTATAACAAGGGGTGCTCTGGGACTGTCCGGCAGATTCGCCTTGGAAACACCTGAGCCCTGCTGAGTGACTCGCGGCTCCCTGAAGATCGTAAGACCTCCGAACTTGTGCTTGAGCCCTGCTGAGTGACTCGCGGCTCCCTGAAGATCGTAAGACCTCCGAACTTGTGCTTGAGCCCTGCTGAGTGACTCGCGGCTCCCTGAAGATCGTAAGACCTCCGAACTTGTGCTTGAGCCCCGCTGAGTGACTCGCGGCTCCCCGAAGATCGTAAGACCCCCGAACTTGTACTCGAGCCTGCTGAGTGACTCGCAGCTCCCACAGACTCTCTTGGTCCCGCCGGGCCCCACGACGACAAGCGTATCACCCAGCTCGAGGATTGTGAGCCTGTGCGCCGGGTACGCTCCTGCATTTGATTCCTATCCCCAAAGACTGTCCCGCTACCTCCTAACCCCCCTCCAAGACTTTGTGAGCCCGCGCTCTACTTGTATATATCGTGCCTTGCTGATCATAAAGATCCTACCACTCCGATCTGATAAAGATTTGCTCTCAAGAACTCCTTGTGTGGTGTCTCTCTGTCGTGTGGTGCCGAGTGTACGATCCTAGATACGAGGTTCCTCCCCTGAGGAGTCTCCCGCCAGTGCCCGGCTACGATACCTCGAGGGTGGGTCTCAGGGCAGTCAGGGCCCCCTCCGGGCCCCTCTGAGGTCGCCTTCTAACATTCACACACACAACCACACACAACCACATGCACAACCACACACACAACTACAATAACACAACCACACACAACCATCACACACAACCCCACACACACACCCCACCACATCCATACAGAACCACAACCACACACAGCCATACACACCATCACATACACCCACACACCACACCCAACCACAACCAACCACAACCCCACCCACAACTGCACACAACCACACACCACACACAACCACACACATGCACACAACCACACACCCAACCGCACACCCACAGCTGTACCCACAACTGCACCACAACAGCACCCACTACACACACAACCACACACCTCACACACACAACCACACCTGCACCTAACCCAACCCCACCTGCACCCATACACACCCGCACACAACCACACAAATACAACCACAACCACACACAACCCCACACACAACCGCATCCGCACCCATAACCGCACACCACAGCCACACACACCACACCCACACCACACCCAACCACACACGTCACCCGCACACACAACCCCACACATACAACCACACACAACATACAACCACACACAACCACATACACAACCACACACAACCACAATAACACAACCACACCCACAACCACACACACAACCACAACCAAACACACACACAACCACACACACAACTACAATAACACAACCACGTGCACAACTACAATAACACAACCACACGCACAACCACACACAACCAAAATCACACAACCAACCACACACACAACCACGCACACAAAACCACAACCACACCCAACCCCACACAACCACACACACAACCACACACACAACCACACACACACAACCACCCACACACAACCACACACACACAACCACACACACAACCACACACCCAACCAACCACAACCATACACACACACAACCACACTCCCAACCACACACACAACCGCATACCCAACCGCACACACAACACAACACATGCACAACCACATGCACAACTACAATAACACAACCACACACAACCACACACACACAACCATCACACACAACCACACACACCACATCCATACAGAACCACAGCCACACATACTACCACACACCCACACACCACACCCAACCACAACCAACCACAACCACACCGACCCACAACTGCACACAACCACACAACCACACGCACACAACCACACACAACCGCACACCCACAGCTGTACCCGCAACCACAACTGCACCCACTACACACACAACCTCACACACCACACACAGCCACACTTGTACCCAACCACACCCGCAACAAACCACACCCGAACCAAACCACACCAGCACCCCTCCACATCTGCACCCATCCACATCTGCACCATCCACATCTGCACCCATCCACATCTGCACCCATCCACATCTGCACCCAACCACATCCGCACCCAACCACACCCGCACCCAACCACTCCCGCACCCAACCACACCAGTACCCAACCACACCCACACACAACTGCACCCACAACCACACAACCACACACACCCACAACCGTACCCAACCACCCACACAACCACATCTGCAATTGCACCCATAACCGCACCTACACACCACAACCATACACAGCCACACACACCACACCCACACCACACCCAACCACACACACAACCTCACCCGCACCCACAACCACACAACCACACAAATACAACCCCACACATACAACCACACACAACCACATACACAACCACACAAACACACAACCACACACATACAACCACACACATGCAACCACACATACAACCACACACACACAACCACACACAACCACAACCATACCCAGCTCCACACCAAACCCCACACTCGCAATCACACCCACAACTACACACACAGCCACACACACACCAAAATCACACCCTCACCACACCCAACCACACACACAACCACATAAATACAACCCTACAAATACAACCCCACACACCCTACACACAACCCCACAAATACCACACACAACCACACACAACCACGCGCATAACCACACACACAACCACACACACAACCACACACACAACCACCCACACACAACCACAACCATACACAACTGCACATGCACACCCAACCGCACAACCACACACACAACCGCACTCCCAACCACACACCCAACCGCACACCCAACACAACCACATGCACAACCACACACACAATCACACACACAACTACAATAACACAACCACACACAACCACCACACACAACCACACACACACCCCACCACATCCATACAGAACCACAACCACACACAGCCACACACACCATCACACATACCCACACACCACACCCAACCACAACCAACCACAACCCCACCCACCCATAACTGCACACAACCTCACACACAACCACACACATGCACACAACCACACACCCAACCGCACACCCACAGCTATACCCACTACTGCACCCACTACACACACAACCACACACAACCTCACACACACAACCACAGCCACACCCGTACCCAACCACACCCACCCACAACCACACACACAACCGCATCCACAATCGCACCCGCACCCATAACCGCACACCACAACCACACAGCCACACACACCACACCCACACCACACCCACACCCAACCACACACAACCTCACCCGCACACACAACCACACAAATACAACCCCACACACAACCCCACACACCACATACAACCTCATACAACCACATACAACCACATACACAACCACACACAACCACAATAACACACAACCACGCCCACACCCACAATCACAACCACAACCAAACACACACACAACCACACACACAACTACAATAACACAACCATGCACACAACCACACACAAATACACAACCAAAATCACACAACCAGCCACACACACAACCACACACACAGAACCACAACCACACCCAACCCCACACCCAACCCCACACAACCACACACACAACCACACACACAACCACACACACACACAACCACACACACACAACCACACACACAACCACACACCCAACCAACCACAACCATACACACACACAACCGCACACCCAACACAACCACATGCACAACCACACACACAACTACAATAACACAACCACGCACAACCACACACACACAACCACACACACACACACAACCACACACACAACCATCACACACAACCATACACACACACCACCACATCCATACAGAACCACAACCACTCACAGCCACACATACCACCACACACAGCCACACCTGCACCCAACCACACCCGCACCAAACCGCACCCAACCACACCCACACCCAACCACACCCGCACCCAACCACACCCGCACCCAACCACACCCGCACCCAACCACACCCGCACACACAACCCCACACACAACCCCACACAACCTCATATAACCACATACAACCACATACACAACCACACACAACCACAATAACACAACCATACACACATACCACAACACACATACAACCACACACACAACCACACACAATCACACACAGAACCACAACCACACACAACCACACCCAACCCCACACTCACAATCACACCCACAACCGCACACCACAACCACACACACCCACACACACAGCCACACACACACCACACACAACCTCACCCGCACCCACAACCACACAAATACAACCACACAAATACAACCCCACACACAACCCCACAAATACCACACACACAAGTACAATAACACAACCACACAGACAACCACACGCACAACCACACACAACCACAACCAAATTCACACAACCAAACACACACACACAACCACACAAATACAACCACACAAATACAACCCCACGCAAATAACACCCCACAAATACCACATACACAACCACACACACAACTACAATAACACAACCACGTGCACAACTACAATAACACAACCACACGCACAACCACACACAACCAAAATCACACAACCAACCACACACACAACCACGCACACAAAACCACAACCACACCCAACCCCACACAACCACACACACAACCACACACACAACCACACACACACAACCACCCACACACAACCACACACACACAACCACACACACAACCACACACCCAACCAACCACAACCACACACACACAACCACACTCCCAACCACACACACAACCGCATACCCAACCGCACACACAACACAACACATGCACAACCACATGCACAACTACAATAACACAACCACACACAACCACACACACACAACCATCACACACAACCACACACACCACATCCATACAGAACCACAGCCACACATACTACCACACACCCACACACCACACCCAACCACAACCAACCACAACCACACCGACCCACAACTGCACACAACCACACAACCACACAACCACACGCACACAACCGCACACCCACAGCTGTACCCGCAACCACAACTGCACCCACTACACACACAACCTCACACACCACACACAGCCACACTTGTACCCAACCACACCCGCAACAAACCACACCCGCACCAAACCACACCAGCACCCCTCCACATCTGCACCCATCCACATCTGCACCATCCACATCTGCACCCATCCACATCTGCACCCATCCACATCTGCACCCAACCACATCCGCACCCAACCACACCCGCACCCAACCACACCCGCACCCAACCACACCAGTACCCAACCACACCCACACACAACTGCACCCACAACCACACAACCACACACACCCACAACCGTACCCAACCACCCACACAACCACATCTGCAATTGCACCCATAACCGCACCTACACACCACAACCATACACAGCCACACACACCCCACCCAACCACACACACAACCTCACCCGCACCCACAACCACACAACCACACAAATACAACCCCACACATACAACCACACACAACCACATACACAACCACACAAACACACAACCACACACATACAACCACACATACAACCACACACACACAACCACACACAACCACAACCATACCCAGCTCCACACCAAACCCCACACTCGCAATCACACCCACAACTACACACACAGCCACACACACACCAAAACCACACCCTCACCACACCCAACCACACACACAACCACATGAATACAACCCTACAAATACAACCCCACACACCCTACACACAACCCCACAAATACCACACACAACCACACACAACCACGCGCATAACCATGCACACAACCACACACACAACCACCCACACACAACCACAACCATACACAACTGCACATGCACACCCAACCGCACAACCACACACACAACCGCACTCCCAACCACACACCCAACCGCACACCCAACACAACCACATGCACAACCACACACACAACCACACACACAACTACAATAACACAACCACACACAACCACCACACACAACCACACACACACCCCACCACATCCATACAGAACCACAACCACACACAGCCACACACACCATCACACATACCCACACACCACACCCAACCACAACCAACCACAACCCCACCCACCCATAACTGCACACAACCTCACACACAACCACACACATGCACACACCCACACACCCAACCGCACACCCACAGCTGTACCCACAACTGCACCCACTACATACACAACCACACACAACCTCACACACACAACCACAGCCACACCCGTACCCAACCACACCCACCCACAACCACACACACAACCGCATCCACAATCGCACCCGCACCCATAACCGCACACCACAACCACACAGCCACACACACCACACCCACACCACACCCACACCCAACCACACACAACCTCACCCGCACACACAACCACACAAATACAACCCCACACACAACCCCACACACCACATACAACCTCATACAACCACATACAACCACATACACAACCACACACAACCACAATAACACACAACCACGCCCACACCCACAATCACAACCACAACCAAACACACACACAACCACACACACAACTACAATAACACAACCATGCACACAACCACACACAAATACACAACCAAAATCACACAACCAACCACACACACAGAACCACAACCACACCCAACCCCACACCCAACCCCACACAACCACACACACAACCACACACCCAACCAACCACAACCATACACACACACAACCGCACACCCAACACAACCACATGCACAACCACACACACAACTACAATAACACAACCACGCACAACCACACACACACAACCACACACACACACAACCACACACACACACACACACAACCATCACACACAACCATACACACACACCACCACATCCATACAGAACCAGAACCACTCACAGCCACACATACCACCACACACAGCCACACCTGCACCCAACCACACCCGCACCAAACCGCACCCAACCACACCCACACCCAACCACACCCACACCCAACCACACCCGCACCCAACCACACCCGCACACACAACCCCACACACAACCCCACACAACCTCATACAACCACATACACAACCACACACAACCACAATAACACAACCATACACACATACCACAACACACATACAACCACACACACAACCACACACAATCACACACAGAACCACAACCACACACAACCACACCCAACCCCACACTCGCAATCACACCCACAACCGCACACCACAACCACACACACCCACACACACAGCCACACACACACCACACACAACCTCACCCGCACCCACAACCACACAAATACAACCACACAAATACAACCCCACACACAACCCCACAAATACCACACACACAAGTACAATAACACAACCACACAGACAACCACGCGCACAACCACACACAACCACAACCAAATTCACACAACCAAACACACACACACAACCACACAAATACAACCACACAAATACAACCCCACGCAAATAACGCCCCACAAATACCACATACACAACCACACACACAACTACAATAACAACCACACACAAACACAACCACAACCAAACTCACATAACCAAACACACACACAACCACACACATAACCACACACCCAACCAACCACAACCACACACAACTGCACATGCACACCCAACCGCACACCCACAACTGCACAACCACACACACACCCAACCGCACTCCCAACCACACACTCCCAACCACACACACAACCGCACACCCAACCGCACACCCAACTGCACACCCAACCGTGCACACAACTGCATACACAACCACACCCACAACCACGCGCACAACCACATGCACAACCACACACTCAACCACAACCATACACAACTGCACACGCACATCGATAACCGCACACCCAACCGCACAACCACACACACAACCGCACTCTCAACCACACACACAGCCGCACACCCAACCGCACACCCAACTGCACACCCAACCGCACACCCACACACACAACCACACACACAACTACAATAACACAACCACACACAACCATCACACACAACCACACACCCCACCACATCCATACAGAACCACAACCACACACAGCCACCCACACACCATCACACACACCCACACACCACACCCAACCACAACCAACCACAACCCCACCCACAACTGCACACAACCACACAAAACCACACACATGCACACATCCACACACCCAACCGCACACCCACAGCTGTACCCACGAACGCACCACAAACGCACCCACTACACACACAACCACACACAACCTCACACACACAACCACACCCGCACCCAACCACACCTGCACCCAACCACACCCGCACCCAACCACATCCACCCACAACCACACCACCATACAAATACAACCACACAACCACACACACACAACCCCACACACAACCACACACACAACCACATCCGTAATCGCACCCACACCCCCACACACAACCTCACACACAACCACACCCGCACCCAACCACACCCGCACCCAACCACATCCACCCACAACCACACCACCATACAAATACAACCACACACAACCACACACACACACACAACCCCACACACAACCACACACACACCTGCATCCGCAATCGCACCCGCACCCCCACCCATAACCGCACACCACAACCACACAGCCACACACATCACACCCACACCCAACCACACGTCACCTGCACACACAACCACACCACATACAACCACACACAACCACTTACAACCACATACACAACCACACACCACACACACAACCACAACCAAACACACACACAACCACACACAACTACAATAACACAACCACGCACACAACCACGCGCACAACCACTCACAAACACAATCAAAATCACACAACCAACCACACACAACCACACACACAAAACCACAACCACACCCAACCCCATGCAACCACACACAACCACACACACAACCACACACACACAACCACCCACACACAACCCCACACACAACCACACACGCAACCAACCACAACCATACACACACACAACCGCACTCCCAACCACACACACAACCGCACACCCAATCGCACATCCACCACAACCACATGCACAACCACATGCACAACCACACACAGCTACAATAATACAACCACGCACAACCACACACACACAACCACACACACACCACCATCACACACAACCACACACTCACACCACCACATCCATACAGAACCACAACCACACACAGCCACACATACCACCACACACACCCACACACCACACCCAACCACAACCAACCACAACCACACCCACCCAAAACTGCACACAACCACACACACGCACACAACCACACCCAACCGCACACCCACAGCTGTACCCACAATCGCAACCACAACTGCACCCACTACACACACAACCTCACACACACAATCACACACAGCCACTCCTGCACCCAACCACACCCGCACCAAACCACACCCGCACCAAACCACACCCGCACCCAACCACACCCGCACCCAACCACACCCGCATCCAACCACACCCGCATCCAACCACACCCGCACCCAACCACACCCAACCACATCCGCACCCAACCAAACCACATCCGCACCCAACCACATCCGCACCCAACCACATCCGCACCCAACCGCATCCGCAACCACACACACAACCACACACACAACCACACACACACCCACAACCGCACCCAACCACCCACACAACCCCACACACAACCACATCTGCAATCGCACCCATTACTGCACCCGCACACCACAACCACACACAGCCACACACACCACACCCACACCACACCCAACCACACACACAACCTCACCCACAACCACACAACCACACAAATACAACCCCACACATAACCCCACACACAACCCCACACATACAACCACACACAACCACATACACAACCACAATAACACACAACCACACACACATACCACCACACACATACCACCACACACATACAACCACACACATACAACCACACGCATACAACCACACACACAACCACACACACACAACCACAACCATACCCAACACCACACCCAACCCCACATTCGCACCCACAACTACACACACAGCCACACACACCACACCACACCCAACCACACACACAACCTCACCCGCACCCACAACCACATAAATACAACCACACAAATACAACCCCACACACAACCCACAAATACCACACACAACCACACACACAACCACGCGCATAACCAAACACACACAACCACACACACACACAACCACCCACACTCAACCACATGCACAACCACAACCATACACAACTGCACACTGTTAGACCTGGCACCATTGGCGTGAGTCTCCCTTCCTTTTTTCGCTGTGTCTCCTCTGTTTTTGCTGGTTATAGATGCTCTGGGCGCTGTGCCACTGCCATTCAGTGCCACAGCGCGAATGCTCCCTTTGTAAAGATGACACATGAATTGGTACCTCCATGATTGGCTTATTTGGTTTACCTGTTAGTCCCTAGTAGCGTGGCCTGTGTGTGCCCAGGGCTGGTAAACCAAATGCTGCTGGTGGGCCTGCAGCACTGGTTTGTGCCACCCACAGAAGCAGCTTGTAAAGCACGTCTCAGACCTGCCACTGCAGTGTCTGCGTGCAGTCCAGAACTGCCATCTTGGCTGTGAAGTGCACCCACTGCCCAGCCCCTAAACCTTCCCTTGGCATCCTGTAAGCCCCCCTTATGATAGGGCGCATTGTATGTGTAAGGTAGGACATGCTCTGTTGTATGTAGCATGTCCTAGTAGTGAATTACACCCAATTTCGTTTTTTACTACTGTAAGGCTACCTGTTCTCCATAGGCCAGAATGGGAGGTCTGGGCTATTACATTCTATAGTCCTAACTGACCCACAGAACATGGTAGAAAAACGAATTTAGTATGCCTGAGCTCAGAATATTAAAATACATCTTTTAGTGAAGGTTATTTTTATATTCTGTGTTTGAAACTACCACTTTTAGAGTATAGGTACTTTCTTGCCTAAGCCTTCCAGTTTGCTCTGCTATTATGTGTATTGGCTGTCTGGTTTTGGAGGGACAGGGCAGGCTGAGTCAGACCTGGGTTGAATAGAGCGACCTGCCTTGGTGTGAGGGGAGGGGTAGCTCCTGCACTTGAATAGGGCTGTGCCTGGCAAGTTGAACGCTGGCTCCACCTCCCACTGTGCGTCTGAGGCAGACCCCCTTTTTCTGAAAGGAAGGATGCAGCCTGATCAACAAAGTGCTCCAGGGCTGGGCAGAACTGGTTTTGGCTGGGTTCAGAGACTTGGGACCCCTAAGAACAAAGACTTTGGGGGTATAAATATTTGTGCACAAACCCCTACAATTGGTATTGCTCCTGGACAACAAGAAGAAGAACCTCTGTCCGTGTGAGTACAGGAATCTGCAGGAGAAGGACTGTCCTTGTGCTTGTGTGCTGTTTCTGGGACTGGCCTGCAGTTGTTACTACTGGACTCAAGAGAAGAGGAAAGAAACTTGGATTTAACTTTTATTTTAACTACAGCAACTACCCAAGGGCTAGAAGAGAGCTAGCCTCCTGCTGGAGTCTCAGGCACATCAGACTCTACCATCAGCCTCCTGTTTCCTCCCAGCTAGGATTTCTATCGGCAGGTGAGGCTCCTGTGAGTTCCAGGGCCTCTAGTTTACTGTTGAGAAGAGAACGCTGAAAATCGATGCTAACCCCCGTTAGCGAGCCACTGCAGCTGGTGAGCATGAGGAAAATCGCCGCTCCGCTGTCGCCGAGTGCTCGCTAACCACGAAGATCGTCGCAGCACCTGTCTGCGGGCCTGAAAACGCCCACTATCCGAAGATCGTCGCAGCACCTGTCTACGGGCCTGAAAACGCCCGCTATCCGAGGATTGTCGCATTGTTTGTTAGCGGGCCCCAAAGTGCTCGCTAACCCCAAATCATCGCATCAAGCTCATCGCAGCGCGGACGCCGATCGTTCGCCATTTTCCCCGCATCGTATCCAGATCGTCGCTCCCTCGCGGAGCGCCATTTTCTTCAACGCAGCAGAATCGCACACGCAACAGGCTCGGTGCATCATCCTCCCTTCGCGGCAAGGATTTTATCGCATCACCGGCTGAGGAAGTTTGTCGCTTTGTCCTGCCCGCAACCCAGCGCATCATCCTCCCTTGCGGTAAGGATTCAACGCATCGCTGGTTAGTGTGAGGAAATTTCTCGCTACAACTCCTTAGCGACATTTTTGTTGCTTTGCTCCAGGAACCACATACTTTGTGAGTAAAAGGGTCGCAGAGACCCCTGCCTTGAACTAGACATCATTTTGTGCATCCTGAACTATTTTTCCTTGCAGCATTTCTAAAGTAATTATATTTTTAGAAGTATTGTGGATTTTTTTTTACTGTTATTGGTCTTGTGATTGTCTATATAAAAATACCTATTTTTCATAGCTACTTGAGTGGTGTCCATTTGTAGTGTTCCTCATTATATTACTGTGTATGGTCATAAATGCTTCAAACACTGCCTCTGAGATAAGCCTAGCTGCTCGTGCTACGTTACCACAGGGTTGAGCAGGGGTTGTCAAAGGGTGTAGGCTGCTTACTCTGACTTAGGAAGAAGGGTCACTGTTAGAAATGGGATTTCTGGTTGGCTAGGGCTTGCGCCAAAGCCAGGCAGAAACCACCACTCTAGTCAGGGCTGGGGAGTTACACGCCAAAGATAACCCCTGCTCACCCCCTTGGTAGCTTGGCACGAGCAGTCAGGCTTATCCCGGAGGCGATGTGTAAAGCGTTTGCGCGCGCACCCAGCAACAACACCCAAGGCCCACCACAAAGGAAACTCCACACAAGGTATTGTATAAAAATAACCTTTGTATTATACCACAACACATTAGATAAAAACACACACTTTACAATGTGCCAACAGGCACGGGCAGAATTTACAAGGGATTATATGTACAGGGGACAGGGCCACATGGACCACTGTCAGGAATTAGCACTTTGTAGAAATTAGCACATAGGACATAGGAATAAAATTACTGTAGCACAAAATAACATATATTGCACACAACCAGTACTTACTGGTATCAGGTAAGTACCACCTACACAACCCTAACCACCTTAGGAGAATGTCACGCAGGGAACTAGGACCTCACTAGCACCACCTGTACTAGGGAGAAAACAACCACCTAAGTATCACAAAACCTATAGGGGTAAACGCACATTACACATGATGCATCACATTCAGAGGTGTAGAACAAGAAAAACACATGATGCATAAAATAACACATTCAGAGGTGTAGAACAAGAAACAATAACGCCAAACTCACTTTAGCCACCACTGTGGCAGTCCCTAGGCCAACTGGCCTTGAAGGGGCAAGGACGCCCTGTGTCCCAGTAAGGTTTAGGGGAAGACTGCGCAGGAGGCGCAATCCACAATGCAGAGTCAAGGCAAGACTGCGCATGCAGTCGGCGCAACGCGCCACGGGCCCCCAACCTAAACGTTGCAGCTGCCCACTAAGTGCTGGGCAGCTGTGGAACTGAACTGGGGCACCACTGTGCCTTGAACACCAGTATCGCAGTCACGTTGGGCCTCTCGGGACCCTCTAATACAAACAGTGCGCCTTTTTGGAGCCTCGGGGCTCTAAACAACAACACAAGCCCCCTACGCCTCTGTGGCTCTGTAAACTACTGTGGGGCAAGGTGGGAGTGGCCCGCTGCCATCTGGGGCCACTCGAACACGGAAGAAATGCCCCGGTAACGTTGGAGCCCTCTAGGCTCTTAAACAAATTGCCCCCGTTCGTTGGAGCCTTCACGGCTCTGAACAAAATGCCCCCCGAGTACGTGGGAGCCTCACTGGGCTCAACAAAACACAATCACCACGTTGGAGCGCCTCGCGCTCAGAAACCGAGGAAAATGCCCCCTTAGATGTTGGAGCCTTCCCGGCTCTTAAACAAAATGCCCCCGTTCGTAGGAGTGCTACACGCACTCGAGAACATTCATGGCCCCGACCGTTGGAGTCTCTCTGGACTCTTGACCGATTGTGCCCTACTCGTGGGAACCTAGTTGGAGCGCACCAGCGCTCAGTAGCAAAGCAGGCTGCCCCGTGCACCCTCTCCTTACCAGGGTTTCCTCCGCGCCGGCTCTGCTCCTGGATGTCGGCTCTCTCCGCTCCGGTGCTGGGGCGGTCACGGCGCTGTTTCTTCGTCCAGGCAGGGTGCCCCGGGGCGCAGGGTAGGCTCCTGCCGGCTCCGGGGCTCAGAGCAGCCGCGATGCTTCGGTGGGAGGCGGGGTAGGCTCCTGCCCTTCTATGTCAAGTTCCGGTTGTCCCGGAGGCCCGCCCTCGGCCTGCCTGACTTCCGGATCGGCCGAACGGGGCCGTGGCGGTGATTCTCAAGGTAGTTTTAAGTCGCGGGGTGGGCACCCGCGATGTGAGGCAAATAAACAGGGTGGGCACCCGCAACGTGAATTCACCACAACAAAAGCGGCACCAAAAGCGGGGTGGGCACCCGCTAATTAAATAAGCGGGGTAGGCACCCGTGAAGTGCACGGCAAAAACGGGGGAATCCCTAGGTCGGGGTTCCCCCCGTGAATTTATCGTAGCGCTGCTGGGGCCACAAATAGAGCGCTCCTAGCGCTATAAGGCAAATAACAGCGCTCCCAGGCGCTTTGGGGAGCAGGAAAGTACAAAAGTCCTTAGGAAGGTGGGCAGGGGGCAAGGCTGAGCCAGGGGCCAGCTCACTGGGCCCTCCAGGGCAGGAAGGCAGTCCCAAGTGGTGGTTCCTCCTGGCCTCCAGCAGCAGCAGCCCCCCCTCAGGATCCTGGAAGTGAACAGTTTCTGTGGGGACACAGCCCCATTTTTATACACTAAAACCCTTTGTTTTTGGTTCAGGGTGAGGGGGAAAACCAGTCGCAGCTGGTTGGGGAGCACCCTTAATGTGCTCAGCCCTTCACTCTATTCACTGGCAGGGCTAGGGTCGTCAGTCGCACCACAGGGGGCGGAGCCAGCATTGTGTGGGGAAAGCCCTGCGCTATTCAGGTCCAAGGTGCACTCCTCCCCAGCCATCAGCATGCTAATCTCACACTCACCACTGGGGCAGACCCAACCAGACTCCTGGAGCCAGGCTCACCAGCCAGCTCCAGCCAATCATACGCCAGACACACTGCACACAGAAGTGCCCACTTTTAGAAGTGGCACTTCCACACTAGGTACATGCACGCCGCACACATCATCGCGCAGCATTCAATCACACGAGTCCGCACATACCAAACTTGAGCCTGCACACCCAACGCATCAGGAACTACCAGGTGTGAGAAGTTGGCCTGGTATATGATGCTCACTAGTTAAAGTGATCACCTTGTACCATGCCAAGCAACCCTTATGGTGTGGTTGTAAGTCAACCTTTTCGGACTAGCTGCCCTAGTGGTAGCGTAGGCTAAGCAGTCTTTGAGGCTAAACTCGTGAAGCGTGTTAAGCCAGCTGTTTTACCAAATGTAACCCCCTTTTATACCAATGAAAGGACACCACACAGATATATATTCAAAATATATATGTATTTATTTCTCAAAGTAACCCCTAGTCTCTTTATGAGCACAGGAGCACAAATCGTCAAACAAGATTACAGTAGAATACACAGAAGTTGCACTTTATATGGATAGGCCCTGGTGGCCGCTCAAACCATATACTAAAATAGTGGTATAAGTACCACGAACAGAAAAGGGAAAAGGCCTAGGGCCTCTAGAATCGCTGGGCCTACAAGGAGCTAACTTCAGTTAGTGACCAGGAGGTCCACGGGTGGCGTGTGCAGAGCAAATAGTCACACGCGTGCTCCCATAGGTTTCAATGGGTGCGTAAAAAGTACAAAGTTACTGCAAAAAGGATCTTCCGGATGGACTAGGAACTCAAGATTTGGAACACAGGCACTAGATATGTAATACTACACTTGGGCACAGGTGTGCCAGCTTTACCTCACCCACAGGAAGCGGGTGCATAGGCCTCGAAGTGCGTCGGGTTTCTTCTATCTGTTCCGTGGAGCTTGAAGACAAAGATGCTGCAGGCGGTCGGTCCGGGAGAGATGCAGTGGATCCAAGAGTGGATCGGAGATGTTGAAGACCTGTAAGCAGAGGGGACAGTGTTCACAGTCACTAGCCAGTGACCAGCGTGGCACCAGGTGGGTACCAGGCAATGTCGGGTGCAAACAGGAAGAAAGGTGTAGCTTGTCTCTGCAGCCACGTGGTCCCTGGAGGTCGACGACGTCCAGGAGTCGGTTCACGAGCTGTCCCACGCAGGCTCTCGCTGTCGGCGGTGTCGGCAACTTGATCGAAGCAAACAAGCCTTGGCAAAAGCAATTGGAGATGAAATAAGCTGATGGTTCTGACCAGCAAGGTCAGAAGGACTGCTCCTTTGGAGGGGAGCAAGGGCCAGTCTGGAGCAACCAGACCAGCGGTGTATTTCGTAAAGTTCGTCGCCAAGATGGCTACTAGCCAGCGGGCCAGCAACCGGTTAGGCGCGTCGAGTGGCAAAATGCAGAAGGGCCCCACGCAGATCGTGGAGATGCTGGAGGGCTCACCTTTGGTGCAGATGCTGCTCGAGGGTTGGGCTTCTCAGATCCCAAAGCACAACTTGGAGGGTGCCTCGGTTGTTGCACTTGTCAGCTTGTCGTGGTCATTTCAAGAGGGCTGGCTCCATGTGTCTCGGTGCCTCCACGGGTCTCCTCTTTTGAGGGACTGTGGATCGGGCGGTGAGAGGTCTGGAGGTCCAGGTCTTGTCAGTCTCTGGGCTCGGGCTCCGGCGGGAGGCGGCGGCAAAGCAGACGTTGATTCGCTGGATGGTGCTTGCGTTAGCAAGGTGGTCACTCCCTGACCACAGGGGAGATTTCCTTCAGTCTTCTGTGCAGCAGAATGTCGAAGTTCCCGTCTTCTTCTTAGTTTCAAGTTGATTCCAGGATGTCTGAAGTCTTAGGACACAGCTCCTACCTTTAAGCGGATTCTAGGGGCCGGACTACCTGCTAGGTCCCTCCCTATGGGTGGGACCAGGAAGGGGGTGGTTACACCCCCAATCCTTTGTCCAGCTCGCCCCAGGCCCGGGACTGGTGTGCCCCAGGACCGGTTTGAACTGGCATATGCACCGAGGCTCCTTGTGAGCCACAGGCATGTCTGGTTTCTTTCAAGCCCTACCTGACCAATACACAAAATCCTGTCTGGGGTGGTGCACGCACCTCCCCTGGCAGGAAACCCTTTGTCCACACCTCCCAAGCTGGAAGGACTCCCAGCAGCAGGAGGGCAGACTTGTGTCTGTGGTGGCAGCATCCATTTTGTGGAGCTGAGGCTATGTCTGATTTTACCCGGGTTTCAGGTACTGTACATGTCGTGTCCCTCTAGAAGGGTGGAATGCTAACCCCGTCGCCAGAATTGGCGAGGGGTTAGTATTCCAATTCGTATGACACCTTACTCGACATGTTTTGATAAAGCCAAACCAAAGATAGCATTTAACCGCGAGGTTCATAATGCACTTAAGAGTATATGGTATGACGATATCTGGAAACAGTAGAAGGAAGTTGTTCCGACCACTGCAGACAGGCTCAGCTCATGCCAGAGCACCATCTCACATGGAACCAAGCACTCTGCCTTCAGGATTGTTAAGGCCTGCCATAGGAGTGACTTATAGGTTACCAGGTGTCCCATTTAAGGTTAGGTATAGGTATACTACACCTTAGTAAGAGGTGATTACACCAACTTACCCCAGCTGAGTGATCAGCCAGTTGTGTCAAATTGTTAGGCCAAGCCTGGGGTGGGATAATACAAGCTTCAGCCCCTGGCAGGCCTTGGGTACACCAATGCCCTGGGTACCTAGTGTACACTGGTACAGGGGCTGACAGGGTGATCCAACCAATTGGGTATGTACCTAGGGTACATGGAGTCCATTTTAAAGAGAGAACAGCCAGGCTGAGATCCTGAATAGCAGGATCTCAGGCCAACTAAGTCGAAAAACCAGCTAGACACTAGGCAAAAATTTGGGGGTAACCATAGTCAGATATCCACCTTCCTACACAACCCCCCCCCAAACGAAGGGAGATAAGGCTGACCTTGACCAGGTAAGCCTATATTGCCCAAGTGGCCATATAAGGAGGAACCAGCACTGGCATGGTTACCCCCTGTCTCATGGTCCACTAAGCAATCCCTCACCCTAAGGGTATCAGAGGGTCTCCACCATAGGGAATCTCTACCTTTGGTGTGTCTTGGCAAAGTAAAAGGCTGGTGTTGAGATGGAGTACTGAAGTGAGTGTCCTCAAAGTGAGGCCTCACCTTCCTCCAATCCCCCTCCACCATGGATGCCTTTCTTTCCTTAACTGAGTTGCACTGTGCTCTCAGGGTCAGCCTCTGGCTACCTAAAGCTGGAGGCTGGGTCCCTTTTGTGGGCTTACTGGAGGGACAGGTCAGGTCTGGGGCCCTAAGGTCCCATGTTTGCCTGTACCCAACAGAATCCCTCTGGGGGAGGTCCCTAACTACCCGTAAAGGAGATCCCTCAGGAATGTTTTTACCCATCACCTGACTAGGGCTACTAGCCAGGCAATCCTCATTCTTTTGATGGGGGGGTTCTTGTAGACAGGGGCCCTCTTGGGGTCCACTGGCCTCCCTGACCTCTGCAGCCCTGGGCTGACTGAGGCAGGGTAGAGAGAGGCAGGCTACCTGCACCAGACTGGGTCCCACCTTGGAAGGGGCCACTGACATCAGAGGCTCTGCCAGGCCAGACCTGGCTACCTCTGGGGCAGTTCCTTCACAAGGGGTGAGGTCAGCTCCCTGAGGAGGCTGACTTTTTCCTAATGTCTGGGGAGAGGGAGACTTTTCTTCCTCCCCACTACTCTCTGTTTGTGTGGATTGATCCATAGTTTCAGGCTTCACTACACCTATGTCAGTCTGAGTATAGGCTGAGACCATTACAGCCTTGCCAACCTTTTCAGGGGGGCACTCAGTTTGTGTTTGAGCTGTGACTGTCACAGCTCTGCCAGTCTCTACAGGGAAGTCTGTCTGTGCCTGGGCTGTGGCTACCACTGCCCTTCCAACCTTTCCAGGGAGGAAATCTATTTGGACAGGGGTTGTGAATGGCACAACCCCACTACCCTTTTGTGAAAGGCCTACCATTTTAGAATGGGTGTCTTGTTCAACTCCAGCCCAAGCTGAGAGTTCTAAGTCATTCCCCAGTAAGTAGTCTACAGGCAAGGTTGGGGACACTGCCACCCTTTTAGGGCCAGTGACACCTCCCCAGCTGAGACATACCTCTGCCATGGGATGACTGTTCTGTTTGCCATCAATGTTGGTCACCTGGTAGGAGAAACCAGGCAAAAGCTGCTCAGAGGGAACTAGCCAATGGGCCACCATTGTGATGCTAGCTCCAGTGTCTCTGTAGGCCTCAGCTTTTGTACCATTGATGTAGGGCTCCTGTCTGTACCTACCCAAAGTGTTGGGACAGGCAGTGAAGTTGGCAAACCCCATGCCACCATCACAGACAAGAGTATCTGCTGCAGGGGAATTGGCTAAGCCAGGGTCCCCCTGTGTTCCCCAAGTAAACCCACCCAAATTTTTGGGGGCACTCCCACCACCTGGGGGATTACTGCTGACAGTAATAGGTGGAGTGACAGGAGTAATTGGAGGAACAGTTTTGTTTGTAGCCCTTGGGCAACTGCTGTCAGTTTTCCAATGCCCAGGAGTTTTACACTCATGGCAGTAAGGCTTTTTACCTGTGGTAGAGGAGGGAGCTTGGGACCCACCACCCTGTGTGGAGTTTTGGGGCCCTGAGGAAGATTTCTCTTTTGCCTTATCCCCTCCCTTCTCTTGAGGTTTGGCGGTATCTTTCTTTTGGTCACCACCCTGATTCTTAGGCCTGATCCTGGTCCTGACCCATTTATCTGCCCTCTTTCCCAATTCTTGGGGAGAGGTCAAATCTGAGTCTACCAGGTGTTGATGGAGGAGCTGGTTTTGACAGTTACTTAAAATCTGTTCTCTCATCATCAAATTGTACAATCCTGTATAATCAGATACCTTACTTCCCAGCAACCAACCCTCCAAAGCCTTAGTGGCACATTCAACATATTCAGACCAGTCCTGAGTCTGTGTCTTTTGGGTGTCTCTGAACATTAACCTGTACTGTTCAGTGGTTAAGCCTAACCCATCAACCAGAACACTCTTCAGGACTCTGTAATTTCTGACATCCTCTTCTCTAACAGTGAGGAGTCTGTCTCTGCCTCTTCCTTCAAAGGAGAGCCAGAGGATTGCTGCCCACTGGTCTTCAGGAACCTGCTGTACTTTGCAGGCTCTCTCAAGAGCAGTTATCCATTTGTGGATGTCATCCCCACTTTTGTAGGGGGGCACAACCTTAGACAGGTTCCTATTATCAAAGACCCTATCTTTGTCCTTAGGGACAATGCTGCCACCAGTGGGTATAGACCCACTCTCTCTAGGTTGCCTAGCCTTCCTCAGTTTTTCTTCCATCAGGGCTACTTCTAGCTCCTGCTTCCTGATCCTCAGCTGGGCTTCCTGCATTCTGGCCTCGTGTTCCCTCCTCTGAGGGGTGGTCATCCTTTTCCTGGAGTGACCTTGAGAGCCTCTAGAGCCATGAGAAGCATTGGAGTCACCTGAGCGATTCCTTTGCCTCCCAAGCCCTGTGTTAAGTCCACTGGGGAGATCCAATGGGGTAAACCCATTGTCAGTCCCCAATAGCCTTAGTTTAGCTGGGCCAAGTATAACACTTGGCACTGGGCTAGTTCTCCCTTCATCATCACTACTTTCTGTATCAGCACCTTTATCACTGTCATCCTCTGTGGTATTATTGCCATCTAAGGGGTGACTATTGGAACTGGGTACCTCTGTAGCATCTTCAGAAGGGGGGCCTCCTGTTCCTGACCCTAAGGGGGCTAACTGGGAAGCTTTCTTGAGCTCTCTCTGATTTTCATCATTTTGCAAGAGTTCTCTGAGCTCAGCAGAGGTAGGGTTCTTGGGCTGTTTAAGGCCTCTAAGAGTTGCCAAATGCCTGAGCTCATTCTGATTAAGGGTAGCAAAGATGGATGGTGCCCTCTGGGGGTCACTCTCAACAGAGATGGGTACAGTGGACCCCTCTGCCCCAGCCATTGCTCTTAAGTGTGGGTGGATGTGTTGTAATCTACCTACACTTGGGTTTTCCTACTAAACCTATCTAGTAGTTGTAGTCAGGGTGTGCTACTCCCTTTGCTCTACAACAACTAAGTTCAGTAGAACTTATGTATATCTAATCTTGTTTTATATGTCCTACAGGTACCTATGTGATCTTTCAATTGGTAACCAAGAGATTACAATGGTAAAACACAGCAAGCTCAAATCCAACCGCTGCTCACCAATGTGAGAAGTTGGCCTGGTATATGATGCTCACTAGTTAAAGTGATCACCTTGTACCATGCCAAGCAACCCTTATGGTGTGGTTGTAAGTCAACCTTTTCGGACTAGCTGCCCTAGTGGTAGCGTAGGCTAAGCAGTCTTTGAGGCTAAACTCGTGAAGCGTGTTAAGCCAGCTGTTTTACCAAATGTAACCCCCTTTTATACCAATGAAAGGACACCACACAGATATATATTCAAAATATATATGTATTTATTTCTCAAAGTAACCCCTAGTCTCTTTATGAGCACAGGAGCACAAATCGTCAAACAAGATTACAGTAGAATACACAGAAGTTGCACTTTATATGGATAGGCCCTGGTGGCCGCTCAAACCATATACTAAAATAGTGGTATAAGTACCACGAACAGAAAAGGGAAAAGGCCTAGGGCCTCTAGAATCGCTGGGCCTACAAGGAGCTAACTTCAGTTAGTGACCAGGAGGTCCACGGGTGGCGTGTGCAGAGCAAATAGTCACACGCGTGCTCCCATAGGGTCAAAGGGTGCGTAAAAAGTACAAAGTTACTGCAAAAAGGATCTTCCGGATGGACTAGGAACTCAAGATTTGGAACACAGGCACTAGAGATGTAATACTACACTTGGGCACAGGTGTGCCAGCTTTACCACACCCACAGGAAGCGGGTGCATAGGCCTCGAAGTGCGTCGGGTTTCTTCTATCTGTTCCGTGGAGCTTGAAGACAAAGATGCTGCAGGCGGTCGGTCCGGGAGAGATGCAGTGGATCCAAGAGTGGATCGGAGATGTTGAAGACCTGTAAGCAGAGGGGACAGTGTTCACAGTCACTAGCCAGTGACCAGCGTGGCACCAGGTGGGTACCAGGCAATGTCGGGTGCAAACAGGAAGAAAGGTGTAGCTTGTCTCTGCAGCCACGTGGTCCCTGGAGGTCGACGACGTCCAGGAGTCGGTTCACGAGCTGTCCCACGCAGGCTCTCGCTGTCGGCGGTGTCGGCGACTTGATCGAAGCAAACAAGCCTTGGCAAAAGCAATTGTTGTAGGAGATGAAATAAGCTGATGGTTCTGACCAGCAAGGTCAGAAGGACTGCTCCTTTGGAGGGGAGCAAGGGCCAGTCTGGAGCAACCAGACCAGCGGTGTATTTCGTAAAGTTCGTCGCCAAGATGGCTATTAGCCAGCGGGCCAGCAACCGGTTAGGCGCGTCGAGTGGCAAAATGCAGAAGGGCCCCACGCAGATCGTGGAGATGCTGGAGGGCTCACCTTTGGTGCAGATGCTGCTCGAGGGTTGGGCTTCTCAGATCCCAAAGCACAACTTGGAGGGAGCCTCGGTTGTTGCACTTGTCAGCTTGTCGTGGTCGTTTCAAGAGGGCTGGCTCCACGTGTCTCGGTGCCTCCACGGGTCTCCTCTTTTCAGGGACTGTGGATCGGGCGGTGAGAGGTCTGGAGGTCCAGGTCTTGTCAGTCTCTGGGCTCGGGCTCCGGCGGGAGGCGGCGGCAAAGCAGACGTTGATTCGCTGGATGGTGCTTGCGTTAGCAAGGTGGTCACTCCCTGACCACAGGGGAGATTTCCTTCAGTCTTCTGTGCAGCAGAATGTCGAAGTTCCCGTCTTCTTCTTAGTTTCAAGTTGATTCCAGGATGTCTGAAGTCTTAGGACACAGCTCCTACCTTTAAGCAGATTCTAGGGGCCGGACTACCTGCTAGGTCCCTCCCTATGGGTGGGACCAGGAAGGGGGGTGGTTACACCCCCAATCCTTTGTCCAGCTCGCCCCAGGCCCGGGTCTGGTGTGCCCCAGGACCGGTTTGAACTGGCATATGCACCGAGGCTCCTTGTGAGCCACAGGCATGTCTGGTTTCTTTCAAGCCCTACCTGACCAATACACAAAATCCTGTCTGGGGTGGTGCACGCACCTCCCCTGGCAGGAAACCCTTTGTCCACACCTCCCAAGCTGGAAGGACTCCCAGCAGCAGGAGGGCAGACTTGTGTCTGTGGTGGCAGCATCCATTTTGTGGAGCTGAGGCTATGTCTGATTTTACCCGGGTTTCAGGTACTGTACATGTCGTGTCCCTCTAGGAAGAGTGGAATGCTAACCCCGTCGCCAGAATTGGCGAGGGGTTAGTATTCCAATTCGTATGACACCTTACTCGACATGTTTTGATAAAGCCAAACCAAAGATAGCATTTAACCGCGAGGTTCATAATGCACTTAAGAGTATATGGTATGACGATATCTGGAAACAGTAGAAGGAAGTTGTTCCGACCACTGCAGACAGGTTCAGCTCATGCCAGAGCACCATCTCACATGGAACCAAGCACTCTGCCTTCAGGATTGTTAAGGCCTGCCATAGGAGTGACTTATAGGTTACCAGGTGTCCCATTTAAGGTTAGGTATAGGTATACTACACCTTAGTAAGAGGTGATTACACCAACTTACTCCAGCTGAGTGATCAGCCAGTTGTGTCAAATTGTTAGGCCAAGCCTGGGGTGGCATAATACATGCTTCAGCCCCTGGCAGGCCTTGGGTACACCAATGCCCTGGGTACCTAGTGTACACTGGTACAGGGGCTGACAGGGTGATCCAACCAATTGGGTATGTACCTAGGGTACATGGAGTCCATTTTAAAGAGAGAACAGCCAGGCTGAGATCCTGAATAGCAGGATCTCAGGCCAACTAAGTCGAAAAACCAGCTAGACACTAGGCAAAAATTTGGGGGTAACCATAGTCAGATATCCACCTTCCTACACAACCCCCCCCCCCAAACGAAGGGAGATAAGGCTGACCTTGACCAGGTAAGCCTATATTGCCCAAGTGGCCATATAAGGAGGAACCAGCACTGGCATGGTTACCCCCTGTCTCATGGTCCACTAAGCAATCCCTCACCCTAAGGGTATCAGAGGGTCTCCACCATAGGGAATCTCTACCTTTGGTGTGTCTTGGCAAAGTAAAAGGCTGGTGTTGAGATGGAGTACTGAAGTGAGTGTCCTCAAAGTGAGGCCTCACCTTCCTCCAATCCCCCTCCACCATGGATGCCTTACTTTCCTTAACTGAGTTGCACTGTGCTCTCAGGGTCAGCCTCTGGCTACCTAAAGCTGGAGGCTGGGTCCCTTTTGTGGGCTTACTGGAGGGACAGGTCAGGTCTGGGGCCCTAAGGTCCCATGTTTGCCTGTACCCAACAGAATCCCTCTGGGGGAGGTCCCTAACTACCTGTAAAGGAGATCCCTCAGGAATGTTTTTACCCATCACCTGACTAGGGCTACTAGCCAGGCAATCCTCATTCTTTTGATGGGGGGGTTCTTGTGGACAGGGGCCCTCTTGGGGTCCACTGGCCTCCCTGACCTCTGCAGCCCTGGGCTGACTGAGGCAGGGTAGAGAGAGGCAGGCTACCTGCACCAGACTGGGTCCCACCTTGGAAGGGGCCACTGACATCAGAGGCTCTGCCAGGCCAGGCCTGGCTACCTCTGGGGCAGTTCCTTCACAAGGGGTGAGGTCAGCTCCCTGAGGAGGCTGACTTTTTCCTAATGTCTGGGGAGAGGGAGACTTTTCTTCCTCCCCACTACTCTCTGTTTGTGTGGAGTGATCCATAGTTTCAGGCTTCACTACACCTATGTCAGTCTGAGTATAGGCTGAGACCATTACAGCCTTGCCAACCTTTACAGGGGGGCACTCAGTTTGTGTTTGAGCTGTGACTGTCACCGCTCTGCCAGTCTCTACAGGGAAGTCTGTCTGTGCCTGGACTGTGGCTACCACTGCCCTTCCAACCTTTCCAGGGAGGAAATCTATTTGGACAGGGGTTGTGAATGGCACAACCCCACTACCCTTTTGTGAAAGGCCTACCATTTTAGAATGGGTGTCTTGTTCAACTCCAGCCCAAGCTGAGAGTTCTAAGTCATTCCCCAGTAAGCAGTCTACAGGCAAGGTTGGGGACACTGCCACCCTTTTAGGGCCAGTGACACCTCCCCAGCTGAGACATACCTCTGCCATGGGATGACTGTTCTGTTTGCCATCAATGTTGGTCACCTGGTAGGAGAAACCAGGCAAAAGCTGCTCAGAGGGAACTAGCCAATGGGCCACCATTGTGATGCTAGCTCCAGTGTCTCTGTAGGCCTCAGCTTTTGTACCATTGATGTAGGGCTCCTGTCTGTACCTACCCAAAGTGTTGGGACAGGCAGTGAAGTTGGCAAACCCCATGCCACCATCACAGACAAGAGTATCTGCTGCAGGGGAATTGGCTAAGCCAGGGTCTCCCTGTGTTCCCCAAGTAAACCCACCCAAATTTTTGGGGGCACTCCCACCACCTGGGAGATTACTGCTGACAGTAATAGGTGGTGTGACAGGAGTAATTGGAGGAACAGTTTTGTTTGTAGCCCTTGGGCAACTGCTGTCAGTTTTCCAATGCCCAGGAGTTTTACACTCATGGCAGTAAGGCTTTTTACCTGTGGTAGAGGAGGGAGCTTGGGACCCACCACCCTGTGTGGAGTTTTGGGGCCCTGACGAAGATTTCTCTTTTGCCTTATCCCCTCCCTTCTCTTGAGGTTTGGTGGTATCTTTCTTTTGGTCACCACCCTGATTCTTAGGCCTGATCCTGGTCCTGACCCATTTATCTGCCCTCTTTCCCAATTCTTGGGGAGAGGTCAAATCTGAGTCTACCAGGTGTTGATGGAGGAGCTGGTTTTGACAGTTACTTAAAATCTGTTCTCTCATAATCAAATTGTACAATCCTGTATAATCAGATACCTTACTTCCCAGCAACCAACCCTCCAAAGCCTTAGTGGCACATTCAACATATTCAGACCAGTCCTGAGTCTGTGTCTTTTGGGTGTCTCTGAACATTAACCTGTACTGTTCAGTGGTTAAGCCTAACCCATCAACCAGAACACTCTTCAGGACTCTGTAATTTCTGACATCCTCTTCTCTAACAGTGAGGAGTCTGTCTCTGCCTCTTCCTTCAAAGGAGAGCCAGAGGATTGCTGCCCACTGGTCTTCAGGAACCTGCTGTACTTTGCAGGCTCTCTCAAGAGCAGTTATCCATTTGTGGATGTCATCCCCACTTTTGTAGGGGGGCACAACCTTAGACAGGTTCCTATTATCAAAGACCCTATCTTTGTCCTTAGGGACAATGCTGCCACCAGTGGGTATAGACCCACTCTCTCTAGGTTGCCTAGCCTTCCTCAGTTTTTCTTCCATCAGGGCTACTTCTAGCTCCTGCTTCCTGATCCTCAGCTGGGCTTCCTGCATTCTGGCCTCGTGTTCCCTCCTCTGAGGGGTGGTCATCCTTTTCCTGGAGTGACCTTGAGAGCCTCTAGAGCCATGAGAAGCATTGGAGTCACCTGAGCGATTCCTTTGCCTCCCAAGCCCTGTGTTAAGTCCACTGGGGAGATCCAATGGGGTAAACCCATTGTCAGTCCCCAATAGCCATTAGTTTAGCTGGGCCAAGTATAACACTTGGCACTGGGCTAGTTCTCCCTTCATCATCACTACTTTCTGTATCAGCACCTTTATCACTCTCATCCTCTGTGGTATTATTGCCATCTAAGGGGTGACTATTGGAACTGGGTACCTCTGTAGCATCTTCAGAAGGGGGGCCTCCTGTTCCTGACCCTAAGGGGGCTAACTGGGAAGCTTTCTTGAGCTCTCTCTGATTTTCATCATTTTGCAAGAGTTCTCTGAGCTCAGCAGAGGTAGGGTTCTTGGGCTGTTTAAGGCCTCTAAGAGTTGCCAAATGCCTGAGCTCATTCTGATTAAGGGTAGCAAAGATGGATGGTGCCCTCTGGGGGTCACTCTCAACAGAGATGGGTACAGTGGACCCCTCTGCCCCAGCCATTGCTCTTAAGTGTGGGTGGATGTGTTGTAATCTACCTACACTTGGGTTTTCCTACTAAACCTATCTAGTAGTTGTAGTCAGGGTGTGCTACTCCCTTTGCTCTACAACAACTAAGTTCAGTAGAACTTATGTATATCTAATCTTGTTTTATATGTACCTACAGGTACCTATGTGATCTTTCAATTGGTAACCAAGAGATTACAATGGTAAAACACAGCAAGCTCAAATCCAACCGCTGCTCACCAATGTGAGAAGTTGGCCTGGTATATGATGCTCACTAGTTAAAGTGATCACCTTGTACCATGCCAAGCAACCCTTATGGTGTGGTTGTAAGTCAACCTTTTCGGACTAGCTGCCCTAGTGGTAGCGTAGGCTAAGCAGTCTTTGAGGCTAAACTCGTGAAGCGTGTTAAGCCAGCTGTTTTACCAAATGTAACCCCCTTTTATACCAATGAAAGGACACCACACAGATATATATTCAAAATATATATGTATTTATTTCTCAAAGTAACCCCTAGTCTCTTTATGAGCACAGGAGCACAAATCGTCAAACAAGATTACAGTAGAATACACAGAAGTTGCACTTTATATGGATAGGCCCTGGTGGCCGCTCAAACCATATACTAAAATAGTGGTATAAGTACCACGAACAGAAAAGGGAAAAGGCCTAGGGCCTCTAGAATCGCTGGGCCTACAAGGAGCTAACTTCAGTTAGTGACCAGGAGGTCCACGGGTGGCGTGTGCAGAGCAAATAGTCACACGCGTGCTCCCATAGGTTTCAATGGGTGCGTAAAAAGTACAAAGTTACTGCAAAAAGGATCTTCCGGATGGACTAGGAACTCAAGATTTGGAACACAGGCACTAGAGATGTAATACTACACTTGGGCACAGGTGTGCCAGCTTTACCTCACCCACAGGAAGCGGGTGCATAGGCCTCGAAGTGCGTCGGGTTTCTTCTATCTGTTCCGAGGAGCTTGAAGACAAAGATGCTGCAGGCGGTCGGTCCGGGAGAGATGCAGTGGATCCAAGAGTGGATCGGAGATGTTGAAGACCTGTAAGCAGAGGGGACAGTGTTCACAGTCACTAGCCAGTGACCAGCGTGGCACCAGGTGGGTACCAGGCAATGTCGGGTGCAAACAGGAAGAAAGGTGTAGCTTGTCTCTGCAGCCACGTGGTCCCTGGAGGTCGACGACGTCCAGGAGACGGTTCACGAGCTGTCCCACGCAGGCTCTCGCTGTCGGCGGTGTCGGCGACTTGATCGAAGCAAACAAGCCTTGGCAAAAGCAATTGTTGTAGGAGATGAAATAAGCTGATGGTTCTGACCAGCAAGGTCAGAAGGACTGCTCCTTTGGAGGGGAGCAAGGGCCAGTCTGGAGCAACCAGACCAGTGGTGTATTTCGTAAAGTTCGTCGCCAAGATGGCTACTAGCCAGCGGGCCAGCAACCGGTTAGGCGCGTCGAGTGGCAAAATGCAGAAGGGCCCCACGCAGATCGTGGAGATGCTGGAGGGCTCACCTTTGGTGCAGATGCTGCTCGAGGGTTGGGCTTCTCAGATATCAAAGCACAACTTGGAGGGAGCCTCGGTTGTTGCACTTGTCAGCTTGTCGTGGTCGTTTCAAGAGGGCTGGCTCCACGTGTCTCGGTGCCTCCACGGGTCTCCTCTTTTCAGGGACTGTGGATCGGGCGGTGAGAGGTCTGGAGGTCCAGGTCTTGTCAGTCTCTGGGCTCGGGCTCCGGCGGGAGGCGGCGGCAAAGCAGACGTTGATTCGCTGGATGGTGCTTGCGTTAGCAAGGTGGTCACTCCCTGACCACAGGGGAGATTTCCTTCAGTCTTCTGTGCAGCAGAATGTCGAAGTTCCCGTCTTCTTCTTAGTTTCAAGTTGATTCCAGGATGTCTGAAGTCTTAGGACACAGCTCCTACCTTTAAGCGGATTCTAGGGGCCGGACTACCTGCTAGGTCCCTCCCTATGGGTGGGACCAGGAAGGGGGGTGGTTACACCCCCAATCCTTTGTCCAGCTCGCCCCAGGCCCGGGACTGGTGTGCCCCAGGACCGGTTTGAACTGGCATATGCACCGAGGCTCCTTGTGAGCCACAGGCATGTCTGGTTTCTTTCAAGCCCTACCTGACCAATACACAAAATCCTGTCTGGGGTGGTGCACGCACCTCCCCTGGCAGGAAACCCTTTGTCCACACCTCCCAAGCTGGAAGGACTCCCAGCAGCAGGAGGGCAGACTTGTGTCTGTGGTGGCAGCATCCATTTTGTGGAGCTGAGGCTATGTCTGATTTTACCCGGGTTTCAGGTACTGTACATGTCGTGTCCCTCTAGAAGGGTGGAATGCTAACCCCGTCGCCAGAATTGGCAAGGGGTTAGTATTCCAATTCGTATGACACCTTACTCGACATGTTTTGATAAAGCCAAACCAAAGATAGCATTTAACCGCGAGGTTCATAATGCACTTAAGAGTATATGGTATGACGATATCTGGAAACAGTAGAAGGAAGTTGTTCCGACCACTGCAGACAGGCTCAGCTCATGCCAGAGCACCATCTCACATGGAACCAAGCACTCTGCCTTCAGGATTGTTAAGGCCTGCCATAGGAGTGACTTATAGGTTACCAGGTGTCCCATTTAAGGTTAGGTATAGGTATACTACACCTTAGTAAGAGGTGATTACACCAACTTACCCCAGCTGAGTGATCAGCCAGTTGTGTCAAATTGTTAGGCCAAGCCTGGGGTGGCATAATACATGCTTCAGCCCCTGGCAGGCCTTGGGTACACCAATGCCCTGGGTACCTAGTGTACACTGGTACAGGGGCTGACAGGGTGATCCAACCAATTGGGTATGTACCTAGGGTACATGGAGTCCATTTTAAAGAGAGAACAGCCAGGCTGAGATCCTGAATAGCAGGATCTCAGGCCAACTAAGTCGAAAAACCAGCTAGACACTAGGCAAAAATTCGGGGGTAACCATAGTCAGATATCCACCTTCCTACACCAGGGATACATACATTCCCCATGCATTCCTATGGGAGGGCAGGCCTATCTCACCACATGCACTCAGAGTGCGCACACACTTTACCCTGGGACACAGGGAAAGAGCGCAGAAACCAAAAACCACTATCACCAAGTCACCAATAAAAGCAAAAAAAGTTCAGGGGTGAACCTGCCATTCTCATGTACACTGGTACATTTTTGTTGCTTTGCTCCAGGAACCTCATACTTTGTGAGTAAAAGGGTCGCAGAGACCCCTGCCTTGAACTAGACATCATTTTGTGCATCCTGAACTATTTTTCCTTGCAGCATTTCTAAAGTAATTATATTTTTATAGTATTGTGGATTTTTTTACTGTTATTGGTCTTGTGATTAAGTCTATATAAAAATACCTATTTTTCATAACTACTTGAGTGGTGTCCATTTGTAGTGTTCCTCATTATATTACTGTGTATGGTCATAAATGCTTCACACACTGCCTCTGAGATAAGCCTAGCTGCTCATGCTATGTTACCACAGGGTTGAGCAGGGGTTGTCAAAGGGTGTAGGCTGCTTACTCTGACTTAGGAAGAAGGGTCCGTACTTGGACAGTGGCCAGCCATTGCCAACTAGAGACCCCCATTTCTAACACACACGCACACCCATAACCGCACACCCAACCGCACAACCACACACACACAACCGCACTCCCAACCACACACAACCGCACACCCAACTGCACACCCAACCGCACACCCAACACAACCACATGCACAACCACACACACAACTACAATAACACAACCACACAAAACCATCACACACAAACACACACGCACACCCCACCACATCCATACAGAACCACAACTACACACAGTGACACACACCATCACACACACACCACACCCAACCACAACCAACCACAACCCCACCCACAACTGCACACAACCACACACCACACACATGCACACAACCACACACCCAACCGCACACCCACAGCTGTACCCACAACCACACCACAACTGCACCCACTACACACACAACCACACACAACCTCACACACACAACCACAGCCACACCTGCACCCAACCACACCCGCACCCAACCACACCCGCTCCCAACCACACCCACCTACAACCACACAACCATACAAATGCAACACACAACCACACACACACACAACCCCACACACAACCACACACACAACCACATTCGCAATCGCACCCGCACCCACACCACAACCACACAGCCACACACACCACACCCACACCACACCCAACCACACACAACCTCACCCACACACACAACCACACAAATACAACCCCACACACAACCCCACACATACAACCACACACAACCACATACAACCACACACCACATACAACCACATACAACCACATACACAACCACACACAACCTCAATAACACAACCACACACAACCACAACCAAACACACACAACCACACACACAACTACAATAACACAACCATGCGCAGAACCACACACAACCAAAATCACACAACCAACCACACACACAACCACACACATAGAACCACAACCACACCCAACCCCACAACCACACACACAACCACACACACAACCACACACACACACAACCACCCACACACAACCACACACACAACCACACACCCAACCAACCACAACCATACACACACACAACCGCACTCCCAACCACACACAACCGCACACCCAACCGCACACCCAACACAACCGCATGCACAACCACACACACAACTACAATAACACAACCACATATAACCACATGCACACACCCAACCGCACATACCCAACTGTACACATAACCCCACACACAACCACACAAACCAAACACACAACCAACCACACACACAACCCCACACATAACCCCCCACACACAACACAACCCCCACACAGAACCCCCCCCACACAACCCCCACAACCACACACACAACCCCCACACACACAACCACCACACACACCACCATGCACACAACCAAACACACACAACCCCCCACACACAACCCCCACACACAACCCCCCCACACAAACCCCACACGCAGGTTGTCCTGAAAAAATACCTTGAATGGAGCAAGTGTCGATGTTGCAAGCACAATGCGTTTGTTCCGATATACGCAGTGAGTTCCCGCATCGTCATCAAGCTCCTTAAGAGATTAATGCACTGCGTCATCATTGAGCTGTGCAGAGCATCATCATTGGTCCGTACAGGCTGTGAAACCGCTGTCATCGAACAACCTCTGCGTCGAAGGGCGATGCTGTGGTTCTGACTGGTGCAGCAAAGCAGAGAAGCAGTTCCTCAGAGGAGTCAGTCACAGCAAAGTGAAAATCCTTTCAGTACAGTAGTCTTTACTCCAACAGAGTTCTTGCCAGGTCCAGTAGTGTACTCATTTTGTAGGGACAGATCCCTGGTACTTATACTCAAAATTGCCTTTGATGTAGGGGGTGACTTCAAAGGAGCCCTATGAATTGCACAAGGGTCTGTTTCAACCCAGTCCTGTCTGCCAGGCTATCTGTGGGGGGAGGAGTGGGGTAAATGAGCCCTTTGTGTGAAGACAGAACACTGCCTATTCAAATGTAAGTGTGAGCTACCTCTCCCCCTTCCTGCCCCCCAGGAAAGCTATCTGAATGCAGATGAGTCCTCTGTCACATACACCCCTTCCTGTGTTTGTGGCTGTCTAGAGGGAATGCTCAAAGTATAGCTGTCACCTAGCTCAGACATGTATTGGAGACAGGACAAAGGTACTCAAGGCAAAGTTAAGAGCAGAGATATGTCCACTTTCTAAAAGTGGCATTTCTAAAATGGTAACGTCAAATCCAACTTTACCATTAAAGAAGATTTATCACACCATTCCAAAGATGGAAAACATGATGAAGCTACTCCTTTCTGATCTGGAATATCAGCCTAAAAACAAATGTGGCTGTTTGTCACTACCAGGACATGTAAAACGTACAAGTACATGTCCTGACTGTTAGTTACACAGTACCCTGCCCAAAGGGCTACCTAGGGCTTACCTTAGGAGTAAAACCAAAGGAAATGATGGACGGAGTGTTGAACATTGCAAGCACTCACCCCCAGTCAACTGATCTGGGTTTAATCCATCACCGTTCTTTAGCCCACTCTGCCACCCCAGTTCAGACATGGCCATATGCAAATCAGTCGGACCCTACTGATTTGCAAAAAGGCAAACAATTGCAAATCCTTTTTAAATTATTTTACACAGCATAAACCCTTGTCTGCTAAACTTTAATAGGAATGAAATCAGCAAATTAAAGTAAGACAATTTCGCTAGCAGAAGGAACAAACATGAAGAGCTGCACCTTTTCGGCACTGTTTTCAAACCACAGTTCACTGTAGATGGACCCAGTTCAGCAGCAATCCAACCTGCCTAATGCACTCACAATCATTAACTAAGGAGCAAAGTATGTCAACTTGTATTAAACATACATCTCTGAAAATGAAAACTTGTTAATACAGAAAACTATCTGTGTGCATGTGGCGCCTTGCACTACACACTACCTTATGCAGACAAGTAAAATACAATATTTCGAGATTTTGGATGTTGGCTAATCCTATAACGAAACCAACCAATAGTAAAACAAATTCTTTATAAATGAAATTAATAAATAAGAATTATACATCAGCACAACAGTAATCAAACCACCAATTGAGCATAGCATACAGCATAACAATCCATCTGACAAACTCAAACTTCAGCAACACATCACAAACTGCGCACAAGACTCACAGCTCACAGAAGCATACTACCCTATTCATACTTGCACTTCAAATTGTTCAGGAATAGCATTGCAAGTCAAACGTCTTGGCAAAATCCCGACACCGGGAACTCCACCGAAAAATCCAGTATTTCCACAGACTGAGAATGAAGGATGAAAGAAACCTAAAGGGGGCTCTTGGCATAAGAGAGTGGTTTCTAACATGCAACCATTCTCTGCTATCAAGATTTATGTGAGCAGAACTGTACCCCAAAATTTAGACACCCCAAAAAATTAGACACCCTGAAAAGTCAGCTCATCGGTTCTCCCTCAGATTGAATTGCACATCAGCCACCCATTAAACATCAATTAGCAGAGTAAAACAGTTCAAATAAGTAATGGGGCCCACTCACTAATCGAGTTCTAGATCAATAAAATGTAAAAGGGGTTTATTACAAAATTCATAAATAAGCAGTACAAAATCAATGCCACGATGGCTCTCAAATGCAAAGTTATACAAGGGATGTAAAATTAGAAATTATTCTAAGTCCCAAACGAGCAGCAAAATTGGAAAGCATCCCTAGCAGCATAGGAAAGTCTTCTCAAAATCTCCCAAACATTCTGGCTTGCCCCCAGAATCAAGGGGTTCTTATGCACATTTATTGCATAACAAATTAGAAAAACTGCAAAATCATCATGGTGAGAGCAAAAGTATATTTTTTTTAGCAAACCAGAACACATGAAAAGTACCTAAAGACATAAGCAGCATCACATTTTTTTCTCCATTATTATTATTGTTTATTAGTCCATTAAAACCATAAACATAACACAATACGCAATACCAAAAAATGAAAAGAAAATATATAAAAACATCATAGGGCTACTTCTACCATAAAACCTCATGCTGTTGGGCCTATACCTTTTCCTTCCTTTCAATTGTAAAAAAAAAAAGTGCCCAATACAGAAAATAAAAAGTCTTGCAGTGACTTAAACAAGTCACAATGAATTTGTAGTACTGCCAATTAACTTTCACCTAAAACACCACTATAGGTGTAAAAGTGCTTAAGTACAAATTCAAGCAGCAGTAGTAGGAGCTATACTAAGTAGACAATGATTTTGAGTAAAATATAGTACCAAAGACTGAACTTTAATAAAGGCCAAAATGCAAGATGAAAGTGCCAAGTTAAGTAAAATTATTGCCTTAACAAAACAAGATAGGAAACAGCCACAATAGGGGACCCTAGCGGCAACAATTCTATAGAACTGCCATTTATGGTTCTCATAAAATCACTTCTATGGGTGTTAAAGTGCTTGTGTGCAAATTCAAATATCAAGAATGGGTACTATGTTAAGTGGTCAATGGTTGTTAGAAATGGGGGTCTCTAGTTGGCAATGGTTTGCACCTTTGTCCAAGTAGGGACCCTTATTCCTAGTCAGGGTAAGGGAGTTACACTCCTAAAATAACCGCTGCTCAACCTCTTGGTAGCTTGGCACGAGCAGTCAGACTTATCTTAGAGGCAGTGTGTAAAGCATTTGCACATACCCAACAGTAATACAGTGTAAGCACTACAAAAGGACACCACACCAGTTTCGAAAAATATCCAATATTTTTATATACTTAAGACAAGACCAAAAATGGTAAAAAAATCCACAATACAGTACTTAGAAATCTTCAGTTATCAAAATAACCATGAAAAACAGTTCCTTGAAGTCGATAGCTCCCCCTGGGGCTATCACGGCATCATGAACAAACAAATCCAAAGAGTGCTGGCTGACCGTGGCGTCGCGGGCCAGCTACTGTGTCAGGAAGACCCGCAAAACAGTACCTTTAGAAATGCAGGGTGTCAGCGACCTCTCATTGAGCTTCCGAAAGAACGGCGTCCGCAGGCGTCAGTTACGGAGGTCGGTGCAGGAGTCGTCGGGCCTTTGAAGTCACATGTGTTGCAGATTGAACTCCTCACGGTTGAAGTCAGTAGCGCTGGTGTCGGCAGGCGTCGGGTGCTGCGGTGCGAAGTGCAGGGGGGCAGCGTGCAATGCCCTCAGGTAGCGGTGCGAGCAGCGGCTCGGTGGCGGCATCAGATGGCGTCGTCGGTGAGACCAGGATCGTGGTGCAAAGTGATGCGGTGCTCGTCGCGGTGCTGGCAGGTCATGGTGCAAGCAGCAGCATGGTCGTTTCTGAAGCGCTGTCGTCGGCTGACGAACTGGAGTCGATGGCGCCAGCGTCAGTAGGCCATGGTTGCGGTGCGGGATGAGGGCAGTGCGATGTGTAACTTTACGAGCGGTGCCTTCGAACCACGGTGCAAGCAGCGGCGTCGATTTCGGCATGGAGCGTCATCGTCGGGGATACCAAGGTGGGGTCGTGAAGCGAGGTGATGCGGAGTGTGGTGCCCACAGGTCGCAGTGCGAGCAGCGGCTTGGTGGCGGCGTCAGCAGGTGTCGTCGGTGAGACCAGGGTTGCGGTGCAGTGTTGCGGCGGTGCCCCATGCAGTGCCTTCAGGACACGGAGTCGGTAGCGGCGTCAAAGACGGGATCGGATTGCTTTTGTCTTCTGTTGCAGCACAAAACATACAATCCCCAGTGCTGAGGCCAGAAGAACTTGAAGTCTTTGCTGTTCCTGAGACTTTTTGAACAGGGGGCAAGCTCTACCTCAAACCCTTGGAGAAACTCACAAAAATAGATTGCAGAAACTTCAGACCAGTCCTTTCGCTGCCCAAGACAGAAGCAGCGACTGCAGACCAACACTGCAAAGAAATCATCAAAGTGGTAGTTCCCTCCTCACAGCTTCTCCAGCTCTTCTTCTTGGCAGTCTTCTTGGCCCAAAAGAGTTCTGAAATTCAGGGGTTTGGGCTCCACTTTGTATAGCCCAAAATCCTTTGTTCTCTCAGGAAGAGAGTGTTTGTGCCCAGCCAGAACCAGTTCTGTCCTCTCTGGTGTGGCTTCCTGGCAGGAGGTGGAGACGGCATTGTAATTCACTATCAGGACATGCCACACACACCAGGGCATGCTCTACCTTTCGCATACCCTGCACCCTGCCCACAGGGGTACCTTAGGGGTGACTGTATGTAAGAAAAGGGAAGGTTAGGGCCTGGCAAGTGGGTGCACTTGCCAAGTCGACATGGCAGTACCAGACTGCACACAGGCTCTGTTACGGGCTGTTTGTGTGGGTGGCACAATCCAGCGCTGCAGCCCACTAACAGCATTTGATTTACAGGCCCTGGCACACTCAGTGTATTTTACTAGGGACTGACACATAGAATCATGGAAACACCAATCCATAACACATTTTACCACAGGAGCACTAGCACTTTACCACTGATCAGCAGTAAGAAAAGTGCCCAGAAACACTAAGCCAGCACAAACAGAGTCAAAACCAGGAGGTCAGAAAGCAAAAACTCGAAGGAAACACGCCAAAAGATGCCAAGTCTAACAATGGTTTACTGTCAAATATGGTACCTATATACAAAATTATGCTTCGATACTGAACCAATATGCAAGACAAAGCTACCTAGTTGAATAAATTACCTTAACATGACGGGATAGGGACTAAAGGGAACTCTAGCAGCCCGACCTTGCTATTTACCCGCTCGTATACCTTTGCCCAACAAAAAAAAAAATACCTGAATTAACACAGCCTAGAATCGAGTGCTGGGATCCTCTCCCACCAAGATCGCTCATTACATTATATTACAAGATTTTTAAAAATAGCCAAAAACACAACTTTGTGTTAGTTGAGTCCATTGACTCCACAAGTGCAGTCCTACAGGATCTGATTCCCCGGTCAAGAAATTCACGACTTAGTAGACTTCTACATTGATCAATCAACATTGGGCAGATGCATATGATGTGGAGCAGAGTCTCTATTTCCTGATGGCACAGACGACAGGTCCGGGCTTTGGAAGAACCTTCCTTCCTCCATTTTGGGATTAGGTCTAACGTGGGAATCTATCGAAATATGAGAGCC
The DNA here is from genome assembly GCF_964204655.1 of Triturus cristatus. Lineage (NCBI taxonomy): Eukaryota > Metazoa > Chordata > Amphibia > Caudata > Salamandridae > Triturus > Triturus cristatus. The sequence goes on from NC_140579.1 coordinate 951,700,975, forward strand.
AGAAATGACGGTTTAACCTTCCGATCATACGATGCTGCCAAAAGCAGCGATTCTCTTTGAGATCAATAGGATTTCAACACCAGACACACATGACAATGTTTGGACAGTGTTTATGGGAGTCGTTTCCCCGTTGTAGATTGATCTCGTACCAGATTAGATTTGCCAAGATGTTATCGGCCACTACACACAATTTATGACAAAGCTTTACAAATGCCGCTGGCCTGGCAAGTGAGTGTTTTGTGAGTAAAAAGTCTAACCAGAGTTGAGTAGGTGAGGCCGACCTGGGTAGCCTGAAGATTTGTTTATAGGCTCTAATTTCCAGTTTATCAAGCAGAGGAGCCTCATCACCTAACATTATCTCCGATCCATATGCGAGGGTTAGCAGCAATTTGGCTTTCATAACTGCTCCCATAGATTTCAAATCCTGGCTTTTTATGGATCTTGCCAGTGTGGAAAATCCATAATTGATGGCATGGGCTTTTTAGCCCGAATCGCCTCCTTCTGAGATGCAAAGGTACCATTTGCATCTATTTTGACCCCCAAATAAACATAGGTGGCAACTTCCTCAATTTTATTTCCATTAAGAAGCTATTTTTGAAACTTGTTAGGGCTTTGATTACAAGCCATCACAGTAGTTTTGTTGTAGTTTACTTTCAGGCCATTCTTATCTGCATAAGTGCCAAGAGAATTAAGCAGCCTTTCAAGGCCTACTCGAGTATTGCTGAAGAGCAGAAGATAATTCGCATATAGAATGTGCAACATTGATCGTCCTCCAATGCTCGGGGCATCAGCTATCTGCCCATCCAACTCAGCTAGGAAATCTGCCAGATACAAGTTAAAAATAAGGGGGGCAAGCACGCAGGCCCTGTTTTATGCAAGATGTTGTTTGCACAATCCTTGATATGTGGACGCCATCACCAATTTTTATCTTGACCCATGTGCCCGTATAAACCAGCCTGATTGCGCGAAGGATGTTGGGAGGAATGACTCATTGCTGAAGTTTGACTCATAACCTGTTCTAGGGCAATCAGTCAAAGGGTGACTTAAAATCTACAAAACACATGTAGAGAGGTGTCCCTGTAGCCTTTGCTCAATTTGTGATTAGGCTCAAGGCTATGCAGATGGTTAAAGTGCCTTGACCCCTTAAGAAGCCTGTTTGATTTAAGTGGAGTATTCCATTTTCATTGGACCAGAATTCCAAGTCATGAAGTAGTAGTGTGGAGAAGTATTTCAATTCCATGTCCATGAGAGCGAATAATCTGTAGTTACTTGGTGAACTTGCCTGACTCTTTTTAAAAATGGGGTCAAGTATTGAGCCACTCCAGCTGTCTGAGATAACATAATTTGCCAGAATGTAGTTGAACATTGACGCCAGCCCAGTGCGATATAAAGTGCTTAAACAGTGCTTGGGGAAGCCCATTGGGGCCAGGGGCATAGTCAGCCCGAGATTTGTAATGATACTCTTGAGTTTTTCAACAAGACAGCTTTATCTCTTTCGAGGCTAAGAGAGCAAGTTGTAACCACCGAATCTTCCTTGAAATGTAATTTAAGGTTTTGTACCCATTCCATCTCGCTGATGTTCGCATGCTGCGGGGCCTTTCTCCCTCTTATTAATAATTTTCCAGAATCTTTCTGGATCCTTTCTTTTGGTAGTATAGAGCAGCTGGGCCCATAATGTTTCTTGTTTAGCTTGTTTATGCACCCAGATCTCTTTTTTTAGGCGCTCGTTGCTGAATTGATGCAGAATGTCTAAGTCTCCTTGGTTTTGGCATGATTGTCGGAAACGTTTACCTACTTTCCTTCTTATTTTTCGAACATGGACGGGTATAGTTATCGTTTTACAGTAGGCAAGTCGAGATCCCTTGTAGCTTTTCTCTTTCTGGTTTTTGGTCAGGTTATCGGAGAATATTTCCCACACTGCGAGTGAACTTTGGCCTGTTAGGGCTAGGTCCTGCAAGCTTGTGACTGCCTCCTCAGCTATGCGGTTAACAGAGCATGATGTTCATTTCACTTGCTTGAGATTTTATGTATGAGTCCCCCCCTGCAACGTACAAAATGCCTTGTGATTACCCATAGTTGCGGTCATGGTGATAGCCTGAGGGTAATGGTCACTCTCAATATGATGAACTATGGTATAGTTACAGACCGTGTTGTATAAAGACATTAAGACGAGTGTGTAGTCTAAAATTGAGACGGCGTTGCCCCTAACTCTTGTCCAAACAGGAGAGATATCCGCTGATTTCCGACCATTCAGAGCCAGCAGGCTCATTAGCTAACAGGCTTTTATAAATTCTTCTCCAAGTGTATCCTTCTGGATTTTCAATGGCATTGCCTGCTCAGGGAGGGAACCCGCTGCTTCAATGTGTTCCTCCGATGGGTGATGGAATACATTAAGATTGAAATCACCTGTGACAAGCCAGTGCAACGAGTGATGGCTTTCTTTCAGATGGAGGAGCTGGGCAGCCATTCTTCTAGACAAAACAGTTATTTTCTTTGGATTAATGTAAACATTTGTAAGAAGGACCGATTGATTATTAGCTTGACTTTACGTTTTCACTACCAGCATATTTGGGTCATCCATATACACCTCTTCGATTTTACTTGCTAGATTAGTGCTAATGTAGGTTGCTGGCCGCCTTTTGCTCTTCCATAGGTGCTCCTTCTTTCTGCCGGTTTTGTGTATTCTTTGTTTACGACAAGGGGGGATACTTGTTTGTGCCCAAGTCTCTTGAAACATTAAGATTTCAAATGAACCTAGAAATCCTGTAAACTCTGGATCCATGGCTTTTGTCTGTAGGCCGCTAATGTTCCAAGAGCAGACAGAAAGGCCACCCTGATCCGTTACTGGTGGCCGCTCCTCCACTCAACCCTGATTATTCCCAGTTCGGGACAGAGCTCTCAGAAGCCATCCCCAAGGTTCTTGATGCTCATTATTCATAACCAATCTACACTGCAGGCCCGAGTCAGCTTCTTTGGTTACTTTGACAACCACCTTTGCAAGATCCAAGTTGTTTTTATGCTGAAGCAAAAGGGAGGATCCACCACTTGCACCAGGCTTTTAAGTGTTTTTTTCTTTTCATGATCTGGGCCAAAAGCACCTAGGAAAAAAAGGTAACCAAGGTAGGATCTATATACTGCTGCCCCCTAGCCAGCATGAACTTAATTGATGAAATGTCTACAGACTTGACATACTCCATGCCTGGCAAGGCTTTGATCAATTTTAGGATGCTTGAACAATTGAAAATGCCTTGGGGACCTCTTGATTTCGATTCCGGAATTCATAGCAGCTTCTGACTGGTGCTGCTCAGTCCACTGTGATGGTTGCTGACACTACAATGATCTCCCAGTGCCATTATGTTAGAGTTAGTGGTTGCTTCATTTGATACCAGCACTTGAGGGACCAGGAGGCTCTGATCATCTATAGGTTGCATTTGGGTTTCTTCCTCCTTGAGTGCTTTGACTTGCAAGTTCACCAGGCCAAGGTGTGAAGGTCTGTCTGGTAGTTTGTTGTGCACCAAATGATCTCTCAATCGGGAGGCTATCTGACCCAGGAGGCACACTGTATGTGGTAAGAGTTGCCTTCAATTTTAGTGGAGATATTTGTTTCTCATGTGCAATATCATGACTGAATGTCGAGGCCATGCCATGAGGACTCGAATCCACCGTTACCTTCTCAGCGCAGACCAAATCCTCCTGGTGGATTGTAAACGAAGGAAGAGTAATCTCTATATGGCCAGGATAAAGTTTGTTCCTTCCTTTCCTTGCACGCTTCTGTTCCCTTTTAGTTAAGAATAGAGGCACAAGGTTTTTATTCTTCAAACAGTCGCCATCAGGAAAAGCATTTTGGGACCTACGTTGGATTTTTAGATTTCGATCCTCCATTTCCCCACTTTCTCGAGCTGCCAACGCGTTATTAGGGTCTCCTTGACCCCTGGGGATACTATCCTTACTCTTTTTGGCTCTTCTATTATATTAGACCCGGTAGGCCCAGACCGGGCTTCAGGATTTGGACTATTTTTAACTACACCCAGGATTCCTTCCATAATATTCAGAAGGTGCGCTAATTTGTCCATTATCTCTACAGGAACATATTTTATAATCATTAAGATGGTTTAGTTGGTCCCTTGTAATAAGAGCATTAAGCTTTTCCAGTTTCTCATCAATTCCTGACAAAAAGTTTGCCATGGTGTTATGCAAGTCCACCTGAATATTCATTTTATTAAAGTGGTGAGTTAGGGCCAATACTGTTGCTTGCATTGAGTGCAGAATGGCGGACCACAACTTTGGAGCGTTGTCACCAGGCTCAATTGTCTGTGCCTTCGTTAGTAGCTCTTCATCCACAATAGCTTCCTGAGTGCCTGTAATAGGCGGGTCTGGCGATGTAGGAACCACATCAGCATTTGATACAAATTCGGGAAATGCAAAAAGCTTAGGTGCACCTTGCTGTACCCGTTTCCCTGGGTCTGCAGCTATCATGCTGACCAGCTCCATATCTCAGGGCTCATGACCCGATAACCAGTTATGTAATATTACATTTTGGGAAATTGATCTATTGAGTGATGGAAGGAAACATGGGAAACTTTCCTCTCCCTTCTCTGAACATCCGTGATCATCCGTGATTGATTGGGGAGTACCATCGTGTTTGCCCATCTGGCAAAAATAGTCTGTTATCTTGGATGATTTAGCCCTACCCACCCAATCCACTGGCTCTCTGTCTTCTTATCTTTCACTGTGCGTTGAAGTGTCTCCACATTGCAGTCACAAGTGGGGATGGGTAACTCCTTTTGACTGAACACTAGCTCGGGATCTGGCTCTGAATCATAGGTGAGGCTATTTGACCTCAAGGGGGATGTCAAGTGGGAGGGGGAACCAGTATCGGGACTACTTGCTTCCCTTTGTGGTCTCCGCTTTACAGTCAGGGCCGGACTGGGAACCAAAAACGGCCCTAACAAAGTGCTCGCCGGCCCCCTGGGGGGTTGGGGGTGCCGCCGAGCTCTTTGCCAGGGCCGGATTACGGACGATTTTGTAACAGGGACAATTTTGACGGCCCTGTAACAAAAACGCCCCCCAGGGGCCCAAAACCGGACCCCACCCGTGCGGTGCACCGGGGGATTGCCCGGTGCCCGCTAAGGCCAGAACGGTCCTGTTTACAGATGGATCAACAGATGTAAGTTCCCTCTCCTCTTTCCTTTTGGTGGGGGCTTGCGCCTTCCCCCGCACCCGTCCAGGTCTCATCCTTGTATTCTTGTGTTAGATGGATTTAAGTGAGGTAATGACCACCGCCTTAGTATAGCATCAAGCGTGGGGGCTGGTTCAGCTAATGTTACTGTCACAGCTAACAGGGCTGATAAAATTGAAGTAGCTAGTGCAGAGGCTGGTAGATTATCATAAAAGGCAGTAAGGAGAAGCCATGGAGCTACGGGGAGCCTTAGAGAGCCATGGGAAGCTGTAAAAAGGCTATCTGAGTGGGAGCTTACCCGACCCCCTGCTAGCCGCACCCAGAACTAACTGGGCCGGCTCCGCAGGGACCTCGGCTCACACTCAGCGGCAGACCACTAAGACTGCCACGCTCGGATGTGCATGGGAACACCAGAAGTGGTGCATACGAGAGATCCGCAAGGGCCACAGAGGAAGCCACAAAGGAAAAACTCCCACTTGAATCTTCACTTCACTCGCCCTCAGGCTCCAGGCTTGCTTCGAATTCAATGAATGGTAATAGGGCTCTCAGGTCGGATGCTCGCCCACAGTGTCCTTGCTGTGTCCCTATCAGCCCTCTCACTCCAGCTCCAACTCCGCGGTAATGATGGTGGTAATGATGGCAGGCAAGTGGTGACAGTGGGGGCAGGAGCAATGGGATGAGACGAGTCAGATGTGGAACTCCTAGGGGGGCAGCAATTTGGCTTCCTCCCGTCATCCAAAGACTGCCCGCCTGAAACCCTTACCTACTGTGTAGTGGATGGGATTGCCTCCCCTTTCTGCGGGCCAGCAACTGGATGGCTGGGGCTAGGCTGGGTTTGTCTGGGCTGAGGCAGAGGCTGGGCTGAGGCTGAGGCTGGGCTGGGCTGAGGCTGGAGTTGAAGTGGGTGGGCACAGGAATTGCCCCTGGCCTCAGCTGTGCTTTCACTATATTGTCAGGTTGCCGGCTTCTCCTGCTGGCTTTGCCTGGGACCTACTACCAATGTGGGAAGGCGGGCGATTCTAAACGTACCAATTCGCAAGCCACACCGACCTAATGTCAGGCGCCTCTGCAAAATTATGCAAAATCTCTTGGCAGAAGGTGGTAGTGGTAGCGGCTGTCCTGTGCACTATGTGCGCTGTCTGCTATGCTGCGTTAATGCCGATGCCGGTGTTGGTGAAGGGTTCTCGGCAGGGGGAGTAAGAGTCGGCACTATGCTCCGTGCTTGCCGCTCGCTCCTCGCTCTTGCCTGCACCACTAGCGACGAATCTCACTTCTGGTGGTGCCCATTGTTGAAGCAGAAGTAATTTCAGGCGAGAGACAGCAAGTCCCATCCCATTTGTAAAACACTTATTTAACACCTGCTATGCTGATTTCTTACACAGATGTTCTAACTAACATGAAATATTTAAACAGTATGACTTTCAGCGAATTAATAGACTAGTGATCACAAATGAAGGCAGGAGAAGAGACCTTGATAATGTTACAAGCCATAGAGTACGAGGAAAAGTTCATTGAACGCTATGTAATCATATCGGTGGAAATACACTACTGCACATCAGCTTGACTGTGTTTTGTGGAGCCTGTGGAGATAAAATGTATGTGGGGTGGAGCAGGAGTAAGGGACAGAGATGAAAACCATCTTGTCTAAAATGGTGTTTTATATGAAAATGTGGCATAACCAGAAAACATTTATAAATACACTTCTCTTTATATATAATCCATGTCAATTGCAATCATGTCAATGCAGCCTATATTTATATATACATGTATAAAATAAAATATAAAAACGTATTATTAGTGTACCAAATAGAAACTCTGAAAAACAATCTAACATAATTTGAGGATGACCTGTCTTTTTTTTTGTGATCAAAATAGTTTATTAAATTTTATAATCAGGGATGTGGAATTCCTATAGCCCGACGCCCGGGACATATTGTTTGGGGTCAAGGGCAACAAGTTTTAATGTCCATTTTGTCCTTGGGACAAGTAGGCCCAACCCCCTACAGCACAAACCCTTTAGCTGCCAGTTTACAATACCACATTATGGATCAAGGAAGGGCATTGTCTACAGTTAAGGTAATATGTGTGTCCATGTGCTAACACTGTTCAAACTTGTATTTATGGTTCATTAATGCAAAGCCTTTATTATTAGGGTGAGCACTAAAAGTAAATGTTGTCAGCTCTGCCTGCACTACTGACGATGGTTCCAGTATAAACGTGTACACACGTTTTCAAAGTTTAGTAATATGAGGCTATGTATAATGCTCCTAGAATGCCCTCTGATTATATGCAAATATTTGCAGAAGCTTGTAAGCAACAGTGATGATTCTTTGCTTTCAAAATAAAAGGTTCACAAAAAAATGCAAGTAGGAAAAAAATATTTTGCTAAACTACTGTAAGATTTTAGGTACCATATCTTTGCAGCATCATTTAGTAACATGTTGATGTATGCTTGTATTTCCCAAAAATATTCATAATGGAAAATCAGTGTAACCAGTTAAAATAAGATTGTGGGAAACAAAAATAAACAAGCATTGGCAAAGCCAGTAGGTCTGAAATTGGTGGTCAGGCTTTTGGTTTTGTCAATATGTGACTTGTTTAGGCATGGTTTTTGTAAAACTTTATCTGTGTGGGAGCTGCAGGGCCCTCGTCATTCTAACAAGCATTGGCAAAAGCAAAAAACTGTTTTTGGTCTCAAAAAGCACACATTGGCACAGCAGTTCCAGGCACTGAACAAAACTTTGTGTGCCAATATGCTCCTTGTAATAGAGCAGAATACTGTCACTCACAGTGAAGCCAGCTGATAGACCGAGAGAAGGAGAGAGAGAGAGAGACATAATTTTACTAAAACACAAAAGGTCATGGTTAACACCAGGCCTAATTAGAGGCCCAATTATTTAAAAAAACGTCTCAAATGTGCATCCATGGTATATATCCATGCGTTACGTGCATATATACAGTCTCCGTGAATTCACAAGAATTTACAGAAGTAGGCCAAGAAATAGTACTCCTAGAAAATATTTGTGAACTGCATTTTAGCATGAGCAAATGTGCTTGTGTAGATTTGCTCATGTGAATATCTGAATGTTTCAAGTTCACTTTTCCTCCAACCACTTTTTTCCCAACCCTGAAGAAGTTTTATGTCTGCCACTGCCAGGAGTAAATTTCCAACCTTTTTCAGTATGGGAAAAGATTAGAAAAGAGTTGGTGAAAACACTTAAAACATGCAAGTTAGTAGGTTTGCACAGACTCAATAGGGCATTCCAACCCTTAAACTATTGCTTACCACTACCTTCAGGCCCAGTAGGTAGACCTGCAGAAACGTAGCAACATAAGGGAATTGCTAGTATTCAAACCCTACTATGGTACAAGCCCTGGCATAATTAGAGCGGCTTTATCAGAACTCTTGCTTAATGAGATTGCTGCCATAATTTGTCGCCACATTACATGGCACAAAAGGGACAAGTGGATTTTGTTACAGGACAAGTAGATTTATGAAGCAACCTGCCCCATGGACAAGTAGATATTTTATTAAATTCCACACACCTGTATAATAGTGACAATACAAAAAAGAGCACTATGAAAAGTAACCAAAAAGAATACATAGATATGAAGAACAGTGATTGAATGTAAACAGGTTCAATATAATATAGTATTAATATTGATAAAAATTAAAAGAGAGGGAGAAGAAACAGCTATAAATATGTTACTAATAATCATTGAAGCCGAGCTACTATCAATTAGAGACTTAAGAGAATTCAAATATCTATAAATCAGTAGAGAAGGATACATTTTAAGAAGATAAATAATAATAGGTTTCCAAAATAAATGATAGGAGTTACAATTATGAGTAATACCATTCAAAGATAAATGGTCACCTCTTCTAGTAAAAATAACCCACGACCACCAAACATGAACAGATAATAATGAAACATTTTTCCAACATGTTGTAATGGATTTTAAAGTGGCTGATAATAAAAAATATTAAAGCTTGCCTTCTAAATCTGATCATTTTTTAGAAAGAACAACAGATTTACAAATTAACAATTTAAATGAAAGATCCTCATGGATATTAAGTATTTTTTTTTTATAACAGCCCAAACTTCATCCCAAAATTTAGAAACAGAAGGACAATCAAAAAGCATACGTTTTAACAAACCAGTATGTAAATTACAAAGCCAACAATTTGAAGTCGGAAGAAGTTTAGCTTGAAACAATCTTAATGGAGACCATAAGCAATTATATGAAATATAAGAATTTGTTTGATAAAGTGAAACAGGTAACCATCCTGAAATATTATTAAGCCAAATTGTTTGCACTGTATCAAGAGAGAGAGAGGTTGAAAGTTCATTATTCCACAATGTTGAAATCACATCAATGTTGTTACCTTGAAATGCAATCATCTTCTTATACATTAAAGAAACACCATGAGACAAAATGGATATAGTTTAAATAGAAATTGATACATCTGATTTAGTATTAGAAGGTATATTATGAGGAAATGAATCTAATATATGTGAAAAGTTGGCCTGGCATATGCTGTTCCTAGTTATAGGGACACCTTGCACCAGTCCAATTCGACTCCTATTGATGATAGGTTTAAGACAACCTTTAAAGAAAGCTATCCTAGTGGTAGCTGTGGAGAGCAGCCTTCAGGCTAAGTCTTGAAGGAGTGTTAAGCTTATTGTTTTACCATAATAACCTCTTGAATAACCAAATGAAAGAGTATCCCACACAGGTATATATATAAAATATATGTATTTATTCTAGACAGAATCCCACAGTCACTTTATGTGGCTAGTGGCAAAGTTACAATTCAAACAAGCATTTATAAACACAATAAATAGCACAGAAATCAATGGGCCCCAGGGGGGGACCAAACCATATACTAAAATAGTGGTATAAGAACCACGACAATTCTACAGGCAATGCCTAGGGCATTCAGGATCGCTTGCCCCTTCAGAATCCACCCACAGTTAAGAGGAAGGGGACCCACGGGAGACGTGTGCAGTGCAAAGAGCTGCTATCGGGATCGCAATGTTAGCCTATGGAGAATGTCGCGGTTGAATATTTAAAGTTTAAGGACACTTCTAGCAACAGTACAAAGTTAAGACTTGAGACTTAAGGCTTTGGAGAGCCCACCACCACTGGAGTACCGAAGTACCACTGTTACCTGCCCCAGGGAAGCCGGGTGCATAGGTCGATTCTGGTGTCGGGTCGCGGGCTGATTTTCTATGGAAAAGTAGTCCAAACTGCTGCTAGCTGAAAGCGTCGTTGAAGTCGTGAAGATTAAAGTTGAAGAGAAGATAAAGATGAACCTGAAAGCAGAGGGGACAGAGTCTGGGTCACAGCAAAGTGACCAGGGAGCTCACAGGAAGGAGCTTGTGGATGTCGGATGCTTCAGGTGTTGAAGGTACAGCTGGGCTCTGCAGTCACGGGCTCCAGGAGGCTTCAAGGAAGGCCAGCTTCTGGAGGGCGACTGTCCCACGTCGGCCGAGGGTCGCTGCGGTGTTAGTGTCCCGATTGGATCCACTAAGCATTGGCAACCGCAACCCACGCAAGATGAACAAAGCAGCTGCTGGTGCAGACCCACGAGGTCTGAGGGTGCTCTCCTTTGCAGGGAGCGTAGAGCAGGCCTGGAGCAACTAGGGGAACTCTTGGAAAGATAGGTTTTCCTCCGTCAGGGCCCACAAGTCGAGAGACAAGGGACCGCGGAGGACAGCAAAATGGAGTGCGTAAAAGGGCTCCCACGGGCCACCGGAGCGGGCTAGGGAGCTGAGCTTTGGCACGGATGCTGCTGGAAGGTTGGCTCAGAAATGGGCCAAAGCACCACTTCCCCACTGGTCGGGGTCGGGTGCTATGCAAGAGGTGGCCGGGGTCTCGGGGTATGCAGGGATCTCGGCACCCACGTGGTCCACGGTGCTCAGGCTTGCTGGGCACGCTCACAGGACTCTGGGATGCACTGGAGACCCACCTCAAGGTTGATGGAAGGCGTCGAAGTTCGTGAGAGCAGCGAAGTTCCAACCGGGTATCTTGCAGTCTTTTAGGTGCCTGCCAAGCAGGGGGATAACTCCTTTATCCCAAGGGAGATTTCTTCAGTCAGCTGGGCAGCAGCTCGTCGAAGGTCAGTTCTGTGAAGTTCGCAGCGAATCTACGGCTCTAGGGCAAAGTTATTCCCATATATCCCCAAGATTAGGGGATGGTCCAAAATAGAGCCTACCAATCAGAGTAGAGGCGGGAAAGGGTGGCTACACCCACTTCCCTTTGTGTGTTTCCCGCCTGGGCGAGGGGCAGGATGCCCCTGAACCGGTTCCAGGCGGTGTATGCAGAATTGGGGCTCTGCAGCTGCCTACGTGCAACTCTGAAAGGACATTTGGTGCACCCACCCTGTTCCAATCCACATATCCTGTCTGGGGAGGTGCTGGCACCTCCCTGCCACAGGAGCCCTATTGTCCAGATGGTGAGGCTGGGGTTTTCCCCAGCAACAGCCAGCCAGAGTCGTGTAGGTGGCGGACAGTAGCCATTTTGTGGTACATGTGCACTTTTAAATTGGTGTCTAAATTCTACCGCTTTTCCCATATCACCCTCCTAGCAAGGGGGAATCGTGCCCCCATGCCCATGGCTGGACTGGGGGTATGATTCCTTCATGTTTGACACCAAACACGATATGGTTCTGTGTAGCCATTCTCAAGTTATCGCGATGACGCGATTCACTTATAATGCGGTTAAGAGTATATGGTATGGCTACACTACAAACAACCCAGTAACGGTTTTACGAAAGTTGCAGAGAGGTCCTACTCACGTAGGGGTCCCCCCTCACACATACCTCAGCACCCAGCCCTGTAGGATTACCAGGGCCTGCCACAGGGGTGACCTATGAGAGTATATGTGTTGTAATGGTATGGGATATAGGGTACCTACATCCCTGTAAGGGGTGCTAGCACCACCTTACCCAGACTACAGTAGTGGTCTGGTGGTGTCAGTTTGGGTGGCTGTCCCAGGGTGGCACAATAAGTGCTGCAGCCCTGGTAGGCCTACTGGGGGACCCATGCCCTGGGTACCTAGGGTACCATCTACAAGGGACTGGTAGGGCATGCCCAGCATCCAATTAGGTTTGTACCTAGAGTACTTTACATCAGTTTTAGGGAGAAAGCAGATAGGCTGGGGTCCTGGATAGCAGGATCCCAGCCAGACTAGTCAAAAACCACTTAAATACCAGGCAAAAAGTTGGGGGCAACCATTAGTCAGATTCCACTCTCCTACATAACCCCCCCCCCCCCCCAAACGAAAGGAGATAAGGCTAACCTTGTCCAGATAAGCCTTTATTTCCTGAGTGGCCATCTAAGGAAGAACCTGTACTAACATGGTTGCTCCCTGTGTCATGGTCCACTTGGGAAATCCTACCCCAAGGGGTTCTAGAGTTTCTCCAAAGTCTAGGGAAATCACCTGTATTGGTTTTTGGGTCAGAGGTGGGCTGGTGGGGTGTCTGAGTCTGGAAGTGAGGCCCTACTTGGGTTGGTCTCAACCTCCTCAGATCACTGGCCACTATGGAAGCCTTTCTGCCCATGACTGTGTCATATCTGGCCCTAAGGGTCAACCTCTGGCTGCCTACAGCTGGGGGTTGGATCCCTTTGGCTGGAATAGTGGAGGGTCCTGGAAGGTTTGGGGCAACTAGGCCCCAGGTTTCCCTGTTCCCAACAACATCCATTTGAGGGGTGCCTATACCTAAGGGTAAGGGGGATCCCTCAGTTTGTAGAGGAATGTTCACCTGGCTGAAACTACTCTGCTGGGTGTCCCTAATCTGTTGATGAGGGGGTTCCTCTGGACAGGGGCCCAGTAAGGGTCCACTGACCTCCCTGACCTCTGCAGCCCTGGGCTGACTGAGGCAGGGTAGAGAGGAGCAGGATACCTGCTCCAGACTGGGTACCACCTTGGAAGGGTCCCCTGCCATCAGAGAGGTGGGCAGGCCAGGCCTGTCCACTTCTGGGGCAGTTACTTCACAAGGGGCAGGATCAGTTCCCTGAGAAACTTGACCCTTACCTGTAGTCTGGTGGGGGGAGGACTGTTCCTCTTCCCCTATGCTCTCTGTTTGGGTAGAGTGATCCATAGTTTCAGGCTTCACTCTTTCTATTTTTTTCTGGGGTGGAGGTGAGGCCCTCAGGGTCTCATCCACTCTCTCAGGGATTCCTACCATTTTCAAATGGGCCTTGTGGTCAACCTCAGCCCAGGCTGAGATTTCCAGATCATTCCCCAGTAGACAATCTACAGGCAAGTTTGGGGACACTGCCACTCTCTTTGGGCCAGTGACCCCTCCCCAGCTGAGATTTACTACTGCCATGGGATGGTCTGTCCTGATTCCATCTATGTTGGTCACCTGGTAGCTAAACCCAGGTAAAAGCTGATCTAGGGGCACTAGCCTCTTGGTCACCATGGTGACACTGGCCCCTGTATCCTTATAGGCCACAGCCTTCTGTCCATTGATCATGGGTTCTTGTCTGTACCTGCCCAAAATACTGGGGCTCATGGTAAAGTTGGCAAACCCCATGCCACCATCACAGACCATAGTTGCTTGAGTAGGGGACCTGGATAGGCCAGAGTCCCCCTGATTTCCCCAAGAAATCCCAACTAAATTTTTGGGTGCACTCCCACCGCCTGGGGGATTACTACTAGTAGTAACAGGAGGTGTTGGAGCTGGTTTTGGAGGAACATTTTCTTTATTGCCATTCTTAGGACAGCTGGAGTCAGTTTTCCAGTGGCCAGGTTGCTTACACACATGGCAATATGGTTTCTTGTTATTAGAGGAAGTATTTTGGGACCCACCCCCAGCACTGGGTTTTTGGGGCCCTTCAGGGGACTTTTCTTGTTTATCATCCCCACCTTTCTCTTTGGGCTTAGTGGAATCCTTCTTCTGGTCACCAACTTGGTTCTTAGGCCTAATCCTGGTTCTGACCCATTTGTCTGCCTTCTTTCCCAATTTTTGGGGAGAGGTCAGATCAGAGTCCACCAGGTGCTGGTGTAAAAGTTGGTTTTGACAATTATTAAGAATCTGCTCCCTCATTATGAGATTATACAATCCTTGATAATCATTAACTTTACTGCCATTTAACCAACCTTCCAGTGCCTTGGTTGCACAATCCACAAAGTCTACCCAATCTTGATTCTGTGCTTTCTGGGTGTCTCTGAACTTAAGTCTGTATTGATCAGTGGTTAAGCCAAACCCATCTATTAAAGCAGCTTTCAAGATATAATAATCATCAGCATCCTCTTCTCTTACAGAGAGGAGCTTGTCTCTACCTTTATCTGAAAAGGAGAGCCACAGACAGGATTGCTGCCCACTGCTCTACTGGGACCCTCTGTACTCTACAGGCCCTCTCAAGAGCAGATATCCATTTGTGGATATCATCCCCATTCTGATAGGAGGGCACAATCTTCTGGAGGTTCCTATTGTCAGGGACTTTCTCTCTAACTCTAGGGGTTTCCTTACTGCCACCAGGGGTCTCTAGACCCCACTTCATTGAAGCTTTCTGAAGCTCCAGGGCTTCCCTGTCCAAAGCTAACTGTTCTCTTTTAAGCTGAAGCTTAGCCTGCTCAAATTTGATCAGTCTGCATTTCCTCTCATGAGAGGATTCTCTTCTCTGAGAAGAGGCAGAGGACCCTTTGGATCTCCCAGAATGGTTGGATCCCACTGAGGGGGATCTGTTCCTTCTTGGATCCACCACTCTCCTTTTAAGGGTGGAGGGAGTGCCTCTTGAGCCATCACCTCCATGTTGTGAGTGGTTTGTTTCTTCCAGGTCAGGATCTTTATCCTCTTCCTGATCCTCATCAGAGTCCACTCTGAGAGTGTCCTCTTCTGAAGGATGCCCACCCACTCTGTCTGTCCCTCTGGACCCTATGGACTCCATAAAGTCTGCTATGAGCAGGATTTCCCTGAGACATTGGGTGTTGGCACCTTTGTTTGTCTTCAGTTTTCTAAGGGTGCATATCTCCCTGAGCTCAGCAAAGGAGAGATTATCATACTTATCAACTGGGACCCTCTGGGGTCCTTCCATAGCCTTAGTGGCACCTCTACCTGAAGACATGTTTAGTGTAGTGATAGTGGTGTATCTACCTACACTAAGTGTGGCCTATTGAACCCTCTCTTGAGTTGTAGTCAAGGTGTGCTAAACCCTCTACACACAACTCTAAGTTCAGTAGAACTTATTGTATTCTAGCTTGAATTTATATGTACCTTTGGTACCTTGTGGCTTTCACTTTAGAAATTCAATTTGTTATCTGGTAAAACAATGGCAAGCTTGAATCCAACCGCTGCACACCAATGTGAGAAGTTGGCCTGGCATATGCTGTTCCTAGTTATAGGGACACCTTGCACCAGTCCAATTCGACTCCTATTGATGATAGGTTTAAGACAACCTTTAAAGAAAGCTATCCTAGTGGTAGCTGTGGAGAGCAGCCTTCAGGCTAAGTCTTGAAGGAGTGTTAAGCTTATTGTTTTACCATAATAACCTCTTGAATAACCAAATGAAAGAGTATCCCACACAGGTATATATATAAAATATATGTATTTATTCTAGACAGAATCCCACAGTCACTTTATGTGGCTAGTGGCAAAGTTACAATTCAAACAAGCATTTATAAACACAATAAATAGCACCGAAATCAATGGGCCCCAGGGGGGGACCAAACCATATACTAAAATAGTGGTATAAGAACCACGACAATTCTACAGGCAATGCCTAGGGCATTAAGGATCGCTTGCCCCTTCAGAATCCACCCACAGTTAAGAGGAAGGGGACCCACGGGAGACGTGTGCAGTGCAAAGAGCTGTTATCGGGATCGCAATGTTAGCCTATGGAGAATGTCGCGGTTGAATATTTAAAGTTTAAGGACACTTCTAGCAACAGTACAAAGTTAAGACTTGAGACTTAAGGCTTTGGAGAGCCCACCACCACTGGAGTACCGAAGTACCACTGTTACCTGCCCCAGGGAAGCCGGGTGCATAGGTCGATTCTGGTGTCGGGTCGCGGGCTGATTTTCTATGGAAAAGTAGTCCAAACTGCTGCTAGCTGAAAGCGTCGTTGAAGTCGTGAAGATTAAAGTTGAAGAGAAGATAAAGATGAACCTGAAAGCAGAGGGGACAGAGTCTGGGTCACAGCAAGGTGACCAGGGAGCTCACAGGAAGGAGCTCGTGGATGTCGGGTGCTTCAGGTGTTGAAGGTACAGCTGGGCTCTGCAGTCACGGGCTCCGAGAGGCTTCAAGGAAGGCCAGCTTCTGGAGGGCGACTGTCCCACGTCGGCCGAGGGTCGCTGCGGTGTTAGTGTCCCGATTGGATCCACTAAGCATTGGCAACCGCAACCCACGCAAGATGAACAAAGCAGCTGCTGGTGCAGACCTACGAGGTCTGAGGGTGCTCTCCTTTGCAGGGAGCGTAGAGCAGGCCTGGAGCAACCAGGGGAACTCTTGGAAAGATAGGTTTTCCTCCGTCAGGGCCCACAAGTCGAGAGACAAGGGACCGCGGAGGACAGCAAAATGGAGTGCGTAAAAGGGCTCCCACGGGCCACCGGAGCGGGCTAGGGAGCTGAGCTTTGGCACGGATGCTGCTGGAAGGTTGGCTCAGAAATGGGCCAAAGCACCACTTCCCCACTGGTCGGGGTCGGGTGCTATGCAAGAGGTGGCCGGGGTCTCGGGGTATGCAGGGATCTCAGCACCCACGTGGTCCACGGTGCTCAGGCTTGCTGGGCACGCTCACAGGACTCTGGGATGCACTGGAGACCCACCTCAAGGTTGATGGAAGGCGTCGAAGTTCGTGAGAGCAGCGAAGTTCCAACCGGGTATCTTGCAGTCTTTTAGGTGCCTGCCAAGCAGGGGGATAACTCCTTTATCCCAAGGGAGATTTCTTCAGTCAGCTGGGCAGAAGCTCGTCGAAGGTCAGTTCTGTGAAGTTCTGCACGAATCTACGGCTCTAGGGCAAAGTTATTCCCATATATCCCCAAGATTAGGGGATGGTCCAAAATAGAGCCTACCAATCAGAGTAGAGGCGGGAAAGGGTGGCTACACCCACTCCCCTTTGTGTGTTTCCCGCCTGGGCGAGGGGCAGGATGCCCCTGAACCGGTTCCAGGCGGTGTATGCAGAATTGGGGCTCTGCAGCTGCCTACGTGCAACTCTGAAAGGACATTTGGTGCACCCACCCTGTTCCAATCCACATATCCTGTCTGGGGAGGTGCTGGCACCTCCCTGCCACAGGAGCACTATTGTCCAGATGGCGAGGCTGGGGTTTTCCCCAGCAACAGCCAGCCAGAGTCGTGTAGGTGGCGGACAGTAGCCATTTTGTGGTACATGTGCACTTTTAAATTGGTGTCTAAATTCTACCGCTTTTCCCATATCACCCTCCTAGCAAGGGGGAATCGTGCCCCCATGCCCATGGCTGGACTGGGGGTATGATTCCTTCATGTTTGACACCAAACACGATATGGTTCTGTGTAGCCATTCTCAAGTTATCGCGATGACGCGATTCACTTATAATGCGGTTAAGAGTATATGGTATGGCTACACTACAAACAACCCAGTAACGGTTTTACGAAGGTTGCAGAGAGGTCCTACTCACGTAGGGGTCCCCCCTCACACATACCTCAGCACCCAGCCCTGTAGGATTACCAGGGCCTGCCACAGGGGTGACCTATGAGAGTATATGTGTTGTACTGGTATGGGATATAGGGTACCTACATCCCTGTAAGGGGTGCTAGCACCACCTTACCCAGACTACAGTAGTGGTCTGGTGGTGTCAGTTTGGGTGGCTGTCCCAGGGTGGCACAATAAGTGCTGCAGCCCTGGTAGGCCTACTGGGGGACCCATACCCTGGGTACCTAGGGTACCATCTACAAGGGACTGGTAGGGCATGCCCAGCATCCAATTAGGTTTGTACCTAGAGTACTTTACATCAGTTTTAGGGAGAAAGCAGATAGGCTGGGTTCCTGGATAGCAGGATCCCAGCCAGACTAGTCAAAAACCACTTAAATACCAGGCAAAAAGTTGGGGGCAACCATTAGTCAGATTCCACTCTCCTACAATATAGAATTACACAAAAGTTCATATTTGAGGAAGTCAGAAGAAGGTAAATGAAATTTTGTCTGCAAAACATCAAAAGATATAAAAGTATTATTATTGTAAACATATTTGAGGCAAAAATATCAGCTTTAATCCATGAATGCCAAAATCTAACATTTCTAGAAGGTTTTAGGTGTGGATTATAGCATAAAGACATATCTTCAGTGATGGACATGGGTAATTGGAAAATTAAGTCAAAATCATTTAATATTAGTTTAGTGGATTTTAAAATAACAGATTTTTGAAGAAATATTGACTTATTGGACATGGTTAACAGAGTAGACAAGGGAAACAAATCTACCAAACTCCTTTCTATAAAAAGCCATGTAGGAGGATTAATCAGATGAGAAAGATTAAACCAAAGAGAGCTTTGTTTTAATATAAAAGCTTTACGATAACGAAAAAAGTCTGGCAAACCAAATCCTCCATTACATTTAGGCATTTTTAGTTTTTTATAACTAATATGAGGTGCTTTATTGCTCCAAAGAAACTTAGAAAGGAGTTGATCAGCAACTTTGTAAAACTTCATAGAAAATTGAGTAGGGATCATGGCTACGGAATAATAAAAATTCGGTGCTACAGTCATTTTTATTGAGTCCACTTTTCCCTACCATGAAAGATGAAGCGAAGACCATTAAGATATTTTATCCTTAATGTAACTTAAAATAGATTCACAATTTAATGATATTGTTATTTTTATAGACGAAGAGAACAAAATGCCAAGGTACTTACATTTATCTCTTTGCCAAATTATTTCTTTGATGGGTAACATATCTGGGGTAAAATGAAAATTTAGAGGAAAAAATTCTGTTTTATTAGTATTTAACATGTAACCATAAATTTCGGAATAAGATGAAATAATCTCCAATAAAGGAGAGAATGAGGATACAGGATTGTTATTAAATATGCTAACATTTTAATAATAACCTGATTAATATAAATACCAGCAATATCATTACATCTCCTGATGGAAACAAGCTAATGTTCAATAACAAGAAGAAATAAAAGCGGGGAGAGTGGACAACGTTGTATGGTACCTCTAGAGAGAGAAAATGTACTCAAAATTTGGCCATTAATAAATAAACGAGCAGTAGGAGTAGAGTAAAGAGCAGATATCATACCAATAAATAAATAACCAAAATTAAATGCTATTAAAGTACAAAATAAAAATTGCCAATGAACTTTACCGAAAGCTTTCTCAGCATCCAACGCAAGTACTCCAGATGGCAAAAGTGGACCCTTGTTCGTTCGCATGTAATAAAGTTATTATGTTATTGACAGAATATCTATTCCTCATAAACCCAGACTGATCGGGATGAATAAGAGAATCTAGAACAGAGATTAACCTGGTTGCAAGTATTTTGGCATAAAGTTTACAATCTTGATTTATTAAGGAAATAGGACAGTAATTTGACACAATTGTAGGGTCTTTGTTAGGTTTAGGTAACACAACAATCAGAGCCTCAGCAAAAGAACCTGAGGTAGCTCCCGTAGAACTAAAAAAGGTAAATAATTAAGACAAATGAGAAATAAGCTGCAAATCAAATTCTTTATAGAATTCTGCTGGAATACCGTCTGGGCCTGGGGATTTATTTTGTTTAAGAGACTTAGGTGCCGATTCCGATCCGTTAAAAATATTCCCCATACGAATCGTATCTGGATTTTTTTCCGTACGTATTGTACATGTCCCGTACAAACTGGCAAGTACGATTCGTATGTGAAAAAATCCATACGAATCGCATTGGGAAAATTCCCCGACACGTCCTCGGGTCGGAAAAAGTGTCCGACACGCCCCCGGACAGTTTTACATACGAATCGGGAAACTGAAGTCCGAGCGCGCAAGTACGATCCGTCCCGTCCGTCCGAATGCACAACCGTATGGAAAAAACACCGTACGGTGCGAACTCCAATAGCAACTATGGAGACGTCCAAATATGTGCCCGCATACGCGCCGAACACCCCCCCAGCACACCCCCCCACGTATGCGCCGTACCCCAGCACCCCCCAATGTCCGTGCCGTACCCCCACCCCATAGGTATGGAGCGTACCCCCACCCCGTAGGTACGGAGCGTACCCCCACCCCCCCTAGGTACGGAGCGTACCCCCACCCCCCGTATGTACGGTGCGGGGGTCCACAGCGTACCTACGGGGGTGGTGGTATGTTCCGCACCTGCGGGGGGGTACGCTCCGTACCTACAGGGGTGGTGGTACGCTCCGTACCTAGGGGGGGGGTACGCTCCGTACCTACGGGGGTGGTTGTACGCTCCGTACCTACGGGGGTGGTGGTACGCTCCGTACCTAGGGGGGGTGGGGGTACGCTCCGTACCTACGGGGGTGGTGGTACGCTCCGTACCTAGGGGGGGTGGGGGTACGCTCTGTACCTACGGGGTGGGGTGGGGGTACAGTGCGGACATGGGGGGGTGCTGGGGTACGGCGCGTACATACGGGGGATTGGGGGTACTGCGCGTACATACGGGGGGATGGGGGGATGTGCTGGGAGACGGTGCCTACATACACTGTACCCCCAGCACCCCGTATGTACGCGCCGTACCCCAGCCCCCCCATGTACGTGCCATACCCTCGGTTCACGTATGTATGGCATGTACCCCCAGGCCCATACACCCTGTCCGTGCCTGTACGCACCCTACCCGAGGCCCCTACACCAGCACCCTCACCCAGCCTTGCGCATGTACGAGTCGTACCAAGCCATAGCAAATGTGAGCACTGTACAACAACATGGCCGATGTACGCACCTCACAGACGCGAAAAACACACGTACTGAACCAGGACACCGCAAAACACCACAAGGAGAGTCAATTCGAATCGCACAACACCACAAAACACGTCCAACAAGCCCAAATACATCCAATACACTGACCTGCAACAGCCAAACAGGTAAACAGAGGCCCAAAACACAACCACTCCTTATAACACACCCACCCAAAGTTCAAACACAGCCACACCCACAAATGGACCAATAAAAAGGGCCCACACACACAAACCATGAGCTTTTGCAACAGACCCACAGCTGCCAGACCCCACAGACAACCCACAGCACCATACTTGAACCTTTACTACACCTTACACTTGCACACCTTCACACAACCACCTTCACAAACACCCCCCTCATCACATTCACACACACACCTTCACAACCACACACACACACACACAACTATCCACACCCACACCCCACACCATGCCCACAGACAGGAATCCAAAGTTCACAACAGCGGAGCTGGAGATCCTTGTCAACGAAATCATCAGAGTCGAGCCACCGCTCTTTGGAACATTGGTCAGACAGACCAGCATATCAGAAAAATCAGCCATGTGGCAGAGGATCGTCGACAGGGTGAATGCTGTTACAGCATATGCCAGGACCAGGCATGAATGCCAAGCCAGGTGGTACGATCTGCGGAGGACGGTCCGCCGCACAATGACAGACGAATACAACCAGGGGAACATCACTGGAGGTGGCCCGCCCCGCAGACCGGTACACTACCATCCCTGGGAGGAGAAGGTGATGCGCACGCTGCCGCCGGTGGGAGCACACGGAGTAGGAGTCGTCGACGAGCCTGGTGAGTACACAAACAACTCACCCCACATGGGGGGAACCGCATCAACAACCCAACTCACAATAATGCACGCAACTACCCCAAAGCCATCACCGGACACAACCACACTCCAAAAACACGCACATGCCACTAGCAGCTCCATGCCCCATGCACCAAGCAAGGCCATGCCAAGTCACAGGCCACACAAAACACCAACACAAGACAGGATGTCTGTGATGCCGGGAGGGGGGGCCTCCAAAATCACATTGTGCAACTCAGAAGCAGACACCAATGCCCTCAGCCCATATGGCCTAGGGCACAGCTATACAAACAGTGTGTCCCAACACTGTACTGTGTCGCCTGCAAATGGCGGCCGCGTTACAGGATGACATGGGTATGAAGGCCCAATTTGCACATAACAGCAGCTAATGAAGAGGCATCACTGTGAAAGAGTGTCAGCACACACCACCGCTGCAGCGCAGACTCACAGACACTCTGCCCAATGGGGTCCGGGAGATTCTAAACAAAGCCACATGAACAAGCCAATGGCCTTTGAAAGACCTGCAAAGTGTGTGTGCCCAGGAAGCTGGGCTGAGGTGACAGAGGGTGACAGACAGACGGAGGGAGAGAGAGGGAGGGAGCGTAGGGCGACAGAGGGAGACAGACAGAGGGAGGGAGAGGGAGAGAGAGGGAGGGAGACAGACGGCGACAGAGGGAGACAGACAGAGGGAGGGAGAGGGAGATAGAGGGAGGGAGACAGAGGGCGACAGAGGGAGACAGACAGACGGAGGGAGAGGGAGAGAGAGGGAGGGAGACAGAGGGCGACAGAGGGAGACAGACAGAGGGAGGGAGAGGGAGAGAGAGGGAGGGAGACAGAGGGCGACAGAGGGAGACAGACAGAGGGAGGGAGAGGGAGAGAGAGGGAGGGAGACAGAGGGAGGGAGAGGGAGAGGGAGAGAGGGAGGGAGACAGAGGGCGACAGAGGGAGACAGACAGAGGGAGGGAGAGGGAGAGAGAGGGAGGGAGACAGAGGGCGACAGACAGAGGGAGGGAGAGGGAGAGAGAGGGAGGGAGACAGAGGGCGACAGAGGGAGACAGACAGAGGGAGGGAGAGAGAGGGAGGGAGACAGACAGAGGGAGAGAGAGGCAGAGAGAGGGAGGGAGACAGAGGGAGACAGACAGAGGGAGGAGGGTGACAGAGGGAGGGAGAGAGTGAGACAGAGGGAGACAAAATCACCCTCGGTGGTGTGGGCATGTCCGCTCATCAGCAGGTGGACTGTGTGCATGTTGACAAGGTCTGGCAGTGCGTGAAACACCCCTCATTCGTTTGGAAAGCACTGGGCCATGTGTCAAACTGTGCACGAGTCGACCCTTGCTGCAGGCACAAACCTAACCTCACACCCAGTATACCCACTCACTGTGTTTGTTAGAACCCAGTCACAAATGCATAAGTTACCTACCTGCATTCTCCAATAGACATGACAAAGCACCATTTGGCCACGTACAGTGCAACACGTAAGTCGGTTCTGCAGCGCTCGCTATGCAAGCTCGCTACACTGCTCACTGCGTTCAAAACTGATGCAACAACAAAGAGTGTGTCACACATAGGAAAAGTGTTGACAGCTGTGGCCAAGGGACATACCCATGCACCATGCACAATGCACAGGGACTTGCCAAGTAGATGACAAGGTAGATGACACTTGGCCCTGCTGTAGACAGCACAAGGCAAACCTGTGACCACTGTACACTCAAACACCAACTCCACATGCCACCTACCTACCACAGGAACTCACATTCACTGTCATGCCAGCAGGCACCATGAGGGGATAGACACATCACCTGGTAGACCCAATGACAAATCACACCACACCCAACAGCATGCCCGGTCACACACACACCCCCCCTTACACAAGCATACACCCCCGGGGCAGCCAACGCAAATTGGTACTCCCACAATGGATATGTGACACAACAAGACCAATCCATAACCAAATAAGCATCCCAACAGTCATTAGACAGGCCAAATAACCAGGAGTACATATCAATCTGTCCCCCGCAACATACCCATCCACAAGTGCACTGTGAGAGGAATGCTAGACATATCCAACTACCCAGAGGAACTGTGCCAACTTGAATATGTATGAAACATGAATGACACATGAAACACCATTAACATTGTCTCTCCCTCACACACAGGGCAACGTCGTCTATCTCCCCCCAATACTGGGGGGGAAGAATCACAGGACCAGGCTCGGCGTGACGATGATCCCACCGGCAGCGACGACTCTCACCACACCGTGGATGACCCCGACCAACCTGGCCCCTCTGGTGCCCAAGCACCTGCAGCACCTGCGTCAGGTACAACTGTGCCAACCACCACCCCCATTCCTGCCACATCCCAGGATACACACAGGAGCCCTGCTCGCACACAACGCAGCCAGTCTTACCAGGAGGGACAAGGTACCCTGGGCACCCAGGAGGAGGCAGGCGACCCCGCAAATGCCATCCCTCAGGGGTCCCGGAGAACCGATGTGCCCACAACGGCAGGCCAGGCTCAAGTGGGCAGGGGTGGTGGGAGTGGAGGACGGCGGAGGCGCGAACCTGACCAGACAGCTGAGGAACCGGTTATGACACACGTCCGCAACATCCGGGACACATACCGGCGTGACACCAGGGGCATCAGCTAGGCCGTGGAGGCCCTCAATCAGATTAAGAACCTGCAGGCCGAGCAATATGCCAGTCAACAGCAACACCAAGGACGGATGGAGGCAAGACTGGCTGAGCTCGTGGCGGTGCAAACGGACATGACCCGTGTACTCCGTCGGATTACCGAAAACATGGGCAACCCTCCCTGTGCCACCAGGCGTAGATCACCACCAGCCACAGGGAGGGATCAGGAGGAGGAGGATTCATCCGACGGAGCATCCCAGACATCGTCACGGCCTGCTTCTGAGGGTCCCCGGAGGAAGGTGGGTCGTCCACGCAAAAGACCGTGAGAGTCAGCGGACCATCACCATCTCCCAGGTCACCTGGCCTGGCACCTGGACCTCTGGCGCAACAGCAGCACCTCATCCAATGACATTCTCTGCCACATGGACTTGCTGGTCACTGTCTGACCAATGTTGACAAAGACTGTGGCATGGACTCTGATGACTTCCAATGGCAAGGATCCCAACTCCCCCTGTGAACTTTGGATTACAGACACCCGGCGAGCACCACTTTATATCCCCCCAAACACGTACCCCACCACTAATAAAAATCTTAGAAATCACGAGATGATGCCGTCATTTAGCATTTTTCCATTACATGTGTGTGTTGGAAAGTCAAACCATGCCTGAGTTTTGTAGTAACTCCAACCATGCATACCCTGGGGTCTGAGTCTGGCACAGGACACACATGGGTCACAATGTATCATCCAATACAGACATGGAGCACCATACTCACCCATGATGGGCCCAACCAGCTGAGGGGGTGCCTGCACAACTGTGCAGACAGACCTATTTCAAAGAGCAACAGTCATGCGCAGAGGTCAGGGATCATGTGGGGTGGGAGTCCCAGGTATGTGTAGCCAGGTGGGAGAACTATGTCCTGCAAGCAGGAGTCAGGTGGATGTGGAGAATGGTGGCCAGGTTGGATGCATGGAGATGGCACAATGGGGTCTTGGATGACAGTGCCACAAGGTTGAGTTGGGGGCGTGGGCTGCATCCTGAGTATGGGCGTGGATTGTGAAGGTCATCCTGCAGCTGACAGTGATCCATTGCAGCTATCTCTGTTGGACGGTGATGTGGCTGGGTCGCCGGATGTTGAAGCAGAGCTGTGCAGATGCACCCTGGATGTGGACAAGTCTCATGGGAGTTGTAACGTACTTCTCCTTAGAGTGCAGGGTAGGATTAGACACGGATGTTGAAGTTGACCTGGGGGATGGTCTGTCTTGCCTTGAGGTGGATCGAACTGTGGATCTTGTGCATAATGCAGAGTGTGCTGAAGCCTGAGGTACAGATGCTGGTAATCAGCATAGCACATGTGAGCAAGCAATCCATGATGCACACCAGCTTGTGTGCGTGGACACTGTGTGCCTGTGCAGGGCCCTTGCGGGTGGGACACAAGCAGTTGACCCAGCTGTAAAGGGACAATCCGCAGATGAACACCTCAGTCGTGTACAAGTCCAGCATCAGGTGGCCAACGTGCAGCCATCTGCCAATGGATCCCATGCATTATTCAATATGAGAACTGGCAAGGACTGCATCTTTGGGGAGGGTGAGGAGCACCTGCCTGTCAATGGGACAACAGATGATGACGAGATGCAGTGCGCATGTCATGGTGTAGAGGGGGATCCTGGACACATTGTAGACTGACACGCTGAGACATGATACCTGTGCCATGTGTCCCACAACGACACCATACTACATGCAGAGGCCTGGAGTACCACTCATATGGCCATGTTGGGGTACAGAGCCGGTGGGGAGTAGGAGGGACATGACCTGGTTGGTGTGACAGGGCCTGGAAGGCGTGCTAGCGCTGTGTAGGCAGTTGGAGTTGCACACTCATTATGCAAAGGTGTTGTGTGGGTGATGAGCGCATGCCTGAGTGCATGCAACAGATGTATTGGATGGACATTGCTTGGTGGGTGGCCTCAACATCATGGTGTAGCGTGATGTGGCACAGGCAAGGACATGAGGCACGTGCAATGTGCACGTAGCATGTGCAGACGGTCCAGCCTTTCCCACCGCAACTGTGTCACACACAAGCAGATTACACCAAAATGAATGGGTGGAGGGAGGAAGGGGGGTGCGTTTTAGAGGCGTGTGTGTGAGGGCAAATATAGAAACTCTGTGTGCCCTTGCTGCAGGGCCTGCAGCAGCAGGCGCCATGTCCTGAAAACCATGCCACAAGTTGCACAATAACACAAGCATGTCAGAAAGGACTACTGCAAAAGGTGTATGAGAAGGGAGTAGTGTCTGGTTCAACATGGCACACACACAGACAACGGATGCACATGCAGCAAAGTGGCCGTTGTGGGGACTGAGATGCCAAAATACCTACACAGCCATGTACATCATGCACAATACATATCATAATCCCTGACAAACAGCTTGCATCTTGCTACTCTACACATAGACTCATATGCACAATCTGTGACAACTATGCCAGACATGCCGCATGCACAGTGGCAAGAGACCTACAATGACAGAGATGAGGCACCTTGGAGGCTGAGGGACACCTTTATTAGTCATGTTTGCGGGAAGACAAATGCATCTATATTAACAGATGCACAGGTCATGTGGATGAACATGTGGAACCTACACTGGCACCCCCCTTTGCACCACAGATGCAGGAAACCCATAGAACTGGCACACAAGTGACGGGTTTGAGGCAAACACCCCCTGCTGCTCACGGAGAGGCTGCAATTCACCATTGAGCCACTAATGGGGATGTCCCACACTATGTCAACCCGGTGCATCCCGTATGTTTCCAAGGGCAGTGTTACACACATTGATGCCTTCATCACAATCCACAATCACATTACAGATGACTGTCACCAAGTGTGACTATCCAGTTAGGTGAATCCAGCTCCATGTCATGTGACCCATGGTGATTCTACATGTATGCTAAGTAACCAAACATGAACAGGAGCAGTGCACACACATTCCAAACAAATAGCACACCCAAAAAGCCGTGGTGCATCCCTTACCCTAAGGTGATTTTTCGACATGTCCGTGTATTTTACGCTGATTCAGCACACGTTGCTGTATTCATGAGGAATAGCAGGTGCACAACAATGCCACCAGCAGACAGCATGCGCAAATACCTGGGGATGAGAGACACACAAGAAGTGAGCCAAAAGAAGCACATCCGCATGCATGGGCATGTACTCGACACGTATAAGGTTGTCAACATGCTAGGTGAAAATAGTGTCTCAGGTAAGACATACTGTTATTACTCCATCACTCGAGTGACACATCCAAACACACCTCTGACTCACTTGCCATACATGCAGATGGACCCACACATTGCAACACATGCCACACAAGGCTCAATGCGTGCACACTCAGACACTGCAACTCACCACTAAGCAAAGAAATTGCGTATGAGCCGACTCCGGATGTCCTCTTCCTCCTCCTCCTCAACAACACTTGCCCCGTCACCAAGCCCCTCGTCCTCCACGGGTGGATGTTCCTGCTCATCCGGATCCAGGATGAGTGGCACTGCTTTCTCCACTGCCATGTTGTGCAGCATGCAGCACACGAGGAAGATTTTGCAGACCTTCACCGGTGCATATGGGAGTGCGCCGCCGGTCTTGTGGAGGCACCGGAATCGGCTCTTCAGGAGGCCAAAGGTCCTCTCTATCACTCGCCTGGTCTGCCCATGGGCTTTGTTGTACTGGTGATCGGCAGCCGTTCTGGGGTTGCAGAGAGGCGTGATCAGCCATGGCATATTGGGATAGCCAGAGTCCCCTACATGGTAACATCATGGACAGAAGTGGGTCAGGAGAAGCAGTAAGACAGAAAGATGACGCTAAATACAGGAGTAACAGAGTATACCCACCAACAAGACATGCTCGTTCGTTGCGCAGCTGCAGCATCATTTCAGGCACCCTGCTACGCCTCATGATGTAGGCATCGTGTGCTGATCCTGGAAAACGAGCACAGACATGGGAAATCACCATGTTAGCAAGACACACCACAAGGGCATTAATGGAGTGGTAATGTTTCCTGTTTCTATAGGCTACCTCCTGTGCCTGTGGTGGTACCAAAGCCACATGTGTCCCATCAATAGACCCAATGACATGGGGCATCCCTCCCAGGGCATAGAAGTCACCCTTGACACCTGTCAACTGCTCAGGAGTTGGGAAATGAATGAACTCATCCAGGTGAACCAACATGGCCTCTAAAAAATCATGCAGGACACGGCTGAACATGGTCTGGGACATGCCACCAACATGAGCTATGGTCTCTTGAAACGTACCCGTGGCAAAGAAATGTAGGGCTGCCATCACCTTCATCTTGGGTGTCAGTGCAGTAGGATACCTGTGTAGCGGTTGGAGGTGTGGTGCCAGCCTTGCTGTCAAGTTCAGAATCAACCGTTGGGTGAAGCGGTAGCGGCGTATACAGTCACGTTCCCTCAGGGCAGCCAAGTCTGGGATTGGTCGGGGGAGAGGCAGAGCCCTGCAGTAATTTGGAAGGGACAACGAAGAGTGAGTACAGTACAACAACCCTGTCAATGTACTGAGCACATGTTGAACAGCCAATACACATATGCTACATGCAGAGTCAGGTCTGTGCAATATATCCTGGACACGTATGCCAGGCAGGTGACTGTCCTACCAAGAGCCAGCTACAAACGTGGATTCACAAGCTCACCATGACATGGCATGAAACTAGCTGTGGGCCAGTGTAAGTGAACAGGCAGACGCATTACAGGAGTGACAGACATCCACATGTGTGCAGAAGAAAGATGTGCATCATACAGACAGGTTGCGGAACACTAGAGGCACAGGTCACATGTCCCTGAAAAAAGGACAGACCACACACCTTGCCATGAAGGGGTACATGGCAAAACTGATCACACATACATTGATACTACGCAGATATGTCCTTGTCTCGCAAGTCCATGTTCGATGCATACATACACACGTTACGTCTGATTCCACATGTGTCCTGGTGTGCATAATAGTGTGCCATGCCCATCCACACACATGCACATGTTGGATGCAGCAACTGCAGATGCATTTGATGGAACACCAACAGCAAGCTTATGGGAACACATGACACACACATGACATACTCACATCGTGCAACGCCGGTAGTCACATGTCAGGTGTCATTATCCGTGTACCTGGCATCAGGGGACAGTTGCGGGTGTTGGCGACTGTGTCATGCCAGTGACGCAGTGCTCAACAAGTCTGTACTACATGCACACATGTCAAAGGTGTGAAGGGGATGTGTGGCACATAGTGCACCTTGACACATGACATGTGTACACAGCTCATCACACATCTATTGGGTTCAAACATGAGGAGATTTGTGCCACATCACAGCCTGACACACCTAGGCCATAGAAATGTAGGACTGCACTTACAATGACTTGATGTCCAGCCTCGGCCAAGTATGACAGCTCAATTCCTTTCTGTGTGCCGCCTGTCACCATTGTAAGGTGTGAAACGCACCGCACACACGCTCTGAGGGCGTCTGTAGGGTCCTTATCACTATGGTTGTGTTGCCGTAGGCGTACGCCATAGGGATACGGTCCGTACAGGCGTGTGTAGGGTCCGTATCACTATGGTTGTGTCGCCGTACGCGTATGCCATAGTGATACGGTCCGTACACGCGTGAGTAGGGTCTGTACCACTATGGTTGTGTCGCCGTACGCGTATGCCATAGTGATACGGTCCGTACACGCGTGTGTAGCGTCTGTACCACTATGGTTGTGTTGCCGTAGGCGTACGCCATAGGGATACGGTCCGTACACACGTGTGTAGGGTCCGTATCACTATGGTTGTGTCGCCATACGCGTATGCCATAGTGATACGGTCCGTACATGCGCGTGTAGGGGCCGTACCACTATGGCGTACGCGTACGGCGACACAACCATAGTGATACAGCCCCTACACGAGCGTGTACGGACCGTATCCCTATGGCGTACGCCTACGGTGACACAAACATGGTGATACGGACCCTCCAGACGCCTGTACGGACCGTATCACTGGAGTAGTGGTGCCCTAGGGGCGTGGAACACACCGTACCTGTGTGTGTATAGTGAAATTACATAGGGGACACATGAGGGACAATTATAAGGGCCTAAATGCATGCTGGTTGTCATGGAGACCCAGTTTCAAGTTCAAACTTTTTCATCAGGTGGCCAGCAGAAGTCGGTTGGAGACAATATACAAAGTTGCAAAGTGGTTGTTGACTTGACATCATGCTCATTTTTTTAAAACATGCAAAGGCACCCACTGGGGTAGGTTTAAAGGGATTGGAGGAAACGTAGGATGCAAGTGAGATTGACCAATCACTCTGTACTCCTGTAAATGAAACTGGCCAGCAAGGCAAATATAAGGCAGCCAGGCCCCATGAGAGAGCACTTGCCTGCACAACCTTTCATTCCACACCACTGCTGCTGCTCGTGATTCCTCTGGCACCATGTCCAGGTCTGTGGAGAGGGCCCAGCCATTCACCCAGGAGGAGAACCAGGCCCTGCTGGATGTGATCCTCCCACAGTACCCTTGCCTGTATGGGAGACCAGGGGAGCAGGCGAGTGCTGACTCCATTAGTTTAGACTGTGCCCCTTTTTTGTGACTGTCACTTCTGGCATTGTGTCCAGGTGTGACAGACATGCAATGTTCTTTAGAGTGGGTCCCAGGGGGGGAATGCCTCATGTCTCCCATGCAGAGCATGCTGTAGTGCATGTCTGCACTCCTCACTTGCATAGTGCTTACTGTGACAATCCCTGCATGGTGCATGCCACATTCAGCCTGGCTAATCCTCTTGGGAATGTTGTTTCTACAGTCCTGATGTGATTCTGTGGCCCCCCCAGTGTGACAGGTGACTGTACCCACAGGTGTGTGTGAGTTGAGTGTACCTGTGGTGAGAGTGTCCAAATGATGTGTTCGTCCCCTGGACATTGGTGTGTGTGTAAGTCCCCTGTAATGTGGGTGAGTGTCTATGTGGAGTGTTGCACCCCAGCTGCATGAGGGATGCATATACCCTACCCATCTGATGTGTGCAGGGAGCAGTGCTGTATGTCTGACGTGCTGAGCCTGCCCCACACCTGTGACACCCCCCAGTCTAGTGGCACATGTGCAGAGTGATGTTTGTACCCGCAGTTGCCAATGGCAGGTGATTGTCCTGTGCCTGTGTGTGTCTGTGTACCCTGCTGAGGTTGCGTCAGTGGCCTGGGGCATGTGACTGCTTTGAGGTGCTGTACATAATCGTGGTGTAGCTTGTGATGCACAGTGTGAGCCGGGATCAGTGATTGTGTTGCACCCCTCATTCCACCTGTGTACTTTCAATGCCACGTAGTGCATTTGGCCGTCCCCAGAGGATGATGTCCCTATGACAAAGGTGCAAAGAGTTTGCTGCATACTATGCCCTGTTCAAACCACCCAAATTGTTCAAATGTATGTCTCTGTGACATGGAGCAGGTGTATTGATGTTGTCTCACTTTGTCATCCTCACAGGTAGGCGTCTATGCCAAGGGGGAGATCTGGAAGCAAGCCGTCAGTGCCGTGAGGTCGGTGGAGGGTCGGAGGCGGCGCCTGGCCCAGGTGAGGAAACGCTGGCCGGATATCCGGTGCTGGACCAGGAGGATCGCCCGGGTCCTGCTGGGGGACTCACCAGAGAGCCATAAGAACCGTGGGCGCCGGCGTCTGACCCACCAGATGAAGCGTGTCCTGGAGGTGGTCTTCCCTGACTTGGATAGGCGCTTAGCGGAGAAGCAGCAGCAGGAACGGGGTAGGTACATGTGTGTTTGTTGTGTGTCACCAGCTTTTGGAAGTGCGCAGTTGCATGGATACACTGCCAGGGTTCATATGTGCAGTACATATCCTGTTCCCCCAAGTCAACCGGTGCTGTTCTTCCTCCCTTCCCCTCCTTGACATGTGTTCCCTGGTCTGTGTGTGGTCACTCTTGCACAAGGTTATCTAGGCTGCCAGTTAATCCAAGTGCCCAATGCTTGCAGCATCATGTGTGGGGGTGGTGTGTAACATGTGTTGGGTCCTTGCCTGTGCCCTGGCCAGTTCAGTCAATGTGGGGTCCATGTTAGTTGGCACTGATGCTGAGTCCCAACATAGGAGTGTGTCTGAAAAGTGTACTGCCTTACAGCATGCATGACCAATGTTGTGCCCTCAGACATGATGTGCATGAGTGGGAGATATGCATAGTGCAGGGACGTTTGCTTCCGTTGCAGTCATATCCATCCAGGACCATGGAGGAGTGTGGCCACTACAGTCCCCTGGGGCACCTTTTCCTAGGTATCATGTGTGTCATCCAACAATGTGGACATTCTCTGTGTCTTCAGCATAGGTTGGGCTCTGTGGCATTGTACCCTGGCCTCATTTGTATTTACGTTAAGTGTGCTTCATGTGTCCACTGTACAGGGTGACCAAATTTGGCTTGTGCATACTCACAGTGGCCGGTGCCTGTGTGTTTTGGTACAACTATCTGATGATGGTTGTTTGTCAATTATATGTGTGGACAGGCGCACGAGGGTTAGTTTGTGTACATTCAGGATTCATTGAAGGGCATTTTAGTAATCCCCGAATAAGAGGTGTAAGTACTTCCTCTGTGTCACTCACATTGTCTCAGGTAGGGGGGGGGTTGTGCGGGCAAGGCCTACATGTCCAAAGCGTATGTGTCCTTGCCAGGTCTGGCCTGTGTGTGATGATTGTCTGAACACACACTCAACATGCAGTGAGCCAGTCATCTTGGGCAGGGTTTAATGTATTTGCTAAGCAGCATGTGCCAAAAGTTAAAAGACATGGTTCCTGCTCATCCCTTTTTTGGCTACGGTGTGTGGTCAAGATGCAGTACTCGACTGTCCCCAGAGGCTAGCTCCTCTGTCTAATTTGATATCAAGTTCTTTGCTGTTGTGTCATGCTCTCCATTGTTTCTCAGTGGCATGGTGGGTCAACCAACTGTGTGGTGCAGGTCCTACATATGTGCGCAGTATTGTAGATGTTACTCATGTTGCTTTTCATGCTATGCACTCTGACCTATGTAGTTTTGACTCATGTGTCATATGTATACAGGTGTCTGATTATTTCCTGTCTCTTCACCTTGCCCACAGCATCGTCGGGGGAAACCGAGGGAGACACTGGCACGGACCTTGAGGAGGGATCCAGAAGCGGTGCCACCAGTGCTGGCGAGTCTGGGTCAGCGAGTGGCACGGAGGCGGAGGAGAGTGCGGCGGAGGACCTGTCCAGTCCCACCACCGACTATGACGCTGACAGGTCCGAGGCTGAGCTCCCAGAGAGGGCGGACGCTGCTCCCAGAGCTGAAAGCAGCACTCCATCTGTCGCCGCCCCCTCCATTCCCATCACCCGCCTCCCAGTTGCTCGGGTCCCTTCCCTCCGTGCTAGGCGCCAACAGGTCTCCTTCGGGCCAGGCACCGCACCCCCTGCCCCTGTCTCCCCTGCTGCCGTCAATGCCGATTCTGTGGACATTCTGCGGCAGTTGCAGGTTGGTCAGGCATCGATGCTTACTGTCCTCCATGGCCACACCACACTGCTGACACAGATGGTGTCGTACTTGGAGGGCATGTCAGCAGCTATGTCTGATCAACGGATGTTGCTGAGGTCCATAGACTCGTCACTGACTGCAGCAGTGGATCTCCAGCAGCGCTCCGTCCCCCCCTACCCCTGCACCATCCACACTTCCCACTCCCATGCCTGTCCCACGCACACCCAGACGTCCCCATGCACGCACCCCACCAGACACAGGCAGCACACCACCAGGGAAGGCCAAGCGCACTCCTCCAGTCATGCACACACAGGGGGAAGTAGGCACACCCACTGGGTCTGGGGGCAAACGGAAGGCACGCAGCCACAGTGGGAGTCCGCAGTCCTCAAGACCCACTTCCTCCAAAACCACTTCCCTTAGCTCCCCTGCCCAACAGTCGGACAAGGAGTCCTTCATGGCCAGTCTGTCCCTCAGCCCCCATGTGACACCACCCCGCAAGCGGTCGAGAGAGTCCCCGGGCAGGGGAGTTGAGTCCCCCCCCCTGTCCACACCCTCCCCCAGTAGCGCTGCAACCCATCCCTCCGACCCCCCCCCTTGGGGCCTGTGGTTCATTCGGTGCAGGGGAGACGCTGGGAGACCTTGCCACCGTATGCAGCGCCACCCTCACCAGCACCTTTGGCGCTGCCCCACCCCCTGTGGTGGAGTCGTCCGTCCCTGCACCCACAACACCTACCCTTGCCCCTCCTGTCCCTGCGGTGCCTGGTCCTTCCACCCCCTTCATGATGCCCCCCCATCTGTGGATGAAATGGAACAGTGAACTGTGCAGGCAAACTAGGGCAGACACGTCCCTAAGTGTCCCCCACCAGGACTTTTCACATGGCCTGGCCTATGGGCCCTCTATATTCTGGACATTCATTTAGCAAATATTATTTCCTGCTGAATAAAGCATTTGGTTTTTCTCATGCACACTAATGCTTTCCTGGACTTGCTGTTGTTGGTGCTGCTCCATGATTTGGGGTGGTGATAATGTGTTAGGTGTCTGGGAAATGTTGTTGTGTGCTGCTCATGGGGTGGACCCTGGTATCTGTGTGCCATCACAAGGGCTCTGCAAATAATCCTTGGTCATGTGTGCTCTTACTGTATGGTCATTTTGTCCCAAGGTGTGTTCCTTCCTCTGTGGACCCTGACATCTTCCCTGCAGGCTGTTTCCCAATTGTTGTGCTGAGCTGTGTCTACATATCCTGGGTGTGTTACGGATCCCTTCAACTTTGGCCATGCATGCTCAGCAATGTCTCCACCTGCATCATTTGTGGCATCCTTGGTGGTCACTGTACTAGTGTATGGAGTATATTGACATGACTTCATGTGGACATGTTACCTTTTACGCCCTATGCATGTGTGTACTCCCAGCCTCGCACACATGTGTTACGTGTTCTGCAGGGTCTTTGGTCACCTGACTGACAATTGTGGGCATTGTATCTGTGGGTACTCCACCCTTTTCCTTCCATGGGAGGCAACAACTTGTTGGCTGCCCCAGCACCTGTACATTCCTATCAGTCCTGGAATGTGCATGACAGTGTGTGTTCCCTTTGGGTCTCTTAGTTTAGTAGGGTGGCACATGAGTATACAGTCTTGTTGCATGCTCTCATTGTGTGTATTGTGCTGCCAGCACCAGGGGTGGGTATGCATGTGTCATTTGTCATCACACCCACATGTGGTGTGTCATGCAGTGGGGGATGGACATCCACCCTCATGGGAGTGGGACACTGCTGTCAGTGATGTGTTGGCATGCCACTCTCAATATTGTCGCACTTTGTGTATGCCTTCATGCACCCATGGTGTTTTGCTAATTGTAGGATGGTGTACACACCACCATGTCTCTGTCCACTGCTGGGGGGACTCTGCACCCACCCCTCCTATGTCTGGGCACTGCTGGGAGTGATAGGCACCCACCCCTCCTATGTCTGGGCACTTCTGGGGGGACTCTGCACCCAACCCTCCTATGTCTGGGCACTGCTGGGAGTGATAGGCACCCACCCCTCCTATGTCTGGGCACTGCTGGGAGTGATAGGCACCCACCCCTCCTATGTCTGGGCACTGCTGGGACGACTCTGCACCCACCCCTCCTATGTCTGGGCACTGCTGGGGGGACTCTGCACCCACCCCTCCTATGTCTGGGCACTGCTGGGGGGACTCTGCACCCACCCCTCCTATGTCTGGGCACTGCTTGGAGGACTCTGCACCCACCCCTCCTATGTCTGGGCACTGCGGGGAGTGATAGGCACCCACCCCTCCTATGTCTGGGCACTGCTGGGAGGACTCTGCACCCACCCCTCCTATGTCTGGGCACTTCTGGGGGGACTCTGCACCCAACCCTCCTATGTCTGGGCACTGCTGGGGGGACTCTGCACCCACCCCTCCTATGTCTGGGCACTGCTGGGAGTGATAGGCACCCACCCCTCCTATGTCTGGGCACTGCTGGGAGTGATAGGCACCCACCCCTCCTATGTCTGGGCACTGCTGGGAGTGATAGGCACCCACCCCTCCTATGTCTGGGCACTGCTGGGAGGACTCTGCACCCACCCCTCCTATGTCTGGGCACTGCTGGGAGTGATAGGCACCCACCTCTCCTATGTCTGGGCACTGCTGGGAGGACTCTGCACCCACCCCTCCTATGTCTGGGCACTGCTGGGGGGACTCTGCACCCACCCCTCCTATATCTGGGCACTGCTGGGAGGACTCTGCACCCACCCCTCCTATGTCTGGGCACTGCTGGGGGGACTCTGCACCCACCCCTCCTGTGTCTGGGCACTGCTGGGAGTGATAGGCACCCACCCCTCCTATCTCTGGGCACTGCGTGGGAGGACTATGCACCCACCCCTCCTATGTCTGGGCACTGCTGGGAGTGATAGGCACCCACCCTCCTATGTCTGGGCACTGCTGGGAGGACCCTGCACCCACCCCTCCTATGTCTGGGCACTGCTGGGAGGACTCTGCACCCACCCCTCCTATGTCTGGGCACTGCTGGGGGGGACTCTGCACCCACCCCTCCTATGTTTGGGCACTGCTGGGAGGACTCTGCACCCACCCCTCCTATGTCTGGGCACTGCTGGGAGTGATAGGCACCCACCCCTCCTATGTCTGGGCACTGCTGGGAGGACTCTGCACCCACCCCTCCTATGTTTGGGCACTGCTGGGAGTGATAGGCACCCACCCCTCCTATGTCTGGGCACTGCTGGGAGGACTCTGCACCCACCCCTCCTATGTCTGGGCACTGCTGGGGCTGATGGCCACACACCCCTATGTGTCTGTCCACTGGCGTGGTACGAGCCGTACCCACGTCCTACAGCCTGGGTATGGGCCCTACCCCTACGGCACCCCAACAATGGCGGGACGGCCCGTACCCATGCCTTTTGGACGTGGGTACGGGTCGTACCAAGCGTACCCCTACATCACCACTGCAATGGTGGTACGGGCCGTACCCACGCTCTGGGGGCCTGGGTACGGGCCGTGCCACCATTGTGGCGGTGACGTAGGGGTACGGGCCGTACCCACGCTCTTCAGGCGTGGGTACGGTTCGTACCCTTACGTCACCCCAACAATGGCGGTACGGCCCATACCCACGCCTTAAGAGCGTGGGTACGGGTCGTACCACGCCCACCCCTACGTCACCCCAACAATAGCGGTACAGCCCGTACCCATGCCTTTGGGACGTGGGTACGGGCCGTACCGCTATTGTTGGGGTGACGTAGGGGTGGGCGTGGTACGACCCGTACCCACGCTCTTAAGGCGTGGGTACGGTGCGTACCACAATTGTTGTGATGCCGGTTCGCGTCCATGTCGACTTCCGTTGTGGCGGACGCAGGCCTTGGTGGAGACGCCCCCACCCCGACGTGACCAGGCCCTTGGGGTCAGGTATGTACAGGGCATGTGTGATTTTGGACTTGGGTGGGGGTTATGTTTTCTGCCTCTGCCCCCCCCCTTTGCCCCTGGGTGTTGTTCTGACCTTCTGCAGCGTCTGCATCGGTTCCTGTACACCAGGTGGACTGCTATGAGGGCCGGGATGACACGTAGGTTGGGGTCCATGGCTGTACGTCGCGTACAGGTGATCCTTCTGCGCGTCGTCCTGATTTCCTGGCAGTTTTTGGCTGCCGTAAAATATTGTCCGTGCGGAGTGACGTGGGCACGAATCGTACTTGCTGGTTCGTGAAACGCTGCCTGACTCCGTCCGGACGTCGCGGTGTCGTACTTGCATGTTTGTAAGGTATTTTTCCCGGGTACGAGTCGGACGGAGAAAACGCTCCGTCTGACGGTTCGTACCCGGGTTTTAACGGATCGGAATCGGCACCTTAATGGCTAATAGAATTTCTTCTTCAGTAATGGGCATATCTAATTTATTTTTAGGTAATTGAGGAACCACATTTAGATAAAAAAGAATCAATTAAAAAAGGATCATCAAATTTGGGTTTATTATTTAGGGCATCATGATCATTTAGAAATTCATTAACAATATCATTCTGGAGGAGGAGCCAAGATGGCGACCGGGACGGCAGCGTAGACCCCCGGCTCCGTGAGCCTCCGCATCCCGCACGGATATCCTGCCTGAGATCCTCAACTTGTGCTACGTGGTCGTGTTTCTGAAGGAGAGGGGCTCCCGACTGTGTGACTCCGAGGTTTCTAGCCGTGCTATCGCCGGAGAAAACTGCATCTGAACTTTGCGGCCTGTGCGGCCCTGGAGCCGGGACATCGAGTGGACGCCGTGGCCGGGTGGCAGTGCGACAACAGCGGCCGGTGGTGACTGGGTGGAGTCGGCCCACCGGAGCGGTGCCAAACTCGGCCTACATTTCGGCGTGGTCACTTCTACTGCCCAGTGTAGCTGACCGAGTGCATGACCGGGGGTGCAAATCTTAGATCCTCCGGTGACTGCCCCTGCCTTGCTGGTGAGCTGCCCGGCCGCCGTCCGTATCCTGCCCCGATCACTGCGGGCCGCCCCCGGATTTCTACGGGAGCTGGTCCGTGGTGGGGACGACTGTTGCCCGTGACCACGGATAGTTTTTTGCCTGCCCCCGGAACCCGGTCACCCGCGACGTGGACATCGCGACGCTTGTCCTGGGGTCCCGGCCCCGGTGAGGGTCGGGCATACTTGGCGGCCATCTTGGGTCGATGAAGCCTACCACCCTGTCCGCTGGGCCGCAGCGGGCCTGTGAGCGTACGATTTTTGTGAGTGTGGCGGCGAGATCACAGAGAGCTGAGCTGGGGTACGGCGACCTCCTCGAGGCTCTTGGTACTCTTCACTCCTCCTTGGTTCATGGTTTCGTGATCTTGGGGAGTAAGCTCGATGGTGTGGCGTCGGAGTTGGGGCAGTGGCGGCCCGCCTGTCCGCACGAACACAGAGTCTACCCACACTGCGCGCAGGAGGACGCTGTGGCGGCCCCCCCTGAGGTTAGTACACGACTGGACGCCCCGGCCAGTATGCTACAGTGTGTTCGACCTTCTGAGGGCCTGATCTGTCCCGGAGGCGTTGGACCTGAGTGGGATGTGGTGGCCTCATCCCGTGCATGCCCTCCTGCGACCCAGAGACAACTCCAGCAACTAATGTCTCTTTTGGCTGCTTCTGCCTTCCTGAACCTTGCGTGCAGTGCAGATCCTAGGGCAGCACTTGGAAGCCTGTTTCCTCACGCGGCGGACTGTGTTGATGCTCAGAGACTTCCACCCCACCTGTGTGCGTCGCTTCTCTGTCGTTGTTGGACATTCCTCTGCCTAGGAACATTGGGTATGGTGCTGGGTCGAGGGGTTGGCATGGGCAGAATTCCACTGAGTGGTCAGGGATGAGGCTGGCCCCTCGGGGGTGGTCGCCTAGTGGACGGGCGGGCTTGGGGTGGTGTGCTCTCCTGACATGGCTACTGGCACAATAGACGCATAATGCTCCCCATCGTGGTTTGAGAAGATTGTTTTTGTGCTGTTCCTTGTTCACTTTAGGGGAACCTTACCGTGCGGGAGGGAGAAGCCGGGGGTCTGTTATGAAGGCCCTCCTCCAGTTTATAAATACTTTCTCTACCCCCCCGTCTGGTGGGGGTCCTTTCCTACTTCTTTTTCCCTATTCCCCTACATTTCGGGTCTGGTTCCAGGGCGACAGGCACACTGCTGGGGGGGGGGGCCGTACTCATCTGCAGAGGTGCAGGGTGGGGGGTTGGGGGAGGGGACTCTGTATTCCTTCATCTTTTTCCATGGCCTCCTTTTTCTTCTCTGATTCTTTTTGTCTTTCTTTTTCTGGGATCAGCGTGATACACCTCCTTTTGCTATGCCTCGTTGCCGTTCCATGTGTTCACAACTTCCGGGGTGTTCTTGGGGAGTTCTGGCAGGGGACTGTGGGCGCAGCTGTAGACTATGTTTTTCTCCATCCTGATGTTCTTGTGTTTGCGCCATTGACCGAATAGATTGCTGTAAATCGCTAACGTTCATTACTCTGCATATCCGTGATCGTTGTTTTAAAATTGCTTGTCACCTGATCCTTCTGCCTTGTTTCATCATAAAATGAAAACCTTTTGCTCCTGGTGCCCTACTTACGCTGTTCACAGTATTAGCAGTACGATTTTGCTCCCTGAAGTGCTGCCTGTGTTTATACTTGTCGTTATTGCTCTGATTGCTTAGCGGCCGGCCCCGGGGGGTTGTAGGCCCATACTTGTTCTTATTGAACTGTCAATAAAGGTTTTCAAAAAAAAAAAAAAAAAAAAAAAAAAAAACAATATCATTCTGCAATAATGCAATTTTTCCATTGAGGCCATGAATTGAATTTATTTGTGTTTGATCTTTTTTGATACGTAAATAGCTGGCTAAAAGCCGTCCAGATCTGTTAGCATTAAAACAAAATTTGG
Source organism: Triturus cristatus (assembly GCF_964204655.1). Taxonomy (NCBI): domain Eukaryota; kingdom Metazoa; phylum Chordata; class Amphibia; order Caudata; family Salamandridae; genus Triturus; species Triturus cristatus. Next base: position 951,741,862 of record NC_140579.1, read on the forward strand.
CTTTAGAGTTAAAACGTTGAACACCATCTCTTTTACTTCCGATTGAATTAAACTAATATCAAAGTTTTTGTAATTTTTTAATCCTATATTGAGGGTCACTGAAGGTGATTAAAAAGTATCTCAAATTTTGCAATCTGTTTGTCCAGTTCTTTAATTCTTTCACTGAAAGTTTTGTTCTCATGTGCCCTGAGAGAAATGGAAGCTCCCCTGATATATGCTTGGAAAGCGTCCCATCTATTCACCATAGATGTAGAGCCTTCTGGATTAAGATGAAAGTATTCTTGAAGTGCATTTAAAATTTTCGGTTTATTTTGTTCATTGAGGATGATACTAGTATTCATGAGCCATCTGGATTGAGTTTTAAAATTTGAATTAAATTGTAGAGCTATAGAATTCAAGGCAGGATTTGAAATATCAATATTGACAATAATAGGAGTAACAACTGAATTAATTAGTTGTCTAGAAATGATAAATAATCAAGTCTTTAGTGAGAGTTATGTGGGTTAGAGAAAAAGATTTAAAAAAATTCCGTAGGAAAATGCAGTCGCCAGATATCCACCAATTTTGTAGTTTTAAAAAAAGATTTAAAAGTAAAAAATGCTGTAGGAGGTCGAACTTTTGTTAGAAGATCTATCTAATAAAGCATCAAATATGAGATTGAAATCTTCTCAAACTACAAGTGGAACATTACCCAACTTGAGCACTTCAGTAGTTAAAATGGACCAGAAATTAGGATCATCAGCAGTTGGACCATACACATTAGGTAAATACAAAACTGTAACATGAATTAAAATGTTTACCATTACATATCTACCTTCTGAATCCGAAGATTTACTTAAAATTTGACAATGTAGCCTTTTTGCAAAAAGAATAGCCACACCATTGTTTTTTACCTATCGCAGGAGAAGATATAATCGAATCAACCCACTTTTTTTTCATAAAATCTCAAACTTTGTCTTCAATATGTGTTTCCTGTATGAAGCAAATATCTGCCTTACAGCTTCCTAAATAATCTAAAATTTTTGTACATTTTACAGGATGTTGTAAACTCTTGACATTTAAGGAGACTATTTTAACATTATGAACTTTAGCCATAGTAAAGTAGAAAAGAAGAAACAACTAAGGGGCCGATTCCGATTCCGGCCGCAAAACGTACCGACCGACACGGACCCTGATCGGAAACCGTGCAGTACGATGCAACGCGTGTGAATTACAACCGACACGTACGGAATACAAGCTGTACGACCGAGCTGTAGGGAAAACAGTGATTCGCCTGGAGAACCGACGCGAGTTGCACCGACCGACACGTACCCGGAATGAACCCGACCGACATGTACACGCGATGTCCGATCCGCGCAGTACGATGCAATGCGTGTAAACCCAGACCGACTCGCACGGAGCTCAAGCCGCATGACCGACACGCACAGAAAACAGGGACCTCAAGCAGTAGAGATCTCCGCGACCGACGCGCATGAAACACAGAAGAAAGTCAGCGTGAACGAGCCGGAGAAGCCCGCACGAGCCAACATCAGCATCCGTCTCGGTCAGAAGAACGTCTCCTTCATGCCTAGAAAACCCAAAGGAAAAAAGACAAAAAAGGACCAAACAAGCAATGACAAAGCCAATAAATATAAAAAAAAAAAAACTGGAACAAAGACACACCCACAACTCCACATATATAAAGGACATCAATCACTACCATGATCCTTTGCAAATAGGAGACAACAGCCAGCAGAAAACACCATCACACAGCAACCACAGACACACTCCCAACTCACCCATCACACAACTTTCACACCATTAGCACCACAAACACACTACCTCACAGTGCAGCTGACTGACAGGAAAGAATAGTGGGTATGCAGGTCAAGTGAGTGTATCCAAAAGCATGATGAGGTTTGTAGTCACAGATAATGCTCCCCCTCAAAATTGGCCCATCAAGACCACTCTGAACCATGCTCACATCACAGGGAGTGGAAAATGACTGACAAGATGGCTGACACTGGCTCCTGCTGTGGGGAGCACAAGGCCCTGGTAGGGCTTGTGCACCAATCAGAAGCAGGACACCACTGACTGACATCCTGAAAGACAACTTGCACACCCTCCAATGGAAGCATGTTTCATGGTGGGATGTCTGGCTGGGTGGGAAGGAGGACTGACAGCTCTGACCATACTTACCAGCATGTGGAGACACACACACCCCATTGACTCACACCGTAGTGAAATATCAGCCAAAGACACATCGTACTGGGTGCTGCTGTGTGAAGCACAGGGGCTCCCATTGGACTTGTAGCCAAACACAAGGACTTCACAGTCAGCCATCTTGCCATTGCTGTCACACCCCCTCACAGGGAAGCGGAGTTAAGAGGAAGGAAATATGGGCATGCTGGGAAGGGGGATGTAGCCAAGAGCATGATGGGAGTTACAGTCACAGACAATTACCAGCCACCCACATGGCCCAACAGGCTCACACTGAACCATGCTCGCCTCACAGGGGGTGGTAATGGACTGACAGGATGTCTGACACTGGGCTCTGTTGTGGGAAGCACAAGGCCATGCTGGGAACTGGGCACCAACAAACACCAGGACTGCACAGTCAGCCATCTTGCCATTGCTGTCACAACCCCTCACATGGAAGCAGAGTCAAGAGGAAGGAAGTATGGGCATGCTGGGAAGGGGGTGTAGCCAAGAGCATGATGGAAGTTGCAGTCACAGACAATCCCCAGCCATCCACATGGCCCATCAGGCTCACACTGAACCATGCTCGCCTCACAGGGAGTGGGAATGGACTGACAGGATGTCTGACACTGGGCTCTGTTGTGGAGAGCACAAGGCCATGCTGGGAACTGGGCACCAACAAACACCAGGACTGCACAGTCAGCCATTGCTGTCACACCCCCTCACAGGGAAGCAGAGTCAAGAGGAAGGAAGTATGGGCATGCTGGGAAGGGGGGTGTAGCCAAGAGCATGATGGGAGTTGCAGTCACAGACAATCCCCAGCCACCCACATGGCCCATCAAGCTCGCACTAAACTATGCTCGCCTCACAGGGAGTGGGAATGGACTGACAAGATGTCTGACACTGGGCCTGAGAAATGATGTGGCTGATAATCACACATATGCACTGGCCAAACAAAACCGAGTCGCACACACAGCCATTGCAACCATATGTTCAAACTCATTTTCTGGGGATGCAGTGTCCAGGGGTGCCCCCTGGCCGGGCTGGGGAGGTGTGTCTTGCAGATGAAAAGTGTGGAGAGCCATATATGGTACATTGCACAAAACACACAGGAACTCACATATACATCATTCACAGGGGACATCTGACAGTGAATGGAATGGACACACCAATATAGCCGACACCATAGCATGGTCTCATTCACACTCAGTGCTGTTGTGAGCTGCATTCCACTCCTACATCGTGCTGAAACATATACATCTTTCACACAACACACCACTCACTGACATAGACACTGTAGACACAAGGTCTAACCTGGACTGCATTGGAGGAGACATGCTACTCACAGCAGCCAAACTGCAACACACACACCACCGGCCCTCACTGTCATGAGCATTGAAAAGCCAGAGTGCTACTGTTGCAAAGTCATCCTGTGCCCTGGGCACCCCCCAACTTTTTGCTGACTGGAACTGGTGGTAACTGACTCTGACTGACCCTGGGCTCTGCCTAACCAGACCCAGGGCCAGTGCCAAGCTGAAAGGAACACATTAGAATACAGTTAAAACACCCAACATACACTAGGGTACACTATGGCATGGTGGGGTACCCCTGTAATTGGCATGACCTACCCCATAAGCCCCTAGTATATAATAGGGCAGGGGATTGAAACTAACTAGAAGTTCCCAGGACCCTGGGGTATGGCAGTTTAGAGGCCAGCAGTTTAAAAGCAGCACTGGGTGCCAGGACTGCTTTGAAACAGTAAATTGCTGGTCAAATTCGACTTTGAGGCTAGGAACACAGTAAAAGGAGAATCTGCAATATTTCTACAGATTCAGAACCCCTAAAGTCTCCCCTAGCTGCACAGGGGGTGGGGGGTCCTGTAGAAATTAGGGAAATACTTATAAAATATGTTTTTATAAGAAGCCCTGGTGCTAGAAGACTGGCCCAAGTCATTTTCCCCATTGCAAACCCCATAGCCCATAGGTTAACATGATAGGAAGTTCATGATTAATAAATATTGATAGGAGAGGACTAGCCGGACCATTCAAAGACTTACCAGAATGGTAGTAGTAAATCCAACAATATTATATTGTTGAATTTCTCCTAAAGTGTACATACAAGAAGTTATAAGACTTTCTTGTTTGTAAGTCCAAATTCAGCCTTCCAGTGGTCTGCCCTGATTGGTCAGAGTTAAGTGGATTAGCCAGGCTGCTTTGAAGAGGTGATAAAGAACCACTCTGCTGGGAGGGCAGTGTGCTGGTCTATAGGTATGCCAGGAGGTGGAGTCGTAAACTATGTTCTTCAAAGGCAGAGGGGAGGCCTGAGTTTCAGTTTCACTCTGACACTCTTGACCCAGAGTCAGGACTAGGCTTAAGGAAGGTATGTGCAGATGGTAGGGGGAGAGTCCATGGAAATAAGCCATCCCAGGGGGTGTGTTTAGCCAGCTCTTACCTCCTTGCTGGAAAATCAGACATTATGGATTTGGAAGAATGATGCACTCTGGGACAACAAAATGCCACACTCTGCAGGATGTGGTCATAACTATGAGGAGTTACCCTGCTTTCATTGGTCAGAAGTGACCTGTGACTTGACCCAGAGAAATTTGAACAAGTATCTGAGAGGGGCAGAGCCCTCCAGACCTGCTGCTTGAAACTTACTGAAGCAAGACGTGCCCTGCTGCGAAGTCCTGCTGTGCAAAGACTTCTAAGGCCTGACCTCTGAAAACTGCACCATCTGAAAACTGCAGCCCTGTGGATTACCTTGCTACAAAAGGACTAAGAAGTAGACTCCCTGCAAGCTACAAGTTAACAGAGCTCACCTGGACATCCCCACAAAGAATCCCCAGCCTGGAGTACCAGTGGATTTGAAAGGGTTTTGTTCAAGTGGATTGCAGAATTGAAGTTTCACACTTTCAAGGACCCTCTTGGAGATTCCAGAACCTTGGACTGTGTGTTGGATACTTTGGGGCCCGCAAGCCAAACTTCAGGAAGGAGTTCTAACTGGACCCAACCTGCTGGAGAAGGTTGCACAGTGGTGAGATATTCTCCAGAACAGCTTCTAAAGGTGTGTCCCTGTCAGAAAAAACGAAATGACTAAAAGGGGCACTGTTGGTTTCTAAGCCCTAGAAAGTGACTAATCTTTAAAAAAAATCATATCTCTGGTTCCCTACAGTGGACTTTTTTTGTTTTGGTGTCATTTAAAAGATAAACATATTACCTATTTTTATAAATTGGTGTTGGATTTTTATTTTGTGTTGTGTCTTAATTATTTACTGAAATTGTGTTTTTAAATGCTTTATATACCTGTCTTTGAAGTTAAGCCTGTCTGCTCGCAGCCACGTTACCAAGGGTTGAGCATGGGAATAATTTTTTAAGACCTATACTGGGTCCTATCATGTGTTAGTGGCCTTATTGCCAGTGGCAGACCTACATTTGCCCCTACCAATAACCCACTTTCCAACAGCTACCTTGTCCAATCCATGTCACCATGGAGAACATTGACAAGTCAAATCACATACACGTACAAAACTCAGCACCAGGCTCATTAACGATGGTGACATCATCACTTGTATGAAATGAGATGGGAACTAGGAACACTGTAAAAAAACACTTCCACCAAAGAGATAACAGGCATACCGGACTGTGACCATGTCGTACCAATACACCAATGTGGCACACAAAGACTAGCAAAATCTGCTACCACACATGCCCCAATAGTACAACATATCCTCAGTGGAATAGCACGTATGTCCTTGTTAAAGCTCACATGTGTACAGGGATGACACACCTGTGTCAGCAACGTGATGGTCCTTGAGTAGTAATGGTCATGTACAGACAAATCTATACATGAGCTGGGCATGCGCACACTTTGACATGCACAATGAAATGTTTCAGTTTGGCTGGGCAATGTGCAATAACAATATCAATCTCTGTCCGTGACAACCCTGGACAAAGCAGTGTACAGGCAGGCATCCGGACGTACAGTCGAAAATGTCATGTTTATGAACCATTGATGCCTGTAGAAACCTAACTTACATTGTGTGTCTCTTCAAAACACAGATGGTGCTGGGGACACAGCACCAAATGAAGAGGAGTCCCTGTCCCAGACTCTGGTGGACCCTCAGCTCTCTGGTTTGAATCTGTCTCTGTCCTCTTCGAACAACCTGGCACCTCCAGTGTGAGTCATCATGCAGCACCAACATCTGCACCTCCTGTACCCACGCCTCCAGCATCTGGAAACAGACAGGGCACCCCCGCCAACACGGACAGACCAAGGCCACAGAACACCGACAGCACAGGGACACAGAACCCCCCGGAAGCTACAGACAAGACCACCAGAAACATCACTTAAGGGGTCCCAGTGTCACCTGTGCGTGCCGCTGCTGGTCCTGCCCGTGTGGATAGGGGTGCTGGGAGGGGTGGGAGACAGAGGGCGCGCCTTGCAGAGGGGTCTGGACTGCATGATGACCCCCAACTGGCACGCATCATAGATGCGTACCAGGATAGCACAGGAGGATTTGGCAAGGTAGTGGAGATCCTCAAGGACATGCAACAGGAGCAGGCTGCCCACCATGCCCGCATGGAGGCAAGGCAAGGTGGGATGCACTTACTGCGGTGCATCGGGACATACTCCAATGCCTCCGCCAGATCAGCACAAACATGTCCACACCTCCCTGTGTGGCCACAACATCTGTTGCCACACCATCTGCCAATGCCACAGGGAGGGAGGATGACTCTGGCGGAGAGTCCCCTGCACCGCAGAGGCCTGCATCTGAGGACCCCCCCAAGAAGAAGAGGGGTCGTCCGAAGAAGGACATGTGAAACGCAAATGTCCCTGCACCTCCCTCAGGGCCTCTAAACCTGTTCTGAACAATGTTCTTTGTGCACAACCCGTTCACCTTGTCGTATCTGACACATCTCGCATACATGACATGGAGGGTTCATGTTGGTCCAATGTAGCAGATGACTATGGACTTTACTCTGGACATTTCATCTACCAACACTTCCAACTCTACTGTGAACTTTGGATTCAAAACCCAATGTACAGCACCCACCATCCTGTGCACTCTCCTCACACATGTTTGTAAATAAATTCACCAGTACACCATACTTGCCTCTGTTGTGATTCCAACTTGTCATGTCATGGAGATGTTGATCTGCTAAACAACACAGTGCATGCCAAATACTACAACAATGTGACCACCGTTATGTGAGTCATGGTGATGTGACACATGTGAGGGAGACACACCACTATGGCACCACAACACATACTCACCATGTCCATATAACTCATCGCACACAATGATGTTGACCTGAAACACACTGGTATGCACACAATACCTAACCACAGTCAGTGGTAAAAAGTCCACAGTTGAGGTAAGCAAATGTCACTCCGATGTGGGAAGACAGACAACGCACCTAACAAATCATAGCACAGGTTCATTACACATCAGCAACATGTTTATTCCAAAATAGTTGTAAGGTAATTGTACGTTACAGTGGACACACGGTCACAAAGTGTCTGAGAATTGAAGTCCAGGGGTGTGTGGCACATCACTTGATGGGAATTGACAACTCCCACACTGATGTTGCATTCTGGGAGTTGGGGGTCAGTGTTGACCAAACAACAGGCAAAGTACTCTGGAAAGGACAGACACAAGAGACAGTCAAAAGCACAGCAGAACAGGAGAGAAATGCAATACACATGCACAAAACATGTCACAAGAAACCTACACAGAAACAAGTTAGCAGTTCTACACTATTGTGGAGTACAGACCACTGCACACATCTAGTCAAGTGTCACACAGACACACTCAAACAGCAACAGAGCAGCCACAACACATTTCAGGCTAACTCCATACATTGACATAACAACCCTGTAAACTCACATTCAGGTGAAGTTGTTGATGAGCTGTGTGCGGACGTCACCCTCATCATCATCATCACTGGCATCGTGTCCCAGGCCTGGATCCTCCACAGGTGGCGGAGGTCGGTCATCGTCATCCTGGATGAGAGACAACTTCTTTCGCACTGCCATGTTGTGTAGCATGCAGCATACAAGGATACATTTGCACACCTTTGCAAGGTCATATGGGAGGGCCCCTCCGGTCTTGTCCAGGCAGCGGAAGCGGCTTTTCAGGAGACCAAATGTCCGCTTGATCACCCTCCTGCTCTGACCATGTGCCTCATTGTAGCGCATCTCGGCTGGTATCACAGGGTTCCTGAGGGGTGTCAGCAAATACGGCATGTTGGGGTATCCGGAGTCACCTACACACAAACAATAGAACAATTAGCAGAGTTTTGAAGGAGGGCGGAATACAACATTGCCAACATTGCCAAACACACACAATGGTAAACAATCAGTACACACTGACAAGCCAGGCACGCTGCTCTGGCATCTGTGACATCAGCGTTGCAATGAGACTACTCATGATGTAGGCATCGTGCGCAGAACCGGGGAAACGTGCACACACATGTGTGATACACATGTCTGCAAGACATACCACCTGAGCATTGATGGAGTGGAAATGTTTCCTGTTCCGGTATGCCTGCTCATGTGCCTGTGGTGGTATCAGGGCCACATGTGTACCATCAATAGATCCGATGACGTTCGGCATCCTCCCCAGTGTATAAAAGGCATCCTTTATTTCAGGGAGTTGACAAGGGCTAGGGAACTTGATGTACAGGTCAAGGAAATGCAACATCCCCTCCAAGACATCGCGTAGCACACGACTAAACATAGTTTGCGACATACCACCAGCAGTAGCCACAGTGTACTGGAAGGTACCAGTAGCAAAGAAGGGCAGGGCTGCCATCACCTTCACCTCTGGGGTCAGTGCTGTAGGGTATGTCCGGCCAGGTAGCAGATGTGTCGCCAACTGCTCCGCCAACTCCTCAATCAGTGGCCTGGTGAAGCGGTACCGTCGGATGCAGTCGCGTTCCTGCATGGTTTCAAGGTCTGGGAACGATCTATGAACAGCTGGGGCCCTGCAGAACATAGATGCACAAAGGACGATTGTCGGTTCATCCACTCATGTGGCTATGACCATGCAAAATATCACATGATACATCATGCCAATACACAATGTACTGAGGTGTGTGCTGTTGGGCATGGAAACATATGTCACCTACATGACCAGAACCTCACATCTCAAGTCCACATAAGTCCCATGTAGTGCAATGGACAATCATTGGGCTGTGTCACCCAACCTATGTACTGCTGTGACGTTACACACACCACAGTGACAAGTGAGGCCAGATGTCTCCCAGGCATCACAGATCTTTGCCATGCAGATACCCAGAGTCCCTGTATTGCCACCTCGACACTGGCATGACATGGCGTATCATGTACACGCTACAAGGCAACCGTGAGTCCCAAAGGTAGTGGCCACTGTTGTCTCTGCAGGCCCTACATGTACGTCTCTTAGACACACACAAAACATCAATGTTGATGCACAAACCACATGGATGTGGAGACTGTCTCCTATTGGGCACATTTAATCAGCCACATCTGAGACACAACATGCACATAGACTGTGGGTGTACATCAGAATTGTGGCTACAGGTCTCACTGTGACGTACATGCCATCACCCCCAGGACTCTGGGTGTATGTGACATGTCCTAAACATATCCAACCTGCAACTGTGTCCATGACTCAGGGCCATAACTGTACAGTTGCACATCACAGTGGTAATGTGCACAACACACAAAGGATTCTGTCCCCATGAACACGTGCACAGCCTGGGAGTGGCTGCACAAAAGTGCCACACAACAAACCAAATGTTTCCCCCCCAACACACAGGGAATGCAGCCTTACATGCCATGGGACACTGTGTGGCCAATACTGTAGTGTGGTAGGTGTGCACCGTGAGTTCCTGGCAAGTAATTGTGTGTTGAAGCCGTCAAATAGTCACACCAATGAAGCCCGACGCGGGTGACAATGAGCACGCATTGCACAGTTCATGACCGAGCGGTGCGTACGCTTTGCCATTGACTGCAATGAGGTCCGACGCGGGTGACAATGCGTACGCATTGCACAGTTCATGACCGAGCCGTGCGTACGCTTTGCCATTGACTGCAATGAGGCCTGACGCGGGTGACAATGCGTACGCATTGCACAGTTCATGACCGAGCCGTGCGTACGCTTTGCCATTGACTGTAATGAGGCCCGACGCGGGTGACTATAATGCATACACATCGGGCAGGCATGGTCCGAGACCAGCGTACGCCTTGGCCATTGAATCGTATGGAGACGGGTGCATGTGTATTTTCAAACTACGCGTTGTACTGTCAGTTGACCGAGCCGGGCGCACCCATTGGCTCTAGACTGTCATGGAGACGGATGCAGATTCAAAACTTGTACGAGTTGCGCGCTGGAAATTCAGTTGGATGCCTACAACAATGTTGCAATTCCTAGGTGTTAGAAATGGAATTTCTGGTTGGCTAGGGCTTGCGCCAAAGCCAGGCAGAAACCACCACTCTAGTCAGGGCTGGGGAGTTACACGCCAAAGATAACCCCTGCTCACCCCCTTGGTAGCTTGGCACGAGCAGTCAGGCTTATCTCGGAGGCAATGTGTAAAGCGTTTGCGCGCGCACCCAGCAACAACACCCAAGGCCCACCACAAAGGAAACTCCCCACAAGGTATTATATAAAAATAACCTTTGTATTATACCAAACACATTAGATAAAAACACACACTTTACAATGTGCCAACAGGCACGGGCAGAATTTACAAGGGATTATATATACAGGGGACAGGGCCACATGGACCACTGTCAGGAATTAGCACTTAGAACATAGCACAAATCACCAATAGTAAACGTAGAATATAACACAAAGTAACTGTAGAGCACAACCAGTCTCTACTGGCGCAATAATGACCTCAGCGTCATCACACTAGCATCAGGTATAAAACCTATCCTGCATCTATCACAGAGGCATAAATCACATTATGCAATTCTCATTAGTCTAATGCATTAGACCTAACCACCTAAGTATAACTATACTAGGGGCGCACATCGCACAGGGAAGTACATTCTCCCTACCATCAACCTAAGCAGGTAAAACAACCTTCTAGGCAGAAATAACCACATTTAGAGGTATAAGACACAGGGTGCGCAAAACATGCTATATACAGTACATTTCCTAGCACCAAAAGCATGAACACAAGGTGCGCAAAACATACTACACCGTACATTTCCTAGCACCAAAATCACATCAGCATGAATCGCAATAATACCTCAATCACATTAGGGTCCAGGTCGCACCAGAACCTAAACGTAGCAGCTGCCCACTACTTGCTGGGCAGCTGGGGACAAGGCAGGGCCTAAACGCTGCAGCTGGCACTAAGTGCTGCGCAGCTGTGGAAGGCACATAGTAGGCAGGGGCTCTCACTAGCCCCTGAAACAAGATCCAGAATGTTGGAGCCACCTAGGCTCGAAAATGACATGTCCCCCTGGAGCACACTGGCTCCGGAAATCATTGTGCGCCAATATAGAAGAGGACCTTGCGCCAAAGTACTGTGGAGCGCACTGGCGGCGAAATGGCACGTGTCCCAAACTGCTGGAGCCCTCTAGGCTCAAAACACCAAGGAAATGCCCCTGAGTAAAGTTGGAGCCATGCTAGGGCTCTAAATAATGTCCCCGTACGTGGGAGTCCCCCTCAGGGGGCTCTTGGACAATAAAGATGGCCCCTTGAACGTTGGAGCGCCACTCGCTCTCTAAGAAATATCAGGTCCCGGTTGGAGCGACCCGCTGCCAAACGGGGCCGCTCCGAGTCTAGGGAAAGAGAACTGTGCCTCGAGGGGCACCAACAACAAGGAGCCCCCACTTACCGGGCTCTTTTCTTCATACCCGGTCCCTCTTCCCGGGACCGGGGTTTCTCTGGACCCAGCAGGTGGGGGCAGCAGCACTCTTCTTGCAGCGCGGGGCTCTTCCTCGGTCAGTGCGGCGCGGGGCTCTCCCTCGGTCATGGGAGCCCCGTGCCACGAACTCACGCCGGCCTCTCCCGGCTTGGTTGCAGGCCCCGCCCATGTCACGGGCGGGCCTGCCTGGCTTCCGGTTTTGCCGCGAGCCGCGGCGGTGAAGTTTCACGAGGTAAAGTGCGGGGTGGGCACCCGCTTTTACATCAAGCAGTTGGGCGGCATATTTAGCGGGGTGGGCACCCGAAAAGACATAAATTAAGGCCGCAATGCGGGGTGGCCACCCGCGCATAATTATTATAAGCCGACAGGCGGCGGGGTAGGCTCCCACACGGAACAGCCATTACGGGGGAATCCCTACGCTGGGGATTCCCTCTGGGGGCGAGGACGGCAGCTGAGCACTGCAGAGCATGCACGCTCTTATCCCTGGCGAAAATAGCGAAAAGGGCGCTAGCAGGCTGCAACAAGCCTTGGCAAAGGGAAGAGTTGTAAGCAGTCCTGGGCATCAGAAGCTGGAGCACAGCAGCTCCCAGCAAAGGAAAAGGTCCAGTAAGTCCATCTGGCATCCAGGGGCTGGGCAGGGCCCAGGGAGGCAAGCCTTCCCCTGGGCCCCAGCAGCAGCACGCCCCTGGTAGATTCGAGTTAGAACAAGAACATTTTCATGGGGTCACAGCCCCTCTTTTATACACCAAATCCCTTTGTTCTGGGTTCAGGGTGAGGGGGAAAACCAGTCGCAGCTGGTTGGGGAGCACCCTTGATGTGCTCAGCCCCTCACTCTATTCACTGGCAGGGCTAGGGTCGTCAGTCGCACCACAGGGGGCGGAGCCAGCATTGTGTGGGGAAAGCCCTGCCCTATTCAGGACCCAGGTGTACTCCTCCCACCCATCTAGCTGCTGATCTCCCTATTCACCACCGGGTGACTCCTCCTGACTCTGGGGAATCCCTAGCCCGTCACATGTCCTCCACCAGCCAATCGCCAGACAAGCCACACATTTTACACTGCACACTGAAGTGCCCACTTCTAGAAGTGGCACTTCCATACTAGGTACATGCACGCCGCACACATCATCGCGCAGCATTCAATCACACGAGTCCGCACATACCAAACTCGGGCCTGCACACCCCACGCATCAGGAACTACTAGGGACACATACATTCCCCATGCATTCCTATGGGAGGGCAGGCCTATCTCACCACATGCACTCAAAGCGCGCACGCACTTTACCCTGGGACACAGGGAAAGTGCGCAGAAACCAAAAATCACCACACCAAGTCACCAATAAAAAGCAAAAAGTTCAGGGGTGAACCTGCCAGAAGGGCCAAGTCCAACACTAGGGTTTTATGAAGGTGAAGATTTGAACGATGCAGAAGACGTGTACGAGTCGTACATTTGCATGGATTGGCCAGATTTATAGAATGCAAGCATGTTGGACCTATCACTTGGGACACCTGGCACAGAGTCTGCCTCTGCAGCACAGATATAAGGCTGGCTGGCCCACAGGGAGCTCACTTGCCTGCACTACATGCTACTGGACCACATCCCTGCTACCACTGCTGCTGTCTCTGCATACTCTGACTACTGCTATGGCACGTACTCTGGAGAGGGCCCCAGCCTTCACTGAGGAGGAGAACCAGGCCCTGCTGGACGGGCTCCTTCCACAGTACAGCAAGCTGTATGGGAAACCAGGGGAGCAGGTGAGTGTGCAGTCCACTGCCTTCCTAATTGTGCATGTTGTCTGACTAGCAGTGTGTACACCAGTGGCAAGCATACTCACTGAGTACTTTCATCCCCCAAAGTGTGTAGGTACATGTAATGAACAGGTGTTCTGCAGCTAAAGTGCATTTGTGCAAGCTTCAACTTCCCAGGCATTGTTAACATGTCAGACATGCAGGGCATTTGTCCTTTACCATGGGTGCACTACCTGTGTGACTCATTTTCCTTTGTGATGATGACATGTATATCCAACTGTGTGCAGCACAAATATGGGGCATGTGTGTTAATGGACTTTTAACTTTGTCATCCTCACAGGTTGATGCCCACCAGAAGCAGGAGATATGGCTGACCATCGCCCGGGCAGTTCGATCGGTGGGGGTCTACAAGCGCCGGATCCGCAACTGCCAGAAGAGGTGGCAAGACCTTCGGGTCTGGACCCGGAGGATCGCAAGGGTCCAGCTGAAGCTGTCGCCTCCTCGCATTAGGGGCGGACACCGGACCCTGGCCACCCCACATGCTCCGGATACTGGCAGTGGTCTTCCCGGACCTTGATGGGCAGCTGAAGGCCAGACAGCAGCAAGGAGGGGGTAAGTCCATGCCTAATCTGTGTACTATGTCTGACATGCTAATTGCAGTCTTTTGGCCTGGTCACACTTCCACATTACGTAGGTCTTGTAGTCCAATACTCAGGTCCCTCAATTGTGTGATGCACCCTCATCTGATCCACAGGTGTGGACCCTACAGTCTGTTGCTTGTGTCACTAGGGCACTGTGTCCCTGCATTCAGCTATGCTTCAGCTTCCAGACAGCATCTGTTACCGTGACTCTGTTGTGTGTTTCATGGGTGGGTCAATTGTTTACACAATGCCTGAGATCTGACATGTGATCTGTGTGTGCCCTTGATATGTGTTACAATTGCTAGTATGACTCGTCTGACTCGCCACATGTGGCTGGGGTATTTCAAACAAACACATGCAGCAGGGGACTCCAATTTGTGTGCCTCAGGAGTATGTATATCAAGTGTGTCTCACTTGCTTAGCCACCTGACTACTGTCCAGGGCTAAACACTGTTTCACATAGACCTGGGCAGTCATGCCTACTCAAGGGCATTTAGAAACACTATGTAATCCCACTCCTGTGTATCAACTTACAGGTTGTGCTTAGTGACATGTGCCTTCAGGTGTCTGCCTCTGTGTCATTGTGGTGTGGCTTCCTTTTACGTACAACTGGGGTGTTCATGAGTTTGAGGGTCAGCAGGACATCTGAGATGTGACTATGAGAGACAAGACCTTTGTGACATATAGGTGTGTGATCACTTGACAGTGCACAATAGTGTATGCAAATATGCACTTCAGGCAGCTGGGTTACATGCATGTAACGCCCTGAACGTCTCAGGATCGTTTAACAGACACGACAATGAGGACGCAACCACTTGTGAAGGGTTAGTTCTTTTAATGAAGGCAAATAACATACAAAGAACAAACAAAAGTTATAGTCACTGGAATCCTCCAGGCTAAGTACGTTACCAGCCCACAGCACGGATGGTCCTAACCGTCCTCTGCATATACGCCGATCCCGGCGTATGCCAACAGAGGGCAGAAATGAAATGGCCGACAATGCCAATCGGTAGGCTGTGAGGGGCACGAAGAGTGTTGGGGAGAATCGAGGAGTCAGGGAAACACCCAGCCGGGGTCTCTACCTGAAGGGAGCAGCCGCTCAACCTCTTCCTCAGACTGCACCGGGACGCGGAGTCACCTCCTGGTGATGCGTCACCGATACCCCAATCACAAGCAAGACGACTGAACCGAGAGCAGCCGCTCGATCGATCCTGTGGACTTCCGAGTCTGTAACGCGGCAAACACCTCCTGGTGTGCGTTACAGCTGGCAGTCCCTGTGTCTCTGGTCGGGCTGGGAGTTACGACTCCAACCAGCAAAAGCGCCACTGCGCTTGGACTCAGCCGAGTCAAAAAGCGAAGCTCAATGGTTGACCGGTAGAGCTTCCGGGTCCTTCACAGGTGACGATGGGGCAAGACACGGCCCAGGGAGTAACGACTCGACCTACCTCCGTTCTTGCCTTACTGGAGCACCACTCCGGAACACTGCTCTTCACGAAGCAGGTACGTCGGTGTAAACACAATATCCGACAGCCTTGTACCTCCCGGTTCCTCCCTTTATAGGGCGTGTTTTCCTTGAGTTATGTAACAGCTCTCCTGTTTACATAAGGGCGTGTTTCCCTTGAGTTATGTAACAGCTCTCCTGTTTACATAAGGGCGTGTTTCCCTTGAGTTATGTAACAGCTCTCCTGTTTACATAAGGGCGTGTTTCCCTTGAGTTATGTAACAGCTCTCCTGTTTACATAAGGGCGTGTTTCCCTTGAGTTATGTAACAGCTCTCCTGTTTACATAACCTCTCAACCGCTAAGCGTCCTGGGAGATGTAGTCCGTTTTCGCTGGTTACCGTTTTCCTCCCCTCGTATGACAGGAATTCTTGACAGTACATCCTCCCTCTCAGCGGCTCCCCACGGGTCCAGCGCTGGCAGGAAAACGCCGATGGAACAAAGAGACCAAGCGCGGAGCATGAACCCCTTCAGCCGGTTCCCAGGAATGCTCCTCCGGGCCATAGCCTTTCCACGCAACCAGGTACCACAGCTTCCCCCTGCGCCATTTGGACGCCCGTATGCCCGACACTTCATACTCCACCTCCGACTCCACGCATACCGGCCTAGGTGTCCCAGACGGCTTGGAGGGTGCTGGTTTGAGCAATGATACATGAAAGACAGGGTGTATCCGAAATGACTGGGGCAAGCACACCTTCACGTTCACGGGACCCATACACTTGGTAATTCGATAGGGGCCCATGTACTTGGGATGGAACACACTGTTCTTTCGAAACCTCATGTTTCTTGTGGATATCCAGACGTAGTCTCCAGTGCGGTACAGTGGCCCGGGCCTTCTCTTCCTATCTGCCGCAGCCTTGTATCTTCTCTTGGCCTCTATTAGGACAGCCCTTGAGCGCATCAACGTGTCTTTTATGTGTGCCACCCTGTCCGCTGTGGCGGGAATCCTGTCCTCTCTGAACGGATGTAGAAATGGCAAGAACCTGGGATGTTGGCCATAGTTGCTATAGAACGGAGATGACTGTGTGGAGCTGTGAGTGGCGTTGTTATAGGCTATCTCTGCAACCCATAGCAAGTCGACCCATTCTTCCCTGCCCTGGTCCACAAAACATCGCAGATACTGTTTGAGCGTTTGGTTCAGGCGCTCGGTTTGGCCGTCCGTTTGAGGGTGGTAGCTGGTGGACAGGGCGGTCTTAACATGCAGCGCAGCGCACCAAGTCTTCCAGAATTGCGCAGTAAACTGCGACCCCCGGTCCGACACGATCACCCCAGGTAATCCATGCAGTCGTACCACATTCTTTAGGAGTAGTGACGCCAATTCCCCGGCCGTAGGGACTCTCTTGCAGGGGATGAAGTGCCCCATTTTCGTCAAGTAATCCACCACCACCAGTATTGCCGTCATCCCCTGGTCTACCGGTAGGCCCACCACGAAGTCCAGTGATATGCTATCCCATGGTCTATCCGGGGTCGGAAGTGGATGTAAGAGCCCTTGGGTTCGGCCATGGTCGGCCTTCATGGTAGCACACGTAGGACACTCCTGTCCCCACCTCCTGACATCCACTCTCATGGTTGGCCACCAGAAATGCCGTCCCATGCTAGCCACCGTTTTTTCAAAGCCCAAATGACCTGCGCATGGAGAGTCATGGCACCAGATGAATGCTTGTTTCCTTAGCCTAGGCGTGGGTATCAATAGGCACCTGCCCTTCAGGGGTATCCCGTCCTTCAGCTGCCATTCTCTGTGACTGAGGAGCCACCTCCGCCATGCGAATGACCTGATCCCTCTCTTTATTCCCCTCAGGAAAGTATCCGGTTGGATAACCCCCAATACCATCCTCGGGGAAATGATGGAACGCTCGGTCGCAGGCAATGGTTCCTTAACTGCAGATTGACGGGACAGGGCGTCCGCCTTCCGGTTTTCCGTCCCCGGCCGATATGTGATGCGGAAGTTGAACCCCGCAAAGAAGATCATCCACCGCAGCTGCCTGGGAGAAAGGTGTCTAGTGGCCGTCATGAACTGTAGGTTCCGATGGTCCGTGTACACCGATACCACATGTCTTGCCCCCATCAACCAATGCCTCCATTCGGTGAAGGCGTCCTTGATTGCGAGAAGCTCCTTCTCCGCAATATGGTAGTTGCGTTCGGCGTCGTTGAGTTTGCGGGACATGTACGCAACGGGATGAAGCACCCCTGTGTCGTGGTTGCGTTGGGACAAGATAGCCCCCAGCGCCACATCCGACGCGTCCGCTTCCACCACGTAGGGGAGATCCGGATCGGGGTGAGCCAACACCGGCGCCTTACCAAAGGCGCTTTTCAGGGCCTCAAAGGCTTTGTTCGCTTCAGGGGACCAGACAAACTCCTTGGACTTCCTCAGTAGCTGTGTGATTGGGGCCACCACTCCTGAAAATCCATCTATAAACCGCCTGTAAAAGTTGGCGAAGCCAATGAAACTTTGGACGTCCTTCACGCTTTGGGGCACCGGCCATTCTTTCACCGCCTTGATCTTTCGTTCTGCCATCTCCTGTCCCTCTGGACTCAGCATCACTCCGAGGAATTCCACGGATGTGACGTGGAAGTCACACTTGCTGAGTTTACAAAACAGCATGTTTTCCCTCAGCTTTTGGAGCACAGCTTTGACGTGGTGTACGTGCTCCTCCACACTGGACGAATAGATGAGGATGTCGTCGATATATACGACCACGTAGATATCCAACTCCTCTCTGAATACCTCATTCAAAAAGTACTGAAAGGCTGCCGGGGCGTTGCACAGACCGAACGGCATGACGAGGTACTCAAAAAGGCCGAACCTGGTCTTAAAGGCGGTCTTCCACTCGTCTCCGTCCCTCATGCGCACCAGATGGTAGGCCCCTTTCAAATCCAACTTGGTGTAGATACGAACTTTCTTGACCTGTTCCAGAAGTACACTGATGAGAGGCAAGGGGTACCGATTTTTTATGGTTATCGCATTCAATGCCCTAAAGTCCACACAGGCTCTCAGCTCCCCATTAGCCTTCGGGATGAAGAAGAGCGGCGAGGCGGCCGGAGACTTGGACGGGCGGATGAATCCTAGCTTGAGGAGTTTATCCAGGTACCCCCGGAGATGCACGTTTTCAGGCTCCGTCAGGGCATACAGCCTGCCGCTGGGAACGCTGGCCCCTGGCACCAGGTCGATCTGGCAGTCAAACTGTCTATGTGGTGGTAGCACTTCCGCCTTCACCTCATCAAATACATCCTCAAAACTGTGATAAGCCTGGGGGAGAGCCACATCTTTTTCTGCCGCTGTAGCCACCGTCTGACTCCCGCTCTCATCTGCGTCAAGGGATTCCGTTCTTATTCCACAATGCAGGATGCAATACGGTGACGTCATTTCGATGCGATGTGTTGGCCAATCCACAAAGGGGTTGTGTTTCTGTAGCCACGGCAATCCCAATATGACGCCATATTGGGGCGCTCGGATGATGTTAAAATCGATTTGTTCCAAATGGTTCCTCCCATATCTCATCGGAAGGACCCCCGTGTGCTGTCCGATGGGCCCCGTCACCAAT
Organism: Triturus cristatus; assembly: GCF_964204655.1. Classification (NCBI taxonomy): domain Eukaryota; kingdom Metazoa; phylum Chordata; class Amphibia; order Caudata; family Salamandridae; genus Triturus; species Triturus cristatus. The sequence goes on from NC_140579.1 coordinate 951,761,331, forward strand.
CGCCTTCCGTCTACCGCATAGACGTCTTCGGGTACTGCTTTGGGAAGAAGCACTAGCCCTAGCCTGCATGCCTCGTTGTGGTCCATAAACATGCCAGTGGCCCCTGAATCCACCATGGCCACAACGGGTATCCACTGGTCATGCACTCCCACGTGCACCGTGATAAACAGGTGTCGTTGTCCCTTAGTGACCGAGTTGGAAAGTGAAGGGATGGATGAGTGACTCCGAGATGCCCCTTCTCTGGTCTTGGAGTCCTCTAGTTTTCCGCCGGTATGTCCACCACGGCTGTTACCGACCGGTTGGCCCGATAACGTGACGTCTTCGGTTTGGCAGGGCATTCACGTACGTAGTGGCCTTTTTTGCCACAATATAGGCACAATCCTTGTTTATGGCGTGACTCTTTCTCCGTGGCTGTGAGGCTCGCTCGTATTGCGCCGATGTCCATGGGTTCTCCCTTGGATGCGGTGGAAGTTTCAGGACTTCCCACCGTCACATAGGATGGAAGGGATTTTCCTTTTCTCCCATGATCCCCCTTTCTTTCACTTAGCCTATGTTCCAGCCGTAATACCAGGTTGACAATGCAGATGCGCGCAACCTGCTGGCTGATCTATCTGCCCTTGGTCTTAAACAGTGCAACCAAGGTCCGACCCATCGGGCCGGTCACACCCTCGACTTAATCCTGTCCAACTCGCACCTCCTGACGTGTTATCCTTCTACGCAGGTGGAATGGACCGATCACTTTGTAATTAATTTTTCCCTCCCCGCCCTCTTCACAGAACGCTCCCAACCTGCTCCCCTCCCGTTATGGCGCAGGCAGTGGTATAAGGTGTCCGCTGACACTTTTAAATCTACTTTCGTACCTCCCGTTTTTCTCCCCTCTGACTCCACCAGTTCGGCTCTGTCTAAATACAATGATGCCTTGATCACGGCGGTCAACCTAATTGCCCCTTTAAGACGCTGTAATCGGCGCTCTGACCGCAGGCAGGAACCATGGTACTCGGACCTACTGCGTGCGGAGAAAAAGGCCTGCAGGAAGTTGGAGAAGGCCTGGAGAATCTCACGCAGTATGACCGATAAAGATCGCTATGGCTCAGCCATGAGACTCTATCATAAAAACATCAGAGCTGCCCGTAAATCCCACATTGTCTTCCAACTGTCTGAGGCTGGCAACGACCCTAAACTACTGTACCAGGTTCTTTGCACATTTACCAAGCCCGTCGCCTGTGACAGTCCTGAAACGCTGACCCAAAAACTGTGTGAGGATACCGCTGGGTTTTTTGCCAATAAAATCGATTCCATCTATCGTAACATCTCCCAAATAAGCCCACCTATTGAGGAGATGGTCCCCTCTTTTAGCCCCCAGCCCGGAACAGTCGGTGCTGTTTCCGCTGCGCTGTCCTCTATTCCCGAGATTAGCTTGGACCAAGTCAACTCCCTGATCGGGACTATTAAATCTGGCAGCCCAGTGGACCCTGTACCTGCCCGTGTCATGCACCTCATTGGGAGTGTCCTCAGTCCTTCTATTCAGACGGTGATCAATCGCTCCCTCTCTGAGGGACTGGTCCCCCGGGAGTGGAAGGAGGCCATGGTCAAGCCTATCAGGAAAAACACCTCCATCCCCTGGTCTGATATGACTAATCTGAGGCCTATCTCCCTCTTGCCGTTCATCAGCAAATTGATGGAGAAGCATGTGAATCACCATCTTTCCAGCTTCATTGAGCAGTCCGGCTGTCTGGACCACTCTCAGTCGGGGTTCAGGCCCAGGTATAGCACCGAGACGGCTCTTCTTTCCGTCACGGATGCTATACGCTTGTCCCTGGACAGAGGGATGTCAGTGGTGTTGGTGCTGCTGGACTTGTCCGCAGCATTCGACACCATATCCCACGCAATTCTCCTTACCAGATTAAAGGAGATTGGTATTGATAGATCCGCCTTGGCGTGGTTCATCAGCTTTCTCTCTGAACGTACCCAGAAGGTGAATATGGGTTCCTTCAGCTCCCCCTCGGCCAGCATCACCAGAGGAGTCCCGCAGGGCTCCTGTCTCAGCCCTACGTTGTTTAACGTATATGTCTCCTCTTTGGCCAACATTGTGAGGTCTTTCGGGTTTATGCCTATCTCCTACGCTGACGATACGCAGCTACTGTTCACTTTTAAAAACTTTACCCCGGAGATAAGACAAGCTTTCTCCAACGGCATGACTGCGATCGCCAGCTGGATGGCCCAGAACTTTCTCCAGTGTAATGTGGGGAAGTCTGAGGTCATGCTATTCGGAGGGGCAAAAACCCTGTGGACCCCTGACTGGTGGCCCTCCAGTCTGGGTCAGGCCCCATCCCCTAAACAGGTGGTGAAAAATCTGGGGGTCCGTCTAGATCATGATCTCACCCTTGCTCATCATGCCAGCACCACGGCGGGTTCCTGCTTTCACATTATTAGCCTCCTTCGGAAGGTGTTCCCCCTTCTACCAGACCATACAAGAAAGACCTTGGTCCAGGCCCTCGTTTTGAGCCGCCTGGACTATTGCAATGGCCTATTCTTAGCAGCCAATGAAGGAGTGCTTAATAAACTTCAGGTGGTTCAAAACACTGCGGCCCGCCTGGTGACCAATGCCCCCCCTAGAACCCCATCCTTGCCCCTCCTCAAGGCCCTCCATTGGCTTCCCATCCGGAAACGGGTGGAATTTAAGATTTGCTGTGTGGTGCACAAGAGTCTTCACAACCTCGGTCCTCACTACCTGGCCGAGAAATTTGTATACCACCGCCCTTCCCGCATTCTTAGGTCCAGCAATCAGCTATTACTTCTGGTTCCTAGACATAACAAGACCAGACAGGGAGGTCGCGCCCTCTCCATCATGGGCCCGCGTCTGTGGAACAGTCTTCCTCTTTCCCTCAGAGATTGTCCTAGCCATCTAGCCTTCAGGAAACACTTAAAGACTACCCTGTTCTAGTTGGAGCGCTGCCATACCTGTTCTTCACAGCACCGCGCGGAGATACACCTTCGGGTGTGATGCCGGCGCGTTACAAGCCCATAAATAAATAAATAAAATAATAAGGCCCTCACATGTCTTGGGTTGAGGGTCAATATGAGCCACGGCGTCCTTGAGCTCATCGCACAGCCCTTGATGGAAGAGCGCCGTCTGTTTAGCAACAGGCCACTTGGTTTCCGCAACCAGCCTTCGGAACGCGTTGAGATACTGCACCAGGTCGTTGGATCCCTGTCTCAACTCAAGCATTTCACGGTCCGCCGTGTACGAGTCAGCCCTTCTGTCGAATACCTTCAGGAATTCCTCGCGAAAAGCACCCCAATCACATAAGAGGGGGTCGTCCCTGCTCACCAGAGGTACGGCCCATTGTGCCGCGTTTCCAGCCAAATAGGATATAAGGAAAGCCACACGAGCCTGACTCGTGGGGAACGCCTTTGGTTTGCACGATAAATGTAGCGCCACTTGTGTGAGGAATACCTGCACTGTGTTAGGATCCCCACTGTACCTCTCTGGTGTTGCCAAGGGGATGGCTACCGGCATTTCCACTACTACCGCAGGGGTCTGGTTCGTGAGGGAGGTGCTGGGCGTGAGCGGGTCCAATTGGATAGCATCCAGTCTGGCTTTTACATCGGCTGTTTCTTGCCTAGAGGCAGCTACTTCAACTTGCATGGCCGCTAAAGCAGCCAGCACATCATCAAGTGTTGCCATGTCTGTTATCGACCGGGAGACAGTTAGTGTTATTAAGGTCGGATATTTTGTAACGCCCTGAACGTCTCAGGATCGTTTAACAGACACGACAATGAGGACGCAACCACTTGTGAAGGGTTAGTTCTTTTAATGAAGGCAAATAACATACAAAGAACAAACAAAAGTTATAGTCACTGGAATCCTCCAGGCTAAGTACGTTACCAGCCCACAGCACGGATGGTCCTAACCGTCCTCTGCATATACGCCGATCCCGGCGTATGCCAACAGAGGGCAGAAATGAAATGGCCGACAATGCCAATCGGTAGGCTGTGAGGGGCACGAAGAGTGTTGGGGAGAATCGAGGAGTCAGGGAAACACCCAGCCGGGGTCTCTACCTGAAGGGAGCAGCCGCTCAACCTCTTCCTCAGACTGCACCGGGACGCGGAGTCACCTCCTGGTGATGCGTCACCGATACCCCAATCACAAGCAAGACGACTGAACCGAGAGCAGCCGCTCGATCGATCCTGTGGACTTCCGAGTCTGTAACGCGGCAAACACCTCCTGGTGTGCGTTACAGCTGGCAGTCCCTGTGTCTCTGGTCGGGCTGGGAGTTACGACTCCAACCAGCAAAAGCGCCACTGCGCTTGGACTCAGCCGAGTCAAAAAGCGAAGCTTAATGGTTGACCGGTAGAGCTTCCGGGTCCTTCACAGGTGACGATGGGGCAAGACACGGCCCAGGGAGTAACGACTCGACCTACCTCCGTTCTTGCCTTACTGGAGCACCACTCCGGAACACTGCTCTTCACGAAGCAGGTACGTCGGTGTAAACACAATATCCGACAGCCTTGTACCTCCCGGTTCCTCCCTTTATAGGGCGTGTTTCCTTGAGTTATGTAACAGCTCTCCTGTTTACATAAGGGCGTGTTTCCCTTGAGTTATGTAACAGCTCTCCTGTTTACATAAGGGCGTGTTTCCCTTGAGTTATGTAACAGCTCTCCTGTTTACATAAGGGCGTGTTTCCCTTGAGTTATGTAACAGCTCTCCTGTTTACATAAGGGCGTGTTTCCCTTGAGTTATGTAACAGCTCTCCTGTTTACATAACCTCTCAACCGCTAAGCGTCCTGGGAGATGTAGTCCGTTTTCGCTGGTTACCGTTTTCCTCCCCTCGTATGACAGGAATTCTTGACAATGCACAGCAGACTGTGATGGGCTAATGTACAGGGAGTTGTGTTCGCAGAGACTCATATGTCTGATTTGTATGATGTGGGGTCTTCTGGGTCAGGGATATGTTGTTTGCAGGGGATGGGCAAGTGCACTTGTCAGCTGCAGAGTTTGCTTTACCCCTGAGCTGTGATTGTGACACAGTGCATACTGTTGTTGTCTGGATGTCCTGCCCCTGTGACAGGAGACAGTGTTGACTGACTTTTCAGGCATGCCAGTGCCATGGCATTTAACATGCTATGAGTGATCCTGCATTGTGTTCAAGTGTGCTCCATTCACCCCATTGTGGCACTGACTATCAGGACATGAGAACATCATAGTGTGTGCATGTGAAATGAGACTCTGCCCATCCCTTCATCCTGACACCTGTACTGAGTCAGTGGCAAGAGATGTGCTGTGTGTTTAGTGACATACTCCTACATGTTCACTTGCATGTCCAACAAATGTGTGGGTGGTGCATGTTGGCACATTGGGGTATTAGCATCCAACTTTCAACAGACGTATGGGTGCAAGTCCAGGAGGGATATGAGTGCCATGGTTGATGGTGAGACTGACAATTGGCTTATTCTAAACAGTGTGAGCACTTTGAGCAGTGTTCAGCTGATGCTGCCAGGGATTGCCCTGTAATGTGAAGTACTAGCTGTGGTGTGTGCAGTCAGTGTAGGTGACTGATGTTGTTCTCTTTTTTCCTATTTCTTTCCAGATACATCCACGGCCATAGGAGGGGACAGCTCCACGGACCAGGAGGAGCCACAGAGCGTGACTGGAACAGAAGGCGAGGAGTCGGAGGGACCCAGTGGCACGGAGGGCGAGTGGAGCCACACCGAGGAGTCCTCAGCAACATCAACCCCAGCTGAGGGCCACAGCAGCTCGGAGGAGGACTCCCTTGTGGAGGCGGGTGTCAGCAGCCACCAAACCCCAGCTAGTGAGGCTGTCCCCGCCACCGCCCCCACCACCACCATCCCCACCCTCCCATCAGCTCCCATCCCAGAGGTCCGTGGAGGCTCCTGTGTCCAGGAGCATGTCTCCTTTGTGCCAGGCACCGCACCCCCTGCCCCTGTGTCCCCTGCTGCCCTGAGTGCAGAGTCTGTGAACTAGCTTAGACAGATCCATGTAGGGCAGACATCAATGCTGAGTGTCCTCCAAGCACACACCAGTCTGTTGACACAACTGGTGTCGTTCATGGAGGGCATTTCATCGGGCATGTCTGCCCTACAGAGGACCAATCAGTTCTTGGCCTCCTACCTGACGGCAGCAGTGTCCCTCCTCCAACAGTCCCGCACCCCTCCTACCCCTGCACTACCCACGATTCCTAGCACCCTACCTGTACCAAGCACACACACACCTGCACATTCACACAAACCCACAGACACGGGCAGCACACAAACAACCAAACCAAGGTCTAGACGTGCACACAAGCAAGCGCAGGGGACTGATACCACACTCACAGGGGATGGTTTGCAGACACACACACAGTCATCCACAACCACTCCGCAGTCCTCCGATACCCCTCCCTCCCAGCCCCCTTCCCGTGCCTCACCTGCAACCCCATCTCCACAGAAGCTCTTCCTCTGTGACCTTGGCCTCTTCCCCACCGACCCAGCAGATCCATCTTACAAGGGGAAGAGGAAGTCCCCACACATAGAGGGGAGTGCCCCTCACACCCGGACACCCTCCCCCAGGCGCAGTCAGAGTGAGGCTCCCACCCGCAGGTCCCCCCGGAGCCGGAAGAGCAAGACCCCACCCCCGCCCCGCAGCTCCACGACAAAGTCTCCGTCCTCCATCCCCCAGGCCACCACTCCGCAGGTTTCCCCGCCACACCCTGTCCCAGGTTCCCCCCCACCCACAGATACACCATCCCCAAAATGCTGAGGCCCTCCCCCCTACCACTTGCTCTTCCACCCTCGGTCAGACAGTTTGTGCCACTGATGTGGGGACCGTGTCACCCCCCTCTGTCCTGCCGACCTCACCTGAACCCCATTCTGCTCCCATTGAGTTAGGCACTGCAGTTGCCAGTGACTCTCCTGCATCCACCACCCCTTCACTACCTCCTTCTGCTGCGCCCTGATCCTGTCCCTGCGGTACCTGGCCGGCCCCCATATATGCCCGTCCGAGGGGATGTCCCTGTCCTTACCAGTGCAGGCAAGAAACGTGTGACAGTTGTCACTCAAGTTAACTTCTTGTCATTTGGATATGGACAGGCCATTGGCCTTTGTTTTGAAAGGGCTTTCCATTTTCCATTTGCTGAATAAAGCTTTTTTCTTTATCCTTGTGAATTTGATTTAGCTGTACATTATGTTGATGATGTTTAGCATGACCTTGGAGTTGTAATGCTGGATTTCAAATGTTGAATACTGAGGTGTTGATGTGAGGTACTCCATGTGGTCCATGAAATATAGCCTATTCTGCTCGTTATCCATATCATCCTTTGCAGCTAACTGGGTGTGTCATGATTAACAATTTGTGGACACTCTGTAAACATTTCATTTGCATGGTCACATCTGTGGGTTGCACACATGCACATATGATGTGCTTCCCATTGTCCAATTTGTCTATTTCCCTGACTGTGGGCCCATCTCCACTGGACATATAAGTGTGGGCATCATTGGTGTAGGAGCAACTGGGTCCTCTGTGCAACTTGCTGGACATATGTATTGAGTATGTGCAGATGACTTAAGTGACAATGCCGTACCCAGGCTGTTGTGACCAGAGCCTTCATTGTGTGGTAACTGATGGCTGACTGACCAAGTGTTCTGCTGACATGACTGAGACCTGCTGGGGCTATGTTTGGCACAGCTGAACTCCCACAGGAGTTGAGTCCCCTCAAGTTAGTGTGTTGTTCCGTGACATTGCCTGGGCCCATGTTGTGTGTTGTGTGGGCATGTGTGTGTGTGTGTCCACATCCCTTTTCATACACAGGCAGTGTTCCCTTGGTATGTTCCTGTTGTTGATGCTTGCTGAGTGGTACTGTGTTCATCCCACAACTTTGCCATGGGCTACCAGATGTGTGGGTGCATGACACACTACTGTTAATTGGTGTTTCATCATTGGGATGTGTCTGTTCTGAGTGGTGATGATGTTGTCATACGCAGATGGGACACAGTTAGGGGTCCCCAAGGCACTTGTTTGTTCGCAATATCATGTCGTTGTTCGTAGGTGGTACCTTTCATTGATTGAGACATGTGTATGTGTGTGTGATCCTCCCATTTGTCCGGTTCAGGGCTGCAATGTTTGCAGGTGTCAGCATGTGTGCCTTGTGGTTCTCCTTGGCTTCTGCATTGTCCTGGGACTGTGGCAGGTATTCGGAAGGTTACATGAGCTTTGACGTCATGGCCATGTACCGCATACTGTGCAGTATGTCTGTCATTCACCAGGGTTGTAAACAGTCCTTGTGTGATGAGTCTGTGCTCCTTAGTTCCTCCCAACATTACTGTGTTTGTCAGGGGTGCATGTGCAATGTCACCTGTCCATGTGGGCTTCACAGATGCACATTGGTGCAGTTCAGGGTGTGTGGTGTTGAGGGTGGACTGGTATAAATGTTTGCATGGATGGGCCCCTAGCTCCCGTTTGTCCATGGATGACGGGCCATGCTGAGTGATTTGTGTTTGTGTGATGTACATTTGTGGCACAGGACACATGTCTGGGTTTAACAGTTTGTACGACATCTACCTTTGTCAGCACAGTGGAAGTGTCATGCATGCTTGTGTCACCTCAATGTCTGGTCCCTGGGGATAGTGCTGTTGTGTGTCAGTCTCTTGCTGTGTTAGTTGCTGTTCATTACAGCTTGTGTGACATGTGTCTGTTGTGCTCCCTCTCATCTCACAATGCCTGATTGCTCACTAAGGGGGAACCATTGATGGTTTACTTTTGTATGGCACTGTGTCCACATCTGTCTCACTGTGTTTCATCCCCCATCATGTGTTGTGTAGTTGCCAGGGGATACGGACACACACACACCCACACACATGTTGTGTCAGATGTGCAGTGTGAGGTTGCCTGTTTGTGTTTGTGCATCTGCACCAGTGCATTGGTATTGCTGTTGTGGGCCATTGTCTGGATGTTGTTTTTGTGATTTACCCTGCTGTCCCTGTGAGTCATATCACATCATTCTGAACATTCATCCTGGTTGTTAGGTTCCATTGCTGGCATGGAATGGGAGTTTGTGACCTGACACCTACAGTCTACACAGGTTGTTTTGATTTTTGTGTCTATTTTCGAGATGTGTGTATGCTTTGTGATGGTCACTTCTGCTTTTGTGTCATTGTACACTGTATGCATTGTCAGCCCCCATGGGTGGTGCTTGTCTGCACATGGCCGGGAGTATGTTAGGGTTTCACAGCACTGTTAGCCTCACCACATCTCTGTGGGTATGGGACACAACCACTACTTTGCCCTAAAAGTGTTTCATGTGTTGGGAGCAGGAATCATACATGCGGTTTGGCATTTGCAGCTTTGACCATGATGTCACTTACCTTTTGGTCACTGTGATGAGGGGGGTTTTCGACCCCATCACCACAATGCTCAACATTTGCTGCATTTTGGAATCACACACTTAACTTTTGTTCTACACAGTGAGGGGGTGTTAATTTTACATTGAGACAGTGCTAGTGATGCTTGCCTTGTGTAGGCCACACTCATTTTTTGGTCACACATGTGATGGTAGTTACATTGTATGTTCGAAGTCATAATCACTGTTGTGGGCATTTGTCACAGACTACACACTGTTGTCATGATGTTAGGGGGGATGTATTTTGCGGACATACCTAATGTTGGTGTATGATGGATGTGTGGCGCAGCACCCATCCTATGAGTGGGGGTGGCTGGAGTGATGGGCAACAGGTCCCCTATGGGTGGGGGTGGCAGTAGTGATGGGCAACCTAAGCCCTATAGGTGGGGGTGGCAGTAGTGATGGGCAACATAAGCCCTATGAGTGGGGGTGGCAGTAGTGATGGGCAACAGGTCCCCTATGGGTGGGGTGGCAGTGGTGATGGGCAACATAAGCCCTATGGGTGAGGGTGGCATTAGTGATGGGCAACAGGTCCCCTATGGGTGGGGGTTGCAGTTGTGATGGGCAACAGGTCCCGTGGGGGTGGCGGGGGTGATGGGCAACAGGTCCCCTATGGGTGGGGGTGGCAGTAGTGATGGGCAACAGGTCCCCTATGGGTGGGGATGGCAGTAGTGTTTGGCAACAGGTCCCCTATGGGTGGGGGTGGCAGTAGTGATGGGCAACATAAGCCCTATGAGTGGGGGTGGCAGTAGTGATGGGCAACAGGTCCCCTATGGGTGGGGGTGGCAGTAGTGATGGGCAACAGGTCCCCTATGGGTGGAGGTGGCAGGAGTGCTGGGCAACATGAGCCCTATGGGTGGGGGTGGCAGTAGGGATGGGCAACATAAGCCCTATGAGTGGGGGGTGGCATTAGTGATGGGCAACATGAGCCCTATGGGTGGGGGTGGCAGGAGTGATGGGCAACATAAGCCCTATGGGTGGGGGTAGTAGTGGTGCTGGCGATGCAAACCCCTATGGTGGCCTGTTGCTAGTGGCCAGGATATGGATACCCTGGGTGTGTGTGACATTTTGTGGGTACGTGTCATTTATTTGTGTGGTGGGTGTCTGACCTGCCGTTCGTGTCTGTTCCTGATCCGGTCATAGATGTACAGTACTGGTATGACCTGCGCGATGGGATTCATGTGTTCGTCTCGTACACGCTGCTTGTTGCTCCGTCTCGTACCCATTGCTAGCTGGTCCGTCTCGTAGCCGTGGATTGAGTTCTGGCGCGAATCGTACCTGATATGCTTCTTTTCCGGATGCTGTGACGTGCCATACGAGGCGACCTATCCGGCGCGTAGGAAGTACGCATCGTACTTGTCCGGCCGGAAACTGCTATGGATACTGCTTCCGGGCGACTCGGTTCGGCGTTCGGAGTTACGGCTCGGACGGAGAATGAAGCTTGAATCACAGCCTACGTATCGGTCGGATAATTGGCAGTTATGCGCATCGTACTCCATCAACAGGACAGACCGTCTCCGGGTCGGTCGCAAGGTAAGGCTACGAACAGCTCTCGGAGAGCTGTCAGACCTGGATCGGAATCGATCCCTAAGAATCTTGTTCCATACGCTAGCGCTTCCCCCAAGGGTGACCTGTCTTAATGTATCAGTAAATTATTAGTTATTGAGCTGGCCAGGGATAACATATACATTTGCTGTTCATTGTTCAACCTCACTTAGGGAGCTCCGTTTGACAGAGTTCAGCCTACTGGTACCACTGAAGACTTTGGGGTAGGTTTACTTGGAAAGAATTTATGCAACGCAGTGGCGAAAGGCATGTTACTGTGCTGCATTGCATGAATGGTCCATATTTACAAAGATATGGCACTCTTCAGCTGTCTCCCAACACTGGCCCACTTGTGGCTAACTAGCTCTAACACAGAAGCCTTGTGCCATGCTGCAAGGGTTCCTGAGTTATGGGCGAGATTATTTTTGAGCTGGAAGGGTACTTTCCAGCACATTAACAATCCAAAGAAGCATTTTCCTCTTTCTATGCGTTATGCTGAATGCATCACACATTGGAAGAGGAATTAACTAGGAGAAATAGACATATTTCTCCTTACTAAATCTCTCTGTGGTAGGCATACCAGTTTCACGCAATTCCGGCTTTACAAACCTTAGTAAATCTGGAAATGCCCATAATCCTCCCAATAAGAAATGTAACGCAGCGCAGCACAAGCTGCTTTTTTGTGCTATATCTCTTTACAAAGCCACACCAGGCCGCAAAATCAAGCTTTGTGTGGCTTTGTAAATCCCAAAGAAGTCTTTGCGTTGACCTGCATTGCCTTGCGCGATGCAAGGACGAGGCAACATATTGGTCAATAAGGGCCTTCATGTGTACCATGAGGTCAGTGGTGCTTTTCACATACTCCAACTCGTCTGTCTACACATTGTCCCTGTGATACTCAAGTGTCTTCTCCTCTTGGCAGGAGGCAAGGAAGACTACTTCATGATGCAAACATCAGACCTTAAAACGAGATGAACAATGTTTAACATGGCAAAGAAGGAATTAATAACATGTCCTTACATTTAAAAAATATAGTTGTCTCCTGTTGTAGACAAAAAGGCAAGTTTTTAATGACTGAACACAAATATTTACATGAAAAAGGTGACAAGCTAACCCTTGCAATGCATTGGATCTATGTTGCATTAACCATGCAGCAATTATAGGAAACTATGATCCAGTTTTGGAGACATCTGCAGATTATGTAGCAGATGGTGGATCATGCAGCAAATCCACAATCTATCAGAAAACAAAGTGCCCACAGAACTACACAATTCCACTGGTGTTAGAGAGTCAGATAAGAGATGCATTACATACAGTTAGAAGACCGGAGATTCCAGGTTATTATTGTTCTTTTTGTCTGAAGGGTTGCTACATGTGTTGCAACAGATAGCCTGACAGTCTGGTTGAAAACAAAGACTCTCATACATCTCACAATAGTGTAATGCATGCTTCCATTCTGTTGGCAACAAGTGCATCCTGAGAGTAGGGGTAGCCTAATTGTATTTAGCACAACAGTGTTACCAATACTGTGCGTGTCATTTATAGTTACTAGTAACTGTGCTGAAGTGGAACAGAGTTGCTATTCCAAAGCAAGTAACAAAGCTTGTGGATCAAGCTTCACATATCAATTTTGTCTTATCCCCCACTAGTTGTAAATGTTGTAAATAATACAAATAATTATTCCCTCCATATTGTTAACTTTTTGATAAATATGTGCAACGATGCACAACATGGTGTACTCCTCTGTTTTGTATGCCCGCTGCCAAACAACACAAGAACATCCTAATAGAATGTCAGCACATTGCTTTGATAGGGGGCATTCCTCGCAATATTGTCCTGCTGTTTGTGCTGTCATTCTGCTTGAAAACTGCTACTGACCTGTTGGGGTAGAGAATGTAGTGAAAGTCCATTGCTTTTCATGGCACACAGCAGGAGATTTTTCCCAATTTGTTTCCTGAAAACATATTGATTATTGTTGCCATTTTTCTAACATTGACTTTTGTCTGAGATGTCATCTTAAAAGACTGGTGTAACCTATCTGCATCCATGCATTCACTCACTCACCCATCCACCATTTATTCACTCACTGCTCCAGACCTGGTGGCTCCTATAATCCCCCGCATCCCTTCCGTCACCCATAGTTGTCACCAGGATGCCCTCATCTGCAGTAGTACACTTTGTAAATGTTCATCCCTTTATTAATTTGATCAACCATGCTCTGGCTTGCATCCATGGTCCCATCCATCTAAGGTCCACTGGGGTTGGGATTTGCCCATGTGCTCATTGTCCCTTTGTCTCAGGGTTGAAGGGTTTGGTGCCATGAATTCTCAAGAATTGCTGTCCTTGCTGGCCTAGCGGCCATATTGGGTACAGCTCTAAATAAATGTCCAACCAATGAGACTACCTTGCCTTCAAGTTGTTCATGACAGGCGTTCGTGGGTCCCTGGTGCTCGTGCGTTTGATCATCTCATGGCTAATTGTATTCCAAGACAAGAGACTCTATTGTGCAGTTTCCTTCCCTGCCGTTCAAAGAAAACTACAATCCCCACAATATTGCATCTTTAGGCAGGAGGCAATAACACAAAAGAAACACTCTGAATAGGTGTGGCTATACAGTAACGTCCTCCTTTCTTGCTCTTTGTGAGTCCATGTCGAATCTGCATTCATTTTGCATGTAAATTGGTTTATTTTGCATTGTGTATTTAGTGTGAGCTAGCTTAGAATCTTTCTGAATTGTGGTTATTTTGCAGCATGTTTTTGTTAAATGCGTTGGTTCTGCTTAATTACATTGTTCGTTTAGCGAGATAAATGTCTCTTGGCAGTCCTCAGGGAAACACGACGTGACTGCTCACTTGAATTAATTGCTTTGTGGCCTCTGGGTAATTGGAAAAGATTTAGATAAAACATTTCTTGCACTGAAAATAAGATTTTTTCTGAAAGTTACTATTTGTAACATAGATTTGTTTATTATTGTATTTTGGAGATATTTATGCTTATTATGAGGGTCAACTCTCTGTGAAGTGAATGTGTTTCAATATGTAGAGAGACTGTAGTAATTTTAATATGCGGGCAAAGGAAGATAAACGTTTTTAAAAGAATCTCTGCAACTTTTTTAGACACCTCGGTGTCAAACTCTGTACCAAAAGCAGGTTTCCTCCTTTAAGAATGTTGCAACTGACATTGGTAATTCAGTAGTAACCGTTATTTCAACCTTTTTGGGCACACTTACAGGTGTAAGCAATTCTCTGCACCTAGTGGAGGGATTTAGCAAGGTGACACAAAACTGGTGAAAAGGTAAACATATAGTAAAGGAATCTTCTCAAAGGTATGAGGCAGAATTTTAGGTGTTGCTTCAACTCTACATAAAGATGGGAAACATCATTTACAACGCATGCGATACATCGCATGCCATTACAACGCAAGTCGTTACAACGACATGTAGGGGGCAGAAGGTGTTGGATTTGTTGGATTTTCAATCGAGCACCTTCCCTACTGTTGCACACACTGGAGTTGGAATAGTAAATTATACTATTCCAAACTCCAGCGCCCCCCTTCTACAGCAAGTCGTTGTAACAACTTGCTTTTTAATCGCATGCGATGTAACAACACGTCATTGTAACGAATTGCATTGTAATGGCATGCGTAGAAATCGCATTTGTTGTATGGAGTGCTATTCCATAAAGATATCATATGGTAAAATTGGCAAGACTCAGTGAGGGGCATGCTTGTGAGTCCCAAAAAAAGACCTTGAATGAGGAAAATGACAAATTGTCATTATACCTCGTTTCTATCAAAAGCGTGTCAGATCTTAGTGCTTTAGATATTTCCACTATACGTTTTTCCATTTGGAGTACACTTTACAAACAAAAGACACACCAAAAATGCATCTACTACTATATTATTTCAGTTTTTCCCCTTGCACCCTAAATTGTGTGCAGTAAGATGTCTCAAACCTTATACACAGGCAACGGAGCAGTGTAAAACTTATTCACACACTTATTGATAGAACTACTGAAGTCGCTAATCCCAGTAACTTCAATTATCCTTAGCAGGTGGGTTAAAGGGTAATAGTCATAGCAGGTATGGATACTGGCTGTTTCGGCAGCCATTCAGCACGGGGGGGGGGCTGTGGCATCCAAAGCATTCAGAACTGGGGTCAGATTGAAAGAAATTCTTAAGTTAGCCATCTAGCTAAGGATTTGTATGCATAAGACGTTTTATTATAAAGCTATAGAGCATGCTGCAATGAATGTAGTAGGGACACTTTGAACTTGCACAATAGAGCCTCATGTCTTATAATATAATTGCGGATTCTCCTTGCTAATAGTCTAAGAGAGTCCTGATTTTCCAAAAGACAAAGGAGGCGAATATTATCTCACCACTAATACTTCCCATCTTATGTAGAATGTATTACAAATAAATCTAGTGCTAATTTTGTCTACTCAGACAACATCGTAGAACTACAAGCTTAACTGGGTTAAAGGAAAAGTTACCACTTTGATGGGGGACTCTCGTTCTGCGGACTATGGAAAAAGCAAAAAAAACCTCTTATGATAATACTTGGATTTTTGTTTTTATTTATATCCTTTTTATTTCTTCATGGATTATTGATCACTGCATATCGAGGAAATAGGAAGTTTGCATATAGCCACACCTATTTATAGTGCTTGAGGTCTTTCTTTTGTGTTCTTGTCTCCTGCTTAAACAATTGAGGGAATTGACGGGTTTTTTGAATGTCCTTTGAATAAAAGCTGGAAAAGAGACTGCATAGTGTTCGCCTCCAAAATACTGATGTATACTTTAATTCATATGTATAATGAATATTCTGAATAAACAGGAGTCATTATGCCTATGTATTGTTAATTTCCCAGGTTCCTCTGCATTCTAGGTTACCTTTTCATATCTATACTTCCCTATTCCACCTACAGTGTCACCAAAGTATAGCAAGGCCCTTTCAATCTCCTTACGAAGGTTCCTACTCTTTTACATTGATATGCAGTGGCGGCTCCTCCATTGGGGCGTGGGGCCGTCGCCTCACTGCTTTCTCGCAGTGCGAGAAGCAGAAACATGAAATGGTAAAACTACCATTTCATGTTTCTGCTTCTCGCACTGTGGTAAATAATTTAATTACCGGAACTTAATTTGATGCGGAAAATCTTATAATAATAGCTCAGTAAAATAAGAGGCAGAATCCGTGGTATTAGAGGTTCGGAACGGGCTTTATTCCAAAATCAATTCGAATTGAGGACTCCATATTCCATCACCACGAAGGTTCAGGAAGTGAAGGAACCTACTTTATTGACAAGTAATCATTTTTATACAATAGGCATTACAGTGAAACAGATGCAAGAGGCGTAACAATTGATAACTAAGATAAAACATCCATGCGTAACTAAAGTGGGTGTAACTGGGCGTAACTAAAGAACGTCATCAGGTATGATGTCATAAATGGGTGGTTCCATGAAAGAATTTCGCAATGTCAGCAGAAATACTTGGCAGAGATGCGCGCGCAGCAGTATGACGTGTGATTGACGTGCAACTAGGGGGTTGAAGGGGACTTGACATTTAGCTCTACATGTGGAGACAGAAGTCTGGGGTTATGTCAACCTAATCCCAAATCATATCTAACATCCTATGTTTAAAGAACTATGTTATCCACAAGGAAAGGTCTTTCGAACAAAATCTATTCTATACTGACTGTGAGTGCGTGTACAAGCGTCTAAGTGTCTACACTAGATGCGAGGGCAGAAATCTTCCATAGTAACAGGGCTATGAATTACTTGCATAAAGACAGAGAAGCCGGGCCCTTTGCTCGGTAGCTGGAAGAATGTTTACTTAAACTACTAGACAGGAATGCATTGGATAGGGAGCGGAGCAGATAATCTCGAAGGTGAAATACAGTTTTTGGCAGGCAACAGGCTGGAGTCAGGCACCGTTAGCCGTGCAGGGAGTAGGACAAAGTTCATGGATACAGATGCGAGCTCAGACTGGAGCTTTCAGAGGCAGAAGGCAGAAAAGGCTTGATGGCAGAATCAGGGCCTACTCGCCTGGACTGTAAAATGGCATAAATGAACCATATAAAGCCGGTGGCCTTTCATACTTAGGAATAGAATATCCGGCCCATTCATGGCGGATCTGAAAGAGGACATGTTGACGGTGGACACACATGTGTTTGCGTCTTCATAACTGGAACTGGAGGAAACATACATGTACTTATGGTTTATACATGAAACCGTTGGGGTCCAAGATAGGGGACATAACTGACCATAAAAATCCATATTTCCACATTCCCTCCTTGTCCCCTACTTGCCCTTAAGAGATATCAATCTTCATCAATCCGTTGATCTGTTGATATAGCATCATTTGCTCTTCTTTCTTCTTCCGGGATGAATGAAATCTTGGTGGTGGAATACACGATGTGGCACACAGACCACAGATCGCTGGTCCACATTGTAGGCATAAACAGCAACTGAATAGTATGAGAAAGCCAATACCTAGGAAGGATAGGACCCTCCATCCAAAGGTAGATAATACACTCCAAAACCAACCGGACCAAGTCCAGGTGCCTGGATTCTGGTGTATCTGGCTTACAATCTTATGGAGGCGAGTTATGGCTTTATATACAGATGGCGAATTTTCTGGTATGAAAATGCAACAGCTTGATCCGATGACCCTACAAGCTCCGCCCCTATCGGCCAGGATGACGTCAAGGACAAGACGATTTTGAAGCACAACAATCCGCATAGCAGACTGCTCTTCTGTTAAATTGCCTAAGGCGGAAATAGTTTCATTTACTACTGCTTCAAGGGTTCTGGTTAATCTACGTATCAGCTTACTATTGGTAACTGTACCTATATAGGGAAAGAGACCTTTATTGAAATCTGTGTATTTTTCCCATGCTGTCTCAGTGTAATCGACTATTGGGAGATCTCTCTGTTCTCTATTGTGTACTAAATGAGTATTTCTATGATAATCAGGGGGAGCTAGGAAAACAGGTGGCAAAAGGAATCCGATGTAGCAGGTACCATCCCAATCTAGAGGCAGACGTATATATGCAGTCTGACCACATATGAAGTAGGAGTGGCGAGAAGCTCTGAATGTAGACTTGCCTTGATCACTGAATTCTATTACAGTGGTGCATCTACTATGGCCCATATGTATGGAACCATTCTTTCTTACACATAATTCACCTTTAACTGGAAATACTGACATGGCGGGCAAAATTGGTGCAGCTTCGGATTCGACATTCAGGATCATGAGATTAAGCGTGAAATTACCTAATCCATATACTTCATTTTCTAGATCAGTTCCTGTTCTTTTGGGAAGTCCCTCCTTGTTAGGGTAACAGACTTTAAGTAAAACTAAGTTCAGGTTTCCCCATACCCAGTTGTCTTTATCAACTGCAGAATTCGAATCTAGGGAATTAATTAGACTAAACCATGCTCCACAGGAGCCATTGTGTGTGAACGGATATGGAAAGAGAGGCAGAATTCCCTTATAGTTCTGATAGGGAGGGAGTCGGCCACATATCCAACAATTTGTAGCATTGCTAAACTGATGGGAATGATGTAACATACTAATAAAAGTGTTATTGCGCAGCGCAAATCTATAGGACAACTCATGCGGGGGTAATTCACTAAAAGAATGTTCAGCAGTAACATTGTAAACTTGTTTAGAAATAGGATAATATATGTGCAACAATATACTTGCAGCGATTATTAAAAGACATAAGAAAAACAAAATTAATAACGTCACTGTGCAATGACTACGCAGTGATTTATAGTACGCATGTTGTTTCATTCGCTTCCTTCGGTGTCTCTCTCTATTCAGGTCTAGGGGATTCATGTCAGGGACAAATTCGACCGATTCACCTTGGAGAGGACTTAAACAATCAAATTGTCTGACTTGTTAGACCTTAGTTTTAGTCTGTATTGTTCCTTGTCATTCAGTTCAACCAAAGGAAGCTTTGAGTCAATCGGTGAAGACACGCAAGGTGTGTCATTTACATCGGACGGTAGTCCATGAAATTTCTTGATATGACTTGAATGTATCCAGCCTTTTCGACTTTCGATCTTCACGGCTGTCCTCGTGGTTAACAGTACGAGTTGAGGCGATTTCCACCTAGGATCCAGCTGAGACTTCCGGTCAAAGTTCCTCACTAACACCAAGTCCCCTGGAATTACGTCATGGGGTTTCACCTCGATGTTGTCGGGAAAGGCTGCAGCTACCTGTGAACGACAAGATTGTAGTGCAGACATCAAGGAAGCCAAGTAATCTGTCAGCATATTACAGTCAACATCAGTTATTTTGCTTGGTATAGGCGTCCCCCACATATTTGGTGGTCTACCAAAGACCACCTCATAAGGGGATAGCCCTGTTCGAGAGTGCGCTACCATTCTCATGTAAAAGAGTGCAACTGGTAAGGCTACTACCCAGTCGACACCTTTCTCTCTACATATTTTGGACAATCTAATTTTCAGAGTTTGATTATGTCGTTCCACGAGACCTGCTGCCTCGGGGTGTCGGACACAGTGAAATCTCCACTGATAGCCTAACAAAAGTGAAACGTGTTTCATTAGTTCGGATGAGAACGGCTGGCCGTTATCTGAGTAGACAACACGTGGTAAACCGTACCGTGGGAAGAATTCTCGAACCAACTGTTTGGCAGTAGTCGGGGCAGTGTAATCTGAAACCGGGTATGCCTCTGTCCAACGGGAAAGAGCACAAACAACTACAAGAACATATTTGAATCCTCGACATCGTTCCATCTGGATATAATCCATCTGGAGGACTTCAAAAGGGTGATCAGGAGGCTGAAATCCACCTTGTTCTACGGGAATGCTTTTACCTGGGTTAAACTGACAACAGATCATACAGGTACGAACTTTTTGTTTAGCTGCTGCTCGTAAATGTTTGTTGAACCAAATGTGTTGAATGCTGTCTAGCATAGCTTTTTCTCCTAGGTGCGCTGGACTATGTACAGTGTTAATGATAACTTGGACCATTGAATCAGGAAGGAACCACACAGATTTTTCCTTCGTCATCCATCCTTGATCCGTTTGGATCCCTCCTAATTCAGTCCATTTCTTTATTTCATCTGGTGTAGCATGTGTCTGTATGTCAATTACGTCAAGAGCGGGATCCTTAACCGTCATGCAATGTGCTGGTGTCGGGACTATTGTCTTTGTCATGTCAGATATTTGAGTTTGAGCAGTCTGTTTAGCTGTTCTGTCAGCTAGGTCATTGCCTTGGGAAATGATATCAGTAACTTTCGTATGAGCTTTACATTTCATAATTGATATCGCAGTGGGTAGATGTATTGCATCTAATAAGGCATGAATGAGGGGTCCGTGCTGAATGTGGGCACCGTGAGAAGTTAAATAACCTCTCTCTCGCCACAGCACGCCGAAGTCATGTACAACTCCGAATGCATAACGTGAATCAGTATATATGTTGACTTTTTTATTCGTAGCTTGAATACAGGCTTGTGTCAGAGCGACGAGCTCTGCTGCTTGAGCGGACAAGGTATTTATGCGATTTGTTTCAATGATTTCGGTGTCTGTTGTGACTGCGTAAGCGGCCACTAGCTCTCCTGTACTTGTTCTCATACATGAACCATCTACATACAACGTCAGGTCTGGGTCTGACAATGGGACATCTGTCAAGTCTTGTCTGGGTTTCGTCGTGGTGGTGATAACTTCAATACAATCATGTGCAAGTGGGTCTGTTCCGTTTACTGGTAACAGTGTGGCAGGATTCAATGTACTACAACGTCTGATTTCTATATGTGGCTGAAACAATGTTAATTCGTAACCAGTGAGTCGTGCTATAGTCAAGTGTTGTGTTTGTGTGCGGTTCAAGAGAACCTCTACTGCATGTGGTACTTGTACTGTCAATTGGTGTCCTAACACTATGGCATCGCTTTGTCGTATTGCTAAAGCTGTCGCTGCCACTGATTTCAGGCACGCAGGAAGAGCCTGAGCTACGGGATCTAATGTACTAGAAAAATAAGCACACGGTTTGTGTGATCCTGCTTGTTCCTGTGTGAGTACTGACAAGGCAGTACCTTCGCGTTCTGTAACAAAGAGTGTAAAATGTTTATTGTAACATGGTGTTGCTAAAACAGGCGCTTGACATAAAGCTTTCTTTAGACTTTCAAAAGCTTGTGTATGTTCCTGAGTCCAAGGGAGAACAGTCGATGTGGCTGCCTCCTGTGTTGTCAACTGAATGAGTGGTTTTGCTAGAAATGCATACTGCGGGATCCACTGCCTACAATATGAAGTGAGGCCTATAAAGGCCCGCACCTCCTTTTGTGTCTTGGGTATTGGCATGTTAGCAATTAACTGGATGCGATCGGGTGTAAGCTGCCTTCCCTCCTTGGACAGCGAGTGACCAAGGTAAACAACTCGCTGGACACAGAATTGCAGCTTAGAAGGGGACACCTTGTGCCCCTTTTCGGCCAAAAATTGTAAAACCGTCAGTGAGGCTTTTTCACATTCAAGTTCGCTTCTAGCGGTGATGAGCAGATCATCGACATATTGAAGCAGGGCAGTGTTGACTGGCATGTGGATACTGTCAAGTTCTCGTTTCAGTGCTTGGCTATAGATGCTGGGGCTTTCTGTGAATCCTTGAGGTGCGCGTGTGAATTTAAAGCTTCGTCCATTTAAACTAAATCCGAACAAGTATTGGCTTTCCGGATCTATTGGGACGCTGAAAAAGGCATTCTTGAGATCAATTACAGTGAAGAATGTTGCTTCAGAATCAATGGCTGTCAGTAATGAAGAAATGTCTGGGACTACGGGGTATTGTGGTACAATACATTTATTTAATTCGCGCAGATCAATAACCAATCGATATACTGGCGGGGCTGTTGGATCAGTTCGTTTAAGAATCGGAATTATCGGTGAATTACATACATTGGAGTCTGTTTCCACAACCACTCCTTGGGTAATAAGCTCGTCAATGATTTGCAGTAAAGCCACTACAGCATCTGGCGGTAGCTTGTATTGTCGCATTCGTGGTAGTACCACTCCTGCCTTTAGTGTGACTCGATATGGTGTAATGTTCATGCAACCAACATCTGTAGGGCCTTGTGCCCATAAATGTGTGGGTAAAGTCTGCAGTCGGTGATCCATGTCTCGGGACACATAGTGCCCTTTGAAATCACGTAGAAACAATCTTACTCCTTCCGGAGAACAACATATTATAGCTCCTAGAGCTTTCAATGTTTTTATGCCTAACAGGTTTTCTGGACATGACTTAGTAAGCAATAAATCTGTAGTTCGTGTCAAGGGACCAATCGTAAGTGGAAGAGGCTGTGATACTTCGTTAATGATAGGTTTTCCTGAGAAACCAAGGGAAATATTCTGTGAGCCTGAGAGAGGTGCCCCTGGAACTTCACTTCGTTTTATAGTTGTTCGGCTTGCCCCTGTATCAAGTAAGAATTTTCTATCTTGGCCTAATAGTTCACTGTGTACATAAGGTCCTTCTTGATCTACAGGGACCTCGATAAGGGGTAAGCCAACTTCCCTCTCTAGGCTGTTTCATGAGTATCGTTGATAATCAGGATAGTCATACTGTGCGGTCTGGTACATCTGTTGTGTCGTTGTTTGTGTGGCAGCAATAGGCTGCGGTGGTGGAGCAGGCATAGACGGTTGCGGAGCTGGCATGGACTGTGCATGCTGCGGAGCTCCTTGTTGGTTCTGATCCTGTCTAAGTGTCCGTGGTCTTTCTTTTGTATTACTGTTAGACCTGGCATCATTGGCATGAGTCTCTCCTCCATTTTTTTCTGTTTGCCTCCTCTGTTTACGATGTTTTTGCTGGATTATTGCTTTGGGCACTGTGCCACTGCTGATCAGCGCCACAGTGCAAGTGCTCCCTATGCTAAATTGTTACGTTGATTGGTGTTACCATGATTGGCTTGGTTGACTTACTGTTCAGACCCTAGTCTAGTGCACTGCGCGTGCCAAGGGCGTGTAAGTTAACTGCTGCTGGTGGGCTTGCAGCACTGGTTGTGCCACCCACAGAAGCAGCGTGCAAAATGTGTCTCAGGCCTGCCACCGCGGCGCCTGCGTGCAGTCCCTGACTGCCATGTCGACTTGGTAAGGAAACCTACTTGCCAGTCTCTAAACCTTCACTTTGCCACCTTTCAGACACCTCTATGGTAGGCCCTAGGGCAGGGTGCATTGTTGGTAAAAGGTAGGTCATGCCCTGATGTGTGTGGCATGACCTAATAGTGAATTACAGCCATTTTCGTTTTTCACTATTGAAGGGCTACCTGCCTCCAATAGGCCAGACTGGGCAGACTGATTATTAACTCCATTATAATCTATCTGACTCAGGGAGCATGGTAGCAAGTCGAGTTTAGTATCCCTGAACTCAGAATTTAATAACACACCCTTTAGGATGGATGGTTTTTAAATTCTATGTTTGAAAATAGCACTTTTAGAAAGTGGCTATTTTCTTGTCCAACTATCTACCGGTCTCTGCTGGTTTGGTGTGTGTGTCAGGGGCTGAGTGGCTCCAGAGGTCTGAGTGAGTCAGTGTGGGGTGAATGGGGCGTTTACACGTAGAGTGAGGGAAGAGTAGCCTGCCCTGCCTGACACAATACTGGCCCCGCCTCCTGCTGGGCGACTGATAGCCCTGCTCCTACCAGTGACAATACTGGCTCCGCCTCCTGCTGGGCGGCTGAGGACTCTGCCCTGCCCAGTGAATAGGCCAGGTGCCTCTGCCTGGCAACACCCACAACAAACCTGAGATGGTGGGAATCGCCCTGCTTGGACAAAGGGAACAAAGGGAAAAAGGGGTATAAGAGAAGGACCCCTGAACCAAGAACTCAGATCACTTCTGACAAGGAAACCTGTACCAAGGACAAGAAGCCTGCTGATCTAAGGACTTGCCTCCCCTTTCTGCCAGAGTGCTGTTTTGCTGTGGAGGAACCTGAAAGCTGCTTCTTTATTTTTGCCAAGGAACAAGGAGAGAGGAACTTGGTGTGTACTCTCTGAACACTTGCTAGAAAATCTCCAAGGACTGGAAGAGTGCCAGTCTCCTGTTGAAGTCACAGGGCCAAAGGACTTCACCATCTACTGAATTGCTGAATTGCTGGAAAGTGTTGTTTCCAGTACACAAGGGAAAATCTGCAGTCTCGACGCCGCCGGGCCTGATCGACGCCAGCAGCAACGCCAGTGAGCAGTGGGTATCGGCCCCGGCTCCAAGTGACCCCGTCTCGACGCCGGTATCGACGCCAGTGAGGAGTGAGTATCGGCTCTGCCTCCAAGCGACCCCGTCCCGACGCCGCTGCTGATCGCATCGACTCGACGCCCTTCTCGACGCCGTGAGCGCTGCTCCGGCCCGACATCCCTCGACGCCGCTGCGGATTGACCCGACTCCGAGGCACGATCGACGCCGACCTCGACGCCGACATCTCGACGCCGTGGATCATCGTTTTCTTCGTTTCTCAAGGTACTGTACTTGTGGGGTCTGTTGCAACTCCAGGCTCGACGTAGCGCTCCTCGCGGTCGACGCCGAACCTTGGGAATCTTGTAGACTCGACGTCGTGTGACTCCTGTGGGGGTTACCTTGGTGCCAAAGAACTGTGCTCAGAAGAATACTTTGCTAAAGAACTATTGGCCAAGAAGAAACCTTACTTGAACTATTATTTTTCCTTCCAAAGAGTATTTATTAAGACTGTGGTATATTTTTGTCGTTATTTGGTCTTGTGCTAAGCCTTATATAAAAATACTATTTTTATAATAACTTCTGTGTCGTGTCCATCTGTAGTGTATTCACTTTATTACTGTATGTGGTCATAAATGCTTAACACACTGCCTCTGAGATAAGCCTGTCTGCTCTGCCAAGCTACCAAGGGGGTAGCAGGGGTTATCTGAGTGTGTAATCCCCTTGCCCTGACTAGAGTTGGTTGGTCCCTATTTGTCAGAAGTGTATACCTCTGCCAACTAGAGACCGCCGGTTCTAACATTGGTGGTCAGCGGTGGGATTTGAACTTGCATTTATGACTCATGTGCAGTGATTAGTGTACGCTACATAGTGAAAGCAGACCATAACGCAGCCACAATCTGTTTTGGTAGGATTGCCTATTTTTGTTCTCCGCTTTCCTGGAGCTTATTTTCGTAAACACTGCCAGTTTTGACCATGGAGAATGCCGGAGCTGCTACACCTGTGGAGAATGTTGTGGGGGAATTCGATAAGGAGAAGATAGATTCCTACACGCTAAAAGATCTAAAAGGTTTTTGCAAGCAGTTTAAAGTTCCTACCACAGGTGTCTCAAAGAAAGAGGGCTTCCTCAAAGCGCTGAAGGCCTGGTTAGAGGCCAGAAATCCCTCTGATCCGGTGGTGGTACCGGAAGAGGAAGAAGAAGAGGAAGAGGAAGAGCCCACAGGTGGGCCAGTGTCATCTCCAGGCAGTAGTGCGTCCTCTAGGAGCCTTTCCCCCGAAGAATTAGAAGACAGGGAGAAGGAGAGGGGGTACAAGTTAGAAATGGCAAAACTTAAATTAGGAGGGCAGTTGGAATTAGAGAATGCAAGAAGCAAGAGAGAAGCTGAAATGGAGAGCAAAAGATTAGATTTTGAGAGAGAGAAATTAGCGTTTGAACGTGAGAAGATGGTGAGGGAGATGGAGCTTAAAACTAAGAGTTTAGAGTTGAATCCCTCTGGTGGCAGCACTCCATCTGTGCCTGCAGAAAGTAGGTTTTATTTTCCTAAAGATGTGATCAAGGATTACAGTAAGAATGAAGATATTAGCCAATGGTTTAAAGCGTATGAGTTAGCATTGTTGGCCCACCGGGTCCCTGAGAAGGATTGGGGAACGGGGTTGTGGAGCCGCTTTACAAACGAGGGGAGAGATACCTTGTTGAGCCTTCCTGCTGAGGATAGGATGTCTTATACTCATATGAAAGATGCTTTAATGCTGAGATATGGCTTAACCCCAGAAAAGTACAGACAAACCTTTAGAGAATGTAAGAAGTTGCCTGGTACTACGTGGGTTGAATATGTGTCCTTTTTCTGCAGAACCATGGATGGTTGGATAAAGGGTAGCAAGGTTGATAGTTATGATGCTCTTTATGATTTGTTTGCTTGGGAGCACTTGTCTAATAACTGTTTTCCAGAGCTACGCCAGCACCTTGTTGACAGCAAGCTATCTAACCCTAGAAAACTTGCTGAGGAGGCGGACCGCTGGGTCAGTACCAGGGTCCACAAGGGTCCAGTGGGAGACTCAGCCAAGGGTGGGCAGGGTCCCCAGCAGAAGAGTGGGGGGGACAGGGGTAAACAGAGGGAGTTTCAGAAAGGGCCCCAAAGTAATCCCCAAGGGAACCAAGGGAAGGGTTCCCAGCCTCCCCCTGTAAAGAAGCCAGAGGCCCCGACAGGTAAACCTGTTCACAGGGGCCCCATGACCTGCTATGCCTGTAAGCAGGTGGGACACCGTTATTATGATCCCCAGTGTCCCATGAAGGATTCGAATGCACCGCCGCGTGCACCCCCTCGTCAGGTAGCGAGTGTAGCCCTGGGAGGGGAGGAGATGGGTGCCCCCGGTGGGTGGGGTCCCGCAGAAATGTCCCTGGTCTCTTTAGGAGACGTGGAAATGGTCCCTCCAACCCCTCTGCCTAGTAACACTAAGAAATATAGGCAGTGGGTGACCATTAATGGCCATAGGGTGGAAGCTCTCAGAGACACCGGAGCGAGTGTGACAGCTGTCAAGTGTCACTTGGTGTCCAGAGAGCAGGTGGTCCCTCATGCATTCTACCCCGTTGTAGCTGCTGACAACTCACAGAGTAAGTGTGAGGTAGCTCAAGTTCCTTTTGAGTGGGGGGGGGTCTCAGGTACTCTTCAGGTTGCTGTGAGGCCCGCCATGCCTGTTGATTGTCTCTTGGGCAATGATTTGGAGGACTCCCCTTGGGCTAAGGTGGAGAGAAAAGCGCATCTGGAAATGTTGGGTCTGCCTGAGTGGGTGTGTGCGACCACCCGGTCCATGTCAGTCAGTAAGGGTGTTGATGGGGGCCCGGAGCCTGAAAGTATGGCCCAGGTCCCAACCGCGAAGAGAAGAGGCAGGGGGCGCGGGAAACCGTCCCCCATCGTTCCCGCGGTCCAGGAGGGAGCAGACCCTGAGGGGGATGCCCTGGAACCGACAGGAGAACAAGTGGCCGAACTGGGAGACCTGCCCGAGCTGACCCATTGGCAGCAGGATGGTGGTCCCTCCAGGGAGGAATTTTGTGCTGAACAGAAAGTGTGCCCTTCTCTTGTGGGTATGAGGCAGCAGGCCTCAGCCCAAACGACAGGTGATCAGTCAGGATCACATTGGGTCTACTGGGAGAACGATCTCCTGTATAGCGAGCCTAAGGCTGCTGAACCTGGGTCAGCCCGTGTGCTGGTGGTACCCCAGCGCTTCAGAGCCTTCCTACTGGGGTTGGCTCATGACGTTCCGTTAGCTGGACATCTGGGGCAGGACAAGACCTATGACAGGCTTGTCACCCATTTTTATTGGCCCCAGATGAGAAGGGATTCAGATATCCATTGTAGGACCTGTCAAACTTGCCAGGCAAGTGGGAAAAGTGGGCGGAAGCAGAAGGCTCCCCTCCAACCTTTTCCCGTCGTCAGTACCCCCTTTGAGCGAGTGGGAATTGACATTGTGGGGCCACTGGACCCCAAGACAGCCATGGGCAACAGGTTTATCCTGGTCTTGGT
This sequence comes from Triturus cristatus, assembly GCF_964204655.1. Taxonomy (NCBI): domain Eukaryota; kingdom Metazoa; phylum Chordata; class Amphibia; order Caudata; family Salamandridae; genus Triturus; species Triturus cristatus. The sequence goes on from NC_140579.1 coordinate 951,788,968, forward strand.
GGACCATGCCACCCGGTACCCGGAAGCCATCCCTCTCCGAACAGTGACGGCCCCCGTGGTGGGACGGGCACTGATGGGTGTTTTCTCCCGCATGGGGTTCCCCAGAGAGGTGGTGTCAGACCGGGGCACCAACTTCATTTCGAATTATATGAAGTCTCTGTGGAAGGAGTGTGGGGTAACCTACAAGTTTACCACTCCTTACCACCCTCAAGGTAATGGGCTGGTTGAGAGATTCAACCGGACCCTAAAAGGCATGATCATGGGTCTTGAAGAACCAATGAGGCGTAAATGGGACGTCCTCTTGCCATGCCTGCTGTTTGCTTACCGTGAGGTGCCACAGAAGTCTCTAGGGTTCAGCCCCTTTGAGCTTTTGTACGGTCACCCGGTAAGAGGACCTTTGAGTCTGGTCAAAGAAGGCTGGGAGCAATCTCCCAGGAAACCTCCCCAGGATGTATATAGTTACATGCTGGCCTTTAGGAACCAGACTCGGCGCTTCAGAGATCTTGCTCAGGCAAATCTGGAGGCCAGCCAGGAAGAGATGAAGCGGTGGTACGATCAGAATGCCACTCTGGTTGAGCTTCAACCTGGTCAGAAAGTTTGGGTCATGGCCCCTGTGGAACCTTGTGCGCTCAAGGACAGGTGGACTGGACCATTTGAGGTTGTGGAGAAGAAGAGCGATGTCACCTACTTGGTGGACTTGAAATCTCCCAGGAACCCCTTAAGGGTCCTGCATGTCAACCGGTTAAAGCCCCACTTAGAAAGGTCCGAAGTGGGCATGCTCCTTGCCACAGATGCTGGGATGGAGGAGGAGAGTGAGCCTCTTCCTGACCTCCTGTGTGCAAAAGAAAAAGATGGGTCAGTGGATGGTGTTGTCCTCTCTGACACACTGACCCCTGAGCAGCAGCAAGATTGTCGCCATCTGTTGGTACAATTCCCTGATCTGTTCTCCTTAACCCCTGGTGTCACTCAGTGGTGTGTCCATGATGTGGACACCGGGGACAGCACTCCTGTGAGGCACAAGGCCTACAGGGTGACTGACAAGGTCAGAGCATACATCAAGGAGGAGGTCTCCAAGATGTTTGCCTTAGGGGTGGTTGAGTCCTCTAGCAGTCCTTGGGCCAGCCCAGTGGTCTTGGTCCCAAAGGCTGCAGCGCCTGGTGCTTCACCAGAACTTCGGTTCTGTGTGGATTACCGAGGACTCAATTCGGTCACCAAGACTGACGCGCACCCCATCCCCAGAGCTGATGAGCTCATCGATCGGTTGGGGGCTGCCCGGTACCTTAGTACGTTTGATCTAACGTCTGGGTACTGGCAGATCGCCTTGACTGATGGGGCAAAAGAGAGGTCTGCATTCTCCACACCAGATGGGCACTACCAGTTCCGGGTGATGCCCTTTGGGATGAAGAATGCCCCTGCCACATTCCAGAGGTTGGTTAACCAGGTATTGGCCGGGCTGGAAGATTTCAGCGCCGCCTACCTGGACGATATAGCAGTGTTCAGCGCCAGCTGGGAGGAACACTTGCGCCACCTCCAGGAAGTGTTGTTGGCCCTGCGCAGAGCAGGCCTCACAATCAAGGCCAGTAAGTGCCAGATTGGGCAGGGTTCAGTGGTGTACTTGGGGCACCAAGTAGGGAGCGGCAAGGTGGCCCCCCTGCAACCCAAGATAGATACCATCCTGGCTTGGGAACCGCCCAAAACCCAGACTCAGGTGAGAGCCTTCTTGGGTCTCACGGGTTACTACAGGAGGTTTGTCAAGGGGTATGGCAACATTGTGCACCCCTTGACCTCGCTGACTTCCAGGAAGCAGCCGAGACTTGTGATCTGGACTGACGCCTGTCAGAAAGCCTTTGACACCCTGAAAACTGCAATGTGTACAGCACCGGTCCTCCAGGCACCCGACTTTTCAAAAGAATTCATTGTCCAGACGGACGCTTCAGAGCATGGTGTGGGGGCTGTTCTAGCACAGATGAATGAGGAGGGCCGAGACTTACCTGTAGCCTTCATCAGCCGGAGGTTACTTCCCAGGGAACAAAGGTGGAGTGCGATAGAGCGTGAGGCATTTGCTGTGGTCTGGGCGCTGAAGAAGCTAAGACCCTACTTGTTTGGGTCTCACTTCCGGGTTCAGACGGACCACAGGCCCCTCAGATGGTTAATGCAGATGAGGGGTGAGAACCCAAAGCTGTTGAGGTGGTCCATTTCCCTACAGGGGATGGACTTTACGGTGGAACACCGCCCTGGTACAGATCACGCCAATGCTGATGGTCTGTCCAGATTTTTCCGCCTTAGTGATGAGGACTCCCTGGGTGAAGGGTAGTTCTCCCCACATTTCAGCTGGAGGGGACACGTGTTAGACCTGGCATCATTGGCATGAGTCTCTCCTCCATTTTTTTCTGTTTGCCTCCTCTGTTTACGATGTTTTTGCTGGATTATTGCTTTGGGCACTGTGCCACTGCTGATCAGCGCCACAGTGCAAGTGCTCCCTATGCTAAATTGTTACGTTGATTGGTGTTACCATGATTGGCTTGGTTGACTTACTGTTCAGACCCTAGTCTAGTGCACTGCGCGTGCCAAGGGCGTGTAAGTTAACTGCTGCTGGTGGGCTTGCAGCACTGGTTGTGCCACCCACAGAAGCAGCGTGCAAAATGTGTCTCAGGCCTGCCACCGCGGCGCCTGCGTGCAGTCCCTGACTGCCATGTCGACTTGGTAAGGAAACCTACTTGCCAGTCTCTAAACCTTCACTTTGCCACCTTTCAGACACCTCTATGGTAGGCCCTAGGGCAGGGTGCATTGTTGGTAAAAGGTAGGTCATGCCCTGATGTGTGTGGCATGACCTAATAGTGAATTACAGCCATTTTCGTTTTTCACTATTGAAGGGCTACCTGCCTCCAATAGGCCAGACTGGGCAGACTGATTATTAACTCCATTATAATCTATCTGACTCAGGGAGCATGGTAGCAAGTCGAGTTTAGTATCCCTGAACTCAGAATTTAATAACACACCCTTTAGGATGGATGGTTTTTAAATTCTATGTTTGAAAATAGCACTTTTAGAAAGTGGCTATTTTCTTGTCCAACTATCTACCGGTCTCTGCTGGTTTGGTGTGTGTGTCAGGGGCTGAGTGGCTCCAGAGGTCTGAGTGAGTCAGTGTGGGGTGAATGGGGCGTTTACACGTAGAGTGAGGGAAGAGTAGCCTGCCCTGCCTGACACAATACTGGCCCCGCCTCCTGCTGGGCGACTGATAGCCCTGCTCCTACCAGTGACAATACTGGCTCCGCCTCCTGCTGGGCGGCTGAGGACTCTGCCCTGCCCAGTGAATAGGCCAGGTGCCTCTGCCTGGCAACACCCACAACAAACCTGAGATGGTGGGAATCGCCCTGCTTGGACAAAGGGAACAAAGGGAAAAAGGGGTATAAGAGAAGGACCCCTGAACCAAGAACTCAGATCACTTCTGACAAGGAAACCTGTACCAAGGACAAGAAGCCTGCTGATCTAAGGACTTGCCTCCCCTTTCTGCCAGAGTGCTGTTTTGCTGTGGAGGAACCTGAAAGCTGCTTCTTTATTTTTGCCAAGGAACAAGGAGAGAGGAACTTGGTGTGTACTCTCTGAACACTTGCTAGAAAATCTCCAAGGACTGGAAGAGTGCCAGTCTCCTGTTGAAGTCACAGGGCCAAAGGACTTCACCATCTACTGAATTGCTGAATTGCTGGAAAGTGTTGTTTCCAGTACACAAGGGAAAATCTGCAGTCTCGACGCCGCCGGGCCTGATCGACGCCAGCAGCAACGCCAGTGAGCAGTGGGTATCGGCCCCGGCTCCAAGTGACCCCGTCTCGACGCCGGTATCGACGCCAGTGAGGAGTGAGTATCGGCTCTGCCTCCAAGCGACCCCGTCCCGACGCCGCTGCTGATCGCATCGACTCGACGCCCTTCTCGACGCCGTGAGCGCTGCTCCGGCCCGACATCCCTCGACGCCGCTGCGGATTGACCCGACTCCGAGGCACGATCGACGCCGACCTCGACGCCGACATCTCGACGCCGTGGATCATCGTTTTCTTCGTTTCTCAAGGTACTGTACTTGTGGGGTCTGTTGCAACTCCAGGCTCGACGTAGCGCTCCTCGCGGTCGACGCCGAACCTTGGGAATCTTGTAGACTCGACGTCGTGTGACTCCTGTGGGGGTTACCTTGGTGCCAAAGAACTGTGCTCAGAAGAATACTTTGCTAAAGAACTATTGGCCAAGAAGAAACCTTACTTGAACTATTATTTTTCCTTCCAAAGAGTATTTATTAAGACTGTGGTATATTTTTGTCGTTATTTGGTCTTGTGCTAAGCCTTATATAAAAATACTATTTTTATAATAACTTCTGTGTCGTGTCCATCTGTAGTGTATTCACTTTATTACTGTATGTGGTCATAAATGCTTAACACACTGCCTCTGAGATAAGCCTGTCTGCTCTGCCAAGCTACCAAGGGGGTAGCAGGGGTTATCTGAGTGTGTAATCCCCTTGCCCTGACTAGAGTTGGTTGGTCCCTATTTGTCAGAAGTGTATACCTCTGCCAACTAGAGACCGCCGGTTCTAACAATTACCTATGGCGATATTATGTTTTAAAACTGGACAATCGTGTACATAATGACCTGGCTGTTTACAATAGTTGCATGTCCCTTTTACAGGACCTGCTGAAACACTAGACTGTGTCATACCCTTTTTATGACCGTCAGCTGGAACTGTCTGGGAAACTAGCATTTTCATTTTTGTGTCTTTCATGCGTCTTTGTTCATGTTCTTGTTCCTCTCTAATTCTATTGTGATGGTACTGTAACATTTGTAACATTTGTGACGGAGTGTTACCTTGCCAGGTACTCTCGAATTTCAATACTCTATTCTTAACTTGGGGCAAAGAATTTTCAACTAACTTTGTCACAAACAGATGTGGATACGATTCGCTACTTGCTTTTATTCCACTATTTATACCAAAACATTTTTCGAATCGGGCGTAGAAATCACTAGTGTCCTCATCTGGTTTTTGTTTACAGGCTGAGATTGCACCCCAGTCTTCCTTTTTCGTAGTTAATAAACGTGGCAGTACCTGTACTAGTAAACCTGGTAGTGTTTTGGTCTTTTTCCCAAGCCCTGCACCTGGACCTCGAGCTTTTTCTTCGTTTTCTAATGCTGTCCAATCTATCTTTTGGTCTCCCACCTCCCAATCCTTTTCCTTGAGTTTTTCGTAAATGCCCGCAGGCATTAATACCTTCAATATTGTCATAATGTCGGGGTAGGTATATTCTCCCATGAGTAACATGTCTTTAATTTCTCGGTGGAAACCCGCTGGGTCTTTGTCATGACTGGGTACCACTTTCTTCATTTCTAATAGTTCTATTTTGGATATGGGTGTGTATACAAACACACGTTTAAACTGATTGTCCTCACCTTTTATCGGGTGCACTTCGCGTAAGGGATTCTGTCTATCCATATAATACGTCGTTCTTTCCTTGATGGGCAGTGAGACATGTTCGGGACATACAAAAAGAATGTACTGCTTTCTGGATTCTAGTATTTCTCTAATTAACTCAGTACCTGAACCTCTCCATTTATTCGTGAGTAATTTAGTCAATATATCAGGTAAGGGGCCAGGATCGGAGTGTTGGCTTTTATATAATATAAGGAGTTGTTGAATCATATAGATACCCGCTAAACGTTGTTCATCTGGGGCGAGGTTCAAAAACGTGTGTGCTAATGTATCATCACTATATTTTCCGGGACTATCAACCCACTGAACGGCTGACCTGGCTAATTCTTGCTCGTCCATAGAATCGAGTATATGATAACCCCTTCGTTCTCGGAGTAATTTGTCAGCGGCTTGGAACGAATGTTCGGGGGACCTTATATTTATTATAGGAGTCTGGAAAATTCTGCTATTATCTGGACGTATCGGACGTATCGGATCAGTAAGGCATCTAGTATTATTGCAAGATCTTCCTCTACCTACGTAGGCAATGGTTTCTAACTGTCCTGTGGGCAGTTCTAATTCTTCCTCGTCCTCGGTTTGTTCAGGTTCGTCTACTGCTAATCTTTCTTCGTGTATTCGTTCTATTTCTTTGCGGATCTTTCGGCACATAGCTACTATACATGATCGTTTATCATGTCTCCCCTCTGATATATTCTGACTCCATGTGGTAAGAATTTGCATTTCTTCCGGATTTACCCCTGTTTGGTCTTTATTTCTGATCACACAGTTTATGAGGAAACGTAACAGTTCCCCCTGTATTTCCACTTTTTGGTACTCCATGGCTCTGTTAATACTCTCAGAATCTCGCCCTGACTGGACAAAGTGATATATATTTTCTAAATGTGTAGTCATTCCTGGTAGCTTCCCTAAATATATTGCAGCTCGTCGGATACGTAATGATGCCAGCATCATTTCGTCCCCTTTTCCGGGCACAGGGTCATATCTACAATCTATTAGAAGTTCCTTGAGCGTGTTGGGAGTTACTAGTTTGGGCGTACGTTGGTGGGCTAATTCTTGAAAGGAAAGTTTATTTACTCTGGGTGGCGTGGAAAAAATGTTTGATGTACCTCCGGTAGCCCCACCTGGGGTGCTGGATGTGAAAGGATTCGTTGAACGTGATATAGCAACTATAGGTGTGGATACAGATGTCGAAGCAGATGTGCTTGCCGGAACTTGTGTCGGAGTTTGCTGTTGCGGAGGTACAGACGGAAGAGGGTCTTGGCGTTGAACCCCCTCTGCAGGCGGTCTATGTGGCGCAGCATTAGCATACTCGGGAGCTGCGTCGTCTAAATAAGAGGAAAGAAAAACATCTTCTGCGGTTCTGGGATGCCCTTTGGGATGTACTTTTATCGGAAACAATGGGGGTGGCAAGTCTTTTGGTATCTCCGGAGTAGCCTTAGGTAACCCTTCGGCCAGAAGAGGATACATACCATTCATAAGGGCATTTCGTTGTCTGTCTACTTGTTCTGATTTTACTCGAGTACCTTCTTCAATTAATAGATTTTCTCGAACTTTATTTGAATTCTCCTTACTCTTCTCTTCCTGTCTACGTGCTTTTTCTGTACGTCGATACGATTCTTTACGCCATAATTCAATGGCATCTTTCTGTGACTGTCTAGCTTTCTTTTTCCATAATTCTTCCTCTACTTTCACGATGCAATCTGCATCCCAGGTCCCAGCTGCGGGCCACCTCTGACTTTCTGGTAATTCCTTGGTGTAGTCTACCCATAAATCAAGAAATAATATGGCGTCTAGGCCATGTTTATGATACATGAAGTACCCTGGAGTGTCCCTAGGAGGAATGGGAACAGCTTCTTCGAGTACCCCTTTTCTGGTTTTTATCTGTCTTAATTTCGAAAAGAGCGGCATTTTGAGAACTGATCTGATACCTAATTTTGAACACGTTTAATACAACGAAACACAATAATGAACAGTCATTCACACCACAATATGCAGAACGTATCTAAAACATTTTAACATTTAACATTTAATAAACAACAATGATGGCCATCTAGGGAACTAGTCACTAAGCATAATACTCGGCACTAACTAGGTAATTCTGAATTATATACTACAAATACTTGATATACTGCTAAACAGTACAGATACACTGCTGAAACAGTGCAGACCGGATTTGTGTACCCAAACCCGTCTTGACCGGCACAACCTATGTGCACGTCAGAACGCCTCCCCGACAATGGTACTCACCGGGTAGCTCGGAACGGAAGGCCTCGGAACTGAACTGAACTGGACTCGGACCGGACTGGACTCGACTCGATACTTCGGAACTTCGGAACTGGTGGGCCTCTGTATACCTCGGATCTTGCTCTCTCAGCTAGGCTCTGGTCGGGATACTTCGCACTTCTCACCGCCTCGTCTGGGTGTTGATCGCAGCCTCAGTTACCCCCGCTCGGCAGGAGGGAGATACAGGAAATCCTGTGGGTACGCGTTGTCCGTCCAGCTGTGACAGGAGACCGGGCCTGCAACGCACCTCCGGCGCGTGAGATGAGAAAGTGTCCCTGTTCGGGCGCCATATATGTGGTAAATAATTTAATTACCGGAACTTAATTTGATGCGGAAAATCTTATAATAATAGCTCAGTAAAATAAGAGGCAGAATCCGTGGTATTAGAGGTTCGGAACGGGCTTTATTCCAAAATCAATTCGAATTGAGGACTCCATATTCCATCACCACGAAGGTTCAGGAAGTGAAGGAACCTACTTTATTGACAAGTAATCATTTTTATACAATAGGCATTACAGTGAAACAGATGCAAGAGGCGTAACAATTGATAACTAAGATAAAACATCCATGCGTAACTAAAGTGGGTGTAACTGGGCGTAACTAAAGAACGTCATCAGGTATGATGTCATAAATGGGTGGTTCCATGAAAGAATTTCGCAATGTCAGCAGAAATACTTGGCAGAGATGCGCGCGCAGCAGTATGACGTGTGATTGACGTGCAACTAGGGGGTTGAAGGGGACTTGACATTTAGCTCTATATGTGGAGACAGAAGTCTGGGGTTATGTCAACCTAATCCCAAATCATATCTAACATCCTATGTTTAAAGAACTATGTTATCCACAAGGAAAGGTCTTTCGAACAAAATCTATTCTATACTGACTGTGAGTGCGTGTACAAGCGTCTAAGTGTCTACACTAGATGCGAGGGCAGAAATCTTCCATAGTAACAGGGCTATGAATTACTTGCATAAAGACAGAGAAGCCGGGCCCTTTGCTCGGTAGCTGGAAGAATGTTTACTTAAACTACTAGACAGGAATGCATTGGATAGGGAGCGGAGCAGATAATCTCGAAGGTGAAATACAGTTTTTGGCAGGCAACAGGCTGGAGTCAGGCACCGTTAGCCGTGCAGGGAGTAGGACAAAGTTCATGGATACAGATGCGAGCTCAGACTGGAGCTTTCAGAGGCAGAAGGCAGAAAAGGCTTGATGGCAGAATCAGGGCCTACTCGCCTGGACTGTAAAATGGCATAAATGAACCATATAAAGCCGGTGGCCTTTCATACTTAGGAATAGAATATCCGGCCCATTCATGGCGGATCTGAAAGAGGACATGTTGACGGTGGACACACATGTGTTTGCGTCTTCATAACTGGAACTGGAGGAAACATACATGTACTTATGGTTTATACATGAAACCGTTGGGGTCCAAGATAGGGGACATAACTGACCATAAAAATCCATATTTCCACAGCACGCCGAGAAAGCAGAAGTGCCTGGAGTGCCTGGTTAAGGGCGGGCGGGCGTTCCTGCTCGAGTGCAGGGGAGGCGTGACTAACCCACTATCTTGGGTGCTGACAGTTTGTTTGGCCCCAGGGCCGACCAAACAGTCACGTGCAGTTGCGCACTCTCTCTTTTATCTATGTAGGCTGAATGCAGCCTACATAGAGAAACGGGCCTCCCTACAGGTGCCCGGCTGGGGCGCTGTCCGCTGCACCGCACTAATCACAACGCTACCATTGCAGCGCTGTGATTGGCTTAGGGGAGCGGGAGGGAGGCTGCTTAGGTTAAACACAGGCCCAGCCGGGGCGCTGTCCGCTGCACCGCACTAATCACAACGCTACCATTGCAGCGTTGTGATTGGCTTAGGGGAGCGGGAGGGAGGCTGCTTAGGTTAAATGCAGGCCCAGCCGGGAGCAGCAGGAGCTGAGGCGGTGGCACTTGACCTGGAGGAAGCAGTGGGAGGAAGGTAAGTCTTAAAGTTTATTTTGAGTACTGTCCTGCTGCCCCCACACCTGCGCCCCCCGCCACCCGCCAGTCTAGCCGGCCGCGAATGATATTGCATCCTTTAAAGATCCAGTCTACCTTTTCTTACGGTGCGTTTCTGGCTAATAAGGTGCGTTGGGAATGTACATTGTTTTTAAAAGTCTCGACACGGCGTATGTTTTGTGTTTCTTTGTGTCCTCGCCCTGGTCGCTGTCAGCCATGCTCTGTTGTGCGTTTAGATGGCATTGTCGCTTTGGTTGATCTAATGTTAAGTTAGCACTCAGTCTACAGTAGTCGTTGTCAAACTACAGGGTTGTTGATTTATGGAAAACAAAAATTCTCTAAGTGCTCCCATTGTTTCCATATCTCGATACTAGACCACAGAGAACTGGTCCAGGGTCACAAACTTGTCACGAGTGGATTGCTGAGATTAAAATTTAGATCTTTTGATTCTGCAGCCCAAAATTTGTCCATTATTTTGTGTCTCCCTTATTATTGGGTTAACTTTGATTAATAACAAAGTGAACTGGTTGGCCCATATATTGGCAACCCCCTCCCCCCCAAAGAACTTCTTATTGCTGTTGCTTTGAGTGTGTCTGTAATATATATTGTTTTCCACGTCACAGTGACTTTCTATTCAATATTTTTAAAAATGTTTTCTTTATATGGCACTGAGTAGTAAAATGATGTTGCAGAGGTGTAATTCCAGTGTGCTCGATTATGTGAGAAATATCCTGCTTAAGTGAAAATAAAATCCAATTGTGCTTTTTTAAATGATTTGAGTGAAAATGGCAAGGCTACCCCCGTACGGGTCGAAAGCGGTCAATACTGCAGAGGATACTGAGCCGCGGTGCAATGCCCTTCACATTGATACATTCATCATTTCTTCTGTGCTTGAAATTAAGGGAGGACTGTTGGGCGCTTCAAAGGATCCCTTTTATTGTGAAAGGAAATGAGTATAATTACAGCCTCTGAGAAGTGACTTGACCCTAGCCAGACCCTGCAACGTCTCAGACCCACTTCCATTTCCCCTCAATTCTCTACTGGCTTCTGTTGCGCCCTTAAGATTGCTCTGAACACATAAATATTACGGAGCAGAGTTTGAAACTAAGGGACTCCCAGGAGACTACATCGAATTGATCCTTTCTTGTGGACTGTCAGGCGCTCATCAAACCTTGTATGTTGCTTATGTTCGAGTACTCCTGCAGCTCCTAGAAGACGGCTGGAGCTGATCATCAAGCTTATAACCCTGATGCCGCTGGATGGCGTTAAATGCAATATATCGCAAATTGAGCTTCTGGCACGACCCTCATTAGACTTGACTTTTTCAGTGCATTAATAATGCTTGTCGTACCTTCTTGCCCTTCTGTTTAAGGAACCAGCATTTCCTTTTTATTTATTTGTTACTACTTATAGCTGTGAGGGATGGGGTGCATAGAAGTACAGTTATGCTTCTGTGAGATCTTCTGTAGTATACTGCCAAGGGTACGAGGAGGCCACTACATTTTGAGGGCAGGTGAAGGGGCTTCATGTATTTGGGTGTAAAGTAAGTAGCCTGAGAAGATCACTGCTTGCACTTGTCTTTTTAGCTTGCCAATAAGCATGTTCTTTCAGATTGTTGAGGCCTATATGAGTGCTTTCATGCTGACAGGAATCCTTATGCTAAGTCCTGTTGGAATGACCAAAAAGTCTATACCATTTATTCTGGACCTCTGAAGAATGTATTACATTTTCAGTGGTGGCAGAAAATGTTATTTGATTTTAGTTTTTGTGGTAGCACGTTTGCCAGACCTTCGAAGTTCCTAGGGTGTGTTGTCCAGAACCTATTCTGAAGGCACTAAGAGGAGTCCAGTTCTTGAGCAGACTTCTGCTTAACTTAAGTTCCTGTGTGAATGGAGTGTATGGGGGTTAAGGTAGTGGATTGATATCGGAGTCAAAAGGCTCCAGTCGGTTGATAATTTAGGTGTATATATTATATGATGTACAGTGGTCCTCTCTATAATGCCGTTATGGCATTCTTATGACAAGATAATCATGGACCCACAGATGAAATGATTTCTTAATGCCGCAAGTGCCTTGAGATGGCATTATAGGAACTACATACGGCACTACACAGTATGTATATGCTAATGATGAGTGTGTACATGCATGCTATTCAATATTGTACCAATGGTGGCCATTCAGGTGTTTCTAAACTAGGCTAGCCCAGTCTCGTTGAATACATTTTATACCGAGCCAATGTATGTCCTTCACCACCTAATAGCAAGAAATTAGTGTCTTGTTGAAGCCAACAAGCACATTGTAGAGCGAAAGAAACTCAAATGGAATTCACGAAAAGCACTCAATATTAATCTGCTGCTGCTGGGTGCGTACTAAGAGTGTGTGATATTTCTCAGTTTACCCCAAATAAATCTTCGGGTAATAGAAAATTATATGTTGTAGCGAGTCAGCAAGTGTATCCTGAGGGCAGAACCACCATCACAAAGACACTTCAAGCAAATCAGAAATAAAGGTCGGAAGATATTTTTGTGGAATGGCGGCCTAATTTAGTCACATTACGAGGCCGAATGGATTCAGCTGCATCGCTTTACTTTCCGATTGTTTTCCGAGGTGGATTTGTATCCCCAGCAAAATCCGAAATGTAGCGCAGTCGATGAGGGTTGTTCTGTAGTTTCTGAAGTGGGCAGATAATAGCTTTGGCAGTACAGGATGGGACGTCAAAGGAGAGTGAGATAACTGTTTGTAGACTGTGAGCCAGGCACCACTTCAAACAAAGACCCAGTGGCAGCGGGTGAATATTTGAAAGTGGTGAGCATAAAACAATTGTCATACAACACTGTAGCGAGCGAGCGTAGGGAGCGAGGCCGAACCACCTACAGGGGATTTTGGGGGGTTCTCTCCCCAAGAAAATTTTGAAAAATGAGTGGGCAAATGGTGCATTTTCAAGCAAATTTGAGAAAGCAGGAAGGTTAATAAAGCAATTGTGAATCTGTTCTAACAAAGACAGTGACTGGCAAAACTGTCTATTGCTTGTTCTGCTGACATCCTAGGCATGCAAAAAGAAACCAATATACTATTGGGTGTAAGGTTAGGTTTGTGCCTGAAACAAGAATATAATCATGCACACATTGACACATGCCCCAGTGATTTACGGCACGAAAAGGGCACGTGCACGCACTGCCAACACTTTCAACCATGCACAAAGTCTACACAATTCTCCAAGCAGGGCTCTGAAACCCGGAGTTAGGTGCCAATTATACATCCGCTGTTTCCCATGCCATGCAATAATAAGAGGGTGTAAAACGTGCACCCGTTATTACACCTCATTTCCAATCGGGGTCTTTACGGCACAAAAAGCGCGGGTGCACGCACTGCCAAACCTTTCAACATGCACAAAGTCCACACAATTCTCCAAGCAGGGCTATGAAACCTGGGGTTGGGTGCAAATTATACATCCGCTCTTTGCCATGCCATGCAATAATGAGAGGGTTTAAAACGTGCACCCGTTATTACACCTCATTTCCAATCGGGGTCTTTGTTAGAAGTGGCGCCCGGTGCACAGTCAAGAAAACGGTTATCATCTCACTCTCCTTTGGCCTCCTATCCTGCACTGCCCAAGCTATTATCTGTCCACTTCAGAAACTACAGAACAACCCTCATCGCCTGCGCTGCATTTTAGATTTTGCTGCGGATACAAATCCATCTCGGAAAACAACAGGAAAGTGAAGCGATGCAGCTGAATCAATTCGCCTCGTCACCTGCCGTAAATTAGGCCTCCAACCCTCAAAAATATCTTGCTACCATTATTTGTCTGAAATGTCTTTTGTGATGGTGGTCCTGCCCTCCGGACACACTTGTTGACTTGCGACAACATATCATTTTCTATTACCCGAGGATTTATTTGGGGTAAACTGAGAAATATCACACACCCTTAGTACGCACCCAGCAGCAGCAGATTAATATTCAATGCTTTTCGTGAATTCCATTCGAGTTTCTTTCGCTCTACAATGTGCTTGTTGGCTTCAACAAGACCCTCATTTCTTGCTATCAGGTGGGGAAGGACATACATTGGCTCGGTATAAAATGTATTCAACGAGACTGGACTAGCCTAGTTTAGAAACACCTAATGTGACGTTCCTGTCCCAAGACGGGTGCTCCTCAGGGTTCGAGCGATGCAACAAGGGTTCCACCCCTTGATCTCCTCAAACTCCAACAATAAATGCACGGAGTATTAGAACGATCAAGTGAGGGAAGGGTAGGAAGGGAACAGCAGGGAGTAGAACCTGCAATACAAATACACAATAACAGGTGCATGCAACACTACACTCTGTTGAGTCTCACTATGTGTTCTCAATTACCTGTGACGTTAAAACAACACACGCCACTTCTGTCTTCCTTTAAACCACTTGGTATTACATCATACCTGATATCAGAATAGATAAAAGAAACACACCAGCGTTAATCATATGAGGGTCCCTTTACACTAAAGCAATGAAACACACCTGGTTCCCTACACACCTGTTTGTAACCCTTCAAAGCAATAAGTGGAAAGAATTGAATCCCAATTAAAGATGCACCAGGTTCGATTAATTCTCCCTCTTATTTATGCAGTTTTTCCAATAAAGAACAAAAGGAAATCTCCAATGGTTAATCAAGGCTCATTATATAGAAACGTGAATAGAAACAAAAATGTCTCAATGTTATTCCTCCCATTTTGTACCAAATCCTGATGGCCTTTATATCACGGCAAGGAATTTGAATGACCTGAGGTTCACTCCGTGTGAACGTGGATGTCTTTGGGTTAATAATCGGAAAAAAGTAATGCCACGAAAGAAGAAAAAAGAACAATGGCGGTTGTGGCTCGCTGTGGAAGTCTGAGCATAACCGCTACCATTAATAACACAAGAACTGCTGCTCCTATTTTGTAGCGCAGGGATTGCCAAAACTCCGAATTAATGTTCGCCTTACTCACGGACTGGAAATGCCACAGGGAGCGCCCATTATGAGAGGTCCGTTACCATTGACGGGAGCCTGTTGGAATATCCCTCCTCCCTCTTACACGACGAACGAGCACACGGAAATGCTCGACAGCTCCGTCCTGGAACCGCATGAAGTCCCCAAAGCTTGCCGCCTCCAAAAGCCGTGAGCCTCCGTCCGCGTCGCCGGGAAACTGATTCGACAGGTTCGAATCCAGGATTACGCGCGTGAGGTTACGTGCGTCGCCTCCCTAAATGGCTTCTGCTCCGCCTTCTCTCCTGTTGCATCCTGGGAGTTGTAGGTAATGTAGGCACATCGAGCACCGAACCTCACACCTAAATGGCCAACATTGGTACAATATTGGATAACATGCATGTACACACTCATCATAAACATATACATAATATGTAGTGCCGTATGTAGTTCCTATAATGCCATCTCAAGGCACGAGCGGCATTAAGAAATCATTTCATGTGTGGGTCCATGATTATTTTGTTATAAGAATTCCATAAAGCATTATATAGAGGACCACTGTACATCATATAATATATACACCTAATTACTCATCCGACTGGAGACTTTACACTCAGATATCCATCCACTACATTAACCCCCATACACGCCATTCACACAGCAACTTAAGTTCGTAGCCTAACTGTACATTCTTCGTTACATATAGCCATCACAGACCCACTTATTTTCGTTTTTGGAGTGCAGAAGTCTGCTCAAGAACTGGACTCCTCTTAGTGCCTTCAGAATAGGTTCTGGACGACACACCCTAGGAACTTCAAAGGTCTGGCAAACGTGCCACCACAAAAACTAAAATCAAATAACCTTTTCTGCCACCACTGAAAATGTAATACATTCTTCAGAGGTTCAGAATAAATGGTATAGCCTTTTTTGTCATTCAAACCGGACTTAGCATGAGGATTCCGGTCAGCATGAAAGCACTTACTTAGGCCTCAACAATCCCAAAGAACATGCTTATTGGCAAGCTAACAAGACAAGTACAAACACTAATCTTCTCAGTCTACTTATTTTACACCCACATACATAACGCATCCTTCACCTGCCCTCAAATGTAGTGGCTTCCTCAAACCCTTGGCAGTATACTATAGAAGATCTCACAGAAGTATAACTGTACTTCTAGGCACCCCATCCCTCACAGCTATAAGTAGTAACAAATAAATAAAAAGGAAATTCTGGTTCCTTAAACAGAAGGGCAAGAAGGTACGACAAGCATTATTAATGCACTGAAAAAGTCAAGTCTAGTGAGGGTCGTGCCAGAAGCTCAATTTGCGATACATTGCATTTAACGCCATCCAGCGGCATCAGGGTTATAAGCTTGATGATCAGCTCCAGCCGTCTTCTAGGAGCTGCAAGAATTCTCGGACATAAGCAACATACAAGGTTTGATGAGCGCCTGACAGTCCACCAGAAAGGTTCCATTCAATGCAGTCTCCTGGGAGTCCCTTAGTTTCAAACTCGGCTCCGTAATATTTATGTAAGCAGAGCAGTCTTAAGGGCGCAACACAACAGAAGCCAGTAGAGAATGGAGGGAAAATGGACGTGGGTCAAGTCACTTCTCAGAGGCTGTACTTATACTAATTTCCTTTCACAATAAAAAGAATTCTTTGAAGCGCCCAACAGCCCTCCCTTAATTTCAAGTACCGAAGAAATGATGAAAGTATCAATGTGAAGGGCATTGCACCGTGGCTCAGTGTCCTCTGCAGCATAGACCGCTTTTGACCCGTACGAGGGTAGCCTTGCCATTTTCACTCAAATCATTTCAAAAAGCACAACTGGTTTTTATTTTCACTTAAACAGGATCATTCCCACATAATAGAGCACACTGGAATTACACCTCTGCAACATCATTTTACAACTCAGTGCCAAATGAAGAAAACATTAAAAGAAATATTGAATAGAACGCCACTGTGACGTGGAAAAAAATATATATCACAGGCACACTCAAAGCAACAACAATAACAAGTTCTGGGGGGGAGAGGGGTTACCAATATATGGGACAACTGGTTCACTTTGTAATTCATCAAAGGTAACCCAATAATAAGGGAGACGCAAAATAATGGACAAATTGTGGGCTGCAGAATCAAAAGATCTAAATTGTAATCCCAGCAACCCACTTGTGACAAGTTTGTGACCCTGGGCCAGTTCTCTGTGGTCTAGTATTGAGATATCGAAACAATGGAAGCACTTAGAGAAAATGTATTTTCCATAAATCAACAACCCTGCAGTTTTACAACAACTACTGTAGACTGAGGGATAACTTAAGAATAGAACAACCAAAGTGACGATGCCATCTAAACGCACAACAGAGCATGGCTGACAGCGACCAGGGCGAGGACACAAAGAAGCACAAAACATACGCATTGTCAAGACTTTTAAATACAATGCATATTTCTAACGCGCCTTATTTGCCAGAAACGCACCGGAAGAAAAGGTAGACTGTATCTTTAAAGGATTTGCAATGTCAGTCGCAGCCGGCAAGATGGGCGGGCGGGGTGGGGGGTTTGCGCGGGTGTGGGGGGAGCGGGACAGTAGTCAAAATAAAATTTAAAACTAACCTTCCTCCCACTTCTTCCTCCTGGTCAAACGCCACCGCCTCAGCTCCTGCTGCTCCCAGCCGGACCTGCATTTAACCTACGCAGCCTCCCTCCCGCTCACCTAAGCCAATCACAATGCTGCAATGGCAGCATTGTGATTGGTGCGGTGCAGCGGACAGCGCACCAGCCGGGCGCCTGTAGGGTGCCCTTTTCTCTATGTAGGCTGCATGCAGCCTACATGGAGAAATTTCGAGAGTGCGCAACTGCGCATGACTGATTTGGTCTGCCCTGGGGCCGAACAAACTGTCAGCAACCAAAACAGTGGGCTAGCCACGCCTCCCCTGCACTCGAGCAGGAACGCTCACCCGCCAGCCCCCAACCAGGCACCTCAGGCACTTCTGCTTTCTCACCGTGCGAGAACCAGAAACATGCATTGGTAGTTTTACCATTTTATGTTTCTGGTTCTCGCACTGCGAGAAAGCAGTGAGGCGACACCCCCACGCCCCAATGGAGGAGCCGCCACTGCAAAGACCCCGATTGGAAATGAGGTGTAATAACGGGTGCACGTTTAAAACCCTCTTATTATTGCATGGCATGGGAAACAGCGGATGTATAATTGGCACCCAACTCCGGGTTTCAGAGCCCTGCTTGGAGAATTGTGTAGACTTTGTGCATGGTTGAAAGTGTTGGCAGTGCGTGCACCTGCCCTTTTCGTGCCGTAAATCACTGGGGCATGTGTCAATGTGTGCATGATTATAATCTTGTTTCAGGCACAAACCTAACCTTACACCCAATAGTATATTGGTTTCTTTTTGCGTGCCTAGGATGTCAGCAGAACAAGCGATAGACAGTTTTGCCAGTCACTGTCTTTGTTAGAACAGATTCACAATTGCTTTATTAACCTTCCTGCTTTCTCAAATTTGTTTGAAAATGTCCCATTGGCCCTCTCTTTTTTCAACATTTTCTTGGGGGTAGAATCCCCCTAGCCCCCCATAGTTGGTTTGGGCTTGCACGTTACGCTCGCTCCCTACAGTGCTGTATGCCAATTGTTTTATGTCTCACCACTTTCAAATGTCACCAGCCGCCACTGTTTATCGGAGACTGTTGGATTTGAAGAAAATCCCCCAAATCTTTTGAGAGTATAATAGTATTCCTAGATTATAGTGTTGTGCTGACCTGTTGAATGTCTTGAAGGCTGCTAGAGATAAAGGGAAATTATCATGGTTGGTCATAACATCTCCGTCTCTCAAAATTAATTGACTGCTACAAATGTAACAAAAAAGAAGTTAATTGTCTTTGAGACCTATACCTAGACAATTTAACATAGGGTGCGACATACTGCACCCTTGTACTCGCAGGAACTCATAATTTGCTACGTTTTTTGAAAATTCTAACAAGGTAAGAGAATATCTCCATCTTCCTCTTCATCAAATATGGGTATGTCTCAGTCTAAATCTTGTTTTTATTATGCTGCTTTCATCTTGAAGCCTGTTTGTAGCTTGTTTTCATTTTATTGTCCTGCCTGCTGTCTTAATATGTTGCTGGCACAGTTTTCAAATTTTTGCTCTTGTTAATCAGATCTGAGTTATTTATCTCGAACTGCTCTTTCTTTGTCTCCATTCTTTCTCTCCTGTCTTTTTATGTTTGTTTTATATCCTCTTTTGTATCTAGTTTCTTTTATCCTTTTATATATTCTTTATATGAACCTTTTTACTTCATAACCTTTAGTTACTACTGTGTTCGGTGGTTATCACAACTGAATGTTTTCAGTTGTTTAAACAGATTGTCATGTATTTTCCTTCCATCATTTATATCCCCATACCTTATAGCTAGGAATGTTTCTTGGAACATGAAAGGCCTGGTAATTCTGAGTAAAAGACAAAAGGTACATTCACATCTTTCTAAATTCAATGCACAAATCTGAATTTTTACAAGAAACATGCTGTAACAAAGCTGAATCTTTGAGCCTAAAGAGGATGAGTTGATAATCTTCTCTTCTCAACTGCTCTCGATCATAAAGAGCAGAGGAGGTCACAATTGTATGCCATGTCTATAAAACTTGAGGCTTTATCTCAAGAATGTGGTATTGGTCATTATCAAACTGAGTAAATTGTATTTAACTTTATTCAATGTGCATGGACAAGTTAAACCTGATCCCTCTTTTCGAAATTTTATTTACATTAAGATAGCTACTATTTCAAACCCTAATATCGTTTATGGATGGGATTGAATCAGTTAATTGACCCCATTTCAGACAGAAAAATGTAAATTTATGTTTGTACATAATATATATGATAATGTGAAGGCTGCAATGTCCTCCAGCTTATTATTTGACATATGGAGAACCTACAATCCCGATTCCTCAGAATCTGTTTATGCCAATTAACATGTTTTTCTTTCTAGGATTGATTATATTTGCATTTCCAAACCCTTGTTACAATGTTTACAATCAGCTTAGATGAATCTTATTTTTTCATCCCATCATTCACCTGGTTTCTTAGCCATTGATGTAATAAATAACCACATTTAATAGATTGAGATTTAATAATCACCTAATCACTCCTACAATGATTTTATTAGTTTGAATATCTTTGCTGAAGATTTTTTTAAACTTTTTTTTATAATAAACCTACTGATAACTCCTTCATAGGGATGCCTTTAAGGCTTCCCTAAGAGGTTTTGTTTTATCTTTTTTAGTCCAGAAAAAGAAAAAAGAAAACTCTCAATTCAAGCACTTACTTAGTGAAATTAAGACTCTTTACTTTACTTATTTGACTTCAAAGTCTAATTTGGTGCTGAAAGATGTTACGACTAAAATTGGATTAAATATAAAATTGCTACCTTGGATGTTTGTAATGTCCTTATGCATATCAAATCTAAGTCATTATGTTGGCCATGTCATGAATAATGTAATATGTGAGATCATAAGCAGTGCATTGCGGGGCCGTAAGTTATAGTTAGCTCAGGTAACTATAAATGCCGAATTTCAATGGATTTGTACAAATGAAATCTGAGCCGAATTGTAACGTTTCTGTAATCTTAGTTTTTTTCAGTGACTTTCCAATGTTTTTTTAATTCTAGTTCCTAACTATACCATCCCTGTAACCCTTGGTTTTGTCTGTGAATTTCTAAGGTTTATCAAATTCTATTTCCTAACTATAACATCCCTGTAATCTTTGTTTTTTTTTTTTTAAGTGAATTTCTAGGGTTTTTTGAATTCTATTTCCTCACTATAAAGTCCCTGTAACCTTTGTTTTATTTAGTGAATTTCTGAACTGTAACCTGCAACCTTTGAGAGTGAGTGTGTGACTGAGTGCATGAGTGTCTCAGTGGGTGTGTGACTGAGTATCTTAATGGGTGTGTGAGTATCTATATGGGCCTGAAAGTGGCTGCATAAGTGTCTCACTGGATGTTTGACTGGGTGTGTGAGTGGGTGCGTGAGTGTCTGAGTGGGTCTGTGAGTGGGTGTATGAGAATCTGAGTGGGTCTGTGAGTGGGTGTATGAGTGTTTGGTTGGGTGTGTGAGTGGGTGCAAGAGAGACTGAGTAGGTCTGAGTGGAGAAGTGTGGCTCAATGGTTAGAGCGGCAGACCCTGATGCAGAGGTCTGGCCCGGGACCAGGGTTCAATTCCCCGCCTCGGCGGGTCTTGGGCTCAAAATTCCACGGACCTGACAATTCTCGCCCCGGTGCCTATTCCAATCATGGAGTCCCACTCTGCAACTCTGGGCAATAGCTTACTTAATCTCCACAACGGCCCCCACAACGCTAAGGATGCCTGGCCTCCACCTTGGGGGTGCCCAGGAGTGGACACCTCACAGGGAAAGCCAGGATGGATTCCACAGCGGTATTCGTACAAGCGCCTTGAGACCCTTGCGGGTGAGTAGTGCGCTATACAAGTATCAATTTACATTACATTTACATTACATTACATTATGTCTGTTGGTGTGTATAGTAGTGTATAATTGTCACAATTCGCTCCCTGCTTTCTCATGCCCACCACCAGGGGGCTGAATTGTGGGGCTCTCCAGTGTCCTAATAAGCTTCCAGAACCTCTCCTTCATGCATATACTGACTTCCAGTCATTTGGATTCTACTTGCAAATTGCCATCCATTCCCAATCCATGCCCGGTTTTGTGAAAGTCAGCCTGCTCATGTTTGACACTCCTTTACCTACAATTCCCTGCTCACTGCTTCGTCTTTGCCCCTGCAGGCCAAGGATGGGTGGAGGAAGTCAGCTCACTTGTAGCTGGCTGCTGCTAGCCTGTTCACACCTGATGCATGTGATTACTGTGAAGTCTTTTAAGCCCCAGCCCCTTTCAGTCCAGTGTTGGTCATTGTAGCTGTGTTTCGGTGAAACTGATCCTTGTTTCCTGAGCTTTTGCTATTCCTTGATTCCTAAGCTATAGTTAATCCTCGTTTCTTGATTCCTGAGCTATAGTTATTTCTTGTGCCTGAATTAGCACTGCCTGCAGTACTACCTTGTGTCCTGAGTTGCTGAGCTATAGTTATTCTTTGTTCCTGTTCCTGGGCTTCAGCTATTTCTTGTCCCCGATTTGCACTGATTGCAGTGCTCTCTTGACTCCTTGTTGCCTGAGCGTTAGCTAGTTCCTGTTTCCTTGAACTAGCACTGCATGCAGTGCTACCTTGACTCCCAAGCTTTAAAAATTCTCTGTTCCTGAACTAGCACTCCCTGCAGTGCTACCTTGACTCCTGAGCCTTCGCTCAATTCTTGTTCCTGCTCCAGCACTGCCTTCAATGCTATTTTGTTTTCTTGATTCCTGAATCTGCACTATTCTTTCATACCCTTGTTGCCTCCCCTTCTGTATATCCTTTTTCCAGTCCCTGCCTTTCTTACCATTTAGTTGGTTACAGTTCCTAGTTTTCTGTCTTTCTATTCCTGCTGTCTTGCTTCTAATTACCTTGTATGTTTGTTACTTGCTTTCTGCCAAGCGTGTCCTGTGATTTCCTTCCTTTCCTATTAAGCACTCCTCCTTGCTATCTCCTTGTCTATCGTGCTTGTGTTTAGTTCTAACCCTTGCTGTTACTGCCTTGCGTGTTCCTGTTTGAATGCCAGGATCCGGGGGCGCAGCTGACAACCTAGGTGGTGTTTCTGGTTTACTGTGAGTATTGTCTTTGAGTTACATTAATAACGTCACCATAGGTATCAGCTCCACAGACCGTGTCTTTGCATGCATATCCTATATGTGGGTATTTGCAGTCAGTACCTGTAACAGCAATTGTGGGTGAGGAACTTACTGGGTTTAAGTCTTACCGTGTGGAGCTCCAGAGTCCTTTACCCCACATTCTCTTTATTGTTAATGTTGTTTTATGTATATGTCTTGCATATCCGTCATGTGTGTAGTTTTTCTGAATGCTAAATCACCTCTGAGGGCCTGTCCTTTCTAAGCCTTAACACTCTTATTCTCTTGTACAGAGCTTCCTCTTAGAATTCCCTTTCTCCTTTGACTCACTGTGTGATCTTGGGCAGCTCTGTACCCAGTATTCTGCCTACTTTGTATTCTCTGGCACCAGTTGCTGTCAGAGTCCCTGACACATGCCAGTGTCCCAGACTGAGTCCTGACAATAAGTGAGTGTGTGAATCTTTATGTCTACGACATCTTAGCAATTCGACTGTTGGGAACTTATTCGTTGCAACAATAGGGGTCTTGTCCCCCAATAACACTGAGCAGCCAAGGCGACTTCATCCCCCAACCAGTAGTACACCAGAAGGCCCCTGTGCAGAGTTGTTGAGAAAGAGGTGGGGCCTCCGACAATGTCTCAGCAATCCAGCTGTGGGGAACTTAGTTATCTCAACAATAGGGGTTCTTGGCCCCCATCAACTGTCAGCAACCAAGGGGACTTCATCCCCCAACCAGTAGTGTGCCAGGAGATCCCTGTGAAGAGTGATTCAGAAAGGGGGTGGGGTCTCCGAAGCATCTCACCAATCCGGCTGTGGGGGACTTAGTTATCGCAACAATAGGGGTATTTAGCCCCCCAACAACCCATAGCAGCCAAGAGGAGTTCCCCCCAACTAGTAGTACCCCAGGAGGCCCCTGTGCAGAGTGTTTGAGAAAGGAGGCGGGCCTCCAATGAGGTCTCAGCAATTCTCAGCAAGCTTGTTTCTGACCTTTATTTTGCCTCTTTCTACTTGTTTCTAACTGGGAAACAGCCTTTACTTCGTATTACCTTTTCCACGCGTTTTTTACATCGTAAAGACTGTTGGCATGCAAGTCTTTACAACGCAAGACAAATCCATTTGAGGGTAATTAAAAAAAGGGGCTGGGGGGGTCTCCCCCCCAAAATATAGCATTTATCAATAGTACCTAACCGGTAAACGACAAATGCAATAAAAAAATCTATTAAAAATTATTGTACAATTTTTGGAAAAGTAGGTGGCAGGATTTTTCAGGAACAGTAAGCGTGGTAAAAGTATGCATGGTAGTGCAATGCATGGTGAAGGTGTTTCTAATGTGAGTGAATGTAAATACCTGGTAGTGGTATGCGTTGTAAAACCTGCAATGAAGACGTGCATGGTGAAGTAAGGCATGGTAATGTCATACAACCTATATTCTACCTCTTGCTGCTCATTTCTGACCTCTATTTTGCCTGTTAATGCTCATTGCTGACTTTTATTCTGCCTCTTTCGACTTGTTTCTCACCTTCATTCTGCCTCTTGCTGCTTGTTTCTGACCTCTATTTTGTCTTTCTGCTTGTTGATGACCTTGATTATGTCTCTTTCTGCTCGTTGCTGACCTTTATTCTACCTCTTTCTGCTTGTTTCTGACCTTTAGTCTACCTCTTTCTGCTTGTTTCTGACCTTTAGTCTGCCTCTTTCTGCTCATTTCTAACCTTAATCTTGTCTCTTTCTACTCATTACTGTCCTTTATTCTGCCTCTTTCTGCTAATGCGTTACCTTTATTCTGCCTCTTTCTGCTCATTTTTTACCTTTATTCTGCCTCTTTCTGACTTATTTTTCCCTCATGTGCTCATCCCCCGGGACCACGGGGAGCCTCAAGGCCCCCCGCGGTCCCTGCCGGTCAGTGCTTTATTTGTAAAAGAATAAGTGCCAGGGCTCTCGTCGTAGGCAGCTTGCACCACACATTTTCCCTGGCAGCTGCCAATAACAGTACAAACACATCTACTAACCATCACACTCTTACAAGTGTGTATATTTACAGTCTAACTCCTGAGGCACAGCCGGGAGACGTTAGCTGTTTGGCTTTTTTAAATCTTGAAAATTTTGTCACTGTGTGATATTACCTCTGTGTACTTCGAGCGACGCTCGCCAGGCACCCCCTTGACCTTTGACCCCCCCCCCGCGCAGCCGAGGTCAGCGCTGACGCGGGAGAGGGAAACCAGGTGCAGGCGCCAATCTTCGCCCACGGGTAACCACGCCCACTTTTAGCCACGCCCCCTCTGCCTAGATAACGCGCTGAATACGAGCGGCGTTCAGATCCTAGTCTAACTCCTGAGGCACAGCCGGGAGACGTTAGCTGTTTGGCTTTTTTAAATCTTGAAAATTTTGTCACTGCGTGATTTTACCTCTGTGTACTTCGAGCGACGCTCACCAGGCACCCCCTTGACCTTTGACCCCCCCGCGCAGCCGGGGTCAGCGCTGACGCGGGAGAGGGAAACCAGGTGCAGGACACGCCCCTGCTTCAGAGACCACACCCCTATTCTCCCTATAAAATAATGTGCTTACACCGGACGCGCAGCGGACGGGCGCAGCGGGCGCGCCGTCTGCACGCCGAAGGCGCGCCTAAGGCAAGTCCGTCTGGGCCCGTCCGGGCTCGGACAGCCCTAGGCCCGGGCACTATACCCAATTGTCCTAGGCGCTGCCTTACCTATACCCGGGACATGCTTCTGGCACTGAATCCGCGTAAACACTCTACCTGTAATTACTTCTATACTGGAGATAACTCCTTTACCTGCTGTAGTCTCTTCAACCCGCCCCGGGCTGAGACAGAACGCCATGGCCCACAATTCGGCCTCCTCAACTGCAGGTCGCTCGTCAAACACGCCCACGAGATAAACCTCCTTATTTTAGATCACGCCATTGACATTCTGTTTCTCACAGAAACATGGCTTACTCCTAACAACGGCTCTGATATTGTTAATGCCCTCCCTCCTGGCTACCAAATCTGCTCATTGAATAGACCGTGTGGCAGAGGAGGTGGATTAGCCATTCACCTCATTTGCAGAATCGATGATGGCAATATTAAAGATTGCGAAAGTTGCCATTTCACCGTACAAATCTTGCCAGAAACGTCTCTGTCTGGGTTGCTTGTATACCGTCCCCCAGGCCCGCTTGCCAAGTTCCCCAGCAGGCTCACTGATTATGTCACCCTTAAGGCAACGACTTCTTCTAACTTCCTTTTATTAGGAGACTTCAATCTACACTTTTTGGACCCAACCGACACCCCCGCAGCCGAACTGCTGCTGGACCTCTCTTCCATTGGCCTTTGCTTAATGAATTTACAGGCCACCCATGACAAAGGCCAGCTACTGGATCCGATTTTCACAAACATTCATGACCTTAAAACCCGCGTGCCCCTTCCTCTTCCTTGGACAGACCATTTCCTGATCCCCATTGACTGGCACCTTGATACTTCCCCACCCCAACTGCCTAAAATCAGAACCCTCATCAGGCGTTGGCACAAACTTGTACCAGAAGAATGGGCATCCAAACTCAGGGAATCTACCCCTTCTCCCACTCATAACCCCATAACTGCCGATATTGAATTTAATGCCTGGCTCATCCAATCATTGGACTGCCTCCTACCTCGATCTAGCACCCTTAAACGAGCCAAGAGAGTCAACCCTTCCCCCTGGTACACCCCTGAACTGAATGTTCTACGGAAGGAATGCAAGAGGACGGAACGCTCATGGAGGAAAGATAAGTCAGCAGATAAGAAAGACGCGTTCCGGTCTTCCTTAAGAACCTACAAACTTGCACTTCATAAAACCAAGAGCTCATTTTACGAGGAAAGAATTAAAAACTCATCCTGCTCCGCTCAGGAAACTTTTACCATTCTAAAAGAACTTCTCCATGTCCCAGATCCCCCTGTGAAACCCCTGGACCCTAAATCCGCGGAAAATAAATGTATCAAATTGGCAACATTCTTCGATGAGAAAATCCCAAAAATTCTCGCTTCCCTACCATCTATCGATATCGGTTGCACAGGCGGTGGCAGCCACAGCCCTCCCCCTTGCCGCAGTTTGTCCCCTGACACCCCTGCACCCTATCTTGACACCTTCGGTCCAGTAACCACAGAAGAGGTAGCCACAATCAAAAGTGGTTCTCCCAGCGACCCGGTCCCCTTGCGCTTCCTCAAGAAAGTGGCTCCCACTGTTATCCCTCCGCTCACGGCCCTCATCAACGCTTCTCTACTGCAGGGAGAAGTCCCTCCTAGTTGGAAAGCAGCTGTTGTCAAAGGTCTTCTAAAAAAATCCTCATTGGACCCTCAGGACTTAGCCAATTATAGGCCAATCACCCTCCTCTCAGGAAATAGCAAAATCACGGAGAAATTAGTGAACAAAAAGCTATCACTATTCCTAGAAACTAACAACTTGCTTAGGAGCTCTCAGACAGGCTTTCGTCCAGGCCAGGGCACTGACACCGCCCTCCTGGCGGCAGTGGAGAAGGCCAGAAGCATTTTAGATACAGGAGGATCAGTGGCAGTGATCCTCCTGGACCTCAGTGCGGCCTTCGACACTGTCAATCACCAGGTTTTAATCCAGCGTCTGAGAGACATTGGAGTGAAGGGCACGGCCCTGAAGTGGCTCGCGTCATTCCTCAATTGCCGTTCCTTCCAAGTTTGGGAGAATGACAGCCACTCCCCTGCGGTCCCCCTCCGCTGTGGAGTACCGCAGGGTTCTTCACTTAGCCCGACGTTATTCAACGTTTACATGTCCCCGCTGGAGGAGTTGGTCACCCCGTTTGGAGTGACGATTATCAATTACGCCGACGACACGCAGCTGGTGGTGACCCTCTCCCACCCCAACCAAAAACCCTCCAATCTCCACAGCTGCCTTACTGAAATCCATGGTTGGATGAACACCTCAGCACTGAAACTTAACGGGTCCAAGACCGAAATCTTGCTGCTTGGTCAAAAAGGGCCCTCCCTGCCGCCCAACATCTGGCCCGCCTGTTTAGGTGATCCCCCTGTTCCCAAAGACGAGGTTAAGTGCCTGGGTGTATGGCTTGAGAAAGATCTGACCTTCAGAACCCAGGCAAAAAAAAACGGCGGGAGTCTGTTTTGGACTTCTTAGGGCATGCAGGAAGGTGCTTCCCCTGCTCCCCCCCACATCCTAGAAACTGCTGATCCAGGGCCTTATTTTGCCTAGGCTGGATTACAGCAATGCAATCTACCTGGGAGCCCCGGAAGCCACATTCAACACCTTACAGAGAATCCAGAACGTTGCTGCCCGACTTCTTACAAACACCCCGGCTAGATCATCAGCAAAGCCAGCCTTGAATCAACTTCACTGGCTTCCAGTCAGAGAGAGGGTGGTTTTCAAGGCCCTCTGCCTGGCACATAAACTTCTTCACAACAAAGGTCCCCCCATTCTTAAAAATTTCATCATTCCTTACAAAGCTACCAGGTCACTCCGGTCAAACCACGAGAACTTCATCACCGTTCATAGAGTAAAAAAAGCCCGGTCTGGAGGCCGCCGCTTTTCTGTAAACACAGCAAAGCACTGGAATGGTCTCCCCAGGAAACTGAGAACAGAACCAAACCTCCACCATTTTAGAAAAGCTCTGAAAACTCTTCTCTTCCACTGATCTTCCCGTCTTTTCCGTTACTGCTCCCTCCTGATTTTCTAGGTTCTAGCGCTGGGATGCTCACGGGTTACTACGCGCTCTACAAAAACCTTAAATAAATAAATAATTCATACCTTTTCACCCCCCCAAAGCTATATTAATGGCTTGGGAGGCAGGTATTAGGGTCATTGTCAATGTAACTTGAACTAATAAACAGCTGTTGTTGTGTTCATACCAAAATTAGCAAGGCAGCGCCAATATGTGGCAATTAGGTGCCAGTGCTGAGCACCGGAAACCGCCCGCTCAAATTAAGCACTGCTGCTGGCTCCCCACCTCTTTCCAGAGCCAGCATTGCTTTCAGAAATAGGGAGCTGCTAAACATGCAGCTCCCTCTGTCTGAAAGAATATTTGCTCCGCTTCCAGCAAGCAAGAACATTTCTGAGCTCTCGCTTGCTGGAAGCGGAGCGGTTTGCTGCGGCTTGGCAGGAGCAATAAAGCTCCTGCCAAGCTACTGCAAACATCTATGCCCTGGGGGTGGGCTCTCCAGGACATAGCATAAGCTGCTCTGGGGGATGGTGGTCCCCAGGGCCATCTATGACTTCAGGAAGGGGGCCCGCAGCCCACCTCCATTGCACTAGTTAGCACTAGGGAGGTGGTGGTGCTTTTAGAACTTTCCTTGGGGGGCCACAGGACAGACAGGGCTACCAGGCCCCAATCATTGTAGTTGAGGTGGATTGCCACTGGTGTTCCTAGGCCTATCCTTCTATGGCTCTGCCAACTGGGCCAAGAACACCCTTTCCCACTTGACACTCAGGTTAGATAGTCTAAGACGTCTCAGGAAGGTAGTGTGGGAAGCAAGAGCTTAGAAAGCAATAGTCAAATAATAGACACAAAAATAATTATCGAGTCCAGGAGTTACTTTTGTGCTTACAAACGGACTTTAGTATTTCGTTTTTCTGTAAGAATAAACACTTCAAAGGAAAATCAGGTACAGGAGTGAAATCTCCCTAGAAGCTTCAATGAAATACTGTTATCATTCAAGCCACCCACTTTCCCCCACCCTTTGATATGTTGGCTAATAGGACAGTCTTTTAGGCCCAACAAATTTATATTAGCAAAGATTAGTGTTCTAGCAGCAACGTTCTGCTGTACATTTTAGGCTCAATTTCTCAGTTTATAGAGACAGAGCCCCATGTTAAGTGCCCAAATGTCACAGGCCTGTGTGTTCAGGGACACTCCTGAGTTGTAGCATTGTTGATGGGGGACCATAGACAGCACCTGCACGCCTCCTTGGACCATTGGGATTGAACAGCACGCTTGCCTGGCTTGTTGGCACACTGGTCCAATGCATGTGGGTATTCGTCTTCAGCAGTTGCGGTCTCTAGGGTGATGAGGCAAGTGCTTATCTTCTAAAGTTGTGGCCTCGAGTCCAATACTAAGGGTCCTATAGGGGCAGCAGCAGCACCAGGCCTTCAAGGTCAGTGACAGGAATGCTAGCAGCATGATGACAAATTGATGTGCAACCTTTTATGCAGTTCATGGGGGCACCCTCAGCAGGAGACTGGGGGACTTCACACTTTAGTTCAAGTCTAGCTTCACTCCCTTTCGGCAGTCAGCTACTTCCAGGTACTCCACAGACTAGAAAAATAGCAGGCCTCTGCTCCAGGGCAGTCTTTTCTCCTAAAGGGCCAGTATTCTCCTTCCCTCTCTGACTAGGCTGACAGGCTTCTAGAAGCTTTAGGCCAACATCTTAGCTAACCCAGCCAAGTGCAGAATTCAGGTGATGTCCACTAACCTCTGAAATCTGGCTGCCATGCAGACACCAGCCTCGATCACAAAGCAGTCTTTCAAGTTCTCTTTGGAGCAATTCCTTCCTTGGTCAAGAAGCACTTGGAACTGGAACAACGTGGGGTTCTGTGTATCCAAACAAGGTATGTGGATCCACTGTCTATGGCTTCAGACCCTTTCCTCTTGTTGTAGAGAGCATTGTTGTACATCAGTGTTCCGAGAATCCGGCTGACACATTTTCGCTCTGACCGCAGGTCACAGCAGCAGCACGGGAGCAGGAGGATGCAGGCGGGAGGACGCTGAACTGCTTACTGCTTCGGCCCTAGCTACCCGCCAATTTCAGCGCACCGGTGGTGCAACGATAGAACGATAGACTGAACGACTGAACTAGGGGTCTTCTGCATTACATCCTGTCACTCAGACCGACGCCTCACGAACTCAAGTGATCCAACAACCATCCATCCAGGTAAGCCAAATAATGTACCCCTCCCCTTTCTAACAAAAAGACAAAAGAAACGTGCCCGAAAAGCAAGAAATCGTCCTAAAAAAAGGAAAGCATTAAAAATGCAGGTAAAGGATAACTATCCAATTTTTAATTTCAATAACGGTAAAGACCTGTTATTAGCAACCACAGGGCAGAATCAAGCACTCAAAGAGGAAGATGAGGCACGCTGCACAGATCAGTCAGGGACAACTGAGTCACTAGACTCACCTCAAAGGGCATCGCCAGTGTCAAACAGCCCTGCCTTGACAAACCTGAGCTTCGAGAGCAGTGGCCTTTCGTCAAATAGGAAAAACATAGAAGAGCCCAAGTTTGGCATGCGTAGAGTGGGATGCCCAGGGGATAATGCAAATAAAACAAAAAATCCTTAAGGACTAAAAACCACCAGCGGAGTGTGACCACTAGCACACAAGAAAGGGGCTGCTCCCAAAGGAACCTAGGTCCTATTTTACAAACTCACACCAAGGACAAAAGAGGAGATAGGGAAGTTATCTCAAAGAAAGGCCAGCATTCAGGAAGTACTAAGAGAGACCAAATAATGGTAAACATAAAATCGCAATGTGAAAATGTGAACTGCAATGAACCAGAAGAACTGGTAAGAAATCAAAGCTTCAGACAGGTATAAACAACTCACTTGCAAAAAAAGGAGCTTAAACCAGACATAAACAACAGGATCTTTTTTCACACCACACTACTCCTCACAAGGACCACAAGAATATTTAAACAGAGGGAACATCTTGCGCCTCATGGCAGTTATACCAACTTTAAAACAGCTGACATCAGCCTAGCAAATAACACAGGAAAGAAAAAAACCCTTGCAACTTGGAAGACAGAAGAAATGGCGTCAGTCATCTTAAAAGAGGCCTCAAAGTTTGAAGACTGGGGTATATCTCTCTCTACTCCTCTGATACAACGTTACCCATCACCTCTTCTATTATCAAACATACCCTTGAACAACAATCCAAGGGGGCGTGGCTAGCAGCCAACAAGTATGGCCGCAGCCTGAGTGAGCTCCTGCATCCCCGCCGGTTATCCTGAAACAATCCTGTGCCAGCATTACTCAAACTATCGGGTACGAGATTGCGGCAGGAGTAGAGACCCAGTGGAGGGTGGAAAGTGAGGAAATTGAGCCCAAACGGTAATTCCCGAGGGAAGGGCGGACAGATGACGGAGGGTCCCAACATGGCGGCATCCCGGGACCCACAGATCGAGTCCGGCGCCTTGTAACGTGACAGAGCAGTCTGCCTGTGGAAACGGGCTGCGGAAGGTGGCGCAAGACTGCGGAGGGGACGAGAAAGGCGGCAACGGTGGTGACCGGACCGGAGCAAGGATACGGCAGCTCTAGGGTGACGAGGTGAATGACCCGAGGCGGCTCCACCTAATCGAGGCCCTATGACGGCAATACAGCCAAGGTAGGAGGCAGACAGCGGAGGAGGGGCCTGGGATTCCATAAGGACACAATCGCAGGTCATAGACCCCGGCAGAGAAATACCCTGACAAGCGGGATATAGTGGTGTGGACCCGGAGACGTTGGGCGGGCGCCTCGGGCAGGCCTGTATAAAATCGAGGCCCCTGTTGACGAAGGCCTACTAGGCCCCACTCACCCTAACAGTTGGCAAATCTCCAAATGAAGATGGAGAGCAGAGGTGGGAACCTGATTTCATAAGGTGATAAAGGCGAAGACCGAGGTCACTGGGGGAGACAACCAGGCAACTCTTCCCGCTTTGGATTGGGCAGGACATCGACTCTGGGCATCTCCGCAACCAGAGGGGGCCATTGAATAAACGGGCTGCGTCATGCTTAAGTGCCATCCTGTCACCACGGGCAATGGGTCACCCACTGGAAAATAAGTGTGCTCTCTTTGGCTGTGATTGGGAGCACGGGTGTAAGCAGCAAACCGGGGAGTTGAATCCTACAACCTGGCGGTGACTCGGGCGGGTGGTAGATTGTCACAGGGGGAGGCAGGTGTGGCAGAGTGCCATCGCCTGCAGCAGCCTTAGTAGCGAATAAAAGTGGGGTCCTGCCCACCCTCTGCCCTCGCCAACAAGATCACCCGGAGACGTCTGCGGTGCACATGAGGATGGAGTGGCGGGGCTGAGGATTTCGATGACCAACATTGCACACTGAAGTGCGTTCGGAAAAGTAGGTGAATATAGTGCAGACGGCTGTGACCCTTCCCCAGTTATCGTACATCGCCCAACTGCAGCAGAGATTACCGGACGGAGAGAAGTCCAGATTTGGTGACAATTGGAGATAAGGAACGGAGGGAAAACCGACAGTGAGTCCTTTCGGCTTGCTGGGTAGGCGGCGGGGAATACCTCGGGTCTTTCTGGATTTTACCACTGACCAGTAAGTCGTCGAGGTGCACACATGGCATCGGAAAGGGGCCCTAAGGCCAACGCACAGAACAAACTTGCAAAATTCGCCTAGAACAAGGCGGGGGGGGACAGAGATACCCATTCCCATGGAAAAGGCGGAGGTACCAACTACCCCTACACTGAGAACAGAGCCGACGCTGCACGACATAATGTTATGTTATGTTATAGGGTATTTCTTAAGCGCACGGCTACTCCACAGAGTGTCCCGGCGCAAATGGCGGCAATAAACGGACTACGTACATCGCTGGAATCAGTTACAGTGGAGATCTCGTTAATTAGAGCGGACTTTCGTAAAATGTATGATAGGGTTAAAGACCTTAAAATCGTTACCACAGCGTTGCAGGCGGACACATCCCAGCTCCAACAACAGGTGGCTGACTTGCAGACTACACAGCAGCGAATGGCGCAACAACTTGATGATTATGAAGGCAGGGTGCGCCGTAATAACATCAGAATCTTAGGCGTCCCGGAGCGCGCTGAGGGGCCATCAGCTGTCTTGTACATGGAAAAGTTGATAACTACACATTTGCAACCCAAAACCCTTTTGCGCTACTTCTCAATAGAAAGAGCGCATAGGGTGCCAGGGGGGAGGCCGAAGCACGGCCCCCCCCCCCCCAACAGACCCCTCATGGCCCGTGTCTTCAACTACCGAGACAGGGATGTAGTACTGCAGACGGCAAGATCCGGACTCGCCACTAAAGGTCAACAATAGCGAGATTACCTTTTTCCCGGATTTCACGGCGAAAGTACAGGCCCAGCGCCGCAGCTTCCAGGCAGTAAAGAAGCAACTCCGAGGCAGAGAAGTGAAATACGCAATGCTCTTTCCGGCAAAACTAAGAGTGGAATCTGATGGTAGAACGTGGTTCTTCACATTGCCGGAGGAAGCATGGGACTGGTTGGGGGATGGAGAAGGGTTGGAGGCCAGAGGAGAAGAGACAGTACTAATGGACCTAGACGGCAGAGGGGGACCATGAACAAAGCACCGGTGAGTGGCTTAGCAGATAAAAATG
Source organism: Triturus cristatus (assembly GCF_964204655.1). NCBI lineage: Eukaryota > Metazoa > Chordata > Amphibia > Caudata > Salamandridae > Triturus > Triturus cristatus. The sequence continues at coordinate 951,822,682 of NC_140579.1, forward strand.
AGAATACAACGGAGCCGGAATAGACTTTAGAGATGCGGAAGATCGACCGAAAGCTCTGCAGAAGCGTAAGTATTGCTGAGGGGGGAAATATGTTATCAGGACTTATATGCAGCTATGGTTGATTGGCAATTTGATTTCTGTTTGCTTATCGATTTCGCACCTCCCTGTGGGAGACCCTCTTGGGACACTCAATAGTTACTGATAAAGGTTGAAATTTGACAGGCAAGATGTAAAGTGCAACTTGCGGGGATGGGGACTGGCTAAGCCCGCGCTCTTTCAGCATGTTGGGGGGGAGAAAGGCACTCTGCCTAGTTGGGGAGTGGGTAGTTTTACATCCACGGGCAAGGAGGCAGGGCGGGGGGTGGGGAAGGGAGGGGGGAGGGGTGTTCATTTATTCATTGTTTTGTTGATTTGAAAGGTATTCACTGAGTTGGTATATGCCATTTCTGCACTGGTCTCAGAAGCGGGGAAAACACGCAGAGAGAAAGTACTCATGCTCAACTGATATTATGTGACAAGTATCCTCTACCATTAATCTACCGCATTGTGTGTTAGAACATGTTATGCGATGGGGGCTGATAGAGACCGAGTATTATCTGTCCTATCTTGGAATGTAAATGGGATGGGCAATAAGATAAAGAGGGGAATTGTCCAACAATACCTGAAAAGGCATTCTCCGAACCTTGTACTCCTTTAAGAAACTCACTTGGTGGGTCGTAAAAGTAAATCCCTCACTCGGTGGGGCTACAAACTCCTGGTACATGCAGATTACACCACTGGTTCTAGGGGTACAGGGATCTTGGTGAAAAGAAGTGCGCCCCTTATTGTATTCAAGACATGGGCGGACCCTGGAGGACGATTTGCCGTTGTGGAAGCCCAGTGCGAGGGGAGAGCACTTAATGTTATCTCACTATACTTGCCGCCAGCACTAGGTAAGACAGCCCTGGTAGACCTTGGCAACGTTTTGACCAGCCTCCCGGAAGGCAATTTAATTATGGGTGGGAATTATAACATGACAATGGACGATAGGACGGATAGGCACCCACAGCGACCTGGAGCCAGACCGAATGAACTTATGGCAGAATTTGCCACGGCACTAGGGCTTACAGACATGGGGTGGGAAATACAACCGACCGACGCACAATACACGTATTTCTCTAGCGTTGACAACAGTTTATCCCGCATCGACTACTTTCTAATGTACACAGCCTCGGTAGGCAGTTTTAGGAACTTCCAGGTCTTTCCCAGAGGTATCTCAGATTACTCCCCAGTCAGCATCGAGTTAACACACTGGGAACAACAGACACGCAACACCATAGTCCTTAGCCCATGGTTGCTGACCATATCTGATATTAAAGAAGAACTGCGCACACAAACGGGGAACTACTGTAAAAAAAAAAAATGTAGGATCGGTGGAATCTGCTCAAACGCTATGGGAAGCATATAAAGTGGTCTTAAAGGGACAGGCCCTGTCCTTAAAAACTGGGTATATCAAAAAGCAGCGACAGCTATTAGTTCAGATAGAAGAAGACCTCCAACACATGATGGCCAAATATCGCAAAACACCCAACACAGATTGTATGAACTGGGTGACGAGGCTGGCAAGACCCTGGCATGGTTGGAAAAGAGAGAACAGGGCAGGAGATGGGTACCCAGAGTGCAACAACCGGAGGGTAAGATACTAACACACCCTAGGGACATTGCGGAGGAATTCGCAGACCATCTAGAGAAGATATATTCCCCTTCCACCACTTACACGGCGGAAGACTCACGTCAGCTCCTCGCTGACAGTGATGTACCGACTCTCTCGGACTCTGACAGAGATTCCCTGGATAGGGACTTGACAGATGAGGAGATTCAACGGGTCATTGGTCAAATTCATTCAGGGAAGGTAATGGGGCCGAAAGGCACCCCAATCAAATTTTTAAAAGTTATGACCTCCCAGGTAACCCCGCAATTGGGAGCCATGTACGAGGAGAGCTATGAGAAGGGATTGTTGCCAGCGGATCAACGTCTAGCTACCATTGCTATTATCTGTAAGCCCAGGAAACCGGCAGACAGATGTGGCTCGTGTAGGCCAATTTCACTCATCAACGTCGAAGCTAAAATCCTAGCGAAGGTTTTTGCCATACGGCTCCTGACAGTGATCTCATCCCTAGTGCACCCTGATCAATCTGGATTTATGCCTGGGAGAAATACAGCTCTTAACATATGCCGTCTCAATAATGTACTGGGACACAGAGACTTTCTGGAGGAAGACGCAGTTATATTATCCCTGGATGCCTGACTGACTAAAAGTTGGTATGACGGAGGCTTAGTCTTACTGGACCTCAAGCTTTATTACTGGGCCTCGCAACTAGTGGCGGTGAATCATTGGATATACCACCCACCCACAGACCCGGCTTATGCCCTAGACAGATATCAGACAGATCGTTCGGGCTACTTGGGGGCCTTGTACTTGCATACTAGGAAAAAGATACGTTGGACCCACCTCGCACACAATAGGGACTTGGCGCCAGCGAATTCCAGGCTGGGTTGGGCTAACACCCTTACTAAAATGACGCCACTATGGTACACTTCAAAATTAGGAATGCTGTGTTATCAACCAGGGTTTGACAAGTGGGACATGATTGGGATCTTGGCAGTAAAGGATCTGGTTAAAAAGGGTTCGATTGTCAAATTTGAGGAACTCCAGAGGCACCACCAAATGTCCCGAGGGGAAATATTCCGCTACATGCAAATAAGACATGCCTTGCAAGCGGCATTCCCTAATTTTGAGGACATACCGGAATCATCACCGCTAGAAGATCGCTTACTAGATGGACCGCTATATTCCAAAGCCATATCTTTAACATGAAAAACTTAGCAACAATTTGCCAGATAGCTTTGGTAACCTCAGGGAACAATGGGAGAGAGACGTGGGTTCAATGGATGAGGAAGATTGGCGATCGGCTCTTATGTCCCCTAGAGAAGCCACCATCACACTCCGATTTAGATGAATACAACTTAGGATTCTACACAGGTCTTATATGACAGGGATGACCTTGGCTAAAATAGGCGCAAGATCAGACGACCTATGTTTGAAAGGTTGCTGGCAGCCAGCCGCTTTTTATCATACTATCTGGGATTGGCCTGCAATTCAACATATCTGGGAGGAAGCCACCAATCATATATGGACTGCACTGGGTAAGGAGATGATACTGACTCCGAAACTGGGATTACTGAACATATAGGCCGCAACTGACCTTACAGATATTGAACAACAGCTAGCGACATTAGGATACACATTGGTAAAAAGGGAACTGGCGACGGGATGGGGGGAGTGACTCCACCTTCCACTGCTCAGTGGGCGAAAGAACTAGACAAATGCATGATAGCTGAGAAAGAAGTTTTTATATCCAGGGGATGCCCCAAAAAATGGGACGGGAAATGGTCCAAATGGAATGCTTATAGTGGTGACATTTGTATATCCCCAATGGTAGAGTTGGAACTGCGAAGAGATATGAACAGAGATGTACCCATTTAACATAGTTGTTTTGATGACCCTTGTAAAATGTATTACTGATATGAGTAACCAGTCAACTTATTAATCGGCAATGTTTGTATGATGGTTTTTAATTTCAATAAACATATAATAAAAGAAATAATAATAAAAGAAAAAAACAACAATCCAAGCATAAATATCATTTCCTCGGTCCTACGAGGTGCAAAAGGCGCAGATGGTAAAACTTTACAACAACAGAAGTTGCAAAAAACAACAATCAAAGTCTTCAAAGACTAGAGCGGCAAGGAGAATGATGTGCAACTACGCCACGTACATTAGAGTTCCCCCCAATCAAAATCTTGTCCTGGAACATAGCAGGAGCAAAGAGAAGCCTACAGGAAAAAGGGCCTTCTGAGAACTGGGATAATTACGAAATCATTGCCCTCCAAGAAACATGGCTGACAGCCCCAGTGGAAGTTCCAGGGCGAATCCTCCACCATGTGTATGCAATACAAACGCAGCAATACGGTAGACCTAAAGGCGGCCTAGCCGTCTACATTTCAACAGCACTAAACATGTCTTCTGTCCAGCTGTCAACAACAACATCTGCTATGCACATAATAAGAATGGAGCTGGGCTCATATTTAGGGGTCAGCACCATCATTTTTATCAATATCTATGCACACCCGAAACAAAAGATAAAAAGGAACTATTTAAAAGTCTCATCGTCTCCATTGCAGAATTCCGGTTTGAACAACTATCCTGGGAAATAATCCTAATGGGAGACTTCAACTTAAATCTATTATATACTCCAGAAGAAGATAATAACATCACTGCAACAAACACAATCTGGTCAGTACAAACACAATCTTTTCCCATCCCAAAACGAGCTGACAATGCAGGACAGGAGCTCGTAATAGACCTGGAATATCTAGGGATGCGTGTACTAAATGGCAGAACAAATCAGGATAGACCTGCGGCTGTACATATCATGGCCCTCACTCGAGCTCAGTCTTGGATTATACAATAGTAACTCTCTCGCTCTTAGGGCAAATAGAAAGGTTCCTGATCAAATGCACCATAGAGAGTGATCACTCGGATCAGCACATTGAACTAAAAACGACATTTCGAAGACACATAGAGGCCCGGGAAGTGGAGGGGTCCACATCAACAATTAACCTGAAATGACTGCGATGGACAAATAACACACTACCCGACATAGCTTCAAGGGCAAAAGATCTGATGGTGACCCTTGAGTCACATAAAACCTTGAAGACTGAAATATGGACTACTTTTCTGGCAAGTCTTTCACAATCAAGGGAATCAACAAAATTGTCAATTAAAAAGAGGATAAATTACAACAGTCACCTCAGTCAAACTGCCCGAACTTTAAGGAAACAATTAAGAAGGGCAATTAGGTTGACACAGCAACAAAGCCCATCCTCAACGACATGGGAGCAAGTACGCCAACAAAAGAAAAAAAACACAATAACTTTTGGACTAAATTATTATATAATGCAAAGCAATCGAACTCCAAAGCTTTCTGGGACCAAGTGAATTCTCTGACCAGAATGCCGAAAGCCATAAGCGCGACTTGTGTCACAGAGCCTGCTTGGGTACAACACCTTATCACCACGTTTTCAGTAATAAACAAGGGTGGGATAAACTCCAATGAACCCATTCTAAAGGGAGAGCTTTAGGGACTCCAAATCAGCACAGTAATAGGTTGGACGCGTTCCCCAAACCCACCAAAACAACAGGAAATGGCAGAATGAGGAAACACTACAGCCATATCCTCCCTATTCCGTAGAAGAAATTTCAAAAGTAATAGTAAAAAGCAGGCTCGATGGGGCCCCGGACCTGAATGGAGTACCCCAAGCAATTTATAAACAAGACCCCAATTTTTGGACAACAAAGATGTATTGCCTGTTTCAACAGGTAGGCACAACTAGCCGTATCCCGGAGAGCTGGAGAGGTGCAATAATTAATCCAGTATTTAAAGGAGGAGAGCGCACAGACCCCGCTAATTACCGTCTGATCGTGTTAATAGACGCCAAGGCCAAATACTATGCATCCTTTATCTTAGTAGACCTGACAAGTTGGTCCGACGCAAATAAAAAAATCTCCTTCAATCAGTCGGGCTTTCAACGTGGCACAGGTACAATCACAAATGACCTAGCGTTAGGGCTAATTGCTGATAAAAGCCTACGCAGCGACAAAAACGACATCTATGCTTTGTGGATTTTAAGGCGGCGTTTGACCATGTCAGTAGAAGCACTTTGTGGGGCAAATTGAAGCAGCAGGGTCTACCAGAATCAATCTTGAAACCAATGTTGGATCTATATTCTGACACCTGGATGCAGGTAAAAATCACTGATGGCCAGAGGCTCACCAGGAAGATCTACACCACTGAGGGTTTAAAGCAAGGTTGTGTCTTGGCCCCACACTTGTTGAACCTATTTATGGCCGACTTAACCCCAAGGCTAGACGGGGTTAACTCACATCCAGGCACCTGGGCACACTGCCACTAACACATCTGTCCTATGCGGATGACGTCGTGCTCCGAAGCCACACGCGAATTGGCTTGCAAAGAGCAATTCACGAGCTAGCTGACTTTGCCAAAATAAACTTGATGGAAATAAACACTACAAAAATAAAAGTCATGATCATAACTAATAGTTTACATAATCAAACAACGTTCACAATTAATAACACAAGGTTGGAAGTGGTGAACAGTTATAAATATCTTGGGATATATCTGGATCGAAGGCTCTCCTTCTCAAAGCAGAACGAGGCCATACAAAAAAAGGGCAACACTCTAACATTTGCATTTTGTAGTTTATCAAAAACCCTAAAAGGTCCACTGTTTACCCAATTATTAGCAGTCATCAAAGCAAAATTGCTTCCAACTATTGCATACATAAGTGTTGTTCAGCATGGAAATAATGCTGTAATCCTGGACAACATTCAAACACAAGTGTACAAAAGGGTATTCTCTTTGCCACGCGACTCCTTGTCAGCCCAGGTTCGACTAGAGTTTGGGCTGCAACAACAACAACTATACTGAAAGTATGAGGCAATCAAAACATGGTATAAAATCTGGCTTAATCGTGGGCTTGAGATCAATAATGCGCTTTGGGACGCCCTGCAAGGTGACCCTCAGTCTGTCTAAGCAAAGTACTTAGAAGCTTCGCTACAAATTACCAGGACGGATGACCTCTGGCAGCGGAACTTACCTCTGGCCTCATTTTAGCTTATCACAAAAAATTCACTAAAAATGCTCTCGCTACTAGAAGACAAAGCAATTTTAAGTCGGAGAGCCCATGCTTGGATGGTATTGCATTCCTACACTTAACCTGAGCCTGTGGTATATCTGGGTCTTGCTTTTTACCCTTACCTAAAAAACAAGTTTTTAGAGCTACGTATGGGGAAGCTGCCCTCCAATGCAGACCTTCCCAGCTGGAAGTACCAGGGTTCAGAAGCATGCATCCTTTGTGGGTCATCAGCACAGGACTTTATACATCTAATATGTATTTGCCCAGCCTTAGGTTCTCACCGCCGTCATCTGTTGACGAGGCAGTTTAATGAAAGAGGCATCCACACCTGCAGAACTGCCATATTAAAAAGCCTTGACTCAAACGATCCGCAACTAATTTGCCACTTGATCAAATTTTTCATCTGTTATAAGAAAGTAATGTCACAATGAAATTGGTCACAACGTCGCTCAGCGGTCCCTGTCTGTCTTTTAACAACAATAATATTGTAAATAGAAATAATCAACTAATTTTAATGTACTGAACAAAAAAAGGTGGTGTATCACCTGCTCATATTAATCTTAACCTTTCAAAAGGAATGTTTAAAGAAATGGAGATAATTACATGTTTTAACACGTTTATATGTTCATGTGCTCTGACAGTACAATGTATTTGATGTTTTGGAATATTGTTCTGGTTTTAATTAACTAAACAATAACAAATTTAACTTTCACTATGGCTTCTGAATCGGTGAAGGTTGGTTCTCTCTCAAATGTATTTTCTGGCTATTCTTCAGAAACAGCCTTTATGCAAGGTGATGGGTCTTTCAGTAGGTAGTAATGGAACTGGCTCCAAGGAAGGAGTATCCATAACAAGGGAACAATAAAATATGAGATCCCTGCTACTGGTTGCCATTAGCCTTTCTGAAGCAGTAATTAGGAACAAATGAAAGAGCAGGCACTGCCTAGAAACTTTATTACCTTAAACAAAAGAAACTGCACAACCTGTCCCTTACCTATACCAAATGGCAGTGATGAGGGGGAACTAATCAGCAGCCCCTTGCTAACAAAGTCCTCATTACATTACTACAGACAGCTGTGACTCATTCTCCCTCAATTCAGTATCTGTATCTGCACCCTCAAGGCACAAGAATGTAGGCAATACACAACCACTGTCTAGGAAAGTTGTGGCATGTTAAACTAAGCTCCATTCAATTTGGATCCCACTGGTCCATATACATAGACTCCCTCCACACACAGAGTCCCACTACTTCAAACATGTTATACACTTATTACACATATACACTCTTGACATGCACTCGGAATGTCAACACAAGGTCTGAACTTTACATAGAAAGTGTAACTTTACACAAGAGGGGTCAGTAGTCCATACTTCCTCTCAAAACAGAAAAGGTTTGGTCAGAATAAAGATTCAATAAAAAGAGTTGTCCTATGCCAAATATGAGGACACACTGTGGATTCCCGTCTAGGTCACAGAACAGGTTCTGGATCTACATTACCAGTGACAGCCCTAGGCCTTTGAACACATGCTAGATTAGCGTAATGCCAGGGCCAAACAAAAAGTCAGCATACAGTTTCACATGCAGTCAGGCGCTAGCGGGAGGGTTATATGCCAATTCACAATGCCGAGGATATTCTCATCCTAACAAGCACAATAGGTGACTTTGGGTATTTTGTTGAAGTGCAATTTCTGTATAGTGCTTACTACCCCTATTTGGGGTGCTGAAGTGCTTCCCTACATGCGCAAGCATGCTAACTGTATAGGACGTTGGAATGAAGGGTGTTACATGGTAAACTGGGTACACAGCTCAGTGCTTAGCAGTGTGTGGGATGAATAAGTGGGAGAGAGGCACGCAATTTATGGTTTTCAGTAAGAGGGCTGCTTTGACCTTTATGGTATATCTTATGATCATAGTCCAATTTACTGATTTACCCATTCTAAAATAAATACTAGTTTATGTGCCTGAGCTGCCATCAGTTGGAGGGAGAAATGGTGGAGAGATATGCGGAGATGAACTGTGCTTATAATATTCCATATGTGATTATCATTGTGGGATGTCAAGAAGTGGTCATAGTATGTTGCTAAATGCAGCAGTGGATTAAATTAAAGTCCCACACTGGTCTGAGGCATGTGACAGATCTCTTCAGTTATTTCATGCCTGTTGAGTTAATGGGTGGTTTATTATTGGGGACTGCTACAGTACTGTGTGATGGACATGACCCGTAGCAGTTTTTACTTATGTGAGGGCAAGAGTGTCAAGCACCATAAGGGAATTATTATGCATCCTGTATGAAGTACAATAGACTGCATGACCACTGAGTGTTATGGAATTAGTATGGGCCAGGTGGGTTCTAAATAGGGCTCCCGATTTTATGTGTTTATTATATTAACATTTCTGTCTGCAATTATCCATATTTTTTTTTCGGCCATCTTACCAGTATGTATCCATATTTATTTAGTGTTTTGCGAATAAAGAACCTTGTAAAATTGTACATTTCCATATTTACTTAATTGATAGATGTGCAGCATACTTTGGTGTCTGTCATGTTTTAGCTATTTAATCCCTTTGTTGCTGGGCCTTTTCCTTCCCTGTGCGAAGCCTTTTTTTGGCTATTTGGGGTAGTTCATGCTTAGGCCCCTGTAACTTTTTGTCCACATAAGGTATCCACGCTAAATTTGCGTCCTTCTCTTCCAACACCCTGAGGATTTTAAAGGTACCTAGGGTTTCCGGAGGGAATAGGCCACGTTACAACGCATGCAATACATCGCATGCCATTACAACGTGGTCGTTACAAACCAATGTGACCCCCCCTTGCAAAACAAGGTTGTTTTGTGATAGGTAATTTTGATGTCGCCACAATACATTTTGGGCCCTTCCATGTCGCAAGTACTTGGGCCACCCACACAAGTGTGGTACCATTTTTATCTGGAGACCTGGGGGATTGCTTGGTGGTAGGAAAAGTCTAGTTTTTGTGATACTAGAAGATTATGACACAGTAATGCAAGGTAAATGTGTGATTATAGTCACCTTTTGAGGTATGCATTGCATTGTGGGTAAGAAAAGTTGTTGGGATCCATGAGAGACACACCACCCTGTACTCCCTATTGAGTTTACAAAAATATCTAAAGTTGGTAGACTTTCCCTGGAGACAAACTATATCTTGGCAGAGAAAGACAGAAAAGACAAATATTGCTGCCTATTTATCTGTTCCTCAAGTACACACACATGCTGTTTGGATTTGGCACGAGGGTGAGTGAAAAGTTTCAAAATGTATATTTTATTAACAAGCAATTTCACAAAAGGAAATGCACTGTTAATAATTAAAAGGTTAAAAACCTGAACCAATAACTCACAGCTCGTGAGCTGTAAAGCCACCTCAAGGCACCAACCTCTTTTCAGGCCATTCACACACCTTTCATACTTGGCACACACGTTCACACCACCAGCCCAACACCTTACAACACTCACATCAACAGACAATGTACACCCTGGCAGAGAAAGACAAAGACAAATATTACTTCACAACTAACTATTCCTTAAGTATACACACATACTGGTTGGATTTGGCACGAGGGTGAGTGAAGGTTCGGAGTGTAAAATTTTATTAACAAGCGATTTCACAAAAAGGAAATGCACTGTTAATAATTAAAAAGTTAAAAACCTGAACCAATGACTCACAGCTCGTCAGCTGTAAAGCCACAGCAAGGTACCAACCTCTTTACAGGTCATAAACATACCTTTCATACGTGACACACACAAGACCATTCACACCGCCAGCCGCGAGCCCAGCACATTACAACATTTCAATCAACGGAGAGCACCATTCAAGGGCCCATCACTTTCATAAGCCCACATGACTAACACAGCAATCACATCGGCTGGCGGTTGACGTAGTGTGTGCACAGGTGTTTGCCCAGCAGTGTGTGTAATGACCAGCAGCAAGTCATTACTCACACACCGCCAGCCAGGCACCAGTCCATGCACACCGCTAACCAAGCCCCAGTCCATGCACACAGCTAGCCAAACGCCAGTCCACGCGCACCGCCAGCCAAATGACATTCCATGCACACCGCCAGCCAATGCCAGTCCATGCACAACGCCAACCAAATTCCAGTCTGCGCACCCCGCCAGCCATACGCCAGTCCACGCACACAGCCAGCCAAGTGCCAATGCATGCACACCGCCAGCCAAGCGCCAGTTCATGCACACCGCCATGCCAAACACCGTCATCATATTTGTTTTTAGAAAGAAAACACAAACCAATTGGAACTAGAGACAAAACTATGACTACAAACACAACCGCAGTAACTAAATACATCCTACTAATGTAAACCTGTGAAACAGAACTACAAATATAAAACAATACCGACCAGGCCGCCCACTATTAGACTGACAGCTGCTCCCAAAAACTCTTTTGAGTGTGTGTGAGGAAGCACCCCTAAACCCCGTCGGCCCTCACGGCATCACCTCTGTTCCCCCCTTATGGGTCCCTTACCGGCATAGTGGGGAAGAAGTCAGCAAACGCAGGGAGGAGTTGCCAACAGTAACAAAGGACTTTCACTTCGTTACACAGCCCGGAATAATCAACCCATCGCTCCATTGAGGGGCACACCGGAAACACCAGGCGACCAATTAGGAGCCTGAGAGAACACGGAGGATTGGACCATAAAAGCGGAAGAAGCCGTATCCGAAGGGCCAGCGTTGGGAAGACGGAGTGAGTGAGAGAGAAGAGGCAGTGCTGGTGGACCCGAGGACGTCGCAGAGGCGAGGATGGAGGAAGACGGTGGCGGAGATACAGAGAATCACGAGGAGTGGTCCGAGGACTGGTGGATCCCGGAGGACACCAGAAGCCACCGCAACTCAGGAGAGTTGTGGCAGAAAGCGGTACGTAATTTGGGCAGATGGAAGGCACGAGGGGGAGGGACCAAAAACGAGTTAGTAGCCCGGTGACTCCCAAAGGCACCCCCCCCTTCATGTTCCAATTGCATGGCCTAAAACCTTTCCTGTAGACATAGAAGTGGTACGGCATAGACTGGAGAAATTCCAGTCTTTTTGATGAGAGTATTGGCCAGCTTGGTTTGCCTGTCGTTGTTTTCTTCTTTTGCTTTTCTTTGCACACAATCCATTGGCCAATCCCTCACGAGGTGGGGTGGAAGCTCTTGGTATTGAATAGAGCCCGAACACTGACCGCTGCTTTGCTTTCTTGTTTTTCTTTGAGTTAAACTTCGGTATCTGACCAGACAGCCGCCGAAGTGAATAGAAGTCCTACGACTGGCTGACCTATGTGGCGCTCTGGAAACGGTCAAGACTGTGTTTTGGTTTACTGCTCCACTGTGACTGAAGAGCTGCATTCTTTTGTTCCCGCCCTTACCTTAAGATTGTCTTGTGCCTTCAATAAATCTCACTATTACCTCCATACCGCCTCCACGCTTCTGTTTCCGCCCATCCCTCCGACAGTGTCATAAAACATGAAACATGTGGGCACACACAGCCCAGGATTAGAAGGACAATCAGCACAGTGTATACGAGTCACCTTCTGCACCTCTTCTCAAACAGACTCTACATCCCCTCATCGATTTTTTTTTGGGGCGTGGGAGGAATCAAAACAGAAAAGTGGCGATCGTTTAATCTAGCCACATCCTCCACCACTCCAACTCTAGGAGCACCTGCCTGTTCCAATACAACAAGCCTGCCTATCACAGACTCCTAAAACTGAACAAAAGTCATCTTTGATGCTGGAGAACACTCCTTGGATACATCAAAAGCATTAAAAGTTGCTAAGTTGAAGAGATGGATGGCCAACTTCTAGACCTAGACTCCGGTCCATGCCAGCACTCTCCGCAGTGCCGCCTCTACACCTCGTCGCTCCAGCCTCTGAGCCTCCTGTGAGCAGGGTTCGTGCCTGCACTTTGCCCCCAGTGCCGCCGTTTCTTTCCCCGCCGCCGCCCCCACCGGGCCTCCCGCATCCCCGCACTGCACATCTGACTGAGTGACTGTTTTTTCCCCCTGTTATTGGTGTGACTGTAATTTAGCTGTTATTGGTGTGACTGTATTTTAGCTGCCCCCTTTTAATTTCTGTACCCGCCCTGCCGTGAGTGCCTGCGTGTTGCGTGTTGTTTTTCCTGCTGCTGCTGCCCAACGGCCCTGCCAATCCCTCACGAGGTGTGGTGGAAGCCAGCGCACACCTACACGTCAAGCCCGCTCCTGCCCCCTACCTCTGCTCCCGTCCCCTACCCTTCTTATGGCGACCGCTGCGCAATCGTGCGCAGCGAGCTCGCCGCTGACGCCTAAGGCAAGCCCGTCTGCGCCCGTCCGTGCCTGGACCACGCCCAGCGCCAGACCCTCTGGCCCCACGAGCGCCACAACACCCAACGCCGCTACGATGCCACGACCCTCCACGCGCTAAATGCTGGCCGATCCTCCACCTACTTCCAGACCACCCCAAAACTCACCCACGGACCCTTCACCTGCCGAAACTGCTGCTACACCAGCCAGCGCACACCTACACGTCCTGCCCACCCCAACATTGCTGGCCACAACCACCTCAGCTTTGTTCTACTCAACACCCGCTCAGTCCACAAGCAGGCCGTCGAACTCTGGGACCTGCTCGACTCCTCCGCCCCGGACGTCGCCTTCCTGACAGAGATCTGGATGAACACCTCCTCGGCAACCGATATAGCCATAGCCATCCCCGACGGCTACAAGATCACCCGCAGGGATCGAAACAACAACAAACCAGGAGGAGGAATCGCCATCGTCCACAGGAACACCATCAGCATTTCGACCAACACCGAAGACTCCCTCAGCACGGCCAAACACCTACACTTCCAGATCCACGTCGATCACAACACCACCCTCAGAGGCACACTCGTCTACAGACCTCTGGGACCCAGACCACAATTCAACGAATCCATCGCCGACCTCATCAGCATGCACGCCCTCGCCTCCACAGACTACATTCTCCTCGGAGACCTGAACTTCCACCTCGAGAACGCCAACGACAGCAACTCCACAACACTGTTCGACAACCTCGCCAACCTCGGACTCAAACAACTTGTCACAACTCCCATCCATTCTGGCAGTCACACGCTTGACCCCATCTTCTCCGCCAGCGACCACGTTACCTTCAGCCACACCACCGAACTCGACTGGAGCGACCACCACTGCATCTACTTCTCCTTCGAGAAACACAGCGCACACAACCAACCGCAACGTATCCAACACCGCAGCTGGAAAAAAGTCACCGAATACCAGCTCACCACCACACTCGCCCGAGACCCTCCACCCGAGCCCTCCGATACCGAAGCAGCAGCCAACAACTTCAGACAATGGATCGACGACTGCGCCAACACCCTCGCCCCGATAAGGAAACCCTCCAACAGGCGCACCGACACGAGAGCCACCTGGTTCAATGCCGACCTCCAAAACTCCAAGCACACCTGCAGAAGACTCGAGAAACATTGGCGCAATGACCAGACTCCAGACAACCACGCAGCCCTCATAAAAGCCAGACGCAAACACCACCAACACATCCGATCCACCTTAAGAACCTTCTTCAAAGAACGCATCGACAACAACGCACACAATAGCAAAGAGCTCTTCAACATCGTGAAAGAACTCGCTACCCCCACCCCCAGCTCCTGCTCCAACGACATACCGCCATCACAAGAACTCTGCGACTCTCTGGCTACCTTCTTCCACCGCAAGATCGTAGACATCCACAACAGCTTCGACACCCAGACACCGACGACAGACGCCATCACCCCCGACTCTGCACCCACCAAGCACATCAACCCTCTTCTCTCCTGGCACAACGTCAACAACAGTTAAATCAATGAGGACATTGTTCCATGTTGGCGGTGAAACAAAAATAGCGATCACCTGCTCAACAAAAAAAGAAAAGGGGAGAAAGAAAGAGTGTAGAGGGGGAAGGGAGGGACCTAATCAGCAGAAACAGTGGAAGCGTACCAAGCTAGTGTAACCCTCGTAAGTGTAAGCGAGGGCTTCCTAGGTGTTGCCGTGGCTGCCTGCGCCCTATTTGGGTTGCGTCGGGGGCCGGCTCATTCAGCACCTACCCTCTGCCAGCGGCTGCCTGTAGATTGGATCCACCACTATTTTTTAAGCCCACACACCCGCACTCACCTAACGGCTTTTCTCTTTAAAAGACCTCCGATAAAGAGACCCTTCGGGGGACCGTCGGGCATTGCAGCGCCGGCCCGACGAGGAGCAACAACAAGCCCAATGATGAAGCAAGACATCCTTCGGGGTGTGTGAGGGCCAACAAGAGGCTACATTGAGTCCTCCCCTTCGGGATTGGATTCTTGACACAGGGAAATTTCTCTCTGCCTCTTTTCACCTCCCCTCTACCTCCATTCCCCCTCTACACTCTTTCTTTCTCCCCTTTTCTTTTTTTGTTGAGCAGGTGATCGCTATTTTTGTTTCACCGCCAACATGGAACAATGTCCTCATTGATTTAACTGTCATTGGTGGAGCACGGACATTAGACCACAACCAGCTCCTGGTCCCCCTTTTTGATTCACAACGTCAACGACACCATCAAAGTCATGAACACCATCCACTCCGGCTCACCCCCGACCCCTGCTCCCACCACATTTTCAACAAAGCAAGCTCCATCATCGCACCCCAACTCAGGAAGATCATCAACAACTCCTTCGAGACCGCCAACTTCCCAGAAAGCTGGAAACACGCTGAGATTAACGCCCTTCTCAAAAAACCCAAGGTGGACCCAAAGGACCTCAAGAACTTCCGACCCATCTCCCTGCTCCCGTTCCCGGTGAAGGTCATTGAGAAGACCGCCAACAGACAACTGACCCACTTCCTGGAGGAGAACAATGTCCTGGACTTCTCCCAATCCGGATTCCGCAGCAATCACAGGACCGAAACCGCCCTCATCGCCGCCACTGACGACATCAGAACCATACTGGACAACAGCGAAACTGCGGCCCTCATCCTCTTGGACCTCTGGGCCGCCTTCGACACCGTCTACCATAACACTCTGCCCACACGCCTCCATGATGCAGGGATCTGAGACAAAGCCCTGGACTGGATCACCTACTTCCTCACAGGCAGAACGCAGAGAGTCCGCCTCCCCCCCTTCAGGTCCGAAGCCACCACAATCACCTGCGGCGTACCCAAAGGTTCATCCTTCACCCCGACCCTTTTCAACGTCTACATGGCACCGCTCGCTAACATCGTCCGAGCAAACCACCTCAACATCGTCTCATATGCCGACGACACCCAGTGATCCTCTCCCTCACCAAGGACCCGGCCACCGCCAAATCCAACCTTCACAAGAGTATGAAGGCCGTCGCAGAGTGGATGAAGACAAGCCGGCCGAAACTGAACTCGGACAAGACGGAGGTCCTCATCCTCGGCTCCACCCCCACCGCATGGGCCGACTCCTGGTGGTCGGCCACGCTGGGTGCCACCCCGACACCTACCAACCACGCACGCAACCTGGGAGTCATCCTGGACTCAACGCTCTCTATGACCCAGCAAGTCAATACGGTCTCCTCCTCCTGCTTCAACACCCTCCGCATGCTCCGCAAGATCTACAGATGGATCCCCACCGAAACCAGAAGAACGGTCACCCAAGCACTCGTCAGCAGTAGGCTGGACTACGGCAACGCCCTCTACGCAGGAACCACGACCACACTCCAGAAGAGACTCCAACGCATACAAAACACCTCCGCACGCCTCATCCTTGGACTCCCTTGCCATAGCCACATCACCACCCACCTGAGAGACCTGCACTGGCTCCCGATCAACAAGAGGATCACCTTCAAGCTCCTCACCCACGCTCACGAAGCGCTCCACAACACCGGACCAGCATACCTTAACGAATGACTGTCCTTCTACACCCCGAACTGCTAGCTCCGCTCCGCCGACCTCGCACTCGCCACCGTCCCACGCATCCGCCGAATGACCACCGGCGGAACATAATTTTCCCACCTCGCCGCTAAAACATGGAACACCCTCCCCATCCACCTGCGTCAGACCCAGGACCTGCTGACCTTCAGGAGACGTCTCAAGTCCTGGCTGTTCGACCTGTAGCTGCTTCCCCCTTCCCTCAGCGCCATGAGACCCTCACGGGTGAGTAGCGCGCTTTACAAATGATTGAGATTGATTGACTTCTTATACCAAATATGAGCCTTACGAACAGCAGAGTAAGGTTCCCACCTCTGATCTACTCTATTTACACCACCCATGTGCTTATTGTAGTCTACAATGCACACAGGTTTATGCAGCAACCTGACCCCAAACAGTCACAGGTGAAGTACTTTCTTTATGGATGGTAGTCAGCATGTAATCATCCCTCCTGTCCGCAAATTTCCCAGCAAGCAGTTAATCACTATATACGGAACTGCACGGTCCCCTCTCTAGCTTTTTGCAAGCAAGCTCTTTTGGGTAACCTTTACTGTTAGAGCAGACTGTGCCACAAGCAAGAGTGTCCACTTTGAACAATTCCTTAAACAATTGCACAGCAGTGTAGAAGTTAGCTAGGTACAAATAGTGACCTTGGTTAAATTGTCCTCTACCAAGTTCCCACACAATTTTTTCTGAAACTCCAAAAGTCGACAGACAACCAGGGGGGTCAATAGTGGAATCCCTACCAGTGTACACCCAGAAATTATAGACATATTCTGTTTTACCCTCAGACTACATATACATATTAGTTCCATAATGTGCCCTCTTGCTAGGTATGTACTGCCTAAAAACCAAACGGCCTTGAACAGGACCGAAGACTAATCAACAGCCATTTCTATCCCTGGAGCATAGATCTCTGAAAATGGATCTACAAAGTGATCAAGGACAGGCCACATCCTAAAAAGACGGTCACAATCAGGGTAATCTTGTGGTAACGCGAAGCATTAGCAACAAAATTAAGCATCCGAAGCAAAAGTAAATGCAGATCACAACTCATAATTGCCGAAATATGGCCTTACCAACAAGGGACTGATAGACTAATATGAAGACAGGGACGGCTTCCTTATCAAGCCCATCGAAAAAGTTAAACCCAAAAGCTTCTTCATCTCATCCAGATTTGTGGGAGTCCACTGGGTAGCTCTAGAGCGGAGCCTATGTCTGGTGCTGTCGTCTCTCAAATACTGTTCAGCATACAAATTAGTGTGCTCAACAATCTCAGCCAAAAATACCTCATTCATGGACAACGAAAAAAACTGTATAGGCAAACATTTTTCACAATTCACTCTACACCCTGCATCATCACTAAAGGCAGGCAACACCAGCTGCACCATGTTTGGATCAACCCAGGGCCAGCACTTCCAATAGGAAGCCTTGCAGCCCCAGGCTGCACTCCAGATACCTCTTGCTGCACAATCAACACATCAGTGTCCTCCTCTAAAATAGGCACTTCATCTGAACTGCGAGTAGCTTCATCGGCATTGAGAGTAGCTTCATCATTAAATGATTCCTCGAGAACAGAAAACTCACTACCAGAATCTTGCACTTCCTCCTCTGCCTCAGATGCACTGTCAGTCCCATAATAATGGTCATAGGAAGATTCAAAAAGCATACCAACCACCTGCTGAGCAGTACTCCTGCAGCTAGCCATAATCCTGAATAATAAAGGTAACTTGACAAATAAGTCAATAACAACAAACACTTTGTAAAATAAGTAATAAGCAAAATGTGGCTTTATCACAAAGACCTATGTACGCCAAAACAATACCACTCACTTGCCAGAAACAGCTAGACTCACCGCCACCTACTCTGCACAGACGCAGCAAGGTCCAACAATATACCACTAAAATAGAAAAAGAAAAGAAAATTACACATGAGACAACGCAATACACATCGTGCACAAACCCAAACAGAATTTCACACTCAAAACATAAGCTAAATATGCTGATATTATGACACCACTTACTAAAAATTCATACATGAATGACAATAATACTCATTTGGAGTAAACCCAACAAAAACGTTTTTCTTACCAAACACATGATACTACGCAAACTGCAGATCAACCAATGCCGAAACCGCAAACAGGAATCAGAAGCTTTGCACTAGAATAAAAAGGAGAAATAAAACATTACAATCACATATTCAAATAATGCACCAGTCCACACACAAGCCACAAGCCAAGCTGGGGGGCAGATAGGCCTAAAATTAAAGCCAAAACATTCACTCCCAAAAGGGGCCTCTCCCCAAAAACAACTTAGTGAATCCAATATCCCTGGTGTCTAGTGGCTTCTGCCCCACTTGAGGGCAAGTGGGCCTAAATGCATAAGGCCAATCTGCCCCCAAGGGGATTAGAAAGAGCCAAAATAATCACCCCCTAAAAGGGGAGCGACCCTTGCCCAATGGGCCACTCCCCAAAAACAACATTCAGCCATCAGTGGTGTCCAGTAGCTTCTGACGCACTTGGGGGCAGATGGGCCTAAAAACATAAGGACGAACTGCCCCTGAAAGGGGCAAAAATGGCCAAAATTATCACCCCATAAAGGGGAGAGACCCTTGCCCAAGGGGCCCCTCACCAACAACATCGAATAAAGACCCTGGTGTATAATGGCTTCTGCCCCACCCCCTTGGGGAAGACGGGCCTAAAAACATTAGGCAGATCTGCCCTCAAGGGGGACAGAAACAGACAAAATAAACAACCCATGAAGGGGAGCGACCCTTGCCAAGGAGCCGCTCCCCAACAACATTGTATAATAACCCCGGTGTCTAGTGGCTTCTGCCCCCCCGGGTGGCAGATGGGCCTAAAAATATAAGGGCAATCTGCCCCCAAAGGGGGTAGGAACGGCCAAAAAAAACACCCCAATAAAGGGGAGTGACTCTTCCCCAAGTGGGCCCTCCCCTACATCGCCAAAATTGATCTAAAAAGAAATTCCTGGTGTCTAGTGGCTTCTGCTCCCCTGGGCGGGGACATGGGCCTAAAAACATAAGGCCGATCTGCCCCCAAGGGGGGCATACACAGCCAAAATAATCACACCCAGAAAGAGGAGCGATCCTTGCCCAAGGGGCCACTCCAGCTCCATACAAACATATATATAGTAGTCCCTGGTGACCTAGTGGGCAATAAAATACAAAAAAAACACGGATCTGCCCCCCTAGGGAAGCAGAAAAGGCCAATGTAATTGCTCACCAAAGGGGAGTGACCCTTCTACAAAAGGCCGCTCCCCGACAATAAAGAAATTGAGGAAAAATAATCCCTGGTGTCTAGTGGTCATTCCTGCTGCACGATTGCACCCTATGCGCGATCATGCAGTGGGAATGCTCCAAAGAGACATCGGAGGAAAGGAAAACCCTTCCATTTCCCTCGATGCCACTTTGATGTAAAAAAAAACTCTCCCAGGGAGAAACTTACCTGTCTCCCTCGACGCGCTGGAAGCAAATGGCTTCCAGTGCGTCCAACTACATCTAATGATGTAGGGTGGCCCACGGGGAGCGCAGGCACTTCCCCCGTGGGTGGGGGCTAGGACGGCCGGGAGCCATCCGACGCACACACCCACTGTTAACAAGGGGTTAAGCTGCCAAATATAACTCAACAATAAACCCACTGGTAAATATTAGCATTATATCACAAATGTATGTTGACATATGCGGTTATTCAAAGAAATTTCATTTTGGCTTTTAATTCCCATGCTATCTATCTGCTCTGCTGTTGGCCTACAATTCATGAAAGACAGCACAGAGAGTAACTTAAAAGAAGCCCAATTATCATTGTCTTTTGTCTGTGTTTATCTGTAATCAGTAAAAACAGAAAACTGGGAGTCTTACTTGTATATTATATTGTATTATATTGTATTGTAATTAGATTTATATAGCACTTACTACTCTAAATGAGGTGTGGACAATTTGCAGAAATCAATAATGGGGATTACAGAAAATATGCATGTGACTTAGCGTAGGCAGTACGCCGAGAAAAGGGGCATGTTGAGGATGGAACCCGGGGAGAGGTTCATTTGAAAGAAAAGGAGAGACAACAATTGGAAGTTTCATGCAGAAGAGGCTATTTTGAGATTGCTTACAATCTGAGGATGCAAAACTGTAGAAAGAAATATTATTTTCATGTGAAATAGTGCTAAATTGTGTACTTTTGATAAGCTCTTTTAGAATCAGGGGAACAGTCCATCTTCTACAGCCAATCTTCTGAACGGCTATTGTTAGACCACCGTTGCCACAAGAATAGCTGATCAGCGAAATGGCTGATGAATATATAGGGAAATATCAAGAGGGTTAGGCTGCACTAAAAGGCAGCAGTATCCTTATGATCACAGCAAGGTGAGAAAGTATACATGGTAATAATGCAAACATTGAAAAGGAGATTCTGCAAATGATTTAGAAAATGTATTTTATGTGCACTCAAAGTTCAGCTCACAGTGTTAACTACAAAAGTGAAGAGGGATCGATTTTGAATGGTTGAGACTATAGCATCCCTTAGCTTCCTCAGATAGAGGAAGTCTATTGCCTACATTCCTTTGACTCAAGGTTGGAGATCCAAACAATGAAGTGAGGAGGATGCAGACAGAGCTACTTTTAGGAATTCCATGAACTTTGTTAGCAAGGGCTAGATGGTAGTGGTGAAGGCTGTGACTGCAGGCTCTGTTCTTCAACGTGAGCATCTTTCTAGGCCAATACAGCCCTTTATCTGCCCTAACTTCTGCTTAAGTAAGGCTGACAGCAGATGCAGAGATTTTACACTCGATTGTGCCCACATTGTGGTTAATCATTCTGTAAAGACTAGTTTAATTTAATTCTCAATAAAGTACGGACGTGTGTTAATAGGTCGCTCGAATACGGACACCTAGAAAGGGAACTGGAAGTGTCTCAGTTGGAGGAGTTCATTCTGGATCCTAGAGTTCGGCCACGGAGACGTGACATTGCGACCTGTCAGGAAAACATTCTGTACCAGCTCATCTTTGGATACCTGTTCAGAACATGTGTCTGGATGCAATAACAGATAACTCCAGAGAGGCACCCAAATACTAGTTAAATGGTGCACTGCATGAAGCACAGGATGTTCATTTATTTTTTTAAGGCACACCCTTAATAACAAACCATGCCTTTTGGAATTTCTATTTAGGCTTCATTGGCTATACCACTTTTAGCTATCCCCTCACTTTTAGAGATTCCCCATATTTCCATCCCGCATAAAGTAATGTTAAAGACCTTAATTCTACTGCTGAATCCAAAGTATGCAACTTGACCCTAATTTTCTGAGAGACCAATCCCCTCTGCTCCTTAGACAAAAGTGGTGATACGAAATCTAATGTTGCCTAATCTCCATCCTATCCATTTCAGCCTTCTGATGCTTCTTCCTTTAGGGACAGGTCCTGTTTGGAAACGTCTTCATTAGATAAAACAAGCATTGGCATAGCCAATAGGTCTCGCTTTTGGGACCTTTTAAGTATTTTGTTATGCAGCACAATATCCTTGTTGCAACAACAGCAACTGTTGCATGACTAAACAATTATATGGTCCCAAAGGTGAGACCTATTGACTATGCCAATGCTTGTTCTCTCTTGTACTCAGTAAATGTCTGATGAAACAAAAATGTACTGGCCCCCAGAAATGAGTGCAGCACGCTGTTCACGACTTTAGGGGAGCTGCGCTGCTTTTACTGTGAGTGAGTGAGTGAGAGAGAGAGAGAGTGAATGAATACCCTTGGGCAGCACTCTTTACTTCTCGGCTGGCAGCACAATCTCTTCGTGTGATGGAGGAATTCACGAGAAATCACAACATAGTGGTGAACTACTTTTAGAGTTGCGGCCATGATACTGGATTGGATGGAGGAATTTACAAAAAACAAGCATGAGCCAAGCCAATAGGTCTGGTCTGGATTTAAAGTGACAGCGCATGCACTGCAAACACAGGAATGCATTTTCATGCGATAAAACATTAAAGCCAGACCTATTGACATGGCAGTGGTGGTAGTGGAGATATTGGTGGTGGTTACACCAGTAGTGTTGGTAGCATCATTAGTGGTACTGGCGGTGGTGTGACAATGGGAGAATGGGCTGATGGTGGGTTTTGTTTTAGGGTAGTGGTAGCGTTGATACTTATTGTGATGGAATTCACATAACGTGAGTTTGTAAAGTAAACGTTTGCCCAAGTCTTGGGCCTTCTGGCTCTGAAATAACAGATGTTTATTGTTATCCAACTCAATGTTACTCATTTTATTGATGTCGGAAGGACGAAAGGCTGAGTGGACCTGCTGGGATTCGAACCTGTGACCATTAGGTCAAACACAAATCCCGGAGCTTTATGTCTCAGTCCACTGATCCACCAACCTGATATTAGTGGTAACACAGCTGTCAGAGTTAGTGGTATTTGTGATGGTGGCATCTGTCATGGCAGGTGGTGGTGTGATATTGGTAGTGTTGCTGATGGTTGTGGGGTGTTGTGATTTAACTGGTATGGTGTTATTGGTGCTGGTGTGGTATTGGTGGTGGCAGTATTATTATTGGTCATGGTGGAGCTGGTAACATATTGGTAACATATTAGTAGTGATACTGGTGGTAGGGTGTAAATGTTGATGGTGGTATTGGTGATGGTGTATAGGTGATGTGTGGTAACAGTGATGGTGTAGTTCATCGAGGCGGTGGAGATATTGGTGGCGGTCATATTGGTCATATTGGTGTATTTGTATTGGTTTTAGTACTGGTTGTAGTATTGATGGTATCTGTACTGGTGGAGGCACTATTGCCAGTGATAGTGGTATTTCATGTTTACGATAAAAAAAAAAAAAATGTGACAAAAAGACTGGTGGTTGAGTGGACAATTTAGATCTAAAATAGTCCCTTGTGCACACATTCCATTGGTGGTGGGATGATATACCAAACAGCCAATAGCATGAAGTCAAAGAAATATACTCCTCTCTGCATAGCCAACAGCCGCTCTCTGTATATCTTAAATAATTGACAGTAAAAGGTGTGACACAAACTAAAGTCATTTGGAGCCAGGTTTAAAAATGTGTATTCTTTAAAGGAAAAGGTGGGACGAGGCTGCTCAAATGTAGAGGGAGAAAATATCAAAATGTTCTTTCTGTAAGAATGAAAGGGCGTGCAGATGCAGGTGTGCACAAAGCAGAGCCTGTGTGCAGGTTCTCGCAGACTGCAAGCAGAACATGTTCATGGTTTATCTGCAACAACGGGCGCTGGCAGACAGGCAGCTCCGATAAACGTCACTTCAAATTCCAGATAGGGATGGAACAGAATGCTGCAGATATGACACGTCATTCTATCTCAGGACAAGCTGGGAACCAGTGCCAGGACCTGGAGAAAAGCCTTCCGGGTCAGTATTTCTACAGATGGGCCCTGTGTCATAATCCTGTGATGAGCAGCCAACAAAAGAAACCCAACTTACTCATACAGGAAAATACGTACACATTCATTACACAGCCTGGGAGGCCTGCATGTTGTTTGTATACCAAAAGATTGTTTTAAATATTTACAGCAGAAAACTGCAGATTCCTTATTTTAAACAACTGATTCCCCATGTTGTCACCATAGAAAACAAGCACTCGTGACATTCGACAAAACAACAAATGTTTATGGAGACACCAAGTCGAAGGCAAACATTGGCAAATCCAGTAAGTCTGCTCTCGGCAAACCTGCAGTTTTTAAACATACATTTGCAATAGACATTAAAACTGTAAAACTAATACAATGTTAAAGTAAACATTTTTTTTAAAAAACTACCAATAAAAGGTGTCATGAATGTTTTACAAACAAAAAAAAACAAACAAACAAGAAAAAAAAAAATTATATATATATATATATATATATATATATATATATATAAAGAAATTATTAAACCACTGCACAAATAAATAAAAGCCGATTGGCCTATCAGCCTTGACACTGAAACAAATACAATTTAGGTGGATGTGCACGCGTACAAGAGCAAAACACTGTCACTCACAGGGAAGGGGAAGGCTGTAGTGGGCGGCAATGCCCTAGGCTTTAGTCTGTGAGGGAAGGAAGCAAAATGCGAATAACACCTCAACAAACCAACAAATGAAGAACGCGGATTGAAAGCCCCTCTATGTATGCACCTGTGCATTTTATTATGATTTTTTTGTTGGAAACATGACCCTGGCAAAACAAGCCAGCACAAAAAAGTAGCTTGAAAGGTGCCAAGCGTGGACGGTGGCATCTGCTCTTAAGTCTAAACTGGCTGCTTTCATATGCAGAGACTCCAAAAACTACACCACTGATAGTGAAGTATAAACTCCAGGACACAACATTCACTATAAGCAAGCACTGGCAAAGTCAATAAATGTGGCGTTGGCAAGCTGGTGCAAAGGGTGTTTTTAAGTTTTATTGCAAGCATACGGCATAAATATAAAAAAAGAATGAAAAAAAACTTGCAACTGACTAAACATGGTAGTCATATGCTTGCAAAAGAAAATTAACCACCAAACACGAAAGGATGACTTAATAAAAAAGAATACAGAATCTAAAGAAAAAAAAGGAATTGACTAAATATTGGCCCAGCAGCTACAGCACTGAAGTGGACGTCTTTTTTAGGCGGCTTGCACATGTGATCAGAAAAAAATGCAGTTACTCGAAGTGCAGGAATGACAATGGCTGAAATAGCCTGATCCACTGCCCCAAAGAGACAAACAGAACAATGGATAATCAGAAATGACATTAAGGCCCTCTAGACATGAGGCTGGCAAGACAGATAAAGCTCACGCTGGGTCAGGCGTAAAAAGACACAATTGAAATATGGCCCAGCGGCTTGCATGAGGCAGTTTCAAAAGCGCCCACGACTGCAGAAACAAACCAGCGCCGCCTCTACTCCAGTGCTAGTCTATCGTAAGCTGCTGGTCCCACAACAGACGTCGAAGGAAATGACCAACGTTACAAAAGAGCAGAGGCTGAAAACGACACAAACCGCATCAAGGTTAGAAGGCTGCAATGCTTTCCCATTCTCAAAGCAGATCATTACCCAGTACGTCTTAATTCAAGTGCGGCGGAGGAAAGACACATGGTGCTGCACGCGTGCACGCTCACGTGCACGCAAGCTTTAGGCCACAGGCAGCACTTTGAAAAGCCGTTCACTAAATGTCTCAGCCAGACCAGCGCATGCGCTGGATCAGGCGAGACCTAAAAAACTATGTACATCAAGAAGCGGAGAAGTCTTGGGTCGAGGGAGTTATTGTAGCATAAGAGGTGAGTCACCCAGGTATTGTGAGCTCTAGTGCCAAGACCCAACTGACAAACCTTAGAATACCCATCGGCCCACAATACATGATTCTCAACAGAAGGACAGTACCCTCCAACACTCCCAGAGTCCATGAACAACATTATGTGACCATTACAACCAGGTCTTCCCAAGGAGCACTCTAAAGACAACAAACGTCTGCTCTGCGGACCAAAGAGTGGCACGACAAACTAGAACTTTCTGTTAAGCAGGTCCATCCCAGCCTGATGATTGTCTATTTTTCTTACACTTGGGTTAGTCCATAAGCGGACTAAGGAATGAGCACGTGACAATGCTGCTCGTAGTGACCAAACACTTTACAGAGCAGAGGTCTCACAAATATTATTAAAGGCAGGATATTCATAAACTAGAAAATAGTCCATGCTATACATTGCTATATAGAGGCACAGCCTAGGGTAAAATATATACTCTGATGATAAAGTATTCATTTTTAATCTTACATGCTACCACTTCTAGCTGAAGCGTGCAGCCAGTGGATTACAAAGTTTTTTTAATTCTCTATAAAATCCTAATGTAGGGTTTTACGAAGAAACTACATCCACTACTTGCAGTGGGCAGTGTGAACACAGGATCATCACTTAAGGGGAAACACACGTGTATACGTGGGGTGCGGAAGCGCAGAGAGAGGAAGGTGCCATGAAATATGGGACCATTAAAACAAGCCAAGAGTAAGTTCCTGAGTGTACTTTTAAAAGCGAATTACCTTGAAATGTACACTTCGTCATGTGTCAGTCTTGGTATGTTGTAGCAGCGACGCTGCCTAGCTACTTCTTGGCACGTCTTCCTTGCCGTACTTCTCAACATGGCAGGCTGCAGCACTGGGGACAAGGCGTGGTGGTTTAGCGGCTTCTGATGGTGTGAAATGCTCTCTAGATGCCAAATGAATGAGAAACGTTCAAAGTTATTTACACTGTTCTCCCATTCCACTTGTGAAATTGGGAAAGGGAGGGTATTCAGTATGCGAGAGGAAGCAGCAAGTCAACAGTGCAACCCTCTCCACCTACTAAAACGTGAGAGCGGAGGCACTGTAAAGACAAAGTGACTCCATGGTACTCACACCCCTAGCTGAGTCCATTTCCGTTTATAGGGATGTTGCGGATCGACTGGCACCTGGTCAGCAGACAGTGAAAGACCGTACACTGCCAGACTAACTGCGCTTGTGAGGACGCCTGACACCGGCACTCCTCGCCGCATAAGCTCCGGTAAGTTTTCCAACATGAAGAAGTATCTGTTGCTCGTCTTACACTTGTAGGGAATGACGGGCTCCCCGTGGAGTGGTGGGGATGGGAGGGAAGGGGGGTGTTGAAGCAAGGAAAGGCACGCAGAGCGGCAATAACGTGCATACAAAGCATCATCGTTTCAAGATGGTAGGTTTTTATATCAAATTTTTTCTCAAAGATGTTGACTAGCGGCCTACCTTTCCGTTCGTGTAGCGCCTAAATGTGTGATGTTCAAAATGCTTTTCAGAGCGATGCTGCTTGATGGTGGTCGGTGCTTTTCTACAAGAGAAACACAATGAATCCAACCTCTTGCCTCGCCTCCAACAGTAACATTTGAACAGCAGAGTAAATCTTCCTCAAACTTGAAGAATGCCGCAATCCGTAGAGCCGAAAGCAGGTCCTGGAAACAAAGAATCACTGGGAGAATCCCGAACGCTTGTAAGCGCGAAGGCGGGGGGAGGGGCGGAGGCAGGGAGCAAGCAAGAGGAAAGACAGATGGTGCTGAAGGCAGGCGGTTCGCGCGTGCACGCTCGCGTGAACGCAAGCTTGTCGCCAGCCAGCAGCACTTTGAAAACTCAGCTACTAAAGTCTCTCCGAGCAACGCATGCGCGCTGACTCAGCGAGACCTAAAAAATATGGATTCCAGCAGGTCTTTATTTTTCTCGATTTTCACTTGCAAACCTCTTGTGGATTTAAATCCAGATTTAGGGTTCTCTCTAACGGCGAATGTAATCTTAATCAGGGGGTGTAGTTTCCCTAATGTCACCCTCCAACTCCTTTCCTTGGGTGAAGCATCGAAGAGTCAGTTATTCCCTTAAATAGAGGTCTAGTGTCGTCATGGTAAATGCACATGCTCTAGAGGACCCACCCAAAGAAAAAAAAAAGTACGTAATTTACCCCAGCCAAGCTTTATTTTACCTTTGACAAGTCTCCACTTTACACCTCTTGCACCGCTCCTAATGTCAGACTTTCTCCTTCCCCTTCTCCAAAGCTCGTGTGTCTGTTCAGCCTGCAGACAGCGGCTCGAGCTGCTAAAGAACCATTAATAATGATGGTGAGGTACATAAGTGGTTAAGAGGTTGCGTTTCATGTTCAGTGGAGATTCAGAGTGCCCCGTAGTGCAAACTGACCCTACTGGAGATTGTTTTAGACTATGAACAATATTTTCTTAAGTAGACTTCTGAGGAAAAACTAGAATTTTTTAAATCTCACCCTAAAGCATGGTAAATATGGACAGGGAAAGGTTATGTGTATACTTTTTATTAGCATGTTTACTGATGCTAGTCAAGCTAGGAGGTTTGTGCACGTTTCCCATCTCATGTGATTTAACCAAATTAATGTTGTTGTAGCTTATGGAATACCTTTGATTCAGGAATTGGAAACAAGCATGACAAAATGGTTTCAGGATACCTATGTAAGCTAACTTAGCTGACGGAAATTCAATCCTCTAATGAAGTTCGTTGCCCTGATCAGAGCATCCCGCTCACTGTCTTCTGTCACCTGTTCTCCCTCCCCCCCCCCCCGGGTGGATACACCCGCATGTGATGCACCCCCCCCCAAAAAAAATACTGCCAACTGAAAAACCCTGTAGGACATTTTCCTGCCCCCCCACCCTCCCCACTGCAAGCACGTTTTACAATTCAGCGATAGGATCTCCTGCACCAGATCATTTTGTTCCAAAATTTGCTCACCACATCCCGCAACTTCATCATGTAATACGTATTCCCCAATTGTGAAAGGTCCAACACATCATCCCTGAAAAGACACTTCCCCACTTCCCTGATGCCCCCATGCACTATTTAATGTTCCTCGCCATGTAGAAGACCCTTATAGCCCTGTTAAGCTTCCTCTGAGCTTTGTCAATTCCAGCATGCTTCAAAGCCCCCCTCCAAACTCTGCGGGCACAAACTCAGTCCAAACCAAACAGGTCCCAGAAAAGTTAGCCTTTATCGCCTCCAAATCCCCCTGCATGTGCTGAAGCAGTATCAAAACCGATAAGTTAACCAGGTCGTTCTCACCTACATGAATCAATAGCATATCTGAGCAACTCCTTTGCAGAAACAGCTTCGACAACCATGGCAGCAAACTACCCCAATGCATACCCCCCTTTCCACACCATAGCATCTTGTGTCTGCTGCCCTGCAATCCCAGATTTCGTCTGTATACTTGCTGGTCCGCATATTTAGCCGTCCAGTGCACATAAGAATGTCCCACAATCCATGTCACCGTCTTTGTCCCTGGACCGCTCACGCACACTGCAGTAGTAAAAAGGCAGTTAGCACTGGCTAATATTCCCTCTTAGCTCAAATCCTGCCAAGAAAACCCAATCACTTCCGCACATACTGCTCACAGCAACTCAACTTCCGCCTGCCAATCTTTCAGATATGACCTCAAGACCACCCCAAACGTGCAGCTGCAGTCACAGCACCAATCCTATGTGGAAATATGGATTTTTATGGTCGGTTATGTCCCCTATCTTGGACCCCAACGGTTTCATGTATAAATCACAAGTACATGTATGTTCCCTCCAGTTCCAGTTATGAAGACGCAAACACATGTGCGTCCACCGTCAACATGTCCTCTTTCAGATCCGCCATGAATGGGCTGGATATTCTATTCCTAAGTATGAAAGGCCACCGGCTTTATATGGTTCATTTATCCCATTTTACAGTCCAGGCGAGTAGGCCCTGATTCTGCCACCAAGCCTTTTTCTGCCTTCTGCCTCTGAAAGCTCCAGTCTGAGCCTGCATCTGTGACCATGAACTTTGTCCTACTCCCTGTGCGGCTAACGGTGCCTGATCCAGCCCGTAGCCTGCCAGAAAACTGTACTTCACCTTCAAGATTATCTCCTCCGCCCCTCATCCGATGCA
The DNA here is from genome assembly GCF_964204655.1 of Triturus cristatus. Classification (NCBI taxonomy): domain Eukaryota; kingdom Metazoa; phylum Chordata; class Amphibia; order Caudata; family Salamandridae; genus Triturus; species Triturus cristatus. The sequence continues at coordinate 951,852,753 of NC_140579.1, forward strand.
TTCCTGTCTCGTAGTTTAGGTAAACATTCCTCCAGCTACCGTGCAAAGGGGCCAGGCCTCGCTGTCCTCATGCAAGTAATTCATAAACCCTGTTACCATGGAATATTCCTACCCCCTCGCATCTAGTGTAGACACTTAGACGCTTGTACACGCACTAACAGTCAGTATAGTCAGTATAGAATAAGATTCTATCCTAAGAGACCTTTCTTTTTGGATAACACAGTTCTTTAAACATAGGATATTATATATGATTTGGGATTAGGTTGACATAACCCCAGACTTTTGTCTCCACATGTAGAGCTAAATGTCAAGTCCCATTCTCCCCCTAGTTGCACGTCAAATCACACGTCATGCTGCCGCGCGCGCATCTCTGCCAAGTATTTTCGCTGACATTCCGAAATTCTTTCATGGAACCACCCATTTGTGACATCATACCTAATGACGTTCTTTGGTTACGCCTAGTTACACCCATTTCAGTTACGCATGTATATCTTTATCTCTGTTATCAACTGTTACGCCTCCTGCATCTGTTTCACTGTAATGCCTCTTCTATAAAAATGATTACCTGTCAATAATGTATGGTCCTTCACTTCCTGAACCTCCGTGGTGATGGAATATGAAGCCAACAATTCGAATTGTTATTGGAATAAAGCCCGTTCCGAATCTCTAATACCACGGATTCTGCCTCTTATTTTACTGAGCTATTCTTATTAATTTTCCGCATCAAATTAAGTACCGGTAATTAAATTATTTACCACATATATGGCGCCCGAATAGGGACACTTTCTCATCTCACGCGCCGGAGGTGCGTTGCAGGCCCGGTCTCCTGCCACAGCTGGACGGACAACAACGCGTACCCACAGGATTTCCTGTATCTCCCTCCTGCCGAGCGGGGGTAACTGAGGCTGCGATCAACACCCAGACGAGGCGGTGAGAAGTGCGAAGTATCCCGACCAGAGCCTAGCTGAGAGAGCAAGATCCGAGGTATACAGAGGCCCACCAGGTTCCGAAGTTCCGAAGTTTCGAGTCGAGTCCAGTCCGGTCCAAGTCCAGTTCAGTTCAGTTCCGAGGCCTTCCGTTCCGAGCTACCCGGTGAGTACCATTGCCGGGGAGGCGTTCTGACGTGCACATAGGTTGTGCCGGTCAAGACGGGTTTGGGTACACAAATCCGGTCTGCACTGTTTCAGCAGTGTATCTGTACTGTTTAGCAGTATATCTAGTATGTCTAGTATATAATTCAGAATACCTAGTTAGTGCCGAGTATTATGCTTAGTGACTAGTTCCCTAAATGGCCATCATTGTTGTTCATTAAATATTAAATGTTAAATGTTTTAAATACGTTCTGCATATTGTGGTGTGAATGACTGTTCATTATTGTGTTTTGTTGTATTAAACGTGTTCAAAATTAGGTCTCAGATCAGTTCTCAATATGCCGCTCTTTTCGAAATTAAGACAGATCAAAACTAGAAAAGGGGTACTCGAAGAAGCTGTTCCCATTCCTCCTAGGGACACTCCAGGGTACTTCATGTATCATAAACATGGCCTAGACGCCATATTATTTCTTGATTTATGGGTAGACTACACCAAGGAATTACCAGAAAGTCAGAGGTGGCCCGCAGCTGGGACCTGGGATGCAGATTGCATCATGAAAATAGAGGAAGAATTATGGAAAAAAAAAGCTAGACAATCACAGAAAGATGCCATTGAATTATGGCGTAAAGAATCGTATAGACGTACAGAAAAAGCACTCAGACAGGAAGAGAAAAGTAAGGAGAATTCAAATAAAGTCCGAGAAAATCTATTAATTGAAGAAGGTACCCGAGCAAAAGCAGAACAAGTAGACAGACAAAGAAATGCCCTTATGAATGGTATGTATCCTCTTCTGGCCGAAGGGTTACCTAAGGCTACTCCGGAGATACCAAAAGACTTGCCACCTCCATTGTTTCCGATAAAAGCACATCCCAAAGGGCATCCCAGAACCGCAGAAGATGTTTTCCTTTCCTCTTATTTAGACAACGCAGCTCCAGAGTATGCTAATACTGCACCACATAGACCGCCTGCCGAGGGGGTTCAACGCCAAGACCCTCCGTCTGTACCTCCGCAACAACAAACTCCGACACAAGTTCCGGCAAGCACATCTGTTTCTACAGCTGTACCCACACCTATGGTTGCTATATCACGTTCAACGAATCCTTTCACATCCAGCACCCCAGGCGGTGCTACAGGAGGTACGACAAACATTTTTTCCACGCCACCCAGAGTAAATAAACTTTCCTTTCAAGAATTAGCCCACCAACGTACGCCCAAACTAGTAACTCCCGACATGCTTAAGGAACTTCTAGTAGATTGTAGATATGACCCTGTGCCCGGCAAAGAGGACGAAATGCTGCTGGCATCATTACGTATCCGACGAGCTGCAATATATTTAGGGAGGCTACCAGGAATGACTACACATTTAGAAAATATATATCACTTTGTCCAGTCAGGGCGAGATTCTGAAAGTATTAATAGAGCCATGGAGTACCAGAAAGTGGAGATACAGGGGGAACTGTTACGTTTCCTCATAAATTGTGTGATCAGAAATCAAGACCGACCAGGGGTAAATCCGGAGGAAATGCGAATTCTTACCACATGGAGTCGGAATATATCAGAGGGGAGACATGATAGATTATTAAGTATAGTAGCTATGTGCCGAAAGATCCGCAAAGAAGTAGAACGAATACACGAAGAAAGATTGGCGGTAGACCAGCCTGAACAAAACGAGGAGGAGGAAGAATTAGAACTGCCCACAGGACAGTTAGAAACCATGGCCTATGTAGGTAGAGGAAGATCTTGTAATAATACTAGAGGCTTTACTGATCCGATACGTCCGATACGTCCAGAAAATAACAGAAATTTCCAAACCCCTATAATAAATATAAGGTCCCCCGAACATTCGTTCCAAGCCGCTGACAAATTACTCCGAGAACGAAGGGGTTATCATATACTCGATTCTATGGACGAACAAGAATTAGCCAGGTCAGCCGTTCACTGGGTTGACAGTCCCGGAAAATATAGTGATGATACACTAGCGCACACGTTTTTGAACCTCACCCCAGATGAACAGCGTTTAGCTGGTATCTACATGATTCAACAACTCCTTATATTATATAAAAGCCAACACTCCGATCCTAGTCCCTTACCTGATATATTGACTGAATTACTCACGAATAAATGGAGAGGTTCAGGTACTGAGTTAATTAGAGAAATACTAAAATCCAGAAAGCAGTACATTCTTTTTGTATGCCCCGAACATGTCTCACTGCCCATCAAGGAAAGAACGACGTACTATATGGATAGACAGAATCCCTTACGCGAAGTGCACCCGATAAAAGGTGATGACAATCAGTTTAAACGTGTGTTTGTATACACACCCATATCTAAAATGGAACTATTAGAAATGAAGAAAGTGGTACCCAGTCATGACAAAGACCCAGCGGGTTTCCACCGTGAAATTAAAGACATGCTGCTCATGGGAGAGTATACCTATCCCGACATTATGAAAATATTAAAGGTATTAATGCCTGCGGGCATTTATGAAAAACTCAAAGAAAAGGATTGGGAGGTGGGAGACCAAAAGATAGATTGGACAGCATTAGAAAACGAAGAAACAGCTCGAGGTCCAGGTTTAGGGCTTGGGGAAAAGACCAAAATACTACCAGGTTTATTAGTACAGGTACTGCCACGTTTATTAACTACGAAAAAGGAAGACTGGGGTGCAATATCAGCCTGTAAACAAAAGCAAGATGAGGACACTAGTGATTTTTATGCCCGATTCGAAAAATGTTTTGGTATAAATAGTGGAATAAAAGCAAGTAGCGAATCGTATCCACATCTGTTTGTGACAAAATTAGTTGAAAATGCCTTGCCCCAAGTTAAGAATAGAGTATTGAAATTCGAGAGTACCTGGCAAGGTAACACTCCGTCACAAATGTTACAAATGCTACAGTACCATCACAATAGAATTAGAGAGGAACAAGAACATGAACAAAGACGCATGAAAGACACGAAAATGAAAATGCTAGTTTCCCAGACAGTTCCAGCTGACGGTCATAAAAAGGGTATGACACAGTCCAGTGTTTCAGCAGGTTCTGTAAAAGGGACATGCAACTATTGTAAACAGCCAGGTCATTATGTACACGATTGTCCAGTTTTAAAACATAATATCGCCATAGGTAATACAAAAGAAAGACCACGGCCACTTAGACAGGATCAGAACCAACAAGGAGCCCCGCAGCATGCACAGGCCATGCCAGCTCCGCAACAGTCTATGCCAGCTCCATCACCGCAGCCTATTGCTGCCACACCAACAACGACACAACAGATGTACCAGACCGCACAGTATGACTATCCTGATTATCAACGATACTCATGAAACAGCCTAGAGAGGGAAGTTGGCTTACCCCTTATCGAGGTCCCTGTAGATCAAGAAGGACCTTATGTACACAGTGAACTATTAGGCCAAGATAGAACATTTTTACTTGATACAGGGGCAAGCCGAACAACCATAAAACGTAGTGAAGTTCCAGGGGCACCCCTCTCAGGCTCACAGAATATTTCCCTTGGTTTTTCAGGAAAACCTATCATTAACGAAGTATCACAGCCTCTTCCACTTACGATTGGTCCCTTGACACGAACTACAGATTTATTGCTTACAAAATCATGTCCAGAAAACCTGTTAGGTATAAAAACATTGAAAGCTCTAGGAGCTATAATATGTTGTTCTCCGGAAGGAGTAAGATTGTTTTTACGTGATTTCAAAGGGCACTATGTGTCCCGAGACATGGATCACCGACTACAGACTTTACCCACACATTTATGGGCACAAGGCCCTACAGATGTTGGTTGCATGAACATTACACCATATCGAGTCACACTAAAGACAGGAGTGGTACTACCACGAATGCGACAATACAAGTTACCCCCAGATGCTGTAGTGGCTTTACTGCAAATCATTGACGAGCTTATTACCCAAGGAGTGGTTGTGGAAACCGACTCCAATGTATGTAATTCCCCGATAATTCCGATTCTTAAACGAACTGATCCAAAAGCCCCGCCAGTATATCGATTGGTTATTGATCTGCGCGAATTAAATAAATGTATCGTACCACAATACCCCGTAGTTCCAGACATTTCTTCATTACTGACAGCCATTGATTCCGAAGCAACATTCTTTACTGTAATTGATCTCAAGAATGCCTTTTTCAGCGTCCCAATAGATCCGGAAAGCCAATACTTGTTCGGATTTAGTTTAAATGGACGAAGCTTTAAATTCACACGCGCACCTCAAGGATTCACAGAAAGCCCCAGCATCTATAGCCAAGCACTGAAACGAGAACTTGACAGTATCCACATGCCAGTCAACACTGCCCTGCTTCAATATGTCGATGATCTGCTGATCACCGCTAGAAGCGAAACTGAATGTGAAAAAGCTTCACTGACGGTTTTACAATTTTTGGCCGAAAAGGGGCACAAGGTGTCCCCTTCTAAGCTGCAATTCTGTGTCCAGCGAGTTGTTTACCTTGGGCACTCGCTGTCCAAGGAGGGAAGGCAGCTTACATCAGATCGCATCCAGTTAATTGCTAACATGCCAATACCCAAGACACAAAAGGAGGTACGGGCTTTTATAGGCCTCACTTCATATTGTAGGCAGTGGATCCCTCAGTATACATTTCTAGCAAAACCACTCATTCAGTTGACAACACAGGAGGCGGCCACATCGACTGTCCTCCCTTGGACTCAGGAACATACACAAGCTTTTGAAAACCTAAAGAAAGCTTTATGTCAAGCACCTGTCCTAGCAACACCATGTTACAGTAAACAGTTTACACTCTTTGTTACAGAACGCGAAGGTACTGCTTTGTCAGTACTCACACAGGAACAAGCAGGATCACACAAACCATGTGCTTATTTTTCTAGTACATTAGATCCCGTAGCTCAGGCTCTGCCTGCATGCCTGAAATCAGTGGCAGCGACAGCTTTAGCAATCAGACAAAGCGATGCCATAGTGTTAGGACATCCATTGACAGTACAAGTACCACACGCAGTAGAGGTTCTTGTGAACCGAACGCAAACACAACACTTGACTATAGCAAGACTTACCGGTTACGAATTGACATTGTTTCAGCCACACATAGAAATCAGACGTTGTAGTACATTGAATCCTGCCACACTTTTGCCAGTAAACGGAACAGACCCACTAGCACATGATTGTATTGAAGTTATTACTATCACGACGAAACCCAGACAAGACTTGACAGACGTCCCATTGTCAGATCCAGACCTGACGTTGTATGTAGATGGTTCATGTATGAGAACAAGTACAGGAGAGCTAGTGGCCGCGTATGCAGTCACAACAGACACTGAAGTCATTGAAACAAATTGCATAAACACCTTGTCAGCTCAAGCAGCAGAGCTCATCGCTCTGACACAAGCCTGTGTTCAAGCCACAAATAAGAAAGTCAACATATACACTGATTCACGTTATGCATTCGGAGTCGTCCATGACTTCGGCGTACTGTGGCGAGAGAGAGGTTATTTAACTTCTCACGGTGCCCACATTCAGCACGGACCCCTCATTCATGCCTTATTAGATGCAATACATCTACCCACTGCAATATCAATTATGAAATGTAAAGCTCATACGAAAGTTACTGATATCATTTCCCAAGGCAATAACCTAGCTGACAGAACAGCTAAACAGACTGCTCAGAATCAAACTCACACATCTGACATGACAAAGACAATAGTTCTGACACCAACACATTGCATGACGGTTAAGGATCCCGCTCTTGACGTAATTGACATACAGACACATGCTACACCAGATGAAATAAAGAAATGGACTGAATTAGGAGGGATCCAAACGAATCAAGGATGGATGACGAAGGAAAAATCTATATGGTTTCTTCCCGACTCTATGGTTCAAGTTATCATTAATACAATACATAGTCCAGCGCACCTAGGAGAAAAAGCTATGCTAGACAGCATTCAACACATTTGGTTCAACAAACATTTACGAGCAGCAGCTAAACAAAAAGTTCGTACCTGTATGATCTGTTGTCAGTTTAACCCAGGTAAAAGCATTCCCGTAGAACAGGCTGGATTTCAGCCTCCTGATCACCCTTTTGAAGTCCTCCAGATGGATTATATCCAGATGGAACGATGTCGAGGATTCAAATATGTTCTTGTAGTTGTCTGTGCTCTTTCCCGTTGGACAGAAGCCTACCCGGTCTCAGATTACACTGCCCCGACTACTGCCAAACAGTTGGTTCGAGAATTCTTCCCACGGTACGGTTTACCACGTGTTGTCTACTCAGATAACGGCCAGCCGTTCTCATCCGAACTAATGAAACACGTTTCACTTTTGTTAGGCTATCAATGGAGATTTCACTGTGTCCGACACCCCGAGGCAGCAGGTCTCGTGGAACGACATAATCAAACTCTGAAAATTAGATTGTCCAAAATATGTAGAGAGAAAGGTGTCGATTGGGTAGTAGCCTTACCAGTTGCACTCTTTTACATGAGAATGGTGGCGCACTCTCGAACAGGGCTATCCCCTTATGAGGTGATCTTTGGTAGACCACCAAATATGTGGGGGACGCCTATACCACGCAAAATAACTGATGTTGACTGTAATATGCTGACAGATTACCTGGCTTCCTTGATGTCTGCACTACAATCTTGTCGTTCACAGGTAGCTGCAGCCTTTCCCGACAACACCGAGGTGAAACCCCATGACGTAGTTCCCGGGGACCTGGTGTTAGTGCGTAATTTTGACCGGAAGACTCAGCTGGATCCTAGGTGGAAATCGCCTCAACTTGTACTACTCACCACGAGGACAGCCGTGAAGATCGAGGGTCGCAAAGGATGGTTACATTCAAGTCATATCAAGAAATTTCATGGACTACCGTCTGATGTAAACGTTACACCTCGCGTGTCTTCACCGATTGACTCAAAGCTCCCTTTGGTTGAACAAAGCGATAAGGAACTATACAAACTAAAATTACGGTCTAAATAAGTCAGACAATTTGATTGTTTAAGTCCTCTCCAAGGTGAATCGGTCGAATTTGTCTCTGACATGTATCCCCTAGACCTGAATAGAGAAAGAAACCGAAAGATGCAGTTGAAAAAGCATGCGTACTGTAAATCACTGTGTAGTCATTGCACAGTGACGTTATTAATCTTGTTTTTCTTAAGTCTTTTAATAATCGCTGCAAGTATATTGTTGCACATATATTATCCTATTTCTAAACATGTTTACAATATTACTGCTGAACATTCTTTTAGTGAATTACCCCCGCATGAGTTGTCCTATAGATTTGCGCTGCGCAATAACACTTTCATTAGTATGCTACATCATTCCCATCAAACCAGCAATGCCACAAACTGTTGGATATGTGGCCGACTCCCTCCCTATCAGAACTATAAGGGAGTTTTGCCCCTCTTTCCTTATCCGTTCACACACAATGGCTCCTGTGGAGCATGGTTTAGTTTGATTAATTCCCTAGATTCGAATTCCGCAGTCTATCAAGACAACTGGGTATGGGGAAACCTGAACTTAGTTTTGCTTAACCCCTTCCATGCTCATGACGGAACGGTTCCGTCATGAGCCACGGTTGAGCTGTGCTCATGACGGAACCGTTCCGTCATGAGCCCGCCCGCGCTCGAACCCTTCAGCACCGCGGCGGAATTCGCCCAGCGCTGAAGGGGTTAAAGTCTGCTACCCTAACAAGGAGGGACTTCCCAAAAGAACAGGAACTGATCTAGAAAATGAAGTATATGGATTAGGTGATTTTACACTTAACCTCATGATCCTGAACGTTGAATCTGAAGCTACACCAATCTTGCCCGCCATGTCCGTATTTCCAGTAAAAGGGGAACTATGTATAAGAAAGAATGGCTCCATACACATGGGCCATAGTAAATGCACCACTGTGATAAAATTCAGTGATCAAGGCAAGTCTACATTTAGAGCTTCTCGTCATTCCTACTTTATATGTGGCCAGACCGCATATATACGCCTACCTCTAGATTGGGATGGTACCTGTTACATAGCATTCCTCCTACCACCTGTTTTTCTAGCTCCTCCTGATTATCATAGAAATACTCATTTAGTACACAATAGACAGCAGAGAGATCTCCCAATCGTCGATTACACTGAAACAGCATGGGAAAAATACACAGATTTCAATAAAGGTTTCTTTCCCTATATAGGTACAGTCACTAATAGTAAATTGATACGTAGATTAACCAGAACCCTTGAAGCAGTAGTGAACGAAACTATTTCCGCCTTAGGCAATTTAACAGAAGAACAGTCTGCTATGCGGATTGTTGTGCTTCAGAATCGTCTTGTCCTTGACGTCATCCTGGCCGATAGGGGCGGAGCTTGTAGGGTCATCGGATCAAGTTGTTGCATTTTCATACCAGAAAATTCACCGTCAGTATATAAAGCCATAACCCGCCTTCATAAGATTGTAAGCCAGATACACCAGAGTCCAGGCACCTGGACTTGGTCCGGTTGGTTCTGGGGCGTGTTGTCAGCCTGGGGATGGAGAATGCTCTCCTTCCTAAGTATTGGCTTTCTCATACTATTCAGTTGCTGCTTATGTCTACAATGTGGGCCAGCGATTTGTGGTCTGTGTGCCACCTCGTGTATCCCACATCCAAGTTTTCGTTCGAGATCCCGGAAGAAGAAAGAAGAACAAATGATGTTATATGAACAGATCGATGGATTGATGAAGATTGATATCTCCTAAGGGCCAGTAGGGGACAAGGAGGGAATGTGGAAATATGGATTTTTATGGTCGGTTATGTCCCCTATCTTGGACCCCAACGGTTTCATGTATAAATCACAAGTACATGTATGTTCCCTCCAGTTCCAGTTATGAAGACGCAAACACATGTGCGTCCACCGTCAACATGTCCTCTTTCAGATCCGCCATGAATGGGCTGGATATTCTATTCCTAAGTATGAAAGGCCACCGGCTTTATATGGTTCATTTATCCCATTTTACAGTCCAGGCGAGTAGGCCCTGATTCTGCCACCAAGCCTTTTTCTGCCTTCTGCCTCTGAAAGCTCCAGTCTGAGCCTGCATCTGTGACCATGAACTTTGTCCTACTCCCTGTGCGGCTAACGGTGCCTGATCCAGCCCGTAGCCTGCCAGAAAACTGTACTTCACCTTCAAGATTATCTCCTCCGCCCCTCATCCGATGCATTCCTGTCTCGTAGTTTAGGTAAACATTCCTCCAGCTACCGTGCAAAGGGGCCAGGCCTCGCTGTCCTCATGCAAGTAATTCATAAACCCTGTTACCATGGAATATTCCTACCCCCTCGCATCTAGTGTAGACACTTAGACGCTTGTACACGCACTAACAGTCAGTATAGTCAGTATAGAATAAGATTCTATCCTAAGAGACCTTTCTTTTTGGATAACACAGTTCTTTAAACATAGGATATTAGATATGATTTGGGATTAGGTTGACATAACCCCAGACTTTTGTCTCCACATGTAGAGCTAAATGTCAAGTCCCATTCTCCCCCTAGTTGCACGTCAAATCACACGTCATGCTGCCGCGCGCGCATCTCTGCCAAGTATTTTCGCTGACATTGCGAAATTCTTTCATGGAACCACCCATTTGTGACATCATACCTAATGACGTTCTTTGGTTACGCCTAGTTACACCCATTTCAGTTACGCATGTATATCTTTATCTCTGTTATCAACTGTTACGCCTCCTGCATCTGTTTCACTGTAATGCCTCTTCTATAAAAATGATTACCTGTCAATAATGTATGGTCCTTCACTTCCTGAACCTCCGTGGTGATGGAATATGAAGCCAACAATTCGAATTGTTATTGGAATAAAGCCCGTTCCGAATCTCTAATACCACGGATTCTGCCTCTTATTTTACTGAGCTATTCTTATTAATTTTCCGCATCAAATTAAGTACCGGTAATTAAATTATTTACCACACCTAAAGGAATGCATGCCAAAACCAGCCAGATCAGTACCAGTCTATGTAATGCCATGCGCAACACAGCTACCAACTGGTAAGCAGTAACCCTACTACCATCTGCATGACAAAATACCACCAGCTGCTCTTTACCAGGCCAAATATGGAACCAGCGTCATTCCTGCATGGCACAAACCTCAAGACTACCCCCTTCGCACAGACATACCCACTTTCTCTTACCTAACTGATAAGTCTTGGGGCTGCCCAGCCAAATTTCTATTCGCCGCGGATCTAGACACACTTCATCCTGCATCACCCCCAAATTATTGAGTGGATCTCAGAAGCTCAGACACACAAAAATCCCCCAAAAACATCCAGATCATGCACAATCAAAAAATAGCGACCTCAAAGCGATTGCAGCAACAAACTGGCAAACCCGGCAACAAATCCCTCAACAATTCAAATGTAATCGCCTCCTGCACCACTGACCTCCACTCACCTCTTTCTCTGTCCCACCCTTTCAGAACGCTGCTCAGTATCTCATCACTGGCAGGGTCAAAGCCCCAGTACAGTTTGCCATAAGCATAAGGGAGACCTGAAGGAAAGCTGAGTGGTAGGAAATATGTGCCAGCCTGGTGATCCCACAACTTTGTGAGGAAAATTAGATTTTTTTGCTACATTTGAGGTTTGTAGGGCATTCTTGGTAAGACAACTTTGGGGTGTCCACATAAGACACACCTCCCTTGACTTCCCCGGGTATCTAGTTTCCATAAATATCTGGGTTTGGTAGGTTTCCCTAGATGTTTCTCTTGTGACTGGGGAAGTACGCGGATCGGCGGACACACTATTACTTTTTGGTTGCAACGTAGTATGGTTGCGTCTCTTGGATCGTGATAAAGGGAACATGTTAAGAGGAGACTGTCAATAAATTCATTGTGCGTAAGGTGACTGTTTGCACGTAGTAGGATCGTAAATGAAGGTTCTCTGACCAGTCGCACATCGCAAAGAATGTGAAAAGTTGGATTTTATTGAAAACCTGTTACCAATACTTAGGAGCACGTCGCTTACCCATCTTAAGGGTCCGATGTTTGTTTACATGCAGTTTTTTTAATATTCGGGACCTGTCCGACCCAGTGCCGGACATTTAGGATCTTATCTGTGAGGCTTTTAGATATTTTGCTTCGCTGGGTGTACTACCATCTTTACTGGGGGTCCCTTACAGATTTCGTCCAGCTATGACAGACACTAGCTGTTCCCAATTCTGGCGTGTAGATTTCGACGTTATTGCCTTGAAAAAGTCTTAGCAAAGACAAAACACGTGTCGGCTATTGTGTGCTGGGAATGTTTTAGAAAAAAGAACTTTTTCTACAACATGAATAAAGACTGCTGAACTGCATGAACAATGACCTTTCTGGATCTTTGCTTCAGATCAATATTGTTGTGTCTTGTCTACTCTTAGAATTGGGATTTATACTGAATGTTCCCACCAATTTGATCTCAAATTGTTTATAGATCAATAATACATGTAATGGTGTGCTGTCAGAGCCTCAGTTTGTTTAAATACATTTGAGGTTTGTAGGGCATTTTTGGTAAGACAACTTTGGGGTATCCACATAAGACACACCTCCCTTGACTTCCCCGGGTGTCTAGTTTCCATAAAAATCTGGGTTTGGTAGGTTTCCCTAGATGGCCGCCAAGCCTGGGACCAAAATTGCAGGGGACCCCGTTGCAAAACCACGTCGTTTTGTGATGGATAATTAGGATGCCTCCACAATACATTTTGGGGCCTTCCCTGTCATGGGCACTTGGCCCACCCACACAAGTGACGTAGCATTTATATTGGAAGAACTGGGGGAACACTGAGTGGTAGGAAATTTGTGCCGGCCCAGTGATACCACAACTTTCCCCACACAGAAATATGAGAGAAACATGATTTTTTTTTAGCAAAATTTGAGGTTTGCAGGGGATCTGGGTGAGAAAACTTTAGGGGATCCACACAAGTCATACCTCCCTTGAAACCTCCAGGTTTCTAGTTTTCATAAATGACTTCTTTGGTAGGTTTCCTTAAATGCCCTCCAAGACAGGGACCAAAAACTCAGGTGACCCCTTGCAAAAGCAGGTCTTTTTGTGATAGTTCATTTTGATGCCTCCACATTACTTATTGGGCCCTTCCCTATTGTGAGCACTTGGGCCACCCACACTATGTGAGGTAGCATTTATATCGGGAGACCTGGGGGAAAACTGAGTGGTAGGAAATTGTGGTTTCTTTTTGATTCTGGAAGAATATGGCACAGAAATGCAAGGAAAATGTGTGATTTTAGTCACATTTTGAGGTTTGCAGGGCAGTGTGGGTAAGAAGCCTTGTTGGGATCCACGAGAGCCATACAACCCTGCACTTCCATGGGTGTTTAGTTTACAGAAATATTAGAGTTGGTAGATTTTCCCTAGAGACAATGTACACCTTGGCAGAGAAAGGCAGAAAAGACAAATATTACTGCACAACCATCTATTCCTCAAGTACATACACATACTGGTTGAATTTGGCACGAGGGTGACTGAAGGTTCAGAATAAAAACTTTACTAACAAGAGATTTCACAAAAAATTAAATGCACTGTTAATAGTTGAACGGTCAGAAAATTGATCCAATGACACTCCGCTCGTGAGCTGTAAAGTTGTGACAAGGCACCAACCGCTTTACAGGCCATTCACACACCTTTCGTATGTCACACACACAAGATCATTCACACTGCCAGCCCAGCACATCACAAAGCTCACATCAACAGACAACGCCATTCGAGCGCCCATTACTTTCATGCGCCCACATGACTGACACTGCAATCACACCAGCTAGCGTCTGATGGAGAGTGTGCACTGACGTTTGGCTAGCAGTGTGTGTAGTGACCAGCAGCAAGTCACCACTCACACACCACCAACCAAATGCCAGCTCACACACATCGCTAGCCAAGCACCAGCTCACACACACTGCCGGCTAAGAGCCAGTCCACGCACACCGCCAGCCAAGTGCCAGTCCAAGCACACCCCCGGCCAAACACCAGTCCATTCACAACTCCAGCCAAACACCAATCCATGCACACCGCAAGCCAAGCGGCAGTCCACGCACACCCCCAGCTAAGTGCCAGTCCACACACACCAGCAGCCTATCATCAGTCTACACACACTGCCAGTCAAGCACTAGCCTACACACACCAAGTACACGCAGACCGTCCGCCGAACTCCAATTCACATACATACACAGAAACTTTCCCTGGTATCTAGTGGTTTTCTGCTCCCTTGGGGGCAGATGTGCCTAAAAATATGTCGAGCAAAATACATGCCTCAAAAAAGCTGAGCGGCCCTTGCGAAGAGTTCGCTCCCTGACATATATATACATAAAATCCCTGATGACTAGAAGCTTTCGGGGGCAGATGGGCCTACAAACATGGCCGATCTGCCCCCGGTGGTGGGAGAAAACAGCCAAACATTGCCCCAATACAAAGGGGGGTGACACTTGCCCAAGGGGCTACTCCCCGACATGTAAATTATAAGATCCCTGGGGTCTAGTGGATTTCTTCCCTCCGTGGGGCAGATGGGCCTAAATATTCGTCCAATTTGCCCCCAAAGGGAGCAGAAAACAGTCAAAACATTGCCTCAATAAAGGGGAGCAACCCTTGCCCAAGGCGCTGCTTGACAACATACAACTGTACAAATCCCTGGTGTCTTGTGGCTTTTGGGCCAAAAATATGGATGATCTGCCCCTGGGAGGGGCAGGAAATGGCCAAAACATTTCCCCAATAAAGGAGATTGACTCTTGCCCAAGTGGCCACTTCTCGACATGTGAAACATACAATCCCTATTTTCTAGTGGGTTACCGCCCCCCCAATAGCAGATTGGCCTAAAAATGGCAATTCTGTCCAGGGGGGGGGGGGGGCAGAATTACTAAGAAACAAGGCCCGCCAAGGGGAACGACCCTTGCCCAAGGCGTGGTTTACCATAATCGTAAATGTAAATTATTCCCTGGCTTCTAGTGGGTTTCAGCCCCCGTGGCTTAAACATGCCCCCAGGGGAGCGACCTTTTCCTAAGGGGTTGCTTCCCCAACAACAGAAAGATAAATCCCTGGTGGTCTAGATTTGTGGATTCCTGATCTATGATCGAGGCCACACTGCCATTGTGGCACAGGAACCCACTCTAAACAGGCACGGGAGAAAAGGAAAAACTCTTTCCTTTCCGTCTGTGTCTTTTCTCCCCCCCACCAAACTCCACAAGAGAAAGACTCACCATAGAGGTGTCCTATCTCTGGACGCGCTAGAAGCAAATGACTTCCAGCACGTCCACAGCTGCATCTAATGACCTTGGCATGCAGTGAACATGCCAACGTCATCAGATTGCCAAGGGGGCGTTGGGGGTGGCAGCGGAAGGTCTTTCGCTGCCATCCCCATGGGGACCCATAGATGGGAGGCCCACGGGGGAAACATCAATGCTTACCCCCATGGGTGGGTGCTAGGATGGAACATTTCCATCCTCAGCATACAAGCACCATGGGGGAGGACGGAACTATTTCAACCATAGCACCCACAGGTTTGATGTTGAAAATAAGATATTAGCATGTAGATTGCCATGTTTATTGGAGAAGCTGGTGCACCTCGATCAGAACAGATTTATTCCGGGATGAAATACACAATTAAATCTTTGATGCTTTTCTGTGAAATGTATTTGCTGGCTCAGACGGACCTATGCCTAGTTGTGGCTCCACTGGACAAAGGCACCTGACACCATGTAATGGTCTTACCTTTAGCAGTCCATGTGTGAATGGGGTTGCAGGTATAAACTGGCAATGTTGTTTCTCAGCAGTTTCCTATTTTTAGAGGTACCAGACAGGCCTATGAAAGGGATACAAGTCTGCCGGGTGAAGGAGGGGAGAAATCATATCATCTTTCTGTACATGGATGATGTTAGACCTGGCACCATATTAGTGGGTCTCCCATTTTCTTTCACTGTTGCCTCCTATGTTTTTGTTTGTCCAGATGCTTTGGGCACTTTGCCACTGCTATTCAGTGCCAAAGTGCAAGTGCTCCCTATTGTAAATTGTTGTAATGGATTAGTGACTCCATGATTGGCTTATTTGATTTACTTGTCAGACCCTAGTACAGTGTGTGCCCAGGGCCTGTAAATCAAATGCTGCTGGTGGGCTTGCAGCACTGATTGTGCCACCCACAGAAGCAGCTTGTAAAGTGTGGCTCAGGCCTGCCATTGCAAAGCCTGTGTGCAGTCTGGGACTGCCATGTCGACTTGGCAAGTGCACCCACTTGCCAGTTCCTAAACCTTCCCTTTTCTACATATTAGTCACCCCTAAGGTAGGCCCAAGGGCAGGGTGCATTGTGTGTAAAAGGTAGGACATGCCCTGATGTGTGTGGCATGTCCTGATAGTGAATTACAGCCAATTTCGTTTTTCACTGTTGAAAGGCTGCCTGTTCCCATAGGCCAGAGTGGGCAGTTTGATTAGAACATCTTACAATCCTAACTGACCCAGGGAACTAGGTGGAAATTCGAGTTTAGTATGCCTGAGCTCAGAATGTTAAACTACATCTTTTAGAGAGGGTGATTTTGACATTCTATGTTTGAAAATACTTTTAGAAAGTAGGTATTTTCTTGCCTAACCATCCAGCATGTCTCTGCTAGGTTTGTGTATTCCATGTCTGGGTTGTGAGTGACAGGGGGCTGGAGAGGGCCTTGGCTCCAGCAGTCTGATGGGTCAGGGCTGGGATGAATAGGACCTGCATTGAATCAAGAGTAGGGGGCGGAGATTTCCTTTCAGCTACCTGGGCCAGGTCTGCTCTCAAACAATGCTGTCTCCACCTCCTGCCAGGAAGCTGCACCCAGGAGGACAGAACTGGTTTTGGCTGGACACAGACACCCTCTGCCTTCAGAGGACAAAGGATTTTGTAGTATGAATATTGGGGCTCAGAACTTTAGATCACTTCTGGGAATCAAGACGAACCTTTGCAAGGAGAAGAACCAAGGAAGCTGAAGGAGGAGAAATGGAACTTTGTGTGTACTTTTACTATCTTGAGGGAGATCTCCAAGGGCTTGAAGCTGAGCTTGCCTCCTGTTCAGAAGTCTCAGGATCATAAAGACTTCACCACCAGCTCCCCCTGAATTCCCTTGCTGGGAGTTCTACCTGCAGTGAGGTGCCTGCTCTTGTTTTGGGCCCTCTGAAGACTGCGTGTTGCTGGGAGCTGTAAGTGTGACGCTTTGAGGAAGAAGCATGCCGCTGCCGCAGCAGTTGCCGTCGCATCCCCGAAGAAGTATGTCGCCGCCGCAGCTGTTCGCCGTCGCATCACCGGCGAAGCGCATCGCATCACCGGAGAAGCGTGTCGCCGCCACAGAGGTCACCATCACATCACCGGAGAATCGCGTCGCAGTGCCGGTCGCGGCTCAAGAGTTCGAGTCGCCGCAGAGCCATCGGGCGTGCACGCATCTCCTCCCTTGTCGTATTGCATCAAAGACGCCATTCAGTCGCATCACACCGGATCGTCACCTCACATCGAGGCGCCATCTTATTGCATCGTCACCAGGCGGCAGTAAGACATGATGTTTCACCTCCCCACACAGTAAGGAAGCGACGCATCACCTCCCCTGGGCTGCAATAAGGAAGCGACGCATCACCTCCCCTGAGTGTAAGGAACAGCGCATCAACTTCCCTGCGACCCTTTTGTTTGTATTCCGTGACGCATCCCAGATACTTTGAGAGTAAAGTGTCACATTTACCATCTACATTGAACTAAGCTATTTCTACCATTTTAAAGTCATATTTTTATTACAGAATTGTGGATTTTTGTTGTTTGGTCTTATGTTAAGTGTAGTAAAGATTACTTATTTTTATAAACTGGTGTAGTGTCCATTTGTAGTGTTTCCACTGTATTACTGTATGTGTTTACAAATGCTTTACACACTGCCTCTGAGATAAGCCTGTCTGCTGGTGCCAAGCTACCAAGGGGGGGAGCAGGGGTTATCCAGGAGTGTACCCCTCTTTCCCTGACTAGAAGCAAGGTATTAACCTCTGCCAACTAGAGACCCCCATTTCTAACAGATGACACCCTATTATTTCTCAGAGATCAGTTGAAACATGTGCCTGCAGTGATGCAGGCACAACAGGATTTAGACCAGGTCTCTGGTTTGAAGATTAATTCAGGGAAGTCATATGTATTTGCTCTGAGACAGAATTTGCAGTCCGAAGAGTGGGATCTATCATGATAATGAAAGGCTTTTTGCAGGAATTCTGGGCAGGGTGTTGGCATTGGTGAAGCAGTCAATTTGTACAGTATTGCTGTTGTCCCCGAAGGAAAGAATTGCAATGCCTAAAATGCTGAAATTGCCTATATTGCTGTATTATTTTGCAGCCCTTCCTCTGAAGATTATCAGTGGCTTCTTTCAGGACTTACATATACTCTTGGGCATGTTGAAATGGGGGTTAGGTAGACACAGATTAGCAAAGGGGAAAATGATAGGTGCTCCAAATTACAAAGGCTACTATCTCGCGGCACACCTACAGTTGCTTATGCATTGGGATCGGTGGGGCTGTGGATAGGGAATGTGTAGAGGTGTAGCATTCACTGAGACAGCAGGGTTTTTTCAATGTCTTGGTGCTGTCTCGTGCGTGCCCTAGAGCTTTACACACTGGTGCTGGAAAGGATTCTTGCAACTCCCAGTAATAAATATCACATACCACCTTGAGATACCTTTCTAAACCCTTTTGAAGATGGGAAATGAAAAAATACAACTTAAATACAAACTATGGGCAAATGCAGGGTTTAAAACAATTTGAAATCTGAATAAAAGATTGAATCCTGGACTCCTTTGAGGACTATTTTAGGAGTTATTTTACGGTTTCTACAAGTTTAGTAGGACTGTGTTTTCGATCAACAAAACTTCATAAAATAGGGACTGCGCCTTCTTCTATCATTTGTAAATGTTGGTTCAGCCAGCTCGCAGTCCTGCATCTAAACTCTTAAACCTCCAGAGTTATAGATGCTGTTGGTAACCTCGAAACATGACCACTCTTATTCCCAAACAATTCATGGAAAAGGATCTAACCCTTTCATTTGTCACATTTGCATGCCAAAGGTTTCAAACAGAGAAGATAAAATAATACAATTTCAAATTTTTATTGAAAAGATTAAATTCTTGTAAATAAACATGAACTGAGATTATTAGACAGATGAGACACATCATTGTTATAAGCATTATTAGAATGGTGAAAACCACAAACAATTCAACCATGTTAATTGTTCCTAAAGTTACTCCTATCTATCACTAATATCCCTACTCAAGCAAGAGCGTTGTGAGAATACCCCTCTACTAGACCCTGTGGGAATGATCTAACCCCCTACTTTGCTGTAATGTATCAGGAAGCCAGCATCAGTGCTCCCACTCAGCGTGCAAGCCTGCACACATCTGTCTACACAGCTATCTTCCTTCTTAGAATGCATGTTGGGGCCTGCAGAGCTGCATCCCTGTCACAGCTCTGAGCAGCTTCCTTGATAACTCTGGTATGAAGTGCCTCTCAATGACTCCAAAATGGACGCTGTTTAAATAATAAAACACCTCCCTTTTCTCATTTTGCCAGAGACGCAAAAAACAAATCTCTACTGGGCAAAAGAGTAGTCTCCTACAAGCACTATATAAAGCAATAACATTGTGTTCTAGTATGGGTTCCTGAAGCTGAATGTGCAGATTACAGAACAACAATTTTTATCAAACATAAATGTGTGTGACATTTTCTTGTGCTAGTTGAAAACATGTTCAAACCACCATCTTAAAAAGATGCTACGTTAAAAAGGAAAACTAAAATGGAGACTAACTGTAATCTCTATGACAACAGGCAAATTCCTCCTGCTTGGAGCATTAGTAGATGCCACAAGGGAGACGTGGCACATGGGGACAAGGGGCCACCCACAAATTACACTTGCTGTTACGGTTGTCACATGGCTTGTGAAGGAAAGAGGTTTCTGCACTGGATTCCATGTTGGCACCAGCCTTTTCATGGGTGTTAAAAAGATCAGGCTAAAATGGGAAGTTAGCTTAAAAGTAGAACTGCCAGATGTGGAATAGTCCCATATATTATTTACCCAAGGGCCTCTGATATTTGACCATGCTGTACATATGCCCATGACGGTTTTTATACCATGGTGTGGGACTGCGAAATAATGCTGTAACCGGATTCAAGATAAAACTAACAAACATATGGGCATTAATATATGGGTGACTGCTGAGCTTAGTTTGTATGGTAGGTTAGATACAGCTAAGGATATCAAGTATGTTTTTATGTTTGTGGATTTAGAGTTTGTGGGAAATTGGGTTGTTGGTTGAGGGGATGAAACCCTTCTCGAGCAACAGCCACAATCCTTGTCAGGGTGAACCACAGAAAGTCACTAAATTAACCTGTGCTTAACCCTCTCTTAGCTTGCCACAAAAGCAGTCAGGCTAAAGCTAGAGGCAATGTGTAAAGTATTTAGGCAATATTTAAACATCAATAAAGTGAAAACACAACACAAGAAAAATCCCACACCAATCTAGAATAATAGAGTCAACTTTAATAAATTATTTGACACAACAAAAATCAGTAGAACTATGTTTATAGTCGCACAAGGGGGCATGGCCAAGATGGCGACCGAGTAGGACGTGGAACTTGGTCTCTCCGTCCTCGTTTCCACCTAGCTTTCCCGCTAGCCCGACCTGGCTGTGGCAGGGATGAAAAGCGGAGTGTCCGGAGCAGCTGAGGGACTGCGGAGCCCCCCCTTGGTCGAGGTCATGAACCTGAGAGTGACCTGGGCTGCGCTGTAAAGGTGGTGGCCAAAGCCTGAAGTCGCCAGCCCGGATGAGAGGCTCCTATTCCAAGCGGACTTCCAGCAAGGGATGGGTCGAGCGCTCCTCTGGATTCTGCAGCAGGGTCCAACTGTGGAGACATTGGCCCAACTTGGCCCAACTCCTGACCCCTTAGAGGCTTGTGAAGGCACCCATCCACCTGAGCTGCGAGGCGGGTGGGCCCAACACGGAGTGTGATTGGCTCCCCCCAGTGACAGGGAGATACTGGAGGTAAAGTATGGGCCTGAGGACGGAGGCCCAGATATATTGGAGGCCATGACGAGAAGCGGTATTGGCAGCAGGCCAGAGGGCCCTTGTCCATAGCCTGCAGGCACGAAGCATTCCCCGACAGATGCCCTGAGAACCCAGCAGCCGCAGTAAGAAGCAACAGCCGTATCGAGCTTCTGGACCCGCCACACAGCCTGAGAGCACAGAGAATCCCCAGGGGCCCTGGCAGAGACAGTGAGATTTCTCTGGTGGCGGGGGAGAGCTGATTTAAGTGGACTGGGCCAATACCCCCATGTAGTCAGACCTAGAGAGGTTGTGGGGGGTGGTGCACTGAGACACACCTGGTCCTGATTGTGAGCAAGACACTGGCGTGGGAGGTACATGGCTGACTGGGTGTGCCTGTGTGGCCAGATCAACAGAGGCCGTGGATTGCAGATCTGCATTAGGAAGTGAGTGGTGGGGGGACCGGGGGCATGGGGTCCGCTGGTGCCCTTTTTACCTGCCCCATTCTGTGCTAGAGGTCCTGAGAGGAGACAGAGCAACGGAGCGATCTTGTGAGGGCCGATGCTTCAGCTTATAGAGGTTCTGGAGAAAGGCAGCGAGGCCTATTGGCAAAACAGTCTGGACACTTGCAAACAAGAGGGACTCCCCAAAGGGGACCAGGCACTGGTCTAGAGCGGAAAAGCAAACAGGGGAGGCGACGGAATGGGTCCTCCAACCCTGGGTGAAGAGGAGGGGGCTGGACTGCAGTCGGAGGCCGCCTATGGGAGAGTAAACCCTGGCGTTACGTTTTGTGGGGCCGTCTTGACGGCATCAGCCCGTGCAAAGAAAGTAAACACCCTCAAAGACATGTTCACAAAATCTGCAAGCACTCAGGATGGGGAGACTCAGAGGGTGACCGGCGGAGCAGCTTCACCGTCTGGCGGCTTTCCTACATGGAGGCTCTGTTCTCCTCCTTAAGAGAGGACTTGCAACACGTTAAGAGAGACCTTACTAGTGAACTACAGGCAATAGGAAAGGAGGTGATGGATATTTGCGACACATACATGCGTTGGAGTGCCACAAGAGCTCTTGGGATGAGGAAATTGAGCAATTGCAGCAGTAAATCATACAGCTCATGGACAAGCAACTGGACTGGCAGGTTAACACGGATGATCTTGAAAACCGCTCGAGGAGGAACAACATCAACATCAGAGGGATCCCACGGGAATCGGAGAAAGGGGATATCAAAGCCTACATGGCAGATCTTTTCGTCCAGATACCTGGGAGACATGCCGCCAACCGAGATCTGCCTTGACAGAACCCATAGAGTGGGCTGCGGTGGTCCAGGACAACCTCAGGCAGCAGGAAACTAAACATGTGTTCATAGTTTCCCCCTCGAGGAGCGGATCCGGCGCGTTGCCAGATTGTCTTCGCCAACAGTGTTCCGGGGACACACTCTGCAGCTATTTCATGACCTAGCGGACTCCACGCTCTAGAAGAGGAGGGAGTTCCGCCCAGTCTTTTTGAGAGATAAGAAGATCTCCTACTTATGGGGGTCACCCCTTCAGACTGACATTTCGATAGGCTGTATCATCTGCGTTCCCATGCCCAGGAACTGGAGCACCCTGGTCCGGAGAGGAGGACCAGTCGAACAAGTGGGCGCCTGAGATGGAGACAAGTGCCTACTGGCATGGGGGGGTTCCAAGCCTGGGCTGGAGGTCATAGCGTCGGAGAGGAGGGACATTTCCTACCATTCCTCAATCCAGATACAATATTTGTTGTTTTTGACTTGAGGTTTGTTTTCGGGTGCTCATTATGAAGTCACATATTACACAAAGTTGCATGTAGCGGAGAAGTGGGTTCTCGCTGGGGCTGTGCGGGAGGTGATGTGTCGGGAGGACTAGCAGTGGATGGTCTGGTTGGGTGGCATTTCCTATGGCATCTGTGAGGGAAAGCATGAGGGTCTTGACCCTCACTGTCAAAGGTCTTAACAATCCAGTCAAGAGACGGGCGATACTCTCATACTTGGTGCACTCCTAGACAGATATTTTCTTACTTCAGGAGACTCACCTACAAGCCATAGACTGGCAAAGGCTCAAATCGTTAGCATTCCCCCAGCAGTTTTTCTCTTCTTCCATGTAAAGCGACTGGCTGTCGCTGCTCTTCGTACGCTTCTTTCAAGGGAAGGTGGGGTCAAAAATCTCAGAAATTAAGGGCCACCTGCTGGGGGACCAAATTCACTTAGGCCAACATTCCCCGGTACTAGGCTCCATCTACGCACCCAACGAGGGCCAGGAACAGTTCCTGCGCAGGGCGGTGGCATACATCATGTCTCCACAGGATCGCTGGGTGATACTCGGGGGGAGACCTGAATTTAGTTTTCCACAATGAGTTCGATCGTTCCGCTCAGCGCCAAGGGGCAGTGAGAGCTTAATCAGACGGAGGGTCTGTTTGGCTTCAAGAGATGGTTCTGCGGGACCTATGGAGAGAAAGACACCCTACTACTCAGACTACACTTTTTATTCCCACGCACATAAATCCCATGCCTGACTCGACAATTTCCTGGGCACCCGCAAGGTGCATGCTGCAACTATCTAGGTGGAGATAGAGCCTTGTGCTTTGTCTAACCACTCTGCAGTCCTCTAAGAACATTCCCTCCCATGAGGCGAGACCCCCACTCGAAGCTGGAGAATCCGGGAGATGTAACTAGCCAGATAGGAAGAGCAATTAAGAAATATCTGAAGGTCAACGATACTCCAGAGGTGCATATCTTGACGGTCTGGAATGCATTGAAGGTGGTACTATGAGGGAATTTATAGCCATTTTCGATAATATGAACAGGAGGGTTAAGCATACACAGCTTCAGCAGCATGTGCGAGAGCTTGAGCGTATACACCATCGCACCAGTGCACCCAGAGTGTGGAGACAACTTGAGGCAGTTAGAAAATAACTCGTGGGCTAGACCTGGATTATGCAGTATAAACACTTGTACGCCTAAAACATGCCTTTTATTTAGGGGAAAGAGATGCGGGAGGCTGTTGGCAAATAAACTCAAGGGGCAACGACACAGCACTGCGGTTGACTCTCTGCAGACGGAGGAGGGAGTTCTAGCAACGGGAGACGAACAGGTGGCAGCAAGGATCAAGTCTTTTTTTACGCTATACATGCCACAGGACCTCCCCCCCCCTCGGCATTAGGTCTTACTTGCCTGCCTCCAAGGTACCCGTCTAACAAAGGATCAGGCTACCAGCCTGGAGGCTCCGGTCAAAGTAGAAGTAATATCGGCCATCGCAAGGCTGAAGACTTCTAAATCACCTGGCCCGGACGGATTCCCGGTGGCCTTCTATAAGACCTTTTGCACGGTCTTAGTCCCCCTCCTCACCAGGGTCTTTAACTCAATCACGGACTTGGCCACACCTACTCCTTCAATGGCAGAGACCTCCATAACAGTCTTAGCAAATCCGGGTTAAGACAAGAGTCAGTGCAGGTCTTACCGGCCTATCTCCTTCCTAAATGTCGATTTAAAGTTGTTTACAGATATACTTGTGGCCCGTCTTGCACCTTTCATGCCGGGGCTTGTGGAGCCGGACCAGGCGGGCTTTATCACGAATAGACATTGCCAGATAACACTAAGAGGATTCTGCACCAGATAGATAAAGTTACCTGCTCACGTCGTGAAGTAATGTTATTCACCATCTAGCTGAGAAAGCGTCCGACTGTGTTCACTGGCCATATTTAGCCGAGAAGCTGGCACATTTTGGTTTGGGAGTGAGATTTGGAGCCTGGATCCGGAGTGGCTACGGCACACCAACTGCATCCGTAAGAGTCAACGGTCAAAGCTCAGAACGCTTCCCTATACGCCGAGGCACGTGGCAGGGATGCTCCCTATCCCCTCTGTTATTTGCGCTCTACATGGAGCCTTTTGCCTAGACGGTCAGGGACAATCTAAGGGTGACGGGAGTTCGATTCGGATAGAGGAACACCTTATCACACTATACTCCAAAGATGTGCTGGTTGCGCTAAACGACCGGAGGAAGACACTTCTGAGCTTTCTGGAGGAGGTGCGACAGTTCAAGGCAGGCTCAGGATTCCATATGAATTTCTCCAAATTGCAGGCTTTAGATCTTACAGTGGCCCTAGAAACCAGGGAACATCTTTTACAGGCATCCTCGAATCAGTGGGCTGCGAGGTCCATTTCTTACTTGGGCATTAGTCTGGCCGAACCCTTGCTGAAGTGAAGATCCTGAATTATCACGACTTACTCGAAAGGGTGAAGACGGACCTAACGAACAAGTTACTTACCTTCGGTAACGCTTTTTCTGGTAGATACAGTATCTGCCTGTGGATTCCTCACCTTGTGAATATCCCCTGCACCAGAAACATTAGGAAACTTTTGTAGCAGTCCACGCCGATGAGGTTGAAGACGACGTCACAGAGACAGGGCTCCGCTCGAGACTCCGCTGACGTCACCGGCTCCATAAGAAGACCTCGTCGGCGTGATGACGTCAGTTCCGCCCTTTTTTTCCGTGCCTTCGAGGCACACGGACGGACTGACAGTAATATATACACAGTAAACACAGTACATAATATACAAATCAACACACACAGTGTGGAGAAAACAGGGAGGCAAAAGAAACACAAAGCCTTTGACAGTAACAAATACATTTTGAAAAACCATCATTAAAATTGTAGGTATACAAGGGTGGACAACGGGGAGGCGGGTGGGTCAGTGAGGAATCCACAGGCAGATACTGTATCCACCAGAAAAAGCGTTACCGAAGGTAAGTAACTTGTTCTTCTGATGGATACATCTGCCAGTGGATTCCTCACCTTGTGAAAAGATTCGCACAGCAGTCCCACTCCCGGAGGAGGGTGTCCACCCTTTCATACCAGAAAGTCCTGAAGGACAGAACGAGCAAAATGTCCGTCCCTCCTCACCTCGGAATCCAAGCAGTAATGCTTTGCGAAAGTGTGAAGGGAGGCCCAAGGTGCCGCCCTACAAATGTCCTCCACAGGAACACCTCTAGACAAAGCAGAAGTGGAAGACTTAGCTCTAGTAGAATGAGCCCTTAAACCCTTTGGAGGTTCCTTACCGGCCAAAGAGTAGCATATCTTGATGCACAAGACAATCCATCTGGAAAGGGTGCGCTTGTGCACCGCTCTGCCTTTCCAGCAGCCAACAAAGCCCATGAAGAGCTAGTCGTCAACTCAAAAGTCTTTAGTCCTGTCAAGGTAGAAGCTCACCGCCCTCTTAGGGTCCAAGCGGTGAAGTCTCTCCTCCTCCATGGAAGGGTGAGGGGGAGGATAGAAGGTAGGGAGGGTAATGGACTGAACCAGATGGAAGGGAGTTACCACTTTAGGCAGAAAAGCAGCCCTGGTTCTGAGTACCATTATTTCAGCATGAATAGTCAAGAACGGGGGTTTTGAACTCAGAGCTTGAAGCTCACTTACCCTCCTTGCCGAGGTGATCGCAATGAGAAAAACCGTCTTGAAAGACAACAGTCTCAAGGGACACTTGTGTAAGGGCTCGAAGGGAGAACCCATCAGATAAGTTAAGACAAGATTTAAGTCCCATTGAGGCACAATAAAAGGAGTAGGAGGAAACTTGTTTGTAAGGCCTTTCAGAAACCGTAAAACAATAGGAGATTTAAACAATGATGGTTGATCCGGCAAACACAGGAATGCCGACAAGGCTGAAAGATATCCCTTTACAGTGGCTACAGCAAAACCTTGCTGAGCAAGAGAAAGGGCAAACTGGAGAATGTCAGATAAACGAGCCCTCAAAGGATCAATTGACTTCTCCCCACACCAGAACACAAAATTAGACCACCTATAGGAATAGATAGATTTGGTGGAATGATGTCTGGCAGACAAAATTACATCTACAAAATCTGGCGGGAGAGAAAGAGAATTCAGGTTGCCCCGTTCAATCTCCAGGCATGAATGGTGTAAGCTCTGGAGGTGGGGGTGTAGAACCTGCCCCTCTGACTGCGAGAGGAGGTCTGCCCTCAGAGGGAGACGGAGCGGAGGGCACAAGGAGAGGTGGAGAAGATCTGTATACCACACCCTTCTTGGCCAATCCAGGGCGATCAATATGACTTGGGCCGGTCTTGGCGAATCTTCCTCAAAACCGGAGGAATCAAGGGTATGGGAGGAAAAGCGTAAAGGAGATGCGAGTCCCATCTCAACTGAAACACGTCCCCCAAAGCTCCGTGCATCGGATACTGGAGACTGCAGAATGACGGGCAGTGAGCGTTCTCATGAGTGGCAAACTGGTCCCCCCGAGGAGTTCCCCACATCCGAACGACATGATGAATCACCTTCGGATGAAGCCTCCACTCGTGGTCGGCGGAGAACTGCCGACTGAGACTGTCTGCACGTACATTCAGAGCCCCGGCCAGATGATTTGCCATCAGACAAATTTGATAATCCTGAGCCCAGGACCAGAGACGCAGAGCCTCTCTGCAGAGACAATGAGACCCCAATCCTCCCTGCTTGTTGACATACCACATCGCGGTAGTGTTGTCCGTCAGGACTTGAACCGACTGACCGCGAAGGGAAGGGAGGAAGGCCTTGAGCGCCAAACGTATCACCCGCAATTCCAGAAGGTTGATGTGAAGCAGCCTTTCCTCTGGAGACCAAAGACCCTTGATCTCCAGATCCCCCAGATGAGCACCCCACCCTAAAGTGGAAGCATCCGTTATTACTGTGGCCACCGATGGAGGTAGATGGAAAGGCTTTCCTTGAGACAGATTGCCCTCCACGCTCCACCAAGACAGATCCGTCGCAGCTTCTCTGGAGATCCTCACAGACTCCCTGAGATCTCCTTTGTGCTGATACCACTGCCTGCGGAGGCACCACTGGAGCGCCCTCATGTGCCAGCGTGCATGGTTGACCAACAGAATGCAGGAAGCAAACAGACCGAGCAGGCGTAGGACCTTCAGGACTGGAACGACCGCTCCATTGTAAAACAAGGGAATCATTTCCTGTATGTCGAGAATCCTTTGTGGAGGTGGGAATGCTCGACACACAGTCGTGTCCAGTACTGCCCCTATGAACAGGTTGCGCTGAGAGGGCACCAGGTGAGATTTGGGCACGTTTATCGAGAAACCCAATTTGTACAACAGCTGAGATGTAACCTGCAGATGATGAAGCCCCTTCTCTGGCGACTCCGTTTGATCAGCAAGTCGTCCAGATAGGGGAAAACTGGAATCCTCGACCTTCTGAGATGGGCTGCCACCACTGCCATCACCTTGGTGAAGACTCGAGGTGCAGTAGTAAGACCAAACAGAAGAACCGCAAACTGATAATGTTGCGACCCTACCGTAAACCGGAGATACTTCCTGTGCAATTTCAGGATGGGCATGTGGAAATACGCATCCTGCAAGTCGATCGACACCATCCAGTCCTCCTGATGCAGCGCTTGAAGATCCTGCGCAAGGGTGAGCATCTTGAACTTCTCTTGCTTCAGAAAAAGATTCAAGATCCTGCGGTCCAATATTGGACGCAATCTGCTGTCCTTTTTCGGAATCAGGAAATACCGGGAATAGCATCCCTGACCCCTTTCCTGCTCTGGAACCACCTCTATCGCACCTTTTTTCAGTAACGTCAGGAATTACTCCTGCAGGAGAAGAAGGTGGTCCTCTGAGCAAGCCCCTTGACAAGGAGGGTAATTTGGAGGGAATTACCGAAAGGGAAGGGCGTACCCATTTTCTACAAGATCTAGAAACCAAAGGTCTGTAGTAACCGATTCCCAATCTTGTAGAAAATGGGTAAGCCGGCCCCCCACAGGACCAACATGATCCAGAATGGTGGATCTAGGGCTGCTTTGCAGTGGTGGGAGGGGCTGAGGAGGAAGAAGAGGAGGAGGAGGAGGAGAGCTGTCGACCTCGAGTGCGATCCCTGATTCTGCCTCTGTTGCTTTTATACAGAGTGTTTTGCTGCTGTTGCTGCTGCTGCTGGGGCTGTCTGTAAGAAAAAAAGGTTGACCTTCCAAAGCCCCTGTACCTCTTGAACGAACCCCTTGACTGAGTTTGAAGGCCCAACGATTTAGCCGTGGCCTTACTCTCTTTAAATCTATCAAGTGCAGCATCCGCTTTCTTGCCAAAAAGTCTGGAGCCATCAAAAGGCAAGTCCAAGAGCATTGACTGGACATCAGGGGAGAACTCTGAAGATTTAAGCCACGCACTCCTACTGGTCGCAACAGAAGATCCCATGACTCTTGCAACCAAGTCGGAATCCGAAAGGACCTCATTGAAACTCATCCTATCCTCTTCTGACAACTTTGGGGCTAGCTGCTTTGCTGAGTCCATAAGAGCATGGATATATCAGCCCAAAAGACAGGTGGCATTCGTCGATTTAAGGGCCATGCTGGCAGAAGAGAAGACCTTCTTGGCCGACTGATCCAATTTCTTCGTCTCCCTGTCACTCGGGACTTGGGGAAAAAAACCTGTTTATTTTCTGGAACAGGCAGCCTGAACCACCAGACTCTCTGGAGATAGGTGAGATGTTAAAAAGTCTGGGTCCCCTGGAGCTGCCCTATACCTCCTAGCACTAACTTTTGAAACTGCAGGAGCAGAGAAGGGCTTACGCCACACCTTCATTACTGGTTCTATAATGGCATCATTAAAAGGGAGTAAAGGCTCCCATGCAGTAGAAGGAGAGTGCAGAACCTCCGTTAGGATGTTAGGCTTGAATTCTGCAGAAGGCAACTGCAGATCTAAAAGTTCAGCCGCCTTCTTAATAACAGCGTGGTATGGAGCCACATCCTTTGAAGGAGCATCAGAAGGAGGAGTAATCTCCGATTCAGGCGATAAATCCAGGCCACTACCCTCCTTTAAACCATCAAACGCATCGTCCAACTCCATCAGCTCACCTTCCTCTACTTCCTCCATCAGGTACCTCTGTTCATCCAGCACCCTTTGGGCCTCCCTCCTAGACCTGATCCTTTCAACAGGAGTCGGCGGCGCAGTGACCGAATCTGACGGCGCCAGAGCCGGCGTCGATCCAAAGGGACAGCCGGCGTCAAACGAGGTCGAGTCGGCGCCGGTGAAGAAGGGTGTGGCGTCGATGTCCTCGGCGCCGGTAGATGCAAAGTCCTTACGGCGTCGGGAGGGCGATGTCGATCTCGGAGCAGTATCCCTTTCTGAGTGATGTCGAGATGAATGCCTCTTCTTTTTCTTGTGCTTCTTGGAGTTAGAAGCATGCCCCGAAGTCAACTTCGACACCGACCTCGACCTTCTCCAGCCTCTTTTTTCAAGGTCTAAAACCGGGCTTCTTCGTCGACATTTCAGCTGAAGAAGAGAGAGAGAATCCAGCAGGAAACAAAGTAACAAGCACAGCTACAGAAAGAGTCCCAAAATCCGTTGGTGTCGACGGCGCGGAAAAAAGGGAATTGACGTCATCACGCCGACGAGGTCTTCTTATGGAGCCGGTGACGAGCGGAGCCGTGTCTCTGTGACGTCGTCTTCGACCTTATCGGCGTGGACTGCTACAAAAGTTTCCGAATGTTGCTGGCGCAGGGGATATTCACAAGGTGAGGAATCCACCGGCAGATGTATCCATCAGAAAAGATAGCAGCTGTACCCAATATGGTGGGTCGGATAGGTCGCTGCCCTAAAAAGGACGATCCTACCCAAGATACTGTACATATTTCAAGCAATTCCACTACAGCCTCCTTTTGGGACGCTCCGGACGTTGCAGGGCGTGCTGCAGAATTTAGAATGGGCAGGCAGACACCCTCTCATGAGCTGTGAGCGCAGATGTCGCACCCGTTTGGAGACAGGACTGGGGATCCTGTGCTTATTGAGCTATTTTCAGGCTTTGCAGCTCAGATATTTGGTTGAATGGTCGCGCCCAGAGTCCGATAAGAGATGGCCATTTATGGACAGGGCACTAGCAAGAGCGGCCGTGTGAAAGGTCCGATTTCTGGCCCACATATATCACCCAGTTATCCTCCACTCCTCTTTTGTCTCCCCACCCACACTGAGAGTTTGGGACACAGTGGCGAGTCAAAGGGGGTTCACAACGTTTCCCTCTCCACTCACTCCAGTGGTGGGGAATGGGGGACTTCCCCTGAGCCTTAACGACTCCGCATTCAGGATTTGGCAGCAGCCGGGGTGCCTATCGGCGGGGAATTTCTTCGACTAGGATAGTCCCATTCCGTTCGAGGCCCGACGGACCGAGTTCTCGATACCGGAGGGAGAGAGATATCGCTACTCCCAGATAAGGCGCTGGCTGATACATCCAGCCGTGAGAGAGGCGGCGCAGCGCAACCTGACCAAATTTGAGAGGTGGCTGCTGAGTAAGGACAGAGATAGACGCTTAATTACTGAACTGTATGGATTACTTCGGGACAGTGAGCAAGAGCAGAAATCCCCCGCACAGCTTCGGTGGGAGCAGGAGATAGGCAGGTAATTAACCCAAGTCGAATGACAAGATATTTACTACTGGGCGCAACATACTGCCTCTAATGCCTCCTGCATGGAGACTGTGACGAAAATCGCTGCATACTGGTATTTAACGCTGGCACGCTTACACAGGGGGATCCCGGACCATAGCAAAAGGTGCTGGAGTTGGTGTAATTCCCGAGGGACACTGGTGCACATACTATGGGCAGACATAGACACACATTTTGACACTCAGCTACCCAGGTTACCCTCCTACACAGTGCTGGGCCTCCCCTATCCATTAACATTTCCGCTTAAATCTAGACGTGGGAGGCACATCTTTGTGGCACTGGGAGCAGCACATCAATCCATATTAGCCCTATAGGGAACGGACAGTGTGCCGTCCCGACTAAATTGGCTACACCAGTTATGGCATATTTTGGGAATGGATAGACTCTCCCTGACCTTGACACAACAGGGAGACTCATATCAAGAGCTGTGGCAGCCCTTTCCTAATCCCCTTTCACATGAGTACACGGAGCTCACCAGCCCCAGAAATCTGCACCTACTGCGCTTAACGGCGCTACCGGAGTGATTCAATGGGCACACCCCATAAGCCTGTTGACAGAACTTTAAGGCTTTCAAATATAGTATTTGATGAGCACCTGGAAGGGGGAGGGTTGGTGGGAGGGGAGAGGGGAGTTGTTAACAAAAATGTTACTCTTGAGACATGAAGCAGATACAGATCGACATAGGTGAGTAATGAGGAGGATAATGCCTTGTTTCTTGCTCTAACAATAAAAAAATATATATAAACCTAAAGTTGCACAAGTCCGGGGCAAAGTCGAACGTTCTGGCCGACTGTGTTGGGGGAAATTCAGTACAAAATATCTGAGAGGGTAAAGTTTTGCAGGGCAACGCACACAGGGAGGAGGCGTTGTCGGCGGGGTGCTGCTTGACAAAGTCATTGTGAAGATTTCTACTTTATTTTGGAAATTTGAAAACCTCCATTGGGGCAAAGCTGCAGGCTATGCAGAAGAGGGCACCACAAGGCCAGATACCCAATTTGCGAGGAGCCACTGAACAAGATTTGCTGCTACAGAGAAGAATGTTGTGGGAGCTACTGTGAAGTCAGGCCGACTGACAATGCTCCTTGGCCAGATTGGCGAGCAGGTTGGCCCCAGTATCCTCTCGGTTCTCAGGGCACTTTTTGGCTAAGTTTTGGATTTGGCCTATCTTGGCACATTTAGCACCACTTCCAAGGGTCCAGGACTGGAGTGACAACACTTGAAGGGTCAGAACTCACTCAAGTTGCATCCAGGTGCGGTTTCAAGATGGGTAAAGTAGTTTCTGTCCTTGAGGCTCTGATTAGGAGGCTAACAAATTAGCCCATGTAGTCAAACTAAAATTCCTGGGTTCAAGCAGAAAAGCATGTCTCAAGTGGTAAGACAGTCCTCTGAAGGCAGAAGGCAGGCTTTAGGCAGTAGGGCAGACCTCTTGGTGCAGCAGGGCAGTCTACTGAAGTACACGTCAGGCGAGAAGTAGCAAGGCTAACCACTGAGGATCTGCTGCAGTACAGCAGTGAACTGATGAGTGGGTGTGAGGTTCCTAATTTCATACCTAGTGACAGCTTTGAAGTAGAAGAAACCTTTGGAGTTTTCACCCCATAGAAGTGTCTAGAATTTTCTGTCTCCCTGCCCTGGTCCCAGGATGTCTGGAGTTACAAAAGGCTAGTGTGAATTTCTTTGTGTTTGAGCTGATGCAGTGCCTTTCAAGTGCAAGTGGAGCTTGCAGTGGAGATGGATAGTCTATCCTGCCAACACCCAATCCCTCTATTGTGTGACAGCCTAGGAGGAATACACAAAGCCCAATTGCCACCTAGTCATGTGACCCAGGAAACAGGCTGCAGGCACCATATGGTTCGGACAGAAAATAGCAAGTTTCTAAATGTAGCATTTTCAGATTAGAGACTTAAAATCAGATTATATCATTAACGAGGATTTTAAATTACTATTACTTAGACATCAAACATGACATAATGACAGCAAAAGTTTAGTTTGTATATAAAGGAGGAGCAGAGGAGCAGACAAGAAAGACATGGGGTACTGTAGAGTAAAATGCTCATAGCATAAAACATACACAGATTAAAAGGCAATTCACATTTTCCTTAGAAAAGGTGCTTAAGAGTAACAAATCCATAGTCAAAAGTAAACAGGGATAGGGAAGCAATTCGCATTGTCCAGAAATCAACTTGACAACACTGTGGAAAGTTGGCTCCATTCAGCATTCATATTCAGTCCTCTGTCCATTTATTTCAGATGCTCAATCCATTTATGTTCATGCAGAGAAAGTTTCGTTTTGTGGTTGCCACCTCTCGGATTCCATGTGGGTACCTCAATCACTTGCCATCTCATGTCATCAAAATAGTGTCCATATTGTTTGTAATGTTAAACAAGACATGCTCCGATCGTCTCCCAATTGATCCTGCTGCAGTGCTAAAGTATCCGTAGCAAATTACACCATTCGTGTTACAACTGGAAAAAGCATATACTTCAATTTTAACATGCTCATGTTAAAAAATCTTGGTTTTGAAGCAGTATTTGCGTGCCATACATCTGCCACATTTAAGATGTCCCCTTCTAGGTGGGAGTCCCCACTGTGATTGTAGATATGGGGCGTGCGGGGGAGAAAGAGTGGCCCTGACAACTTTATCACTGATATAGGGCAGTCTGGTAATTCAGTGCAATTCAGAGTCTCCTGAGTTAGGTGCCACTGTTTTTTTACAAATGTTTTGATGGCATTACTATCAGTGTTAAAAGTGCTAATAAAAATCAAGTGATCCTGTCCTGTGTGATGGATTTTGGGGACCAGCAGGTCATCTCTATTGGTGTACCATGCCTGCTTACGTAATCCCAAGTAATAGCCTCTCTCTAGTAATCCGGATATTAAAGAATCAGATTCCTGGGAAAAAAATCACTCTTCATAGCACAATTTTTGAGCACTCTCAGAAATTATCCTTAGGGCAAATTATAATGAAGACCTCTTGAATGGTGACTGGAATATGATGATAATGAGTTCTTCTTCGTAGGCTTCCTGTACAATGCTGTATATAATGTACCCTTATCCCCCTTCAATGGTCAAGTCAAGGAAAGAAATGCTATTTCTCTCATGTTGCATGGTAAATTGTATGTCACGTGATCCGTTATTAATCCACTGCAGAAACATCTCAACAGATGTAACTTCACCTTCCTAGATCATAAAAGTGTCATCTATATAGCAACTAAAGTAAGGGTCAGTGGGCTAACCTGCCTACTGGACTCAAGTTCGCACTACTTACATTGATGTACTTATATTTTCTACAATTTTAACAAACATGCTAAAAGACAATGATTCTTCAATAAAACTTGTATGAGTTTCAACTTTGTTTACTCATCAACAAATTACATCAGCTTTTATAGCTGTATAAACATATAATACAAATCCAATAAAGCAAATTTCAACTTGGATGAATTTAGCCCAATGCATTTCGGGACTTCATCGTCCCTTCTTCAGGGGAAACACTGTAAAAAATAAAATACATATCAAATAATGCACATAGGAGTATCTCTTACAGTACCAATCAGATACATTCATGTTTAGAAACAATTTTATCCAATGCATTTCATTTTTGTTTACAAACATTACCCAATATACACAAACATGAAAATTTTTTATTATATCATGTAGAACCCATGTCAGTTTGAAGTACATAAGGTTTTAAAGGGGGATCAGCCACAAGCCAAACTCAGTAAAACACCCGAAAAGCCCATCACCACATGTGTCACTGAACAATCCGAAAAAACATACTCACTCTAAAGGATGACAATGTAGTCACTGAGATCAAAACTACTACGAAAAACCGCTGAAAACCATAAAAACAACACAAATTACCGTGATGTAAGAATCTTCATGTGAAACTGTGTAGTTAGGCCGTTAAACGTAAACATGTACTCACCCACAGGAAGGAGTAGTTTCTTACCTGTAACTCCAGTTCTGTAGTAGGGGTATCTGTTATAGTCATAATCTATGAATAGTCCCGCCCATGTGCGGGGACCCCGGAGCAATCAAAATATCTCTTAAGTTGTCCTGCATTTGCAAACCTGCAAAGACACTTAAAAGACAGACAAAATAATACAGCCTAATACAATATGGCTGCACTGACCAGCACTTCATCTGAAGTGAACACAAAAGCCAAAATAAAGTTTAAATGTCATTTTTATTCACATCTGACATGTTCCTTTATTGTATCACACTCCCTTCACCAAAATCCCTTTAAACAATAGAGAGGAAGGGGTGGACAGACAAGCCCTATAGGCTGTCATTATGTGTCTGCTAAAAGGATACCGTGCCTTTGAGGAACTCTCCAGAGACCCCCGGTATCCCAGGATGCATAGCCAAAGCAAGTTACTTTCAGTTCTTTTTGAAGGTGTATAACAGGCCTGATACGGTCAGGTTACTCCACCGGGGAGGAGGGAGGGTCGCTTATGACTATAACAGAGATACCCCTACTACAGAACTGGAGTTACAGGTAAGAAACTACTCCTTCTGTAGTAGGGGATCTCTGTGTATAGTCATAATCTATGAATAGAATGGCAAGCCCATCCCAACCCACAAACAGCGGTGGAGTAAAAACCGAACACCAACAAATTACTGTGCAAACAAATTCCTCAGCGAAGCCTGTCCAACCTGCGCATCTGCCCTAGCATCAGAGTCCAGGCAGTAATGCTTTGTAAACGTATGGACCGACTTCCAGGTGGCAGCCTTACAAATGTCAGCAATTGGAACATTCCTAAGCAAAGCTGTAGTCGCTGCTTTGCCCCTAGTCGAATGCGCTGTAGGCTTACCCCCTAACATCTTATTAGCTTTCTGATAACAGAGCTGAATACAGGACACAATCCATCTGGAGATGGACTGTTTCGAGGTAGCTAGACCAGTTCTTACCGAACCATAATTTACAAACAGTTGAACCGACCTGCGGATGTCTTTTGTCTTATCTAGATAGAATTTCACCACTCTACGCACATCTAGCGAATGCAGAGACCTCTCCGCCGGAGAGGAGGGATGCTGAAAAAAATGTAGGCAAAGTTATCATTTGATTTACATGGAAATCAGATATTACTTTAGGCAAAAACTTAGGATGAGTACGCATCACCACTTTAGAAGCATGGAATACAGTATACGGCTCTTGACAACACAGAGCCTGAATCTCACTTACTCTCCTGGCCGATGTAATGGCCACAAGGAAGGCAGCCTTCCAGGACAAATGCTGCAGAGAAGCCTTATGAATAGGCTCAAAAGGCTCCCTCATCAATCTGGACAACACCACGTTCAATTCCCATGGTGGAGAAGGTCGTCTAACAGGGGGAAACACCTTACGCAAACCCTCCAAAAAATCTTTAATCACAGGGATTTGAAAAAAATGAGGTTTGGGAAGGGCCCTTTCTATACGCAGTCAAATCTGCGAGATGAACTTTAATAGACTGAAAATTAAGCCCAGATTGAGCTAACTGCAGCAGATAAGGCAAAATAACATCTTCTTTACAGGATGTAGGGTCAATGTCCTTTGCCGTGCACCATAAGCAGAATCTCTTCCACTTATAGGCGTAAGAAGTCCTCGTAGACGGTCTCTTCGCCTCTTTCAAGATCTCCATACAGTCCTGAGGTAGGTTCAAGTGTCCATACTGTACTAGCTCAGGAGCCATGCTGCCAAACTCAAGGCCGAGAGATTGGGGTGAACCATCTGTCCTCCGAATTTCGTGAGAAGGTCCGGCCGACACGGCAGGCGCCGGTGTGGCAGAACAGACCGGTGAAGAAGGTCGGTGAACCACCATTGCCTCGGCCACTCCGGAGCAATCAGGATCATCCTGGCTCTGGATTGCGACAGCTTGATCAGCACCACCGGAATCAGGGGAATGGGTGGAAAGGCGTAGAGAAAGCTGTTGGACCAGCTGATCCATAGGGCATTCCCCAGTGTCCCTGGTTGGTAGTACCTGGACGCGAAGTCGCGGCATTTGCTGTTTTCTGCCGTAGCGAACACATCGATATCCGGAGTGCCCCACTCTGCGAAGACGCCTCTTAGCACGTCGTCGTTTAGCACCCACTCGTGATTTTCTTGAACGAGCCTGCTGAGCGCATCGGCTTGGGCATTCTGCACTCCCGGCAGATGGGTTGCCGTGATCGTTAGGTTCCTGGCCACCAGCCAATTCCAGATCGTCTGTGCCTCCCGAGACAGCGTGCGTGAACGGGAGCCCCCCTGCTTGTTGAGGTAATACATGGTAGTAGTATTGTCCGTCTGAACTAGCAGGGAGTTCGTCTTGAAGGAGGGATGGAACGCCTTCAGGGCCAAGTGTACTGCTCTGAGTTCCAAAAAGTTGATGTGGTAAGTCATCTCCGTCTGTGACCATACCCCCTGAATCTGAAGAGGGCCCGAATGCGCTCCCCAGCCCTGGAGAGACGCATCGGTCACTATGGTCTGGACCGGAATATCCTTGTGAAAGGGAGTCCCCTTGCAGACATTCTCTGAGGAACACCACCATTTCAGAGACTGTAGAGTGTGTTGGGACAGATGAATCTTGTCCTCTCAACGCCCCCGCCTCTGGTCCCATTGATCCTCCAGACATTCCTGTAGAGGCCTCATATGCAGACGTGCATTGGGGGTGAGAAAGATGCAGGAAGCCATCGACCCCAGTAAAGAGGACACCGTCCTCACTGTAGGAGAGCGGGCTGAGAGGAGGTGCAGGGCCTTCCCACGGATCGATAAGCGTCTCTCCTCCGAAGGACACACGCTTGCGTTCCAAGTATTGACTGAGGCCCCCAAGTACTGGAGACACTGCACAGGGATCGGCACTGACTTCGACATGTTGATGTGCAGTCCCAGGCGATGAAGCAAGGCAGCTGTCCTGTTGAAATGACACTGGGCTTCCTGGTACGTGGAAGCTTTGATCAGCCAATCGTCCAGGTATGGATACACAAACACTTTGTTCTTCCGCAAGTGTGCTGCCACCACTGCCATGCACTTGGAGAACGTCCTTGGTGCAGACTTCAGACCAAACGGGAGTACTGTGTAATGGTTGTTGCCTACCAGAAACCTCAGGAACTTGCGATGCTTTTGTGCGATCGGCACGTGAAAGTAAGCGTCCTGCAGATCTATGGCGCACAGCCAGTCTCCTCGATGCAACTGAGGGTAAATCTGATGCAGGGACAACATACGGAACTTTTCTCTGCGGATCCACTTGTTTGCTTGACGCAGGTCTAGAATAGGCCTGAACTCGTTCTTGTCCTTTTTTCTGACGAGAAAGAACCTGGAGTACAGACCTTTTCCTTTTTGCCTCAAAGGAACAGTTTCTATCGCCTTCTTCTTTAACAGAACGTCCGCCTCCCACTGGAGCTCTCGCACCATGTAGGGAGAGCGCACTGGTGGAATCTGCGGAGGCGGGCTGGTGAAACGAAGACTGTACCCATTGCAAACAATATTCAGCACCCACTTGTCCTGAGTTATTGTCCTCCACTCTGCCAGGTAGTATTGAATACTTCCCCCCCACCGGAGCGGGTAACGGATGAGGGGGAAGTGACCTTTCAGGGCTTCGACCCGGCCGGGCCTTTGTTCCCCGACGAGGATTGATGCTGGCCTCTGCCACTCTGGCGCTTTTGAAAGGACTGCCTCGGGAACTGTTGTTGTTGCTGGTGTTGTTGCTGTTGACCAGACTGACGCCCGTGGCCGCGTTGCTTAGAATAACGCCTGCCATAGGAACGGAATGACCTCTTCTGTTCCTTGGGTTTTTCCAACCCCACTGCCTTCAGGGTTTCTGCCTCGGCCTTCATGCGGGCCATCTCGTCATCCGCATGAGACCCGAACAACGTCGTGCCCGAGAAAGGCAGGTTAGCAATCTTTTGCTGCGCTTCAGGTTTTAGAGAGGTAAGCCTCAGCCAGGAATGTCTCCTCATGTGTACTCCATGACAGTACCCATGGGCCGCCAGCAACGATACATCCCCCGCCGCACTGATGATCTGGTTGGAGACCAGCATGCCCTCGTTCAACACCTCCTGGAAGTCCTCCCGTTTATCCCTAGGCAGGGAGGCAGCAAACTGTTGCAGGGAGTCCCAAAGCTATCGGTCATAGCGACCCAGCAGAGCGGAGGCGCTAGCAGCCTTCATAGTCGTGGCCGACGTAGAGCACATTCTCCTCCCCAAGGAGTCCATCTTGCGACTCTCCTTATCCGGAGGAGCCGTGGAAAAGGGCGTCGTGGAGTGTAGTTTCCCAGCCGCAACCACAATGACAGAGTCCGGGGGAGGGTCCACCCTGAGGAACGCCGGGACCGAATCAGGGGCCCTGTACTTTTTCTGCAACCGCGAGGGAGCAGACTTCACCATGGCAGGTGTCAAGAAGACCTCCATGGCTGGTTCCTCCAAACCTGGAACCAAAGGAAGGAGGGGGCGTGACAGGTGAGCCTTGTGCAATGTCTCAAAGATAACAGAGGTAGTGGGAACCGGGACTGCTACTGAGATTCCCAATTTCGCCGCCCCCCCTCATCAGTACATCCTGGAAAGTGGCAATATCATCCACCGGCGAGATTCTAGTAGGTGGTGTTTCCGACAACGAGGGGGAGAGCCTTCCATTGCCAGAAGAGTCCGTATACCTCGTGCCTCTGGAACGAGATCTTTATCTCCGTCGTCCATGCCTTGTGTGAGTGGACGACCTGTGTCTGCTCCGTGACCTCCGGCGAGCGCGAGAGCGAGAGCGTGACCTCAGTCTGCGTGGAGCCTTAGGAATCACCGGTAGCCGAGGAGACGGCGGGAGCTGTGGCACCGGCGGTGGCGGAGGTGGCGTAGGTCGCTTAGGAGGAGGAGGAGGAGGAGGAGGAGGAGGAGGCGGAGGAGGCTTCTGAGGCAGCGGCTGAGGGAGAGGCTGCGGAGCTCCATCACTCCTTGCAGGAGAACCCGGACCAGCACTGTCCGGACTCCCGTCCACCCTTCTCTTCTTGGCGGGCCTATCCCGTGCTGAAGTAAACGAGGGGGGGAGCGCCGTCTTCTCCTAGATCCACGACTGGAGATCGTAATCACCGAAGACGTGTTACCAGATGTCCTCGACGTCGAACTGAGCGTCGACCTCGTACGGTGTCTCCTCGCCGTTCGGCGTCCCCTCGACGTCGAACGGTGGCCCCTCGACGTCGAACGGCGGGTCGACGGAGAGCCTCTCGACGTCGACGGCGAACGATGTCTCCTCGACGGCGATCTCCTTCGCCTCGACGGCGATCTGTGCCTCGACGGCGATCTGTGCCTCGACGGCGATCTGTGCCTCGACGGCGATCTCCTCCGTCTCAACGGCATTCGCCGGTGTCTCGGCGTCGATGTCGTCGGCGTTGATCCATGAGTCGACGGCGAAGGAGACGAGCGGGGTCGCCTAGACGGCGAGCTGCGCTGTCTGTGGGGCTCGGTACGACGTCGATGGTGTGTCGACGCCGACTGTGGAATCCTCGACGGCGACCTAGTCCTAGGTCTCGCCGGCCCCTCTCTCGACGTCGAACGTCGAGAACGCCGAGATCCAGAGCCCTGGATCGACGGCGAACACACCGGTGCTTTACCTCTCGCCGTCGATGACGTCGCCTTCGATGTCGAACGCGACCTACCAGCCGGTAGGTGTCGTTTCTGCTCCTTTTTCTGCCCGGAGGTCCCTCCAGTGGCTGAAGCATGGGCAGAGGAAGGGGAATGGGAACCCCCATGCCCCGAAGTCCCACCTGTCCTCTGCTTCTCCTGTCCCTGGAGGCGAATCTTCTCTCTGTCCCTCAGGGTCCTCTTGGAGAAGGTCTTGCAGATGTCACATGTAGCAGGGACATGTGAAGATGATAAGCAGAGGATACAGACATCATGTGGGTCCGTCTTGGCCATTTTCCTCCCACACTCAGGGCATTTATCAAATAAAACCATGGTAAGAGTGGGTCAAACTGCACCAAATTGCAGGATGCAGTAGAGAAAGGCTCTAGACGTCGAATGAACAAACTTTTCTATCAAAAAAACCAATTTTTAACCAAATAACCACCCAAAAGGGTAGAGCTCAAGCTCCAGGGTCCTGCTAGCAGGAGCAGGAAAAAAGAACTGAAAGTAACTTGCTTTGGCTGTGCATCCTGGGATACCGGGGGTCTCTGGAGAGTTCCTTAAAGGCACGGTATCCTTTTAGCAGACACATAATGACAGCCTATAGGGCTTGTCTGTCCACCCCTTCCTCTCTATTGTTTAAAGGGATTTTGGTGAAGGGAGTGTGATACAATAAAGGAACATGTCAGATGTGAATAAAAATGACATTTAAACTTTATTTTGGCTTTTGTGTTCACTTCAGATGAAGTGCTGGCCAGTGCAGCCATATTGTATTAGGCTGTATTATTTTGTCTGTCTCTTAAGTGTCTTT
The DNA here is from genome assembly GCF_964204655.1 of Triturus cristatus. NCBI lineage: Eukaryota > Metazoa > Chordata > Amphibia > Caudata > Salamandridae > Triturus > Triturus cristatus. The sequence continues at coordinate 951,894,650 of NC_140579.1, forward strand.
GCAGGTTTGCAAATGCAGGACAACTTAAGAGATATTTTGATTGCTCCGGGGTCCCCGCACATGGGCGGGACTATTCATAGATTATGACTATACACAGAGATCCCCTACTACAGAATCGAAAAATTCGGGAATCCTGTGAATAATAATGAAAAGAAACAAAATTCAACGAAAATCAACTCTTGAGCTCCAGCAAGTGATACACTCTACCGCGTAACAAGCGCTAACCACTTACCAAAAGCCAGCCGACGATCGTTCAATGTGGAAACTCGCGTTCAGACAACGAAGCCGCCATTCAGTCTGTCTACTACGAGGTGGAACGGTCATGTGGCATTCGACGCTGGAATGCGTAGAGCGGTGAACCTTATAGGTTGAAAAAAGGTTGCGCTAGACGTCACGTTGCTATCTGCAGCGAAAGGTTTCTTTCAGAATGAAACTATGTATACGCGCGGTGTCTGTAAACATACAATATCAACCCACTGCACCAGAATCAATGATTCTATAGGTAAACAAAAGTTACGCTGGACGTCACGTAGCTGTCTGCCGCAAAACGTTTCTTTCAGAATGAAACTGTGTGTATACACACGGTGTCTGTAGACAAACGGTGTCAACCCTTGATCCAATGAATTTATATATCACCGATACCGAACCTCATGTGTTTAAAAACTAGAGAAAAAAACGTGTGAGTGCCTATCACTCACAACACTATAAAACTCCAAATTGAAAGTATTAAAGTGAGAAGAAAGTTAGAAAAAAGTTCATGAGCCAACATAATGATACCATGTGTAAATATAAATACATTTGTATGATCATTCTATGTATATAAAAACTCTTTACAAAAAATGATCTGATTCCTAACACTAGACACAGATTTATAGAAAGCAACTCATTTCAAGGCGGTCATTAAGTCCTCCAGGATGACGCGTACCAAGACGCTTTATCCAGAAGGTTTCTCTTTGTAATAAACATTTATTCATATCCAATCCTGGCCTCTCTGCAATTTTTCCTATGATTTGGAATCTGATTTGTGCTATGGTGTGATTGTTATCTGACCAATGTTTTGCTAATGGTGAGGTGATACTTTTGTTGCGGATTCTACTTTTGTGCTCAGTTATGCGTGTTTTCAATTTTCTTTCAGTTTTTCCAATATACAACTTGCCACACGGTCATTTAATTGTGTATATCACATTATGCGTATTGCAATCTCCTGTGTAATGTAATTTGATGCGTTCAGTATGTGGATGTGAAATTGTATTTGCTTGCATGATGTTATTACAATGAATGCAGTTTAAACATACGCATTCCTTCAGTTTTCCTTGTTGAGGCTCAGATGCTCCTTGATATTCTTCGATCTAGTGTAGGCGAATAGAGGTCTGTTGCTAAAGGTACCTCGAAAATCCGTTTTTTGCTGTAACAACTCCCATCTTTTGCAGATAATGTTCCGTATTTTTTGTGAGTTGATTGAAAATTTAGAAACGAATACAGGACGTTGACTGTCTGTTTTTTGTTTTTTCATGAAAAGCTCTCTTCTATTTTGTGTTAATGCTTTCGTGGCTGATCCATCAAGTAATCCGGCAGTAAGCCGTCCGGTGGGTCACATCAGGGCGGTCCACGGTGCCCCTTCTTCTCAGCGCATACAGACTATGCAGTTGTCTCGGCCGGCTATCGGCTGGACAGCGAATGCTCTTGGCGTTGCGGCAATTTGCTTGGAATCGCTGCGATCAGAGTGGCAGGTTGGAGTCGGCGGCGGCCAGTTTGGGTCGTGGTGGGGGGCGTCGCCGGGCAGGCCCCCTTGATTCTAGTTGAGGCCCCGGCACTTTTTCTTCACCCACCTACCCCCCGCCTTTTAGGGTGATCTCTTTGGGGGCGGTATCCCCGGGGGTTTGGCGGTGGTGTCGGGCCACAAGGGGGGTGCCACGATTCAGAGGTCTCGCACGGCTGCTGGGCGGAGGACGGTTGGGAGGCGGCCGGCCCAAGCGATACCAGGAGTCGGGCCCTTACCTCCATTTGATCTGTCACGTACTTCCTACCTGGGGGTTCTTCGGCCGGGTTCTTAGGTGGAGATTGGGCCATTATGACCAGAGACAAGCCTGGCAGTGGTTCATCTAAACAGAGTACCATGGAAAAATTCATGGGCCAGGGGGCTCCGGCGGCACTGCCCGGGGGGACTCAAACTGCTGTACCGGACAATGCGGACCTTATGGCCGCCATTACGCAATCTAAAGACACTTTGGCGGCTAAGATCGGGGCGGTCGGCTCTGATGTGATGCTCCTGCATCAGGACCTAAGGAACGCGGTAGCCCGCATTACAGAGACCAAAACAAGGATCTCTGGCGTGGAGGATGTGGTTGCCACACTTCAGCAGAAGGAATATGCTACTTACCAGTATGCATCTGTTCTTGGCATGTAGAGCTGCAGATCTATACACTGTGCATAGATCGCCATCTGGTGTTGGGCCCAGATGTTTGCAGTTTGTTTTTCCTCTTGGAAAGTCTTTGGAAGTCACGAGGTTGAATACTCCACCTTTGGTTCGTATTGCGCATGGGCTTCGGCTCCATCCTCAGATTGTTTTTCGCCAGCAGGGAAAGATGGAGCGTAGTAATAACAGTAAAGAAACCCATGTGTGTTGTATCTAAATAAGATAGACTGGAACGGATACCGGTAGCCGGGGAGGCGGGTGGGCGTGTATAGATCTGCAGCTCTACATGCCAAGAACAGATGCATACTGGTAAGTAGCATATTCCGTTCGAGGCATATGAGCTGCAGATTATACACTGTGCATAGACTATATAGCAGCACCCAACCCTAGCAGCGACCACCGGCATCCATTGCAGTTGTTTGGAACAGTGTTTTTAGTACAGCCTGGCCCACACTGTTGACCATGTCGCTGCTTTGCAGATGTCATCTAGTGGTATGTTTCCTAGAAAAGCCATAGAAGCCCCTATCTTCCTTGTAGAGTGGGCTTTAGGGGGAACAGATGGCGTTCGTTTTGCTTTGTGGTAGCAAATCTGTATGCATTTTACAATCCACCTAGCTATCCCTGATTTAGAAATAGGGTTGCCTTTATGTGGTGGAGAGAAAGAGACAAATAGCGGTTTGGTTTTTCTGAAAGTTTGTGTTCTTTGGATGTAGTAAAGTAAGGCCCTTTTAACATCCAGGGTGTGTAAAGCCCTTTCCGCAACGGTTTGAGGTTGTGAGAAAAAGACTGGTAATTCTACCGACTGGTTTAGATGGAAGGGAGAAATGACTTTGGGTAGAAATTTTGGGTTGGTGCGGAGTACAACCTTGTTCTGATGCATTGGAAGAAAAGGTTCCTGTATGGTGAGCGCTTGCATTTCACTAACCCTTCTAAGGGAAGTGATGGCCACTAGGAATGCTGTTTTCCATGTGAGAAATTGCAGCTCACATTTATGTAATGGTTCGAAAGGGGGTCCCATTAGCCTTGTGAGAACTATATTCAAGTTCCAGACAGGTGAGGGTGGTACCCTGGGTGGAATGACTCTTTTGAGGCCTTCCATAAAGGCTTTGATGGCAGGCACCCTGAAAAGTGATAGGGTGTAACCGAATGGATGTATATGCTAGGTTACACCTTTGTAGATGGAGCAAGTAACATATGATGTGCTGTATGGACGCATTTAGAGGATTGATTGTGTTGTTGTGGCAGTAAACAACAAATCTTTTCCACTTTGCAGCATAGCATGCCCTAGTAGTAGGGCGTCTAGCTTCCCTGATAATATTCATGCAATCAGGGGGAAGGTTAAGGTATCCGAATTCTAGGACCTTAGGAGCCAGATCGCAAGGTTGAACTGAGCTGGGTCCGGGTGCCTGATCTCTCCATGGTTCTGGGTTAGGAGGCATGGTGAGAGGTGTAGCTTTTGGTGTGGTACTACCGAGAGTTCCAGCAGTGTGGTGTACCACGGTTGTCTGGCCCATGTTGGAGCCACTAGGATCAGTGTTAGGGAATGCTGTTGTAGCTTTCGCACCACTAATGGAATTAGTGGGAGAGGTGGAAAAGCGTATGCAAATTTGTTTGACCAGTTCATCCATATCACATTGCCTTTGGACAACGGGTGTGGATATCTAGCGGCGAAGCTTGGGCATTTTTTGTATTCGTGGGTGGCGAATAGGTCTATGTGTGGATGCCCCCACTTCTGAAAGAACGGGTGAAGAACCTGTGGGTGAATTTCCCATTCGTGAATCTGTTGCGTTTGTCTGCTGAGCAGATCTGCCACGGTGTTTTGGACTCCTGGGACATGTTGGGCCAGGAGAAAGATTTTCTGTGGAATTGCCCATCTCCATATGCTCTGTGCTAATTGAGAGAGCTGTGGAGAGCGTGTGCCCCCTGTTTTTGAATGTAGTACATGGCAGTCATGTTGTCTGTGCGAATGAGGACTGCCTTGCCTGAAATCTGCGTCTGGAAGGATTTTAGGGCTAGGAAGATTGCCAGTAACTCCAAATGGTTGATGTGGAGTAACTTCTGTTGCGGCGTCCATGTGCCCTGTACTGTGAGGTGTAACAGATGAGCTCCCCAGCCGGAGAGCGATGCGTCTGTTGTCAGGATTATTTGTGGAACCGGGTCCAGGAACGGTCGACCTCTGGAAAGGTTTGTGGTGTTCCCCCACTGCAGAGAGCGATGGGAGCGACCGTCTACCAACACCAGATCTGTCAGTTGCCCCTGGGCCTGGTTCCACTGGCGCGCTAAACACTCTTGGAGTGGACGCATCTGGGGTCTTGCATGGGGCACTATGAAAATGCAAGAGGCCATCATCCCTATCAGTTGCATAAACACTCTTGCTGGGAGAGAGTGTTGAAATATGAATTTCTGACGCAGAGCCTGTATGTTTGCAATCCTGGTAGGATTGGGATAGGCTATGGCTTTTGAGGTGTCTATGATAGCACCGAGGTATGGTTTTGTGTGTGATGGTACCAGGTGGGACTTTTGGTGGTTCACTGTGAAGCCTAGCTGGTGAAGCAGTTGCATTGTAGCGGCGGTGTGTTGCACACATTCTTCGTAGGACGTGGCTTTTATTAGCCAGTCGTCCAAGTATGGGAAGACGTGAATGTGCTGTCTTCTGAGGTGTGCAGCCACTACTGCTAGGCACTTGGTGAATACCCTTGGTGCTGTTGTTACCCCAAACGGGAGCACCTTGAACTGGTAGTGTTGCCCGTCCACCACAAATCTGAGGTACTTTCTGTGAGCCTGGTGTACTGAGATGTGAAAGTATGCGTCTTTCAAGTCCAGAGTGGTGAGGAAGTCATTCTGGGAGAGGAGTGGAAGAACCTGTTGAAGGGTTACCATGTGAAAATGGTCTGAATGTATGTAAGTATTTAGAGGGGTGGAGATCTAGGATAGGTTGTAGAGTCTTGTCTCTCTTTGGAATCAGAAAGTACAGGGAGTAGACCCCTAAATTTTGTTGATTGATGGGGACCTACTCTATGGCTTGTTTTTGCAGGAGGGAGATTACCTCCTGTTTTAGTAATGTAGCATGTTCTTGGGACATAGGGCGTTGCCTGGGTGGAATGTTTGTGTGGGTAGATGTTAATTCTAGGCAATACCCTGAATGAATAATTTGGGTCACCCATCTGTCTGAGGCGATTGTCTCCCAGACGTGAAGGAAATGTTGTATTCTGACCCCGACCAGAGTGGACGCGCAGGGGACGCGCTTACAGCCACTAGCCTCTCTCAAAACCCTTGAGCCCGCCGTGAGGGGAACGGCCAGCGTTTGGGGCATTCTCAGGTCCTCACCTGCAACGAACTTTGCCAGCAGACACCATCGCCGTGAGGGGAACGGCTTGGAGACTACATCCCCCAGTATCCAAAGCGCCCGGCGCCTGCCGTTGTTGTCACCAGGCAGCGCCAGGGCATTATTTAAGGTTGCAACTTGCCTCGCTGCGCGGGACGCGCCCGGGCGAAGCCCGGGCTAGGGGCGGGCCCGTCCTTGCCCGTCGAGGACCGTTTGAGGCCGGGCTGGGCACCCTCTCTGACATCTGTTGCAGAACACCTGACTTGTAAGTGCTGTTAGTGGTGTGGATGTATGGCTATGCTATTTACCTTTATGCATTTGTTTACCCCCGGTGCAGCATTGTTCATTTCTCCTCCAAAAACCCCTAGGCATCCTTGCAATATTCCTGCCTCTGTGCTACTTGACCCATTTAGACCTGGTCAAACCACCTGGCATTGCCCCATAGGATATAAGTTGTTATTACCTGTGGGCTGATAGGGGCTGTAGATAAGCCTGTTGTGGGCCAGTGGCTCTTATTGGGACCTCTTGAACTATCCTACCTGTGTTCTTCTCCAAGCGCCCTGTGTGCTGTTGCTGTATTTCCCTCCCGCCGCCGCTTTTCAAACATATTGCGGCCGCTGTGTGGAGGACTCCATCTTTTAGGCATCGAAGCACCGGAAGGCGGTCCCTGAGACTTTTGTTGATGTACCTGGAAGCTCGCTAAATCCTTGCTTGTCTTCCGCGTTGCGGGAACAGCGTGTGGGCAGCGGGCAAAGGACGGGCCCCCTGTGGCCCAGTTAGATCGGACTGGGCCAGGGTCCCTAGTTGTGCGCCCACTACAGACATCAGAACTATAAACTCTTTGACTTCTTATTGTCTTACTTGTACTATCTAAGGGGTGATTATATTGTAGACATAATTCATCTGTAAGCTATTACATTCCACCCATACGAAGTCTAGATCTTATAGGGGAATAGCACCATCCTAAAACCCATAAAAGCATTAAGTGGGAACAATATGAGCAAGATCAAGTGCACACCAATGGCAACTCGCTCAATCTCCAGGAAAAAGGCCCAGGTCAACACACCACTCCCTAGCATTACTGCTATAGACAGGATGCTCCAAAGGACCATAGGAGTTGTGGTCAATGCGATTGAGAATACCGAAAGGCGCCTCTCATTACCCCCAAGTATGTGTCTATCGACCCAACCGACTGAGGGCATAAATATTGGTGCAAATACCTCCATTGTTACCGCATACTCACAGGATTCCATTCTTATGGGCTCATTTGCTGGTTTCCCAGTAACAGAGACAAATCAAACAATACCCCCACAACAAATTTCCCCCCCTGAGTTCATAAGCCGGGAAAGTAGGCTGTCAGTGACTCCAAACACTCAGATGAACATAGAATCTACACCACTTATTAACATCTCAGAAGGCGAGGTAGGGACGGATGTCTGTATCATTAACGAAGATAGTAAAGTACCTGACAAAGCTAACCCCATATGTAATCATCTGAGGGAGAAAGGGCGTACAGACAAGCTGGAACCCAAAAGAAAGGTGAGGGCTGCTAACAAATCAAGGGTAAAATCAAAAACTGCAAGGCCCAAACATGGATCAGGGCAGGGCAGAAATGTGAGCCCTGTGTTAAGAATCACCAACAGGGCAACACAACCTACAATACATACAGATCAACCACAGAAAACAGCTACTCAGGGAAACGTATATCACGAAACTGTTGATAGTGTTCTTCGTAACCAGGAAAGTACTAATAATTTTTGTATGGAGAACTTAATGTCTAGAATGGAACAGTTAATGAAGTCGCTCATGCTTCCTGTAAATGAAAGGGTAAAAATAATAGGGGAAAGGCTGGAGAAAATTGAAAAAGCCCAACAGCAAAATAATGAAATCATGTTGAAATTTGCCAAGTCTTTTCAAACACAGAGCCAAAATAATATCAATGATAAGCCAGGGCACTCACGGAATAATGAGAACAGTCTGAGAAATGCTTCGGGCACTAGCAAGCATACCCAATTACCCCAGCGACTCACATCTTTAAACAATGGGCATAAGGATTCGCAAATAGCCCCTCGAAAGAGCTTGGATGGGGCTAAAGAGGCGCCATCTCTCCCTAGTGCACAGATCGGAGATCTAGGTATAGAGTGCACCATTGGGAAGGATGGGAGTAAGTGGGCAGCTAAGGGATCATGCGGTAACAACAGTAACAACAGCAATGCCACCCAGGAACAACCCGAGAGACTAAGGCCACTTAGTAAGAGTGCATGTGTTGATCTACCACCAGAATCGCACCCTTTCACCGTGGTCATGATAGGAGTACCTACTTTAAGAGAGGGCAAGTCAGAAAACTATATTGAACTGAAGAATAAGGTTAGCCATTGGCTATCTCAACATAGGCCTATTCCCCCATATTTAAAAGGTCAAATACTTCATGTCAGAAGATTAAATTGGGTGGGACAGAGACAAAAGGATTATGAAGGTGACTGTATTATTATAAATTTCAAAGACAGACGTTTAGTAAATTATATTAGTGGGTGGAGGGAGGGTGGTTTGGAGAGTAGAATTCAAACAGTGGACCTTACCTATTTTTACCCACCCTCCCTGCTTGCCCAAAGAAACTTGTCGCGAAATTTCATTCAAGGAAACAGGCACTTCGATTATTACGATAATCGACATATGGCTCAAAGCCACCCATGCCTTGTACCCATATACGAAGATAGGCATTTTGACTATTACGATAATCAATACAGAATACCCATTTATAATCATTTTGATGCCTTTAATTTTCAAGGTTTAGAGGGCGTGGATTGACCCTTTGAAGAGATTATGACACTACCAATTTCTAATCCACTTGAACTAAAAGGTAGTGTAATAATCAAAGAACAGGCCCAGGTAACCTTGAACCCAGTAGATGAGTGGCTGGCCAGCCCCAATTCATTATTCGTAAATACTTTTGGAGACCAGGACAAGATTAAGAAACACCCAGAGCAACTGGCGGCCGCTAATGAATCATCGATCCATAAAAAACACTTAAAGATTTATCCCCATATATGTGTGAACCTAAAAGACTCCCAAAAATAGACCAGAATAAAGTCTATGATTTAAAAATACTTAGTTGGAACGTCGCCGGCCTTGAACCCAGACTAAAGGATAAAGACTGAGTGGAGTTAATTACAAGGTACGACATAATTATGTTCCAAGAAACTTGGGCAACATATAATCTGCACATCAATGGGTTCCACTGTTACAACATACCAGCGCGTAAATTGCAACACGGTCGGGCTGTTGGTGGGTTGTTTGTTGGTCTCAGTATAATGGCCGGGGGAAATCATAGGGCCATCGAGACTGACAATGTCAACATACAGGCCATTGAGTATAAGCGGAAAAACCCCTTTGTTTTAATAAATTTTTACAACAATGATTTTATAACAGTCCCAAATAAGAATTTTATAGCACTGTCTAATTTCATTTCCAAATTAGTTGATAGATGGGGAAAAATTGCTGGGCCCGAAATTGTTGTGGCTGGGGATTTTAATGCTCAGCTTCCAAGAAATGTATGGCAGGTAGAACAGCGAAACGGACATCTTGCCAATCAAAGGGGTCAGGAACTGAGAGCTCTCTTAGATGACCATATCCTCAGTAATATAATGGATCATGGACCAAAATTATCGCAGCAGCAGGTACCCACACATAGAGGACTAGTTAGTACCTCCACTATTGATTTCATCTTTGTCTCCCCTGGTATGGCTGATCGCATAATGGAAACTGACACGGTAGTTTTCTGACTTTGGGGATCACAACCCTGTAACTGTAACATTTAAACTAGCACCAAAACCGGTTTACAGTTCAATGCAGGGAGCAAAAGATCTAAGTGTAACCACTGATAAATTGTGGTTAAAAAGGAAAGGCATAGACAAAGCAGGAATCATGTGATCTTTGTTAGGGGAAAATCAGCAGTGCATAGATCTTTGCCTAGACCAAACAACTAGTGGCCAGTTAATTATAACACATTTTAGTAAAATATGTGCCACAGTCAGGACTATGCTGATGGTCCAAGCCCCTCAGAGCCTTAAAGATCCCAGGTGGTTTGACCACAGCTGTTCCGTGGCAAACAGGAACTTACGCAAGACACTCACAGAAATTCCTAGAGTTGGAGCAAAAGTAAGTGCAGCAAGGAAGGCTTATAAATTAGCCCTAGAGAAAAGGAGATCTACGCTCCTGGGCGAACGTTGGGAAGCATTGGCTCTGACCGCAGGAAGGAAATCGAGTAATTTATTCTGGCCAGCAGTAAAAGAACTCCGGAATATGGGCCAACAATTTACCCCAATTAGTTGTACCATTTCCGCTAGTTCCTGGGAACTACATTTCTCTAAAATGTATGCTGCCCCGGTAAAAGGTCCAACTACTAACATCCCTGAAACCTCTGCCAATTTAAAGATAACTATGGGAGAAGTGGAGGAGGTAATCGCCCAGAGCCTTGGCAATAAGGCCCCTGGCCCAGATGGACTTCTGATAGATCTCATCAAATGGCAACCTGATTTTTGGGCACCCATATTGGTGAATGTTTTTAATAGTCTGCCCGAATCAACAATGCCTGATACATGGAGTACTAGCATAATAGTCCCAATTTACAAGAAAGGGGATAGGTCTGATCCTATAAATTATAGACCAATCTCAGTGTTAGACAATACACTGAAAATATTAGGTCGTGTTATCTACAATAGATTAATTACATGGACAGAGGAAACTGGGATATTATCCCCCTGCCAATTAGGATTTCGATCAAGGGTCGGCACAGTGGAACAATGCCTTAATCTTAAATTAATTATTGATAAATACAACATTGCCCGCTCTGCACCTATTTATTTAGCTTTTATGGATTTGTCATCCGCCTTTGATTTGGTTAATCGGTCCAAACTCTGGACTATTTTATTAGAGTATGGTTTGGATATCTCCCTGGTCCACTTTTTAGCTTTTTTACACATGGACCTAAAGTCCAGAGTGAGAATAGGCGTAGGCGGGGAACTGTCTGGACCCATTGAAATTGGAAGAGGAGTCAGACAGGGGTGCGTTTTAGCACCCCTGCTCTTTATTATTTATATAAATGGGCTTAGTAATTATCTCGCAAAGTTTAAACCAGACGTACCCTTAATAAATGGCAAAGCCATACCCACTCTTCTGTACGCAGACGACGCGGTGTTAATGGGCCGTACGCCAAACTCGCTTCGTTCTTTGGTTCTTAATTTTACCACATTTATGGATGACCTGGACTTACGAGTCAATTTTAAAAAATACTTTATAATGGCATGTGGTCCAGGCAAACGACGACTGAGCCCCATACAGGTCGGGGGAGAAAAACTTATTGCAACCAATATCTTCCCGTACCTGGGTGTGACCTTTGCTGCGAATGGCTCATGGTCTGCGCATTTGGCCCAGGCCACGAGCAAATTCTCAAAGGCCACAAATTCGATTTTAAGCATTCCCAAACCAAAGAGATCGGGAGTCATTAAGGAGATTGCTAAGATATTTAAACTTCAATGTGTCCCAGTGGCAACTTATGGAGCAGAAGTTTGGGGCATTGGGAACAGCATCTCTATTCAGCGAGTAGAGAATCGGTTTTGTAGGAGACTATTAAATGTGCCAATTTTTACATCTAATTTTATCACACATTATGAATTAAACTTAAATTTTATCTCAGATTTTATCAGTTCCCGACCAGTGCTATTCTGGCACTCGGTCTGGACGAACAAATCAGCGTCACTTACGCAAGAGATATTAACCGATTGTCTAAGCTGTGATAGGGGGTTGAAGATCCCGTGGATTTCTTATATAAACACAAATTAGCGAGAAATAGGCATGGACAATATTTTTATTAATCCTACCCATGCCAGCAACATCAAGAAATCCGAATTAAAAGAGGCATTAAGTGTACTGTACTCCCAAAAGAGACTCCGGAGGGAACAAGAGAAACCAACAGTTACGAGGTACATGGATATAGCAGTACCCAGATATCCCCTTGCATTATATTTAACACTACAACTGACAAATTGGGAAAGAAGTCTTTTATGTCGTCTGAGGGCTGGAACCATTAGATATCTGTTAAATTTCCCTCTGGGCTATCAGGAAAGTGTGACTATGATGAGCTGTCCCTGCAACGGGCAAAGCAAACAAAGTGATTTACACTTCTTTTTTCTCTGTAATTTCTACTCAATGTACACAAAACGTTTTTTAATTTCTTATTTTAAAAAATTTAGACCAATTAGCTTGGTCAAATCTTATCAGGCACTGTTAACACTTGGAAATGAGGAAATCATTTTTGGAGTTTGTAGTTTTTTAAAGATTGCTGTCCATGCGCGCAGAACGATGTAAATGTAAATAATGATGTGTTTTAATCTGCATGCTTTTTACCGGGAAATTTGATTTTTCTCATGTGTCATAAGATGTGCTTTTATGAGTTGTTACAATTGGAATAAAGATTCTTTGAACTTGAGTGGAATGGTCTGGAGGGAGCAGGGGAAAGTCATTGGGTAGGTGGTGTGGCAGAGCGGGCGGTATTTGTCTTGCCTCTGCCTTTATTATTATTACCTCTGTATCCACCTCTTTGATAACCCTTTGTGAAGGTAGATTGAGGAGGGGATTTGTAGGACGTGGATGCACTATCCGAGGAGTAGCCTCTGCCCGTGCCCCGAAAGGAAGAGCGGCGAAAGGAGCACCTAGGAGTGTGTGACTGTAGGGCTCCCATGGATTTCACTGTGTCAGTATCTTTTTTCATCTTTTCGAGGGCTTCATCAACTTTTGGGCCAAATAGATGATCTTGGTCGAATGGGTGGTTCAATATAGAGGCTTGTACCTCCGGTTTAAAACCTGAGACTCTGAGCCAGGCATGGCGACGGAGAAGGACACTGGTGTTTATGGCCCTGGAGGCTGTATCTACTGCATCTAGGGCACAGCGTATAGAGGTATTAGTTATTGTTTTTCCCTCTTGGATCAGTTCATTAGCCCTATTCCTGTATTTTTCAGGGAGATGGTGCATGATGGTCTCTAACTCATCATAATGCGCCCTGTCGTATCTGGCCAATAGCGCTTGCGTGTTGGCGATACGCCATATATTGGCGGCTTGTGACGCAGTGCGCTTCCATGACGTGTCTAGGAGCTTGGACTCTTTGTCAGGTGGTGGTGCTTCGCCTGACGCCTGAGAATTTGAGCGCTTCCTAGCTGTAGATAACACTAGGGAATCCAATGGTGTAGGGCCTTTAATGTATGAAGGGTCTGTGGGGGCGGCTTTGTATTTTTTCTCTATACGGGGGTTTAGGACCCTGGCCCTGACTGGGTCTTTAAAAACCTCCGGTGCATGTTTGATTACTCCCTTTAACATAGTTAGAATGGCAGTAGACCTATGTGCATTATCGAAGGTGTCTAGGAGAAAATCTTCCTCCACTGGGTCAGTATGTAACTCCACCCCGTGGTAATGTGCCGCCCTTTGTAGTAGGTGATGAAAGCCTAAGGAATCTTCAGGTGGGGATGGCCTAGATGGGTAAAGGTCATCCTGTGGGACATCTGGGATGTCCGGATTGTTATAGTCGTCCCATGGGTCTGGAGATCCAGTAGGGTGGGGTCTTGTGGCACATCTGCTGGATCATAATAAGGGTCTCCTAGATCGTCTGGGACTGAAGACAAGGTTGGAGAACGATGAGGCAGGGGTGGAGAAGGTGGAGGTGGGGAGGGTGGAGGAGGTGGAGGAGGTGGGGAAGGCACTCTGAAAGGGGAGGTAGCAGTGTCCTTCCTCTTTGGAGGTGGAGGTGGAGCTGGTTTGTCCAAGTGTCTCAATTTTGAAGACAGTGTCAAATGTCCAGTTTTTGGATCCTTGGTAAGTGTCTTTTGCAGAGGATCCGGTGTGAAAAGTTCTTGCGACACTGGTTGTTCGGTCGGCGCCGACGTTTTCGGGGCCGACGGCTTTTTAGGTTTGTCTAAGCCGTGCTTCTTTGGGACCTCAGATTTTTTGGTCGGTGCCGAAGAAGGCTTCAGCACGGGAGTGTCGGTGCCGAGGGCCTTGTGATGTTTGGTCGGCACCGGAAGGGTAGGTTTCGAAACCGAAGGCTTTGGTGCTGGGTTCGGTGTGGAGGTGGAGGCCGATCTTTTCTTCGGTGCCGAAGGGTGTTTTTCAGTACCGCTGGTAGGCTGGCTCGAGCCCGAGCTGCCGGAAGGCTTAATAGGCTTCTTTACCGGGCCCGAAGGTGGGGTGTGAGAAGCAGTATCCTTGGTCTTGCCTAGGCCCGAAGGCGAAGGTGTGACCGAAGCCTTTTTGGGTATCGGCGTGGGTGTGGGAGGGGGTATTCTACTCACGACCCTCTGCGCCGGGGTGATGTCCTCCACATCTGAGTCGTCGGCCTCGGAAGCACTGACGAGGTCGTCATCCTCTTCTTCGATGTTCTGCTGTCCCGGAGCTTCGACGTCGTCCCCGAAGATGTCGACTGGAGCGGAGGTCGAGGAGTGTGCCATGTTGCGTCTAGCCCGTCGATCTCGGATAGTCTTTTTAGATCGAAAAGACTTGCAGGCGGGACAGTCTCGGGCCTCGTGTTCAGGGGAGAGGCAGAGGTTGCACTCCTCATGAAGATCGGTGTGGGGAAACTTGGACCCACATCGAGGGCACTTCTTGAAGGGAGTTCTTTCCATCAGCCGAGACCGGAGCCGGAATAGGCCCGAAGGCCGCCGTCTACGACCGGAATCGAAGAAGTTCCGAAGAGAAGGTGATTAAGATGATTTATTCTCTGAAGGGTCTCGATGAGCGAGGATTTTTGTGTCGATCGTTGAACTGGAAAAGTTCGGAACCGGAGCGCGAAGTATTACATCCGAGCCCGATGGCGGAAAAAAACAATCTGAGGATGGAGCCGAAGCCAAAGGAGGAGTCACCAACCTCGTAACTTCCAAAGACTTTCCAAGAGGAAAAACAAACTGCAAACATCCGGGCCCAACACCAGATGGCAATCTATGCACAGTGTATAATCTGCAGCTCATATGCCTCGAACAGTGGCATCACTAGAGACCACCCAGCAGGCCTTAGCATCGAGAGTGGAAGACGCAGAGGGGAGAGCGCGATGCAATAACCTGCGCTTTGTTGGTTTTCCGGAAGATTGCGAGAAGGGGAATATGGAGCGATTTCTCACAGACTGGCTCGAGAGTTGGCTCCCCGCTGGGGAACTTTCGACTTGATTTGTTGTGGAACGTGCACACAGGGCTCTGATGCAAAAGCCCCCCCTGGACGTGCGTCCGCGGCCCGTCATCGCCAAGCTCCTTAACAGGGACACTATCCTGAAACAGGCCCGAGCCAAGGAACCCTTGCTGTTTAATAATTCCCACATCTTAATTTTCCCAGACTACACGAAATTGGTGCAACAGCGGCGGCAGTCGTTCCTGGTCGCTAAGGCCCATCTTCGTGAACCTAAGCTCCCTTATGCCTTGCTCTACCCGGTCCGGCTGCGTGTAGTATACCGGTCCCGCACCCACTTCTTTGATACGCCGGAAGAAGTGTTTCACTGGACAGATGAAACTGTGCGGCTACGTCCTCACTCTCCCCCGGGAAGGGAATACGACTCTTCCTCCGGTGGGCCCGCCCAGAACCAGCATGGGCCGAAGGGGAGAGGGGGCAGATGCTCCAAGTCCAGGCGCCGCTCGCGATCTGCGGGCCCTGCGGCTCGGGAGGGCTCTGGGTCTCGGCCTTCCATCTAAGCGGACTGACGCAAGGATGACCATGTCACTTTTAGACATTGAGTATCTCATATAAGCCGATGGGGTGTGTGTGTGGGGGCCAGTCTCTCCGTGGGGGTCCATGGGAGGAGAGGGTGCCACTTGATAATGGGCTGTGATTTGGGGTTTTGTTGGTGGGTGAGGGGTGGGACCTCCTGTTGGGGTCAGCCTGCCCTGCCTGCCGCAACAGGTACTTCATTGCTTTGGAGGTACAAGGTGGGGGGAGGTGTTGTGGGGTTGTGTTTTGGGGGGGGGGGTTTGTGGGGTTGCTGCACTGTCTACATGGGTTCCGGACTCTATTATGTCTTCTGTAAGATTCTTGCTGCTGTCCTAGTATTGTGTAGGATCTGCACGGAGAAGTAATGGCTGTTCGTTCACGGGAGGCCCCATGTCTTATTAGGGTTCTTAGCTGGAATGTTAGGGGGGCGCTGGACAAGATCTAGGGGGGCTATCTTGAAGTCAGCCAAGCGAGCTCGCGCAGATGTGTTGTTGCTATAAGAGACCCACCTCATGGGGACTAAGGCATTATGTTTTCAGCGCTTTGGATTTATACAGGTCTTTCATTCCGGGTTTGTGAGGGGCTACAGAGGGGTTGCTATCTTAATACATCGGAGGGTTGCATATACGCATGTTAAAACCTGGGGGGATTTGCAGGGCAGGTATCTGTTCATACAGGGCATGGTAGGGGGTGAGACCCTTGTATTAGGGAGCATCTATGCCCCGCCTTTTTCCTGGGGATTGGCTGAAAAGATTCTGACCCTCTGGACAGATATACCCGAGGGCCTTGCGGTGATGGGAGGTGATTGGAATGATGTTATGGATGTGGCCAGGGATAGATGGAGGTCCGGGGGGGTGTTTGAGGCCCGTCATCCTACTAAGCTGCATTCCTTAGTGACGAGTCTTGACTGGGTCGAACCGTGGCGCAGGTTGCATGGTTGTAAACTGGGCTACACGTATCTTTCGGCAGTCCATGGTTCCTTCTCCCGTCTGGATTACCTGTTCATCCCACAGGTCTTTGATAGCAGAGTGGTGGCAGCCGAAATACTCCTGTGCGAACTCGCGGATCACTCCCCAGTGGCGCTTACTATACTAGCGGGGGGGCCTGTGGCCCATTCCGCTGGCGTCTCTCGGTCTGGAATCTTCAGAAGGAGGACTACAGGGAACAAATGGGAGATGCCCTAGATCAATACCTGGCTATTAACGTGGGCTCGGTCTCGAGTTCAGAGACTCTATGGGAGGCTCTGAAGCCCACCATTCGGGGGTGGACATCTCGTTCTGTGCCGCGGCCCGAAGACAGCGTAGGGAGGCTCTGGTTCGAGCAGAGGCAGTTATTCTGGAGTTGGAGGTGCGTGGCCGGGAGGAGGGTGGGCAGCTTGCGCGCCATCGGCAGCTGCTAGTGCAGCAGGATTACTCTTGTATCCTTCTATATGAGGCTCGTCAGGCCTGGCTTGCTACTCGTAGTAGGATTTATCAGTGTGAGACAAATCTGGTAAAATGCTGCACCGATTGTGTCAGGGTTTGCTTCACCCTCAGGTCCTCCCCGGGGTGGTGGGGTCGGATGGGCTCCCGGTGCCGGGTGCGTCAGCTATCGCGAGTAGCTTTGCAGAATATTATGCTCAGCTGTATGCTCCTGCGGAGTGCCTTCCGGCGGAGGTCATTGATCGTTTTTTGGATGATCTCCCTCTGAGGGCACTCTCAGATACAGTTCGGGAGGAACTAGAGGGCCCGCTTACAGAGGAGGATCTGGGGACAGCCCTGGGTGATCTTAATTCTTGCAAGGCGCCAGGTCCTAATGGCTTTCCATGCGAATTCTTTAAGAAATATTTCTTGCAGCTGGGGCCACACTATCGCAGAGTGGTGGAGGAGGCCAGGTGAGGCGTTTGCCCAGTGATTGGCGACACGTGGAGATAGTAGTTTTTCACAAGCCTGGCAGACCTCCGGAACATCATGCCTCATACCGCCCTATCTCCCTCCTGAATGTGGAGGCCAAGATATTGGCCAAGGCTTTGGCGAACTGTCTTCACCCCCATGTAGCTTCACTGGTTCACCCGGACCAGGCTGGGTTCATGCCCCAGCATGCAACCCGACATAATATTTGGCGGGCGCATGTGGCAGTTTTGACTATTCAGGGTCTGGGGGAACGGGCGGCGCTTCTCTTGGCGGATATGGACAGGGTGTTTGCCTAACTGAGCTGGGTCTATCTATTTGCGCTCTTGCGGCGGCTGAATTTTGGACTGCGTTTCCTCTCCTACCTCACCCTGCTCAATACCGATTTGATGGCATCGGAGCGAGTGGCGGGCTTTGCTTCTTCTGCATTCTCCATCGGGCGGGGCACCAGGCGGGGGTGTCCATTATCCCCATGTCTTTTTGCTTTGGCTATGGAACCCCTGGCTGCCTGGGTTAGGATGGATGCTCAGGTGTCCGGGTTTGAATGGGCGCATGGCCTGTCTGACCGCATCGCCCTCTACGCCGATGATGTGTTGTTCTTTCTTACCAACCTGGAACGAACAGGCCGCGGCTGTTGCGTATCATGCAGATATTCGGGGAAACTTCCGGTTTATATATGAGCCCCCAGAAGTCCACTCTGTGGGTACTGGGAGATCGGGGCGAGCTCGGTTCTTGGGCGTCGTCTATACAGGTGGTACAAGGGGGCCTGAAGTATCTTGGGGTAAACCTATCCGATTCTCCCGCCACGGCCTGGGAGTGCAATCTTGCACCTGTGTGAGAGCGGGTGCGCGAGGACGTTAAGACCTGGTCCCACATGCCCCTGTCCATCTACGGCCGGTCAGCCATATTCAAGATGGTGTCGCTCCCGCGACTATTGTATCAGTTACAAAACCATCCCTATCCGATTCCCCCGCAGTGGTTTCCGCAGGTGAACTCGGTTCTGGGACAGTTTCTTTGGGAGGGTGGCGCGGTTAGGGTGGCTGTCCGGACGTGCTTCCTTTCTACGTATTGGGGGGGCTGGCAACCTTCGATATATGGTCCTATTATTCTGCATCGCATCTACTTGTCCTTAATGAGTGGTGGTATGGAGATAGGGCCGACCTGGCATACGCCGTGGAGCGGCGCTGCATGGGGGATCACTCCCTGCACACTATCCTTTACTCTGCCCCGCTGAGACGTCCTCTTCCGCCTACCACGCGGATGGTGTTTCAGATTTGGAAGCAGGCATTGCGAAAGATGGGATGGTGGAACAGACAGACTAAAGAGACCCCGCTGTGGCACAACGGCCGTTTTCCCCAGTTGTTGGGCCTCCCCGGGTTCCGCGATTGGGATAACATTGGGATCTCTACTCTGGGTGATGTTATGCGTGGCACGGTATTGAAATCCTTCCAAGACATTCAGACCGCTTTTCAGATACCGAAGACTCAATTTTTTAAATACCTACAGTTTTGGCATGCCATTGCTCCCAGCCTAGAAGGCCTGGACTCACTGCCGGAGTTTACTCCGGTGGAAGCAAAGAATTTTATGGGGGACCTCCTTGACCACAAGATCTCCAAAATCTATCAGTCTCTGGTTATGCATTGTTGCCCCTCTTTGCAGCGTCTGCGGGAGGCCTGGGAGGGTGATGTAGGCCAGTTAGAGGTGGAGGACTGGACATAAGCTCTGGCTTCCCCACGTGGGGTGGCTATTGCGATGCGCCTGCGACTTATCCAATTTAAATATCTTCACCGGGTTTACTTTACCAGGGTTAGGCTCGGGAGGGCGGACCTGGTGGCTTCCCCGGAGTGTCTCCGTTGCGGGCGGGAGGAGGTGACCCTGATACATACCATATGGCACTGCATGGCGCTGGTTCGCTTCTGGAGGGGGGTACTAGCTTGTCTCTCGGAGGTTCTGGGGTGGGAGCTTCCGCACTCACCGAAATTAGTTCTCCTCCATGTGATGGAAGGGATCGGGGGCAACATCTATAAGCGACATCTCCTGCTCCTAGGCTTCACATTAGCAAAGAGATATAGCTAGGGCCTGGAAGGTGGTGGTTGCCCCATCGGTCTCGTCCTGGAAAAATGGCCTAGACTTTAGTATGGGACTTGAGCTCCCCATCTTTGAGGCTAGAGGGTGCCCTAGGAAGCACTATAAGATCTGGAGGCGCTGGGCAGATTATCGGGGTCTGGAACCCCCGAGGGGGGACCGGGGTTCGTGACCCAGAGTAGCCGGTTGACCTCTCCCGTTCCTTGCATTTCCCTATGTGTGGCTCACGATCCATTAATTGATAATGGTATGGTGGCTGTTGAGCTTTTGTGTGGACCGATAGCAGCCTGGGTCAGCTATATGTTGTTTCGGAATATGGAGACGGTGCACTGGGGGGTGGGGAGGGAGGTGGGTGGTTGGTTGGTTGGTTAAAGGAATTGATTCTATTTGTATCGCCTTTCATATTCTCCTGCTTTTCATTATGTAAAACGGTCAAAGTCATTGGTGGTTTTTTTGTGTCTCTTATGCGGCAGTTGTCTCTGGGATTCAGAGGTCTGCATTATATGTGCTATTGTCACAAATACAATCTGTTTTTTTAAAAAAAAGAATGTTTGATTTCACAATATTATTGGATTTGTATTATATGTTTATACACCTATAAAAGCTGATGTAATTTGTTGATGAGTAAACAAAGTTGAAACGCATACAAGTTTTATTGAAGAATCATTGTCTTTTAGCATGTTTGTTAAAATTGTAGAAAATATAAGTACATCAATTTAAGTAGTGCGAACTTGAGTCCAGTAGGCTGGTTAGCCCACTGGCCCTTACTTTAGTTTTCAGTTGGTACGTTCAAGTACGCACCATCAAGTTCAGCACACTGATCAAAATATTTCCGTTTATTTTTGGATTATCAGAAGTAGCCAGGAGTGCATAGCCCACCACCAATTTTTATCTATATAGCAACGTCATATGGTTATCTTTTGCCTGAACTGGTTTTGTTCACTGAACAAGTATGTGTGTTCATAATCATCCATCAACAGATTAGCTAGATCAGGAGCAAACCTAGCTCCCATGACTCATTAGATGTGCAATCTATGATTCAATCAGTCGCTGACAGAGGAGTACAAGAAGATTTTCTCACTAAGGAAGAACATGTCTTTTTGAGTGTCAAATATACCTGAATTTGTGCAATATATATTCTACACAAGATGCATAAAAACTTGACTTATTCTCCTGATTGACTCATTGGGTCTGGCTGTGGCTCACTCCTCGAACCGCGTTGTCAGGACATTGAAATGTTTCGGAATCCCTCTGTCCTTTTAACTCGCTCATATATCTGGGACAGTATGAACCTGATCCAACTCATTCAGAGGACTCCCTCCAACAACTCTCGATCCCGTCTGGTTACCTTGGACATAACAATTCTGCACACTAGCATCCCCCAATAAGAGGCTTTGCAGTAAACTCCAGAATCCTGGAGTCAAGGGAACATCCACATTTGTCCCCTGCTGAGTTTACAGCCCAACTCATGGAAATTGCTATTTCTAAAAACATTTTTCAATGTATTAACACTTTCTATTACCAAAGTAAAGGTGTAGCAGGTGTAGCTGGGTTTGCTTCTGATCTAACCTTTATGCAATTTTGCTGGACCCCCTGCTGCGAGGAGCAGCTGAACAGGATTTGCTTCTGTGGAGAAGAGTGTAGTGGGAGCTACAGCAAAGTCAGGCCGAATGGCGATGTACCTTCGGTGGATTAGCAAGCCGGTAGGCCCTGGTCTCCTCTTGATTCTCAGGGCATTTTTAGCTGATCATTTTCTAAGTCCTAAGTTTTCGATTTGGGCTATCTAGGCACATATATCATCACTTCCAAGGGTCAGGACTAGAGGGGATTTTCTCAGGCTGGGCTCAGGTGTGGTTTCAGGATGGTTAGAGCCTTTTATGTCCCAGAGGCTCCGATCAAGAGGCATGCCAACAAGCCTTTGAAGTCACTCTAGAAGTCAGGGATTCAAGCAGGAAAACAGATCTCAATTAGCAGGGCTGTCCTCTAAGGGTACACGGCAAGCTTCAAGCAGTAGGGCAGTGTGAGAAGTTGGCCTGGCATATGCTGGTCACTAGTTATAGTGGCCACCTTGCACCAGTCCAATTTGACTCTTGGTAGATAGGTTTAAAGACAACCTTTTAAAGAAAGCTATCCTAGTGGTAGCTGTGGAGAGCAGCCTTCAGGCTAAGTCTCTGAGGAATGTAAAGCAGCTTGTTTTACCTTATAATCTCTTGAATTACCAAATGAAAAGACACCACACAGGTATATACATCAAATATATATGTATGTATTTCTAAATATACTCTACTAATCTCTTTATGAGATTAGAGCCAGGTAAACATTCAAAAGATCAACAGTTCTCAATAAATTAAGCACAAATATGGCTGTAGCCCTAGGGGCGTACCAGACCATATACTAAAAAAATGGTGTAACAAACTCGACTTGCAAAATGAAGAGGCCTAGGGCCTTGGGAATCGGTGGGGCTTCACTTCTGCAGTGTTAGCAGGTAAGTAATCAGCCCACAGGAGACGCGTGCAGTGTCTAAACACACACGCGGGTTTTCAATACGTTTCAATGGCAAATGTCGCGGTTTGTATTTTACAGTTCTAGGGCACTTCCCAAAAGTCAACAAGCAAGCAACTTACAGGGTAAGAATTTCGAGGGCCAACACACACTTGGGCACCGGAGTGCACGAGTTACCTCACCCAGGGAAGCCGGGTGCATAGGTGTCCTTTGGTGTCGGGTCGCGATGCTGTTTTCAATAGAGATCCTTGAAGACATGCTGCTTGTGACGACTGGAGAGGTGTCCGCTGGAATCCGACGATGGATTGGAGTTGCAGAAGACCTAGAAATTGAGTGGCCAGCAAGATGGATGACCACAGCTGTTGTGTCTCTTCAGGTCGATGATGGTGTTTTGTCTCTTCGCTCACGAGGACCAGGAGGGATCGAAGATGACCAGCAGCTGGCTTCGGAGGTTCCCACGACGTCGGCAGCTGATGACGGTGTCGGCACCCGGATTGGAGCCAACAAGCCTTGGCAACTGCAAGTCTTGTGTAGAGTGAAGATTGGCAATGGTGCAGACCAGCAAGGTCTGATGAACTTACACAGCGAGGGTAAGTGAGGGCAGGCCCAGAGCAACCAGGCGAGCCCTTGAAGTCCATGTGGAAGTCTTCAGGTGAGTTACTAGCCAACGGGCAAGCAACCGCGAAGACGCCTTTGCAGGAAAAGTTTAACAGCCCACGGTCACTCGGGACGGGGTAGGCCGCTGAATTTCGGTACTAGACCTGCTAGGGACTTGGACAACAAGTGGTCCAAAGCACAACTTCGTTGGACGTAGATTAGGGCTTGCACTCGAAATCAGTGCACGGTTCCCTGGTATTGCTGTTCCTCGTCACTCGTGGGGTCCAGATGCCACAGCTTCGCTGGGGACTCAAAATGGCCGTCGAGAGGTCAGGGAATCCGCTTCAGGGGACGCAGGGACTTCGGGCTCCGGCGGGAACGGTAAAGCTGGCAACCGTTGTAGAAGAGTTTTGGTGCCTGCCAAGCAGGGGAGTCACTCCTTGACTCCAAGGGAGATTCTTCAGTCTTCCAGAGATAGTGGAACGTCGAAGGGCCAGGATTCTTCTATGTAGAGCGTCGTCCAGGTGTAATCTAAGTTGCATTGGCAAGCTTTGGTATCTTATAGTAAAAAGATGGGAGGGACTAGCTCTATGACCACTCTTCTAGGAGGGTCAGGGTAGTGGGTGGTAACACCCACTTCCCTTTGTCCAGTTTCGCGCCAGAGCAGGGGCAGGTAGCCCCTGAACCGGTTTGAGCTGGCATATGCACAGAGGAGCCTACTGCTCCCCCAGTGCAGGACTTCAAAGCACTCTAAGAGTGCACCCACCCAGCTCCAATACACTAAATCCTGTCTGGGAGGTGGCGACACCTCCCTGTGACAGGAAACCCTTTGTTGGGCTCCCTCCACTGCGAGTTTCGGTCAGCAGCAGGAGGGCAGCCCGGTGTCTGTGCTGGTGGCATCCATTTTGTGATGCCAGGGCTCTAGATGATTTCTACCGTGTTGTACAGTGAGTACATGTCGTCCCCTCTAGAAGGGTGGGATCCTACTCCCACACCAGTTACTGGTGTGGGGGTAGGATTCCAAGTTGTTTGACACCAAACACGACATGTTTTGATGCAGTCATATATGGTTTAACCGCATCCACAAACAGTAGTAGAGAATGGACTCTGCTAGCTGCAGAGGGGTCCTGCTCAGGCAGAAGCACCCCCTCACATAGTAAACCAAGCACCCTGCCCTCAGGATTGTTAGGGCCTGCTAGAGGGGTGACTGATAGGTTTATATGTGTGTGTATGGTGAGATATAGGAACCTATACCTCAGTGAGGAGTGCTAACACTACCTCACACAGGCTGCAGTAGCAGGCCTGTGGTGTCCGATTGAGAAGGCTTCCCAGGGGTGGCATAATACATGCTGCAGCCCCTGGTAGGCCTGTGAAGTACCAATGCCCTAGGTACCTAAGGTACCATATACTAGGGGCTCATAAGGCACCACAGTATCCAATCACTAGTGCATCTAATATGCACACCAATCATTTAAGGGAGTAAGCAGATAGGCTGGGGTCCTGGATAGCAGGATCCCAGCCAGACTAGTCAAAAACCATTCAAACACCAGGAAAAAAGTGGGGGCAACCATATAGTCAGATTCCACCTTCCTACAGGCAGTCCTCTGAAGTACACAGCAGACCACAGGGAGCAGGACAGTCCTCTGAGAGTCCATCTCAGGTCCGAAAGTGAACTGTAGAGTGGGTCTGAGGTTCCTAATTTTATACATGGTACCAGCTTTGAAATGGAATAAACTTTTGGAGTGTTCCTCTCAGAACTGTCTGAAATATCCTGCCTTCCTGCCCTGGTCTCAGCATGTCTGGAGTCACAAAAGGCTAGTGTGAAGTTCCATGTGTGTGAGCTGAGGTAGTGCCTTTGAATTGCAAGTGGGGTTGTGCACAGCTAATAATTTTTTTGTTTTTTTAAATATGCCCCTCCCATCCTATCAAGATGGCCCATCCTGCCAAAACCAATATCTCTATTGTGTGACAGTCTGGGAGGAATATACAAAGGCCAACTGCCAACTACACCTAGTCAAGTGACGCAGGACACAGGCTGCAGGCGCCAAATGGTTAGGACAAGAAAATGTAAACTTTCTAAAAGTTCCATTTTCAGAACTGAGACTGAAAATCCGACTTTACGGTTAAAGAGGATTTTAAATTACAATTCATTAGACAACAAACATGATATTTCTACCTGCTCCCAAATTATCACTTATTAAATGTAATAAGGTAACCCAATGTTACCCTGTGGGAGGACTAGGCCTCACAATAGTGGAAAACGAATTTGTGAGTTTTTCAATACAAGGACATGTAAAACTTAAAGGTACATGTCCAACCTTTTAAATAAAATGCCCTAGAGACTGTTTACGGCCTACCCTAGGAATGACTTATGTGTATTGAGACAGGAGTTTTAGGCCTGGCAAGGGATTTATTTTGCCAAGTCGAATTGGAAGTCTAATACCACTCTCAGGCTGCAATGGCAGGCCTGAGACATGTTGTAAGGGGCTACTTAAGTGGGTGGCACAATAAGTGTTGCAGGCCAACTAGTAGCAATTAAATTACTGCCCCTGTGTATATGGTATACCACTTTACTAGGGACTTCAATCTTGTGCAGCTCCATCTCCATTGTAGCAAAAAGGACGTGGGCCAGTCTAAAATTTGGAAAAGGGAGAAAAAAATATGCAATCAAAAAAGAAGAATTTAAAAGCAGTGGTAAAGTGCATACAGCATTAAAGCCAACGAAAACAAATTCAGCAAAACCAGAGCTGGAGAAGGCAAAACGTTTGCAGGAATAAAACCCTAAGGCTGATAGGTCTAACTGTGATGATATTGGTAAAATGTAATATTGCGATGAAATGGATAGCAGGGGTAGCCCCATGTATTAAGGATTAGCTAGAAGATATGTGCAAGTGATCCAGGTGCTGAGGTTGCAGCAATTGTCTTGCAACAGAGTGTTTGGTAAGCTCATACCCGATGATGACTGGACAATAATCTTAGCTAGGTGTGACCCCTTCAAATACTACCCTTGAAAGAGGCCAAAATTGGGTCAGCGAGCTCTGGAGTGAAACAGGTATTTACATGATGTTGTTTGTAGTACACATGCAGGTTTCAAAAGTGCTCATGAGGTGATCCCAGAGAGGGTGCCAGACTATCACAGTTTTTATATGGTAATATCAGGGTTAGGTGCACCATACAACATATGAATATATGGGCTCTCCCTCAGCTTGTCCCTCAATAGGTTTCTTTTTAATGCTAGAGTTTAAATATACTTATGTTTTTTCCTTTACCATACTGAAAGTAGTTCAAGTAGAATGGATAACTTTTGGAACGTTGTGTACAATGGGCATTGGTTGGGTGTAATGTTTAGTACCTGAAATATGAAATTACATAGCAATGCAAAACTTCAATTACCCAATTTTGTCATAAGCAAAATTTAATGCAGCACTCAATGATTTCATGCTGAAATATATTTCTTTATTTATTTTATATTTATTTTTTAAAGTGTGTTTGTGGATTGGATGAAGACCTGTGTGGTGCCCCAAGATCCCCAATTGACCACAGTGTAGGACATTGGTTGGATTCAGCACATAATTGATTGGAGTAACTATGTTCAAAACGTACACCTCTATTAGCAAGGCAGCAGCACAAAGTATTAAACTGATGAGAATGTGACATTCATGCTGGGAGCTTACATGAAGCAGTGAGTGTGCAGGAGAAAATGGGGCACTTATTACGTTGACAAACAGTGAGACGAAGAACTCGGCACTCAGTCCTTGGCTGGGCATCCTTGCGGCTTAGACTACTTCAGTGTTTCCGCATTTGAAGATACCTGTGGCTTGCGAGGAACTTCAGGCAGACCTCGGAGTTCAGCACTGGAATAATGATGACAAAATTGGCCTTCATCTTCATGTGCCTGACCAACACCATGTATGAGAAAAATGGGAATGTCCAAGCCTTATGAAATGCCCTTCCAAGATGGTGGTCAATCCAGGGATTCCTGTGTGAGCATCTCAATCCAATACTAAGCAGCATCTTTTCCTGTGCCTTGATGACAGTTCCTCGTTAAACAATATATGAATGAGGTATTAATGAGTGATGGATGTTTTGGCACACAGTTGTTCCTTTGTTTTTCATAGAATTCATTACCTACTTACAGTGATTTTTGTCTGAGCATTTTGATCCTTGCAGTCAGAAATCTCTTTGGATAATCTATTGAATCTCTCCGCTTGGCTCTTTTCTCTGCTTTAATGTCAGGGAGTGTTTGGTGCCTTACTTAGCTATTTCTGAATTAGTCTTCATTTTCATGAAAGAGCAGCAAGATTGTCAAGGAAATTGGGTGCATTTTCGGCTTTCTTCTCTTCACTGGAGCCCTCTTAAGGTGATACTTAGTACGTTAACATATGCAATAAAGCCAGAGTGGCATCGTGGCTACTGGGAGGAGTCAACTTTTCCTGGGGCAATCAAGATGGAAACTTGCTGAAGTCAGGCCACAGTGGCCAGTCCTTGACATACTATTGGGTTTCCTTCTGAAAGACGGTTTTGAGTTTTATTCTGTCTAGAGGTTTGCATTTTTTCCACTGATGTTCTCCATCTTTTTTTCAACAGGCCTGGCTAGTCTCTAGTTCATGAACCGCTCACAGTAAAATAGTACAGCTCACCCTACCCACCCCCATCACACCCTGTTAAGCCCCTTGCAGTCAGGTGCACGTTAGCGTCCGCGCCAGGACTCTTAATATATTCCAACTCCAGAAACAGATTGTTCAGAGATGGCACTCCCATGATAGTTTTTTTTTTTTATTGCAAATAAAAATGGCAATAGCGCATATAGACAAACAAACGTCTACGCGTTTCGGCTAAACTAGCCTTGTTCACGACGTTTTTGCAGTCAAAACGGCAGGCGTTTTATACGATCTAATAGCACATAAACATAGAAAACGGTATAGCCGCAATCATTTGAATGCAGGATAAATTTTGTCCATCTTTTAACATGTTCAAATCTATAGATCAATGTACGAATCAGTCATATGTGGACAAAACTTACAATTAATTGAAGAGGAAAACAATGCAACAATCCAAGACTATTTAATATTGATCGCGAATAATTCTGTAGAGCAAACATATTATCCAAGGTGTTATTGCCAGTTGTCAAATTCATACCAAATCAGTATAGAAATAAAACTATAGCAACATTCATTCCAAATTATCATGGTAATGTAATACCATGCTAAAGAAACCTCTACACAAAAGGAAATGCATTCATAATTAGCATAAATACATAGGATTAGGCCCCATTAGGCATTTTGATCTCCATGCAATTTAGTCAATCTAAGCCAAACTCGCCATTTTCAACTTATGTTGATACTACAAATATCTCTTTCAGTAGATAATTTAAAAAATAATAATAAATCAGCAAACTTTCTCAGGCAAAAGTGAACCATACCAACTTCATTTTATATATGAAATTGTCAATCATACCATATGCAAGCTTGGACAATGGTTTACGCCCCATAGGGCAAAAGACACCACCCATGACTAGAGAGCAAATAACACAAAACTGAAACTGAAGACTATAAGAAATATAAAAAACAAAAGATATCTTAGCTCTATTTCATTTGTGTCACGGGGTTCTTCTTGAACAGCCTGAAAATGAGAACAGAAAATAAACATGTTAGTACATTGTTGCTGAAAAGGCTGTAAATAAATTTAAAACAGTTAAAAACTTTTCATATCTTTACGAGTATCTGAAGACTAACCATATAAAAGCAGAGAGGTTCTAACAGGATACATAGATTCATAAAAAGGTATATATCTAGTCGTCAATATTCAAGCCTATGGGCACCTTAGTGCTAATTCTTAGGATGTACTTGCACTAAAGTTGTCGGAGGGCTTTCTTTCTCTCTGTCCCCTCCCCTGATAGATTTTTCTACCAGGTTTAAGACATTATAGATGAGTGCTGAGGGATCACTATTATGGTACTCCATAAAATGTCTTGCCACTGGGTAAGTAGTATCTAATGTGCTTGTGGGTTTGTAGCTTTGTGCTCCCAATAGATCTCTTGGGGCATTCCAGCATGTAAACTAAAAAATTCCGATTTGCAGTTTAATGATTTTGAAATAATTAGCCTTTCCCCCAAAAATGTTTTTATCTCTGTTAGGTTCTTGCCATATTGACACTTGGCCACTTTTTAAAACCTTTGCTTGGTTTTAACCACATGAGTAGTGTCTGTATAGGTTTTTACTAACTTGTTACTCATCGAGGGTGATCTGCGGTAGGTTATATTAGGTTTTGCGCTGACCTCACCTCTTATCACTGGGTCCCTTTTTACCAAGTGTCAGTGTTTCTCCAGGGCTTGCCTGAGTTCTTTATACTTGGTATTGTATGTGGTAATGAATCTATTGCCCGTATCTTTTCTCTTTCCAGATTGGTCTTGTTTGAACAGTAGATCGATTCTATTCACCTTACTGACCTTAACTTTTGCCATCTCTAATACTGAATGTTGATACCCTCTTTTACTCAATCGGCCACAGAGCTCAACTTCTGCTTTCACATACTGCTCACTTGAACCACAGATTCTCTTGGCCCCGAGTAGTCCCCCATATTATATGCTGTTTTGTAAGTGGAATGGGGTGTGAGCTATTAGCATGCAACGTAGTATTGCCAGCAGTAGGTTTTCGAAAGATGGATGTAATGAGACATGAGTTTTTCATCTCCAGCCTGACATCTAGAAAGTCTATAGTAGTGTTACTCACACGACTCGTAAATGACAAATTCAGCCTGTTCTCATTAATGCCTCTAACAAATATTTCAACTGATCCTATATCACCTTTCCATAATATAAAAAGGTTGTCGATATATCTTAGCCACAAAATACTGTGTGTAGCCCATTTTTCCATTTCAGGCCTATGTAGCACCTGCTCCTCCCACCAGCCTATATGCACATTCGCATAGCTGGGGGTGAAGTAGGTGCCCTTCGCTATGCCCTGTTCCTGTTTGTACAGAATGTTATTTAACAGAAATATGTTACATGCAAGGCACCACTTGATCATATGAAGTATTATTGTATTGTGTTCTGTAATTCTCATGGTCTGAGACTTAGAAATGTTGTACTGCTTTTAGACCATCTTCATGATGGATGCTTGTATAGAGAGAAATAACATCCAAACAGACAATCAGATAGTCCTCCATCTAATGCACATCAAATATATGCTTGAGGAAATCTGTGGTGTCCTGAATGTAAGAAGGTAAGTTTTTCACTAACGGTTGTAGGAAGTAGTCCACATATTTCAAAACATTCTCGAAAAGACTACCAATGGCAGAAATAATTGGCCTTCCGGGTGGAAATACTCTATTTTTATGTATTTTGGGCAGTAAATTTAAGATTGGAATTCTAGTATGTCGAATTTTTAAGAAACTGTACTCTTCCAATGTGATGAGGCTATTGTCACGCCAGCGTGTCAAGTCCTTATATAATTCATTTTTATATTTTCCATGATCTCCCCAGGAGATATTTTGGTAACAGGTAGTGTCCTTCAGTTGTTTTAGGGCTTCTTTAAGATCCATGGCAGTAGGCCAAATCACCACATTATCTCCCTTATCTGCATTTTGAATAATACAATTTTTCTCATTTGGTCACTTCTTTATCACTCTATTGTACTGCATTTTTCATGAAGAAAGAGTATTGCTTTTCTGCAGTTCTTTTCTTTTAATATTCTTGATTTCCTCTATCATACTCTCATTAAAGAAATCAATGCCATCATGAGAGAGGGTCACTTTAAATTTAGATTTGGGTTTGAAGGGGGACTCAACTATGCCATTACTCCCTGGGACACTGTTTTCCAAAGGGTTCTCTAATTCCAAACAGCCCTCAAGTTCTAATTCCTGTAGCACTTTCATAAGACTGATACCCGTTGCTGTTAACATGCTTTCTTGATGAACATCCAGAATCAAAGTTTTATTTGTTGTTTAAAAAACTTCTTTAACTTGAGGTTACGTATGAAATGATATCAATCAATTCTAGTTTGATAGTAATTAAATTTGGCATCTGAACAATAAGAATAACCCAACTTATAAGTACATTGGAGCTCAAATTAATTACCGTGTTAGCATTGATTATTTTTTGCTGGGGCTCCGTGTCACCATCCCTTCTTTGTTTCAATTGCCTTTTCCCTTTGCTGCCCCTCCTTTGGTTCCTCTTCCTCTTTTTGTTGAGTTTGAGGACGGTGATTGGTATAGCGAACCAGGCGTAAAAAAACTAAATACCTCTTGAACTGTTGTAATCCTTATGATCTCCGTTGACTCTTCTCGCTCAGACTCCGCTCCAGTGTCTGAGCCGAGATCACTGATGGATATTTCCTGTCTGATCTTGTTAGTGACCTCCAGTCTTTACTTCCTAGTGGTGTCATATTTCCTCGAAAAGGTGTAAATTCTGCAGTTTTCATAATCTTTCCTATCGCGTTGGAATTTCTGTGCTTTTCTCGCTGTTATGACATCTTCATGCTTTTTAGGTCTCGCCTGAGCCAGCGCATGCGCTGCACAGGTGAGACATTTAGTAACTGGGTTTTAAAAGTGCTACCCACAGGCTTTTGCCGGCCACCAGCTTGCTATGACGCGCACAAGCACGCGCGACGTGCACAGCTGCCATCTGCGCGTGAATCCCCTCCCTTCTCTCACTCCCTCCTCGTCCGCTTCTCTTATTACAAGCTTCCCGCGTCGCGTTGCAAATGCTTGTTTTTATTTCCCGTTCCGTCCGATCACTTTCACTTTCGCGGCTTGGCTTGTTTATCTTCGCTACAATAAGGCCTCGATTTAAAAATGCTTTCTGGTACCCTGTGACTTCCTGTGTGTCCCATATCCTCAGTAGTACAAGTTGTACCTCACTTTACAGTGGGACCCCCATTGTAGCCTCCGTTTCATTGGATGCTGTGCTCAGAAATTCTCTATACCGTGGTATGTATAAACGTGCCTTTCACCCCGCACCGGCTTCACCCGCACTACTTTAATCCTGCACTGCCTTCATCCCGCACGCCTTCATCCCGCACAGCCTTCACCCCGCACAGCCTTCACCCCGCACAGCCTTCACCCCGCACCAGCTTCACCTTACACCGCTTTTCATCCCGCATCTCCTTCATCCCGCATCTCCTTCACCCCGCGCCACCTTCATCCCGCACTGCCTTCACCCCACACTGCCTTCACCCTACACTGCCTTCACCTCACGCCGCTTTTCATCCTGCACCGCCTTCACCCACACCGCCTTTCACCCAGCACTGCCTTCACCCACACCGCCTTCATCCTGCTCTACCTTCACCTCACACCGCCTTTTACCCTGCACCGTTTTCCCCATTGCCTTCATCCCTCACTGTTTCATCCCGCACTGCCTTTGCCCCGCACTGTTTCATCCTGCACCGCTTTTACCCAGCACCGCCTTCACTCCGCACTGCCTTCATCCCACACTGTCTTCACCTTGCACCGCCATTCATCCCGCACTGCCTCACCCCGCACTGCCTTTACCCCACACCGCCTTCCCCTCGTACCGCCTTCCCCTCGCACCGCCTTCCCCTCGCACCGTCTTTCACTCGCACCGTCTTTCACTCGCACCGTCTTTCACTCGCACCGTCTTTCACTCGCACCGTCTTTCACTCCGCACCGTCTTTCACTCCGCACCGTCTTTCACTCGCACCGTCTTTCACTCCGCACCGTCTTTCACTCCGCACCGTCTTTCACTCCGCACCGTCTTTCACGCCGCACCGTCTTTCACGTCGCACCGTTTCATCCTGCACTGCCATCACCCTGCACTGTTTCACCCCGCACCGCCTTCACCCACACCGCCTTCACCCCCACACTGCCTTCATCTCGCACTGCCTTCCCCTCGCACCGCCTTCCCCTCGCACCGTCTTTCACCCCGCACCGTTTCATCCTGCACTGCCATCACCCTGCACAGTTTCATCCTGCACTGCCTTCACCCCACACTGCTTTCACCCCACATCGCTTTCAACCCACATCGCTTTCACCCCGCACTGCCTTCACCCCGCACCGCCTTCCCCTCACACCATCTTTCACCCTGCACCATTTCATCCTGCACTGCCATCACCCTGCACCGTTTAATCCCGCACCGTTTCATCCCGCACCGCCTTCACCCCGCACCGCCTTCACCCCACATCGCTTTCAACCCACATCGCTTTCACCCCGCACTGCCTTCACCCCGCACCGCCTTCCCCTCACACCATCTTTCACCCTGCACCGTTTCATCCTGCACTGCCATCACCCCGCACCGTTTCATCCCGCACCGCCTTCACCCCTCACCGCCTTCACCCCTCACCGCCTTCACCCAGCACCGCCTTCACCCAGCACCACCTTCACCCAGCACCACCTTCACCCAGCACCACCTTCACCCAGCACCGCCTTCACCCAGCACCGCCTTCACCCAGCACCGCCTTCACCCCGCACGCCTTTAGCCTCTTAATCCTTAGTTATTCTACTAAAATATGCCTGTGAACCCTAGTGCAGTATACACAATGTGGGTATATTTTTGCTGTCAAACATGTGTGCTTATGAGCACTTTGAGTTCCATAAATATCAAAATAACATTGTAAACTTCAAACTAAAAAAACACCCAAAGCCCCACTGCCCTCGTTCTTTGCCAAGCGTGGGAGAAAAGAGAAGGACACAGGTGGTCAGCAGAGGATGGCAGGCGCGGAGCAATGGAAAGGTTGATGAATAACACACACCCCCACGGTGAAAGGCACAGAGGCCCCACTCACAACAAGTAAACATTTAAACAAAGCCTGGACGCAGACTAATGAATATCTCGAATTCTTAAAGGTTGCATAGAGCACCCCGGGAAACAGTGGCAGTGAAGGTTCATGAATTCCCACAAAGAAAGAGCGAAATTCCGTCTGGTGCATAATTACAAACGCAACAAGCATTGACATAGCCAATAGGTCTCGCCTTTGGGCCCTTATAAGTGTTTAGTTATCCAGCACAATATCCTTGGTGCAACAACATCAACTGTTGCATGGCTAAACACTTATAAGGTCTCAAAGGCAAGACCTATTGGCTATGCCAATGCTTGTTGATTCTTTCATTCAAGACGGTTTCTTGGTCTGCTGCTGAATATATAGATATAGTTTTATTAATACATTTTATTAGCCTATTAAACATACACCCATCTCAGCTTATACAGTGTTTGGTCAGATACATGCTTATCACAACTGGATTACATAAGTATGCATACACAGCAGTTTCCAAAATACATAAATGGTAACAGTCATTAACACGACAGTCTTTAACAGTAATATGTCTCATGGGCCATCAAAGCATATTTTGCTGGATAGAGTGGAGGGCTGCAAATGAAAAAAAAAGTAATGTGCTCTAGGGATGAAGGTCAGTATTCGTGGAGGCTTGCGGGTCCGTCTTGTGTGGGGGTGACTGTGCTGTATGGGGGGTCTCCATCGGGTGCTCGAGTAGCTATGTCTTGAGGGGGGGTCCCAGCTATCCTTAGGACGGGATGTCAGAGGGAGTAGTTCGCATATGTGAGTGACTGTTCCTGCGAAAACATCATGTCCTTAATCAACTCCTTAAATTTTGGTGCTCTGCCCCGTCCCCAGCGACATACTATTCTTCTTTTGGCCAGTAAAAGAACAATTGATACAAATCGGCGGGATGCAACGCCAATCTCCTCCGTGTAACCTAACAGTGCTAATAGTGGAGAAGCGTATAGCTGTGAGGATGTCATCTGTTTCAATGCGTGAAAGGCCTGTTGCCAATATGTCTGTATCGTGCCACATTCTCAGCACCTTCTGAGCAGCACCTATCACATTTATCGCTATCGCCCAGTTTATATCTGTACAGTGTGGCAGAAGTATAGTAGGTGCGGTGCAGAAACCTGTAATGTATCATGCGCAGGCAGCTGCTAGACGAAATAGGCTCAGTTTGTGTACAGCAATATCCCCACTGATTATCAGTTATTTCTTGAGCTATATCAACGGGCCACTTGTCTCTAGCCGTTGTGTACAGCAATATCCCACTGATTATCAGTTATTTCTTGAGCTATATCAATGGGCCACTTGTCTCTAGCCGGGCAACGATCCAAAACCTGGATGGTGTACAGGCTATGGCATAGTGTCGCTACCACGTGCGATGCATCATCACTGCGCAACAATGAAAGCAGCAGGGGGAGCTCCTGCGGCTCCTGTGGATACAGGGAAGTGTGCTCTTTTATGCGTTGGCGGAGTCTGACACATAGAAAGATGTCCATGGGGGTGGGGGGTTGCACCAACAAACATCTGTTGTACGGTGCGGAATCTGCCATTGAGATAGAGATCACCCCAGCAGGTAATGTGAAACTTTACTTTAGTTTTGTGAAACGCTCCTTCCTGTAGTAACGGCATCTCAGGGTGGTAAACCAGAGGAACCAGTGTACGTTTGGCGATGCGTTGCCACGCTCGTACCGTACATGTGATTGGTGTAGGGGCAGGGTCTCGAGGCAAGACCGGTCTTAATAGAGCCCCTTCCAGTGAGATAGGGTCCGCTAACCAATGTTCTGTAGCCACTTGGGTCATATATTTGGGCGG
Source organism: Triturus cristatus (assembly GCF_964204655.1). NCBI lineage: Eukaryota > Metazoa > Chordata > Amphibia > Caudata > Salamandridae > Triturus > Triturus cristatus. The sequence goes on from NC_140579.1 coordinate 951,929,754, forward strand.
ATGAAACCAATAATGAGCATAATGTGCCTGCGCGCAAAGATAGTAGAGTTCCATATCAGAGATATCAAACCCACCCTGGGAGAAAGGTCTGACAAGTGTGTCCCATTGTAGCCGAGGCCGCTTGCCCCCCCATGTCAGACGTATCAGTTCTGTGCGTAGCGCTGAGAAGAAATGCCTACCCGGGTCATATGGTATATTTAAAAAAAGGTAAAGTAGTTTCGGAAGAATTATCATTTTAATGAGCGAGGTGCGCCCTGCCATGGAGAGTGGAAGCGCTATCCATCTTGTGACACTACTGGTTATGCTGTCCAGCGCCCTGCCATAATTCAGGTGCATCAGCTCTTCACGATCGCGGTGACTTATACCCCCAAGTATTTAACCTCTGCTGTACACCATTCAAATGGGAAGTCGGGTGCAAACTCGGTCACTGAGGGCATGAGTGGGAAAATCTAAGATTTTGTCCAGTTAATTTGTGAGGGTCTCCTAGGCCTCAAACATTCCAAGTAAGCAGGTGTATTTTTTGCACCTCAGTAGGTGGGGCCATATATATGCGGTCGAAAGGATGCCTAATGGAAGTGGGATATACCGCTGTGCATGCATCCAATGGCAAGTATCCACATGTCTTCTTGCTTAGTTAGTGTTAACAATGAAAGAATAAACAACACATTCCCTTCCACCCCCACCCACAATAGCACCCCAATCGTGCTGGCATTGTATCGCCCACCCAGTACCCTTCCCACACAACCCATTATAGTCCAAATCAAATAGGTAATACGTTAAGGGGAACGCCCAAGGGAGGGGGGGGGGGGGTGTTCACTAAAGGCACACGATATGTACCCTTCTCCAGTAAGTGACTGGAACAGTTCTCCAGAGGGAGGAGAACGTGGAGAAGGGGGGGGGGGGGTGCTTGGCATTGTTCATGTTACAGTCATAGTGTATGCCTTACCACTATAGTATAAATATGTCTCTTAATCTACTTATCTGACTTCCGCACATCGTCTGCCACTCATCCAGAAGCAATGGTGCGGGTCGCCTGGTTCACGGGCCACGATCGCGCAGCCGCAAATTGAGGAGACCAGAGTTCAAGGGCAGTCTAACATCAGTCTCAGAACCAAAAGGTATGTCGCCGTATGTCACCACTGAGACCAAGTGTTGTAGGTGCATCACTCCGACGTTGGAGATGTAGATCTAGAGGGTTGGCCTCTGTCATCTCGGTGTGAGAAGTGTTTTTTGATGCTCTTGAGGAAATCCTCCACTTTTTGCGCATTGAGAAAGAAGTGTTGTTTACCTTGATGTGTGACGCGCAGACAGGCAGGGTACATGAGAGCAAAGTCAATCTGCGCCTTGCGAAGTTTCTGTTTGGCAGGAAGGAATTTCCGGAGGGCTTCTTTTTTTCCCCTAGCCAGTTTCAAGGCGCTGTCTCGATCACGAAAATTAAGCAGGGGAGCTATGATCGGTAAGGGGATCGCCACCTGGAGGAGGACGAGGGCCAAAGAATGGTGTGCACATTCCACTATCAAGTGTGACGAGAATGCTTCGGCGCCAAATGTGCTCGTCAGGAGACGTTCGAAGAAATCCTCCATGCGCCCCGTGTTGGTGCTCTCTGGAATCCCTACAACCCGTATGTTATTGCGCCTGCTGTGCGCTTCCAAATCTTCATTTTTGGTGGCAATGACCTTAAGAAGCTTGTCCATCTGTGTAACCTGTTGTAACCAGTGTAGTGGTATCCTCGTTGTCTGAGATGCATCGCTCCGCCTTCTTGATTTTCTCATCATGCTTATCTAGTTTTTGGACTATGAAGTCCATACGACTGTTTATGGAGTCCATTTTGCTTGAGAGGTCAGAGAGGCTTTGCAGCATAGCTAGTAGCAGACTCTTTACATACTCATCCTCAGTGGCGGTCAATACCGACGACCGCTCCGCCGCTGCCGGGTCCCGATCCTCCGAGCTGGCTCGCGTCGCGGCTCTTCTTGCCTCAAAAAGTAGTTTAGATTGCTTACCATCTGTCTTACCCATCTCAAGGTGGCTGGAAGTTGTTGCTGCTAATTCCAGTCCAGGTGGGGTCTCAAGGAGTGCACCTTGCTGGTGTGGGGAGTAATAGGGCGGGCAGCCAAGTGAGGATGGACCTACTCCACCCTCAATTATTGTGTCTTTAGCTGAGCTCCGGCTGCAAACGACATGGTAGAAGTGTCTATACTGTGCCCCTCAAACGAGCCTGTGGCCACACTCACTGGTCCCACGGCCAGCAGCAATGTGATCAGCTCGGAGTCATTTGGTGCGAGTTTCACTGAACATGGGGCATAGCAGAGTCCATGTGTCTGTGGGAGGGGGAGGTATAATCGTGCACCCCTGCGTACGATCAAGTCAATGTATGCACTCTGACAGTAACTGTAGAGGTACCCAAAACACAAGCGCCACTCCACTCAGGGGTTGTAACACTAAGCATTGATGTGTGGATGCAAAGTCAGAATAGTCTCGCGTGGCAAAGCAATAGAGGACGTCCTCCCATCACATTATGGGCACGAGGGACATCCACAAAGCCGATCTAAATGTGTTCATGGAGTCGGGGTCCCCACTCCGCATCGTGGGTTCAGCACACCCCTCACCAACAGCAGGCGATGCAGGCCAGATGCCATGAGGTCCCACGGGTGAAGCCAGGTCCGGCACCTTCTCCCCAGCCGCACCACGAACGGGAGGATCAACAGCAATTGAGTAGGCAGAGGAGGGCGAGCCGTCACGCAGCCAGTCCCAGTAGAAGCATAGATCGTCCCATGCTCCGGGGAGGGGGCAGACAACTCCGACCTCTGCGTGAAGGGGACTGCCGAGAGCAAGGCTGGGAATTGCACGTGTCTGGACAGGAGGGCCTCCGCTTACATTCAGAAAGGTGCAGTAGTACCCCCTCATTGTGATGATCCAGAGCAGCGCTGCAGGCATGTGGCGATCCCAGATGCTGACAGTCTATGGGAGTGATCTAGGATGGATGACAAACCCGCTCACCTCTTAATTAGAGCCGCATCTCAGGCCTACACAGCACATGTGGGCCTCGCGTAAGGCCTACAGCCGGCAGCCCCTCCAGTAAAATACGCAGCGGCGCTCCGCCCAGGGACTCAGGCAGGTGCCCAGCAGCTCAGGAATGTCCAATCCGGCAGAAACATCAGCTGGAGTTGGGGGAAGAGGTTTGGGAGCAGGCGGCAGGCGTTATCGGCAGAGAACATTTGGCTGTACGTGGGAATATTGCAGGATCATGCCGCCAAGCAACAAGAGCCACACGAGTGTGCGGCCATCTTGATCGTGCGCCACCTAGCGCCCATCCTGCTGAATATAATTGATTGGATATTTCTTTGATCAGTTCAAGTATCTTATCTCGATCGATACTTGCATATTTTATTAGCAGCAGTGTCATCTTTCTGGAGCTTTCTGCATTTAGTTCTGCCCACTCTTAATTAACTCCGTGTGCGGATTTTCATATGTAGGAGTAATCATGATTCTAAGCCCCCTTGGCTACTCTGCCCACTTCGATTTAACTTTTGAGGGATTACACTTCCCACCCCTTGGAGACTTCAGCCTTAGATTGGCGTTCCAACTTGTGGCTCAAAGAATAAAATATTTATTTGTTATCAGTATCTTCTTTGGAACACTCAGCTGCCTCTTCATTACTTGGCTAATCCTTATACAGCCCCCTGCTGTCTTCAATCTCGCGGCTATACTTATCTGCCATTGCGCTTATGATTTGATATAGAGCTGTTTACATTCAGCTCCCACCACGTCTCCAACGCATGCTGAAGTTTGCCCATTCTGCAAACCAAAGTAGAGATGCGGCTCCCGCCAACAGTATCTAAGCCACTATCAGCTTCCCCGGTTCGCCTCTTCGAGTGCGAGCCCTCCGGCTCCCCATGCGCTGCGCACTCACCTTAATGGCTAGTAGCATTAATGAGAACAGGCTGAATTTGTCCTTCACAAGTCGTGTGATTAACACTACTATAGACTTTCTAGATGTCAGACTGGAGGTGAAAAACTCATGTCTCATTATGTCCATCTTTCGAAAACCTACTGCTGGCAACACTACGTTGCATGCTAATAGTACTCATCCCATTCCACCTAAAAACAGCATACCATATGGGGAATACTCGGGGCTAAGAGAATCTGTGGTTCTAGAGAGCAGTATGTGGAAGCATAAGTTAAGACCTGGGGCAGATCAAGTAAAAGAGGATACCAAAATTCAGTATTAGAGAAGACAAAACTAAGGTCAATAAGGTGAATAGAATCGATCTACTGTTCAAACAAGACCAATCTGGAAAGAGAAAAGATAAGGCCAATAGATTCATTACCACGTACAATACCAAGTATAAAGCACTAAGGCAAGCCCTGAATAAACACTGGCACTTGGTAAAAAGGGACCCAGTGATAGGAGGTGAGGTCAGCGCAAAACCTAATATAACCTACCGCAGATCGCCCACGATGAGTAACAAGTAAGTAAAAATTGGGCCCTTAGATATTAATTACCCAGTGGCGAGACATTTTATGGTGTAACATCATAGTGATCCCTCAGTACCCACCTATAGTGTCTTGGACCAGGTAGAAAAATCTATCAGGCAGCGCTAGGTGGCGCCGGTCCAACATGGTCGCTCCGAGGTGAGGCTCCGGACGCCTGACCCCGCAAATCCTTCACCGATCCTTGACAAGCTGCCCTGGCCGACTCTTCTTGGGCGCAACTAAACACTGACCTGCCACACGGCTCAGGGTCTGAAATTGGAAGGATTCGGCCCGGCCCGAGTGGAGTTCTGCGGCTTGGAGGCGGGCCGGCGGCTGGAGGTGGCGATCCTGGTGCCGGGAACCGGGCATGCTGCTAATTGAGCCCGCGGCGCCCGCGAGGTATCTAGGCCCGGTCTTGCTGGGACATCTGAGGTCTCGGGTAGGCGCTTTGACTGCTGCTGCCGCCCCCCCCCCCCCCACGAGAGGAGAGGTGTTCCTGCCAACGGACTGCGCAGGTGAGTGCGGGGGTGCGGAGCGGGCCCCGGGAAGCAGAGCTGTGGTGGACGGCAGACGGTGGGTGCGGCACTGAGTGAGTCGTGGTGCAACTGGGGCTGCCTTGGCTGTTGAGGTGGCCGGAGAGTGGTGGGTGCCCGCCCTTCGGGCCGGGTGTCGACGGCCAGGGACCGGCTTCCCCCTCTCCCCCTTACCCCGCTGCTGAGTGGCGCGGAGCAGGTATCCGCCTTTTCTGATCGGGCCGGCGGCCAGTGTGTGAGGCTCTTCTCCCCCCCCTTGGCTACAGGACTTACGCTGTCGGCTGTAAAGGCATTAAGGTCCCGGGTTCTGTGACTTCGCTGGTGGCAGCGTGGATCTAGCCTTGGCTGTGCGGTGGGAGGCGGCGGAGACGGAAGGCCATGGGCGGCTGGACAGTGGTTCTGCCTCGTGCCACCTGAACTGGGAGCCCTTTGGAGAGGTGTTGCGGTTCCTGGTCGGGCCGCCCGGGGTCGGGGACGATTGGGGGATACGGAGACTACGTGCCTACCCGGCCCTACGGGAGCGCTTGTGAACATCTGTGCCCCGGGGACCCTGAGGCGGACACAGGCGGTGGCTTCGGTGTCGCCGCCGTGCGCGCCGCACTGGACGGTGTTCCGGGAAGGAGAATTCAGCTGCAGCTGCCGTGAGAGACCCTCGCCGCCCTGGGTACCGGTTGGCCGCGGGTCTGCGGATACAAGCCGGTGGCAGGCCTTGAGGGATACTCGGCAGCCTCATCGGGCGGTGCACGGGCCGTGATCTGACGGTGCCTGTTGCCTTTGGCCTCCCGGACGGGTGGGGGGCCGTGGCCGCGCCCCCTCCCCCCTGTCGTTCGCCTCCCCGGTCCCTGTGGGGTCTCCAGAGGGTACCCACGTTGCTCACTGTCTGGCTTTGACGTCCCCCGTTGACTGTGGTGCGGCCATCATGGGTAAGGACAGGGCTCCCAAACAGACACCCGCAGCCACCCAAACCAGGATGGGCCAGTTCACAACCACCGAGAGGTGGGCGGGCACGACCGGGGAGGCGGCTTCGGCCCCCAACACGGATCTTGCAGCCATTTTGTAGGTCATCAACGCATCCCGCTCCTCCCTGGAGGGTATGGTTGGGGAGGTCAAGGTCGATGTTGCCCTTCTCCAGCAGGACCTGCGTAACGCCACCGCCCGCATCACCGAAACCAAATCAAGAATCTCGACGGCCGAGGACGACATCCGTCAGTTACAGGACCAAGTGCGAGAACTGACCACCCAATCTAAGGAACTGCACCGCCGGGCCGAAGATGCTGAATACCGAGCCCGGCGTAGTAACCTCCGCCTGGTGGGATTTCCGGAGGGGGCTGAATCGGGCCGTGCGGATGATTTCCTGGAACGCTGGTTTAAGTCCTGGATGCCGGCAGACAGCCTGTCAACCTGGTTTGTAGTGGAGAGGGCCCACCGCTCGATGGCTCCCAGGCCTCCGGGAGCGCCCCCCCGTCCTTTCATCTTAAAGATCCTCAACTTCAGAGACAGGGACGCTATTCTACGTGAGGCCAGGCGCAAAGGGACTCTCACATACCAAAATCACACTATAATGATCTTCCCGGACTACACCCAGGAGGTCCAAAAGCAAAGGCGATCCTACATGGAGGTGAAGCAGAAGATGCGGGCTATAGGCCTCCAGTACCAGCTTCAGTTCCCGGACCACCTCCGGGTCACTTTTCAAAACACAACAATATTTTTTGACACCCCAAGAGCAGCCTGGACCTGGCTGACAGAGGAGCGTCCTCTGCACCGATCCGGACAGGGATCACCGGCGGCTGGGCATCGGGGACAGGAAACACCCCGGCTGTCAAGAACCCGTCGACGGAGATGCACGCAGCACCAAAGGCGTGCAGAAGGAGAGGCGGTAGTCACACGCTCCATGAGCCGGCCGCGCCGGGCGTCTGGGGACTCATCTGCCTCTTCGGCTGCAACTACAAGTCCCGCTGATACTGGACGGCACAACGAGTCCCCCCCCGCCGCAGACGGGCTCTGCAGCCCAGCCGGACACACAAATGGACCTCACGGATCTTTCCCGCAGTCCAGTCATTTGATATCCTTTTTACTGCATGTGGATCTGTGGGGGGGGGGGGGGGGTCGGGGGGAAGGGGTCTGCTTTACCAGGCTGACGATGCGAGGGGCTGGGCTTCAGTGTTCTACTATAATCGCAGCTCTCGGCCAGGGCAGGAGAATTTGTCTTGTTCCGCTCTACTGAGGGGTCCACTATGTGCTCAAGCCCAGCGTTTTAGCTTGGTTGTTGTTATATACCGTTAGGGCGACAGATGCTTCTGTTTTCGAAGTATAGGGTAGGGGGTGGGGGGCTGGGGTTGGTTTGGGGTTGTTTCCTCCTCCAAGGGGGGATTTTGTTGGTGGGGGATGATTTCCTCACTGTTGTTGTTCTATGGCATCACGACACTGTTGACCTGGTCTCCCGTCCGCTCTCCTGATGTCTCTCCCTCCGGGGAGGCCATGCGCCTGCGCCCCCTTCAGTTCTGGTGTGGGTGTCGTGCCCAGCGGGGGGCCCTTTTCTGCATGCTCCCCGGCCCTCCTTGCGATCGACACCGGGGTCACCCGCTCCTCACAAGGGATGGGCTTCTTACAGTGGCGCCCGCTCACACCTCACGCAGGGGTGGGGTCGTATTCTGCTCCCTGCTCCGGGCTTGCTCCCCTTAGCTTGTGGAGTTCCCTGCAGACTGAGGGATGCGTCCCCTCAAATCCGGAAGACGAGAACTCTTGCTAGGCCTGCCCCCGACTATAGTTATGGCTGACACACCCATTCCCAGGGCCGCTATGCGCATACTATCCTGGAACGTAAATGGTCTTTTGGACCGTTTCAAACGCATGGCCATCCTCAAATATGCACAGCGTATGGGGATCGACGTGCTTCTCCTTCAGGAGACCCATCTTCTCGGTAACAAATGTCCCTTTCTCGCCCGCTACGGGTATGATAGGGTTTGGCACTCAGGCTTTGCTAGGGGCTCCCGGGGGGTGGCTAGTCTGATCAGACGGTCTCTTCCCTTTGTACTGGCCCAGGTGCACTTAGATCCCCAGGGTATGGCTGTTGCAGTTTGTGGCACTCTCGAGGGGCGACCACTCACCTTGCTGTCCCTGTACGCGGCGCCGTCCCTGTTGCAAGCTGCCCTTTCCTATGCCGCAGATTTCCGGCGGGCTCGCTTGTTCTGGGGGGGGACTTCAATGCCGTCTACATGCCCTGTATGGACTCGACAGGCCCGATCTCCCTCACCAGAGCCGCTCACACGAAGCAGTTGTCGAGTTGGGCTGAAGCCCAGGGCCTGTGCAACGTCTGGAGGGTTTGGCATCCACATGCTCGACAGTACACTCAAACCTTGGCGGCGCATCATTCGCACGCCCAGATCGACTTAATTTTTGTGCCGTCTATGGATTGTGCGGGTGTTCAGGACACCCGCATTCTTCCAAGGGGCCTTTCGGACCATTCACCGATGCTTATTGCTCTCGGCCCGCCTCCTTTCTCCGCCCGCCCGATGTGGCGCCTGAATGCCTGGTTCCTTCAGGACAAAGAATTCCGGAAGACAGTGGGAGACGAGATTACCAATTATTATCTTCATAATGTCGGCTCTGTCTCCTCCTTGGCCATCCTCTGGGAGGCCGGCAAGGCGACTATTAGGGGGGCCGCTAGGGGGCACGTGCAACAGCAATGCCGGACACAGCTCCAGCAACTCACGGCTTGCGAAGCACAGGCCTTGGAACTTGAACGGGACCAGGAGGCGTTGGGTGACACCGCGCGGGCTCGACGGCCGGCCTTTCTGAGGGAGGAGATATGTATGCAATCTATGGAGGCGGCTAAGACTCTTTGGTGCTCCTCGGTGGCTCGGGTGTGGAGACAAGAACGGTACGCTCCTCCATCGGCTGGCAACTTACCCTCGGGCAAACCGGATTATTCCTGCCATTGTGGACTCCACTGGCGTGACTCATACAGTCTCCGTGGCAGTAGCACAGACCTTTGCAGATTATTATTCCCAACTGTACCGGGCTCGGGCACCAGGGATCTCTCTTGCGGAGATGATGGGGGCGAGCGGGGTCGGTCTTGGGCGGTTGGGACGGGAGGCTGGTGAGACTTTAGACCTGCCCATCACGCTGCAGGAAATCGGTGAAGCGATCAGTCACTTGGCATCCGGGAAGACCCCGGGGCCGGACGGCTTCCCGCAGGAATATTACGCCCATTACCGTGAAACCCTCGCCGCGAGGCTTCTGGATCTCTATGCTGAAGTGGTGGGGAAGGGCTCGTTCCCGCCAGAAACGGACACAGCCACGATAGTAGTCCTTCCCAAAACACAACCCCCATCACAATCTTGATCGGATTACTGGCCGATATCTCTCATTAATACCGAACTTAAGATATACGCTACCATCCTGGCGCAACGGCTTCGCCCGCATCTTGTCTCACTGGTCCACCCGGACCAGTGTGGATTTATGCCGGCTCGGGGGACTAGGCACTGCTTGCGGCACCTACATCTGGCCCTAGCCCACCGGGAGCGCCTATCTCCATATCTGGCTCTTCTACCTGTCGACTTTGAAAAGGCCTTTTACTCGGTGGGGTGGGTCTATCTCGGAGAGGTCTCGGAGTGCATGGGTTTCGGTCCCCAGTTTTGTGCCATGGTCCGTGTCCTGTACGCGGTGCCGCGAGCCCGAGTGTTGGTGAACGGAGCTCTCTCTCACACGTTTTTCATAGGGCGGGGAACGCGGCAGGGCTGCCCGCTCTCGCCCCTCCTCTTCGCCCTGGCGATGGAGCCTCTGGCCGTTCTGGTGCGATCGGACACTGTTCTCTGTGGGTGGGATTGACCGGGTATGGTCCCCGATAAGATCGCCCTGTACGCGGACGACGTCGTTCTTTAGATCTCAGATCCGGCTGTTTCGGGCCCTCGTGTTCGCCAGATTCTTCGCCGTTTCGGTCAGGCATCCGGTCTTCACCTGAACCCCAAAACATCTGTCCTGGTCCCGTTGCACCCGTCTAGGGAGTGTTTTGATTGGCAGTCTGATATTCCCCTCTGGAGACTCTCCTTTAAATATTTGGGGATCTGGATCACCCTTCTTCCGGAGCTCTGCTGGGCCCTCAACGTGGCTCCTGTGGTTAATAGGACCAGATCGGACCTGGTGAAGTGGCAGTCGCTCCCGCTGAACCCATTGGGGAGGATAGCACTCTACAAGATGATGATACTCCCTAAGTTCCTATACATGCTGCAGAACACGCCTTGCTCCTTCTCCCGCTCCTGGTTCCGGGATATGGACAAGATTGCGACTAAGTTCCTCTGGGGTGGCGGTAGGCCCCGTCTGGCCCTGGACCGTTGCCAGATTCCCTCATTTGACGGAGGCCTGAGCATGACCAACCTTTATTTGTACTATCTTGCAACTCGGCTTCTGGTGATTCATGATTGGTTCTCAGGCGGGTGGGACGTTCCGGCCTATAGGTTAGAGGTACAGATCGTGGGGTTCTCCTCCATTCAAAACATGCTCTACGGGGCGGTGATCCCTTTGTCGCTCTCGGATGTTATGCGGGCCCCCTTATTGGCATGGCGTGCCGCCCTACGGCATACCCGCTGGTCGAGGACACTGACCCTAGTCACACCACTTTGGCATGGTACTTGGCTGCGGGAGGTAGCATGGGACCTTCTTGGGATCTCTCGGTTGGGTGACTTGTGGCGGGGGAGCCACATGTGTTCCTTTCAGGAGCTTCAGGGTCGATTCTCGTTGCACCCTTCGCAATTCTACAAATACCTCCTGCTGCGCCATGCGGTCCAGACTCACGTCCCTCTGGATTCACGGATTCCCGACCACAGCCCGCCTGAGGCTCAGGTGATGTTTGGGTACCTCGGGAAAGGAGGAATCTCCCGTATCTATCGCTCCCTGGTTAATAACACCCCGGTGGACTGGGATGGACTGAGGCAGCGCTGGGAGACCTGGGTGGGCCCATTGGATGAAGCTGACTGGAGGGACGCCCTTGTAGCCCCCAAGACGATCACCGCAGCGGCTAGATTGCGGCTCATCCAGCTTTATTACCTGCATGCCGCCTACCGGACCCCGGCACGCCTCTATCGTGCAGGCCTTTCCCCGGATGCTTCATGCGCCCGCTGTTTTCTGACCCGGCGGACTTCTTCCATGTGGTCTGGCATTGCCCGCGCTTGGGAAGTTACTGGGGTGAGATTAAACTTGAATTAACAGAGGTCCTGGGGTGGGAGGTCCCCCATGACCCCAAAATGGCTTTGCTGGGGATAACGGATGGTTTGGATGGCTCCCGCAATGAAAAATATTTTCTAACTACTGCTCTGGTAGTGGCTAAAGGGGATATCGCAGCTTCCTGGAAGCAGATGGATCCACCCAAATGTGCTAAATGGAGAAGGGGCGTGGACTGGTGTGCCGCACAAGAACAGACGTTGTATGCTGCACGAGGATGCCCCAAAAAGTTTCGCAAGGTGTGGGGGAAATGGTTAGAAGGCTTATTCTAGGGGGGAGAGTACAGGTAGGGGGAATGGGAGGCTAAGGGGGGGATGGGGGTCTTGCTATTGATTGTCATTGAATTCATGAGATGTCATTTTGATGCCAGTTCAATCGGATTGTTGTATATGATGTCTGAGTTTTTGTCCTTCCACAAGAAAATAAAAATGTGATTATCAAAAAAGAAAAATCTATCAGGGAAAGGGACAGAGAGAAAGAAAGCCCTCAGACAACTTGAGTGCAGGTACATCCTAAGAATGGGCACTAAGGAACTCATAGGCTTGAATATTGACGAAGAGATATATACCTTTTTATGAATCTATGTATCCTGTTAGAACCTCTCTGCTTTTATATGGTTAGTCTTCAGATACTCAAAGATATGAAAAGTTTTTAACTGTTTTTTTATTTATTTACAGTCTTTTCAGCAGCAATGTACTTACATGTTTGTTTTCTGTTCTCATTTTCAGGCTGTTAAAGAAGAACACCGTGACACAAATGCAATAGAGCTAAGATATCTTTTGTTTTTTATTTTTCTTAGTTTTATTTTTTTGTTATTTGATCTCTAGTCGTGGGTGGTGCCTTTCGCCCAATGGGGCGTAAACTATTGTCCAAGCTTGTATATGGTATGATCGACATTGTTCTGACAATTTTGTATATAAAATTAACTTATGGTTTACTTTTGCCTAAGAAAGTTTGATGATTATTATTATTTTTTAATTATTTAATGAATGAGATACATGTAGTATCAACAGAAGTTGAAAGTGGCGAGTTTGGCTTAGGTTGACTAAATTGTATGGAGATCAAAATGCCCAATGGGGCTTAATCCTGTGTATTTATGCTAAATATGAATGCATTTCCTTTGGTGTAGAGTTTTATTTAGCATGGCATTAAATCACCATGCTAATTTGGAATGAATGTTGCCATGTTGTGCTATAGGTTTATTTCTGTACTGATTTGGTATGAATTTGACAACTGGCAACAACGTCTTGGATAATATGTTTGCGCTACAGAATTATTCATTGTCAAAATTTAATAGTTTTAGATTGTGGCATTGTTTCCATCTTCAATTAATTGTAGGTTTTGTCCACATATGACTGATTCTTACATTGATCTATAGATATGAAAATGTTAAATGATGGCCGACATTTATCCTGCATTCAGAGGATTGCGGCTATACCATTTTCTATGTTTATTTGCAATTACAGCATACAAAATGCCTGCTATTTTGACTGCAAAAACGTTGTGAACAAGCCTAGTTTAGCCAAAACAAGTAGACAGGCTCTTGTTTTACTCCAATTTTTAAGGTTACACAGTGCATTTCGTATAAACATATATATAATAGACAGACTTTCCACTTAAACTCTGCTTTTAACAAATGTGACTGTATATAGTGTTTTAGATAGTTTTTCCTATATGTATACACATTACCGCATTTCTAATTACATTATATACTAAAAGCTGAATTTCATGTGTAAAAACATACAGACATAAAAACATGTGTAAAAATATCCATAAATATTACTGTATAAATACATATAAAATATTGAACACATGTCAGCAGAACTAACTATAACGGAGGAATTTCTATGGTTTTGTACGAGTGAAAGGGCCTGCTACTATAACACCCCTGAAACCTATGGTTTTTTCTGTGAATTTCTAAGGTTTTTTAAATGCTAATTTCTAACTATAACGTCTCTGAAACCTATCTTTTTTTCCAGTTAATTTCAAAGGTTTCTCAAATGCTAATTTTTAAGTGTGATAGTAGTTATACCTATTCTTTGTACTGATTTTCTAGTGTGTTAACTGTTTATTTATAAATTTTATTCATTAAATAACATTTCTGAAAATTGCAAAAGAAATTTAAAAAAAACATTCAAACTGAAATATTGATTAATTTTTTTGTTTTCATTTTAATATATTTATATTATTTTCTTTAAAAAAAAAAAATTTGGAGTCGCGCACTCAAAGCGTACACATCACGGTGGGTGCGCGGATTCTAGCTGCCATTTTTGAAAAGCTGTGATGGATCCACGTACGGTGTGCGACGGCTACTTGCTTTTCAGTTACATCATATACATTTAATATTACGTGATGTGCGCGATTGGTATGCGACCAGTCCGTGACTCCTGCTCCCGTGCATTCGCGACACATGCGTATTACGGTACGAGATGCTTGCACGGTTGCGGGTCCCACGTGACGTCATATACATGCTGGGGCGCGCTGGGTGCGCGACTCCCGCAAAAAAATGTTTTGTTCCAAAATGATATGTATGTGTCTTTAATATACATATTAGGGCAAGAGATTATCTAAGACATTCATAAAAATAATATATTTGAACTTATAATAAACCTATATTATTTTTAAATATATTTTCGCGAAGTCGGGTGCGTGCATCGTGAGCGCAGAGAACAAGGTCAGCAGAGCTGCTGTAGAGCCAGAGAAACCAGGTCATCAGAGCTGCTGTAGAGCCAGAGAAACCAGGTCAGCAGAACCGTTGTAGAGCCAGAGAACCAGGTCAGCAGAGCTGCTTTAGAGGGAGAAAACCAGGTCAGCAAAGCTGCTTTAGAGCCAGAGAACCAGGTCAGCAGAGCTGCTCTAGAGCCAGAGACCCAGGTCAGCAGAGCTGCTCTAGAGCCAGAGACCCAGGTCAGCAGAGCTGCTCTAGAGGCAGAGAACCAGGTCAGCAGAGCTGCTCTAGAGCAATAGAACCAGGTCAGCAGAGCTGCTCTAGAGGCAGAGAACCAGGTCAGCAGAGCTGCTTTAGAGCCAGTGAACCAGGTCAGCAAAGCTGCTTTAGAGGGAGAAAACCAGGTCAGCAGAGCTGCTTTAGAGCCAGAGAACCAGGTCAGCAGAGCTGCTCTAGAGCCAGAGAACCAGGTCAGCAGAGCTGCTGTACACCCATAGAACCAGGTCAGCAGATCTGCTCTAGAGCCAGAGAACCAGGTCAGCAGAACTGCTTTAGAGCCAGACAACCAGGTCAGCAGGGCTCTTTAGAGGGAGAGAACCAGGCCAGCAGAGTTGCTTTAGAGCCAGAGAACCAGGTCAGCAGAGCTGCTCTCGAGGCAGAGAACCAGGTCAGCAGAGCTGCTTTAGAGCCAGAGAACCAGGTCAGCAGAGCTGCTTTAGAGCCAGAGAACCAGGTCAGCAGAGCTGCACTAGAGCCAGAGAAACCAGGTCAGCAGAGCTGCACTAGAGCCGCCAGAGAAACCAGGTCAGCAGAGCTGCACTAGAGCCAGAGAAACCAGGTCAGCAGAGCTGCTTTAGAGCCAGAAAACCAGGTCAGCAGAGCTGCTCTAGAGCCAGAAAACCAGGTCAGCAGAGCTGCTTTAGAGCCATAGAACCAGGTCAGCAGAGCTGCTCTAGAGGCAGAGAACCAGGTTAGCAGAGCTGATTTAGAGGGAGAGAACCAGGTCAGCAGAGCTGCTTTAGATCCATTGAACCAGGTCAGCAGAGCTGCTTTAGAGCCAGAGAACCAGGTCAGCAAAGCTGCTCTAGAGCCTAAGAACCAGGACACCAGCAGAGCTGCTGTAGAGCCAGAGAACCAGGTCAGCAGAGCCGCTATAGAGGGAGAGAACCAGGTCAGCAGAGTTGCTTTAGAGCCAAGGGGCCGGGTCAGCAGAGCTGCTCTAGAGCCAGAGAACCAGGTCAGCAGAACTGCTTTAGAGCCATAGAACCGGGTCAGCAGAGCTGCTGTAGAGACAGAGAAACCAGGTCAGCAGAGCTGCTTTAGAGGGAGAGAACCAAGACAGCAGAGCTGCTTTAGAGCCATAGAACCAGGTCAGCAGAGCTGCTTTAGAGCCATAGAACCAGGTCAGCAGAGCTGCTCTAGAGCCTAAGAACCAGGTCAGCAGAACTGCTCTAGAGCCAGAGAACCAGGTCAGCAGAGCTGCTCTAGAGCCAGAGAAACCAGGTCAGTAGAGCTTTAGAGGGAGAGAACCAGGTCAGCAGAGCTGCTCTAGAGGGAAAGAGCCAGGTCAGCAGAGCTGCTCTAGAGCCAGAGAATCATGTCAGCAGAACTGCTATAGAGCCATAGAACCGAGTCAGCAGAGCCGCTTTAGAGCCAGAGAACCAGGTCCGCAGAGCTGTTGTAGAGCCTAAGAACTAGGTCAGCAGAGCAGCCCTAGAGTCAGAGAACCAGGTCAGCAGAGCTGCTTTAGAGCCAGAGAACCAGGCCATCAGAGCTGCTCTAGAGGCAGAGAACCAGGTCAGCAGAGCTGCTTTAGAGCCAGAGAACCAGGCCATCAGAGCTGCTCTAGAGTCAGAGAACCAGGTCAGCAGAGCTGCTCTAGAGTCAGAGAACCAGGCCATCAGAGCTGCTCTAGAGGCAGAGAACCAGGTCAGCAGAGCTGCTTTAGAGCTACAGAACCAGGTCATCAGAGCTGCTCTAGCTGACACTGACTGACTGACTGACACTGACTGACTGACACTAACTGACTGACACTGACTGACACTGATTGACTGACTACTCTCTACACCTCTACCTCTCTCTTTCCACCTCCACCTCTACACCTACACCACCTCTACACCTCTATACACAAACACACATATGCACATATATATATGCATATCTATATAAATACAAATATAAATGCATGCATACATATAGGCATACATATGCATGTTATGTACATGAAAGTTTGAAAAACACTAAAAAAAACAATGCTAAAAAGCCACCTAATTACAAACAGAATTGCTTTAACTTAAACGAGGGCGAGACGTATTGCATCTTCAATGCTTGTTTAATTTGGTTCCATCAAGAAGGCATTCAGATGTGTCACACATTTGCCATAAATTCTGAATGTTAGCACTCTAGGTGCTCTTTAGATCACTGTAGTAAAGCTACTGCTCACCAGGGAAGTATGCTGCTGGTATTCAAAGTGCACGTTTCAGTCTGCATATCAGAAGTTTTTTAATGAAATAGAAGAGGATTTGAGAAGTCAAAATGTGCCCTAATTTTTCTTTCTGCAGCACTAATCATAATTTCCATGGCAAAATGAACCCCCTAATTTTGTTCCTTTGCAAATTAAATGTTTTAAGTGTTACCACTTTATTCCAATCAAGATGGCTTCAGGTGTTCCATACTTTTGTCATAAGTAAGACTGTTAGCGCTCTAGTTGTTCTTTAGAACACTCTGGGACATTCTGTCATTGGGCTATACTTGGGCTACACCTGGGTGATATTTGTGCTACATTTGGGCTCTTTTGTCTCTGGTGGCCATCTTGGGAGACTTATTTGTTATAAAGTTTCCTAATTTCCTCATTTACTACAGTCTCCTCAGTAGGAATACTTACAGTTTTTTACTTTGATTCCATCAAGAAGGCATTCAGAAATGTCACACATTTGCTATAAATTCGGAATGTTAGCACTCTAGTTGCTTATTAGATCACTGTAGTAAAGCTACTGCTCACCAGGGAAGTCTGCTGCTGGTATTTAAAGTGCATGTTTCAGTCTGCATGTCAGAATTTTTTTATTGAAATAGAAGAGGATTTAAAAAGTCTCTCAAAATGTGCCCTAATTTTTCTTTTTTCAGCACTAATCATAATTTCTATGGCAAAATGAACCCCCTCATTGTGTTCATTTTAAAATAAACCACTCACACTCTACTACTCACTCTCTACTACTCACTCTCTACTACTCACTCTCTACTACTCACTCTCTACCACACTCTCTGCTACTCACTCTACTACTCTCTACTACTCACTCTCATACACTCTCTACTACTCACTCTCTACTACTCTCTACTACACACTCTCTACTCACTCTCTACTACTCTCTACTACACACTCTCTACTACTCTCTACTACTCTACTACTCACTCTCTACTACTCATTCTCTACTACTCTACTACTCCCTCCTACTCACTCTCTACTACACACTCTCTACAACACACTCTCTACTACACACTCTCTACTCTCTACTACTCACTCTCTACTACTCCCTACTACTCACTCTCTTCTACTTCACTACTCTACTACTCATTCTCTACTACTCATACTCATTCCCTACTACTCCCTCCTACTCACTCTCTACTACTCACTCTACTCCTCACTCTACTACTCCACTACTCTACTACTCATTCTCTACTACTCATTCTCTACTACTCATTCTCTACTACTCCCTCCTACTCACTCTACTACTCGCTCTCTACTACTCGCTCTCTACTACTCGCTCTCTACTACTACTCACTCTACTACTACTCACTCTCTCTCCTACTCTAATACTCACTCTCTACTACTTTCTTTACTACTCACTCTACTACTCTCTCTCTACTACTCACTCTACTACTCACTCGACTACTCACTCTACTCTATTCCTCATCCTCTACTCTCTACCTCTCTCTCTCTACCTCTACATGCACACATATACATGCATATATATGCATTTTTATATACCTATGTGTATAAATATATACAAACATATATATAATCTGCATATCTATATAAATACAAATATAAAAGCATGCATACATATACATATATGCATACATATGCATGTTATGTACAAGAAAGTTTGAAAAACACTAACTAATAAAAGCAAAGCTAAAAGCCACCTAATTAGAAACAGAATTGCTTTAACTTAAACGAGGGTGAGACCTATTGCATTTTCAATGCTTGTTTACTTTGGTTCCATCAAGAAGGCACTCAGATGTGTCACAGATTTGCCATAAATTCTGAATGTTAGCACTCTAGTTGCTCATTAGATCACTGTAGTAAAGCTACTGCCCACCAGGGAAGTCTGCTGCTGGTATTCAAAGTGCATGTTTCAGTCTGCATGTCAGAATTTTTTAATGAAATAGAAGAGGATTTGAGAAGTAGCTCAAAATGTGCCCTAATGTTTCTTTTTTCAGCACTAATCATAATTTCTATGGCAAAATGAACCCCCTCATTGTGTTCCTTTTAAATTAAACTACTCACTCTCTACTACTCTCTCTCTACTACTCTCTCTACTACTCTCTCTCTACCACTCACTCTCTCCTACTCACTCTCTACCACTCTCTCTATTACTCATTCTCTACTACTCACTCTCTAACATACTCTCTACTACTCTACTACTCTCTACTACTCACTCTCTACTACTCACTCTCTACTACTCACTCTCTACTACCCACTCTCTACTACTCACACATATGCACATATATACATATGCATTTATATATGTATGTGTATATATACACACATATATATAAACAGATATATAATCTGCATATCCATATAAAAACAAATAAATACATGCATACATATGCATGTTATGTACATGAAAGTTTGAAAAACACTAACTAATAAAAGCAAAGCTAAAAAGCCACCTAATTACAAACAGAATTGCTTTAACTTAAACGAAGGCGAGACCTATTGCATTTTCAATGCTTGTTTACTTTGGTTCCATCAAGAAGGCATTCAGATGTGTCACACATTTGCCATAAATTCTGAATGCTAGCACTCTAGTTGCTCATTAGATCATTGTAGTAAAGCTACTGCTCACCAGGGAAGTCTGCTGTTGGTATTCAAAGTGCATGTTTCAGTCTGCATGTCAGATTTTCTTTAGGAACTAGAAGAGGACTTGAGAAGTCACTCAAAATGTGCCCTAATTTTTCTTTCTGCAGCACTAATCATACTTTCTATGGCAAAATGAACCCCCTCATTTTGTTCTTTTTAAAATTAAATGTTTTAACAGTTACCACTTTATTCCAATCAAGATGGCTTCAGGTGTGCAATACGCTTGTCAGAAGTAGGACTGTTAGCGCTCTAGTTGTTCATTAGAACACTCTGGGAAGCTGCAGTAGAACACAAAGGAATCAACTGACAGTCTCTGCCCTTGTTGGATGTACATATTTTACTGAGAATGTCAGACTTCATTCTCACATGACTGAGAAAGATAATGTGAATTTACAGAAAATATGCTCTCAGTTTAGCTTATAGATCACCTTCCAAACCTCTGTGGGAAAAGCATGAAAAAATAGTCCTCTCTCAAACATGATTCATGATATCCCAGCAGAAGGCTTGTTCACATGGTAAAATCACGTTAGAACACACCACAATCCCTAAAATGAGTATGGTACCATCAACAAATGATTTATAATGTAACTAAAGTCTTAAAACCTTCTATTAACTGCAATGCGATGTGTGGTTAGGCTCCGCCCAGATATAACTAAGATTTTACTTTTGATTTTCTCAGCAACTACAGAACGTATTTACACCATTTAACCAAAAGGAACGAGTGTGAACCAAGGGCTACCTCTTTGCCAAATTTCGTGTAATTCCGTTCAGCAGTTCGGGCTGCAGCTGCGATTAACGGTTCCTATGGAAAATTGCATGGAGATAACAAGTTTTGGGACCCCCCTTTTCTCTCGGCCCCCACTTGACGAATCACCCCGAGACTTTCAGGATAGGAGTGGACCGGAGCACCCCACCAGTTTTGAACATTTCACGAAGATTCGTCAACCGGCGCCAAAGTTATTCCAAATAGAATGTTGCGGATTTCCTATGGATAATAGGTCCTAACTATAACTACCTACTGGCGACTGCCAGTAGGGAATATATATAGCTAACTATAACTCGCGCTCCGCAATGCACTGCTGATGACGTCACATATTACATCATTCATGCCATGGTCAGTGACATCACTGATGACATCTCGAATGACATCACTGATGACATCACTGATGACATCATCCAGTGAATGTGTTTTTCTTTGAAATGTAAATATGTATTATATATATTCCAAGCTGTATTGAAGAATGAGTTGATGTAGAAGTGTCTGGATGGAGGATTTAGTAGGTGTGTCACTCACTGTTTAAGTGAATGATTAAATGTGTCTTACTGAATACATGGGTTAGTGACTAAACGGTATGAATGTCTGTATCAGTCTGTCTGTTGTTGTATAACTTGCTGCATTAGTTGGTCAGTAGCTCCACGGGTGTCTATATGGGTTATTGATTAGCTGCCTGAGTAATTGTATGGGAGACGGAGTGTGTGTGGTTGGATGGAGCTGCGTGACTCTGTGCATAGATGTATGAGTGGTTAATTGACTGGGTGTATGACTTTAAGAGTGCATGTGAAAACAGTTGTATGAGTGAGTGTGTGTGTGTAGTGATGTGTTGGTGAGTGATTGGATGTCTCAGTACTAGATGTCCAAGTAAGTACAAAAGTAAAAGGCAGTGTATGTGAGAGTTGGAGTATATAAATGACTATATGTGAGAGTCAGTGATTGTGGGAGTGGCTGTATGGATGAGTGTATACTTGTATTAGTGATTATATAAGAGAGTAAGTATGCGTTAGTATCTGTATGAATAAATGAGGTGCTGTGTGTATAACTGTGTAGGTGAGTAAATGGAACTGCGATTGATTCTTTGCATGACTGACTGGGATGAGTGCATGACTGAATAGGATGAGTGGTGGTGTGTGAGAGTGTCTGTATTACCTATTGGCAGTCGCCAGTAGGTAGTTATAGTTAGGACCTATTATCCATAGGAAATCCGCAATATTCTATTTGGAATAACGTTGGCGCCGATTGACGAATCTTGGCGAAATTTTCCAAACTTTTGGCCAGCTCTGGTCCGCTCCTATCCTGAGAATTTTTCACAGTGATTCGTCAAGCGGGGGCCGAGAAAAAAGGGGGGTCCCAAAACGCGTTTTCCCCATGCATTTTCCCATAGGACCTGTTGATGCAGCTACAACCCGAACAGCTGAACGGAATTACACCAAATTTGGCAAAGAGGTAGTCCTCAGTTCAGACTTGTGCCTTTTGCTTAAATGGTGAAAATCCGTTCAGTAGTTCCTGAGAAAATTAGAGTTAAAAAGATCGATATATCTGGGCGGAACCTAACCACACATCTCATCGTGAGATCTGATTGGCTGTCAGTACTTCACCCAAGAAGTGTTGGCAGCCATCTTGGGACCAATATACATGATAGCACCTCATTAAAAAGCATTGCAGTTGATAGAAGGTTTTAAGACTTTAGTTACATTATAAATCATTTGTTGATGGTACCATACTCATTTTAGGAATTGTGGTGTGTTCTAAGGTGATTTTACCATGTGAAAAAGCCTTCTGCTGTGATATCATGAATCATGTTTGAGAGAAAACTATTTTCTCATGCTTTTCCCACAGAGGTTTGAAAGGTGATCTATAAGCTAAACTGAGAGCATATTTTCTGTAAATTCACATTATCTTTCTCATTCATGTGAGAATGAAGTCTGACATTCTCAGTAAAACATGTACATCCAACAAGGGCAGAGACTGTCAGTTGATTCCTTTGTGTTCTACTGCAGCTTCCTAGAGTGTTCTAAAGAACAACTAGAGCGCTAACAGTCCTACTTATGACAAACGTATTGCACACCTGAAGCCATCTTGATTGGAATAAAGTGGTAAGTCTTAAAACATTTAATTTAAAAAGGAACAAAATGAGGAGGTTCATTTTGCCATAGAAAGTATGATTAGTGCCGCAGAAAGAAAAATTAGGGCACATTTTGAGTGACTTCTCAAATCCTCTTCTATTTCATTAAAACATTCTGACATGCAGACTGAAACATGCACTTTCAATACCAGCAGCATACTTCTCTGGTGAGCAGTAGCTTTACTACAGTGATCTAACGAGAAACTAGAGTGCTAACATTCAGAAGTTATGGCAAATGTGTGACACATCTGAATGCCTTCTTGATGGAATCAAAGTAAAAAACTGAAAGTATTTCCTACTGAGAAGACTGTTGTAAATGAGGAAATTGGGAAACTTCATAACAAATAAGTCTCCGAAAATGGCCACCAGAGACAAAAGAGCCCAAATGTAGCCCAAATATCACCCAGATGTAGCCCAAGTATAGCCCAATGACAGAATGTCGCAGAGTGTTCTAACGAACAACTAGAGCGCTAACAGTCTTACTTATGACAAAAGTATGGCACACCTGAAGCCATCTTGATTGGAATAAAGTGATAACACTTAAAACATTTAATTTACAAAGGAACAAAATGAGGGGGTTCATTTTGCCATAGAAATTATGATTAGTGCTGCAGAAAGAAAAATTAGGGCACATTTTGAGTGACTTCTCAAATCCTCTTCTATTTCATTAAAAAATTCTGATATGCAGACTGAAAAATGCACTTTTAATACCAGCAGCAGACTTCCGTGGTGAGCAGTAGCTTTACTACAGTGATCTAATGAGCAACTAGAGTGCAAACATTCAGAATTTATGGCAAATGTGTGACATATCTGAATACCTTCTTGATGGAATCAAAGTAAAAAACTGAAAGCATTTCCTACTGAGGAGACTGCAGTAAATGAGGTAATTAGGAAACTTCATAACAAATAAATCTTCCAAGATGGCCACCAGAGACAAAAGAGCCCAAATGCAGCACAAATATCACCAAGATGTAGCCCACATGTAGCCCAATGACAGAAGTGTGCAAAACACTTATTTTTTTGTGTATTTGCAGTTTTATATAGTGCAGACCTGTCAGGTATTGGAGTGCTTTACATGAGCATTGGTTACATCACACAAGATCAAATTCATTTTGGTTGTAGACATGGGGAGATTTTAAGTGATTTGACCAGAATCACAGAATGTTGAGCTGAAGCAGAAACTCCAACCTGGTTCCCCAGTTGCAAAGTCTGCAGCTCTGGAAACAATACCACACCCTCTCCCCTAGGTGCAACATTTAATCAAGTGGTCAACTGGATAAAAAAACATAAAGATTACAAATAATTTAAAAGTTCTTTGTCGCTATTTGAAAACTCAGAAAATATGTCCTCATTTTAGTTTTTTAGAGCATTAACCATAATTTAGATGCAAATAGGACCCTCTCATATATGTAATTTCTAAAGGAAATGCTCTAGGTATTACAGTTTTGATTACATCAAGATGACGTCAGGCGTTCCACACTTTTGTAATAAATATAGAATGTTAGCAATCTAGTTGTTCATTGGGATACTGTTGAGAGGCAGAGGCCAGGGGTACGGACTCTGAAAATTGAAGGCAGGTAGGAGAGTGCAGAGGCAACAATTTGACCACACTGGGCAGGCAGGAAGGGCAGTGGCAGCACAACAGACTATGGAGGGCAGTGGAAAGGGGGGCAGGGGCAACAAACCAACAATACAGGACTGGCAAGAGAGGCTGTGGCAATATAATAGACCATTGTGGGCAGAAGGAAGAGGCAGTGGTAATACAACCATACATGCCAACAGACCCATTTCAGCCAGGAAACGTCCAATGTTTTTAAGCTCAAATGGGCTTTATTTGATCTGTCTCCTGTCTACAATCTCCTCTTTCAATGTAACTCAAAGGGGAAAATCAATACCCCAGTTTTTTTCAAAATCTCCCTCTTACCAAGTTCAAAATGTTCGCAAGTATGGTACATTGGATCATGGTAGGCAGGAGGAATTGGGGTAGGGACATGGACTCGGATAACAGAGGACAGGTGGGACATGGAGAGGTGCACCAAACTGACCCTACAGGGCAGGCATCAGGGTTTGCAGCAGCACAATACACCACACAGGGCATGCGGGACAGGAGTGCAGCACAACAATACATAGAAAGCAATAGGGAGGGGACAGGACCATGCACATGGACAACAGAGAACAGAGGGGAAAGAGGCAATGGTAGCTAGCTGACCATAATGGACAGACAGGAGAGAAAGCTGCAGCATAACAGACCATAAAGGGCAGGAGGGACTGATCAGGGGCATTACAATGGAACAGACAAGCCAGGAGGGAGGGAATAGGTGTCTGCACATGGAAACAGAGGACTGGAGGTAAGGGAGCAGGGCAGGAGCAGCAAGATGACCATGGAGGCCAGGCAGGATGGGCACTAGAAACAAGACACACCATGGAGAGCAACAATGAGACTATGATGGCATACACACAGACCATGGAGGGAAGGTGGGAGGGGGTCAGGGGCAGCTAGCTGACCACACAGGGAAGGTGGGAGGGGCCATGGCAGCACAGAAGACCATGCATGGCAAGCGGGAGGGTTAGTGGCAGCACAATGGCTATGATAGGCAAGAAGGAGGGTGCAGGGGCATGCACAAAGGACCATGGAGGATAGAAGGGAGGGTCAGGACCTGGGCACAGACTAGAGAGTTCAGGGGAAGGGGCCTCACAACAGACTGCGCGGGCAGGCAGGAGGAGCTGTTGCAGCACAATAGACCAGGGAGGGCAGAAGGGTGTGGCAGTAAAATGGACCATGGAGGACAGGAGGAAGGGGATAGGGGCATGGCATGTGGACAGGCAGGGTGGAGGTGGCAGGGACAGGTTATAGTCATCTGACAATGCTAGGCAGGTGGGAGGGGAGCGGCAGCTCAACAGAACACTCAGAGTAGATAGGAGTGGCAGGTCCATGGAACATGGTGGGCAAAAAGGATGGAGCAGGGGCATGCACAAAGACATCGGAGGGCAGGACGAAGGAGAATAGGGGCAGCAAGCTAAGCACAGAGGCTAAGCAGGAGGTCAATGATGGGCCATAGAATTGGGCAATGGAGGGCCGGAGGAGTGGACTGGTACATCATGCTAAATGGAGGGCAGTGGCAGCACATCAGACCATGCATGGCAGGAGGGAGGAGGCTAGTCCATAGATTCAAACAACAGAGGATAGGGAGGAGGTGGATGGGGCAGCAAGCTAACTGTTCAGAGAAGGTGGGTATTAGGAACTTTATTGTTTTTAAAATGTGTGTCTGTGCGAACTACTTAAAATATGAACAGGTATGCAGCATAATCTCACTTTTATTCAGGAAGAAGAGGACGTTTGTGACTGTGACTCCGGGTCACTTGGCAGAAACACCCCCTGACCCTCCACCCCCCATCGCAAAATGTAATGCCCGTGAAAAGGGTAGGTGGACGCAGTGTTATATAGAACATAGTCCTGAGAGCACGATTGAAAATGAAAATATATAGTATATGGTATAAACTATGCACCAAAAAGTGTGATATAAGATGAACCGGGGCTTGAAATATAATATGCAATACATTGTGCGCAATGACAGATTCATTGGAGAGCGCGAGATAGCACAGGCACTAGAGCGTGCTATGTGATATGCGCCTTGGAGTGTAATATGCACAGGGCAGTGTTGTGTAACCTAACTAGTCTCTAAAATTGTAATATAAAATATGCGCTGGGGAGTGTAACGTTGCATATGCACTGTGACAAAGATATGGATCCCAGATTGTAATGTGTATGGCATAGCGCTGTGCGTTATAACATAGGCATCGAGGAAGGCACGTTAGATGGGGCAATATAACCCGTGCGAAGGCAAGTGTGGCATGACATATTCACGGGGTGGTGTTACAGTGCACATGGGCTAGAGAGTGTCATAGCATACGCACTAGCTGGTGGAATACAACACAGAGCTGTGTGGCACTCGGCGGGCACTGGTGGGTGTAACACAGCATTGGGCTCAGCCAGTAGCACGCTGTGACCCTCAAGTGAGGTTCGTCTCCTTTCCAGAGAGTAAAATAAAAAGTATTACACATCCGGCGGTGGATGTGTGTTCTATTAACCGTGAGGGGGTTTCTTGCATAGTTTGGTCGAATTTTTGTCGAATCCCCTTTGAATGGCTTGGTGTGTATGTGTATTAAATGTGCCCATCAATAGCTACCCATGTTTGTATAAATAAACAACAAGGGTGTCTACTCGGAGAGTACCCACCGGCGGGGGCGGTAGGCGTCAGAGCTTCACTAGCGGTGTAAATACATTCCACGTGGATTCATTGTATGCATAGTGGCCTTTTAATGATAATCACGCAAATCGTCATGGTGATAGGTACATACGGTTTGTCCAGCATGTCCTAGGTGTTGCTATAAATATATATTTTTTAAACATAATAAAAAACAAAGGGCGGCCCCGGGGGATGGGGTCCCCGGGGCCATAAGTGGCCTGACGAGGGGGGCAACGCAGCCCCCCTCCTAAAGAATAAAAAAAAAAAAGCCATGACCCGGGGGTTGGGGTCCCCGGGGCCGATTAAGGCCTTGGGAGGGCCAAATTAATTTTTTTTCAACAAATAAAATTAGGGTGCAGGCCCTGGGGAATGGGGTCCCAAGGGCCAATAAATTAGAAAAAGAAGGGGGGCAACACAGCCCTCCTTCTTAAAAAAATAAAATAAATAAAAGACTGGCATCGCGCCGGAGGCCATGCCCCCTCCTTACACCACTCTGCAAACGCGCCCCCTGGCCAGTTGCAAGTTGGGGAATTAATTCCCCTTCAATACGGAGGGTCCCTGAGGGCCAACTAGCCCAACAGGTATCTCCAGTATGCGCCAGGGAGCTGCGTTGCAGACAGGTGTTCTGAGGCCATGCCCCTTTTTACACCTCTATGCAACGCAGCTCTGTGGCACTTACTGGAGGTACCTAGCGGGCTAGTTTGACCCTAGGGACCCTTAGGATTCAAGGGGACTTAATCTCTCAACTTGAAACGGACACAGGGCGCGTTTACACAGTGGTGAAGGGAGGGGACGGGGCCTGCGGTGACGTGTGCAAACACGCCCTGTGGCGCGTTTTAAGTTGGGGAAATAATTCCCTTTCAACCCTGAGGGACCCTGGGGGCCAACTAGCCCACCAGGTGCTTCCAGTAAGCGCCACTGCTCTGCGTTGCAGAGAGGTGGTGCAGGCCGTGCCCCTTTTTACACCTCTGCAATGGCGCTTACTGGACGTACCTAGTGGGCTATTTTGCCCCTAGGGACCCTCAGGATTCAAGGGGACTTAATCTCCCAACTTAAAAAACGGCCACAGGGCGTATTTACACAGTGGGGAAGGAGCCTGAGGTGACGTATGCAAACACGCCCTATGGCGCGCTTTAAGTTGGGGAAATAATTCCCCTTCAATCCTGAGGGCCCCTGGGGGCTAACTAGCCCACCAGGTGCTTCCAGTAAGCGCCACTGAGCTGCGTGAAGGGAGGGGACGGGGCCTGTAGTGACGTGTGCAAACACGCCCTGTGGCGCGTTTTAAGAGGTAGCATTAATCCCCTGCCCTATTATATACTAGGGGCTTACAAAGGAAGTCATGCTAATCACAGGGGGACCCCAACGCATAGTGTTCCCTAGTGTATGTAGGTGTTTTCACTGTATTCTTAGTGTCTTTTAACATAGCACTGGCTCTAGGACTGGTTAGTCAGACTCAGTTACCACCAGTATCCATCTGAAAAAGTTGAGGGTACAGGATGATTTTGCAACAAGGCTTCTTTCTGCTCTTCTGGTTGTTCTTTCTGCACGTTATCCTTCTTTCTGCACTTTTCTTCGTCTTTGAGATGTCATCAGTGATGCCACTGACCATATCATGAATGATGTAATATGTGACGTCATTAGCAGTGTATTGCGGGGGCACGAGTTATAGTTAGCTCAACTATAACAGCGGAATTTCTATGGTTTTGTATGAGTGAAATGTCCAACTAACTATAACGTCCCTGAAACCTATGGTTTTTTCAGTGAATTTCAAAGGTTTTTCAAATGCTAATTTCTAACTATATCCTCACTGAAAGCTACTATTAATAATAATAGCGGATACTTGTGTACGTAACTAGTCCATTCCATCAGTACATGACTAGTAACTGGAATAATTCCAGTGCTGCAAACAGAGTGCATGGTGAATTTATAAGTGCTTACGTATTGCCTGGATGGGTGATTGGAGAAGTGCATCGGACTCACAGGAGGATTCCTATACTGCATGGGTAATAACTTCGTATTTAGAGGAGTTTATTAATAGTATACAGGTGGTTAGAGATCTGCAAGGATAGTGTACAGAATATTGTAGCTGTACTTGTATTAGTAATTAGGCCATTCCATAAGTAGGTGACTAGTAACTAGACGATTATACTGCTGTAAAGAGAGTACATAGTGTATTTATAAGTGCTTGGATATTATTGGACAGATTGCATTAGTATATAGTACTGGCTGGGTGACTGCAGATGGGCATGGAGAATGACAGTGTCTTTGATAGACTGCAAGGGTAGTACCTGGGTAAATTAATCTTATCTGTTTTCAAGTAGATATCAAATTATTAGTAAATTATATTCACTTATTTTTTTATGCAAATTTAAAATATTTAAAACTTTAGTAATAAGGTCTGTAAAAGAGAAGAAAAAAATCCTGTTATTACATATAATGTTATAGTTTTTGCAACACAACATAAGTATACAATTACATCACATATTCAATTTGCCTTTTTTTGCTGTCTTCAGATTGTATTGAATTTCACCATAAACAGTGATTTCAATGTTAATCATCAGATGACAGCGGGGAAAAAAAATACAATCAATAAGATAGTTTAAAAATATATATTTCTCTTCTAAATATCTACAACAAACACAGCATGGTATTTACATTTTCACAAATGAACATCCTTAATAACATAGTATATAATACAAAGATCAACTATATGACCACCTTCTTTCGAACACAATTTTGCAATATGAAAGAACAGAATCAATAATTGAATCCGTAATTACCAACATCTTCCCAACTGGCCGAATGAGGTTTCTGAAAATATTTCCATTAAGTATATCGAAAAAAAAATTTTGAATTCTATACACACCTTCTCAATAGGCCAAATGAGGTTTCTGAAAAACATTTGCAATGAGGATATCCAAGACAGACTTGTAAAATCATATTTATATGCTTCCAATAGGGTGAATGATGTATCTAAAATCATTTGTAGTGGAAATATCCAAAATATAGTCAGTATTTCATGTTGATATCTTCTCAGAAGTTTGGCATCAAAAGTATTAAATATGAATTCGGTATTTCATTAGGCAACCGAAATTTATACTCTAAATGTGCATCATTACATAGTGTCCATCCTTTATTGTATTTTAAATATACAGTATAGTGTCCAGATGTTGAAGTAGTTCCATTGTGGAAAACAATAGCCACTGTTTTAAAGTTCTTGCTGAAATTGAAACTTGATTCGCCACAAAATATTTAATTTTGGTTTCCACTTTTGTTCCATCTGCTCTACAATGTTGCAGCATACATTGTCCACATCTTTGTATACATAATGTTGACAACATTTCTGATTTGCACTGAGCACATTCCATATGTTGATTAGCTGATTTTTCAAAATTATTGAAAGACACCGTTTTCAAATCTGGCATTGTCAAATATATGAATCGTTCAGTGTCTATTTTAGTAGTAGATGAAAATGAACAGCTGTCACATGTATGAACCCATCTGTAACGTAGTCCAAACAGATTTTCAATTTGTATACTTTCATCTTCCAATACTGCAAGCATAAACATAAGAAATCCCTGAGTGTGAGAAGTTGGCCTGGTATATGCTGTTCACTAGTTCTAGTGACCACCTTGTACCATGCCAAGCAACCCTTATGGTGTGGTTGTAAGTCAACCTTTTTGGACTAGCTGCCCTAGTGGTAGCGTAGGCTAAGCAGTCTTTGAGGCTAAACTCGTGAAGCGTGTTAAGCAAGCTGTTTTACCAATAGTAACCCCCTTTTATACCAATGAAAGGACACCACACAGATATATATTCAAAATATATATGTATTTATTTCTCAAAGTAACCCCTAGTCTCTTTATGAGCACAGGAGCACAAATCGTCAAACAAGATTATCACATAATACACAGAAGTTGCACTTTATATGGATAGGCCCTGGTGGCCACTCGAACCATATACTAAAATAGTGGTATAAGTACCACGAACAGAAAAGGGAAAAGGCCTAGGGCCTCTAGAATCGCTGGGCCTACAAGGAGCTAACGTCAGTTAGTGACCAGGAGGTCCACGGGTGGCGTGTGCAGAGCAAATAGTCACACGCGTGCTCCCATAGGTTTCAATGGGTGCGTAAAAAGTACAAAGTTACTGCAAAAGGAATCTTCCGGATGACCTAGGAACTTAAGATTTGGAACACAGGCACTAGAGATGTAATACTACACTTGGGCACAGGTGTGCCAGCTTTACCTCACCCACAGGAAGCGGGTGCATAGGCCTCGAAGTGCGTCGGGTTTCTTCTATCTGTTCCGTGGGGCCTGTAGACAAAAGTGCTGCAGGCGGTCGGTCGGGAAGAGATGCAGTGGATCCAAGAGTGGATCGGAGATGTTGAAGACCTGTAAGCAGAGGGGACAGTGTTCACAGTCACTAGCCAGTGACCAGCGTGGCACCAGGTGGGTACCAGGCGATGTCGGGCGCAAACAGGTGATGAGGGGTAGCTTGTCTCCGCAGCCACGTGGTCCCTGAAGGTCGACGACGTCCAGGAGTCGGCTCACGAGCTGTCCCACGCAGGCTCTCGCTGTCGGCGGTGTCGGCGACTTGATCGAAGCAAACAAGCCTTGGCAAAAGCAATTGTAGAAGGATTCGGAAATCAGCTGTTGGTTCTGACCAGCAAGGTCAGAGGGATTGCTCCTTTGGAGGGGAGCAAGGGCCAGTCTGGAGCAACCAGACCAGCGGTGTTTGTCGTAGATTTCGTCGCCAAGATGGCCACTAGCCAGCGGGCCAGCAACCGGTTAGGCGCGTCGAGTGGCAAAATGCAGAAGGGCCCCACGCAGATCGTGGAGATGCTGGAGGGCTCACCTTTGGTGCAGATGCTGCTCGAGGGTTGGGCTTCTCAGGACCCAAAGCACAACTTGGAGGGAGCCTCGGTTGTTGCACTTGTCAGCTTGTCGTAGTCGTTCCAAGATGGCTGGCTCCACGTGTCTCGGTGCCTCCACGGGTCTCCTCCTTTCAGGGACTGTGGATCGGGCGGTGAGAGGTCTGGAGGTCCAGGTCTTGTCAGTCTCTGGGCTCGGGCTCCGGCGGGAGGCGGCGGCAAAGCAGACGGTGATTCGCTGGATGGTGCTTGCGTTAGCAAGGTGGTCACTCCCTGACCACAGGGGAGATTTTCTTCAGTCTTCTGTGCAGCAGAATGTCGAAGTTCCCGTCTTCTTCTTAGTTTCAAGTTGATTCCAGGATGTCTGAAGTCTTAGGACACAGCTCCTACCTTTATTCGGATTCTAGGGGCCGGACTACCTGCTAGGTCCCTCCCTATGGGTGGGACCAGGAAGGGGGGTGGTTACACCCCCAATCCTTTGTCCAGCTCGCCCCAGGCCCGGGACTGGTGTGCCCCAGGACCGGTTTGAACTGGCATATGCACCGAGGCTCCTTGTGAGCCACAGGCATGTCTGGTTTCTTTCAAGCCCTACCTGACCAATACACAAAATCCTGTCTGGGGTGGTGCACGCACCTCCCCTGGCAGGAAACCCTTTGTCCACACCTCCCAAGCTGGAAGGACTCCCAGCAGCAGGAGGGCAGACTTGTGTCTGTGGTGGCAGCATCCATTTTGTGGAGCTGAGGCTATGTCTGATTTTACCCGGGTTTCAGGTACTGTACATGTCGTGTCCCTCTAGAAGGGTGGAATGCTAACCCCGTCGCCAGAATTGGCGAGGGGTTAGTATTCCAATTCGTATGACACCTTACTCGACATGTTTTGATAAAGCCAAACCAAAGATAGCATTTAACCGCGAGGTTCATAATGCACTTAAGAGTATATGGTATGACGATATCTGGAAACAGTAGAAGGAAGTTGTTCCGACCACTGCAGACAGGCTCAGCTCATGCCAGAGCACCATCTCACATGGAACCAAGCACTCTGCCTTCAGGATTGTTAAGGCCTGCCATAGGAGTGACTTATAGGTTACCAGGTGTCCCATTTAGGGTTAGGTATAGGTATACTACACCTAAGTAAGAGGTGATTACACCAACTTACCCCAGCTGAGTGATCAGCCAGTTGTGTCAGATTGTTAGGCCAAGCCTGGGGTGGCATAATACATGCTGCAGCCCCTGGCAGGCCTTGGGTACACCAATGCCCTGGGTACCTAGTGTACACTGGTACAGGGGCTGACAGGGTGATCCACTTCCAATTGGTTATGCACCTAGGGTGCATAGTTTTAATTTAGTAGAGAGAACAGCAGGCTGGGGGTCTGATTGGCAGGCCCACAGCCTCAATATGTCAAAAACCAGTGAAGCAAAAAGCAAAAATTTGGGGTGACCATAGGATAGCAGACCCTACTCTCCTACACAACCCCCCCCCAAACGCTGGGACATTAAACTAGCCTTGACCAGTCTCGTCTTCATGTCCTAAGTGGAAGTACCTGGAGAGACCATCTGCATTCCCATGGTCAGTACCTGGCCGGTGCTCCACTGTAAAGTCCATCCCCTGTAGGGAAATGGACCACCTAAGCAGTTTGGGGTTTTCACCCTTCATCTGATTTAGCCACAAGAGGGGCTTATGGTCGGTCTGAATCTTGAAGTGAGTGCCAAACAAGTATGGCCTCAGCTTCTTCAGGGCCCACACCACAGCAAAGGCCTCCCTCTCAATAGCTGACCAATTCTTCTCTCTGGGGGTCAACCTTCTGCTAATAAAAGCAATGGGTTGGTCTTGACCATCTACATTAAGTTGTGACAGCACAGCTCCCACACCCAACTCAGAAGCATCTGTTTGGACAATAAACTCTTTGGAGTAGTCAGGACTTTTCAGGATAGGTGCAGAGCACATGGCCTCCTTCAGGTCATCAAATGCCTTTTGACAGCTTACTGTCCACTGAACCTTTTTGGGCATCTTCTTGGATGTCAGATCATTAAGAGGAGTCACAATGGACCCATAGTTCTTAACAAACTTCCTGTAATACCCAGTCAAGCCCAAGAAAGCTCGAACTTGAGTCTGGGTGGTTGGAGGGGACCAATCCTTGATGGACTGTATCTTACTCTCCAGTGGTTGAACTTGGCCCCCACCTACAAGGTGGCCCAAATACACAACCTTACTCTGCCCTATCTGGCACTTAGTAGCCTTGATAGTGAGGCCTGCCCTTTGCAGAGCCTCAAGAGCCTTCTTCAGGTGGATCAGGTGATCCTCCCAGGTGGAACTAAAGACAGCAATGTCATCAAGATATGCTGCGCAAAAGTCATCCAACCCAGTAAGGACTTGGTTCACCAGCCTTTGGAAGGTGGCAGGTGCATTCTTCAGACCAAAGGGCATCACCACAAACTGATAATGCCCACCTGGGGTTGAGAATGCTGTTTTGGCCTTAGACTCCTCAGCTAACCTGATTTGCCAATAGCCAGCTGTCAAGTCAAATGTGCTCAAAAACTTTGCAGAAGCTAGTTTGTCTATGAGCTCATCTGCCCTTGGAATAGGGTGTGCATCTGTCCTGGTGACAGCATTGAGTCCTCTGTAGTCCACACAGAACCTCATCTCTCTCTTGCCATCTTTGGTGTGAGGTTTGGGGACCAGAACCACTGGGCTAGCCCAGGGGCTCTCTGAGGGTTCAATGACACCTAATTCCAGCATTTTATGTACCTCAGCCTTTATACAGTCCCTGACGTGGTCAGGTTGTCTGTAAAGTTTGTTCTTTACAGGCAGACTGTCACCAGTGTCCACAACATGGGTACACCAGTCAGTTTGACTAGGTATCAAGGAAAACATATGTGAAAATGATTGTAGAACCTGCCTACATTCAGTCTGCTGATGGGCAGTGAGGTTGCCTCCAAGGGTCACTCCTTCAACTGAGCCATCTTCAGGGTTCTGAGACAACAGGTCTGGGAGAGGGTCACTCTCTTCCTCCTGTCCCTCATCTGTAGCCATGAGCAAGCCCATGTCTGCCCTGTCAACATATGCTTTAAGCCTGTTAACATGGAGTACCCTGTGGGGACTCCTGGGAGTTCCTAGGTCCACCAAGTAGGTGACCTCTCCCTTCTTTTCCAGGATTGTATGGGGTCCAGACCATTTGTCTTGGAGTGCTGCTGGGGCCACTGGCTCCAACACCCATACCTTCTGTCCTGGCTGATACTCAACCAAGACAGCCTTTTGGTCATGCCAAGCTTTCTGTAAGGCCTGGCTTGCCTCAAGGTTTTTAGATGCCTTCTCCATATACTCAGCCATCCTGGAGCGGAGACCAAGTACATAGTCCACTATGTCTAGCTTAGGCTTTTTGAGAGGTAACTCCCATCCTTCCTTCACCAAACACAGTGGGCCTCTCACAGGGTGCCCAAACAACAATTCAAAGGGGCTGTAGCCAACTCCTTTTTGTGGGACCTCTCTGTAAGCAAACAGAAGGCAGGGTAGAAGGATATCCCATCTTCGCCTGAGCTTTTCAGGTAATCCTTTGATCATACCCTTTAGGGTCTTGTTGAATCTCTCAACAAGCCCATTGCATTGTGGGTGATAAGGGGTGGTGAACTTGTAGTTGACACCACATTCCTTCCACATAGCTGTTAAGTATCCTGACATAAAGTTGGTACCTCTGTCAGATACTACCTCCTTAGGAAACCCCACTCTGGAGAATACTCCCAGCAGGGCCCTGGCCACAACAGGAGCTGTAGTGGTCCTAAGGGGAATTGCCTCTGGATACCTGGTGGCATGATCCACTACCACCAGTATAAATCTGTGCCCAGATGCAGTGGGAGGATCCATGGGACCCACTATGTCTATTCCCACTCTTTCAAAGGGGACCCCCACCACAGGTAGTGGTATTAGGGGGGCCTTTGTTGTGCCACCTGATTTGCCACTGGCTTGGCAGGTAACACAGGAGCGACAAAACTCCTTTGTATCTTCATTCATATGAGGCCAGTGAAAGTGAGGGACAAGTCTGTCCCAGGTCTTGTTCTGGCCTAGGTGTCCTGCTAAAGGAATATCATGGGCCAAGGTAAGGAGGAAGCCCCTAAATTGCAGAGGTATAACCAACCTCCTGGTTGCACCAGGCTTGGGGTCTCTAGCCTCTGAATAAAGGAGCCCTTCATCCCAATACACTTTATGGGTACCTTGAGCATTCCCAGCAGCCTCAGCAGCAGCCAGCTGTCTGAGGGGTTCAAGAGAGGGACAGGATAACTGAGCCTGCCTCAAGTCAGCCCTTGAAGGTCCCCCTGTCCCCAGAAACTCAACCTGATCAGGTTCAAGCTCTTCAGGGACAGTTCCTTCAGGGTCCTCTAGATCAGCTTCCTGGGAAGGCTGATCATCACTCTGAGGCAGGGGGGAAGGCACAGCCTTGACCCTCCTGTTCTTCTTCTTGGTAGGTGCTTGGTCCATTGTTCCAGGATCCAAGACCTGTGGTTCAGTGAGGCACTTTTTGGCCTGTGACCTGGTCACAGCAAGGACATGTGATGATATACCTAACATCTCTGCATGAGTCCTGTACTCCACTTCTGACCATAGAGAACTCTCTAGGTCATTGCCCAACAAACATTCTACTGGGAGGTCTGCACTAACCACAACCCTTTTGAGGCCAGTTACCCCTCCCCATGAGAAGTTAACAACTGCCACACTGTGTGAAGTAGTGGCATTGCTGGCATTGGTCACCAGGTAGTTCTCACCTGGTATGTACTGTCCAGGGTCCACAAAGCCTGGTGTCACCATAGTGACACTGGCACATGTGTCCCTGTAGGCTTGAGCCACTTTGTCATTAATTAAAGGAGTCTGTCTGTACTTGCCCAGGTTACTGGGGCTCACAGTCAGGGACAAATCAATGTCGCCATCACAGATCAAGACTGCCTGTGTAAGGGTTCTGTCTAAGTCAGAATCTCCTTCAGTTCCCATAGTGATTCCCACTACACCCTTTGTCTGGGGACCAACACTGCTAACAGTAGTACTGGGAGCAGGTGTGTAGGAGAGTAGGGTCTGCTATCCTATGGTCACCCCAAATTTTTGCTTTTTGCTTCACTGGTTTTTGACATATTGAGGCTGTGGGCCTGCCAATCAGACCCCCAGCCTGCTGTTCTCTCTACTAAATTAAAACTATGCACCCTAGGTGCATAACCAATTGGAAGTGGATCACCCTGTCAGCCCCTGTACCAGTGTACACTAGGTACCCAGGGCATTGGTGTACCCAAGGCCTGCCAGGGGCTGCAGCATGTATTATGCCACCCCAGGCTTGGCCTAACAACCTGACACAACTGGCTGATCACTCAGCTGGGGTAAGTTGGTGTAATCACCTCTTACTTAGGTGTAGTATACCTATACCTAACCTTAAATGGGACACCTGGTAACCTATAAGTCACTCCTATGGCAGGCCTTAACAATCCTGAAGGCAGAGTGCTTGGTTCCATGTGAGATGGTGCTCTGGCATGAGCTGAGCCTGTCTGCAGTGGTCGGAACAACTTCCTTCTACTGTTTCCAGATATCGTCATACCATATACTCTTAAGTGCATTATGAACCTCGCGGTTAAATGCTATCTTTGGTTTGGCTTTATCAAAACATGTCGAGTAAGGTGTCATACGAATTGGAATACTAACCCCTCGCCAATTCTGGCGACGGGGTTAGCATTCCACCCTTCTAGAGGGACACGACATGTACAGTACCTGAAACCCGGGTAAAATCAGACATAGCCTCAGCTCCACAAAATGGATGCTGCCACCACAGACACAAGTCTGCCCTCCTGCTGCTGGGAGTCCTTCCAGCTTGGGAGGTGTGGACAAAGGGTTTCCTGCCAGGGGAGGTGCGAGCACCACCCCAGACAGGATTTTGTGTATTGGTCAGGTAGGGCTTGAAAGAAACCAGACATGCCTGTGGCTCACAAGGAGCCTCGGGGCATATGCCAGTTCAAACCGGTCCTGGGGCACACCAGTCCCGGGCCTGGGGCGAGCTGGACAAAGGATTGGGGGTGTAACCACCCCCCTTCCTGGTCCCACCCATAGGGAGGGACCTAGCAGGTAGTCCGGCCCCTAGAATCCGAATAAAGGTAGGAGCTGTGTCCTAAGACTTCAGACATCCTGGAATCAACTTGAAACTAAGAAGAAGACGGGAACTTCGACATTCTGCTGCACAGAAGACTGAAGAAAATCTCCCCTGTGGTCAGGGAGTGACCACCTTGCTAACGCAAGCACCATCCAGCGAATCACCGTCTGCTTTGCCGCCGCCTCCCGCCGGAGCCCGAGCCCAGAGACTGACAAGACCTGGACCTCCAGACCTCTCACCGCCCGATCCACAGTCCCTGCAAAGAGGAGACCCGTGGAGGCACCGAGACACGTGGAGCCAGCCATCTTGGAACGACTACGACAAGCTGACCAGTGCAACAACCGAGGCTCCCTCCAAGTTGTGCTTTGGGTCCTGAGAAGCCCAACCCTCGAGCAGCATCTGCACCAAAGGTGAGCCCTCCAGCATCTCCACGATCTGCGTGGGGCCCTTCTGCATTTTGCCACTCGACGCGCCTAACCGGTTGCTGGCCCGCTGGCTAGTGGCCATCTTGGCGACGAAATCTACGACAAACACCGCTGGTCTGGTTGCTCCAGACTGGCCCTTGCTCCCCTCCAAAGGAGCAATCCCTCTGACCTTGCTGGTCAGAACCAACAGCTGATTTCCGAATCCTCCTACAATTGCTTTTGCCAAGGCTTGTTTGCTTCGATCAAGTCGCCGACACCGCCGACAGCGAGAGCCTGCGTGGGACAGCTCGTGAGCCGACTCCTGGACGTCGTCGACCTTCAGGGACCACGTGGCTGCGGAGACAAGCTACCCCTCATCACCTGTTTGCGCCCGACATCGCCTGGTACCCACCTGGTGCCACGCTGGTCACTGGCTAGTGACTGTGAACACTGTCCCCTCTGCTTACAGGTCTTCAACATCTCCGATCCACTCTTGGATCCACTGCATCTCTTCCCGACCGACCGCCTGCAGCACTTTTGTCTACAGGCCCCACGGAACAGATAGAAGAAACCCGACGCACTTTGAGGCCTATGCACCCGCTTCCTGTGGGTGAGGTAAAGCTGGTACTCCGGTGCCCATGTGTAGTAATACATCTCTAGTGCCTGTGTTCCAAATCTTAAGTTCCTAGGTCATCCGGAAGATTCCTTTTGCAGTAACTTTGTACTTTTTACGCACCCATTGAAACCTATGGGAGCACGCGTGTGACTATTTGCTCTGCACACGCCACCCGTGGACCTCCTGGTCACTAACTGACGTTAGCTCCTTGTAGGCCCAGCGATTCTAGAGGCCCTAGGCCTTTTCCCTTTTCTGTTCGTGGTACTTATACCACTATTTTAGTATATGGTTCGAGTGGCCACCAGGGCCTATCC
Source organism: Triturus cristatus (assembly GCF_964204655.1). Classification (NCBI taxonomy): domain Eukaryota; kingdom Metazoa; phylum Chordata; class Amphibia; order Caudata; family Salamandridae; genus Triturus; species Triturus cristatus. The sequence goes on from NC_140579.1 coordinate 951,968,196, forward strand.
ATATAAAGTGCAACTTCTGTGTATTCTGTGATAATCTTGTTTGACGATTTGTGCTCCTGTGCTCATAAAGAGACTAGGGGTTACTTTGAGAAATAAATACATATATATCTTGAATATATATCTGTGTGGTGTCCTTTCATTGGTATAAAAGGGGGTTACATTTGGTAAAACAGCTGGCTTAACACGCATCACGAGTTTAGCCTCAAAGACTGCTTAGCCTACGCTACCACTAGGGCAGCTGGTCCGAAAAGGTTGACTTACAACCACACCATAAGGGTTGCTTGGCATGGTACAAGGTGGTCACTAGAACTAGTGAACAGCATATACCAGGCCAACTTCTCACATTGGTGAGCAGCGGTTGGATTTGAGCTTGCTGTGTTTTACCATTGTAATCTCTTGGTTACCAATTGAAAGATCACATAGGTACCGGTAGGTACATATAAAACAAGATTAGATATACATAAGTTCTACTGAACTTAGTTGTTGTAGAGCAAAGGGAGTAGCACACCCTGACTACAACTACTAGATAGGTTTAGTAGGTAAACCCAAGTGTAGGTAGATTGCAACACATCCACCCACACTTAAGAGCAATGGCCGGGGCAGAGGGGTCCACTGTACCCATCTCTGTCGAGAGTGACCCCCAGAGGGCACCATCCAGCTTTGCTACCCTTAATCAGAATGAGCTCAGGCATTTGGCAACTCTTAGAGGCCTTAAACAGCCCAAGAACCCAAACTCTGCTGAGCTCAGAGAGCTCTTACAGAATGATGAGAATCAGAGAGCACTCAAGAAAGCTTCCCAGTTAGCCCCCTTAGGGACAGGAACAGGAGGCCCCCCTTCTAAAGATGCCACTGAAGTACCCCTTCCCAATAGTCACCCCTTAGATGGGATGCCTACCACAGAGGATGAGAGTGAAAAGGATACTGACAGTAGTGAGGATGAAGGGAGAACTAGCCCAGTGCCAAGTGTTATACTTGGCCCAGCTAAACCAAGGCTATTGGGGACTGACAGTGGGTTCAACCCACTGGATCTCCCCAGTGGACTTAACACAGGGCTGGGAAGGCAAAGGAATCGCTCAGGTGACTCCAATGCTTCCCATGGCTCTAGAGGCTCTCAAGGTCACTCCAGGAGAAGGATGACCACCCCTCAGAGGAGGGAACATGAGGCCAAGATGCAAGAGGCCCAGCTGAGGATCAGGAAGCAGGAGCTAGAAGTAGCCCTGATGGAAGAGAAACTTAGCAAGGCTAGACAGCATAAAGAGAGTGGGTCTATACCCACTGGTGGCAGCATTGTCCCTAAGGACAAAGATAGGGTCTTTGATAATAGGAACCTGTCTAAGGTTGTGCCCCCCTACAAAAGTGGGGATGACATCCACAAATGGATAACTGCTCTTGAGAGAGCCTGCAAAGTACAGCAGGTTCCTGAAGACCAGTGGGCAGCAATCCTCTGGCTCTCCTTTGAAGGAAGAGGCAGAGACAGACTCCTCACTGTTAGAGAAGAGGATGTCAGAAACTACAGAGTCCTGAAGAGTGTTCTGGTAGATGGGTTAGGCTTAACCACTGAACAGTACAGGTTAATGTTCAGAGACACCCAAAAGACACAGACTCAGGACTGGTCTGAATACATTGAATGTGCCACTAAGGCTTTGGAGGGTTGGTTGCTGGGAAGTAAGGTATCTGATTTTACAGGATTGTATAATTTGATGATGAGAGAACAGATTTTAAATAACTGTCAAAACCAGCAACTGCATCAACACTTGGTTGACTCTGATCTGACCTCTCCCCAAGAATTGGGAAAGAAGGCAGACAAATGGGTCAGAACCAGGGTTAAGCAAAAGAACCAGAACCAGGGCCAAGGGGGTGATCAGAAGAAAACAGACCAAAAGGGTGGAGATCAGAAACCTAAAGACCAGAAGTCTTCAACAGGGCCCCAAACTACTGCTAAGGAGGGTGGGTCCCAACAGTCCAAGAAGAAGAAAGAAGGTCAGAAGAAACCCTGGTGCAATCATTGTAAAAATACAACTCACTGGACTAGTGATTGCAAAAAGGGTGGAGCCCCCAACACTGTTGCCCCTAAGGCACCTGCTCCCAGTACTACTGTTAGCAGTGTTGGTCCCCAGACAAAGGGTGTAGTGGGAATCACTATGGGAACTGAAGGAGATTCTGACTTAGACAGAACCCTTACACAGGCAGTCTTGATCTGTGATGGGGACATTGATTTGTCCCTGACTGTGAGCCCCAGTAACCTGGGCAAGTACAGACAGACTCCTTTAATTAATGACAAAGTGGCTCAAGCCTACAGGGACACATGTGCCAGTGTTACTATGGTGACACCAGGCTTTGTGGATCCTGGACAGTACATACCAGGTGAGAACTACCTGGTGACCAATGCCAGCAATGCCACTACTTCACATAGTGTGGCAGTTGTTAACTTCTCATGGGGAGGGGTAACTGGCCTCAAAAGGGTTGTGGTTAGTGCAGACCTCCCAGTAGAATGTTTGTTGGGCAATGACCTAGAGAGTTCTCTATGGTCAGAAGTGGAGTACAGGACTCATGCAGAGATGTTAGGTATATCATCACATGTCCTTGCTGTGACCAGGTCACAGGCCAAAAAGTGCCTCACTGAACCTCAGGTCTTGGATCCTGGAACAATGGACCAAGTACCTACCAAGAAGAAGAACAGGAGGGTCAAGGCTGTGCCTTCCCCCCTGCCTCAGAGTGATGATCAGCCTTCCCAGGAAGCTGATCTAGAGGACCCTGAAGGAACTGTCCCTGAAGAGCTTGAACCTGATCAGGTTGAGTTTCTGGGGACAGGGGGACCTTCAAGGGCTGACTTGAGGCAGGCTCAGTTATCCTGTCCCTCTCTTGAACCCCTCAGACAGCTGGCTGCTGCTGAGGCTGCTGGGAATGCTCAAGGTACCCATAAAGTGTATTGGGATGAAGGGCTCCTTTATTCAGAGGCTAGAGACCCCAAGCCTGGTGCAACCAGGAGGTTGGTTATACCTCTGCAATTTAGGGGCTTCCTTCTTACCTTGGCCCATGATATTCCTTTAGCAGGACACCTAGGCCAGAACAAGACCTGGGACAGACTTGTCCCTCACTTTCACTGGCCTCATATGAATGAAGATACAAAGGAGTTTTGTCGCTCCTGTGTTACCTGCCAAGCCAGTGGCAAATCAGGTGGCACAACAAAGGCCCCCCTGATACCACTACCTGTGGTGGGGGTTCCCTTTGAAAGAGTGGGAATAGACATAGTGGGTCCCATGGATCCTCCCACTGCATCTGGGCACAGATTTATACTGGTGGTAGTGGATCATGCCACCAGGTATCCAGAGGCAATTCCCCTTAGGACCACTACAGCTCCTGTTGTGGCCAGGGCCCTGCTGGGAGTATTCTCCAGAGTGGGGTTTCCTAAGGAGGTAGTATCTGACAGAGGTACCAACTTTATGTCAGGATACTTGACAGCTATGTGGAAGGAATGTGGTGTCAACTACAAGTTCACCACCCCTTATCACCCACAATGCAATGGGCTTGTTGAGAGATTCAACAAGACCCTAAAGGGTATGATCAAAGGATTACCTGAAAAGCTCAGGCGAAGATGGGATATCCTTCTACCCTGCCTTCTGTTTGCTTACAGAGAGGTCCCACAAAAAGGAGTTGGCTACAGCCCCTTTGAATTGTTGTTTGGGCACCCTGTGAGAGGCCCACTGTGTTTGGTGAAGGAAGGATGGGAGTTACCTCTCAAAAAGCCTAAGCTAGACATAGTGGACTATGTACTTGGTCTCCGCTCCAGGATGGCTGAGTATATGGAGAAGGCATCTAAAAACCTTGAGGCAAGCCAGGCCTTACAGAAAGCTTGGCATGACCAAAAGGCTGTCTTGGTTGAGTATCAGCCAGGACAGAAGGTATGGGTGTTGGAGCCAGTGGCCCCAGCAGCACTCCAAGACAAATGGTCTGGACCCCATACAATCCTGGAAAAGAAGGGAGAGGTCACCTACTTGGTGGACCTAGGAACTCCCAGGAGTCCCCACAGGGTACTCCATGTTAACAGGCTTAAAGCATATGTTGACAGGGCAGACATGGGCTTGCTCATGGCTACAGATGAGGGACAGGAGGAAGAGAGTGACCCTCTCCCAGACCTGTTGTCTCAGAACCCTGAAGATGGCTCAGTTGAAGGAGTGACCCTTGGAGGCAACCTCACTGCCCATCAGCAGACTGAATGTAGACAGGTTCTACAATCATTTTCACATATGTTTTCCTTGATACCTAGTCAAACTGACTGGTGTACCCATGTTGTGGACACTGGTGACAGTCTGCCTGTAAAGAACAAACTTTACAGACAACCTGACCACGTCAGGGACTGTATAAAGGCTGAGGTACATAAAATGCTGGAATTAGGTGTCATTGAACCCTCAGAGAGCCCCTGGGCTAGCCCAGTGGTTCTGGTCCCCAAACCTCACACCAAAGATGGCAAGAGAGAGATGAGGTTCTGTGTGGACTACAGAGGACTCAATGCTGTCACCAGGACAGATGCACACCCTATTCCAAGGGCAGATGAGCTCATAGACAGACTAGCTTCTGCAAAGTTTTTGAGCACATTTGACTTGACAGCTGGCTATTGGCAAATCAGGTTAGCTGAGGAGTCTAAGGCCAAAACAGCATTCTCAACCCCAGGTGGGCATTATCAGTTTGTGGTGATGCCCTTTGGTCTGAAGAATGCACCTGCCACCTTCCAAAGGCTGGTGAACCAAGTCCTTACTGGGTTGGATGACTTTTGCGCAGCATATCTTGATGACATTGCTGTCTTTAGTTCCACCTGGGAGGATCACCTGATCCACCTGAAGAAGGCTCTTGAGGCTCTGCAAAGGGCAGGCCTCACTATCAAGGCTACTAAGTGCCAGATAGGGCAGAGTAAGGTTGTGTATTTGGGCCACCTTGTAGGTGGGGGCCAAGTTCAACCACTGGAGAGTAAGATACAGTCCATCAAGGATTGGTCCCCTCCAACCACCCAGACTCAAGTTCGAGCTTTCTTGGGCTTGACTGGGTATTACAGGAAGTTTGTTAAGAACTATGGGTCCATTGTGACTCCTCTTAATGATCTGACATCCAAGAAGATGCCCAAAAAGGTTCAGTGGACAGTAAGCTGTCAAAAGGCATTTGATGACCTGAAGGAGGCCATGTGCTCTGCACCTATCCTGAAAAGTCCTGACTACTCCAAAGAGTTTATTGTCCAAACAGATGCTTCTGAGTTGGGTGTGGGAGCTGTGCTGTCACAACTTAATGTAGATGGTCAAGACCAACCCATTGCTTTTATTAGCAGAAGGTTGACCCCCAGAGAGAAGAATTGGTCAGCTATTGAGAGGGAGGCCTTTGCTGTGGTGTGGGCCCTGAAGAAGCTGAGGCCATACTTGTTTGGCACTCACTTCAAGATTCAGACCGACCATAAGCCCCTCTTGTGGCTAAATCAGATGAAGGGTGAAAACCCCAAACTGCTTAGGTGGTCCATTTCCCTACAGGGGATGGACTTTACAGTGGAGCACCGGCCAGGTACTGACCATGGGAATGCAGATGGTCTCTCCAGGTACTTCCACTTAGGACATGAAGACGAGACTGGTCAAGGCTAGTTTAATGTCCCAGCGTTTGGGGGGGGGTTGTGTAGGAGAGTAGGGTCTGCTATCCTATGGTCACCCCAAATTTTTGCTTTTTGCTTCACTGGTTTTTGACATATTGAGGCTGTGGGCCTGCCAATCAGACCCCCAGCCTGCTGTTCTCTCTACTAAATTAAAACTATGCACCCTAGGTGCATAACCAATTGGAAGTGGATCACCCTGTCAGCCCCTGTACCAGTGTACACTAGGTACCCAGGGCATTGGTGTACCCAAGGCCTGCCAGGGGCTGCAGCATGTATTATGCCACCCCAGGCTTGGCCTAACAACCTGACACAACTGGCTGATCACTCAGCTGGGGTAAGTTGGTGTAATCACCTCTTACTTAGGTGTAGTATACCTATACCTAACCTTAAATGGGACACCTGGTAACCTATAAGTCACTCCTATGGCAGGCCTTAACAATCCTGAAGGCAGAGTGCTTGGTTCCATGTGAGATGGTGCTCTGGCATGAGCTGAGCCTGTCTGCAGTGGTCGGAACAACTTCCTTCTACTGTTTCCAGATATCGTCATACCATATACTCTTAAGTGCATTATGAACCTCGCGGTTAAATGCTATCTTTGGTTTGGCTTTATCAAAACATGTCGAGTAAGGTGTCATACGAATTGGAATACTAACCCCATGCCAATTCTGGCGACGGGGTTAGCATTCCACCCTTCTAGAGGGACACGACATGTACAGTACCTGAAACCCGGGTAAAATCAGACATAGCCTCAGCTCCACAAAATGGATGCTGCCACCACAGACACAAGTCTGCCCTCCTGCTGCTGGGAGTCCTTCCAGCTTGGGAGGTGTGGACAAAGGGTTTCCTGCCAGGGGAGGTGCGAGCACCACCCCAGACAGGATTTTGTGTATTGGTCAGGTAGGGCTTGAAAGAAACCAGACATGCCTGTGGCTCACAAGGAGCCTCGGGGCATATGCCAGTTCAAACCGGTCCTGGGGCACACCAGTCCCGGGCCTGGGGCGAGCTGGACAAAGGATTGGGGGTGTAACCACCCCCCTTCCTGGTCCCACCCATAGGGAGGGACCTAGCAGGTAGTCCGGCCCCTAGAATCCGAATAAAGGTAGGAGCTGTGTCCTAAGACTTCAGACATCCTGGAATCAACTTGAAACTAAGAAGAAGACGGGAACTTCGACATTCTGCTGCACAGAAGACTGAAGAAAATCTCCCCTGTGGTCAGGGAGTGACCACCTTGCTAACGCAAGCACCATCCAGCGAATCACCGTCTGCTTTGCCGCCGCCTCCCGCCGGAGCCCGAGCCCAGAGACTGACAAGACCTGGACCTCCAGACCTCTCACCGCCCGATCCACAGTCCCTGCAAAGAGGAGACCCGTGGAGGCACCGAGACACGTGGAGCCAGCCATCTTGGAACGACTACGACAAGCTGACCAGTGCAACAACCGAGGCTCCCTCCAAGTTGTGCTTTGGGTCCTGAGAAGCCCAACCCTCGAGCAGCATCTGCACCAAAGGTGAGCCCTCCAGCATCTCCACGATCTGCGTGGGGCCCTTCTGCATTTTGCCACTCGACGCGCCTAACCGGTTGCTGGCCCGCTGGCTAGTGGCCATCTTGGCGACGAAATCTACGACAAACACCGCTGGTCTGGTTGCTCCAGACTGGCCCTTGCTCCCCTCCAAAGGAGCAATCCCTCTGACCTTGCTGGTCAGAACCAACAGCTGATTTCCGAATCCTCCTACAATTGCTTTTGCCAAGGCTTGTTTGCTTCGATCAAGTCGCCGACACCGCCGACAGCGAGAGCCTGCGTGGGACAGCTCGTGAGCCGACTCCTGGACGTCGTCGACCTTCAGGGACCACGTGGCTGCGGAGACAAGCTACCCCTCATCACCTGTTTGCACCCGACATCGCCTGGTACCCATCTGGTGCCACGCTGGTCACTGGCTAGTGACTGTGAACACTGTCCCCTCTGCTTACAGGTCTTCAACATCTCCGATCCACTCTTGGATCCACTGCATCTCTTCCCGACCGACCGCCTGCAGCATCTTTGTCCCAGGCTCAACGGAACAGATAGAAGAAACCCGACGCACTTTGAGGCCTATGCACCCGCTTCCTGTGGGTGAGGTAAAGCTGGTACTCCGGTGCCCATGTGTAGTAATACATCTCTAGTGCCTGTGTTCCAAATCTTAAGTTCCTAGGTCATCCGGAAGATTCCTTTTGCAGTAACTTTGTACTTTTTACGCACCCATTGAAACCTATGGGAGCACGCGTGTGACTATTTGCTCTGCACACGCCACCCGTGGACCTCCTGGTCACTAACTGACGTTAGCTCCTTGTAGGCCCAGCGATTCTAGAGGCCCTAGGCCTTTTCCCTTTTCTGTTCGTGGTACTTATACCACTATTTTAGTATATGGTTCGAGTGGCCACCAGGGCCTATCCATATAAAGTGCAACTTCTGTGTATTCTGTGATAATCTTGTTTGACGATTTGTGCTCCTGTGCTCATAAAGAGACTAGGGGTTACTTTGAGAAATAAATACATATATATCTTGAATATATATCTGTGTGGTGTCCTTTCATTGGTATAAAAGGGGGTTACATTTGGTAAAACAGCTGGCTTAACACGCATCACGAGTTTAGCCTCAAAGACTGCTTAGCCTACGCTACCACTAGGGCAGCTGGTCCGAAAAGGTTGACTTACAACCACACCATAAGGGTTGCTTGGCATGGTACAAGGTGGTCACTAGAACTAGTGAACAGCATATACCAGGCCAACTTCTCACAAGGTGCCTTAGGGGCAACAGTGTTGGGGGCTCCACCCTTTTTGCAATCACTAGTCCAGTGAGTTGTATTTTTACAATGATTGCACCAGGGTTTCTTTTGACCTTCTTTCTTCTTTTTGGACTGTTGGGACCCACCCTCCTTAGTAGTAGTTTGGGGCCCTGTTGAAGACTTCTGGTCTTTAGGTTTCTGATCTCCACCCTTTTGGTCTGTTTTCTTCTGATCACCCCCTTGGCCCTGGTTCTGGTTCTTTTGCTTAACCCTGGTTCTGACCCATTTGTCTGCCTTCTTTCCCAATTCTTGGGGAGAGGTCAGATCAGAGTCAACCAAGTGTTGATGCAGTTGCTGGTTTTGACAGTTATTTAAAATCTGTTCTCTCATCATCAAATTATACAATCCTGTAAAATCAGATACCTTACTTCCCAGCAACCAACCCTCCAAAGCCTTAGTGGCACATTCAATGTATTCAGACCAGTCCTGAGTCTGTGTCTTTTGGGTGTCTCTGAACATTAACCTGTACTGCTCAGTGGTTAAGCCTAACCCATCAACTAGAACACTCTTCAGGACTCTGTAGTTTCTGACATCCTCTTCTCTAACAGTGAGGAGTCTGTCTCTGCCTCTTCCTTCAAAGGAGAGCCAGAGGATTGCTGCCCACTGATCTTCAGGAACCTGCTGTACTTTGCAGGCTCTCTCAAGAGCAGTTATCCACTTGTGGATGTCATCCTCACTTTTGTAGGGGGGCACAACCTTAGACAGGTTTCTATTGTCGAAAACCCTATCTTTGTCCTTAGGGACAATGCTGCCACCAGTGGGTATAGACCCACTCTCTTTATGCTGTCTAGCCTTGCTAAGTTTCTCTTCCATCAGGGCTACTTCTAGCTCCTGCTTCCTGATCCTCAGCTGGGCCTCTTGCATCTTGGCCTCATGTTCCCTCCTCTGAGGGGTGGTCATCCTTCTCCTGGAGTGACCTTGAGAGCCTCTAGAGCCATGGGAAGCATTGGAGTCACCTGAGCGATTCCTTTGCCTTCCCAGCCCTGTGTTAAGTCCACTGGGGAGATCCAGTGGGTTGAACCCACTGTCAGTCCCCAATAGCCTTGGTTTAGCTGGGCCAAGTATAACACTTGGCACTGGGCTAGTTCTCCCTTCATCCTCACTACTGTCAGTATCCTTTTCACTCTCATCCTCTGTGGTAGGCATCCCATCTAAGGGGTGACTATTGGGAAGGGGTACTTCAGTGGCATCTTTAGAAGGGGGGCCTCCTGTTCCTGTCCCTAAGGGGGCTAACTGGGAAGCTTTCTTGAGTGCTATCTGATTCTCATCATTCTGTAAGAGCTCTCTGAGCTCAGCAGAGTTTGGGTTCTTGGGCTGTTTAAGGCCTCTAAGAGTTGCCAAATGCCTGAGCTCATTCTGATTAAGGGTAGCAAAGCTGGATGGTGCCCTCTGGGGGTCACTCTCAACAGAGATGGGTACAGTGGACCCCTCTGCCCCGGCCATTGCTCTTAAGTGTGGGTGGATGTGTTGCAATCTACCTACACTTGGGTTTACCTACTAAACCTATCTAGTAGTTGTAGTCAGGGTGTGCTACTCCCTTTGCTCTACAACAACTAAGTTCAGTAGAACTTATGTATATCTAATCTTGTTTTATATGTACCTACAGGTACCTATGTGATCTTTCAATTGGTAACCAAGAGATTACAATGGTAAAACACAGCAAGCTCAAATCCAACCGCTGCTCACCAATGTGAGAAGTTGGCCTGGTATATGCTGTTCACTAGTTCTAGTGACCACCTTGTACCATGCCAAGCAACCCTTATGGTGTGGTTGTAAGTCAACCTTTTTGGACTAGCTGCCCTAGTGGTAGCGTAGGCTAAGCAGTCTTTGAGGCTAAACTCGTGAAGCGTGTTAAGCAAGCTGTTTTACCAATAGTAACCCCCTTTTATACCAATGAAAGGACACCACACAGATATATATTCAAAATATATATGTATTTATTTCTCAAAGTAACCCCTAGTCTCTTTATGAGCACAGGAGCACAAATCGTCAAACAAGATTATCACATAATACACAGAAGTTGCACTTTATATGGATAGGCCCTGGTGGCCACTCGAACCATATACTAAAATAGTGGTATAAGTACCACGAACAGAAAAGGGAAAAGGCCTAGGGCCTCTAGAATCGCTGGGCCTACAAGGAGCTAACGTCAGTTAGTGACCAGGAGGTCCACGGGTGGCGTGTGCAGAGCAAATAGTCACACGCGTGCTCCCATAGGTTTCAATGGGTGCGTAAAAAGTACAAAGTTACTGCAAAAGGAATCTTCCGGATGACCTAGGAACTTAAGATTTGGAACACAGGCACTAGAGATGTAATACTACACTTGGGCACAGGTGTGCCAGCTTTACCTCACCCACAGGAAGCGGGTGCATAGGCCTCGAAGTGCGTCGGGTTTCTTCTATCTGTTCCGTGGGGCCTGTAGACAAAAGTGCTGCAGGCGGTCGGTCGGGAAGAGATGCAGTGGATCCAAGAGTGGATCGGAGATGTTGAAGACCTGTAAGCAGAGGGGACAGTGTTCACAGTCACTAGCCAGTGACCAGCGTGGCACCAGGTGGGTACCAGGCGATGTCGGGCGCAAACAGGTGATGAGGGGTAGCTTGTCTCCGCAGCCACGTGGTCCCTGAAGGTCGACGACGTCCAGGAGTCGGCTCACGAGCTGTCCCACGCAGGCTCTCGCTGTCGGCGGTGTCGGCGACTTGATCGAAGCAAACAAGCCTTGGCAAAAGCAATTGTAGAAGGATTCGGAAATCAGCTGTTGGTTCTGACCAGCAAGGTCAGAGGGATTGCTCCTTTGGAGGGGAGCAAGGGCCAGTCTGGAGCAACCAGACCAGCGGTGTTTGTCGTAGATTTCGTCGCCAAGATGGCCACTAGCCAGCGGGCCAGCAACCGGTTAGGCGCGTCGAGTGGCAAAATGCAGAAGGGCCCCACGCAGATCGTGGAGATGCTGGAGGGCTCACCTTTGGTGCAGATGCTGCTCGAGGGTTGGGCTTCTCAGGACCCAAAGCACAACTTGGAGGGAGCCTCGGTTGTTGCACTTGTCAGCTTGTCGTAGTCGTTCCAAGATGGCTGGCTCCACGTGTCTCGGTGCCTCCACGGGTCTCCTCCTTTCAGGGACTGTGGATCGGGCGGTGAGAGGTCTGGAGGTCCAGGTCTTGTCAGTCTCTGGGCTCGGGCTCCGGCGGGAGGCGGCGGCAAAGCAGACGGTGATTCGCTGGATGGTGCTTGCGTTAGCAAGGTGGTCACTCCCTGACCACAGGGGAGATTTTCTTCAGTCTTCTGTGCAGCAGAATGTCGAAGTTCCCGTCTTCTTCTTAGTTTCAAGTTGATTCCAGGATGTCTGAAGTCTTAGGACACAGCTCCTACCTTTATTCGGATTCTAGGGGCCGGACTACCTGCTAGGTCCCTCCCTATGGGTGGGACCAGGAAGGGGGGTGGTTACACCCCCAATCCTTTGTCCAGCTCGCCCCAGGCCCGGGACTGGTGTGCCCCAGGACCGGTTTGAACTGGCATATGCACCGAGGCTCCTTGTGAGCCACAGGCATGTCTGGTTTCTTTCAAGCCCTACCTGACCAATACACAAAATCCTGTCTGGGGTGGTGCACGCACCTCCCCTGGCAGGAAACCCTTTGTCCACACCTCCCAAGCTGGAAGGACTCCCAGCAGCAGGAGGGCAGACTTGTGTCTGTGGTGGCAGCATCCATTTTGTGGAGCTGAGGCTATGTCTGATTTTACCCGGGTTTCAGGTACTGTACATGTCGTGTCCCTCTAGAAGGGTGGAATGCTAACCCCGTCGCCAGAATTGGCGAGGGGTTAGTATTCCAATTCGTATGACACCTTACTCGACATGTTTTGATAAAGCCAAACCAAAGATAGCATTTAACCGCGAGGTTCATAATGCACTTAAGAGTATATGGTATGACGATATCTGGAAACAGTAGAAGGAAGTTGTTCCGACCACTGCAGACAGGCTCAGCTCATGCCAGAGCACCATCTCACATGGAACCAAGCACTCTGCCTTCAGGATTGTTAAGGCCTGCCATAGGAGTGACTTATAGGTTACCAGGTGTCCCATTTAGGGTTAGGTATAGGTATACTACACCTAAGTAAGAGGTGATTACACCAACTTACCCCAGCTGAGTGATCAGCCAGTTGTGTCAGATTGTTAGGCCAAGCCTGGGGTGGCATAATACATGCTGCAGCCCCTGGCAGGCCTTGGGTACACCAATGCCCTGGGTACCTAGTGTACACTGGTACAGGGGCTGACAGGGTGATCCACTTCCAATTGGTTATGCACCTAGGGTGCATAGTTTTAATTTAGTAGAGAGAACAGCAGGCTGGGGGTCTGATTGGCAGGCCCACAGCCTCAATATGTCAAAAACCAGTGAAGCAAAAAGCAAAAATTTGGGGTGACCATAGGATAGCAGACCCTACTCTCCTACACTGAGCATCTTGCTGTACATTCTGTGTAAATTGTGAAGATCCAGAATATATTTCCAGAAGATTCCCCACATCAGAAACAGTATGGATTTTCGTTTTATCAGTTTTAAACTTCTCAAAAATATAATGTAACAAAGAACAAAATCTTTTTTCTCGATTTTCCATAATTGCATGCTGTAGATTTTCTAAAAAAAAACACAACATTGACGATTACATTAGCATAGCAGTTGATACCTGAACTATTTTCAAACTGATATCCTACAATATTAGCAACCGTGTTCCCTTCTATTTTCTGTCCAGACTCATCATTCTTTTCAATTCTTTTTTTCTTTGCAACCTCAGTAAAATCTTTACCATATTTTCATTTTGGACGTATTATACGTTTTTCAGAAATATGATATTCACCTAAGCTAGGAGCATAGAGTCTTCTTAACCTATTGTACTCTTTTACATAATTTACATCTGCACTAATCTTTTCGTCATCAAAATCAATCAAATACAATCCGGATAACGTTCTTACTCGAGATAATGCAACATATGCCATACCCTCCTTAAACACAGTACTTCCAATATTTACCAAAGCACTGTCTATACTTAAACCTTGAGATTTATGAATAGTCACTGCATATGCTAAACAAACAGGAAACTGTTTTCTACGAATATACAAATCTTTTACAAGCAAGAAACGAACAGAACAGTGTCCAATCTGTTTCACCTCTTCAATCTGATCAAATGTAATCTTCAAAAACTAAATCCATCCCTATTTGAATAACTAACAAAGTCAACAACTTTCCCCATTGATCCATTTACTAATCCTTTCTCAACATCTAAATTACGCCGTAATATTACCTGGCAGTTTAGACATACATATAAGGTCTTTTCCAAACCCGCAGTCTTAGATATTGATTTTTCCAAAGAGTCTAATTTTAACTGCAATTTCTCTGACAAAAGAATAGTTACTCCTTCATGTACTATTATATCAATAGCTACCATTTACATTATCGATTCATTCTCCAGTTTCAACAGTTCTTCATTGAATGTAGAGCATTCTTTCAGTGTTGGCATAAGGCAAATTATAGATTCCTTTTCTGCAATTCTTCAGTAGATCGTTGCAGCTGCAATATTTTGTTGGAATCAAGTTTTAGTAGCCGACTTTCTAAAGCATTTTTTTCCATCCTTTGTTAAGACACAAATTCTAATATTTTGAAGAATATTTCCATAATCTTCATCATTTGCTTGTCGCATGTTCTTGATAAGTTCCTTATATTCAAAATAACTCCAAATGTTCATGTGAGAAGTTGGCCTGGTATATGATGCTCACTAGTTAAAGTGATCACCTTGTACCATGCCAAGCAACCCTTATGGTGTGGTTGTAAGTCAACCTTTTCGGACTAGCTGCCCTAGTGGTAGCGTAGGCTAAGCAGTCTTTGAGGCTAAACTCGTGAAGCGTGTTAAGCCAGCTGTTTTACCAAATACAACCCCCTTTTATACCAATGAAAGGACACCACACAGATATATATTCAAAATATATATGTATTTATTTCTCAAAGTAACCCCTAGTCTCTTTATGAGCACAGGAGCACAAATCGTCAAACAAGATTACAGTAGAATACACAGAAGTTGCACTTTATATGGATAGGCCCTGGTGGCCGCTCAAACCATATACTAAAATAGTGGTATAAGTACCACGAACAGAAAAGGGAAAAGGCCTAGGGCCTCTAGAATCGCTGGGCCTACAAGGAGCTAACTTCAGTTAGTGACCAGGAGGTCCATGGGTGGCGTGTGCAGAGCAAATAGTCACACGCGTGCTCCCATAGGTTTCAATGGGTGCGTAAAAAGTACAAAGTTACTGCAAAAAGGATCTTCCGGATGGACTAGGAACTCAAGATTTGGAACACAGGCACTAGAGATGTAATACTACACTTGGGCACAGGTGTGCCAGCTTTACCTCACCCACAGGAAGCGGGTGCATAGGCCTCGAAGTGCGTCGGGTTTCTTCTATCTGTTCCGTGGAGCCTGAAGACAAAGGTGCTGCAGGCGGTCGGTCCGGGAGAGATGCGGTGGATCCAAGAGTGGATCGGAGATGTTGAAGACCTGTAAGCAGAGGGGACAGTGTTCAGAGTCACTAGCCAGTGACCAGCGTGGCACCAGGTGGGTACCAGGCAATGTCGGGTGCAAACAGGAAGAAAGGTGTAGCTTGTCTCTGCAGCCACGTGGTCCCTGGAGGTCGACGACGTCCAGGAGTCGGTTCACGAGCTGTCCCACGCAGGCTCTCGCTGTCGGCGGTGTCGGCGACTTGATCGAAGCAAACAAGCCTTGGCAAAAGCAATTGTTGTAGATGAAATAAGCTGATGGTTCTGACCAGCAAGGTCAGAGGGACTGCTCCTTTGGAGGGGAGCAAGGGCCAGTCTGGAGCAACCAGACCAGCGGTGTATTTCGTAAAGTTAATCGCCAAGATGGCTACTAGCCAGCGGGCCAGCAACCGGTTAGGCGCGTCGAGTGGCAAAATGCAGAAGGGCCCCACGCAGATCGTGGAGATGCTGGAGGGCTCACCTTTGGTGCAGATGCTGCTCGGGTGTTGGGCTTCTCAGATCCCAAAGCACAACTTGGAGGGAGCCTCGGTTGTTGCACTTGCAGCTTGTCGTTCCAAGATGGCTGGCTCCACGTGTCTCGTTGCCTCCACGGGTCTCCTCTTTTCAGGGACTGTGGATCGGGCGGTGAGAGGTCTGGAGGTCCAGGTCTTGTCAGTCTCTGGGCTCGGGCTCCGGCGGGAGGCGGCGGCAAAGCAGACGTTGATTCGCTGGATGGTGCTTGCGTTAGCAAGGTGGTCACTCCCTGACCACAGGGGAGATTTCCTTCAGTCTTCTGTGCAGCAGAATGTCGAAGTTCCCGTCTTCTTCTTAGTTTCAAGTTGATTCCAGGATGTCTGAAGTCTTAGGACACAGCTCCTACCTTTAAGCGGATTCTAGGGGCCGGACTACCTGCTAGGTCCCTCCCTATGGGTGGGACCAGGAAGGGGGGTGGTTACACCCCCAATCCTTTGTCCAGCTCGCCCCAGGCCCGGGACTGGTGTGCCCCAGGACCGGTTTGAACTGGCATATGCACCGAGGCTCCTTGTGAGCCACAGGCATGTCTGGTTTCTTTCAAGCCCTACCTGACCAATACACAAAATCCTGTCTGGGGTGGTGCATGCACCTCCCCTGGCAGGAAACCCTTTGTCCACACCTCCCAAGCTGGAAGGACTCCCAGCAGCAGGAGGGCAGACTTGTGTCTGTGGTGGCAGCATCCATTTTGTGGAGCTGAGGCTATGTCTGATTTTACCCGGGTTTCAGGTACTGTACATGTCGTGTCCCTCTAGAAGGGTGGAATGCTAACCCCGTCGCCAGAATTGGCGAGGGGTTAGTATTCCAATTCGTATGACACCTTACTCGACATGATTTGATAAAGCCAAACCAAAGATAGCATTTAACCGCGAGGTTCATAATGCACTTAAGAGTATATGGTATGACGATATCTGGAAACAGTAGTAGGAAGTTGTTCCGACCACTGCAGACAGGCTCAGCTCATGCCAGAGCACCATCTCACATGGAACCAAGCACTCTGCCTTCAGGATTGTTAAGGCATGCCATAGGAGTGACTTATAGGTTACCAGGTGTCCCATTTAAGGTTAGGTATAGGTATACTACACCTAAGTAAGAGGTGATTACACCAACTTACCCCAGCTGAGTGATCAGCCAGTTGTGTCAGATTGTTAGGCCAAGCCTGGGGTGGCATAATACATGCTTCAGCCCCTGGCAGGCCTTGGGTACACCAATGCCCTGGGTACCTAGTGTACGCTGGTACAGGGGCTGACAGGGTGATCCACTTCCAATTGGTTATGCACCTAGGGTGCATAGTTTTAATTTAGTAGAGAGAACAGCAGGCTGGGGGTCTGATTGGCAGGCCCACAGCCTCAATATGTCAAAAACCAGTGAAGCAAAAAGCAAAAAATTTGGGGTGACCATAGGATAGCAGACCCTACTCTCCTACAGTTCACATTCCCAATACTTCCCAAAGGTCTTTAGTGTTTTCATGAAGAGGGGTTTTAAAAACTGGTTGGCATTTCACAGGTGTGAGTTGTAGTAGATCACCAAATACAATTACATGTTTTCCTCCAAATAAAACATCGTAATTTGTTTTTAAAATCTGCTGCATCCTCAAATGTACAAACGCAAGCATTAAGTTTGAGACCATGCTTACTTCATCAATTATCAGAAGTTTCATTTTCTTCAGTACTCTTGAAACTTTGAAACAAGCTTCTCCTGATAGCTTGTGGTATTCCAACTTATTTTCATGTTCTACTGGTAAAACGATGTAATGTAATCCCTTTAATGTTGTGTGCTGCTAACCCAGTTGGAGCAGTTACAACACAAGATAAATGTGAATCCGTTGTTTTCTGTAGATAACTTGACAAACATTTAATCAAGAAACTTTTCCCCGTTCCAGCTTGCCCACTGATGAACATACAAATAGTTCTAAATGATGTACATTGGCAATCATTCTTTTCATGCAGTAATCCATGTGTTATCTGTTGTGTAATTTGGTGATATATTTCTTTCTGTTCAGTATTCAAACGTTCCTCCAATTTTTCAAAATCAATATTCTCCTGTTGGGCTTGCTGCATCACCGTTTCCACTTCACTCATTGCTATTGCTGCTTCATTTTCAAGTAAGGCTTCTACTAGTGGATCTTGACTTTGTGGGGCAGAACTCTGACTATCTTGAGAACTAACTCTAGCAATTTCAGCTGTGATAGTTCTTTCTTGATTAATCTCTTCATTCAATATTTGGAGATAATGTGGAAAAATTGTACATTCAATGCTATCTTTACATGCATTAAAAGAATCTTCATAGCAGTCAAAATCTCCAAGTAATTCCATTTCAGTCCGCCAAGATTTGAAGAGTTGCAGAAGTGCTAAATAGAAAATCTCTTTTATCTGGAGTATCACAACTTAATTTCCTGTGCTTAATCAAATTGCCTTTGCCATGCTTTACCAAACATCCTTCAGATCCAATTACAGCATATTTTCCTTCATTTATTTTTTCTGTAACATTATTTTTAAAACTATAATGTTGTAGTATTTCATATAGACATATGTTTTCCAGGTATGGACTTCTATTTGGATAGTATGTATCCAACATATTTTATTTCAGAATATCTGTACTTTCTGGTTCATTCAGAGCCAAGTATTCAACAAGTATTCAATTTCTTGTACAGATTTCAATACTCAATTTCGTGCTGCAACAAGGCTTAAGACTTATCCAGATGATTCCTCTTGACTTTGAATATAAACTTGCAGATGTCAATCGATCCGAACATTCGTAGGATCCAATTTCTCGATGTGAAAGCATTTTCAAGCTGAAGCTGTACAATTTTTTGCTAAGTGTCTTCTCCTGTGAAATTTCCTCCCACATTTCAATTCTGTCTTCTCAGAGTTTGTAAGATATGACGTGACATAGCGAGCAACAGCAATTGAGTTTTCTGCAACATATTGTATGTCCATATTTGCATTCCATATCTTTAAAATCACTGGATTGCAATCATTGATGTATTTCGATTCTTCTGTTCTTTTTAGATCACAAGTATTTTTTGGTGATTTTGAGTAATAGTATGCCTCACTGCAGACATAAAACTGTTCACTCTTCCTTTGGAAATTACTGGACATGGAAAACCAAATCGACATTTTGTGGAAAATTTTCCTTTGACTTGTATTTCCGTCGACAATATGACTTTGAAATCGTAAAACTTGCTGTCTAAAGATATTTTCTCCTCCTGTTTTCGGATTCGCACAAGTAACATAATCTTCAATAAAAGATAAAACAGTCTCATCCGAATCAGTTCCAAATTTGGGTGCATCCTTGATCCATAAAAGCATGTGTATATGAGGAGCACCTCTAGCTTGGTATTCCTTTCTCCAAAAGAAATCAGTAACTTCACCAATAGGTGGATTCTTTTTATTACAGATGAAAGACATCATAGCTTCAAATCTATAATTAAAATATCTGATGACATTTACAGGATCTAGGGAACACAGTTCTCCAGGTGTCTTGAATTCAATATTTTCTATATTTGAATTTGCTGCTCGTAGAAATTCCAGTAAATCATCCCATGCGTACTCAGCACAGCTAAGTGTAACAAACCACGTAGGGGTTCCTATGTTTCTTAACATACATTTTACTTCCCCATGACGACGATACCAATATTCATTAGTGCCACGTTGACATGCCATCAAATTAATTAACTGTGATTCTAAATGTTCGTCTCTTTCTTCAACTTTGTCCATAAATTGCTTTGCAGAAACATGTGAAAGATGCGTTCCAGTTTTAAATATATGGTTGACTGCATATGAAAGTGCAGACAGATCACTGTCAAATAAAAGATGAAACAATTATGGAATACACTGATGAAATCTTGGTTCTTCTGAGTAGAGTCATAAAGTACGATATTCTGAAGCTGGAATCTGAACTGGTCGTTCATCATATCGTCCACCTTTTCCAGTAGGGAACAGCTGTGGAAAACAAAGAGCTTCCAAACTTTTTTCGCCACACACTCATGGGAGTTCCTTTTGCTTTTTTCATCTGGAACAATTCAATAGTATCTCTGTAGGAGAGTAGGGTCTGCTATCCTATGGTCACCCCAAATTTTTGCTTTTTGCTTCACTGGTTTTTGACATATTGAGGCTGTGGGCCTGCCAATCAGACCCCCCAGCCTGCTGTTCTCTCTACTAACTTAAAACTATGCACCCTAGGTGCATAACCAATTGGAAGTGGATCACCCTGTCAGCCCCTGTACCAGTGTACACTAGGTACCCAGGGCATTGGTGTACCCAAGGCCTGCCAGGGGCTGAAGCATGTATTATGCCACCCCAGGCTTGGTCTAACAATCTGACACAACTGGCTGATCTCTCAGCTGGGGTAAGTTGGTGTAATCACCTCTTACTTAGGTGTAGTATACCTATACCTAACCTTAAATGGGACACCTGGTAACCTATAAGTCACTCCTATGGCAGGCCTTAACAATCCTGAAGGCAGAGTGCTTGGTTCCATGTGAGATGGTGCTCTGGCATGAGCTGAGCCTGTCTGCAGTGGTCGGAACAACTTCCTTCTACTGTTTCCAGATATCGTCATACCATATACTCTTAAGTGCATTATGAACCTCGCGGTTAAATGCTAACTTTGGTTTGGCTTTATCAAAACATGTCGAGTAAGGTGTCATACAAATTGGAATACTAACCCCTCACCAATTCTGGCGACGGGGTTAGCATTCCACCCTTCTAGAGGGACACGACATGTACAGTACCTGAAACCCGGGTAAAATCAGACATAGCCTCAGCTCCACAAAATGGATGCTGCCACCACAGACACAAGTCTGCCCTCCTGCTGCTGGGAGTCCTTCCAGCTTGGGAGGTGTGGACAAAGGGTTTCCTGCCAGGGGAGGTGCATGCACCACCCCAGACAGGATTTTGTGTATTGGTCAGGTAGGGCTTGAAAGAAACCAGACATGCCTGTGGCTCACAAGGAGCCTCGGTGCATATGCCAGTTCAAACCGGTCCTGGGGCACACCAGTCCCGGGCCTGGGGCGAGCTAGACAAAGGATTGAGGGTGTAACCACCCCCCTTCCTGGTCCCACCCATAGGGAGGGACCTAGCAGGTAGTCCGGCCCCTAGAATCCGCTTAAAGGTAGGAGCTGTGTCCTAAGACTTCAGACATCCTGGAATCAACTTGAAACTAAGAAGAAGACGGGAACTTCGACATTCTGCTGCACAGAAGACTGAAGGAAATCTCCCCTGTGGTCAGGGAGTGACCACCTTGCTAACGCAAGCACCATCCAGCGAATCAACGTCTGCTTTGCCGCCGCCGGAGCCCGAGCCCAGAGACTGACAAGACCTGGACCTCCAGACCTCTCACCGCCCGATCCACAGTCCCTCAAAAGAGGAGACCCGTGGAGGCACCGAGACACGTGGAGCCAGCCATCTTGAAACGACCACGACAAGCTGACAAGTGCAACAACCGAGGCTCCCTCCAAGTTGTGCTTTGGGATCTGAGAAGCCCAACCCTCGAGCAGCATCTGCACCAAAGGTGAGCCCTCCAGCATCTCCACGATCTGCGTGGGGCCCTTCTGCATTTTGCCACTCGACGCGCCTAACCGGTTGCTGGCCCGCTGGCTAGTAGCCATCTTGGTGACGAACTTTACAAAATACACCGCTGGTCTGGTTGCTCCAGACTGGCCCTTGCTCCCCTCCAAAGGAGCAGTCCTTCTGACCTTGCTGGTCAGAACCATCAGCTTATTTCATCTCCTATAACAATTGCTTTTGCCAAGGCTTGTTTGCTTCGATCAAGTCGCCGACACCGCCGACAGCGAGAGCCTGCGTGGGACAGCTCGTGAACCGACTCCTGGACGTCGTCGACCTCCAGGGACCACGTGGCTGCAGAGACAAGCTACACCTTTCTTCCTGTTTGCACCCGACATTGCCTGGTACCCACCTGGTGCCACGCTGGTCACTGGCTAGTGACTGTGAACACTGTCCCCTCTGCTTACAGGTCTTCAACATCTCCGATCCACTCTGGGATCCACCGCATCTCTCCCGGACCGACCGCCTGCAGCATCTTTGTCTTCAGGCTCCACGGAACAGATAGAAGAAACCCGACGCACTTCGAGGCCTATGCACCCGCTTCCTGTGGGTGAGGTAAAGCTGGCACACCTGTGCCCAAGTGTAGTATTGCATCTCTAGTGCCTGTGTTCCAAATCTTGAGTTCCTAGTCCATCCGGAAGATCCTCTTTGCAGTAACTTTGTACTTTTTACGCACCCATTGAAACCTATGGGAGCACGCGTGTGACTATTTGCTCTGCACACGCCACCCGTGGACCTCCTGGTCACTAACTGAAGTTAGCTCCTTGTAGGCCCAGCGATTCTAGAGGCCCTAGGCCTTTTCCCTTTTCTGTTCGTGGTACTTATACCACTATTTTAGTATATGGTTTGAGCGGCCACCAGGGCCTATCCATATAAAGTGCAACTTCTGTGTATTCTACTGTAATCTTGTTTGACGATTTGTGCTCCTGTGCTCATAAAGAGACTAGGGGTTACTTTGAGAAATAAATACATATATATTTTGAATATATATCTGTGTGGTGTCCTTTCATTGGTATAAAAGGGGGTTGCATTTGGTAAAACAGCTGGCTTAAACGCTTCACGAGTTTAGCCTCAAAGACTGCTTAGCCTACGCTACCACTAGGGCAGCTAGTCCGAAAAGGTTGACTTACAACCACACCATAAGGGTTGCTTGGCATGGTACAAGGTGATCACTTTAACTAGTGAGCATCATATACCAGGCCAACTTCTCACAATCTCCTATCAGTTCTTTTGAATGTAGAGGGTGTATAGTATAATGTTAATACATTTCTTCTTTTCTTGAATTATCCACTTTTAATATTTGTTCACTTGAAATATCTGTTTCATCTTCTAAAGTCATTTCTTCTTCTTCTACATTTACACTTTTATAGTAAATATTGTTTTGCACCAGATATAATGTAGCCTTTTGGACTTTCCTCACATCTACTAACTCTTGCCATATTTTCAGACTCTTTGTGGGTACACCATTAACAAGAATGACTACAGGTTCAGTATCCTCTCTTTCTACACCAACAGTTTCAACATTTATCTTAAAATCTAAAGGTGAATACACAACTCTTCCTTTTAAACCTCTTTGTAGATCTGTTGGAGGCAGCTTACCCGTTTTTTAGGCTCCATACGAATTATAGCCTGAAAAGGGTGCACAGATTGAATAAGGATGGCCTCATATGTATTTAAAACTTTAAGTTCAGGAGGTATAGCTACTAATTCTAAGTCATTATGGACAGCTCTAGCTGGCATTTTGTTTTCTTCTAATTTATTGTAACAATATTTACAAATACATTGCACAGTACCTAACTCAAAACGACCTTTCGCAAACACATAAGCAGCAAATTCTTTCCATTTATCATTGTTTTCGTTTTCACTTTTTAAAAACACATCTACATTCCTAGTTTGAATTTTATAATGAGTACGACGACAACAAATACAAACATAGTTGTGATTTTCACCAGACACTACTTTAAACTTTGTTATTTATTTTTCAAACTTCACATCACTACTATCTTTCATCTCTTCTTCAACACCTACACTCTCACTTTCGCTACACTCCTCTTGACCAGCAAAGAAACGTAACTCTATATCATCACAAACTTTTTTTACATCCAACACTGAACCATGCAAAAGAGCTGTATTCATTTAATTTAAACATAATGCAGGACTATTCACGTAGTATAATCTTCTAACTAACTTCCGCATTTCAGAATAATGTACTGCTAACATTCTTAAATGATGAAAACGACTTTGACACACTTTCCTAGAAAGACAAGCCAGAGAATGACCTTGCAACCCTGTATATTTTCTCACTTTGCAAGAATCCAGTCCTTGTAATATCTCAATCTTCTGTTTCACAGTTTTTCTTCCATATTCTCTTAAGAAATCAAGTAAAATATCAATAGATTGTTGACGTATACTACAAATACTACTACAATCCCATGTAAACACTGGAGCCTGGGAACGTCTCCCTTGAACTTCCTCAGCTATTACTTGTCCAACATTTCTAGGATTTATCTTCGAAAGCCATTTTTCACTTCATAGGAACGACCACAGGTATCAACTGCATGCAGTAATCTATTTTCTTAAAAATAACTTTCTTCATTTAAAAAAAGGTTCCGTACTAGAAGTATGCTTCCATTCCCCGGAAAATATTTTACAAAAATTAGTTTTATTTACAATTCTTTTCTTTTTACATTTGTTCTTCATACGCTGCATCATTGTATTTAAAGTCTTCCATCTTTTTATAATTAAGATAATTTTCTTTTCAATTCAAAGGCTTTTTCAATTTCACTTAGAATCTCCTTTTTTGTCTGTAAAATGCTGATCTCCTTTTATATATTTTACATTGCTTTAGTACATTTTGGAGTACTCTACTTTTATAGATTCTTTTTTGAATTTCTGAAAATTGTTTTTTCCTGCTTCCAACATAATTCTTTTCCCGATAATCCAATTTTCCACTTTTTTGTACATTTTTCTTTTCCTTTTGTTTCACTATCCTTGTTGTATCTGTCTGTTTTTTTATTTTTAAAATTAGAAACTGTTTACAAGTTTTAAAAACAAATCTTTACTTCTCTTACCAGAACACTTTTTCTTTAAACATCCATGTTGTAGTTGATCTAATTCCTCTTTTCCTTTTTGTTTTAAATAAACCTCTTTTCGGTGTTCTCTTTTTCTTTGCTCTTTTCTTGTCATTTTTACTCTTTCTTCAAAATTATGCAAAATATCTGTAAAATAAGAAAAGTTTTGAAAACAATTTAATATAATTAAAATAATTATATATAAATATTCACATATATAACTATAAAAATACATATAAAGAAACTAGATCAATGATTTCAGCAATGGAACAGTGCTACCTGCATAATTGTAGTAGTGTATGAGTAGTGTGAAAGATACTAGAGCACAGCATTAATAGTACACATCTAATTATGGATCTGCTTTGTACCAACCTCTATCATTCCATGAATACATGGCTGGTGACTAAAAGATTACAATACCACAAGGAGAGTGCCTGAGTGCATTTATAAGTGCTTAGAGTGATAGGATAAGTAGATAGTGCTGCATGGGTGACTGGAGAAGTGTACAAGACTGACAGGAGGATTCCTACACTACATAGGTACTAACTGGATATTTACAGAACTGTACCAATAGTATGTAGCTGGGTAAAGCTCTGCATGGATAGTGCACAGGATATTATAGCTCTACTTGTATTAGTGGCTAGGCAATTCCATAAGTACCTGACTAGTAACTGGAGTGCTGCAAAAAGAGTGCATAGTGAATGTATAAG
This sequence comes from Triturus cristatus, assembly GCF_964204655.1. Lineage (NCBI taxonomy): Eukaryota > Metazoa > Chordata > Amphibia > Caudata > Salamandridae > Triturus > Triturus cristatus. The sequence continues at coordinate 951,993,033 of NC_140579.1, forward strand.
TGCTTAGGTATTTGCGAAGTGATAGGATAAATATTGTGCTGGATGGTTGATTGGAGAAGTGCATGGGACTGACAAGAGGATCCCTACACTGCATAGGTACTAACTGGGTATTTACAAGACTATATCAATAGTATGTAGCTGGTTAGAAATCTGCATGCATAGTGCACAGAATATTGTATCTATAGTAGTGTTAATGGCTAGGCCATTCCATAAGTACATGACGACTAACTCGAACGATTACAGTGCTGTAAACAGACTGCATGTTGAAATTATAAGTACTTAGGTTTTGGTGCAGCGATAGGATAACTAGATAATGCTGGATGGGTGATTAGAAAAGTGCATGGGACTGACAGCACGATTCCTACCCTGCACAGGTATTAACTGTGTATTTATAGCAGTATACCAATAGTATGTAGCTAGTTAAAGGTGTGCATAGATAGTGCACAGAATATTGTAGTTGTACTTGTCTAACTAGCTACCCAATTCCATAAGTACATAGCTACTAACTAGAATGATTACACTGCTGCAGACAGAGTGAATGGTGAATTTATAAGTGCCTAGATATTACCGGATTAATAAGATAAGTATATAGTGCTGGAAGGGTGATTAGAAGAGTGCATGGGACTGACAGCATGATTCCTCGACTGCATGGGTACTAACTGGTTATTTATAGGAGTGTATCAATAATATGTAGCTGGTTAGAGGTGTGGATAGATACTGCACAGAATATTATAGCTATACTTGTCTTAGTGGCTAGTACATAACTACTAACTAGAATGATTACAGTGCTGCAAACAGAGTTCATGGTAAATTTATAAGTGCTTACATATTGGCAGAGTGATAGGGTAAGTAGATAGTGCTGGATGGATGATTGAAGAACTGCATGACACTGACAGCAGGATTGCTAAACTACATGGCTCGCCGAGGGAGAGCTGCGTGCCGGCTAACAGAGAAACCGCTGCAAGCCAAATACTATAGTGAAAAGTACAGGCCGTCGCCTTGCAAAGAGATAGCTACGACTGCTAATGTTGGAAGAGGGAGCATGAAGGAGATATCGCGCAGACAGAACTACGGTATATTTCCAGTATTGGCTTGCAGAGGTACAACTGCGGGCCCGATGGCTCGCAGACGAAGAGCTGCGAGCCCAACAATGGTTTGAAGAGGGCCAGCTGCGAACTGGCGGGCTGGCTCATAGAGGGACAGCTGCAGCCCGTGGGCTTGCAGAAAGAGAGATGCGGGCCAGCTAGCACAGGAACAGCTGCGGGCCGACTGCTATAAGAAAAGGTGCATGCAGGCCATTGGCTTGCAAATCATGCGTGTGGGAAGGTGATATGGGGAGAGGAAGCGTGAAGGTGGTGTCTCGTAGACACACACCTGCGGTATATTTCCAGTCTTGGTTTATAGAGCTACAACTGCAGGACAGACGGCTCACAGATGAGTTGCGAGCTGATTAGTGGTTCGCAGACGGAGAGCTGCGGGCCGGCGGGCTGGCTCGTAGAGAAAGAGCTACAAGCACACTGACTGACTCGTACAGGGAGAGCTGCGGCCCGTCGGGTCACAAAGTAAGAGCTGCGGACCAGCTCGGAGAGGAACAGCTGCGGGAGAACTGGCATAGGGAGAGGTGCGGGCCCTCGGCTTTCAAATGGATAGTTGCGGGACGGGGATGTGGAGAAAAGTATCGTGAACGGAGTATCTCGCAGACAGACAGAGCTGCGCTATATTTCCAGTGTTCGCTTGCAGACATACAACTGCAGGTTGGCTCACAGAGAAAGAGCCGCGAGCCAAAAAATGGTTTGCAGAGGGGGAGCTGCGGGCCTGCGGGCGCGTAGAGGAAGAGCTCCGAGCCGACTAGCTGACTCGTAGATGATCAGCTGCGGCCCGTCAGCTCGAAAACAAAGAGCTCTAGGCTGGCTCGCACAGGAACAGCTGCGGGCCTACTTGTATAAGGAAAGATGCGGGTCGTCGGCTTGCAAATGTATACATGTGGGACAGTAATGTGGAGAGAGGGAACGTGAAGGGGATATCTCGTAGAGAGACAGCTGCGGTATATTTCCTGTGATGGCTTGCAATGGTACAACTGCGGGCCCCACGGCTCGCAGACAAAGAGCAGGGAGGCGACCGGTGATTCGCAGAGGTAGACTTGCGAGCCGGTGGATTAGGTCGTAGAAGAAGAGCTACAAGCCAATTGGCTGGCTCGTAGAGGGAGAGCTGCGGCCCGTTGGCTCAAAGAGGGAGAGCTGCGGGCCGGCTCACAGACGAACAGCTGCGGACCTACTAGTATAGGGAGAGGTGCGGACCGTCCAGTTGTAAAGAGATAGGTGCGAGACAGTGATATGGGGAGAGGGAGCGTAGAGGGGTTATCTCGTAGAGAGAGAGCTGCGTTATATTTCCAGTGTTGGCTTCAAGAGGTACAACTGCGGGCCGGAGAACTCTCAGTGAGCTTATTCCTAATACCATGTAATCTTTCAAACACATGTCACGTCACTTTTGTACAACTGAAACTGATTACGACCTTCTCTTTACAGTACACATCCCACGAACCTGCCAATAAAAGTATAACTACTATTTTCATACTAGATACAGCTCTATCACTTAATTTTTACAAACAATACTGTTGGGTGCACAAAATGGGTGAGGAAGATAAGGAGAGTAAACAGAAGTGTCATTTCTAAACTTTTATTGTACCATTTCTTTAATATATGTATATTCATGACTAAGTGGGATGAAAAAAATGGCGGGTGTCTGAAAGGGGTAGCAGTGTTCAGCACCGGTAAGACCCGGTCCACTTAAAGGCCTGCATATATTCACCATAGAGACACAACCTAACAATTTCCATCACTTATAATCAGTTAGTTTACTAGTGTGAAAAAATTGTACAGAAAATTTACTAAGAACATATTTTTTTCTTTTTTATAAAATATCTCTTGAAAGAAACGCCCCTCTACACCTTTATTTCGTAAGAACGAGCAATAAATAATCCCTTTAGCAGCATCTAGTCACTAACTACTAACACGGTGCAGTGCACCCAATTATAAACCACAAACACTGTTTAGAATATATCTCAAAAGATCATCAAATGATTCTAACCATGCATACATACAGAAAACAATGTGCACGTTTACTTTGTCCATTTACTCTCCATGTAATCTGTGCACATTCTGAACGGGTTCGCAGTATAACACCTGTCTTCACTTATATTCAAATGTACCTCACAGTATAAAATATAACATCACAACCTATACATATGTAGTGTTTCCAACATAACACAGTGCAGTTGTATACCATTAAAACTGATTACAACATTCTCTATATAGTACAAACCCTACCAATATGGCAATAAACTTAGAACTGCTATTTTTATAATACAAAGAACTGTATTAGATTATTTTTACAAACAGTACCGCTGGGGGCACAAAATGGTGGTGGGAGCTGGACAGAATAAATAAAGGAGTAATTCGCAAACTTTTTATGCAACGTCCCTTTACTATACGTATATTAACAGCTTTAAGTGTAAAGAAAAATTTGGCAACTGTCTTAAATGAGTGGCGGAGCGCAGTAGCGACAAGACCCGGACCACTTAAAGGCCTGCGTATATTCAGCAGACAAACACACTGACAATTACCTTCACTAATAAACATATTTACTTTAGCACTGTGAACAAAATCGTACTGAAAATATACACAGAACATTTTCATTTATTTTTTATCTCTCACATATTTACAAAAAAATGTCTACTGAAGAAACGCTCCCCCCAACAAATTCCATTTGATAACAACACCAAAATCCAATGCCTCCCAGTAACACACCAGTCTTCACTGATATTGAAATCTACCTCTCAGTATAAAAAACAAGATCACAAATTGTCCACATAACATTTCTGGTTTTTGTTCCAACTCTGTTAAGTTAATAACACATAAATGTTCTACTCTTACCCCTTCCCCATTATTTCCACACTAAGCATAATTTAACTTACGTTCGTAGTTGGTATGCAGATTCCAAATGTCACAAACGCATGTAATTCTTTCTTTGTCAAACAGTACATGTAATGCACCGCTCTTATGAAGAATGGAACCAGTAATGGCACAATTACCCTGTTGCTCCACACATAAATACATGTAAAGAACAAATCAGAATAGTTCCTTGATTTTTTCAAATTGCAAAACTTCTCTCTATTGGTTATTTTTCAACTTTCCATATAAACAGTTTCTTAAAAAATTTAAGAACACATACAGATGAGTCGTTGAACGTACTCAATCAACACACTTTCTAGAACATTCTACGACACCTGCAGGTTAAAAGTTCATCATTTTTTCAAACCTACTGATATTTTTTTGCAGTATTTTCTCGAACATTTAACGCAACTGCAGGTTAAAAGTTCACCATTGTTTTAAGTTCGAACAGTGCCTTCCAAATGCAAGTAGCAGGTGTGGTTGAACGGAGGAATTTTATCCTATCATATGTACTCCACGTTGGAACAGCTTTTTATTAACCAATGACAAAGATGCTTTTCGACAAACTAATATGCACCCTACTTTTTAGTAAACAATGCTTTTTATCACCCAATCAGTTATCGTTTTGTATGCGACTAAAAATTAGTTCCGCATTGTTGGACCTGGCCCTTTTTGCAGGGTCATCCCTAAACTTTTTGCCTTCCTCCTGTAATTTTCCTGACCTGTTGTTGGCTGATTTTTGACTCTGGGCACCTTACCACTGCTGATCAGTGCTAAGGTGCATTTGCTCTCCCTTATGTAAAATGTATACATTGATTGGTGTCCATGTTTGGCTTATTTGGTTTACTGTCAGCCCCTAGTAAAGTGCACCAGGAGTGCCAGGGCTTGTAAATACAAATGCTGCTGGTGGGCTTGCAGCACTGGTTGTGCCACCCACAGAAGCAGCCTAGTAAAATGTGTCTAAGGTCTGCCACTGCAGAACCTGCGTGCAGTCCGGTACTGTCGCGCTGACTGCGCAAATGCACCCACTTGCCAGTCCCTAAACCTTCCCTTAACTACATATTAGTCACCCCTCTGGTAGGCCCAAGGGCAGGGTGCATTGTAGGCATAAGGTAGGACATGCCCTGATGTGTGTGGCATGTCTTAATAGTGAATTACAGCCATTTTCGTTTTTCACTATTGAAGGCTACCTGCTCTCCATAGGCTAGAATGGGCTGCTGGAATTACTACACGCTGTAATCCCAGTGGACTCATAGAGCATGGTAGAAAGTTATATTTAGTATGCCTGAACTCAGAATAATAAAATACTTATTTTAGTAAAGTTTATTTTAATATCCTGCGTTTGTAAATACTACTTTTAGAAAGTTAGTATTTACTGACCTGGCCATTTCAGTCCGCCTCTGCGCTGTGTGTGTGTGTTCTGTCTAGCAACAGTGAAGAGCAGGGCTGGGGAATTCCAGGAGACAGGCTGGCTGCCAGGTGGTGGGTAGAGAGATTACACCAGGATGGGTGGGAGGAGTACACCTTGACTCTTGAATAGACCTGTGCTCTGCCACCACAAAGCCGGCTCCGCCCCCTGTGGAGCGGCTGATGTCTCTACCCTGCTGCTGAAAGGAAAGAGCAGAGTCACCACAACAAAGTGCTCCAAAACTGGACTGAGCCAGGCCCAGGCCCCCTGGCGACAAAGAACAAAAGATTTGCGCTTTAAAAGAAGGAGCTCTGCTCCTAAGAAATCAGATCCTGTTTACGCAACGACGAACCTCTGCCTGAAGGAGAAGGACCTGGAGAAGCTGAAGGAGGAATACTGTCTCCCTGCCTGAGAGACTGGCCTGCAGTGGGTGCCTGTCTGCTGGAAGGAGAGGAAAAGACTACAGAAAAAGACTTTGAATCAACTTGTGCTGAACAATCTCCAAGGGCTTGCTGGTGAACTTGCCCCCTGATCTGCGCCCAAGGAACAGTGGGCGCAACCTATCCCCCAGAAGAGGAGAAGTAGCTGGACGCAATGCCGTGACGCTGATCCCCAGAGAACCTGTGTGCCTCTCCCCCTTTCTCTACACCGCGACATCTGCCACCTGGGACTACCACGAGCACGGCAAGGACCTGCCTACCTGGTCCGAGCACCGCAAGTACCAGCCCCTCCGAGCCGTAGCTCGCAACGCGGAGAAAGGCACCTGAAGGCCTGCGCACCGAGCCTTGGCAACCCTGTGCCGTCAAGATCACCGCGAGGCCCTGTGCACACTTGTGATCAACTGAAAAGCTGATCGCGCTGCAACGTGCTGTGAATTGCCCCGGAGCTGCTTCACCCTCCTCTGCCCTGGGTCGTGTGGCTGAGACCTTCTTCGGGTGCCCCACGAAGCACCGCCGCCCTCTGACTGCGAGGGACGACACCGCGACGTGGGACACCGCTGCGTGGAAACCCGAGGCTGCCGTGACCGTCCTCCTTCAAGAACTAAGGTACCTGTGACTGTGCGCGCCAACATATGGTCCGTAATGGCGTCTGTAATATTTGGGATCTTGTGCGCGTTGTACAGCCCGTACTTGCCTTCGTACAAGCCGTACTGGCCTGTGGAATCTTTGAGACTGGTGCCCCGTAGTACGAGCCGTACCGCCTTTGTCTGGACCGTACCTGCCTTGGTTGGGACCGTACCCGCCTTTGTTTGAGCCGTAACAGCTGTTCGCACCGTCCCCACCACAGTACACGCCGTACTGTATTGAAGTCCATTGCCGGTGCTCACGCGGGAAGCGTGAGGGTTGGAAGGGGGGGCGTACTAGACGGGTACGACGCGTACCTACGTCAGTACGGTCCGTACGGCTTCAGTTCGAGTACGCGTGCTCACGCGAGAAGCCCTGGGTCATGTGTCTGAGACCTTCTTCGGGTGCCCCACGAAGCACCGCCGCCCTCTGACTGCGAGGGACGACACCGCGACGTGGGACACCGCTGCGTGGAAACCCGAGGCTGCCGTGACCGTCCCCCTTCAAGAACTAAGGTACCTGTGACTGTGCGCGCCAACATATGGTCCGTAATGGCGTCTGTAATATTTGGGATCCTGTGCGCGTTGTACAGCCCGTACTTGCCTTCGTACGAGCTGTACTGGCCTGTGGAATCTTTGAGACTGGTGCCCCGTAGTACGAGCCGTACCGCCTTTGTCTGGACTGTACCCGCCTTGGTTGGGACCGTACCCGCCTTTGTTTGAGCCGTAACAGCTGTTCGCACCGTCCCCACCACAGTACACGCTGTACTGTATTGAAGTCCATTGCCGGTGCTCACGCGGGAAGCGTGAGGGTTGGAAGGGGGCGTACTAGACGGGTACGACGCGTACCTACGTCAGCACGGTCCGTACGGCTTCAGTTCGAGTACGCGTGCTCACGCGAGAAGCGTGGGAAACAGCAAGCGTACTCCTGCTCACGCGAGAAGCGTGAGAAACGGCAAGGCACTTTAAAAACCTTGCCCAGAGCCTAGAAAAGGCGCTACGAAGTGCCCAGAAACCCTAAGAAGCTGATTTTAACTAAAACTGTGCCATTTTAAAACCTGTGGACTGCCCTTAAGCATTTGAAAGTAACTGGAACATTATTTCACCAAGAGAACTGTATTTGTGCAACCTGCCTGCAAGAAACCTTTTATATAAAGACTTCTATTTTTGATAAATACAGCCTTGTGTCTTTGTGTGGTGGGGTGGTGATTATTGTGTGGGACAACTTGAACGCTTAACCTAATGCCCTCTGGAAATTTAGCCTGACTGCTCGCGCCACGTTACCTAGAGGGTGAGCAGGGGTTATTTTTAAAGAGGTAATCCTACGCCCTGACTTAGATGAAAAGGGTCCCTGCTTGCCGCAAGTGCATACCTGTGCCAACCAGAGACCCTGGATTCTAACACGCATCTTTAAACATATCTCTTATTCTACGAACGGACTGCATGAGCTACAGACATCTATCCATATCTTCCAGCTATACCTTCAAAATGCTAGTGTGGATCGTAAGACATAGCTAGGTTTTCTAGTGCAAGAGGTATGCAGAACAGAGACGTATTGACTTAGACCTAGGTTTACAAAATGTGGACATTAAATGGTTTGGACAAAGAGGATTAAAGTGGCACCAATTGCTCCCTTTGGTTAAAGCCTCTTTGCATCTCCAACACCCTGACCTCATGATTGTGCACTGTGGTGGTAACGACCTAGGCACATTGACTGGGGTAGGTTTGGAAATGCTAATGAAGGACATCTTTAGACAATTGATGTTACTTTTGCCTAAAACTGTCTTTGTATATTCCAATATATGCCAAAGACAGAAGTGGAATTGGTCAAACCAATTTTGTCCTCAGATTGAAAAATCTAGGAAGAATGTCAACAAAGCTGTCTCTGCATACCTCAGAAACCATAGAATGGGATCGATCTACAACAACATACGTTTTCATATGGCTGATATCTACAGAAGTGATGGAGTACACTTCACAGATCAGGCAAATCGAGTTTTACTGCATAACCTGAAAAGCTGTGCATCCGCACGTATATGTAGCTCCAACTAATATACACAAAGGCACTTTTTAGAGCCGCCGTATATTCCCAATATCGGTTCGCAGAGTGACAGCTGCGATTCGGCTACCACAGGGAGTCCTGCAGGCTGTCGAGCAGCCTCGCAGAGGGACACCTGCGGCCCGTGGGCTCAGCTCGCAAACAGAGAGCTAAGGGCCGTCGGCTCCCAAATGCAAAGCTGTGAGCCGACGGACTGCTAGTGTTTTATGGTTTAGGGTAGTGCAGTGCTCTTCAGGTAGTGTAGGGGGGTCGAGCTGGGGGTAGATTCTGGGTTTACAGCAGTGCAGTGGTGTTTCTGTAGTGTATGGGATCGTCCTGTGGTTACTGTTTTAGGGCTTAGGATGGTGCAGTGGTGTTTGGGTAGTGTACAGGGTCGTGCTAGGGATAGCGTTTTATGGTTTAGGGTAGTGCAGTGGTGTTTGTGTACTGTAGGAGATGGTGCTGAGGGTAGTGTTTTAGGATAGTGCAGTGGTATAGGAGGTCGTGATGGGAGTAGTTTTAGTGTTTAGGGTAGTGCAGTGGTGTTTGGGTAGTGTAGGGGGTCATGCCAATGGACTGACTCACAGAGCCCCGAGCCGACGGACTGGCTTCAAAAGGCATAGCTGCGACCTGGTGATGTCGGTAGAGGTAGCGTGAAAGGAGTATCTCACACAGACACAAATGCCAGTGTTATCTCGCAGAGGTAAAACTACAGACCCATTGGCTTCTTCACGGAGAGATACGAGCTGATAAGTCACAAAATGCCTGCCAAAACTTTCTAGTTTCAACCATTCACATCCGATGAGCAGCAAGCTCGTGCTCGTAACCCCTCAGATGTCAGAATTCTCAAATATCGATATCTGTAAAATGTGTTATTTCTCAAAAACTATTGAACGGATTTACACAATTTCAACAAAAAGCGCACTTTCAGGACCACGACCTTTCTCCCTGCCAAATTTGGCATAATTCCGTTCAGCAGTTTGACCTGTAGCCTTGTCTAAAGTTTCCTATGGAAAAAGCATAGAGAAAAAACATTTTGGGACTCCCCTTTTTTCTCAGCCCCCCCTTGACCAATCACCCCCAAACTTTCAAGATAGGAGCTGATTGAAAAAGAGAACCTTTTTGGACAATTTCGTAAAGATTCGTCAAACGACGCCAAAGTTATAAGTACATGGAGGGCTCCAGGAGAGGGGCCGCGCAACCCCCTCCCAACATGAGTGAAGCCCCGAGACTGTGGGGACCCAAGCGGGTCCCCGCAGCCCCAGCGAGCCTCCGCTATTATTTTTTAAGAAATGCCCCTGGGACCTAGCCCACCCCGGGGTCTCATTAAAATAAAGCACGGGAATCCACGACCCCAGCACTTCCTGGTTTGTTGTTTGTTGGCAGCCAATCACAGTGAAGCTCGTGCACGGGTCTTAGGCTCCGCCCAGATATCGAAACTTTTATTTTTCTAATTTCTCAGCAACTACTTAACGGATTTACACCATTTAAAAAAAGGGCACTTTCTGATCCAAGCAATTTTTTGCCAAATTTGGGGTAATTCCGTTCAGTAGTTTCGGCTCTAGCCTTGCACAAAATTTTCTATGGGAAATTGATTTTTTGACTCTTATTCTTTGAATTTCTCTAAAACTACTGAACGGATTTGCACCATTTAACAAAAAGGTTGCTTTCTGAACCAAGCTCTACCTTTCTGCCAAATTTCAGGTAATTCCGTTCAGCAGTTCGGGCTGTAGCTCGTCGCAAAATTTCCCATGGAAATTAACAAGGGGAAAACGTGTTTTGGGACCCCCTTTTTTCTCAGCCCCCGCTTGACAAATCACCCCCAAACTTTCAGGATAGGAGCTAACCTAAAAAGTGCAACTTTTTGAAAAATGTCATAAAGATTCGTCAAACGATGCCAAAGTTATTAGCAAATCAAAAAATGTTTTTCCTATGGAAACTAGATTGTAACTATAACTACCTACTGGCGACCACCAGTAGGTAATATATATGAATTGAAAGAGTTTGCCTCATTGCGAGATGCATTCCCAGGAAGTAAGCAGACTCAGGAGCCGATTTGTTTAAAAAACACACTGTCCAGCAGTTTTATGCGACGCGTTCCGGGCTTACGCCCTTCATCAAAGCCAACTGCAACCCAGGACGGCCAAACATTTCTGCCAGCATTTTCCCTCCATTTATACAAGTCACACCCCAAGTGGGCCGGCAAATCTCCTTGCCTGCACAAAGCGAGATGGGGCTGGTAGTTCATTGCCCCAGTGGGTCTGTTTGTTGCCATCACTAGTTTTTAAAGTTCTTTAATGGTGCTTAAAAACAAGGAAACACAGCTTCCCATTGTAGGCCGCTCTTCCTGTTCCGCCCGCAGTCAATATGAGAACAGCGGCGGCCCCGCTTTGGATCTTGCGGTGGTGCTTCTCTCGACCTGGGCGGGCCGAAATTCTGAATTGAAAAAGTTTGCCTCATTGTGAGATGCACTCCCAGGAAGTAAGCAGACACAGGAGCTGATTTGTTTAAAAAACACACTGTCCAGCAGTTGAATGAGACGCGTATCGGGCTTACGCCCTTCATCCAAGCTATCTGCAACCCAGGACGGCCAAAATGTTCTGCCAGCACAGAGAGTGAGAGTGAGTGAGTGTGCGTGTGTCTCTCTATCCACTGCTAGGTCAGGTTTTCATCACACTAGTCATTTTCTTAAAGGACAGATAAACAGGTACCGCATGCAGATTAGGGAATTATATTTGTTGTTTCCCCCATTGAAATTACACATGTGGCAGCACCAAAACAATCTTCGCTATATCCTTTGTCTCTTAGAGAGGGGGTTTTGTTTCCTCACCTATTGCCCAGGTTTCAGGAAACCCGCTACATGGCTAATAAGTTCAAGGAAAAGGTGCTCTTGCCAAATTTATGGCCAGTATTGTCTAAAAAGGAACAACTTTGCATGCAGTTCTGAAGGGGAACTTGAAAATGTTAGCAATGCCTGGACTTGCACCGTACCGAGGAGGATGATGATTCCTCCACTGCATTCAGGTATGTTCCTACCAGAAAGGTGTAATCCAAATATAATCCGTGGATACATAGGAGACATATAGCTGTATCTCAGTTGGAGCAGTAGCTATGTGACAGAGCGTGTCCATGTCCCACTGGAAGAATGGCAATCTGTTTTTGGACGCAGTAGATATAACACCTGTTTAAATAATCTACAGAGATACAATAGGAAATCGGGAGCATATCTGCAAGCCCCTATTGCCACAGGAATGTCACTTTTAGTCACGTTCCTTTGGCGAAATGTGCTTCGTCTTATTTACAAGGCAGCGTTAAGCCACTTAATGTGGCTTAACTCTGCCTTGTAAGTAAGTCCCCCTTTCACGCCATACTTAGGATGAAAGGAGTGGGCAATGGGTGTTACGGTGGGCGTTCTACCGCAACTGCCATTGATTTTGACGATGCCCCATATTTACAAGGTTGGTGTAAATATAGGTCAGCGCTAAAATTAATGTTAAATTTCTCATTGTTTTTGCTGTTTCCCTGTGTGAAACAGCAAAAGGCCTTTGATTGTTTATGTGCAGGAAGTTGTCCCTTCCTGCACAGATACAATCAATAAAAAAAATTACGTTTTGCAATTTCTATGTGTGCTGCATTAAGCAGCACACATAGAAGCTTCAAAACGCCATTAACAGATTGTTTATGTGCAGGAAGGGAGACCTTCCTACACATAAAAAATCCTCCCCTCAAAGGAGACACCCTTGCACTATGGTGCAAGGGTGTCTGCGTTGGCACTAAGCTGCTAAATTTAGCGCCAGCGCAGTGGGAAACATTTGGCTGCACCATATTGTTGTACATATGTTGCGGCCCTGCCTTTCTAAAGTGACAAAGCGTGGCGTTAAGCCAAGGAGGCTAAAGCCACGCTCCGCAACTTCTCTAGTAAATATGCCCCCAGGTTTCTAAACACTTTTGATGTAAACGGTCACAGTTCAACTCCTGCTAAGTCCAATTCCTATTAGGTAAACTGATTCCTGGGCCAGCTCCCTCTTGCTGTTCACTTCATTCCCATGAAGCAGGTCCTTATTTTGTATCTTCACTGTCTTGTTTTCAGCCTCTTGCCCTTTGTGACTTCTCTGCCGCGTTTTCCATCCTTTTCCTGCCGGTTTCTGCTGCCATTTTCCTCCTGCCTTCTGGCAGCCCCGCCTAAAAAAATCCCTAACACGATTTTATGGGGTAAATCTACTTTATTGATCAGTAGCACACTAGTACAACCAACCCTGGCAAGCCCTAGACAATAACTGCCAGGTTAGTCCTCTTCAAACACGGTGTTCAACATTCTCCTTCCAAACAGAATATTCCACACAGGTCCATCAATACAACGGATCACGTGTTGACCATGCTACAAATACAACACCTCCCACCACTACCCAGCACCCCCAACCTCCTCCCAGTGCATACTTAATGGAGGCCGAAGTACAAAGACTTTGAGCAGGTCCCTAGTACAGCTCTCTCTTGCTCTTCATTCCCATGATATTAAGGAACAGTGGTCCATAACAAAACAGCTTTTGAGATAGAACACATGAAAATAGAGATACAATGATATCTACTTTATTTGTACAAGTGGACATGATCACTGTAATGATTTAAGAGAGAACATACAAGTGGGAACAAAAGGTTCAGGCAAACAGGTAAATAAAGAAATGTGGACGAACAATTTACTACAATCAGGCCACAAATGAATCCATTAGAGCACCCTAGCACGTGTTAATAAAATGTGTACAGCCATGTCAGGGTGCGAGAAGTTGACGACGTTTCAATCCCTTTACATGAAAGAAGGGATAACCTTCAGGACAAAAGAATAGATGCCTGAGGCCGCTCGTGCAAAACTGACCTTTGGTGCCCTGGGATTCCCGTATCGAGGACTGCGAGGTCCAGCAGCCCTTCAACTTCCTGCTGCTGCCTCTTCCTCAGGACCCGCCCCTGGACACAGGATAAAACCTCGCGCCCCCGCTTCGCGGGAGCCGCTCGTGCAAAACTGACCTTTGGTGCCCTGGGACTCCCGTATCGAGCACTGCGAGGTCCAGTAGCCCTCCAACTTCCTGCTGCTGCCTCTTCCTCAGGACCCGCCCCTGGACACAGGATAAAACCTCGCGGCCCCCGCTTCGTGGGAGCCGCTCGTGCAAAACTGACCTTTGGTGCCCTGGGATTCCCGTATCGAGGACTGCGAGGTCCAGCAGCCCTCCAACTTCCTGCTGCTGCCTCTTCCTCAGGACCCGCCCCTGGACACAGGATAAAACCTCGCGGCCCCCGCTTCGCGGGAGCCGCTCGTGCAAAACTGACCTTTGGTGCCCTGGGATTCCCGTATCGAGGACTGCGAGGTCCAGCAGCCCTCCAACTTCCTGCTGCTGCCTCTTCCTCAGGACCCGCCCCCCGGCGTGACTATATCCCTCCGCGCATATATTTCCGCAGCGCGGAACGCAGCGCGGGCGAAGCCCGGGACAAGGGCGGGTCCGTCTGAGCCCGTCAGAGACCGACTGAGGCCGGGACGGGACACACCTCTTGGTTCTACAGGTGACCAGGTGAGCCATGCGCCAGCGAGATATTATGCTCTATTGCGTGGTGGTCTGAGTCCAAATCTACAACCCCGGGCGATTTCGTAGACATACCACAGTGCAGATTTGCTGCTACTCTTTTAATTGACATTAACAGATAATGGCCACTGCCGGCACCAAGAAGGGCCGGAAGTCTCTGAGCGGGTCTGGAGTAGTCGGGACTCTGGATAATTTTATAACTAGAGCTGCGTCAGTCTTACAGAGGGAAATCGAACTTACTGAGAAAAGACTGTCTCTCGATTTAGTGCTCGACAAGCGCTCTTCATTGGGCAATATTGCTTCAGTCAAATCACCGGTAGCTACAAACCATTTATCTACATTAGTCCATGATATCAATGTTTCATCCTTGAGCGGAAATGAAAATGTCGATGCTGCTGCAACCAGCAGCGTTTGTATTGGGACTGAACCCGGTGATTCTTCTTGCCCTGTCTCTTCTATACCTACGATCTTCGAAGGCACTACTAGATCTGGCCAACCCATACGCTCCGATGCTATCCCTACTAAGCCTTCGGAGAAGGCGGTGAAACGTAAAAAAGGGGTGGCCCAGTGTCGACCAATAAAAGACCTAAAATTCAAAAACGGACAAATGATGGGGCATCCGAACCCGTGCCCCGCACAGAACAATGACTTTTGGCAAAAGATGGAACTGCTATTTACCGCGATTTGTCGCCCTATTTGTAACAGACTCGATTCCTTAGAAAACAGTCTTATTAATTTGGAATCAATGATTGTTTCATTTACTAGGACTAAGGGTATAGGGGATAGAGGGGGTAATACAGAAAGCTCTGCTGAAACTGGCGCCTTTGCCTCCAACCCACCTACTGCCCTGACAGTTACTGCTGAACAACTTAACGTACAGGGTCAGAGCCAGGGATTGCTTACTGTCCCACAAGCAGCCCCCTATGTCCCAGCCAGTACAGGGAGTCCCATGAACAGAGCGAGCCCTGCAACTACTAATGCACCCAATATTCCACCAACAAAGCCTATTGGGCTCGTTCAATCTCCATGCAAGCAGTCAGAACTCTCCCTTGACCCGAAGTTACCTTGTCTGGATCTCCCTCCTGAATCTGCACCATATGTGGTGATCCTTGCTGGTGTACCTACTTTGAACCAAGGATCAAGGGAGACATTTCTCGATTTAAAGAACAAATGCACGCACTGGTTAAACTGCAACAAACCCCTTCCGAAACAGTGCTCAAGTGAGATTTTATTCGCGAGGAGAATCAACTGGGTTGAACATAGAGCCAAAGACGTTCCAGGAGATTGTGTAGTCATTAATTTTAGGAACCCAAATACGGTTAGGTATATCTGTACATTCCAGCCAGGCCCCAACTCCAGTCCCCACTCAGTAATTAGAGCTCTCCCCCTTATCTATTTCTACCCAGGACCCCAGTACCCTAGTACTAATGATTTCAACAGGGGAAGGGTGGACAATGTGCGAATTGGTAGGGCTGGACTACCCCCTCTTGATTTTAACATAACTCAAGGCCAAGACCGACTTTGCCCACCCCCGCTTGAAGCTTTTCACCATTTTAATAGATATAGCACCCTCGACCAAGTGGATTGACGCTCGAACCCTAGTATTTTGAAACTGCCCTTAGTCCCGGGGAAACAGTTAGTAATGGAAGGGCTGGCACATTGGCCTATGTGGGAAAGTATAGAAAGGGTAACGACTTCACCATCTACCACCAATTCTGTCGCTGACCAGACTTCAATTCTAAGTAAATCAAAGCCGAGTCCTCGTTTGTTGTCATGGAATGTGGCAGGTCTTAAGAGCAAACTGGACTGTGAGGACTGGGGCGCTTTTATAGACAATCATGATATTTGTCTAATGCAAGAGACATGGGCACTAGAAAATTCACATAGGGTAGGCTTTGCATCCTTTAATATACTGGCTGTAACTAGTGGTAGGGGTAGACCTTCAGGGGGCCTTACCACCTGGGTGGCACTCCATTTGGGTGCCTTGGCAAGGTAAATCCATACCAACTCAGAAGATATTCAATGTACCTTACTTGAGTTGCCAAATAACATCCACTTGGCTCTCCTGAACGTCTACTCAAGACCTTCTCAGGGTGGTCGGGAATCTGAGGCCATGGAACTGCTAAATAAATTTATTTTGACTCTGGATCCAGAATATTCTGTGGTTGTAGGTGGCGACTTTAATTGCCAATACGAACCACTCTGTGTGTCGACTTTAGACGACCCACCCACAGAGAATGAATACCGGAATATCCCCGATCCAATGATTCTAAAGGTCAAAGCATGGACCCCTCTGGTCCTCCAGATCTCCGCTCTCACCCTTTCCCTGTCATTGAGGGCTTGCAACGGGAGATTTGACTCTGACAGACCAGGACGAGCTACTTTCAACAGGGCCGGACATACCTCTATCCTTGACTATATTCTCATTGAAACCAGATCTTGGGACAAGGTCCTTGATTTTAGGGTGTTAGATCGAATTGATAGCGATCACAACGCTCTAGTCGCAACTTTTAAACCAGGCTGTTGGGGCATGAGTACCTATGATATACCATCATCCCCCATCGCACAACTCCCTATATTACACAATAACAAACGAAGGGTGAGATGGCCCCGTATCGCCGCAAGCCCAAAAAAAATCTCAGAAATTTATAGCCTTGCCCTACCTCATCTTATCGAAATGTCTGAGGTGGGTTTATCCCGATTTCCACCAGAACAGGCAACTGGACCAACAGGCATTCACCTACAGTTAGTAGACAAACTCTCGAAGGCGTTCTGTCTGACTGGGTCCGCGAGGCCCCATCTGCCTAAAAGGCAACTGTGGTACTCTGCCGAGTGCAGGAAATCGAAGAGCGAGTTAAGTACCGCCATTAAGGCCCTAGACAGAGGCAGGATCAAAGTATTGAGGGCTAAACATAAACAAACCTTAGAAAGGGCTAGAAAATCTTGGGAGTTTGACATCTGGGAAGAACTAAGATCGACTTTGGTAGCGAAGGACTTTAGGGGCTTCTGGACTATTGTCAGCAAGGGCAGGAAAGAAGCAGGAACGATCTCATTCCCAAACATAGCCCCAGCGGTATGGGAAGTTCATTATGGGGGTCTTTATTCAAGCCCAAATGACAATGTACCACCTTCGCCCATTTCTCCTCCCAGACTCCCTACTCAAGCTGAAGCTACAACGACGATAACGATAAAGGAGGTAGAGATGGCTATACATCTATTGATACCCAACAAAGCGCCGGGATTGGACAAAATCCCTGGCGACCTCTACCGTTCGGAACCAAAGATCTGGGCGCCGTATCTTCGTGCCCTATTTAATTTTATTCTGACGGGTGGTGATCTCCCAGAGTCCTGGCTAGGTGCGGAGATCGTGCCTATATTCAAGAAAGGCTGTCCTCTAAAACCGTCAAACTATAGGCCCATCAGCCTAATTGATATCACACAGAAGCTGTTTGGGCGTATAATTTTGGACAGACTCCAGGCCTGGGAGACTGACAACAACATCTTAAGCTTCCTGCAAGCAGGATTCAGAAAGCGCACCTACACTGTCGACCAGATCTTTCGACTCCAGGTCATACACTGGAAGACCGTGAGTTTAGAGGGTGGCAGCCTCGCTCATTTTTGTTGACCTAAGGTCGGCATTTGACCTGGTCCCGCGAGAAAATCTGTGGAAGGTGCTTCGGGCCCTCAATGTCCCCTTATATCTTTTGGATATTGTGTGCAGACTCCATATGCAAAACTTTGCCCAGGTTAGATGTGGCAAATATGGTGAGCTTTCTTCCCGCTTTCCCGTCAATCGTGGAGTCCGACAGGGATGCGTGTTGGCACCCACGCTATTCTGTTTATAAATCAACGGGCTCATCAAACACCTGGAAGGTATTAGGGACACAGATGCGCCAAGACTTGCCACGGGTATGGTGCCAGCGTTGATGTTCGCTGACGACACTCTTTTGTTGTCACGAACGTCAACTGGCATCCAGCGTATCTTGGATGGCTTTGTGGATTTTTGCGCAGAAAGAGGCTTAGAGATCAATTTAGCTAAAACTAAATTCATGATCCTTAATCTCCCCAAACACACACGGCCAAACCCAGTCCTGAATGGCGTTCACCTTGAGCGGGTAACTACATTCGGTTATCTGGGGATTTTATTACAAGAAAATTTTGGTTGGGGTGGTCAAATTGCCAATTCTGTGCTAAAACTTGCACAAACTACCGGGGGAATCTCCAAAGTATTCAGAGGTTTGGTCTCCAAACCAGTGTCCCCAGCACTAGAAATATATAGGACACAAGTAAGAGCAGCCTCCATTTATGGAGCAGAACTGTGGGGCCACTCTAGAATACACAGCCTGATCGGGTCTGAAAATTCATTCGTGAGGAGTCTGCTGGGTCTTCCCTCTAGCTCCCCGTTGACCCCTATCAGGCTGGATTGTGGGTTATTACCCATGGAACAAGTGGTAATGCTGCGTCCATTGACACACTGGAAGAGACTATGGTCCAATGAAGAGTTGGGATTCTACCGTGAGGAATTTAAGGGAGTCTGGCCTCAACTAAAGAGCAAGAATATCCATTGGCTGAGATTCGTTAGGGATATCTGCATTAAGATTGGCCTTCCTGAATTATGGACCTTTCCGGAGGTCTCATGCCCGGCTCTATCCAAAGTAAAATTGGCCGAACAGTTTAACAACTACCATCTTGCGTGCCTTCACGAATGCCCTAAGATTGGCAGGCTGACGGCTGTGTTCCTCCAAATCAAAGACAACTATAGGAGAGAGGAGTTTCTAGATCTGGTTAGTCCTCCGGCCGCGAGGAAGCTTTATTGCCAATTGAGAATGGGTTGTCTCCCGCTCGGATCATTTACATCTGGGTGGGATGTCAACAATACTACTGCCTGTCCGGCTTGTAGACATAGACTGGAGGATGAAAAACACGTTTTCTTTTTTTGCCCAATATACTTACTCCAAAGAAAACGTTGGATTAAGCCCTTATGCAACAATCTTGGTTTCAGAGAGTACGAAAAAGCAATGAGAGTCCTAAAATACGATACCAAACCCCCAATAGTCTTTGCAGTTTCCCGGTTCCTCAATGCTATATGGATATTACGTAGGGAATTCTTGTAATTAATCACATTGCCCAAACATTTTCCTGTTTTATTCGAATGTATTTGCAATATTTTCCAACTATGAATTGACTGGTTTTTCTTTTACTTTTCCTTTTATTATATTGTGTATTGTAATAATTTATGTCGCTTTTATGGCCTTAGAGCCGAAATAAAGTTTATCAATGGATATCAATGGATGGAAAAAGGGGAAAGAAGGAAGGAAAGAAAGAAAGGGAAGGTGATGCATGCTATCCTGTTTATTAAGGTGACAATAATAACCCGTTGGTGTGAATTGTGATGCATGCTTGGGTATCCATAAGGGTGAGGGTCAACAGTAGTGATTATGGGGAGCTGGGGTGTCCAGATTGTTAAGGTGGTGGTAACCTAGCAGGTGGTTACCGAGGATCTGATGATTGGGGGCCGCGGGTCATGGAGCTGTGGTCCAGGCAACATTACCCATCGGGGTGGCCACTAGACACATAGCAGGGGCCATC
Organism: Triturus cristatus; assembly: GCF_964204655.1. Classification (NCBI taxonomy): domain Eukaryota; kingdom Metazoa; phylum Chordata; class Amphibia; order Caudata; family Salamandridae; genus Triturus; species Triturus cristatus. Next base: position 952,012,651 of record NC_140579.1, read on the forward strand.
AGGAGAGAGTTGACCCTAAAAACATGTGGAATTAATAGAATATGTTAGGTTGAGAACCGTTCGTTCCCATGAAGCAGGACCTCCTTTTGTGCCTAGTTTTCCGACTCTTGCCCTTGTGACTTCTCTGCCTCATTTTTCCCCTTCTTTCCTGCCTGCCCTTGTGACCTCTCTGCTTCGTTTTTTCCTTCTTTTTTTGCCCTTTTGACTTTACCTGCCCATTTTCTCCTTCTTTTTCTTGCCCTTTTGGACTTCTCTTCCTCATTTTCAGCCTTTTTTCTGAACATTTGTCGTCATTTTCTTCCTGCTTGCCTCCGCTTGCCTTCCCCACCCACCGCCACCCAGTGCCCCTCCCTCCTCCCAGGACCTACTTAATGCAGGCCTGTTAGAAATGGGGGTCTCTAGTTGGCAATGGCTGGCCACTGTCCAAGTAGGGACCCTTCTTCCTAAGTCAGAGTAAGCAGCCTACACCCTTTGACAACCCCTGCTCAACCCTGTGGTAACGTAGCACGAGCAGCTAGGCTTATCTCAGAGGCAGTGTGTGAAGCATTTATGACCATACACAGTAATATAATGAGGAACACTATAAATGGACACCACTCAAGTAGTTATGAAAAATAGGTATTTTTATATAGACTTAATCACAAGACCAATAACAGTAAAAATCCACAATACTATAAAAATATGATTACTTTAGAAATGCTGCAAGGAAAAATAGTTCAGGATGCACAAAATGATGTTTAGTTCAAGGCAGGGGTCTCTGCGACCCTTTTACTCACAAAGTATCTGGTTCCTGGAGCAAAGCAACAAAAATGTCGCTAAGGAGCTGTAGCGAGAAATTTCCTCAAGCTAACCAGCGATGCGTTGAATCCTTACCGCGAGGGAGGATGATGCGCTGGGTTGCGGGCAGGACAAAGCGACAAACTTCCTCACGCTAAGCCGGTGATGCGATGAAATCCTTGCCGCGAAGGGAGGATGATGCACCGAGCCTGTTGCGTGTGCGATCTTGCTGCGTTGACAAAGATGGCGCTCCGCGAGGGAGCGACGATCCGGATTCGATGCGGGGAGAATGGCGAACGCTCGGCGTCCGCGCTGCGATGATCCTGTTGCGATGATTTCAGATAGCGGGCGTTTTCAGGCCCGCAGACAGGTGCTGCGACGATCTTCGGGGTTAGCGAGCGCTCGGCGACAGCGGAGCGGCGATTTTTCTCACGCTCACCAGCTGCAGCGGCTCGCTAACGGAGGTTAGCGACGATTTTCAGCGCTCTCTTCTCAACAGTAGAAATAGAGGTCCTGGAACACACAGGAGCCTCACCTGCCGATAGTAATCCTCGCTGGGAGGAAACAGGAGGCTGATGGTGGAGTCTGATGTGCCTGAGACTCCAGCAGGAGGCTAGCTCTCTTCTAGCCCTTGGGTGATTGCTGTAGCAAAAATAAAAGTCCAATCAAAGTTCTTTTCCTCTTCTTGGAGTCCAGTGGTAGCAGCTGCAGGCTAGTCCCAGAAACAGCACACAGGGCACAAGGACAGTCCTTCTCTTGCAGATTCCTGTAGCCACACGGACAGAGGTTCTTCTTGTTATCCAGGAGCAATACCAATTGTAGGGGTTTGTGCACAAATATTTATACCCCCAAAGTCTTTGTTCTTAGGGGTCCCAAGCCTCTGAACCCAGCCAGAACCAGTTTTGCCCAGCCCTGGAGCACTTTGTTGATCAGGCTGCATCCTTCCTTTCAGAAAGAGGGGGTCTGCCTCAGACGCACAGTGGGAGGTGGAGCCAGCTTTCACCTTGCCAGGCACAGCCCTATTCAAGTGCAGGAGCTACCCCTCCCCTCACACCTAGGCAGGTCGCTCTATTCAACCCAGGTCTGACTCAGCCTGCCCTGTCCCTCCAAAACCAGACAGCCAATACACATAATAGCAGAGCAACTGGAAGGCTTAGGCAAGAAAGTACCTATACACTAAAAGTGGTAGTTTCAAACACAGAATATAAAAATAACCTTCAATAAAAGATGTATTTTAATATTCTGAGCTCAGGCATACTAGATTCGTTTTTCTACCATGTTCTGTGGGTCAGTTAGGACTATAGGATGTAATAGCCCAGACCTCCCATTCTGGCCTATGGAGAACAGGTAGCCTTACAGTAGTGAAAAACGAAATTGGGTGTAATTCACTACTAGGACATGCTACATACAACAGGGCATGTCCTACCTTACACATACAATGCGCCCTATCATAAGGGGGGCTTACATGATGCCAAGGGAAGGTTTAGGGGCTGGGAAGCGGGTGCACTTCACAGCCAAGATGGCAGTTCTGGACTGCACGCAGACACTGCAGTGGCAGGTCTGAGACACACTTTACAAGCTGCTTCTGTGGGTGGCACAAACCAGTGCTGCAGGCCCACCAGCAGCATTCGGTTTACCAGCCCTGGGCACACACCGGCCACGCTACTAGGGACTAACAGGTAAACTGAATAAGCCAATCATGGATGTACCAATTCATATGTCATCTTTACAAAGGGAGCATTCGCGCTGTGGCACTGAATGGCAGCGGCACAGCGCCCAGAGCATCTATAACCAGCAAAAACAGAGGAGACACAGCGAAAAAAGGAAGGGAGACTCACGCCAATGGTGCCAGGTCTAACACGCGTCCCCTCCAGCTGAAATGTGGGGAGAACTACCCATCCCCTTAGAAGTTCTCTTCACTAAGGCGGAAAAATCTGGACAGACCATCAGCATTGGCGTGTTCTGTACCAGGGCGATGTTCCACCGTAAAGTCCATACCCTGTAGGGAAATGGACCACCTTAACAACTTGGGATTCTCACCCCTCATCTGCATCAACCATCTGAGGGGCCTGTGGTCTGTCTGAACCCGGAAGTGAGTCCCAAAAAGGTATGGTCTCAGCTTCTTCAGTGCCCAGACCACAGCAAATGCCTCACGCTAAATTGCACTCCACTTCTGTTCCCGTGGAAGTAACCTCCTACTGATGAAGGCTACGGGTTGGTCTAGTCCCTCCTCATTCATCTGTGACAGAACAGCCCCCACCCCATGCTCTGAAGCGTCTGTCTGGACAATAAATTCCTTAGCAAAGTTGGGCGCCAGGAGCACGGGCGCTGTACACATGGCAGTTTTGAGGGCATCAAAAGCTTTCTGACAGGTGTCAGTCCAGTTCACAATCTTGGGCTGCTTCTTGGAAGTCAGCTCAGTCAAGGGGGCAACGATGCTGCCATACCCCTTGACAAACCTCCTGTAATAACCCGTGAGTCCTAAGAAGGCCCTCACCTGGGTCTGGGTCCTTGGGGGCTCCCACGCCAGGATGGTTTCAATCTTGGGCTGTAGAGGTGCCACCTGGCCACTCCCTACCTGGTGTCCTAAGTACACCACCGAACCCTGCCCAATCTGGCACTTACTGGCCTTGATTGTGAGGCCTGCTCTGCGCAGCGCCATCAACACTTCCCAGAGGTGGTGTAAGTGGTCCTCCCACGAGGAACTGAATACTGCAATGTCATCCAGGTAGGCGGCACTGAAATCCTCCAGCCCAGCCAACACCTGATTGACCAACCTCTGGAAGGTGGCAGGGGCATTCTTCATTCCAAAGGGCATCACACGGAACTGGTAGTGCCCATCTGGGGTGGAGAATGCTGACCTCTCCTTTGCCCCATCAGTTAAGGCGATCTGCCAGTACCCAGACGTTAGATCAAACGTGCTGAGGTACCGGGCAGCCCCTAACCGATCTATGAGCTCATCAGCTCTGGGGATGGGGTGCGCGTCGGTCCTCGTGACCGAATTGAGACCTGGATAGTCCACACAGAACCTAAGTTCTGGAGTGTCACCAGGCGCTGCAGCTTTTGGTACCAAGACCACGGGGCTAGACCAGGGGCTGCTAGAGGACTCAATCACCCCTAGAGCAAACATTTTGGAGACCTCCTCCTTGATGTAGGCCCTTACCCGGTCAGTCACTCAGTAAGCCTTGTGCTTGACAGGAGGACTGTCCCCGGTGTCCACCTCATGGACGCACCAGTCAGTGACACCAGGCACCAGGGAAAATAAATCAGGGAATTGCCCCAACAGCTGGCGGCAATCTAACTGTTGCTCAGGGGTCAGTGTGGTGGAGAGGACCACACCCTCCACTGACCCATCCTTTTCTCCTGCACACAGGAGGTCAGGAAGAGGCTCACTTTCCTCCTCCATCCCTGCATCTGTGGCAAGGAGCATGCCCACTTCAGACCTCTCAAAGTGGGGCTTCAGGCGATTCACATGCAGGACCCGCAGGGGGTTCCTGGGAGATTTAAAGTCCACCAAATAGGTAACTTGACTTTTTCGCTCCACCACCTCAAAGGGACCGGTCCACTTATCTTGGAGCGCACAAGGCTCCACTGGGGCCAGTACCCAAACCTTCTGACCAGGTTGAAATTCGACCAGAGTGGCATTCTGGTCGTGCCAACGTTTCATCTCCTCCTGGCTGGCTTCTAGATTTGCCTCAGCAATTTTTCTGAAACGCCGAGTTTGGTTCCTAAAGGCCAGGATGTAGCTAAATACATCCTGGGGAGGTTTCCTGGGAGATTGCTCCCAGCCTTCCTTGACCAAACTCAGAGGTCCTCTTACCGGATGGCCATAGAGCAGTTCAAAGGGACTGAACCCTAAGGACTTCTGTGGCACTTCACGGTATGCAAACAACAGGCATGGCAAGAGGACGTCCCACTTACGCCTCAGGGGCTCTTCTAGGCCCATGATCATGCCCTTCAAGGTCCGGTTGAATCTCTCAACCAGACCGTTACCCTGGGGGTGGTAAGGAGTGGTGAACTTGTAAGTCACCCCACACTCCTTACACAGGGACTTCATATACTGGGAGATGAAGTTGGTCCCCCTGTCGCTCACCACCTCTCTGGGGAACCCCACACGGGAGAAGATCCCCATCAGTGCACGTCCCACCACGGGGGCCGTCACTGTCCTGAGCGGGATGGCTTCAGGGTACCGGGTGGCATGGTCCACCAAGACCAGGATGTACCTGTTGCCCATGGCTGTCTTGGGGTCCAGAGGCCCCACAATGTCGATGCCCACTCGCTCGAATGGGGTGCTAACAACTGGGAAGGGTTGGAGTGGGGCTTTGATCTTCCCCCCACTCTTCCCACTTGCCTGGCAAGTCTCACAGGTCCTACAATACGTATCTGAACTCTTGCGCATCTGGGGCCAATAAAAGTAGGTGACCAGCCTTTCAAAGGTCTTAGTCTGCCCCAGATGTCCTGCCAATGGGATGTCATGAGCCAACCCCAGTAGGAAGGTTCTGAAGCACTCGGGTACCACCAGCACACGGGCTGACCCCGGTTCAGCAACCTTAGGCTCGCTATACAGGAGACTGTTCTCCCAATAAATCAGATGTGAACCGGACATATCACCTGCTGCCTGGGCTGCAGCCTGTTGCCGCATACCCTCAAGAGAGGGGCAAGTTCTCTGCTGTTCACAAAACTCCTCCCTGGTGGGCCCCCCTTCCTGCTGCCACTGGGTCAGCTCAGGCAGGTCCCCCAGGTCGGTACTCTGCTCCCCGGTAGGCTCCAGGGCATCCCCCGCAGGGTCTGCTCCCTCCTGGGCCGTGGGAACCAAGGGGGCCGGTTTCCCGCGCCCCCTGCCCCCTCCCTCTAAGGCAGGGACCTGGGCCATATTCTCAGGCTCCAGGTCTTTCTCAATACTCTCTTTGGCTGCCATGGACCGAGTGGTAGCACATGCCCACTCAGGCAGTCCCAACATTTGCAAGTGAGCTCTCTTCTCCACCGTAGCCCACGGGGAGTTCTCCAACAGACAGTCCACAGGCATGGCGGGCCTCACAGCCACCTGAAGAGTTCCTGAGACCCCCCCCCCACTCAAAGGGAACCTGAGCCACCTCACAGTGGCTCTCTGTGTTGTCTGCAGACACTACTGGGTAGAATGCATGGGGCACAACCTGCTCTTTGGACACCAACCGGGAGCTGACAGCAGTTACACTGGCTCCTGTGTCCCTCAGAGCCTCCACTCTATGGCCATTGATGGTTACCCACTGCCTGTATTTTTTAGTGTTATCAGGCAGTGCAGGCTTAGGAACCATTTCAAAGTCTCCTAGTGAGACAAGGGTCAATTCTACGGGGTCCCACCCACCTTGGGCACCCATCTCCTCCTCCCCCAGGGCTACACTAGCAAGCTGGCGGGGCGGTGCACGGGGTGGTGCAGGAGTATCCCTTTGGGGACACTGGGGGTCAAAGTATCTGTGGCCCACCTGGCCACACTTAAAACAAGTAGGGGGCCTCCTTGGAACAGGATTACCTGTTGGAGGCACTGGCTTCTTATCTGGGGAGGCTGGGATACCACTGCCTGGTTCCCTTGGGAATTATCTTGGGGCCCTCGGTGGAACTCCCTTGGTTTACCCCTGTCCCCCCCCACCTCTCTGCTGGGGACCCTGCCCACCTTTGGCGAAGTCTCCCACTGGACCCTTGCGAACCCGGGTGCTCACCCAGCGGTCCGCCTCCTCAGCAAGCTTCCTAGGGTTAGTCAGCTTGCAATCTATCAGATGCTGGCGTAGCTCAGGAAAACAGTTACTAGAAAAATGCTCCCATGCAATCAAGTCATACAGTTGCTCAAAAGTTTCTATTTTGCTGCCTTTTACCCAGCGCTCCATTGCTCTGCCAAAAAAAGACACATATTCAACCCATGTGGTACCCTCTATCTTCTTGCAGGTTCTAAATCTCTGCCTGTACATTTCAGGGGTTAAACCATAGCGGGTAATCAAAGCTTCCTTCATGTGGGCGTAAATCATCCTACTTTCTGGGGGTAGGTCCAACAAGGTATCCCTCCCCTCACTCACAAACCGTCCCCACAACCCCGCTCCCCAATCCTTCTCAGGGACCCGGTGGGACACCATGGCTAATTCATAAGCGGCAAACCATTGCCCAATATCCTCACTTATGAAAATCCTTAATAACCTCTTTAGGTATATACACTCTACTCTCAGTATGCACTACTGGTATGCTGCCACCAGAGGGGGAGATCTCAATACCCTTGGCCTTAATCTCCAACTCCCTCAAAATTCTCTCATGTTCAAATTTCATCTTCATTATCTCAACTTCTAACTTCTTATTCTCTAGGTCTCTCTGACCATCCAATTTGAGCTTAGCCATCTCCATATTATGCCGCCTATCTCTCTCCCTGTCCTCCATCTCTTCTGGAGACAGACCCCTTGAGGACACGCTAGTGCCCGGGCTGGAAACTGCTTTATCCCCTACCAAATCTACAATTTCTTCCTGCTGCTCTCCTGAATTCTCTCCCCCCTCCACAGGCCCTTCCTCATTCCTAGGGGCATCCCTGGCTTCTAACCAGGCCTTCAGCGCCTTGTAATACTCTTCCCTCTTAGTGAGACCTGTGATAGGGACCGTGAAGCGCTTGCAAAAACATTTGAGCTGCTTGGCATTGTAGGTGTCTAATTTCTCTTCTTCCCAGGAGAGATCCTCAGAGGCATTGGATCTGGGCTTGCCCATTGTGGCAATAACTGGCAATAATGATCAAAAATAGAATAAAAAAATCTCAACAACGTACGTGGTTATGTTATGGTCTGCACTCACTAGTAGTGTACACTATAATTACTGTATGCAATCATAAATGCAAGTCCAGATCCTCACCGCTGACCACCAATGTTAGAAATGGGGGTCTCTAGTTGGCAATGGCTGGCCACTGTCCAAGTAGGGACCCTTCTTCCTAAGTCAGAGTAAGCAGCCTACACCCTTTGACAACCCCTGTGTGAGAAGTTGGCCTGATGTATGATGTCACTAGTTCTAGTGTACACCTTATATCAGTCCAAATACCCTTATGGTGATTGGTTGTAAAGTCAACCTTATAGACCAGCTATCCTAGTGGTAGCATGGACAAGAGCAGTCTTAGGCTAAACTCTGAATGGCATGTGAAGCCAGCTGTGATACCATATATAATCCCTTGAATACCAAATGAAAGGACACAACAACAGATATATATATATAAAATAAAGTGTATTTATTCTAGTCAAACCCTCAGCACTCTTTATGAGATTAGAGGTAAGTACAACACAGTCTTATTTAAGCATACATTAAGTCACACAGGTAAGTAATACAGTTAGGCCCTAGGGGCCACGCAAACCATATACTAAGTAAGTGGTATAAGGACCACTGTCACGGAAATAGGATAGGCCTAGGCCTAGGGAATCGCTGGGGCTACACTATACTACCAAAGGTTAGGAAGTGGGAGGCCCACGGGATTCAGGTGCAGAGTGGAAACACTCACGCGTAATGCGTAAAAGTCAATAGCAATAGTACAGTTTAGAAATCAATAGATTTAGGACACTTCCAGAGTAGCTAGGAAGTCGAGACTGGAAAACTAGACACTAGGATAGTCACTATCCTGATGAGCACCGGAGTACCCAAGTTACCTAGCCCACAGGCTGCGGGTGCATAGGGGTGAAGTTGCGTCGGTTTTCGTCGTCGACTCCTATGGATGCCTGAAGAAAGATGCTGACAGGCAGTCAGTGAAGAGTGTCCGGTGGATCCCAAGGCTGGGATCAAGAAGAGAGGAGACCTGCAAGCAGAAGGGACAGAGTCAAGGTCACTAGCCAGTGACTACGTGGAACCAGGAAGGAACCAGGCGATGTCGTGAAGATTGCAGGTGAAGGTGAAGCTTGTCGCTGCAGCCAGGAGGACCAGGAAGCGTCGAGGACGACCAGGACCAGGAGGCGAGCTGTCCCACGAAGGCTCTTGCTGTCGGCGGCGTCGAAGTTGGACTAGGACTCACCAAGCCTTGGCAAGCGGAACCCACGCAGAACGGAGGACTTGCTTCTGGTGCAGACCACGAAGGTCTGGGATGCTTCTCTTTTTCAAAGGAGCAGGAGCCAGTCTGGAGGAGCCAAACCAGCGATGAAGATTTCAGGGTGCGTCGTCACAAAGGCCACTAGCCAGCGGGCAAGCAACCGGACAGACGCGGCAAGCAGGAAAATGCTGAAGGGCCCCACGCAGAACTCGTGGAGTGTGGGGGGCTGATCTTCGGTGCAGATGGTGCTTGGGGGTGGGGCTTCTCAATCCCCGGTGCACAACTTCGAGGGTGCCTCAGAAGCTGCGCTTGAAGATACTAGCCACTTTTCCCAGGTAGCCGGTCCCACGTCGCTCGTCGCCTCCACGGATCTCAGCTCTGCTGTGGATGTGGATCAGGGTCGGAGAAGTCTGGAAGTCAAGGCTCTGGTCGGGCTCTGCAGTCGGTTCCTCGTAGAACTTGGGCAAAGCAAAGGGTAGTCTCTTGATGGTGCCTGTTTGCACAGGGTAGCCACTCCTTGGCCACAAGGGAGATTCTTCAGTCTTCTTCTTTCGTCGAATGTCGAAGGTCCAGAGTTTCTGTTCAAGTTTGCAGGTTCAGGATAATCTAAAGTCTTGAGGCCCAACTCCCACTCCTATACTAATCTGGGGGGCTGGGATACCTGCTAGGTCACGCCTTATGGGTGGGACCTGGGAGGGGGTGGTTACACCCACTTCCCTTTGTCCAGTTTCGCGCCAGAGCTGGGGCTGGAGTGCCCCAGCGCCGGTTTGAACTGGACTATGCAAGGAACACCTTGTGTGCCCCAGGCATGTCTCATTCCTTTCAGCCCACCCTGCCCCAATACACTAAAGGCTGTCTGGGGAGGTGCTAGCACCTCCCCAAGCAGGAAACCTATTGTCCAGGCCTCCCTGGCTGGGATCACTCCCAGCTGCAGGAGGTCAGACTTGTGTCGTGGCAGCAGCATCCATTTTGTGATGCTGAGGCTTTGGTCAGAGGCTAACAGTGAAGTATGATTTTAACATGTCTTTCCCTCTAGAAGGGGGGAATAATATCCTCATGTCCAGAAATGGTATGGGGGTATTATTCCACAGTGTTAGACACCTTACACGACATGTTTCGATAAAGCCAAACCATAGTTACCATAACCGTTTAAGATTATAAGGCACTTTAAAAGTATATGGTAGGCTATATCATAGAACAGCTATAAGGACATGCTTCCGAAAGCTGCAGACAGGCTCAGCTCATGCTAGAGCACCATCTCACATGTTACCAAGCACTCTGCCTCCAGGATTGTTAAGGCCTGCCATAGGAGTGACTGATAGGTACACATGTGTCTATATATAAGGGTAGATATAGGCATACTATATCTAAGCAAGGGGTGATTACACGACCTTGCCCCAGCTGAGTGATCAGCCAGTTGTGTCTGATTGGAAGGCCAGACCAGGGGTGGCATAATACATGCTGCAGCCCCTGGGAGGCCTAGGGTACACCTATGCCCTGGGTACCTAGGGTACACTGTACAGGGTCCAATAAGGTGATCCTTACCAATTGGTTATGTACCTAGGGTACATGGAGTCCATTTTAAAGAGAGAGCAGACAGCCTGAGACCCTGAATGGCAGGATATCAGGCCAACTAAGTCGAAAAACCAGCTAGACACTAGGCAAAAAGTTGGGGGTAACCATAGTCAGATATCCACCTTCCTACACCCTGCTCAACCCTGTGGTAACGTAGCACGAGCAGCTAGGCTTATCTCAGAGGCAGTGTGTGAAGCATTTATGACCATACACAGTAATATAATGAGGAACACTACAAATGGACACCACTCAAGTAGTTATGAAAAATAGGTATTTTTATATAGACTTAATCACAAGACCAATAACAGTAAAAATCCACAATACTATAAAAATATGATTACTTTAGAAATGCTGCAACGAAAAATAGTTCAGGATGCACAAAATGATGTTTAGTTCAAGGCAGGGGTCTCTGCGACCCTTTTACTCACAAAGTATCTGGTTCCTGGAGCAAAGCAACAAAAATGTCGCTAAGGAGCTGTAGCGAGAAATTTCCTCAAGCTAACCAGCGATGCGTTGAATCCTTACCGCGAGGGAGGATGATGCGCTGGGTTGCAGGCAGGACAAAGCGACAAACTTCCTCACGCTAAGCCGGTGATGCGATGAAATCCTTGCCGCGAAGGGAGGATGATGCACCGAGCCGGTTGCGTGTGCGATCTTGCTGCGTTGACAAAGATGGCGCTCCGCGAGGGAGCGACGATCCGGATTCGATGCGGGGAGAATGGCGAACGCTCGGCGTCCGCGCTGCGATGATCCTGTTGCGATGATTTCAGATAGCGGGCGTTTTCAGGCCCGCAGACAGGTGCTGCGACGATCTTCGGGGTTAGCGAGCGCTCGGCGACAGCGGAGCGGCGATTTTTCTCACGCTCACCAGCTGCAGCGGCTCGCTAACGGAGGTTAGCGTCTATTTTCAGCGCTCTCTTCTCAACAGTAGAAATAGAGGTCCTGGAACACACAGGAGCCTCACCTGCCGATAGTAATCCTCGCTGGGAGGAAACAGGAGGCTGATGGTGGAGTCTGATGTGCCTGAGACTCCAGCAGGAGGCTAGCTCTCTTCTAGCCCTTGGGTGATTGCTGTAGCAAAAATAAAACTCCAATCAAAGTTCTTTTCCTCTTCTTGGAGTCCAGTGGTAGCAGCTGCAGGCCAGTCCCAGAAACAGCACACAGGGCACAAGGACAGTCCTTCTCTTGCAGATTCCTGTAGCCACACGGACAGAGGTTCTTCTTGTTATCCAGGAGCAATACCAATTGTAGGGGTTTGTGCACAAATATTTATACCCCCAAAGTCTTTGTTCTTAGGGGTCCCAAGCCTCTGAACCCAGCCAGAACCAGTTTTGCCCAGCCCTGGAGCACTTTGTTGATCAGGCTGCATCCTTCCTTTCAGAAAGAGGGGGTCTGCCTCAGACGCACAGTGGGAGGTGGAGCCAGCTTTCACCTTGCCAGGCACAGCCCTATTCAAGTGCAGGAGCTACCCCTCCCCTCACACCTAGGCAGGTCGCTCTATTCAACCCAGGTCTGACTCAGCCTGCCCTGTCCCTCCAAAACCAGACAGCCAATACACATAATAGCAGAGCAACTGGAAGGCTTAGGCAAGAAAGTACCTATACACTAAAGGTGGTAGTTTCAAACACAGAATATAAAAATAACCTTCACTAAAAGATGTATTTTAATATTCTGAGCTCAGGCATACTTGATTCGTTTTTCTACCATGTTCTGTGGGTCAGTTAGGACTATAGGATGTAATAGCCCAGACCTCCCATTCTGGCCTATGGAGAACAGGTAGCCTTACAGTAGTGAAAAACGAAATTGGGTGTAATTCACTACTAGGACATGCTACATACAACAGGGCATGTCCTACCTTACACATACAATGCGCCCTATCATAAGGGGGGCTTCCATGATGCCAAGGGAAGGTTTAGGGGCTGGGAAGCGGGTGCACTTCACAGCCAAGATGGCAGTTCTGGACTGCACGCAGACACTGCAGTGGCAGGTCTGAGACACACTTTACAAGCTGCTTCTGTGGGTGGCACAAACCAGTGCTGCAGGCCCACCAGCAGCATTCGGTTTACCAGCCCTGGGCACACACCGGCCACGCTACTAGGGACTAACAGGTAAACTGAATAAGCCAATCATGGATGTACCAATTCATATGTCATCTATACAAAGGGAGCATTCGCGCTGTGGCACTGAATGGCAGCGGCACAGCGCCCAGAGCATCTATAACCAGCAAAAACAGAGGAGACACAGCGAAAAAAGGAAGGGAGACTCACTCCAATGGTGCCAGGTCTAACAAGGCCACACTGCGGGAGGGCTGTTGGTGCGCCATTGGCATGCCAAAGGCAAGCCCACCTGTGCCCTTCCATGCCTGGACCATAGCCAGCGCCAGGAACCCTGGCTCATCTACCCCTCGCAGCTACTGCAGTCGACATCTAAGCCCTAGACCTTGAGAGCACCGCAACAACAACTGCTGCTCCACCTCCCCACGATTCACGGTAAGACATTTTTGCTGCCTACATTGCCCGTTCTCCTCTAACACCAGGGCCCCCACCCACACCGCAACCACCAACATCACTACCACCAGCAAAGTGCACCTGCGCGGAACCATTCGCCTGTATCCTCTTCAACACACGGTCACTCTGCAAACGTGCCTTCAAAACTTAGGGCCTCATCACCACCCTCACTCCTGATGTTGTCTTCCTCGCCGAGACCTGGCTCACCCCAAGTCTGCTACTGACATCTTCTCAGCAACACCTGACGGATATAAAATCGCACACCAGGAACACATCAAAAAACACAGCTGCTGGCGCAAAGTGTCAGAAAGCCAATGGGCAGACACCCTCCACACATCCCACCCGGACATCGCATCCAATCTAGATCAGGCAGTCAGAAATGTCACCTTCTGCATTACCAACTGTGCTGACAATAGTGCCTCCATCAATCCTAGAAGACTCAAAAGAGCCACCAAACAGGCCAGATAATACACCAAAGAACGGCGCAACAACAAAATTCTACTGCAAGCAACTTAAAGGTAAATGGCACACAAGAAAGGACACCCCAGACAGGACCAACATCAAAACTGCCCTCAACCACCATCACCAGCTACTGAAAGAAACAAAATTGAAGGCCGTTGCTCAACCGCATGTTGGCCAGTTCTAACCACAGAAAATAGCTCTTAAACACCGTCAGAGTTCTCCAACCCTGCAGCCATGGAAAACAACATCACCCCCTCCCAAGATCTCAAACATCTACAAAACCTTTGAACCCCAGCCCAAACCTTTTGACTTCCTCCGCCTCCAAGCACTCACCAAAGCTAACCGTGGCCACCAACTCATCACTTGGGACCAGCTCAACCCCAGGACACCTCCATCACGAAATCCGTCCACTCAGGAGCCCCCATGGTTCCTTGCCCACACCGCATTTTTAACCTCGGAAATACCAGGGCATGTAGCAAGCTCACCTTCCTCTTTAACTCTTCTCTCACCACAGCCAACTTACCCGAAGACTGGAAACATGCAGAAGTTAAGCCTCCACTCAAGAAACCTTCAGTCGACCACAGAAAACTCAAAAACTAACGTCCCATCTCTCTCTTCATCTTCTCTGCCAAGGTCCTGGAAAAAGCCATCGCCCGCCAATTCACAGTATGGCTGGAGAATAACCATCTCCTAAACACCTCCCAATCCAGATTCCACACCAACCACAGCACTGAAAGTGCCCTGATCGCAGCCACAGATGACATCAGAAGCCTCCTAGCCCACGGGGAAATGGGGGAGCTGATCCTCCTTGACCTCACAGCAGCTTTGACACAGAAACGCACTACACCCTGACCAAGAGGCTGCATCACATTGGAATTTAAGGAGACACCCTCAAGTGGATCGCCTCCTTCCTTATCGGAAAAATACAGCGTGTCCTCCTACAGTCATTCACCTCCAAACCCCCACACACATCATCTGTGGTGTCCCTCAAGAATCTTCCCTCAGCTCCACAGTGTTCAACATCTACATGACCCCTCCGGCCAACATTGTCAGAGCCCACAAACTAAACATAATCTCCTATGCAGGTGCAAACACAAGAACCAAGCTCCGCAGGTGCATGATCAGCGTCACTGACTGGATGAATGACAACTATCTGAAGTTCAACACTGACAAAACGGAGGTGCTAATCTTCGGCAACACCACCCTTTGAAACGACTCCTGATGACCCTCAGAACTTGGATCCTCACTGAGACCAGCGAGAACGCAAGAAACCTCGGCACAATCCTGTACAGCAAACTAACCATGAAATCCCAGAGAAAAACAGTCTCCTCCGCCACTATTTGCATGTTATGTAAAATCTCCAAATGGCTCCCTATCAACACCAGACGGACTGTCACTCAAACCCTAATCACCAGCCAACTGGACTACGGCAACACACTCAAAGCAGGCATTAACACACACCTTCTGCAGAGACTCCACTAGCAGACTCATTGTCGACCTCCCCTGGTGAACCCACACCACCCCTCACCTCAGGAAAGTTCACTGGCTCCCCATGCAGAAAAGGTGCCAATTCAAGCTACACCATCCTGCACAACCAAGGCCCAGCCTACATCAACCACCGCCTGAACTGCTACAAACAAAACCAGACTCCTGTAATCCGCATCCCTCTCTCTCACCTATACCCCCCACATCCACTGATGCTGCTACAGCAGAGGACGATCCTTCTCCTACCTCGTAGTGAAAACCTGGAGCGACCTCCCTTTTAAACTCCGGATCTCCACTTCTCTCCTAGAATTGCAGAGGGCACTCAAGACCTGTTTCTTCAACTGATTCCATCGTGTACCAGCAGACCCTGCTGCGCCTAGATACTCCTGGGTGATTAGCCGTGCTCTACAAATCCACTGATTGATTGATTCGTGTGTGGAATCCCTGGCTAACCCATGGTAGTTTGGAACAAGCAGCAAGGCCTTCCGCAGAGAAAAGAACATATTGTACATGTACAGCAACAGCAAAATAACAGTACAGTTGAGCAATAAATAGGTCAAAGTTCTCACACTTGTTTAGTTAAAAATGACATATGGGAGAAGTTTCTCTTGGGATAGCTGAAGAAAATGAATAGTATAGTTGGCACTGGTCTAGTGTTTCTTTTTGATGTGACCACAGCTTTCTCTGCATTTAGGGGCTTCTATGCTCTCTGGCTTTAGAAGTTCCAACAGGCAAGCATGCCCCCATGTACAGGACCTGGACCCCTTTATTTTTCTAGGCCAGCGAAAAGATATCTTCCTTAGCATTTACAGCAGCCTCCCCAGTCCAGCGATTTTAGTGTAATGCTGAAGACAATTCAGTCTACAGTCCTCTCTACATGACAGGTAGGAATTCTTCTCACAAGCAACCAGCACTTATCTTCTCTTCTGGTCATCTCTCTCTCTCAGACTGGGGTTGCACCAATTTTCCAAAGGTGAACTCAGTTGTAACTGGAGACAAACCTGAATCAAATCTCACACTCTTCCACCTATATTTTATAGCAATGTGCCCCGCACATATCTCACAAACATACTTTACTGCAAAGGCAATCCCATAGTGCTTTGTGCTACAGCCACAGCCACCAAAAATGTGCTACAGTAAATTAAATGACTCTCCTTACCCTTCTGTAAACTGCTATCCAGCTCTTCCTAAATTCCACCCAAAGCTAGCCACTCCTGTCTCTAGAGGATCGAAGTAAAATCCCTTCCTTGTAAGACACATCTGCCTTCCAACTCATGCTGTGCTCAGCTCCAGTGAGTCTAGAAGACTCCTACCACACAAAGGAGGCTGGTTCCATTCCTAGAGAAAACAAGCATTACTGGAGACCATGGGGCATATTTAAGAGAAAATGGCGCAGTGCGGTGCTGCGGCAAATTTAGAAGTGCGGCACTGTGTCTTTTAAAAAATGAAGGGATGCGCTGTATTAACAAGAATACAGCGCACCCCTGTGTTTTTCCTTATGCTGCCGCTAAAAATAGCTGCCTAGCGCCAACACAGACTCCCTTGCGCCATAGTGCAAGGGTGCCTGTGCTGCAGGGATGATTGTTTATGTGAAGGAAGGTGCAGCAGTTTGGTCATAACACAAACACATATGAATCACCATAGAAGCAGTCATAACATAGTTACCGCGCACTTGCGCTTTTCTCAGGTGTCCCACGGTACCCAGACCCAGCATATGGGGCCCGGAAGTGCAGTTGCGCCTACTGCACTTAATACAGCAGTTAATGCCAGACCATAGGGCACTGTGCCCCATCAACAATCTTTAGGGTACACGGACAGACTCTACAGGACCGTGATCTCTGTGGAGGATTCCTTCCCGTCCGTCCAGTTGAGTTGGAGATGCTCCCCTAAGGTATTCCACCAAAGAACAAGTGCCCCCTCACCCCCACAGGTACGTCACAAGCAGAGGGGAAGGGTGCACATACTTCCCATGTCGGTGGGGAGAACTACCTCGGTCCCACCTGGATGGAAAAATTGCCCAATGCAGCTGTCCGTGGACACGCGGTGCAGCTGCTGAACAAATGCGGTGAGAGTTAGTGACTGCAGGAAAGTGGGTTTCTGACACCCCCCACTTTTTGCCAGACTACTGATGCACTTTGACTTGATGTGCCATGGGTTCCTACCAACCAGGTACCCAGGGTACTGTTGCCAGGGAAGACCTCTAAAGGCTGCAGCACTTATTGTGCCACCCTTATTAGAGTCCCTGTACCTTTACACACGCACACTGCCTTTGCAGGCTGTGTGTTTTGGTGCAAAACAAAGTGAAGAGTCGACATGGCACACATCCCTGTGTGCCATGCCTACAACCCACTGCCCTGGCATAGATCAGTCACCCCTCTAGCTGGGTGCCTTATACCAGTGGTGAGGGTAGAGGTGCATGAGCCCTGTACCCCTACAGTGTCTAAGTCCATTCTTAGACATTGTAAGTGCAGTGCTGCCATTAAGAGTATATGGTGCTGGGGGCTTGTCATTACGAACTCCACAGCACCATAATGGCTACACTGAAAACTTGGAAGTTTGGTATCAAACTTCTCAGCACATTAAACCCACAATGACGCCAGTGTGGGATTTAATGAAACATGCACACAGAGGGCATCTTAGAGATGCCCCCTGAAAAACGACCAGCCTCTGGTGGGTTCCCTGATTGGTACACACCAGCCTGCCACCAGGAGACATGTTTCTGGACCCCTAGGGTGGGAGCTTTCTCTCCCTGAGCCCAGAAACAAAGCCTTTCCTGGGCGGAGGTGTTCACACCTCCCCAGGCCAGGAAGAGCCATCTGTGGCAGGGGAGCTTCAAAGGCCTGGCAGCCTTTGTAATGTGACCCCCAGCCTCTCCTATCAGGAGCAGGCCCCCTTTCTGTCTTCCCTCCTTTTCGGCAGGAAGACAGGCGGAGAAACTAGCCAGCCCAGAAGGTGTGCCCACCTCTGCCAACTCCTCACCTCAGGTGGGGGAGGTGTGTCAAAGCACTCTCTACAGTGCCCACCATCTTGCAGATGGCAGGCACTTCCCAATCAGGATTAGGGCTTGTGCTCACTCCCCGACATGGGGTGAGCACACCAAAGGTGTAGTCACCCTCAGGTCAGTAGCCATTGGGCTACTGACCTCGAGAACCCTAAAACGCTCCATAAATACAGTATTTAGGGTGTATACCTGAACCACAAAAGCAGATTCCTGCAACCTAAGAAGAAAAAGGCCGAAAGAAGATGACCATCAGAGGAGACTGCAGAGAACAACTGACTTGACCCCAGCCCTACCAGCAGTTTCTGGAGATCCCGTGCCAAAAATTGTCTTGTCCAGCAGCCAGCGACCTCCAGAACCCCCAGGAGGACTGACTGCCTTCAACAAAGACCGGATCTTCTGTGAATAGCAGCTCTGTTCAAAAGAAACACCAAACAAAGACTCCGAGCTTGCTGAGGAAAAAGAAACCCGATGCCTGGAACCACCACTGCACCCGTCGCCTACAGCCCGAGTTTAAGTGGCCCACCGGTCCCAACGAGGTCCCCCAGCGCTGGGTTGACCCCTCCAGGACTCCCTGACGTTGCCTGCAGCCTTTGCACGGAGACCCCCCCCAACCACGAGTGGCCCGGTAAGGTGAAATCCAACCTCAAAAGACACCCTGCATCCAGTCGCCCTGCGCCCTAGAGAAAGGAACCCGAGGTGCACCTACATCCCTGAGCACTCCAACTTACCTGCCCAGCTATTGGTTCCTCCTGGACGGAGCCTGCAGCTAAAAATCAAAACCGAAAATCCCCATTGAAAACAACAAGGCACCCGACGCCAAAACAGCACCCAGCACCCAGCCGCCCCTGCGCCTCTGCAGCTGCTCTTTGTGTGCTAAACCGGATCCCCTTTGCCCTGAGCCTAACTCCAGGAGTTTGGCTCCCACAACCTTGTGGCCTGCTCGCCAGCAGCCACCAACCGGAGGCCCTCTATCCCTCATTGGATAACATTGGGCCTCAGCACTCTGCACCCGGCCGCCCGGGTGCCGCTGAGGGTGTAACTAGAGTGCATCCTTGACCCTGGGGGACCCCTGAGTCTACCCCAAGAACCTCAACTCCCACTACCAAATACTTACCTCGAAACCGATAACATTATTTTCCTCCATAGGATAACAATGACTTTTTTTCTTGGAAAAGTTTTTAAGTGTGGAGTTTGAAAACCTAAAGATATTCTTTAAAATTGTACTATTTAACCAAAACGATTTTACTTACCCGTTTACAGGAAATGTCCCAGAGTAGTATCCAGGCATGCTACTCTGAGTAAGAAAAGTAATCTAAAAAGTAATTTACCTGGTATTTTACTGAAAAGCCCATTCAAGTCTATGTACTGTATTTACAAACTATTGCATTTCTCTGCAACCATCCTGTTAGTCAAAACAAAGTGCATATACAATTTCAATTCAAACTGTTTACAAACTGCATTACTACTGTAAAGTATTTATTGCTTACCTGTGCCAGGCTTGCTTGGTTCTAGAAAATAAAATAACAACAAAAACAGTTGGTCTGAAGTTCAGTCTTTGAGTGTGTGAATTCATTTGCTGGCTGAGTGTGTACAACAATGCTTAACACTGTCCTCTTATACTGCCTTACTGCTTGACTACACTGCCACAAATAGATAGTGAGGTGCCATCTAACTTTACCTTTGCCTACCTTTGGGGTTCCAATGGACTCTGTGCACACTATACCTCACTTTGGTATAGTATATACAGAGCCAGCTTCCTACATTGGTGGATCAGCAGTGGGATATACAACTTTGCATTTGTTGAACTACTTGGTTACCACCTGATCACACAACATAAATCTTAAATCGTCTTTAGAATTCAGATTTTTTCAAATTTGCATTTTTGCAAAATTACCAAAAGTGTTGCTATGGCCTTGGTTAAGTCCCTGTAGAATTTTAGAAAAATAAAAAGTCACTGTAGCCAGGGTTAGAGGGGTTAGAATTTTTTTTAACAATGTCTCAAAACAAGAACCGAGCTGTTAGTGAAAGTAACCACAATGGCATAGAGGACCAGGTTGAGGAGCTCGACCTCACCCCTTACCTTTACTTGTCTGTCAAGGAGGTAAGGTCCCTATGCAATAATTAAAAATATAGCCATGGGGTCCCATCCCACCAAACAAAATCTCCAGGAGCTGTTGGCAGGGTATGCTAAAGACCACCCCTCTGAAAATGGTGAAGATCAATCAGAAGGGGAAGAAGATGGTGGGGATGAGGATACCTTCCAACCCCCCTCACTTCTTAGGGAGAGAATGGCCCCAGGGACCCTGACTCCAAGAAACAACCTCTTAGTACCTAGAAACCACACAGGTGGATCAGGTACTACTGAGGACATGGCGGACAGCCTCAATGAGGAGAACATCCTGCTAGCCTGGCTGACCAAAAGATTAGACCTAGAGACCAGACTCCTGGCTCTAGAAAAAGAAAGAGCAGAGATGGGCCTAGGACCCATCAATGGTGGTAGCAATTTAAAAAACATAGAAAAAGAAGGATCCTATGATCCCAAAATCCCCAAAGGGTTTGTCCCTAAATTTGAGGATGGTGATGATATCACCAAGTAGTTCGCAACCTTTGAGTGGGCTGTGAAGCCAGAAGGGTGAAGAAAACTCACTGGGAGGCACTCCTTGGGGAACTGTTCTCTGGTAAGGGCAGTGACAGACTCTTTACCCTTACAGGGGCAGATGCTGGGTCTTATGACCTCATGAAGAAAACTCCGATAGAGGGATTTGGACTCACAAATGAGGAATACAGAATTAGGAGGACTCACAAAACCCAAACCCAATCCTGGATTGACTTTGACTACTCAGTTAAAACACTAGGTGGCTGGTTGACTGGAAGTAAAGAGCAAGATTATGATGGTCTTTATAATTTGTTTATGAAAGAGCACATATTAAGTCATTGAATTGCTGAAAAGTTGCATCAGTATCCGGTAGACCTAGGACCAATTTCTCCCCAAGAATTGGGAAAGAAGGCGGACCATTGGGTCAAAAAAAGGGTGACTAGGACGTCCACAGGGGGTGACCAAAAGAAAGGGGTTACAAAACCTCCCCAGAGGAAAGATAGTGAGCCTCTAAAAGATAAAAGTAGGGAGTCCCAGGTAGCCCCCAAAAACCTGACCAGGAGGGAGGGCCCAAAGACACCTCACAAACTAAAACTGGGTACCAAGGTAAGAATTGGGATTCCAACAGGATATGGTGTCACAACTGCCAAAAGGCAAGACACCACACCAAGGACGCTAGCTGTCCTAAAACAATTACAGCCCCTAGTGTAGCTCCAGGGGTTGCCAGTGTAGTTTTAGAAGGTGATGCCTCAGATGAGGAAGCCCTCATAGCCTTCAACTGGAAAATGGGTCCAAAAGGTGAGTTGGAGATTTCAGAGGGGAGTAGACACTTCTACCACCTACTGGTGAATGGAATCCCGGCCATTGCTCTGAGAGATACCTGTGCCAATCACACCGTGGTGCATGACAGGTTGGTTCTCTCAAACCAGTATGTCCCAGGGGAAACAAAAAGAGTAAGGACTGTCCCTGGGGGTGTCATTGTTAGGCCTATGGCTGTACCCTTAGTTGGAAAAAGGTGGTAGTCAGTAAAGATCTCCCCCTTGATTGTCTCCTTGGGAATGACCACCCAGAGGTTGGTCTGAGCCAAAAGAGGTACTGGTTCAATGCCAGACCTCACCCAAGAAACCTGGGGGGCTCAACCTGCAGTTAGTGCAGCTAAGCCCCAAAAGAAAAAGAAGAAACAGTGTAGGAAAGGTGGGCAACTGTTAGCCACAGTTCCAGTGGGCGAGGGAGATTCTATCCCAGTAATGGGGACTTCCAAATTGGCACTGGTGAAGTCCCCCTAGCCAACAAAAAGACCTGACTACTCAGGCAACTTGTCCAGCCTGAACGGGTGGTGCCTCAGCTGGCAGAACAGAGGGTGGAAGAAGGGTGTTCACTACCAAGTATAGTGACCCCTCACCCTAAAACAGCAGACAGGTCCCCCAAGCCAAAGAAGTCTGTAAGTTACCCACTTCACCTTAATGTGAAGAGCTAAAGGTGTGGTTCTGGGCACTGACAGCTGTCAGTAGCCTCTGCTGGGTGTTAGCCTTCATGACAGCACTGTCCTTGGCATCGTGGCCTAGCCCCCTGCCAAATAGCAAGTTAGGCTCCCATTGGTCATGGTGGGGTTGCTCAAGCTGTGGGTGACCGCTGTGGGTAAGCTGGGCTTTGCCCTAGCTAAGTTAGAAATTGCAGAGGAAGGCACCTCTGAACCCAACCTAAAAAGATGGGGTAAAGAGCTAGGAAAAGAGCATTGGGAATTAGGTCCTGAAACTGTTGAGGTAGGCTAGCTTCCCAAAGGGACTGACCTGGGCAGAAGGATGTAAGACAGAGTAGGCCCGCAACTTTCAAACCACTTCCTCTACTCTTCCTCACCTGAAAGACTCTCTCAGCTTTGGCTGAGTCTCCTGGCCTTTGGGCGGGGGGAGGGGGGGCTTGTGAAGGAAAGTGGGGTTCTGTTGCAGTAACCCCCCCACTTTGTGCCAGACTACTGATGCACTTTGACTTGATGTGCCCTGGGTCCCTGCCAATCAGGTTCCCAGGGCCTGTGTTATTTCCCCAAAACTAGCCCAATTGGCATCTCTGGCCACAGGTCAGCCCCTGGTAAATGGTACCACAGGTACCCAGGGCACTGTGACCAGGGAAGACCTCTAAGGGCTGCAGCACTCATTGGGTCACCCTTAGAGGCCCTGTACCTTTACACACACACTGCCTTTGCAGGCTGCGTGTTTTGGTGCAGAACAAAGTGAAGAGTCGACATGGCACATATCCCTGTGTGCCATGCCTACAACCCACTGCCCTGGCATAGATCAGTCACCCTTCTAGCTGGGTGCCTTATGCCAGTGGTGAGGGTAGAGGTGCATGAGACCTGTACGCCTACAGGGCCCGATTCACAGAACTAATCTGAGACAAAATCCTAAACTTACTACTTTTGGTATTCACAGAAGGCATTTAGTAGTAGTAAAGTTAGGATTTTGTCTTAAGCTGGTCTTAAGTCGGTCTTAAGCAAACTTAATACAAAATCCAAACTTTACTCCTCCTAAATGTCTTCTGTGAATACCAAAAGTAGTAAGTTTAGGATTTTGTCTCAGATTAGTTCTGTGAATCAGGCCCACATTGTCTAAGTTCATTCTTAAACATTGTAAGTGCAGTGCTGCGATTAAGAGTATATGGTGCTGGGGGCTTGTCATTACGAACTCCACAGCACCATAATGGCTACACTGAAAACTGGGAAGTTTGGTATCAAACGTCTCAGCACATTAAACCTACACTGATGCCAGTGTGGTATTTAATGACAAATGCACACAGAGGGCATCTTAGAGATGCCCCCTGAAAAACGACCAGCCTAAAAGGTAACTGAGGCCAGGGAGAAAGAGGGGAATAAAGAAAACAACTAAGCAGAAAAAGCTCCCCTATTACCTATATTGCTTTACAAAACAGATTGTATCTGGTATGGGTACATGCAAAATCACATAAATACAACTGCACAATTATAGAATACAAATCTGATTGTTTATTTTATCTTTAACTTGTAGCTTATAGTCATTTTTTGTTTCCATAATCAATATATCATTTGAAACATCATGCAACAATATTTTTTTGAATACATTTTTTCCTTTTTATACAAATGATACCCTTATGTTTCTTTAAAGGACAGTATAGAAATGCTTACAAAAATGAAAACCCCTTACGACATGAGCAACACTATACCATTAACAACCACACTCATTCATTCAACACAAACGTTCACAATCATTCGAAACACATATACACATCAGGGTGTAAAGAGAAGACACGGATGTAGAAAGTATCCAGAGCAAATTTTAGATGACCGTATACAACAAGGTCTGGGCAGAGGAGGTCAATGTGCGTTTCGGTGGGTTGAAACACGATGTGAACCACCTTCTTCAGGACCTTTCCCAAATGGCATAGGTTTCCACACAAACTTTGGAAAGGAGGTACCTATGGGGCATAAGCAATTTATTTTTAATAACCCATACAAAACGGATTACAGTAAATTGGACCAACTTATTACAGGGAAAAAAAGGGAAAATGCAAACATTAGAGATAGTAGACCACATACCCAGTGATAGTACTGTTGCATTTTGCAAAATTCAAAAACCAGACATTTAGAATCAGAGGTCTATGAAACTTTTCTTACTCACTGAGAGAGGTTCCACGCGGTACACAAAAGAACAGGATAGAATTGTTCTTGACCCCAATATTCCATTGTGAAAGTGATAGGGGGAAGGAATAGTTATAGAAATGGTGAAGATATATACAACTATAAGCATGCTGTACATGCATGCATCCTAAAGTGTGTTCCTGCATGCAGTGCAATTGTGGACTCAACTTACGAGATAATGCTTGAAACTTATCAAATCCAATCACGATGAGGATGCAAAATAGTGAGTGGAGCTTGAGGCAATAATGCCTATTTTGCTGTGGCCATAGTCCACTAGCGATGCTATTGGGATAGAGCAAACAAAAGATGTTGTTGTAAGGGATGTCCCAAATACAAATAATCAGGGTATAGGTAAATAGTTTGAACCTTACCCTGTGGCACCAAAATGTGTGCCTATATCCAAAGTCTCTTGAAAATATTAGCAAAAAAGGTTGATGGCAGAGGTTTGCGCAGTTTTTCTGTGAAAAAAGAGGAAAAACATAAGGTCTGCTAAGTATGCTATGATGTTGCTAAATATGTATTAATGTAGGCCAATTGAAGCTAGTACTCACGTTGATCCAAATATAGAAAAGAATATATCTATGTACTGTATCTCTAACACAGAGATAAGATGTTGCTGGTTATGATGTGGAATCAAACTCTCGCACCAGAAACGAGAGAGAGTGTCCCAGCGTTCCCTCAGTAGGTGTACCTATGGGCAATAGGTGCAAAGAGACACTGGTCACCTATGAATATCTACAAGTACTCAACTATCAATGGAGGGAGACTACGAAAATGCATGATTAGTTACACAAAGTCTAATGCTTGGCCGGAGCATGCTCTAAAGTTGTATGCCTATTATATTTTTAACAATATGAGCGCCTATGACAGAAACTACTAAACTCATACAGTTACGCCAGATGGTCAACAATTTAAGGCAAAACCCCTCTGTTACTGCTGGTTTTGTGTCCTAGCTGAAAGACGTACATAGATACGCTCAGATGGGGATGTTCTATGAGAGATACCCATATGTTGTTCATGGTTACTATTACTAGAGAGTATAACGGTTAGGCAACATCTCGCTGTACTGCTACTAATTCCTACCAACCATAAAAAATGTACGATGGCAGTGATATAGCACTTTATAGGAAAAAGACCTCAGTTACTGCTGATCGCTTGTCCTAACTGAAAGAGGTTACGCTCAGAAGGAGACGTTCTATAAGAGATACCCAAATGTTGTGCATGATTACTATTACTAGAGAGTATAGCTGTAAGGTAAAAATCTCGCTGTACTGCTACTGACTCCTACCAACCATAAAAGATGTACGATGGCAGCCTATCACTGGTCACTCACCTAAATTAACGATTATATCCTTCTTGAGGCTCCGCATCCATTATGTTCGAGTGGTGATGTGCGATAACAGCGATCACCATTAAATACGTTTAAAATCGTGCGCAGTCAGTGAACGCCTAACCTGTGACATCACGCAGAGCATTACTATCGACAAGGGACATTGGGATATCTGTTCTACGACAGCGCCATATTAGACGGGTCGAATGTGTAATGCAGTAAAGTTAGGCCAAAAGTAGTAATAAACCAAAATACATTGGAATGCCAACAGATACTCTTGATTTGTAGGTCTATTTATTACACGGGGTGATATAACTATTTTGTAGCGTTAAGCTCGGATGCCTGCAATAATGCCGAGCGATCGTCTCTTCGTTTATGAAATTTCACAATAAGGCCCAGAGACACCTACAACGGCATATAGCCAAATAAATTGTAGTCTATAGTCAAAATACAAAGGCGTGTAAATTCACGCCTTCGTCATATAAATGAATGGTGGTGCTTTACAACAACAATGGATGACGGCAAAAGTGTGTTTAGCCATAGTGCTTTCTCCTCGAAGGCTGGACACACTGCACCCCCACACCCATCCATCACGGGTGTCACGAGTGACGTGACCCCGCCAATAAAGAGGCCCGGGTGCACGTGCTCGTGGCTAGTTGAGTAACTAAGAACACTGTGGCTGCGTCAGTTATTCATTAGTATGTGGGCCTAGGGCCCGCAATCCCACATTGGTGATGAGGTGGGTCTGCCCCGCGTGCCTGCGTCTCGGCGCTTCATCGTCCCTCGTGGGGAGGGAATGCGCCCAGGATGTGACTTTCCCGCAGCCGGAGGAGCGAGCTTGTCACCATCACTGAGTGACGACCGAAGACTGGCTGTCTCCCACCCTTCCTGGCTCGGGTGAAAAAGGAGAGGGGAATGCCGCTACCCAGCTCCGGCGAGAGCGTGATGAGCCCGCTGCCGCACTCAGGTTGCCACAGAAGGAACTGAAGAGCCCGCTACCCCCAATGAGACGCTTGCATCACCCCCGAGTGCAGTGGCGGTAAGCCGCAGCGTCGGCCGGCTGGGCGAAGCATCGCGGCGCAGCAGAACCTCCCTGAAGCACCCATGCAGGTGGGTAGTGTGGGCCACCCTACGGCACCTCAGCAGAGCGCAGGCGTCAGCGAGCCCCGCCATTGAAGAGTGCCTGCAGACGCCGGTGCAGAAGAGCAGCTGTAACACCTGAGGTAGGGCTGGAATCGCCCCGTGAGGACACGCTGCGCCCCCACATAGCAACTGCCCTGTGTGTGCCGGGGAGGAAGTATCCGTGAAGCGCTGCCTTCCCGGATACGGCCCCAAGCTGCCACTGACCTGTGGGAAGCGCCCCAGAAGGTGCTTCCACCTCCTGCACCCTGACGCGGCCCGTGAATGAGGAGGCCCATCTAACTCCGACATCGGAGACCCAGGCTGCCGCGGCTAGAGAGAAGCGTATGGCGCCACCTAGCGGTCGCCTGACTATGCGTGTCCTATGAGAGGCAGCCCAGCAAGGAAATGATGGCACAGCGGTAAATTGAGAAGGAGGAACCGCATTACGGAGTCAGCGCTGTTTGTCTATTCGGTTTCCTCCATCCAAGCCCAGCTCCTACACCGTGCCTGCCTGGAGTCTAAAGGCCCCAACCCTGTGTGTGTGCTGAATATGTTGATGACCACTGCACCACCGGGAAGTCTGCAGTCGCAGCGCACTCTGCATGCTGCAAGCCAGAGGTTTTTCTGAGAGGCCAAGTGACCAAAGACCGTGAGAGCCACCTAGTGGACATTTTGGCCTACCACACTTGTGGAAAATGAGCGAGTCCAATAGAAACGGCTGGCAGCACTAGGATAGCTGCTGTAACCCACAGTAACCGCGAAGGGAGAGACAGTTTGATGCCGGTCAAGGCACAACACCCCAAGTGCACTGCAAAGCCCGGAGGACTATCAAGGGTGGGAAAGAGAAACCGGAAGTGGTTCCACATCAGCCAGCAGGCATACACATTGCAGTGATGACAATAGTGCTGTCCCAGCACAGAGAGCCTGTAAACCCAGCAGAGAGCGCTCACGTAGCCCGAAGCTGCCCCAGTCATGTCTCAAAGCAAGAGGCAGCTACAGAGAGTTCAGCATAGAGGACTCAGCACAGCACCATGAGACTGCAAGCCCAAAGCAGCCAGTTGGTAGAAGTGAACACAACCCTGCACCCAGAACAAAACAAAAAGGAGAAAGCAGGCGTCCACACCCGCTGAACTGATCACGGCACAGCACAACCATAAGGAGAGGACAGAGTGGGAGACACTGAGCACTGCTCAAGACATCACAGCAGTAGACTGTTCAGAATAGTGTCACTGACCCCCATGGACTGCATGTCAGGTTGACACAGAGAGACTGCTAACTCTGCAGAAAGCCTGCATGAAGCCTGCACAGGCGCCACCATGCAACGTCCAGTCAAAGCCAGGAGACTAGTAGGCCAGAGCAGCAACGTCGACAGGAATCAGTCTCAGCAAGGTTATCACTGATCGAGCAACAGCTCAAAGGAGTCTACTCCCGCCAAAAGTGCAAGAAAAGACTGGTGCAGAGAGTGCGCCACCAGCGGCGGCCCAACACCACCACAAGTGAGAAGAGCGCGACACACGCCCCCGGTGGTGAATGACCACCGCCACAAGGAGGAAAAATAGGCACACACGGTGCCAGAAGAGGGCGCCCTGGCAACGAAGAAGCATGCACAGCCCGAAGTGCGCGACTCACGCGCCCAGAAGAACGTCAGTAGAGGTGAACACCCAGGAGGAGAAGAAACCTCTCTGAAGAAAGAAGCACTGCTGGAATCAGCAGGGAGATCTCCTACATCTCCACAGCAGCGACAGCAATGAAGCTCGGAAGGGGCCAAACGCAGAACAGTATCCTCCCTCACACTGCCTCACGCAGGAGTCATCAGTGACCGAAGGCTGACGAGAGGAGAGTCGTACACCACAAGTGGCCAGCCGCCACCACTAGCTCACCACTGCCCGTGGAAGCTATTCCCTGGAGAGGGAACACTTAAAGAAGGAGCACCCAAGATGAGTGGCTGCCTGCCATGCAGCCGAGAAGAGCGACTGAAGGTTCGACTGAATGGTCTCGAGACCAGTGAAGTTAATAGGCCCGTTGGCCTTGTTAGAACATGTGGCATTTCACTGCCCCAGAAGAAGAAAAGTGAAAATCGTGTCACCCAGAAGAGCTGGACACCCGCAGGTGCGTCAAAGACAACGAGAGGAGAAGCACAAGGACTCGTAGCACCACAACCCAAGAACCCCTCCAAAGACACCAGACAGACACCAAGGCGGACCGACGGCCCTGGCGACAGCACCAAGGGAGAACCACACGTGAGCAGCAGCAAGCACAAACCAAGCCTCATCCCAGCGCTTCCCCAGGTGAGCGCCAATCGGCGTCCCTGGATACAGCCTCAAGGGAGAACCAAGAGTAAGCCGCAGCAAGCGCAACCAGAGTATCATCCCAACGCTTCCCCAGGTGAGCGTCAACCGACGTCCCTGGATACAGCCTCAAGGGAGAACCGAACATAAGCCGCAGCAAACGCAAACCGTGTATCATCCCAACGCTTTCCCAGGCAACCATCCACCCCATAGTGTCAGCAGTCTAAGTCAAATGGCATCTCTGCCCCTGACTGCAGATGCCATGGGTGAAGATCGGTAACGAGTGTCTTTCCTCACACCACCTCAAGACGAAGTCGGCAGTGGCCCCAAGCCGGGCAAGAGAGGATCCACACACTCTACGTGTCACGCCATCACTGAAACTCAACCTCAGCAAGGCGGAGGCACAGGGCTGCCAAGTCCCTCCTGACATCCAACTCTCCCAGCAAGTCACCACCACCTGTCATCCTGAGTCACCACATGGCTGGCAACCGCCATCACGCCAGCCATCAGCACATGTGTCAAACACCACTCCCAGAGTACCGATGGACTGGAGTCACAAGCTGTTGCCACACCAGCCGAGAAAAGAGACCAGAGGCTACCTGTGACCCGGGCACACCCTAGAACCGCGGTAGCGAGAGCAAGCATCGGCCAATACATCTCCACCCTAGAGGGTTGTGCGTGCGACCAAGTAATGGCTCCTCAGTGGTCCTGTAGCTGTCCCTAATCGGCACACAAGCAGCCCCAGCGAAGTCTTCCTGCAGTCCCGCAGCAACCCCGGCAACGGGCCTCTCCAGGCGGGAAAGTGAAAAGAGACTTTGCCCCACCGACGGGTCATCGGTTGCAGCCAAAAGGGTCCACAGAGACAAGTGATCAGACAACACCTCCACGAACCGTCACCATGAACTCCATCCATGCTCATGACGCATCCCATTGAAAGAACTGTTTGAATTCACCACAGACCATCACCAACGTCAACAAAAGGGAAGCCATGCAAGACATGTCATCACAAGTGAACTGACGCTATGCAGCGGACGTCTCCAAGGCAGCGGTCGTGTCCTGAATCCTTCAGGTTAAACTACGAGTGCCGACCGAGAAGGCCCTGCTGCAGGCAGAGTCATCAGCCCATGTCTGACGTCTTCCGGCCACCTGTCTCAGAAGACAGATGGACCCTGTGGTGGTTTAGTTAATTGTTTTGTCCCCACAGGTTGGACTAATGTTTTATTTGTTCGTCAATAAAGTTGGGAAGGAATGTAGTATCCTGCGGGACACGTTCTAGTGCTCCGCAGGAAGCCGTTCTCCCAGCCACTCCCTCGAGGGCTGGACACACTGCACCCCCACACCCATGCAACACGGGTGTCACGAGTGACGTGGCCCCACCAATAAAAAAGCCTGGGTGCACGTGCTTGTGGCTAGTTGAGTAACTAAGAACACTGTGGCTGCGTCAGTTATTCATTAGTATGTGGGCCTAGGGCCCACAACCCCACAAGCGTTATGACTCGCGCCATCTTGGATTGGCCAAAGTTGTAGTTTATACACACCCAGAGAAGAGCTCCCTACTCTGTTGGTGTGCTTGTGCTAAAAATTATATGATAGCACAGTTTATGGCCCAACAGAATATGTCAATGAAGGGATTAACCGATGACCTAAGCGGAACAATAATCTGGCTAAGATAAGATGACTGAAAAGATGTAATGCGATACTATCGGGATAGCTCAGAAGGGATACACAGTCCAAATTGATACATAATACATAGATCAGAGGCGTATAAAAGTGATGAAAAAGACAAAGGGTTAAATCCCAATACAATGAATGAGTTATCATCCAATCCTACAGAAGCAGTAAATGAAATAATGAAGGATAAGCACGTAGTTAAAAATAGTGAGCCTATGTGGATCTTATAACGAGTTACAGTGTACATAGGACTCTTAAGTGACCTGAAATTGCACCTACTGGAACCTATACAAGGTCAGTACAGGAAGTTAGAGATAACTAGGACCTATACAAGGTCAGTACAGGAAGTTAGAGATAACCTGTTCGTGCATTCATCAGAACAAAGTATGTGGGTTATTAATACTGATTTGTAACATTCCAAATGATTTCTTCATTCAAACCCTCCTTGACACTATTGAGGGTAAAAATCCAGAAAGTTTCCCTTCTCTTCCCGGTTATTTCAACAGACAGGCCTGTCTTTGATTTAACCTTCTCAAGGATGCACCATCGCAGATCATTTTCCCCATGGTGCATTTCTAGACAATGTGAAACAATTGAAGCTGCAAGTTTTTTCGTACGAATGGCCGATTTATGCTCACTATACCTAGTACAAAATTCTCGACCTGTTTCTCCTATATAGGCCAGCTCACAAGGACACAAGATGATGTATATGACATTTTGGCTCCTGCAATTACTCAGGTCTCTAAGCTTTGATGTTTTTTCCCTTGTATACTAGGGAGCATGGTACCATAGCTGAATCACAGGGGTGGCATGAGGCACATCTGTGGTTCCCTAGTATGGGGGGTAATCCCGTAATGGTGGTCTGATGAGAAGTGTTGCCGGTTTGTTGTCTTGTATGTACAAGCATGTCGCAGAGGTTTTTATTTCTCCTATAGGCTGCTAGGGGGGGTTTGAGTTGGTCTTCATCTTCGTGTACATTTAGAATTTTCCAGTTTTTGGTTATGATGTTCCTGATTTTATAATTTAACTGGTAATGATTAATGACACATACGACTTGGTCTTGCTAGGCACGGGTATTGCCCTGTAATAGTGTGTCGCGGTTGTAATATTTCACCCTTTTAAAGGCCGTTCTGACCAATCAACTGGGGTATCCTCGGGCTATGAGACTTTTTTTAAGGCATCCCCATGAATGTGAAGGTCATTCATGTTCGTATAATTCCGGTGTACACACAAGAATTCCCCAAAGGGAATAGAGTCCTTTTGACATGAGGGGTGGAAGCTTTGGTGCTGGAGGATGGTGTTCTTCGCTGTAGATTTTCTAAAAAAACTCACTTGTATCCTTTCATCTTGGCCACGGATCATTATGTCTACAAATTCAACCTCTACAGGGCTAGATTTAGCTGTAAACTTCAAATTACTATCGCTGGCATTTAGCCAGGCGATGTATTCCTGTAGAGTATCCCGGTCTCCTCTCCAAATAAAAAAATATAATCGATGAAGCGCTTCCAAGTACTAACATTTTCGAAAAATGGGTCCGCTTCATTGAAAATATTCTTTAATTCATATTCACCCATATAGATATTCGCTATGCTAGGCGCACAGGAAGCCCCCATGCTGGTGCCCTTGATTTGCTGATAGACCAGCCAGTTAAAGTCAAAAAGATTATTCATCAGAACTATCTCCAGACATTCTAGTATGAAGGTATCCGGTCTTTCACCTGGGGTTCTACTGAGGAGCATTGCCACTGACTGTAACGCCTGACATTGAGGGATATTGGTGTACAATGCCTCAATGTCAAGCGTTACCAGGATTTAATTTGCGTGGTCAAATGGCATACCTTCAATTTTCTCAATGATGTCACCCGTATCGCGAATGTATGAGGCATATTTCTTTGTGAGGGGGCATAGAAAAGTGTCAATGTATTTGAAGAGTGGTTCAGTGCTGCATCCTATGGTGGAAATAATAGGATGTAAGGGGTGGTCAGAAATGCTTTTGTGAGTCTTAGGAACTCCATATAATGCTGGTACTATGGGGCACGACTTGCTAAAAAAAAGTACTCTTGTTGGCAAATGAGTCCCTCATCTAGCGCCCTCTTGGTCATGTCTTGAATATGGGTAGGCCATCTACCTAGTTCCCTAGGGTGAGATTTTCTATAGTGTTCCTGTACTGACAGCATGTCAAGAATTTTATCATTGTAGTTGGTTTTATTCATAACTACAATGCCCCCACCCTTATCGCAGGGTTTGATGACAATGTTGGTGTTGTCTTTGATACTGTTGAGAGCTAAATGATCTTTGAGTGACACGTTGTGTTGTTTATAGGGAGGATACTTTGTAAGGCGTTGTATCTCTTTCAGAATCGTTTTTTCAAATATGCCTACCTCTGGTCCTACCATGTCTAATGTGGGTGTGAAGCTAGAGGGAGGTTTGCATGTAGAAAGAATATCTTCACTATTGTCAGGAGGTCTATGCATTAAAAATGTCTTTAGGGTTTTTTAAAAATGGGACCTCATCGGTATTTCGCATATTAGGGACCTATGGGGGCGGGATGGAGTAGTGACGTTTGCTGCACTGCAGCAGACATACGAAATGGCGAAGTCAGAACACTTCCGTTATACACAGATTCAGCATGCGCTGCAGGCCACCATCCGGTCTGACACAGAGCTACCTGAAGCATCCCCGCTCGAAGACAGACTGCTAGATGGACATCTTCCGGACAAATGTATTTCCCTCACATACAAAAAACTCATCCACCACACCCCTGATCCCCTCGCCCCACTTAGGGAGAAATGGGTAAGAGATGGACTGGAATTAGATGATGAGGAATGGCAGGAGGCACTCTCCTCACCCAAGGAGGTGGCTATATCAGGCAAATTAAAACTAATACAGCTGAAGATTTTACATAGAGTCTACCTCTCAGGGTCCCAGCTGATCCACATGGGGAGTAGTGTGGACGGGGTATGCAGGAGGGGATGTGGAATGCAGGGCGGATACCTACACGTGCTCTGGGAATGCCCAGTAATTCAAGTCTTCTGGAGGACTATCCTGAAAGTTATGAGTACTGTGTGGGGGGTGCCCTTGCTGCCTGAGGCCAAGAGATGCCTTTTAAACGTTTGGGAGCCAACAGACTTAAGCGTGAAAGGGAGGTTATGGGTCACACTCGGGCAGACGATTGCCAAGCGCAACATAGCGCAGTTGTGGGGTGCAGCTGCGTCACCTAAGTTGAAGAAATGGAAAGAAGATATGGACTGGTGTATGGTTCGTGAGAAAACTGTATACGTTGCATGGGGATGCCCCAAAAAATGGTTAGAACTTTGGTCTAAATGGAATGTGTACAGGTGGGGGCTATGTGAACCGCCGAATGTCTCATCCCCAGAAGACCACATTACAGTGTGAATTGAAATGTATGTAATGTAACTATACCCACTACATTGGAAAATATGTACTGATATGGGTGACAAATGATGCAAGTGAAACTGTATAGCATGACCACGGTTCCCTTTATGTTAAATAAACAGAGTTTTAAAAATAAAAAATAAAAAATGTCTTTAATCTTACCTTCCTGAAAAAGGAGAACACATCATGATGTAGTCTGAAAGCGTTTAGACAGGTACTCGGGACAAAAGATAGACCTATTCCTAATATTGCTGTCTCCTCTTGAGTGAGATTAATTGAGGAGAGATTAAAAATAGGTAAGGTGTCCACCATATTATTGTGTTGATAAACAGATCTAGCTATGTTCTCCAGTATTGCTGGTTGCGAGTTTTTAAGTATGGTTGTTGATGTTGTGGGGCCATTGGTTGGTGCTGCTCCCCTCTGTCTTGTCCCCAACGTCTGTTTCTCCCTCTGTATTGGCCTCGCTGTAAAAAAGGGGACTGTCCCCGGTAAGATTGTTGGTTCATTTGTCTACCTCTGTTTGGTCTGTAGTTGTATTGCATCTCATCTGTGCCATAAGGGTTATCTGTCTCAGAATCTGATGAATATGCATCTGAGAAATTAATAACTGTCCTCCTGTTATTTCTACAATGGTTTTGGTAAGTGGCGCCCTGGTTCCAATCTTGATAATAAGATTTGTCTAGGTAGGGATAGCCTTTATTTTGAGTGTACCACCTTACATCCTTTTTTTAATTTCTCCGATTTTCTGTTGGTGAAATAATCTTCTAAATTCTTCATATCTGCACTCACCCTTTCCAATCTTGCCTTGGCTTCCTCAAGTGCTGTAGCTGCCTTCAGTTTATCTTCTAGTTCTATTATTTCTTGGCTCAACACTGACATGACCTCCTTCGCTGTTTCAATTATCAAGATCATCCAGTCCTTGGAGCAGCGGTTCGCAATGTGGGACCACCGCTCCAGAAACATACGTATCTCGACAAATAATGCCGGAACATTACAAACCCTTAAGCCTGATGGAATCCCTCCTGCTCATAGGTACTCCAGCATGTAGTGGGCATGTGACTCCATTCTTTTTAATTTTTTTCTTAAATTCAGTAAGTTGTTCCACTCAGAATCATCTCCACTATGTGATGAAGTGGGCCCTCCACTAAAGATGGCCTGTCCTATTAATGCGTAAAAGTCCTCGTCAGAGAACCCAAACGTTTTGAGTCCTTCCATTAAGATATTTACTAGAGGGAAGGGAAAATAGAACTGAGGTTGCACAAGGATAACACAATGTGCTATAGGTGGAAGCAAGAGATGTTGATCATCTAAAAAGTGTTTGGACGTGAATATAATATGTATGTGGTATATGAGGTACCCCAAACCTCCAAAGTGACAAAACACGTGAAACAATAAAAGTTTAAAAGATACACAGACAAACACAGGTCTTATCTATAAAAGGTGGTCCAATCAAATTAATATAAATTAATTGTGAAGATTTCACAATCCCACAGTTAAACAACCGTGAATGCAATTGCAGAAAAAGGGAACCCCCCTAAAAGGTAACTGAGGCCAGGGAGAAAGAGGGGAATAAAGAAAACAACTAAGCAGAAAAAGCTCCCCTTTTACTTATATTGCTTTACAAAACAGATTGTATCTGGTATGGGTATATGCATAATCACATAAATACAACTGGACAATTATAGAATACAAATCTGGTTATTTATTTTATCTTTAACTTGTAGCTTATAGTCATTTTTGTTTCCATAATCAATATATCATTTGAAACATCATGCAACAATATTTTTTAAATATTTTTTTTCCTTTTAATACAAATTATATCCTTATATTTCTTTAAAAGACAGTATAGAAATGCTTACAAAAATGTAAACTCCCTACGACATGAGCAACACTATACCATTAACAACCACACTCATTCATTCAACATAAACGTTCACAATCATTCGAAACACATATACACATCAGGGAGTAAAGAGAAGACACAGATGTAGAAAGTCTCCAGAGCAAATTTCAGATGACCATATACAACAAGGGTCGAAACACGATGTGAACCACCTTCTTCAGGACCTTTCCCAAATGGCATAGGTTTCCACACAAACGTTGGAAAGGGGGTACCTATGGGGCATAAGCAATTTATTTTGAATAACCCATACAAAACAGGATTTGTCTATGTACAGTTAATTGGACCAACTCATTACAGAGAGAAAAAGAAGGGAAAATTCAAAGATTAGAGATAGTGGACCACATACCCAGTGATAGCCTTCGCTCCCTGAGCCCAGAAACAAAGCCTTTCCTGGGCGAAGGTGTTCACACCTCCCCCAAGCCAGGAAGAGCCATCTGTGGCAGGGGAGCTTCAAAGGCCTGGCAGCCTTTGTAATGTGACCCCAGCCTCTCCTGCTATCAGGAGCAGGCCCCCTTCCTGTCTCCCCTCCTTTTAGATGGGAAGACAGGCGAGAAAAACTAGCCAGCCCAGAAGGTGTGCCAACCTCTGCCTCATGATGGGGGAGGCGAGAGGAAGCAGATGGCAGGCACTCCCCAATCAGGATTAAGAATTGTGCTCACTCCCCCACGTGGTGTGAGCACACCAAGGGTGTGGTCACTCTTAAGACCCCTAAAACGCCCCCTAAATACAGTATTTAGGGGGCAGCCCTGAACCAAGAAAGCAGATTCCCACAACCTAAGAAGAAAAAGGACGAAAGAAGACGCCCAGCAGAGAAGACTGCAGAGAGCAATTGACTAGGCCCCGTTTGCAGTAGCTCTGTTCAAACGAAACACCAAACAAATACTCCGAGCCTGCTGATGAAAAAGAAACCAGACTCCTGGAACCACCACTGCAACCGCCGCCTACAGCCCGAGTTTAAGGGGCCCACTGGCCCCAGCGAGGTCCCCCAGCGCTCCAGAGCCCGAGTCCACTGTGGGTTGACCCTCCAGGACTCCCCGACATCGCCTGCAGCCTCTGCACGGAGACCCCCTCAACCGCGAGTGGTCCGGTAAGGTGAAATCCGACCTCAAAAGACAATCCTGCATCCAGCTGCCCTGTGCCTTGGAAAAAAGAACCCAAGGTGCACCTATGTCCCCGAGCACTCCAACTTACCTGCCCAGCTGTTGGTTCCTCCCGGAAGTCTTCCTGGACGGAGCCTGCAGCTAAAAACCAAAACAGAAAATCCCCTTTGAAAATAAAAGGGCCCGACGCCAAAACAGCACCCTACACCTAGCCGCCCATGCACCGCCACGGGTGCTATTTGTGTGCTAAACCAGATCCCCATTTGCCCTGAGCCTAGCACCAGGTGTTTGGCTCACACAACCTTATGGCCTGCTCGCCAGCAGCCACCAACCGGGACAACAGATGCAGCGGGTCACTCACCAACCAGCATTGAGCTGCTCAGGCTCCTTCAGTGCTGCGGTGTTGGACGAGGTCTCCCTTTGGCAGTGGGAAACTGAGCAAAGTCTCTGTTGGCTCTGCTAACTTCACCCTGCCCTTCCACAATGGCTGGGCTCTGCCCACAGAGACGTTAGTATTGCTAGGCAACATGGGAACCCCAGCTGGGGGTTTCGTTTGCGTTGAGGGTGCTGCAGCTACTCAACAGGTGGCCTTCACCTGGAAGGGGAGGGCTATGCTCGGGCCCACCACCAGCTGCTCGTCGCACCAGGACTACAAGCGGCAAGGACACAAACTGATGAGTGGTGCTTCCAATTGACACGGATTTGTTGATCAATGGAGGTTCCTCCTGGCAGCATAATAGTTCCTTCTGGCCAGGTGGAGTCTGTAGTGCAAGCAGCGGCTGGTTACAAGTACCACGCAGCGTCTAAAAACATGGGGTCACAGCCCCTGTACTTATACTCCAAAAAACTTTGTTTTGGGGGCACTTCAACCAACTTTTAGAAGTGCACAACACCCCCATTCAATACCCAGCTCTGGCTCCAGACACACTTCAGGTGGGAGGACATAGCACTGTGAAAGGTAGGCACAGGCCTATTCAGGTGCAAGTGACAACTCCTCCCACCACTCTAAATGCAGATCAGGCTTATTCAGCCCACTATGAGTCACCCGGGAAAGGCAGGAAACACTTCAACCCCCCTTGTGACTGTCTACAGTGAATGCACATCCCCAGCCCCTGTCACTCCAAAACCAGTCCGTCAATACAATATCAGGCAGGGCACAAGAGTCATAAGCACACAGAAATGCTCACTTCTAAAAGTCGCATTTCTAAAATAGGAATAACAAATCAGTTTTCACCAATAAGCAGGATTTATCACCACTATTCCAAATGTGCCAAACATGTCCACGCTATCCCTTTCATATCAGAAATTTCCACTGAAACGCATATCAGGGCATTCCCAATGCAAACCTTTAAGAGGAAAGCCTCACAGCAGGGGGAAACCAAATAGGCTGTTTGTCACTACCAGGACATGCCATACAGTTGAGGCACATGTCCTACAATTTGCCTACACAGCACCCTGCCCATAGGGCTACCCTGGGCCTACCTTAGGGTGACGTATATGTAGTAAAAGGGGAGTTTCAGACATGGCAAACACTTTAAGTGCCAAGTCACTATGGCAGTAAACTGCGCATGCAAGTCCTGCAGCGGCAGAGGCCTGATACAGGTTTGAAAGGCTACTTCGGTGGGTGGCACAAGCAGCGCTACAGGCCCACTAGTAGCATTTAATTTACAGGCCCTGGATATATAGGATACCGTTGTACAAGGGACTTACAGGTAAATTAAATATGCCAAACAGGTGTAGACCAATCTTACAGAGTTTACAAGTGAGAGCACATGCAGTCTAGCACTGATTAGCAGTGGTAAAGTGCCCAGAGTCATACAACAAGCACAAACAGGACAGAACAAATACAGGAGGAAGGGCAAAAGTTTGGACATAAACCTGTAAAAAGGGCCAGTTCCAACAGACAGTAATTATTTCTAATCCATAATTGTTTCTGTCATAAAATAGGGATTAAGCTGTTTGCTTACTATGACTTTTACAAAAAGAACAATTGATGGACAGAATGCAGAAGAATGTCATACATTCACCCCAGTACAGAGATCTGGGCCTAAATCCATCGTTTTTTTGCTCACCATGCCATTCCAGTTTGGACCCAGCTATATGCAAATCAGTCTTGACCCTGCGCCCAATGGGACCAGTCCAGCCCGAAATGCCAGGCCAGGTCCTTCCTGGACTGGAAACAAGCATCCTAGTACCAGTTTCGGACTTTCAGCCCTCATCAGCCAGGATAGCTTGACTCCAGTGGCATGGAGAGCACGGGACCCACGTCTGGGCATACCCGTCCCACTCGGGGTGACAAATGCAAAAAGAAAAATTGATGGACAGAATGAAGAACAATGTCATACATTCACCCCAGTACAGAGATCAGGGCCTCAATCCATTCTTTCTTTGCTCACCATGCCATTCCAATTTGGACCTAGCTATATGCAAATCAGTCTTGACCCTGCACCCAATGGGAACAGTCCAGCCCAAACTGCCAGGCCAGGCCAGGTCCTCCCTGAACTGGAAACAAGCATCCTAGGACCGGTTTCGGGCTTTCAGCCCTCATCAGCCAGGAGAGCTTGACTCCAGTGACATGGAGAGCACGGGACCCATGACTGGGCATACCCGTCCCACTCGGGGTGACAAATGCAAAAAGAACAATTGATGGACAGAATGCAGAACAATGTCATACATTCACCCCATAACAGAGATCTGTGCCTAAATCCATCGTTTTTTTGCTCAGCATGCCATTCCAGTTTGGACCCAGCTAAATGCAAATCAGTCTTGACCCTGCGCCCAATGGGAACAGTCCAGCCCGAACTGCCAGGCCAGGTCCTCCCTGGACTGGAAACAAGCATCCTAGGACCGGTTTCGGGCTTTCAGCCCTCATCAGCCAGGATAGCTTGACTCCAGTGACATGGAGAGCACGGGACCCATGTGTGGGTATGCCCGTCCCACTCGGCGTGACAAATGCAAAAAGAACAATTGATCGACTGAATGCAGAACATTGTCATATATTCCCCCAGTACAGAGATCTGGGCCTAAATCCATAGTTTTTTTGCTCACCATGCCATACCAGTTTGGACCCAGCTATATGCAAATCATTCTTGACCCTGCGCCCAATGGGAACAGTCCAGCCCAAACTGCCAGGCCAGGTCCTCCCTGGACTGGAAACAAGCATCCTAGGACTGGTTTCGGGCTTTCTGCCCTCATCAGACAGGATAGCTTGACTCCAGTGGCATGGAGAGCACAGGACCCATGTCTGGGCATACCGTCCCACTCGGGGTGACAAATGCAAAAAGAACAATTGATGGACAGAATGCAGAACAATGTCATACAT
Organism: Triturus cristatus; assembly: GCF_964204655.1. NCBI lineage: Eukaryota > Metazoa > Chordata > Amphibia > Caudata > Salamandridae > Triturus > Triturus cristatus. The sequence goes on from NC_140579.1 coordinate 952,052,863, forward strand.
TCACCCCAGTACAGAGATCTGGGGCTAAATTGATGGTTTTTTTGCTCACCATGCCATTCCAGTTTGGACCCGGCTATATGCAAATCAGTCTTGACCCTGCACCCAATGGAAACAGTCCAGCCCAAACTGCCAGGCCAGGCCAGGTCCTCCCTGAACTGGAAACAAGCATCCTAGGACCGGTTTCGGGCTTTCAGCCCTCATCAGCCAGGAGAGCTTGACTCCAGTGACATGGAGAGCACGGGACCCATGTCTGGGCATACCCGTCCCACTCGGGGTGACAAATGCAAAAAGAACAATTGATGGACAGAATGCAGAACAATGTCATACATTCACCCCAGAACAGAGATCTGGGCCTAAATCCATCGTTTTTTTGCTCACCATGCCATTCCAGTTAGGACCCAGCTAAATGCAAATCAGTCTTGACCCTGCGCCCAATGTGAACAGTCCAGCCCGAAGTGCCAGACCAGGTCCTCCCTGGACTGGAAACAAGCATCCTAGGACCGGTTTCGGGCTGTCAGTCTTCATCAGCCAGGATAGCTTGACTCCAGTGGCATGGAGAGCACGGGACCCACGTCTAGGCATACCCGTCCCACTCGGGGTGACAAATGCAAAAAGAACAATTGATGGACTGAATGCAGAACGATGTCATACATTCCCCCCAGTACAGAGATCTGGGCCTAAATCCATTGTTTTTTTGCTCACCATGCCATTCCAGTTTGGACCTAGCTATATGCAAATCAGTCTTGACCCTGCGCCCAATGGGAACAGTCCAGCCCAAACTGCCAGGCCAGGCCAGGTCCTCCCTGGACTGGAAACAAGCATCCTAGGACCGGTTTCGGGCTTTCAGCCCTCATCAGCCAGGATAGCTTGACTCCAGTGACATGGAGAGCACGGGACCCATGTCTGGGCATACCCGTCCCACTCGGGGTGACAAATGCAAAAAGAACAATTGATGGACAGAATGCAGAACAATGTCATACATTCACCCCATAACAGAGATCTGTGCCTAAATCCATCGTTTTTTTGCTCAGCATGCCATTCCAGTTTGGACCCAGCTAAATGCAAATCAGTCTTGACCCTGCGCCCAATGGGAACAGTCCAGCCCGAACTGCCAGACCAGGTCCTCCCTGGACTGGAAACAAGCATCCTTGGACCGGTTTCGGGCTTTCAGTCTTCATCAGCCAGGATAGCTTGACTCCAGTGGCATGGAGAGCACGGGACCCACGTCTAGGCATACCCGTCCCACTCGGGGTGACAAATGCAAAAAGAACAATTGATGGACTGAATGCAGAACAATGTCATACATTCCCCCCAGTACAGAGATCTGGGCCTAAATCCATTGTTTTTTTGCTCACCATGCCATTCCAGTTTGGACCTAGCTATATGCAAATCAGTCTTGACCCTGCGCCCAATGGGAACAGTCCAGCCCAAACTGCCAGGCCAGGTCCTCCCTGGACTGGAAACAAGCATCCTAGGACCGGTTTCGGGCTTTCAGCCCTCATCAGTCAGGATAGCTTGACTCCAGTGACATGGAGAGCACGGGACCCATGTCTGGGCATACCCGTCCCACTCGGGGTGACAAATGCAAAAAGAACAATTGATGGACAGAATGCAGAACAATGTCATACATTCACCCCATAACAGAGATCTGTGCCTAAATCCATCGTTTTTTTGCTCAGCATGCCATTCCAGTTTGGACCCAGCTAAATGCAAATCAGTCTTGACCCTGCGCCCAATGGGAACAGTCCAGCCCGAACTGCCAGGCCAGGTCCTCTCTGGACTGGAAACAAGCATCCTAGGACCGGTTTCGGGCTTTCAGCCCTCATCAGCCAGGATAGCTTGACTCCAGTGACATGGAGAGCACGGGACCCATGTGTGGGTATACCCGTCCCACTCGGCGTGACAAATGCAAAAAGAACAATTGATCGACTGAATGCAGAACAATGTCATATATTCCCCCAGTACAGAGATCTGGGCCTAAATCCATTGTTTTTTTTCCTCACCATGCCATACCAGTTTGGACCCAGCTATATGCAAATCATTCTTGACCCTGCGCCCAATGGGAACAGTCCAGCCCAAACTGCCAGGCCAGGTCCTCCCTGGACTGGAAACAAGCATCCTAGGACTGGTTTCGGGCTTTCAGCCCTCATCAGCCAGGATAGCTTGACTCCAGTGACATGGAGAGCACGGGACCCATGTGTGGGTATACCCGTCCCACTCGGCGTGACAAATGCAAAAAGAACAATTGATCGACTGAATGCAGAACAATGTCATATATTCCCCCAGTACAGAGATCTGGGCCTAAATCCATTGTTTTTTTTCCTCACCATGCCATACCAGTTTGGACCCAGCTATATGCAAATCATTCTTGACCCTGCGCCCAATGGGAACAGTCCAGCCCAAACTGCCAGGCCAGGTCCTCCCTGAACTGGAAACAAGCATCCTAGGACCGGTTTCGGGCTTTCAGCCCTCATCAGCCAGGAGAGCTTGACTCCAGTGACATGGAGAGCACGGGACCCACGTCTGGGCATATCCGTCCCACTCGGGGTGACAAATGCAAAAAGAACAATTGATGGACAGAATGCAGAACAATGTCATACATTCACCCCATAACAGAGATCTGGGCCTAAATCCATCGTTTTTTTGCTCACCATGCCATTCCAGTTTGGACCCAGCTATATGCAAATCAGTCTGACCCTGCGCCCATTGGGAACAGTCCAGCCCGAACTGCCAGGCCAGGTCCTCCCTGGACTGGAAACAAGCATCCTAGGACCGGTTTCGGGCTTTCAGCCCTCATCAGCCAGGATAGCTTTACTCCAGTGGCATGGAGAGCACGGACCCACATCTGGGTATCAATTTTGTGTCTTTTTCTTTCTCACCCTAAGTGCGCCAGGTATGCCCAGATGTGGGTCCTGGGCTCACTGTGCCACTGGAATCAAGCAATCCTGGCTGAAGAGGGGTGAAACTCCAAAAAACAGTCCTAGGATGCCTGTTTCTAGTCCAGGGAGGATCTGGCTTGGCAGTTCGGGCTGGACTGTTCCCATGAGGCACAAGGTCAAGACTGATTTGCATATCGCCAGGTCTAAACTGGGTTGGCATGGTGAGCAAAAGAATGATGGATTTAACCCAGATCTCTTGACGGGGGTGAATGTTTTGATTTGTTCTGCATTCCGTCCATCAATTTTGTGTCTTTTACTATGACTTTTAGGCAGGTACAATGACCTCATTTCGAAAATCATGCTAATACTGTAGATAAACATGAAGCAAAGATTCCATTGATTTTCAAACCTTATTCACCCACATGGTTTGAAAATTGACTTTTTAACTCCTTGCTAACAAACACTGGCGAAAATAGGATTTAGACAAAATGGTGCACTTGGAACTGCAACTTTCTCCAGTCACTTAATTTTAAGTAGGTAAACCGTTTATATTTTGGATCTAAACACAAAACAGCTGTACCAAAACTTTTTAATACACACTTTCAGCAGACATACTGAGTTTTCATTCTTGCATTTTAATTGAAAAAAGCTCTCATTTTCTTTTTAAACATATGCCTAAATCTTTGGCAGCTAAATAGGCTGTACTAAGCATATGTTTCATTGTCTTATAGTTGTCAGTAGGTAAAACTCGCGTTTGAGATGTCTGGCTTTTATTTGAGATTTGACCTTTGTCCAGCCTGTGCCATGTGTATGAACAGTACAGCTGACTCTCCGATGTGCCAAATATTCCAATTTCATTTCAAAAGCCTGCCTTTTTAAGGAAGTGCACATGCTGCAGAGAACTGCTTAGCAAGTCTCATCAACTCCAGAGGTTTAAATACCAGATGGTCCAGTGGTGTCAACACCAGATGAGTTTTCCACATGTACAAAGCCCACCACAGTTTACATCCCAGTTAATAGCCCACCTTACATATGGAATGTAACATCTTAATATACATACAAATATCTATCACTGCTCGGAAATGAAATTTTAGTGTGCTACCAATTATTGTAGGAAGCCCGTCAAATATTACAGTAGTCTGTTAACGATGCTCAGAATACTAGCTTGCCAGTGGCATTGCTCAAATGTGCCAATGTGCTGCTCGTATGTGCCATGGTGCTCTCAGGCTGGTCAATATATGAGCAGTACAGCAAAAAAAACATGACTGCTTATTATCCTTGACTGCTGATAGTGCTAGGGTTGCTGACAAGTACCTTCAGGTTAGAGACAAGGGATCCCTTTTGTAGGAGAGTAGGGTCTGCTATCCTATGGTCACCCCAAATTTTTGCTTTTTGCTTCACTGGTTTTTGACATATTGAGGCTGTGGGCCTGCCAATCAGACCCCCAGCCTGCTGTTCTCTCTACTAAATGTACACTATGCACCCTAGGTGCATAACCAATTGGAAGTGGATCACCCTGTGAGCCCCTGTACCAGTGTACACTAGGTACCCAGGGCATTGGTGTATCTAAGGCCTGCCAGGGGCTGAAGCATGTATTATGCCACCCCAGGCTTGGCCTAACAAATTTGACACAACTGGTTGATCACTCAGCTGGGGTAAGTTGGTGTAACCACCTCTTACTTAGGTGTAGTATACCTATACCTAACCTTAAATGGGACACATGTTAACCTATAAGTCACTCCTATGGCAGGCCTTAACAATCCTGAAGGCAGAGTGCTTGGTTCCATGTGAGATGGTGCTCTGGCATGAGCTGAGCCTGTCTGCAGTGGTCGGAACAACTTCCTTCTACTGTTTCCAGATATCGTCATACCATATACTCTTAAGTGCATTATGAACCTCGCGGTTAAATGCTAACTTTGGTTTGGCTTTATCAAAACATGTCGAGTAAGGTGTCATATGAATTGGAATACTAACCCCTCGCCAATTCTGGCGACGGGGTTAGCATTCCACCCTTCTAGAGGGACACGACATGTACAGTACCTGAAACCCGGGTAAAATCAGACCTAGCCTCAGCTCCACAAAATGGATGCTGCCACCACAGACACAAGTCTGCCCTCCTGCTGCTGGGAGTCCTTCCAGCTTGGGAGGTGTGGACAAAGGGTTTCCTGCCAGGGGAGGTGCGTGCACCACCCCAGACAGGATTTTGTGTATTGGTCAGGTAGGGCTTGATAGAAACCCGACATGCCTGAGGCTCACAAGGAGCCTCGGTGCATATGCCAGTTCAATCCGGTACTGGGGCACACCAGTCCCGGGCCTGGGGCGAGCTGGACAAAGGATTGGGGGTGTAACCACCCCCCTTCCTGGTCCCACCCTTAGGGAGGGACCTAGCAGGTAGTCCGGCCCCTAGAATCCGCTTAAAGGTAGGAGCTGTGTCCTAAGACTTCAGACATCCTGGAATCAACTTAACTACAAGAAGAAGACGGGAACTTCGACGCTCTGCCGCACAGAGGACTGAAGCCAATCTCCCCTGTGGTCAGGGAGTGACCACCTTGCTAACGCAAGCACCATCCAGCGAATCAACATCTGCTTTGCCGCCGTCTCCCGCTGGAGCCCGAGCCCAGAGACTGACAAGACCTGAACCTCCAGACCTCTCACCACCCGATCCACAGTCCCTGAAAAGAGGAGACCCGTGGAGGCACCGAGACACGTGGAGCCAGCCATCTTGAAAAGACCACGACAAGCTGCAAGCGCAACAACCGAGGCTCCCTCCAAGTTGTGCTTTGGGATCTGAGAAGCCCAACCCCCGAGCAGCATCTGCAGCAAAGGTGAGCCCTCCAGCATCTCCACGATCTGTGTGGGGCCCTTCTGCATTTTGCCACTCGACGTGCCTAACCGGTTGCTGGCCCGCTGGCTAGTGGCCATCTTGGCGACGAACTTCAAGAACTACACCGCTGGTCTGGTTGCTCCAGACTGGCCCTTGCTCCCCTCCAAAGGAGCAGTCCCTCTGACCTTGCTGGTCAGAACAATCAGCTTATTTTGTTTCCCACAACAATTGCTTTTGCCAAGGCTTGTTTGCTTCGATCAAGTCGCCGACACCGCCGACAGCGAGAGCCTGCGTGGGACAGCTCGTGAACTGACTCCTGGACGTCGTCGACCTTCAGGGACCACGTGGCTGCAGAGACAAGCTGCACCTTCCTACCTGTTTGCACCCGACATCGCCTGGTATCCACCTGGTGCCACGCTGGTCACTGGCTAGTGACTGTGAACACTGTCCCCTCTGCTTACAGGTCTTCTACAACTCCGATCCACCCTTGGATCCACCGCATCTCCTCCGGACCGATCGCCTGCAGCATCTTTGTCCACAGGCTCCATTGAACAGATAGAAGAAACCCGACGCACTTCGAGACCTATGCACCCGCTTCCTGTGGGTGAGGTAAAGCTGGTACTCCGGTGCCCAAGTGTAGAGTATCATCTCTAGTGTCTGTGTTTCGAATCTTACGTTCATAGTCCATCCGGAAGGTCCTCTTTGCAGTAACTTTGTAACTTTTACGCACCCATTGAAAACCTATGGGAGCTCGCGTGTGACTATTTGCTCTGCACACGCAACCCGTGGACCTCCTGGTCACTAACTGAAGTTAGCTCCTTGTAGGCCCAGCGATTCTAGAGGCCCTAGGCCTTTTCCCTTTTCTGTTCGTGGTACTTATACCACTATTTTAGTATATGGTTTGAGCGGCCACCAGGGCCTATCCATTTAAAGTGCAACTTCTGTGTATTCTAAGGTATTCTTGTTTAACGATTTGTGCTCCTGTGCTCATAAAGAGTCTAGGGGTTACTTTGAGAAATAAATACATATATATTTTCAATATATATCTGTGTGGTGTCCTTTCATTGGTATAAAAGGGGGTTACATTTGGTAAAACAGCTGGCTTAACACGCTTCACAAGTTTAGCCTCAAAGACTGCTTGGCCTACGCTACCACTAGGGCAGCTAGTCCGAAAAGGTTGACTTACTACCACACCATAAGGGTTGCTTGGCATGGTACAAGGTGGTCACTTTAACTAGTGAACATCATATACCAGGCCAACTTCTCACACCTTTTTACTAAATTCTCACACAAAGCAGCGCAGCCGTCAAAAATGCTGCCTTTTGTTGCGCGAGGAGATAGCAGGACAGTGTCATATGTACAGAGATATGACACTCTCCTCCTCTCTCCCTATACACAACGCACAATCAGGCTGCCGAGCACCACACACACAACTTTGCACCATAGTGCACCTAGTATAGGTTTTGCACAGGGAAGATACACTTCCAGTTCAAAATACTATGCTTACAGTATCTTTAAAACTTTTCCCAATTTGTTTGTGTACTGTACAGTGCAGCACACATGCAAAGTCGGAAAAGAAAGGAGAAAAAAAGCATTTCTCCTTGTATCACCTATTTAAAAAGGAAGTTATTTTTTGGGTGCAAATCCCTGTTTCCTTTCTTTTAATAGATAGGTTTGCGTCAGAAACCATGAGTGGTTGCCCTGTTTTGAATCCTGGTCCAGGAATGCAAGAATCAAGTGGGTAGGTGAGCTTCTGTCAAGTACTTACTACAGTTTGTTGTGCTCCCCAGACTACTACAATATAGGCACATATATGATTTCCTGCTATGGAGAAGTATTTCTTCTATGTTCTGTGGTGGACACTGAAATGTTCGGCTAGAGTTTCCTGTTTTCAATATAATTTTTTTTCAGAATTCTAGTAGGTTTTGTCAGAATTTTCATGCATTTCAAAAAATGTATACATCAGTTGTTATTAGTGGTTTCACATTTTTGTGAAATACAAATTCAAGGAACGGTGTTTTACCAGTGCTCATCGAGGAATTTCCTGTTAACTTAGTGAATTAACCCTGCATGATTTCTAGACAGTGTACATGACATTCCCCAAGGCCCAACACCCCTAGGAGCTATTGTAATACTTTTAATTATCTCCCTAGGGGAGCACCCCCACCCGCCAGCTCCGCTCAGCCAACCTCGCCCTCGCCACAGTCCCTCGCATCCGAAAAACCACCGCCGGCGGCAGATCCTTCTCCTACCTCGCCGCCAAGACCTGGAACACTCTCCCCACCATCCTACGACAGACCCAGGACCTGCTGGCCTTCAGAAGACTCCTCAAGACCTGGCTCTTCGACCAGTAGCACCCCCCCCCTCCCCAGCGCCTTGAGACCCTCTCGGGTATGTAGCGCGCTTTACAAATGCAGTGATTGATTGATTGATTGATTGACACTTTTACACTAACACCATAAGGAACTTCGTGTAAGTGGTGCAGAAAGTGTGAGAAACTTGAAGAATCATCGCCACTGGTCAAAGGTGTGTGAGGAAAAGCAATACTTTACATGGAAAACCGCTTTCATGAGTATAAAAAATAAAGTAAAATGTTTGTGAAGTTCCATAAGACTTTTAAATGTATGTACGTAGATTTCTCGCAATGTGTTGAGTCACATATAGAGTTATGGAAAACTTGAGTAAGAGGAAGAAGCTATGTAGCCCATGTACTTTGGGCTGGCACATCTACATATTGGATAAGTAATCATAAAACTTTGCAGACCCCTGTTGATCGTTTACACATTCAGAAATGTAGATGCTTTTAAATTGACATCATGGCAACGTAAAGTGCTAATCAAAGCAAAATAATATAACTATCTTGTTGCTCATGGCCCATAGAGTCTGTCATAACATACCTTTTGCAGTTAACCTTCCCCCATTTTAGTAATCATTCTATCGGGGCATGTCTTCAAGGGAGGTATTTGGGGGTGGAACACCCCCCTAATATTCTTTCCAATCGGGTCTCGACCCAACTGTTCGGGTCTTTCTTCACATCACCACCAGGCAAGGCATGTTTGATTTAAAATTGTATGCCAGCAGTCAGGACCCAGTTATATAGTTTGGCGCAGTAAAGCCCCAGTTACATAGTTTGGGACAGTCAGGCCCCAGTTATATTGTTTGGGAGACGCTCCAAATCGCGTGTCCTAGTCAGCCTTTCCAGCTTTAGCAGCAGTGACATTTGGACTCAGCAGCGGCTGGTGCAGGTAATAGCAGTGGGACTGGGTGGGGGGATTTCGACAGACGACAACTGTTGTGTCGCGGGCCAGCACAGGGACGAGGCCGGTGCTGACACACGAGGGGGAGGTACGGCAGCTATCGGTAGGCCTTGCTCGGGGAATAAATACTCAGGAGCCAGTTGTTGGTGCTTACTGGTCTCGCCGCCGTAGCCTCACTGGCGTACGTGCGTGCTTGGCCACTTTATTAAACTAAGGTCACATGACCTTTACATAGGGCGCCTGTTGCTTCACAGGCGCAACATAACATTCCTCCCCAACAAACATCAAAGCAACATTAGCAGGTAACCTTCCTGTTTGACTCCTAGTTTGTCAAATTAACTAACAAAAAGTTTGACAAACACAAAATAAGAACAGTCTTACGTAAAGTAGTCCTTCAGGTGGCAGGAAGGCGCTGGATTTCCCTGCAGTTGGTGCTGAGACAGGCCCCGGCTCTGGGTATCCTGGTCTCCGGCTTCAGGTGTGGCTTCGCTGGGCCGGGTCTCTGGATGACTACACCTATTCTCCAACGCCTCACCCGCTGCCCCTCCGCACTGAGTCGACACGGGGTCAAGTGACTCCCCACAGTCTGCTGTGGCAGACATGTCTGCTGCCCCGCTAGAGCTGACATCCTCCGACGACATGATGTTGGGACTAATCTCAAGCCGTGTTGGTGAGGACCCTGACCCCCTGACTGGTATTTCTTGAAATGTGACACATTTCGGGTTACAGTTTCTCTTCCTCGAGTGGCAATGATCCGGGTTCCTTTGACACTGACCACAGTCCACGGATCCTTTACGTATAGCAACCGAAACTTGCCACTGGTAATGCGATTCTTGAGCAATACCACATCCCCTCTTTTAAGATGAGGAGCTTTGGCCCTCCGCCGGTGACTGACTTGGGCATGCGCCTTGCGGCGTCTGGCGTTGATTTGGTTATCATCGGGTGTCTCCGGTTGCCACTTGGGGTGGTGAGGGATCGAGTCCGTGACTACTCGTCCCATGAGAAGATGTGCTAGGGCTACGCCTGTAGTGGTGTGGGGTGTTTGGCGGTAGCTTCTTAGACAGGTGAAAATGGCTAGCTCTATGGACTGTCCCTTGTCATGAGCAATCCGGATCACCTTATTTAGAGTCGCATGAATCTCTCCGCTTCACCGTTTGCTTGTGGCCACCTAGGTGTGATTCTTCGATGATGGATGCCAAGAGAGCTCAGATAAGTGGCAAGTTCTTGCCCTTGGAAAGGAGGTCCATTGTCTGTCCTCAGCTCCTGTATGAGACCGTGAGTGGCCATGATCTTTTCAAGTTTTGGGATCACCTCTGTGGCACTAGGCTCTGATAAGATTTCGACCTCTGGGTATTTGGAGTGATCATCGATAGCCACAAACGTGTGGCGGCCATCAGGAAGGCTGCCAAAGTCTAAACTAACACAGGACCACAGACCTTTCGGGCTTGGTTCCACAATGATCGGAGCGGGTCGGAGTGTCTCCCCCATCACTTGGCAGGCAGCGCATGACCGGACAGTGGCCTCCACAAGTTCGTCCATCAGTGGGAACCACACCTTGGTTCGGAGTCGTGACTTGGTCTTGACCATGCCTTGGTGCCCGATGTGTGCGAGCTGAACCACCTGCGCAGTTAACGATGTCGGATTCACCAGCCGGTGTCCTCTTAGTAGGCATCCCGTGGCATCTTCAGTGAGCTCATCTCTAACATGGTATAGGCTGTCCATGATGCGCTGCACGTTGGTCGTTAGGATCCTCCATTCTTCCTTAGCCCTGTGCCAGTTACCACTTTGTAGAGCCGCCTTGGCCCGTTGTAGACAATCGTCTTTGCTCGTGGCTTCTCGGAGACTCTCCATGGAGAGGGGAAGGGGGCAGGAACGAGTGGTGATGCACCGGACATACTCTTCAGTATCGGCCGCGTCTTCCATCTCCTGGACCGTGGCTGCTCGGGGATGTCGAGATAGGGAATAGTAAGCAGGATTCCGAGATACGGGCTGATATTCCACTTTGCAATTATAATTCTGGAGTTGCAGCATCCACTTCTCGATCGGAGGCGGTGGCTTGGTGGATGTTCCTGAGAATAGAGCTACAAGAGGCTTGTGGTCGGTCGCTACCACGAAGGGCTTACCATAGACGTACAAGTGTAAATGGCGGCACCCCCAGTGGATGGCAATGGCTTCTTTCTCGATTTGGGAGTACCTCTGTTCCGTTTCAGTGAGAGACTGGCTGGCAAATGCCACAGGGGCCAAATCCTCATTCTGGTTTCGTCTTTGCAACAGCGCGGCCCCTAGTCCCATGGGACCAGCATCCACCGCGACCAGTGTCAGCTTTCTGGGATCGAAGAAGGCAAGCGTGGTGGCCTCTGAAAGAGCTTCTTTGATTTCCTTAAAAGCTTTGGCTTGGTCGGGGCCCCACTTCCAGGGGGTGGAGTCTTTAGTGAGCTCCATCAATGGGAGGGTCAAGTTGGCAAGATCTCGAATGAATCCCCCACAATAGTTCACAATACCGAGGAAGCTGTGGACTTCAGTAACATTAGTGGGGGCGACGGCATCTTTTATATCTCTGACCTTTTCAGGGTCTGGATTGACTCTTGTGGAGAACGTGTAGCCGAAGAACTGTAGCTTCCTTTTTAAGAATTCACATTTCTCCTGATGAAGGGAGAGTCCTGCATCTCGCAGTCGACGAAGCACTTGAGTGAGGCGAGTGTTGTGTTCCAGGATGGGCTTTGCATGTATCATAATGTCGTCACTAACGTTGATAACGCCAGGGATGTCCGTGATTAGTTCCTGTATGATATTCTGAAAGACTTCAGCCGCACTGGATACCCCGAAGCTCAATCGGGTATATCTCCGGAGCCCCACGTGCATTGAGAATGTTGTGATATTGCAGGACGCCTCACCTAGCACCAGCTGATGGTAGCCGGACCTCCGATCTAGCTTGGAAAACCAGCAGGCTCCGGCCATCTCCCCAATGAGGTCATCTATTGTGGGGGTAATGTGGCGCTCCCTCATAATGGCGGCATTGGGCAGCCTCATGTCTACACAGATCCTCACCGCGTCAGGCTGTTTAGGCTTTCGGGTGACCACAATCGGGGAGACCCACGGAGTGGGACCGGTCACTTTCTCGATTATACCAGCGGCCTCCAACTTTTTCAGCTCTTCCTCTTCCAGTGGTCGCAGGTGAAAGGCTATTCGCAGATGAAAAGCCACCGGTTGGACGGTGGGGTCAATGTGGAGATTGACCTCTTTACCCTTAAACCTTCCAATTCCTTTGAAGACTTCCGAGAACCCAGTTAGAAGATGCTGGATAGACTCCTGGTGTACCCCGAAGGCAAACGTCACCACGCCTAGATCTTCGGCGGCTCGGCACCCCAGTAGCATGCCTTGGCGGTCTTCGGTGACATAGACGTTGGTGGTGATGGACTGGGCACCATGTGATATGGACGTTCTGAATCAGCCTCGTGTCTTCAGGGGTGTGTCTTGACCATATGCGAATACTGTGATTGCCGAGGGGTAGAGAACTGGCATTGGATTCATGGTTCGGTGTAGGGCAGAGGCCATGATATTGATGGTGGCGTCTGTGTCAACTACTGCCATGACGTCTTGGGAGCCCACGCGAATGCTGCACTGGGGTAGACGTCGCGCTTTCCGGGTTGTGGTGCCGATCATGTGTACTTTGTGTACTACCTGCTCTTCCTCCTCATCGTCATCCATGTCACTTGGCCCTCTCTCTCCTTCTGGCAGGGCATTAACCACTTGTCGGGGCTTGTGATATCTCTTGGATTTGCAGACTTTCTCAAAGTGATTGAGCTGTCTGCAACCAGAGCATCTCTTGCCTTTGGCGGGACACTCAGTCGCCTAATGGGGTGGTCCTCCGCAGTATCCGCAAATCTTAGTTTGTCCTGAGGTCGATGTTCCAGGTCCCTTCTTGACCCACCTCGTCGTGGGTTTGGTCATCACGGCGTTCACTGGTTCGGCCTTTACAGGCACCTGGAGGGCCGCTTCCATGTGTGCGGCCTGTGCTTTTGACAATTCCTTGGTACGCCCCAGGGTCAATATGTCAGCGAGGGACTTTCCGGACTCTTCGAGTATCCGTTCATGGAGCTTGGCAGACGCGCAGCCTTGAATTACTTGTCCCCTTATCTCCTCCGTTTCGTCGGGGAACCCGCACGTGGACGCCAGGTTTTTGAGTCTAGCGTGGTAGGTGGCCAGCGATTCTTCGGGGAGTTGACGCGCTTGCCTAAATATGAACCTTTCGTAGTCTTGATTGGCCATTGGTTCAAAATGTCCATTGAGGGCATTTATCAGTGTGTGGTGACTCTTGGGCGATGTTATGAATGTCCTTGCCCCCCAGATGCAGTAACATGGCTCTCTTCTGGTCCTTGTGGACCTTAGTGGCCTCGAAGAATATGAGTAGGCGGTCCACCCAGTGTTTCCACTTGGGTGCAAGTGATGAGGGCGACCCCTCCACTGTGAAGGGCACTATGGGGGGTATCGTGGACATGGTCAGCGCCTTGACCGGTGTATGTGCTGTCTCTCCTGGTTGCAGCTGCACTTGGGTGTGTGCTTGTACCAGTGCTTGTTAGCCTCTCCGATTGCCAGGACCCACAGCTCTCAGGTTGGCCAGCAGCAAAACCCCTTCAATTCTCTGAGGGGCAGGGGGCTTGCTTCCTCTATGGTGAGCTCCACAACACGCAGATGGCTCCTCTCAAACAGGCCTGTGATGTAGGCCTCCCTCTTCTCCCCTGCGCGCTGCAAGGGGGCTCCTGACCTGGCAGGGTGCACCTCAGCCCTTAGTTTAGCCTGGGCAAGGGGGGGGCCGACGGTAAGGCCCTTTGAGAGCCTCGCAGCAAGCTGAGGACTCAGCAGGGATTTGCGCTCCCACACGGGGCGTGGTCCATGTGGCCGGCTGGCTGAGACCACACGTGCAGCAGATAATGTGCTGGGGAGCAGCGTCACGCCTCCTCACCTTCGCGGCCCTCGATGGTGTTCCCGGGCCGCCTCTGCCGTCATGCCGAGCTCCAGGCTCTCCGTTCGAGCTGCTGATTTCAGGGGCGCAGCGTGCCGCACACCGGGGCACGTGCGCCGCGAGCCGATGGCAGTGCTCGCGGCCGCCACTCCGATGCTCCGATCACGGCGAGGGAACGCCCACCCTCGTCACCAGTTGTTGTGTCGTGGGCCAGCACAGGGACGAGGCCGGTGCTGACACACGAGGGAGAGGTACGGCAGCTATCGGTAGGCCTTGCTCGGGGAATAAATACTCAGGAGCCAGTTGTTGGTGCTTACTGGTCTCGCCGCCGTAGCCTTACTGGCGTACGTGCGTGCGCGACCACTTTATTAAACTAAGGTCACATGACCTTTACGTAGGGCGCCTGTTGCGTCACAGGCGCAACATAGCAGACAACAAAGGAAATTTAATTATTTTTTTAATTTTCCCTCGTGGTCGTCTGTCGAATCCCCCACCAACACGGCTTCACTGCTCTTACCTGCACCGGCCGCTCCTGTTTGGACTGACAAGTCTTGCGTCTCACAATCGCTTTAGAAATTACTTATTCATTTATTTACATCCTGTTCAAAAATGCTTTGTGAACCGTCTTTGATTTTTTTTTGGTGGCAAACGTTCAACTCACTAAAGCAATTTTGTCCATATATGAAAAATTCACAAGCATTTCATAAACAATTTTGAACACAGCGTATGAGGTATCACTACAGAATCGTTTTCGTTGTCAATAGACATGGCTTATGTTCCTTACTTTTGTGCCAATTGGTATTACTCTAATTTGCATAGATTACGGATTGTTCCTGTCATGTACAACGCTCTTAGCCAGTCGTGACTATTTATCCAGCAGCATATTTCATGCTTTGACAAGTCTCAGAATGCAAATTGATGTTCCAAAGGAAATGCTAGCTAAAGTATTACATGTGCCATGAGTCCCAGTTGTGCTCTACCCATGTTCTCCAGCCATCATGCCACTCCCCATTCTGTTGGGACTTTGTGCACACCCATGTTAAATCGTACTTATTTATATATACTGAAAAGTTCAGTTGCTAATGCACGCCTGGAGTTTGTGTCTAGTCACATCTCTAGAGCAGGTACTATAAGTAATTTGCCACTAAAACAAACTATTGTTAACATTACAAAAGCATTCAGATGATACTTGAGTGTGTAAAGAGTGAAATGGTGAGGTATTGCTCCTATTGCACAGCCACACCTGTAAAGTGGCCCCATGTTGAATGTGATGATTTTCGGCAAGTACAGGCTTTTTGGCCAACAGCACTTTGCATTCTGAAACTTCATTTTGCTTTTACCATGAAACTGCTACAGTAAGCACTGGTTTACAGTATCAAACATGGTGGGAACTTTTGGTGTCTATCTGGACCTGCAGATATATTTGTTACCATGATCCGTGGCAAACATTGCATTGTGTTGCTGAGCTTGGAGAGACTGTAAAGAAGAATTGTCTCTGTGGTTGAGAAATATTGTGGGACGTATTAGTTTACAATAATATTGCTTCACTCAGGGTGGGGTTGAGGTAGTTTAATTTTTTTTACCAGTTTATCCACATAGAAATTAAATTTTATTAACTCATCTTGGTGACTCTGGTCTCAAGTGGCAACCCAAAGTCATCAAATACCTAGGAATATGGTTGCCAATGATTTAGCTGGATAAGTCAGACATAATGAGCTCCAAACAATAGATAAAATCAAAGGGCTCCAGTCTTCGTGGACGCCCGAACGCATTTCATGATGAGGTAGGATGGAAACTAAGGTGATGATCAAACCCATTATACATTTTGTTACGTCCATGCTTCCTGTCTGTCTTTCGCCATCCTTTTTTGCCGCCATGGATAAAACAACATCAACTTTCTTATGAAATGGCAAAAAAGCTAGAATAGCCAATAAATCCCTTAGACTAGATTTTGAACAAGATGGTTGTTAACTACCAAACTGGGGACACTACTAAACTGCCTTTCTGGCAGCCCGAGTTGCCCACTGGCTGCTATAGGACTCAATCGCTCATCCTCGATGGCTAGATCTGGACCGCTCATTGTGCTACCCCTATCATATTGCTTGCATTTTCACCATGTCTAGTTATCTGGTCCCACTATACCAGCATTTTCAAAATTATATGGCATACTTTGGAGGACTTTACAAGTCGCAACCCCACTGATCAAACCTCTGGTTCCTTCCAGGGTTCAATATTTAAGTTAGCATACATATTATTCAAGGGTACAACAACTCCCCCATGAAATCCCTGTATCTTCCAAATTTTTTAGTTACTTAATTTTTTAGTCACTTCATGTTTTCTACTAACGCCCCCTAATACATAAGATTCCTATGTATATAATATGGATGATTTTTGCAGTTGAATACTACAAATTGCAGTTTCTTTTTCTTGTTCTTCTTATGTGTCATATACTACTGCGTCCTCAACTATTATAATATGCAACTTTTAGCCTGCATCCTAATTAGATTGTGTTACATTGCTCGCAAGGATGTTAATCCCTATGTTTATTACTCACAAGTATACAATTTATATACTGTGTATACGGACTTTTAGATTTATATTATTTACTGTCTTATGTTTGTAAAAATTCAATAAAGATTTTTTGGGAAAGAAAAAGAAATTCAACAGTTTTTACTATCTGCAGTGTTAAAGAATTATCTAACAATGTTCTTTGGTTTATGCTTTCAATTTTAATTAACCAGTAGAGATTCCCTAGTTTCAAAGCTGAATACCATGGTCCAGGTCATAAGTAGATTTCCAAAATAGAATAGCTGTAGGTAGCCATGTAGCATGCGTGACACCTGTAGCCAGTCCTAGCTTTTTAGCTGACAGAATAATTGATGAAGAAAATTATGAGTCCATATGAACATGTTTAAAAGTTAACTACATGTCAGAGTACAAGTTTTCCTTTGCTAAAGTGTCATGACTGGATACCAAACTGACCCAAGAGGGATTCATAGTATGGAGCGCACCCCACACAACAGTCGTGGGGAGTCTGCAGTTGGGGCAATGTGTCAGCTTTTAGCAGGATTTAACTTGAGTAGGGTGTCAGAGCAGTGGCAAGTGAAAAGCTACCCTTGCCTCAAAGCTTAAAAGATAATTGGGGAAGGTATGGAGGGTGCATTGGAATAGGTGCCCAACGAAGATTGTTCCATTGTCCGTGTGTCGTTCTCATTATTTGAAGTGAGGCATATTCTTTGTCCTTGATTGGCACCAACTTGCACATGTACTTGACATGTATGTAATGCTGTATTTCAAGATGTCTTGATATGTATCACACTATTGTTAATGATGTTCCATCACTAACCACTATGGCCATTTGTGTACTTTATTTTGTTCCCCTAATTTTACTTCTGTGAATTTGGTGATTTAGGGCCTTATTATGAGTACGGTGATCCTAGGACTGCCGTACTCGTGGTGGCAGTCCAACCACTGTTGGGCTGCCTGCAGTATTTCGAGTGAGATGGTCAGACCTCCACAGGACCGACGCGTCCGCTAGGATCCAGAATCCCGTAGCAGTGTCGCAGCTGTAAGGGGTAGGAAATGCTGGTGATGGTGCTGCCGCACTGCAGTGCATATTCCTCGCAGCCGCACTGCCAGCGTATTCCGAGTTGCTTTTCCATCACACATTTCATGGGGTGAGCCTGCCATGAAAAGGGTGGTGAGCATGCAACTATCTGTGTCCTAACAGGGCCTCTGCTGCTTCTCGGCCTGGGGTGAATGCAGGGGGGGGGGATGTGCCCCCTCTGGAATTGCACCCCCGTTCTTGCACGGTATGGTATACATGACGCATGCCACACTGTGCAAGAATGTACTGCAAGCGCTGTCACACCAGAGGTCTGCTGTTAGGACTCTTCTGTGAGCTTGACACAGCCACCGCCACGAGACGGCAGCAGCACCGCCCGTTTACTGTGGATTACACTCATAATCCAGGAGGAGTGTACACTACGGGCTTGGCAGTCCTCCTGCCAGCGCTGCAGTGACAGTGCCGCAGGAGGACCGCCAAACTTATAATAAGGCCCTTTGTGTCCCTGAAGTTCTGATTGTTTAGTCTCTGTGTAGTTCAAAGCTTGAAACCCTTCCCTCCCATCTGCCCCTATTCACCCTCTACCTTTTTAGTTCAGATCTTCACATTGCTTGTTTGGAATCCTCTGGTATTCCTCCCCCCTCTAATATTATTGGCCAAGCTACAACCGTGCATCCTCCTGACGATTATGTGGAGGATCTTATAGAGAACCAACTTTGAAGGTTTTGCTGGACAGTTTGCTGATTATAATGACAAATAGCGACTGCACCGCAAATCGTCTAGTGGAACAAAAAAGTGGTCTTTTTTAGAGCTGTGCAGAGTTACTTTTATTGAAAAGCAAATGGAGTTTTTTTGTCTGCTTGCAGACTTTAGAAGGTACAGATTTCATGTGTTTATTTCTACAGAAAAAATTTCATTTGTAAATTGTAAACAAATCGGTTGCCAGAGTATGAATATTTCTTTACAGATTCATACAAGTGTCTCCCCCTCTCAGTTGTAAACGGACATTAAAAGTAAAAATCGCATCAAGGCAAACCTAGGGATTATCATTGGAGGTATGATTTGAGGGGCAAATCTGTACTTTGGACGAGCTGGCCTGCGTGGCAAGCTTCACGACGTTCTTTC
The DNA here is from genome assembly GCF_964204655.1 of Triturus cristatus. Lineage (NCBI taxonomy): Eukaryota > Metazoa > Chordata > Amphibia > Caudata > Salamandridae > Triturus > Triturus cristatus. Next base: position 952,071,476 of record NC_140579.1, read on the forward strand.
ATGTCCTCCGGACATGATCAACCGCTTACCTAAGTCACATCGTCTGCCCCACGCTAAAAGCAACTGTTGGAGATGATCAGACTACTGCAATGCATGTTTTTCTTTTTTTAACTCTGTGATACTTACTAGATCAGCAAGTTTAAAGAAAAATAAAGATGACAGCTTTAGGGGTAGGTTCGACTTTAGCGACTGGGCCTGTAGGGCAAGGTAATGTGCCCCTCCACACCCCTGTTAACATCTGCCCCTGGCAATACACATAGCTGTGCAGACTCAGACTATACCAGATCTAATAACTGTAGTGGAAATAAGGGCCCACCTATGATGCTTCAAAATGGAGCTGCATGGAGAAAGTGAGTAGGAGCAGGAGCAATTTCCTCAGCCAATTATCAAGCACTTTTAATGCAATAGGTCTTGCATTCACACAAGTTTGAGCTATTGGCATTGTAAATGGGAATGCCTTATATTTATGTTTTGGGTTTTAAAACATAAATAAAAGGCATTGTCATTTACAATACTAATAGCTTAAACTCTTGCAAATGCGACACTTACGCATTGCAATGAAGGGCCTTCTTGACCGCTTGTTACATTGTAAATATCGAGGAAAGAGACTGGCCTGCGACGTCTTCAATGTAGTGAAAAATAATGCAGTGAAGAAGATGTGCAAGTTTTGTAAATTACACGGACACAAAGTGTGAAGTGAGAGGTACATATTATCTGAGCTATAAACACTAACAAAGCACTCCAACACCTTTCGCTCTCTGATTACACTGTCGTGGCTCAGGAGAAAGAGCGGGGAGGGGGTATTTCCTGCCCTCTCCGTGATTAGAGTGTGCAGTGTGGCATTGCGTAATGTCATTGCTTTCTTTGGCCTAATAAAAAACACTCCAGCTGTAGTAGGGCCCTGGCTTCAGCTCCTAGTGCAGGGCGTGCTGTGCTTTATGGCAGGCATGGAGGGAGGGATGGTCTCGGCTGCAGCTCTGGCCTCGTACAGTGCTCCTGCTATTACTAGTGAGGGAGAGGCGCTGAGGTGGAGGCATTGGTGGTGGTGGTATTGGTATTGGTGGTGGTGGTATTGGTAGTGGTGGTGGTGGTATTGGTATTGGTGGTGGTGGTGGTAGTAGTATTGGTGGTGGTGGTATTGGTGGTGGGGTATTGGTGGTGGTATTGGTGGCGGTGGTATTGGTGGTGGTGGTGGTATTGGTGGTGGTGGTATTGGCAGTGGTACTGGTATTGGTGGTGGTATTGGTATTGGTACTGCTGGTGGTGGTATTGGTACTGGTGTTGGTGGTACTGCTGGTATTGGTGCTGTTGGTATTGGCATTGGTGGAAGTGGTGGTGGTATTGGCACTTGTGGTGGTGGTATTGGTGGGGGTGGTGGTATTGGAGGTGGTGGTATTGGTGGTGCTATTGATGGTGGTGGTATTGGTAGTGGTATTGTTGGTGGTGGTATTGGTGGTGGTGGTATTGGTGATGGTGGTATTGGCGGTGGTGGTGGTGGTATTGGTGGTGGTATTATTGGTGGAGGTGGTGGTATTGATGGTGGCGGTATTGGTGGTGGTGGTATTGGTGGTGTTGGTATTGGTGGTAGTGGTATTGGTGCTGGTGGTATTATTGGGGGTGGTGTTGTAAATAAAACAGGCTTGGTGGTGATGGTGGTATTGGCTGTGGTATTGGTGGTGATGGTGGAGTTATTGGTGGAGGTGGTGGTGGTGGTATTGGTGGTGGAATTGGTGGTATTGGTGGTGGTGGTATTGGTGGTGGTGGTATTGGTGGTGGTACTGGTATTGGTGGTGGTTTTGGTATTGGTACTGGTGGTGGTGGTATTGGTACTGGTGTTGGTGGTACTGGTGCTGATGGTATTGGTGCTGGTGGTATTGGTATTGGTGGTGGTATTGGTACTTGTGGTGGTGGTATTAGAGGTGGTGGTATTGGTGGTGGTATTGGAGGTGGTGTTATTGGTGGTGGTATTGGTGGTGGTATTGATGGTGGTGGTGGTATTGGTAGTGGTATTGTTGGTGGTGGTATTGGTGGTGGTGGTATTAGTGGTGGTGGTATTGGTGGTGGTATTGGTGGTGGTGGTAGTGGTATTGGTAGTTGTTGGAAGTGGAGGTCCCTGTCGCTTACCGCCGCCACCAAATGCTGGTGGCGTACGCCCTCGACCCCTCACTTCAACGTTAGGACACCGTCTGAGATAGCCCTGCTCACCCCCTTAGTAGCTTGGCACAAGCAGCCAGGCTTATCTCCAAGGCACGAGTGTTCTATATGTGCAACCACGCTCACAATAACCTCATGATGTCATCACAAATAGACTCCTCACAAGTATTGATAAAATGAGTATAATCTTTGTATAAGAAATTATACGATACGACCACACGATACAAAATCAACATATAAGAACTGTTAGTATTCTTTCCGGTGGGTTGGTAGGTTCTAATCCCAACCACCGTGTCTAACCAACAGTTAAGCTCTTCTCTAACCGTTTCCCAAAAGGTTAGACCAGTCGTATTGCTAGAAACACGCACGTTGCAAAAGGAAACAACACTGCAATGCGTAACGATATTCTCTTATACTGTGCAACAGAGAAATAATGCCATATGTAGCGCCACAGTCATGTACTTTGCAATTGAAGAAATAATGCAATGTGCATCACCACCAGCATGCCCTGTACCAGGAAGAAACAAAGCAATGCGTCACGCTACAATCCTGTACAGTGCAATTAAGAAATAATACACTGCACCACCTTATACTCAGATACTGTGCACTGACAAAATCATACAATGCGCCATGTTACAATTACATAATATGCAAGGGAGAAATAACGCAGTGCGTAGCGCACCAAGCATAAAGTTTGTTAGGCACAAATGAGGTCAGGCGTCATACGACAGTTCGATAGTTCATTAGCAGCGATAATGCAAAGTGTAATAGGACAGTTTTACGGGCTCCAGTAACAGTGCCCCGGTTATAGATCAAATGATGACACACAAAGTACTGCTTCCCACTCCGGCCCCAGTACTGCCCTGTCCTGGGTCAGCACGGGCCGGGATCCGAGCTGAAGCAACGGCTCGTGCAGCTGACTGAGCGGGAGGCTGAGAGAGTGCCCCTCCGGGCCCGCACCCCACCCCAGGTGTTGATCCACGTTACCTGGGGGGGTGCGATCCCACTCTCCTCCCTGACATCGGCGACTTGGGCCTTGATCCAGAACTCCGTGACAGGTTTTGGGGGACTCGGGCCAGCGACTCCGCTCTTCCGTGGCTGCTGGGCCGCTACTGATGGACTCCAAGGGCCCGATGACTTGGCCCTCACTCCGGCGGTCTCAGTCCACACCAAGACCCGCCCTCAGCACTGTGGAAACTTTACTTCAGTTCGGTACACAACCTAACCCGGCACTCCTCACCAGCACCTCAGGTTGCACTTCGACACTCACACCGCGCGTCCGAGACTTGCCGCTTCTCTGGTCCTCACGATGATCCGGCGCTATTCACCAACGCTCCGCTTGCACCTCAATACGCACCCTGCGCATTCGAGCCTCGCCTCTTCTCCCAGTGTACACGATGTCCAGGCGCTCTTCACTAATGCCCTGGCTGCACCACGACACGCACCTTGGCACGTTGGAGACTCACTTCTTCTTTTGGTGCCTACGAGGCCCAGGTGCTCCTCACCAACACCTGGGCTGCAACACGACACGCACCCAAAGCGTCCGAGACTCACTTCTTCCGCTGGTGCACACGATGTCCAGGCACTCCTCACAAACGCCCTGGCTGCACCACGACATGCACACTGCGCGTCCGAGTCTCTCTCCTTCCTTTGGTGTACCCGAGGCCCAGGCGCTCTTTACTAGCACCCGGGCTGCACTACGAACCGCACCATTGTGCGTCCGAGCGTCGCTTCGTCTCCTTGTGCACACCACGACCACAAGCTACTCACCAATGCCTTGGCCTGCACCAGGACACGCACACTGTGCATCTCAGACTTGGCTTACTCCTGCGTGCCCACGATCACAAGGCACAACTTCTGAGGGTCTCAGGCGGCACAAAGCACGCACACACCGCGTTGCTTGGGACTTCTCCGGAAACTTTTATGATCCTGTATTTCCAAACAGGGAGCCAGCTCACCTCGGGCCCTTGGAGTTACAAGAAACAGCACAAAGCACAGTCTTCTCCAAGCACAGTCCCAACAGCCTCTTCCTTAGTTAGAACAGCAGACCAGCCCCAGATCACGAAGCAAGGATTGGTCTATCCACCACAGTTTCTTCAGTTGTTCTTTCTTTAGCAGAGGTTCCTCTTGACCACAGAATGGGTCCAAGCCTTTACAGTCTCAATCCATATCTGTTTCATTCCAACGTTCAGGGGTTTCAGCTCTCATAGTTATACCCCTAATGTCTTTGAAGTTTGTATGTGCTCAGGGGTTCTTGACCCCTCCCTAAATCAGTTCTGGGTGTCTCCCTCCCAATATCACCTCTCTCCCTTTGATACTGGGGGTCTGGATCCTTCATCACTCATCAGGAGATGGGCCAATTGGTTCATAGCACCAGCCAAGGCCTTTTCACCTCCCGGGCTTCTCCACCCACTACTCTCCAGATGCAGGGAAGCCTGGTGCTATCGCAACCCCTCCCTGGGTCAAGACCTCTCCCAGCTCCTCTCATCTTTCAATTCCAGACAGACAATCCACATTTCAGAAACACACAGAAATGCTCAGAGCACAAAACTCATCCACTTTCTAAAAGAGTGGTTTCCAAACACACAGTGACAAAACCACCTTTACAGAAAGCTGCATTATGACACTGAGTTCACACATACCAAACTTCACCTCTCCATTATAAACTGACAGGAAACTAGGCTACAAAACACATCACCCAGCCTCCCCCATTCTGTCTTATGGGCAGAATGGCCTTTCAGCAGTGAAAATAAATGGAGAGTTTTTCACTGCCAGAACATAACACACACCTCAGTTTATGTTCTACCTTTTACCTACACTGCACCCTGCCCAGGGGGTTACCTGGGACCTAGCACAGGGATGCCTCATGTTCATGTGTATGTAAAAGGGAAAGTCAGGCCTGACAAGTGGTTGCACTTGTCTGGACAACATGCTAAGTTAGCATTCTGCGCGCAGGCCCTACACTGAAGGCTTGAGTTCCCTTCTCTGCACGCCCTTGCCTTACTAGCCCTTGCACACACAGTGCACATCACTAGGGATTTTTACTAGTAAGGCAAACATACCAATCATGACCAACCATTCACCATACATTTTACATAGGGAACTCCTGTACTTTGACACTGATCAGCAGTGGCAAAGTACCCAAAGCATCTAAGTGCAAAGGTGGTAGAGGCAAAAAGTCAGGGGTAATCACGCAAAGATATGCGAGGTCTAACACGCGTCCCCTCCAGCCGAAAAGTGGGGGGAACAACCCACCCTCATGGGAGTTCTCATCACTAAGGCGGGAAAATCTGGACAGACCGTCAGCATTGGCGTGTTCTGTTCCTGGACGGTGTTCCACCGTGAAGTCCATCCCCTGTAGGGAGATGAACTACCTCAACAGCTTAGGGTTCTCACCCCTCATCTGCATCAACCATCTGAGGGGCTTGTGGTCGGTCTGAACTAAGAAGTGGGTCCCCAACAAGTAGGGCCTCAGCTTCGTCAGTGCCCAGACCACAGCAACTGCTTCCCTTTCAATTGCACTCCACCTCTGTTCTCTAGGAAGTAGCTTTCTGCTAATGAATGCTACCAGTTGGTCCAAGCCCTTGTTGTTCAATTGTGAGAGCACTGCTCCCACCCCATGCTCTGAAGCATCTGTTTGCACTATAAACTCTCTGGAGAAATATGGCACCCGTAACACGGATGCAGTGCACATGGCAGTCTTCAGGGCATCAAAGGCGGTCTGGCAGGCATCGGTCCAGTCCACCTTCTTGGGTTGCTTCTTGGACATCAGTTCCGTTGAGTAATACCCAGTGAGTCCTACAAAGGCCCTCACTCCTGTCTGGGTCTTGGGGGGTTCCCATGCCAGGTTGGTATCAATCTTTGCCTGTAAGGGCGCCACCTGGCCTCTTCCCAACAGGTGTCATAAGTACACCATGGAACCCTGCACTATCTGGCACTTACTTGCCTTGATAGTGAGTCCTGCCGTGTGCAGGGCCTTCAATACTTCACAGAGGTGCCACAAGTGTTCCTCCCAACTGGAGCTGAATACTGCAATGCCGACCAGGAAAGCGACGCTAAATTCCTTCCACCCACTCAGCACCTGGTTAACCAGTCTCTGGAAGGTGGCAGGGGCATTCTTCAACCCAAAGGGCATAACCTTGAACTGGTAGTGCCCCTCGGGTGTTGAGAACGCCGACCCCTCCTTGGTCCCCTCGGTCAAGGCAATCTGCCAGCACCCCAATGACAAATCAAATGTACTGAGGTACCAGGCAGCCCCCAGCCGATCTACGAGCTCATCAGCTCAGGGATGGGGTGCGCGTTAGTCTTAGTGACCGCATTGAGCCCCCGGTAATCCACGCAGAACCAAAGTTCGGGAAGGGCACCCGGCGCAGCAGCTTTTGGGACAAGGACCACTGGACTGGCCCAGGGGCTGCTGGAGGGCTCAATCACCCCTAGCGCCAGCATCTTGGAAACCTCCTCCTTGATGCTGGCCCTGACCTTATCAGCTACCCTGTATAATTTTTGTTTCACCGGCAGGCTGTCTCCAGTGTCCACATCATGGATGCACCACATGGTGACTCCTGGGGTCAGGGAGAACAGCGAGGCGAACTGACCCAGTACCTGGCGACAGTCCCTCCATTGTTCCGGGGTCAGGTTAGGCAAGAGGTTCACCCCATCCACTGACCCATCCTTCTCCTGGGCTTACAGGAGGTCAGGAAGGGGTTCACTCTCCTCATCCGCCTCATCTGTAGCCAAGAGCATGGTCACCTCAGACCTTTCAAAGTGCGGTTTGAGGCGGTTCACATGGAGAACCCTCTAAGGATTCCTAGGATACCGGAAGTCCACCAGGTAGGTCACTTCGCTCCTGCGCTCCAACACCTCATAAGGCCCAGTCCACTTAACCTGGAGCGCACAAGGCTCCACTGGTGCCATCACCCACACTTTCTGCCCAGGTTAAAACTCAACAAGAGTGGCATTTTGGTCGTACCACCGTTTCATATCCTCCTGGCTGGCTTCCAGGTTCACCTGCGCGAGCTGCCTGAAATGCCTAGTTTGGTTCCTGAAGGCCAGCATGTAGCTGTATACATCCTGGGGGGGTTTACTAGGAGCCTTCTCCCAGCCCTCCTTCACCAAACTCAAAGGTCCTCTGACCAGGTGCCCATACAGGAGCTCAAAGGGACTGAACCCCAATGACTTCTGTGGCACCTCCCTATAGGCAAACAGGAGGCATGGCAAGAGGACGTCCCACTTACGCCTCAGGGGTTCTTCCAGACCCATAATCATGCACTTCAAGGTCCGGTTAAACTCCTCAACCAAACCATTGCCCTGGGGGTGGTAAGGCGAGATGAACTTATAAGTTACACCGCACTCCTTCCACAGAGATTGCCTATACTGTGATATGAAATGGGAAAAAATCCCCATCAGTGCACGGCCCACCACGGGGGCTGTCACCGTCCTGAGAGGGATGGCTTCCGGGTACCGAGTGGCATGGTCCACCAAGACCTGGATGAACCTGTTGCCCATGGCCGTCTTGGGATCCAGAGGCTCCACGATGTCAATTCCCACCCTCTCAAAGGGTGTGCTGACCACCGGGAAGGGTTGGGGGGGAGCCTTTCGCTTCCTTCCAAGCCTACCACTCGCCTGATAAGTCTGACAGGTCCTGCAGTGAGTATCAGAACTCTTGCGCATCTGGGGCCAGTAGAAGTGGGTGACAAGCTGCTCAAAGGTCTTGCCCTGCCCCAAATGTCCTGCCGAAGGTACATCATGAGCCAACCCCAATAGGAAAGCTCGGAAGCGCTGGGGCACCACCAGCGCCCGGGCTGACCCCGACTCAGCCACCCTTGGCTCACTGTACAGGAGATTGTTTTCCCAGTAAATCAAGTGTGATCCCGACTGATCACCTGCTGCCTGGTTTGCTGCCTGCTGCTGCAAACCCACAAGAGAAGGGCACTTCTTCTGCTCCTCACAGAATTCCTCCCTAGAGGGCCCCTCATCCTGCTGCCATTTGGTCAGCCCGGGTAGTTTCCCTAGTTCAGTCACTTTTTCCCCTGTGGGCTCCAGGGCATCCCCCTCCAAGGGTGCCTCCTCCTGGACCATAGGAACCATGGGGGCCGGTTTCCTGCGCCCCCTAACGCTTCTCTTATTGGCAGGTACCTGGACCACTGTTTCAGGCTCCAGGTTCTCTTGAATACCTTTACTCGCTACCATAGACCGAGTGGTCACACCCCCCACTCAGGTAGACCCAACATCTCCAAATGTGTCTGGCGCTCCACCTCCTTCCAGGGGGAACTCTCCAGGTCATTCCCGAGCAGACAGTCTACAGGCATTGACGGACTTACCACTACCTTCAAGGAACCTGAGACCCCTCCCCATTCAAAGGGAACCAGCGCCACCTTGCAGAGGCGCACTGAATTGTCTGCTGACTTTACAGGGTGAAGCACATTGGGAATTACTTGCTCTTCAGACACCTGACAGATGTCAAACTGGCCCCGGTGTCCCTCAGAGCCTCCACCCTCCATCCATTGATGGTCACCCACTGCCTGTATTTTTTAGTATTCTCAGGCAGAGGAATTTCCTGGACCATCTCTCGATCTCCAAAGGAGACCAGGGTCATAATCGCTTCCTCCTCCCCATTCCAAGGACTCAGTTCCTCTTCCAACGCTACACTCACTAAACCAGGTGTTGGAGCACCAGTGGGTGCAGATGCCTTTTTGGGGCATTTAGGGGAGATATGACCCACTTCCTTACAGAAGTAACATGTAGGCGGACCTCGGGGCTCCTTCCTGCCCTTGAAGACCCAGGCCCTCTTGGACTTGGGAGACTGGGACCCTTGCTTAGGGGAACTACCTTGGGGCCCTTTAGGGGACTCCTTGTGGTTACCCTTGTCCTCCCCCACCTTCGGCGGGGGACCCTGCACACTCTTGGCAGTGGTACACTCAATCCCCTTGTGGACTCGGGTACTAGTCCAGCGGTCCGCCTCCTCAGCAAGCTTACTGGGATCAGTCAGCTTACTATCCAATAGATGCTGGTGCAGCTCTGGAACACACAGGCTACTCAAGTGCTCCCAACTGATTAAATTGCATTAGCCCTTAAAATGGTTGACCTTGCTGCCCAGCATCCAATCATCCAGTGCCCGTGTGTACTTATTCACACATTCTACCTGTAGGAAGGTGGAATCTGACTGCATGGTTGCCCCCACTTTTTTCCTGGTGTTTGAATGGTTTTTGACTAGTCTAACTGGGATCCTGCTATCCAGGACCCCAGCCTATCTGCTTACTCCCTTAAAAGACTGGTGTGCATATTAGATGCACTAGTGATTGGATACTGTGGTACCTTATGAGCCCCTAATATATGGTACCTTAGGTACTAAGGGCATAGGCACTTCACAGGCCTACCAGGGGCTGAAGCATGTATTATGCCACCCCTGGGAAGCAGACTAAAGCTGACACCTCAGGCCTGCTACTGCAGCCTGAGTGAGGTAGTGTTAGCACTCCTCACAGAGGTATAGGTTCCTATATCTCACCATACACACACATATAAACCTATCATTCACCCCTAAGGCAGGCCCTATCAATCCTGAGGGCAGGGTGCTTGGTTTACAATGTGAGGGGGTGCCTCTGCCTGAGCAGGGCCCCTCTGAAGCTGGCAGGGTCTATTCCCTGTGGCTGTTTGTGGATGCGGTTAAACCATATACTCTTAATTGCATTATAACCTACCTGTAAATGCTAACTTTGGAATGACTGCATCAAAACATGTCGTGTTTGGTGTCAAACATCTTGGAATCATACCCCCACACCAGTAACTGGTGTGGGAGTATGATCCCACCCTTCTAGAGGGGACAACATGTACCTACTGTGGGAACACGGTAGAAATCTGAAAGAGCCCTGGCATCACAAAATGGATGCCACCAGCACAGACACTGGGCTTCCCTCCTGCTGCTGACTGAAACTCGCATTGGAGGAGGCCCAACAATAGGCATCCTGTCACAGGGAGGTGTCACCACCTTCCAGACAGGATTTAGTGTATTGGAGCTGGGTGGGTGCACTTTTAGAGTGCTTTGAAGTCCTGCACTGGGGGAGCAGTAGGCTCCTCTGCGCATATGCCAGCTCAAACCGGTTCAGGGGCTACCAGCCCCTGCTCTGGTGCGAAACTGGACAAAGGGAAGTGGGTGTAACCACCCACCCTCCTAGAGGAGTGGTCATAGAGCTAGTACCTCCCTTTCTTTTACTATAAGATAGGTAAACCTTGCCATTGCAAGTTAGATATCCCTGGACGACGCTTTACAAGAAGAAGCCTGGCCCTTCGATGTTCCACTACCTTTGGAAGATGGAAGAATCTCCCTTGGAGTCAAGGAGTGACTCCCCTGCTTGGCAGGCACCAAAAACTTAAATCAATCGTAGCAAACTTTCCCGCTCCCGCCAGAGTCCGAAGTCCCTGCAGCCCCAGAATTGGATTTCCTGACTTCTTGACGGCCATTGTGAGTCCCCAGCAGAGTTGAGGTGAGTGGACCCCACGAGTGACGAGGAACTGCAATACCTGGGTACCGTTCACTATTGTCAAGTGCAACCCCTTCATGACACTCTATGAACTTGTGCTTTGGACCACATGTGGCCCAAGCCTCCAGCAGTATGTCCCTCAAAAATCAGAGGCCTACCTCGTCCCGAGTGACCGTGGGCTCCTGTGAAGCAAATCCTCACGAGGCATCTTCGTGATCCTTTGCCGGCTGGCTTGTGGGTCCCCTGAAGACTAATGGCTCCCCTGGTTGCCCCAGGCCTGCCCTGACTTACCCTCGCTGGGTGAGTCCCTCAGACCTTGCTGGTCTACACCGCTGACTTTTCTTGAATTCCACGAGACTTGCTGTTGCCAAGGCTTGTTGGCTCCAATCCGGTTGCCGACACATCAGTAAGCTGCAAACTTTGTGGGACACTCCGAATCCAGCTCCTGGCCATCGTCGACGCCTCCTGGTCCTCGAGTCAAAATACCCTTGATCACATGAAATCACCCGACCTCCGTGGGCATCCATCTTCCTGGCCCCGAGTCACTGGCAAGTGACTGTGAACACTATCCCTTCTGCTTTCAGGTCTTCTTCATCTTGAATCCAGCCTTGGATTCCACCGGACACTTCTCCAGTCTTCGCAAGCAGCAAATCTTCTTTGGCTTCCATAGAAAACAGCGACGCGACCCGACACCAAAAGACACCTATACACCCGGCTTCCCTGGGTGAGGTAACTCGTGCACTCCGGTGCCCTAGTGTGTGTTGGCTCTCGAATTACTTACCTTGTAAGTGGCTTGCTTGTAGACTTCCTCGAAGTACCCTAAAACTTAAAAAATCCAACCGCGACTTCCTCCATTGAAATCAATAGGGAACCCGTGGCTGTGTTCTCATACTGCACGTGTCTCCCGTGGGTCTTTTACTTACCTGCCTTGGGTGGATTAGTGAAGCCCCAGCGATTGTACAGGCCCTAGGCCTTGTCCCCTTGCAAGTCGACTTTCCTAAACCTCTTTTTTAGTATATGGTCTGGTACACCCCTAGGGCCCCAGCCATATTTGAGCTTAACTTATTGTGAAACGTTGATATTTGAATGTGTTCCTGACTTCTAATCTCATAAAGAGATTAGTAGAGTGTGTCTAGAAATAAATACATATATATTTGATATATATACCTGTGTGGTGTCCTTTCATTTGGTAATTCAAGAGATTATAAGGTAAAACAAGCTGCTTTCCATTCCTCTGAGACTTAGCCTGAAGGCTGTTCTCCACAGCTACCACTAGGATAGCTTTCTTTAAAAGGTTGTCTTAAACCTATCTACCATAAGAGTCGAATTGGACTGGTGCAAGGTGGCCACTATAACTAGTGACCAGCATATGCCAGGCCAACATCTCACATTGGTGGGCAGCGTGTGGGATTCCAGCTTGCCATTGTTTTACCAGAAAATCTCTATTTGAATTACTAACTGAAAACCACTAAAGGTACTTAAGGTACATTTAAAGTCAAGCTTAGTATCAATAAGTTCTACTGAACTTAGAGCTGTTTGAGAAGGGATAGCAGACCCTTGCTACAGCTCAAGCTAGGATCAGTAGGCCACAAACGAGTGTAGGTAGTACAAGACTGCACAACACTAGAATGTCCTCAAGGGATGGAGCCAGTGGGTCCACCCAACCTCAGTATAAGGACATGACCTTCTTTGACTTGAAGGCCAAGTGTGTTGCAAGACACCTTGGGTTAGGACAGAGTCCCTCCACACAACACCTGATAAATCTGCTGACAGCAGATGATCTTAGACTAGCTCTAGGAGCTAGTGGATCTGGATCAGGGGGTGGGTCAGCCATAGTGTCTGGGTCAGATGATGAAAATCAAGATGACCTGGAGTCTGTGATTGAAGGGCCAGACCCACAGGGGTCTGAAAAGGACAGAGGAATTCTCCCTAAGAGAGCTGACAGAGGTGAAGAGAGGCCTAGGTCCCCTTCAAGGGAATCTAACCACTCACATCACTCTGACAGAGAATCTGTCTACCAGAGGAACTCATACTCTAATAGAAAAGAGACCTCCTCTGAAAGAAGGTACCAAATGCTCCAGTATGAGGAAGCCAGACTGGCCCTCAGAACCAAGCAGCTGGCCTTAGATAGAGAAGCCTTTGAGCTCCAGAGAGCTTCTAGAAAAGAGGGGTTAGAACCCTCTGGTGGCAGCAACAGTGTCCCTAGAGGCAAATATTAGATTCCAGACCATAGGAACCTGTCCAAGGTTGTTCCTCCCTACCAGAGTGGGTATGATATCCACAAGTGGATAACTGCTATGGAGAGGGCCTGTAAAGTACAACAGGTCCCCCAGAAACAGTGGGCAGCAATCTTGTGGCTCTCCTTTTCTGATAAAGGTAGAGACAAGCTCCTCACTGTTAGTGAAGAGGATGCTGATGATTATGAAGTTCTGAAGAGTGCACTGATAGATGGGTTTGGCTTAACCACTGAACAGTACAGGTTGAAGTTCAGAGATAATATTTAGAAAGGGTATGCAGTTCCTAAGGAGGATGGTTTGTTTGTGAGGTCAATTCTCAAATCCGTCAATATTGACTGGACTCAGTGAACCTATAGGTAGGGAAGGGGAGTTCCCATATTAGGAACTAATGCCCTCACACACCCAGCAAGCTAGGTGTCATGCTTCATCATCTGGGCCAGCTCCTCGTCGGGCCGGCGGTGCAATGCCCGACGGGCACCCGTGAAGGGGCTCTTTGGCGGAGATCTTTTGTTCCTTGCCGTTTAGTGCATGGGTGTGAGTTACCCAAGTCTCCTTCACTGGTCTGGTGTGTATCAGTATGTCTTTTAGATTCTGAGTTCTTTTAAATGCAAATCTAGGCCTAGGTATGGTTAAATCTCCGGTATTTAATATACCCCAGTTTTTGTTGATCACTTTCTTTAGGGCAGACGATGTTGGTGTGTATGAAGTAACACACGTCAGAGTGTCTGTCTGTTCTTTAGTCACTACCTGGAGTAGTGTTTCCCGAGGATTGTTCCTAGCCCTCTTCATTGACTTTTTGATTTCTTTTGAAGGATAACCTCGTTGTTCTAGCTTATCAGCCAATGTTTGAGCCTCTTTTTTGAAGTCTTCCAGTGTACTACAATTTATCCTAATCCTAAGGAATTGACCTACTGGTAAGTTGTTCTTTAGGGTGCCAGGGTGATGGCTACTGTAAAGGAGCAAGCTGTTCCTATCCGTAGGGTGTAAAGAATGACTTTATCACCACCCTTAGTCTTGATCCTCCAATTGGCACTCACTTAGGTTTTTTACCTGCACTTTGACATAGACAATAACGGGCACATCACCAGACTGATGTCATATGCCTCACGATGGTTTGGCTGGCTTGAGGTATGCACGGACGCAACCTTGAACATAAGCTAATATGATCCTGATGTGAATTCTGATATTCCCTTCTCCGCAGGTTGCTCCATTGCGACGATTGGCACACCTTAGTGGTGCCAGACCCAGATAGTGATATTATCACCCTCTGTACACTGTAGATAGAAACACACACAGGTCCTGACAAAATGCCATGAGGGCATGAAACATGTCGACCACTAGAGTAGGAGACAGTTAGAGACAAATACAAGTCACACTAACTGTCCATCTTCCTCTAACTTTTTAATGAGGTGGACAGCTGTCCTGAATAGACACAATTAACAGACTATCCAACCTTTTTAAACTCACTCCACTCATCTTCATTCCTTCAGGCCCCTCACACCCACACACTAAACGGCAAGGAACAAAAGATCTCTGCCAAAGAGCCCCTTCACGGGTGCCCATCGGGCATTGCACCGCCGGCCCGACGAGGAGCAGGTCCAGATGATGAAGCATGACACCTAGCTTGCTGGGTGTGTGAGGGCATTAGTTCCTAATTTGGGAACTCCCCTTCCCTACCTATAGGTTCATTGAGTCCAGTCAATATTGACGGATTTGAGAATTGACCTCACAAACAAACCATCCTCCATAGGAACTGCATACCCTTTCTAAATATAGTCTACCCGGGACATGTATGCTGGACCTCACGTAAAAGCCCTTCTGTCCTCCCACTGTTGTTAATGAAGTGCAGAGATACCCAGAAGGCACAAACACAGGACTGGGTGGACTTTGTAGATTGTGCTACCAAGGCTCTAGAGGGTTGGATAATTGGCAGTAGAGCAACTGACTTTAAGGGATTGTATAATCTAATACTGAGAGAGCAGATCCTTAACAACTGTCAAAACCAGCTCTTACACCAGTACCTGGTGGACTCTGATCCGACCTCTCCCCAAGAATTGGGAAAGAAGGCAGACAAATGGGTCAGAACCAGGGTGAGGCCCAAGAACCAATGTGGTGACCAGAAGAAAGACTGCACTAAGCCCAAAGAGAAAGGTGGGGATAATAAAACAGAAAAGTCCTCTGAAGGGCCCCAAAAATCGAGTTCTGAGGGTGAGTCCCAAAATCCTTCCTCTTCCAATAAGAAACCATATTGCCATGTGTGCAAGCAACCTGGCCACTGGAAAACTGACTCCAGCTGTCCAAAGAATGGCAATAAAGAAAATGTTCCTTCCACTGCAGCTCCAACACCTCCTGTTACTACCAGTAGTAATCCCCCAGGTGGTGGGAGTGCACCCAAAAACTTAGTTGGGTTTTCTTGGGGAACTCAGGTGGACTCTGGCCTAACCAGGTCCCCTACACAAGCAACTCTAGTCCGTGATGGTGGCATGGGGTTTGACAACTTTACCATGAGTCCCAATATTTTGGGCAGGTACAGACAAGAGCCCATGATCAATGGTCAGAAGGCTGTGGCCTACAGGGACACAGGGGCTTGTGTCACCATGGTGACAAGGAGACTAGTGCCCCTAGAACAGCTTTTACCTGAGTTTAGATACCAGGTGACCAATATTGATGGAATTAGGACAGACCATCCCATGGCAGTGGTAAATCTTAGCTGGGGAGGGGTCACTGGCCCAAAGAGTGTGGCAGTGTACCCAACCTTGCCTGTAGATTGTCTACTGGGGAATGATCTGGAAATCTCAGCCTGGGCTGAGGTGGATCACAATGCCCATTTAAGAATGTTAGGCATCCCTGAGAGAGTGGATGAGACCATGAGGGCCTCACCTCCACCCCAGGAGAAATTAAGGGGAGTGAAGCCTGAAACAATGGATCACTTCACACAAACAGAGAGTATAGGGGGTGAGGGACAGTCATCCCCCCACCAGACTAAAGGTAAGGGCCAGCTTTCTAAGGGAACTGCCCCTGCCCCTTGTGAAGTAACTGCCCCAGAAGTTGTCAGGCCTGTCCTGGCCACAGCTCTGATGGCAGAGGATCCTTCCAAGGTGGTACCCAGTCTGGAACAGGTATCCTGCCCCTCTCTACCCTGCCTTAGTCAGCCCAGGGCCGCAGAGCTCAGGGAGGTCAGTGGACCCTTAGTGGGCCCCTGTCCAGAGGAACTCCCTCATCAGCAGATTAGGGACACCCAGCAGAGTAGTTCTAGCCAGGTGAATATTCTTCTACATACTGAGGGATCCCCCTTACCCCTAGGTACAGGAATCCCACAGATGGACTCTGTTGGGCACAGGGAGACCTGGGACATAGTTGCCCCAAACATTCCAATGCCCTCCACTATTCCAACCAGAGGGACCCAACCTCCAGCTGTAGTCATGGACAGAAAGGCTTCCATGGTGACCAGTGTCCTGAGGAAGTTGAGACCACCCCAAAAAGGGCCTCACTTCCAGACTCAGACACCCCACCAGCCTGCTCCTGTACCAAAACACAATACAGGTAATTTCCCTAGACTTTGGAAAAACTCTAGAACCCCTTGGGGTAGGATTTCCCAAGTGGACCATGAGACAGGGAGCAACCATGCTAGTGCAGGTTCTTCCTTATATGGCCACTCAGGAAATAAAGGCTTATCTGGACAAGGTTAGCCATATCTCCTTTCGTTTGGGGGGGGGGGGGGTTATGTAGGAAGGTGGAATCTGACTGCATGGTTGCCCCCACTTTTTTCCTGGTGTTTGAATGGTTTTTGACTAGTCTGGCTGGGATCCTGCTATCCAGGACCCCAGCTTATCTGCTTACTCCCTTAAAAGACTGGTGTGCATATTAGATGCACTAGTGATTGGATACTGTGGTACCTTATGACCCCTAGTATATGGTACCTTAGGTACCAAGGGCATAGGCACTTCACAGGCCTGCCAGGGGCTGAAGCATGTATTATGCCACCCCTCGGAAGCAGACTAAAGCTGACACGTCAGGCCTGCTACTGCAGCCTGGGTGAGGTAGTGTTAGCACTCCTCACAGAGGAATAGGTTCCTATATCTCACCATACACACACATATAAACCTATCAGTCACCCCTAAGGCAGGCCCTATCAATCCTGAGGGCAGGGTGCTTGGTTTACAATGTGAGGGGGTGCCTCTGCCTGAGCAGGGCCCCTCTGCAGCTGGCAGGGTCTATTCCCTGTGGTTGTTTGTGGATGCGGTTAAACCATATACTCTTAAGTGCATTATAACCTACCGGTAAATGCTAACTTTGGAATGACTGCATCAAAACATGTTGTGTTTGGTGTCAAACATCTTGGAATCATACCCCCACACCAGTAACTGGTGTGGGAGTATGATCCCACCCTTCTAGAGGGGACGACATGTACCTACTGTGGGAACACGGTAGAAATCTGAAAGAGCCCTGGCATCACAAAATGGATGCCACCTGCACAGACACTGGGCTGCCCTCCTGCTGCTGACTGAAACTCGCAGTGGAGGAGGCCCAACAATAGGCATCCTGTCACAGGGAGGTGTCACCACCTTCCAGACAGGATTTAGTGTATTGGAGATGGGTGGGTGCACTCTTAGAGTGCTTTGAAGTCCTGCACTGGGGGAGCAGTAGGCTCCTCTGTGCATATGCTAGCTCAAACCGGTTCAGGGGCTACCAGCCCCTGCTCTGGCGCAAAACTGGACAAAGGGAAGTGGGTGTAACCACCCACCCCCCTGACCCTCCTAGAGGAGTGGTCATGGAGCTAGTCCCTCCCTTTCTTTTACTATAAGATAGGTAAACCTTGCCATTGCAAGTTAGATATCCCTGGACGACGCTTTACAAGAAGAATCCTGGCCCTTCGATGTTCCACTACCATTGGAAGACGGAAGAATCTCCCTTGGAGTCAAGGAGTGACTCCCCTGCTTGGCAGGCACCAAAAACTTGAAACAGCGGTCGCAAACTTTCCCGCTCCCGCCAGAGTCCGAAGTCCCTGTAGCCCCGGAAGTGGATTTCCTGACTTCTCGATGGCCATTGTGAGTCCCCAGCAGAGCTGAGGTGAGTGGCCCCCCCGAGTGACGAGGAACTGCAATACCTGGGTACCGTGCACTATTGTTGAGTGCAACCCCTTCACGACATTCTACGAACTTGTGCTTTGGACCACGTGTGGCCCAAGCCTTCAGCCAGATTTTCCTTGAAAATCAGAGGCCTACCTCGTCCCGAGTGACCGTGGGCTCCTGAGAAGCGAATCCTCATGAGGCGTCTTCGTGATCCCTTGCCGGCTGGCTTGTGGGTCCCTTGAAGACATCTTCATCAAACCAAAGGGCTCCCCTGGTTGCTCCAAGCCTGCCCTGACTTACTTTCGCTGGGTGAGTCCCTCAGACCTTGCTGGTTTACACTGCTGACTTTTCTTGAATTCCACGAGACTTACTGTTGCCAAGGCTTGTTGGCTCCAATCCGGTTGCCGACACCTCAGTAAGCTGCAGACTTTATGGGACACTCTGAAACCAGCTTTTGGCCATCGTCGACATCTCCTGTTCCTCGTGGTGGAAGAGTCAAAATACCCTTGATCATCTGAAATCACCCGACCTCCGTGGGCATCCATCTTCCTGGCCCCGGGTCACTGGCAAGTGACTGTGAACACTGTCCCTTCTGCTTTCAGGTCTTCTTCATCTTGAATCCAGCCTTGGATTCCACCGGACACTTCTCCAGTCTTCGCAAGCAGCAAATCTTCTTTGGCTTCCCTAGAAAACAGCGACACCAAAAGACACCTATGCACCCGGCTTCCCTGGGTGAGGTAACTCGTGCACTCCGGTGCCCTAGTGTGTGTTGGCCCTCGAATTACTTACCTTGTAAGTGGCTTGCTTGTAGACTTCCTCGAAGTACCCTAAAACTTAAAAAATCCAACCGCGACTTCCTCCATTGAAATCAATAGGGAACCCGTGGCTGTGTTCTCACACTGCACGCGTCTCCCGTGAGTCTTTTACTTACCTGCGTTGGGTGGATTAGTGAAGCCCCAGCGATTCTACAGGCCCTAGGCCTTGTCCCCTTGCCAGTCGACTTTCCTAAACCTCTTTTTTAGTATATGGTCTGGTACGCCCCTAGGGCTCCAGCCATATTTGTGCTTAACTTATTGTGAAACGTTGATATTTGAATGTGTTCCTGACTTCTAATCTCATAAAGAGATTAGTAGAGTGTGTCTAGAAATAAATACATATATATTTGATATATATACCTGTGTGGTGTCCTTTCATTTGGTAATTCAAGAGATTATAAGGTAAAACAAGCTGCTTTACATTCCTCTGAGACTTAGCCTGAAGGCTGCTCTCCACAGCTACCACTAGGATAGCTTTCTTTAAAAGGTTGTCTTAAACCTATCTACTATAAGAGTCGAATTGGACTGGTGCAAGGTGGCCACTATAAATAGTGACCAGCATATGCCAGGCCAACTTCTCACACTACCCAAGTACAGGATTCTAGTTTTTTGGAGGCCCTGAACTTCTGTCTGTATTGTTCAGGAGTGAGCCCATACCGGAGGCATAAAGCCTCCCTCATGTTAGCGTAGGTCAGGGTTCCCGCTCTCTCTTAGGGTGTTAGAACGTCCCTCCCTGAAGCCTCAAAGTGTTTCCATAGGCCCGCCCCCAATGTTTTCAGGTACCTCATTCATCCTTAGTGCGATCTCATATGCCGTGACCATGTATAGATGCCATCACCCCTCTGATAATCTTGCACTAAATCCTTGGGAATGTACACCTTCCCTCCTGTCCCTGGTGGTGCGCTGCCACCATTTGAACTGCGCTCTGCTTGTCTTTCCTTAGGGGTTTATTCACAAGAACGTGTGATAACTACCGCAAGAGTAGCTTAACGCAACTTTCAACATCCCAGCCTATCGCTGGAAAATTTGGCTGTGTCTTCCAAGTATTCACAACACAGCGGTAGAATGAGATAGTCACCAGATAACGCGTCAAATGTCAGCATAAAAATCATCGCCACATCGCAAAAATGCAAAACGCAAATGCAAAAAATCATGCGATGAGGCCAATCGGGGTACAAAAATCAGCTAAAAGAAGACACAGGCCTGCAAATCCCACGCGTCTGGCGGGAAAATGCACTATAAAAGAAAGAAGAAAAAGAAAATCAAACTGCGTAGCACCACGGATGCTCCCAGACCGAGTGCAGAGGACAAGCCGAACCCCCCAAGCCCCACGGAGGGCCAACCAGGAACCCCGTGTTCGGGTAAGGGCAACGAGAAGAGGAAGAAGAAGACGGGGTTCAGTCCGCAGGAAGACCGGATCATCGTCACGGAGGTGACAGAACACCATCAACAACTGTTCGGCACCTCCACTGTGGCACTGGCAACCCAAACGGAAATATGGCAGGCCATCGTCACCAACGTCAATGCAGTCGGACTGTCGAGGAGGTCAAGAGGCGCTGGCATGAAGTGCACAGCCAAACCAAACAGAAACTCACCGCCAACTGGAAGGTTTAGAAGGAAGGGGACTGGGAGGAGTAGGCGGGAGAGGGACTGGGAGGATCAGGAGGGAGGGGGACTAGGAGGATTAAGAGGGAGAGGATTAGGAGGTTTAGGAGGAGGGGACTGGGAGCATTAGGAGGGAGGAGGCTGGAAGGATTAGGAGGAAGGGGGATGGGGGGATTAAGAGGAAGGGGACTGGGAGGATTAGGAGGGAGGGGACTAGGAGGATTAGGAGGGAGGGGTACTGGGAGGATTAGGAGGGAGGGGGAGTAGAAAGATTAGGAGGTGTAGCGTTCACCCATACGGTAATAACCAAACCGGCTCATCCACGCCGCTTTTGCATTCAAACTCCTGGGCGTAGATTGAGAAAGAGCCTTGAGCACTACATTTCCCAGCAGGCAGTGGGGCGAGTCAGAAAAAGGTTAAGGGCAGCCCCGTTTTTAAGCACCTCCTCCTCATGAGGAAGGTGCTTGACAATCCGTTTCCGAGGAATCAAGATGGCGGATGGTGCTCCCCGCCGGATTTCAGCCTGAAGCATTGCCGCGTTTTCCTGACCCTTTTATCGCTCCTGGACTTAGGCAGAGCTTTGTTCGGAGGTGCAGGTATTTTCGGAAGGAGCGCCGGAGCGCTTCCTTCCATTTTATAACTTTAACTCCTTCTCTGGGCCAGCGGTGCACACGAGTGAAACGCCGGAGCGTTTTTTTCATTGCCGCTCCTCTGGGTCCTATTCCCGTCTTGGTGGCTCACGGAAGACGCGCTGGAGCGTTTTCTTCCATTTCCACGACTATGGCACAGATCTCATATTGCTGAGAACTATCAGCCCCTCCCCGTATATTTCCCGGTTTGTAGCACAGCGGTCAGTACACCGCTATTAGATACCGGAGGGTTAATTATTTTACGATTTTGATTCTTGCCATTAACGCTGTATCTTTCCTGCACAGGCTAGTAGCTTGACTAGTTCTGTGAGCTGGATGTTTGTTTTGTTTTGTATTATCTTTTACTCCACAACACCAAAGACTTGAATTACAGGGGTAAACGCTTCTGCTGTGACTTTCAACAGTAGGAGATTATGTCTCTGCCTTGTATACTAAGAAACTCGCTAGCTGCCTCTAGTAATACTCACGTTGTGAACATCACCCTGTGCATGCTACTCAGAGCTCTCTGGTTTATTCCTAAGAGATTAGCTGCAGGACTGCTGGTGAGTGGGTGCAGAGAAAATATGTGATAGCCAGTCTGTATAGTGAGTGTGGGCTCCCTATACCTGTTATGTTTTCTCCTGTACTGCAGTGGTATAATCCAGAAGGGCGCCTTCCAGACTCCTAGACCAGACCAGGGAAGGACAAGAGCACCTGCAGCCAAGTTTATTGTTTTCTCCCTTTCCCTTTTCCCCCAGGCATGACCTCTCGCAGCAGGGTTCTGGCCACAAGGAAAAGGTTAGTGGCGTTGTTTATATCTTGTGCTACTGACAACCTGACAGATTGTCAAGCCCAAGTTTAACGCCTGGCCTGGACGATGGATACGATTGTGGTGTTGTCCTCACTGTTGGAGAACCTGAATGCTCTACAACAGGAGGTTCAAACCTCCCGTTTAGAAAACCAGAACCTCCAAAAGGAGATGGGCATATTACGCAGAGAGGTCGCAGGTCTCTCCCGCAAGGGAGATGGGGTGGGTTCCTACATCAGGGAAGCTACCTTATCCCCTCCTGTACATACTACACTCTCCTCCTCCACTGTTGCTCAAGAGGGTGGGTTTTTTGCTACCACTCCTACTCCTCCACTGACAACAGAGGCAGTTCCCACTGTCTACGGGATACAGAACACAGGCATACCATTGGCACCCCCAGAATGTTTTTATGGGGATCCTAAGAAGTTCGAGACCTTCCTGAATCAATGCAGGCTTCATTTCTTATGTAAACCCGCTGTATTTCAAGATGAAGCAGCTAAGATGGCATTTATGATGTCTTACATGGGCAGTAATGCAGCCAGCTGGACCATCCCGCTGATGGAAAAGAATGATCCCGTCCTGCACAGATTTACGGATTTCTGTCTATAAATGAGGAAGTTATTCGATAGGAAGTCGCACATGATGACCTTGGACCGAGAATTACTCACCTTACGCCAAGGATCCCAAGATCTGTTGACTTACATCACGTCGTTTAACCAACTGGTGGTTGAGACCTACTGGCCCCCTGAAAAAAGAACCACTCTGTTTTACCAGGGGTTACGAGGAGAACTCAAAGACGTCCTTTCCCAAGTGGTCCAGTTAGCACAGACTTGCGAGGAGTTAATAGACTTAACGGTTCAACTCGACCACAGACTACAGGAAAGAAAATGGGATAAGAACAGAGGAGACACTCGATATCTGTATACCAGACCAAAGAGCTCAGTCGAGGAACACCTCAAGGCCTTGGGAGGACCCGAACCCATGCAGATAGGAGGGATCCAGGGTCCCCTTACTCCTGAAGAAAAGGATAAACGAAGAAAGATGAAGCTGTGTCTCTACTGTGGCAAAGGAGGTCATTTCATCAGAGAATGTCGTGCTCGGACACCACTCCCTGGAAGAACCTCCTTTCCACGGGTTCAAGCAACTATAGGATAAGGTGAACCGGCAGAAAACTGAAGAGCCCGAGTCAGGATGAGATCTCTGATTTGGGTACACAGCACACAACAATCTCGTCGGTACTTGCCAACACCCTACAACCTGCCGTAGCACACTTGAACGTCGGTGTATCCCTGTGGATTACATCAAGGGACGTTTTGGAGGTAGATGCCCTGTTGGATTCCGGGGCGACCGGGAATTACATCCACCAAGAGTTTGCCATGAAGATAGGAGTTTCTTGTGAAAAGAAAGAAACCCCCGAACATGTGAAGGCAGTGGATGGAACTGCCCTGACTTCTGGTCCAGTGAAGTACCGCACTCCTCCCCTTCTGATCAAATTTGGCCTTGATCACCATGAATACATCCAATTAGATCTTATTGATGCTCCAAGGTTCCATCTCATCCTTGGCATGCCTTGGCTGACGTTACATGATCCAGTGGTCAGTTGGGCGGCCCGCACAGTTACCATGGCTTCTGACTACTGCAGAAAACATTGCACAAAAGGGGAGATCCACCATTGAGATAACGAGATTTCACGTTCTACTTACCTGGCGACGGCCTGTGTACAAGATCAATATTGCTGTTCTACCGTCCTGCCTGACACCTACAGCGAATATCAACCCCTTTTTGACAAACAAAAAGCGACTCGGTTACCACCCCATCAGGTGTATGACTGTTGCATCGAGTTGATGCCAGGAGCCGACATACCATGTAGCAGAGTGTATGCCTTGACTGAACCAGAGACGCAATACTTGAAGACATACCTCGATGAAAACCTTGCCTCCGGGTTTATCAGGCACTCCTCTTGGCCAGCGTCGTCCCCTCTTTTCTTCATTCTGAAGAAATACTGTGACGAACTGAGAATGTGCATTGATTACCGAGCCATAAACCGGGTGACCATCAAAAACCGATACCCGTTACCACTGATACTGGTGCTTCTGGACCAACTAAAAGGTGCTCGATACTTCACTAAACTCGACCTCAGAGGAGCCTATCATTTATTGCGAGTAAAGGAGGGCGATGAATGGAAGACTGCTTTCAGAACGAAGTTCGGTCTTTTTGAGTATAGGGTGATGCCTTTTGGGCTTTGCAACGCCCCCGCGGCCTTCCAGTTTTTTATGGACGAGGTACTTCGCTGCTACTTGGAGACTTTTTTTGTGGTATATATTGATGATATTTTAATCTATTCGTCCACACTCCTGGACCACGTAGCTCACGTAAAAGCAGTCTTGAATCGACTCCAACAACATTCCTCATATGCCAAGCTCGAGAAATGCCTTTTCCATGTCCAGGAAGTTGCCTTTTTGGCAATGTCATCAATGCCCAGGGTTTTCAGATGGACACAAGCAAGGTTGATGCAATCACACAATGGAAGACCCCACAGAACTTCAAGTCGGTACAAAGCTTCCTCGGATTTGCCAATTACTATCGGCGTTTTATGAAAGACTTCTCGAAGATGATACATCCCATCTCCAGTCTACTGCGAAAGAATGTCCCTTTCATTTGGGGAGATGAAGCTGCCCGGTCTTTTCAACTGTTAAAAGACAAATTCACTCAGGCTCCCATCCTGAGCCATCCTGATCCTCAACTCCCTTTTGTCCTAGAAACAGACGCCTTGCAATATACCGTGAGAGGAGTGTTATCTCAATAACATCCTGAAACAGGACAACTGCACCCTGTGGCCTATTACTCAAGAAAACTCACCCCCAGTGAAGTCAATTACACCGTATCCGACAAGGAGTTAGTGGCAATTAAGAGTGCGTGTGAAGAATGGCGACATTACCTATTGGGAGCACTTCATACGATGGAGATCTACACAGATCATAGAAACCTGCTGTTCCTAAAAACCGCAAAGGCCCTGACACCCTGCCAGTTACGTTGGACTCTTTTCTTTTCCGATTACAACTTTGTAATCAAGTACAGGCCAGGACCACAAAACGGGAAAGCAGATGCCCTTTCCCGTATGGAAGAACCGGAAAACGAGACCTCGATAGACAAACCAGAACCACCTTTTATCCTAACTGAAGCAGCCTTTCTGAAGCAATCCATCGCACTTCTGACCTCCCAAGACTTTCTGGAGGATGTGCGAGCATCTTTGGCTGGCCTCGATATACAGGCCTGGATTCAGGAAGACCCAGAACACCGCGCGGAAAAGAGGATTTGGCCTACCATTATCACGCGCTGTATGTACCAAACGAAACACTGCAACAACAGGTACTGACATGGGCTCATGACTCAGTATTGGGAGGACACATGGGAATATACAAGACCATCGCCTGTGTGGAACGTGCTTTTTGGTGGCCTTAATTAAGAAAAGACGTCCAGGAATATATTAAGAATTGTGCAGTATGCGTACAGGGGAAAGTCTGTCATGCTAAACCTACGGGTCTACTCCGAACTCTGCCTACTCCTCCACGACCCTGGCATACCGTATCAATGGACTCCATAGTGGAAATGCCCGCCTGTCAAGGGAATACCATCATATTGGTGGTTGTTGATCATCTCACGAAGATGGGACATTTTATTTCCTTAATAGGCCTACCCACGTCCTCAAAACTAGCCTTGGTATTCCTTCAACACGCAGTTAGAGCCCATGAAATCCCGTGCGTTCTGATAACAGACCGGGTTACACAATTCACTTCACGCTTTTGGAAAGCCCTCTGCAAGACTATGAACATTGAGGCTCGACTCTCCTCTAGCTACCATCCACAAACGGATGGAAAAACGGAACGTCTAAATCAGCCATTAGAACAGTATCTTCGCTGTTTTTCTTTGCAAAACACCCTAAACTGGTCTACTTTGTTATGGATGGCGGAGTTCGCCTATAACAACGCTACACATGCCACGCTGGGATGTTCTCTTTTTTTTGTATCTATGGTCACCATCTTAACATGCTCCCATTTGAATGGCCTGTCAAATCCAGACTACCCAGCATACACGAACATCATGCTCATCTCAGGGCTGTATTGATTGATGCCAAACAACATCTTGCGACGGCTCAATCCGCACAGAAACACTTTGCAGACAAGAAAAGAAATAAAGAACCCGATTATCAGGTGGGGGTAAGGTTTGGCTATCCACAAAGAATCTGCATCTGAAGGGTGTAAACAAGCTAAAACCAAAATACGTAGGCCCCTATAGCATCGAGGAGGTTATCAACCCTGTAGCCATGAGGTTATCACTACATCGCTTTTGGCAGACTCATCTTGTCTTTCATGTGTCCCTACTCCAAACTTGTCCTGCCAGCATGAGACTACCATATAAACCCCTCCCTTTAGAGATAGACGGTCAGGAAGAGTACGAGGTACAAGAGATCCTTGATTCCTGGCTGGTAAGGGGTCGGATTCAATACCTAGTGGACTGGAAAGGGTTTGGGGTAGAAGACAGGACGTGAGAACCTGAAGACAATCTCCATTGCCCTGAGTTAGTGGAAAGGTTCCATGCAGTACACCCAGGAAAACCTGGACGACCACCAAGTTGACGGTCCTTGAGAGGGGGTACTGTAGCGTTCACCCATACGATAATAACCGAACCGGCTCATCCACCCCGCATTTGCATTCAAACTCCTGGGCGTAGATTGAGAAAGAGCCTTGAGCACTACATTTCCATGCAGGCCGTGGGGCGAGTCAGAAATAGGTTAAGGGCAGCCCCGTATTTAAGCACCTCCTCCTCATGAGGAAGGTGCTTGACAATCCGTTTCCGAGGAATCAAGATGGCGGATGGTGCTCCCCGCTGGATTTCAGCCTGAAGCTTTGCCGTGTTTTCCTGACCCTATTACCCGTGGAGAAGCGCCGTCGGCCCGCGGACTCGCTCCTGGATTTAGGTGGAGCTTTGTTCGCAGGTGCAGGTATTTTCGGAAGGAGCGCCGGAGCGCTTCCTTCTGTTTCATACCTTTAACTCCTTCTCTGGGCCAGCGGTGCACACGAGAGATACGTCGGAGCGTTTTTTTCATTCCCGGTCCTCTGGGTCCTATTCCCGTCTTGGTGGTTCACGGAAGATGTGCTGGAGCGTTTGCTTCCATTTCCACGACTATGGCACGGATCTCATATTGCTGACAACTATCATCCCCTCCCGTATATTTCCCGGTTTGTGGCACAGCGGTCAGTACACCGCTATTAGATACCGGAGGGTTCATTATTTTACGATTTTGCTTTTTGTCATTAACGCTGTGTCTTTCCTGCACAGGCTAGTAGCTTGACTAGTTCTGTGAGCTGGATGTTTGTTTTGTTTTGTATTATCTTTTACTCCACAACACCGAAGACTTGAATTACAGGGGTAAACGCTTCTGATTTCACTATTACGTGGTGTACATTGTACTGTGCAGCGAGGTTGCATTTATATATTGCTGCTGTGACTTTCAACAGTAGGAGATAGTATCTCTGCTTTGTGTACTAAGAGACTCACTAGCTGGCCCCTAGTAATACTCACTTTGTGAACATCACCCTGTGCATGCTACTCAGAGCTCTCTGGTTTATTTATAAGAGATTAGCTGCAGGACTTCTGGTGAGTGGGTGCCGAGAAAATATGTGATAGCCAGTCTGTATAGTGAGCGTGGGCTCCTTATACCTGTTGTGTTTTCTCCTGTACTGCAGTGGTATAATCCAGAAGAGCGCCTTCCAGACTCCTAGACCAGACCAGGGAAGGACAAGAGCACCTGCAACCAAGTTTATTGTTTTCTCCCTTTCCCTTTTCCCCCGGGAACGACCTCTCGCAGCAGGGTTCTCTTCCTCTGTCGGGGGTTGCGTACAAGGGAATTGGTATCAGCTACCATCGTCCCTGCTGGCCACAAGGAAAAGGTTAGTAGCGTTGTTTATATCTTGTGTTACTGACAAGCTGACAGGAGGGAGTGGGACGGGGAGGATTAGTAGGGAGGGGACTGGGAGGATTAGGAGGGAGGAGACTGGGAGTTTTGGGACGGAGGGGACTGGGAGAATTGGGAGGGAGGGGACTGGGAGGATTAGGAGGGAGGGGACTGGGAACATTAGGAGGGAAGGGGGCTAGGAGGATTAGGAGGGAGGGGACTGGGAGGAGTAGAAGGGAGTGGGACTGGGAGGATTCGGAGGGAGAGGGGCTGGGAGGATTTGGAGGGAGGTGACTGGGAGGATTAGGAGGGAGATGACTGGGAGGATTGGGAGGGACGGGACTGTGAGAATTGGTAGGGGGGGACTGGGAAGATTAGGAGAGAGGGGGACTAGGAGGATTAGGAGGGAGTGGGGCCAGGAGCATTAGGAGGAAGGGTACTAGGAGGATTAGGAGGGAGGGGGATTGGGAGGATTAGGAGGGATGGGGATTTGGGGGATTAAGAGGGAGGGGATTGTAAGGACTAGGAAGGAGGGGGTTGGAAGGATTCGGAGGGAGGGGACTGGGAGGATTAGGTGGGAGGGGGACCAGGAGGATTAGGAGGGAGGGGACTGGGAGGATTAGGAGGGAGGGGACTGGGAGGATGAGGAGGGAGGGGGATTAGGAGGATTAGGAGGAAGGGGACTAGGAGAATTAGGAGGGAGGGGATGGGAGGATTAGGAGAGAGGGGGATTGGGAGTATTAGGAGGGAGGGGACTAGGAGGATTAGGAGGGAGGGGACTAGGAGTATTAGGAGGGAGGGGATGGGAGGATTAGGAGGGAGGGGCACTGGGAGGATTAGGAGGGGGACGGGTAGGATTAGGAGGGAGGGGACTGGGAAGATTAGGACGGAGGGGACTGGGAGGATTATAAGGGAGGGGGAGTAGAAGGATTAGGAGGGAGGGGGACAAGGAGGATTAGTAGGGGGGGGACTGGGAGGATTAGGAGGGAGGAGACTGGGAGGATTGGGAGTGAGGGCAACTTGGAGGATTAGGAGGGAGTGGGACTAGGAGGATTAGGAAGGACATGGACTGAGAGGATTAGAAGGGAGGGGACTGGGAGGATTAAAAGGATGGGACTAGGAAGATTAAGAGGGAGGGGACTGGGAGGATTAGGAGGGAG
Organism: Triturus cristatus; assembly: GCF_964204655.1. Taxonomy (NCBI): domain Eukaryota; kingdom Metazoa; phylum Chordata; class Amphibia; order Caudata; family Salamandridae; genus Triturus; species Triturus cristatus. Next base: position 952,100,389 of record NC_140579.1, read on the forward strand.
GGAGACTGGGAGGATTAGGAGGGAGGTGGCTGGGAGGATTAGGAGGGACGGGACTGGGAGGATTAGGAGGAAGGGGACTGGGAGGAGTACGCGGGGGGACTGGGAAAATCAGGAGGGAGGGGAACTAGGAGGACTAGGAGGGAGTGGATTAGGAGGATTAGGAGGAGCGGACTGGGAGGATTAGGAGGGAGGGGGCTGGGAGGCTTAGGAGGAAGGGGATTGGGGGATTAAGAGGAAGGGGACTGGGAGGATTATAAGGGAGAGGGAGTAGGAGGATTAGGAGGGAGGGGGACAAGGAGGATTAGTAGGGAGGGGACTGGGAGGATTAGGAGGGAGGAGACTGGGAGGATTGGGAGTGAGGGCACTATGAGAATTTGGAGGGAGGGGACTGGGAGGATTAGGAGGGAGGGGACTGAGAGGATTAGGAGGGAGGGGGACAGGGAGGATTAGGAGGGAGGGCGACTTGGAGGATTAGGAGGGAGTGGGACTAGGAGGATTAGGAAGGACGTGGACTGAGAGGATTAGAAGGGAGGGGACTGGGAGGATTAAAAGGATGGGACTAGGAAGATTAAGAGGGAAGGGGACAGGGAGGATTAGCAGAGCGGGGACTGGGAGGATTATAAGGGAGGGGAATAGGAGGATTAGGAGGCAGGGGGACTTGGAGGATTAAAAGGGAGGGGACTAGGAGGATTAGGAGGGAGGGGGACAAGGAGGATTAGTAGGGAGGGGGACTAGGAGGATTAGGAGGGAGTGGGACTAGGAGGATTAGGAAGGACGGGGACTGGGAGGATTAGAAGGAAGGGGACTGGGAGGATTAAGTGGAAGGGGACTGTAAGGACTAGGAAGGAGGGGGCTGGGAGGATTAGGAGGAAGGGGACTGGGAGGATTAGGAGGGAGGGGGACTAGGAGGATTAGGAGGGAAGGGGCTAGGAGGATTATGAGGGAGGGGACTGGGACAATTAGGAGGGAGGGGACTGGGAGGATTAGGAGGGAGTACTAGGAGTGAGAGGGACTGGTATCATTAGGAGGGAAGGGTGTTAGGAGGATTAGGAGGGAGGGGACTGGGAGGAGTAGGTGGGAGTGGGACTGGGAGGATTCAGAGGGAGGGGACTAGGAGAATTAGGAGGGAGGGATGGGAGGATTTAAGAGGGAGGGCTGTGGGGGAATTAGCAGGGAGGAGACTAGGAGGATTTGGAAGGAGGTGAACTAGGAGGATTAGGAGGAAGGGGATGGGAGGATTAGGAGCGTGGGGGACTGGGAGGATTAGGAGGCAGGGGGACTGGAAGGATTAAGAGGGATGGGACTGGGAAGATTGGGAGGGAGGGGGCCCAGGAGGATAAGAAGGGAGGGGTGTAGGAGAGTAGGGTCTGCTATCGTATGGTCACCCCAAATTTTTGCTTTTTGCTTCACTGGTTTTTGACATATTGAGGCTGTGGGCCTGCCAATCAGACCCCCAGCCTGCTGTTCTCTCTACTAAATTTACACTATGCACCCTAGGTGCATAACCAATTGGAAGTGGATCACCCTGTCAGCCCCTGTACCAGTGTACACTAGGTACCCAGGGCATTGGTGTACCCAAGGCCTGCCAGGGGCTGAAGCATGTATTATGCCACCCCAGGCTTGGCCTAACAATTTGACACAACTGGCTGATCACTCAGCTGGGGTAAGTTGGTGTAATCACCTCTTACTTAGGTGTAGTATACCTATACCTAACCTTAAATGGGACACATGTTAACCTATAAGTCACTCCTATGGCAGGCCTTAACAATCCTGAAGGCAGAGTGCTTGGTTCCATGTGAGATGGTGCTCTGGCATGAGCTGAGCCTGTCTGCAGTGGTCGGAACAACTTCCTTCTACTGTTTCCAGATATCGTCATACCATATACTCTTAAGTGCATTATGAACCTCGCGGTTAAATGCTATCTTTGGTTTGGCTTTATCAAAACATGTCGAGTAAGGTGTCATACGAATTGGAATACTAACCCCTCGCCAATTCTGGCGACGGGGTTAGCATTCCACCCTTCTAGAGGGACACAACATGTACAGTACCTGAAACCCAGGTAAAATCAGACATAGCCTCAGCTCCACAAAATGGATGCTGCCACCACCGACACAAGTCTGCCCTCCTGCTGCTGGGAGTCCTTCCAGCTTGGGAGGTGTGGACAAAGGGTTTCCTGCCAAGGGAGGTGCATGCACCACCCCAGACAGGATTTTGTGTATTGGTCAGGTAGGGCTTGAAAGAAACCAGACATGCCTGTGGCTCACAAGGAGCCTCGGTGCATATGCCAGTTCAAACCGGTCCTGGGGCACACCAGTCCCGGGCCTGGGGCGAGCTGGACAAAGGATTGGGGGTGTAACCACCCCCCTTCCTGGTCCCACCCATAGGGAGGGACCTAGCAGGTAGTCCGGCCCCTAGAATCCGCTTAAAGGTAGGAGCTGTGTCCTAAGACTTCAGACATCCTGGAATCAACTTGAAACTAAGAAGAAGACGGGAACTTCGACATTCTGCTGCACAGAAGACTGAAGGAAATCTCCCCTGTGGTCAGGGAGTGACCACCTTGCTAACGCAAGCACCATCCAGCAAATCAACGTCTGCTTTGCCGCCGCCTCCCGCCAGAGCCCGAGCCCAGAGACTGACAAAACCTGGACCTCCAGACCTCTCACCACCCGATCCACAGTCCCTGAAAAGAGGAGACCCGTGGAGGCAACGAGACACGTGGAGCCAGCCATCTTGGAACGACGACGACAAGCTGCAAGCGCAACAACCGAGGCTCCCTCCAAGTTGTGCTTTGGGATCTGAGAAGCCCAACCCTCGAGCAGCATCTGCACCAAAGGTGAGCCCTCCAGCATCTCCACGATCTGCGTGGGGCCCTTCTGCATTTTGCCACTCGACGCGCCTAACCGGTTGCTGGCCCGCTGGCTAGTGGCCATCTTGGTGACGAACTTCAAGAAATACACTGCTGGTCTGGTTGCTCCAGACTGGCCCTTGCTCCCCTCCAAAGGAGCAGTCCCTCTGACCTTGCTGGTCAGAACAATCAGCTTATCTTGTTCTCCACAACAATTGCTTTTGCCAAGGCTTGTTTGCTTTGATCAAGTCGCCGACACCGCCGACTGCGAGAGCCTGCGTGGGACAGCTTGTGAACCGACTCCTGGACGTCGTCGACCTCCAGGGACCACGTGGCTGCAGAGACAAGCTACACCTTTCTTCCTGTTTGCACCCGACATTGCCTGGTACCCACCTGGTGCCACGCTGGTCACTGGCTAGTAACTGTGAACACTGTCCCCTCTGCTTACAGGTCTTCAACATCTCCGATCCACTCTTGGATCCACCGCATCTCTCCCGGACCGACCGCCTGCAGCATCTTTGTCCACAGGCCCCACGGAACAGATAGAAGAAACCCGACGCACTTCGAGGCCTATGCACCCGCTTCCTGTGGGTGAGGTAAAGCTGGCACTCCTGTGCCCAAGTGTAGTATTACATCTCTAGTGCCTGTGTTCCAAATCTTGAGTTCCTAGTCCATCCGGAAGATCCTTTTTGCAGTAACTTTGTACTTTTTACGCACCCATTGAAACCTATGGGAGCACGCGTGTGACTATTTGCTCTGCACACGCCACCCGTGGACCTCCTGGTCACTAACTGAAGTTAGCTCCTTGTAGGCCCAGCGATTCTAGAGGCCCTAGGCCTTTTCCCTTTTATGTTCGTGGTACTTATACCACTATTTTAATATATGGTTCGAGCGGCCACCAGGGCCTATCCATATAAAGTGCAACTTCTGTGTATTCTACTGTAATCTTGTTTGTCGATTTGTGCTCCTGTGCTCATAAAGAGACTAGGGGTTACTTTGAGAAATAAATACATATATATTTTGAATATATATCTGTGTGGTGTCCTTTCATTGGTATAAAAGGGGGTTGCATTTGGTAAAACAGCTGGCTTAACACGCTTCACGAGTTTAGCCTCAAAGACTGCTTAGCCTACGCTACCACTAGGGCAGCTAGTCCGAAAAGGTTGACTTACAACCACACCATTAGGGTTGCTTGGCATGGTACAAGGTGATCACTTTAACTGGTGAGCATCATATACCAGGCCAACTTCTCACATTGGTGAGCAGCGGTTGGATTTGAGCTTGCTGTGTTTTACCATTGTAATCTCTTGGTTACCAATTGAAAGATCACATAGGTACCTGTAGGTACATATAAAACAAGATTAGATATACATAAGTTCTACTGAACTTAGTTGTTGTAGAGCAAAGAGAGTAGCACACCCTGACTACAACTACTAGATAGGTTTAGTAGGTAAACCCAAGTGTAGGTAGATTGCAACACATCCACCCACACTTAAGAGCAATGGCTGGGGCAGAGGGGTCCAATGTACCCATCTCTGTTGAGAGTGACCCCCAGAGGGCACCATCCATCTTTGCTACCCTTAACCAGAATGAGCTCAGGCATTTGGCAACTCTTAGAGGCCTTAAACAGCCCAAGAACCCTACCTCTGCTGAGCTCAGAGAACTCTTGCAAAATGATGAAAATCAGAGAGAGCTCAAGAAAGCTTCCCAGTTAGCCCCCTTAGGGTCAGGAACAGGAGGCCCCCCTTCTGAAGATGCTACAGAAGTACCCCTTTCCAATAGCCATCCCTTAGATGAGAACCATACTACAGAGGAGGAAAGTGGGGAGGATACAGAAAGTAGTGATGATGAAGGGAGAACTAGCCCAGTGCCAAGTGTTATACTTGGCTCAGCTATACTAAGGCTATTGGGGACTGACAATGGGGTCATCCCATTGGATCTCCCCAGTGGACTTAACCAGGGGCTTGGGAGGCAAAGGAATCGCTCAGGTGACTCTAATGCTTCTCATGCCTCTAGAGGCTCTCAAGGTCACTCCAGGAAAAGGATGACCACCCCTCAGAGGAGGGAACATGAGGCCAGAATGCAGGAAGCCCAGCTGAGGATCAGGAAACAGGAGCTAGAAGTAGCCCTGATGGAAGAGAAACTGAACAAGGCTAGGCAACCTAGAGAGAGTGGGTCTATACCCACTGGTGGCAGCATTGTCCCTAAGGACAAAGATAGGGTCTTTGATAATAGGAACCTGTCTAAGGTTGTGCCCCCCTTCAAAAGTGGGGATGATATCCACAAATGGATAACTGCTCTTGAGAGAGCCTGCAAAGTACAGCAGGTTCCTGAAGACCAGTGGGCAGCAATCCTCTGGCTCTCCTTTGAAGGAAGAGGCAGAGGCAGACTCCTCACTGTTAGAGAAGAGGATGTCAGAAATTACAGAGTCCTGAAGAGTGTTCTGGTTGATGGGTTAGGCTTAACCACTGAACAGTACAGGTTAATGTTCAGAGACACCCAAAAGACACAGACTCAGGACTGGTCTGAATACATTGAATGTGCCACTAAGGCTTTGGAGGGTTGGTTGCTGGGAAGTAAGGTATCTGATTTTACAGGATTGTATAATTTGATGATGAGAGAACAGATTTTAAATAACTGTCAAAACCAGCAACTGCATCAACACTTGGTTGACTCAGATCTGACCTCTCCCCAAGAATTGGGAAAGAAGGCAGACAAATGGGTCAGAACCAGGGTTAAGCAAAAGAACCAGAACCAGGGCCAAGGGGGTGATCAGAAGAAAACAGACCAAAAGGGTGGAGATCAGAAATCTAAAGACCAGAAGTCTTCAACAGGGCCCCAAACTACTGCTAAGGAGGGTGGGTCCCAACAACAAACTAAGGGAAAGAAGAAAGAAGGTCAAAAGAAACCCTGGTGCAATCATTGCAAGAATACAACTCACTGGACTAGTGATTGTAAGAAGGGTGGAGCCCCCAACACTGTTGCCCCTAAGGCACCTGCTCCCAGTACTACTGTTAGCAGTGTTGGTCCCCAGACAAAGGGTGTAGTGGGAATCACTATGGGAACTGAAGGAGATTCTGACTTAGACAGAACCCTGACACAGGCAGTCTTGATCTGTGATGGGGACATTGATTTGTCCCTGACTGTGAGCCCCAGTAACCTGGGCAAGTACAGACAGACTCCTTTAATTAACGAAAAAGTGGCTCAAGCCTACAGGGACACATGTGCCAGTGTCACTATGGTGACACCAGGCTTTGTGGACCCTGGACAGTACATACCAGGTGAGAATTACCTGGTGACCAATGCCAGCAATGCCACTACTTCACATAGTGTGGCAGTTGTTAACTTCTCATGGGGAGGGGTAATTGGCCTCAAAAGGGTTGTGGTTAGTGCAGACCTCCCAGTAGAATGTTTGTTGGGCAATGACCTAGAGAGTTCTCTGTGGTCAGAAGTGGAGTACAGGACTCATGCAGAGATGTTAGGTATATCATCACATGTCCTTGCTGTGACCAGGTCACAGGCCAAAAAGTGCCTCACTGAACCTCAGGTCTTGGATCCTGGAACAATGGACCAAGCACCTACCAAGAAGAAGAACAGGAGGGTCAAGGCTGTGCCTTCCCCCCTGCCTCAGAGTGATGATTAGCCTTCCCAGGAAGCTGATCTAGAGGACCCTGAAGGAACTGTCCCTGAAGAGCTTGAACCTGATCAGGTTGAGTTTCTGGGGACAGGGGGACCTTCAAGGGCTGACTTGAGGCAGGCTCAGTTATCCTGTCCCTCTCTTGAACCCCTCAGACAGCTGGCTGCTGCTGAGGCTGCTGGGAATGCTCAAGGTACCCATAAAGTGTATTGGGATGAAGGGCTCCTTTATTCAGAGGCTAGAGACCCCAAGCCTGGTGCTACCAGGAGGTTGGTTATACCTCTGCAATTTAGGGGCTTCCTTCTTACCTTGGCCCATGATATTCCTTTAGCAGGACACTTAGGCCAGAATAAGACTTGGGACAGGCTTGTCCCCCACTTTCACTGGCCTCACATGAATGAAGATACAAAGGAGTTTTGTCGCTCCTGTGTGACCTGCCAAGCCAGTGGCAAATCAGGTGGCACAACAAAGGCCCCCCTAATACCACTACCTGTGGTGGGGGTCCCCTTTGAAAGAGTGGGAATAGATATAGTGGGTCCCATGGATCCTCCCACTGCATCTGGGCACAGATTTATACTGGTGGTAGTGGATCATGCCACCAGGTATCCAGAGGCAATTCCCCTTAGGACCACTACAGCACCTGTTGTGGCCAGGGCCCTGCTGGGAGTATTCTCCAGAGTGGGGTTTCCTAAGGAGGTAGTTTCTGACAGAGGTACCAACTTCATGTCAGGATACTTGACAGCTATGTGGAAGGAATGTGGTGTCAACTACAAGTTCACCACCCCTTATCACCCACAATGCAATGGGCTTGTTGAGAGATTCAACAAGACCCTAAAGGGTATGATCAAAGGATTACCTGAAAAGCTCAGGCGAAGATGGGACATCCTTCTACCCTGCCTTCTGTTTGCTTACAGAGAGGTCCCACAAAAGGGGGTTGGCTACAGCCCCTTTGAATTGTTGTTTGGGCACCCTGTAAGAGGCCCACTGTGTTTGGTGAAGGAAGGATGGGAGTTACCTCTCAAAAAGCCTAAGCAAGACATAGTGGACTATGTACTTGGTCTCCGCTCCAGGATGGCTGAGTATATGGAGAAGGCATCCAAAAACCTTGAGGCAAGCCAGGCCTTACAGAAAGCTTGGCATGACCAAAAGGCTGTCTTGGTTGAGTTTCAGCCAGGACAGAAGGTATGGGTGTTGGAGCCAGTGGCCCCAGCAGCACTCCAAGACAAATGGTCTGGACCCCATACAATCCTGGAAAAGAAGGGAGAGGTCACCTACTTGGTAGACCTAGGAACTCCCAGGAGTCCCCACAGGGTACTCCATGTTAACAGGCTTAAAGCATATGTTGACAGGGCAGACATGGGCTTGCTCATGGCTACAGATGAGGGACAGGAGGAAGAGAGTGACCCTCTCCCAGACCTGTTGTCTCAGAACCCTGAAGATGGCTCAGTTGAGGGAGTGACCCTTGGAGGCAACCTCACTGCCCATCAGCAGACTGAATGTAGACAGGTTCTACAATCATTTTCACATATGTTTTCCTTGATACCTAGTCAAACTGACTGGTGTACCCATGTGGTGGACACTGGTGACAGTCTGCCTGTAAAGAACAAGCTTTACAGACAACCTGACCACGTCAGGGACTGTATAAAGGCTGAGGTACATAAAATGCTGGAATTAGGTGTCATTGAACCCTCAGAGAGCCCCTGGGCTAGCCCAGTGGTTCTGGTCCCCAAACCTCACACCAAAGATGACAAGAGAGAGATGAGGTTCTGTGTGGACTACAGGGGTCTCAATGCTGTCACCAGGACAGATGCACACCCTATTCCAAGGGCAGATGAGCTCATAGACAAACTAGCTTCTGCAAAGTTTTTGAGCACATTTGACTTGACAGCTGGCTATTGGCAAATCAGATTAGCTGAGGAGTCTAAGGCCAAAACAGCATTCTCAACCCCAGGTGGGCACTACCAGTTTGTGGTGATGCCCTTTGGTCTGAAGAATGCACCTGCCACCTTCCAAAGGCTGGTGAACCAAGTCCTTACTGGGTTGGATGACTTTTGCGCAGCATATCTTGATGACATTGCTGTCTTTAGCTCCACCTGGGAGGATCACCTGATCCACCTGAAGAAGGCTCTTGAGGCTCTGCAAAGGGCAGGCCTCACTATCAAGGCTACTAAGTGCCAGATAGGGCAGAGTAAGGTTGTATATTTGGGCCACCTTGTAGGTGGAGGCCAAGTTCAACCACTGGAGAGTAAGATACAATCCATCAAGGACTGGTCTCCTCCAACCACCCAGACTCAAGTTCGAGCTTTCTTGGGCTTGACTGGGTACTGCAGGAAGTTTGTTAAGAACTATGGGTCCATTGTGACTCCTCTTAATGATCTGACATCCAAGAAGATGCCCAAAAAGGTTCAGTGGACAGTAAGCTGTCAAAAGGCATTTGATGACCTGAAGGAGGCCATGTGCTCTGCACCTATCCTGAAAAGTCCTGACTACTCCAAAGAGTTTATTGTCCAAACAGATGCTTCCGAGTTGGGTGTGGGAGCTGTGCGGTCACAACTTAATGTAGATGGTCAAGACCAACCCATTGCTTTTATTAGCAGAAGGTTGACCCCCAGAGAGAAGAATTGGTCAGCTATTGAGAGGGAGGCCTTTGCTGTGGTGTGGGCCCTGAAGAAGCTGAGGCCATACTTGTTTGGCACTCACTTCAAGATTCAGACCGACCATAAGCCCCTCTTATGGCTAAATCAGATGAAGGGTGAAAACCCCAAACTGCTTAGGTGGTCCATTTCCCTCCAGGGGATGGACTTTACAGTGGAGCACCGGCCAGGTACTGACCATGGGAATGCAGATGGTCTCTCCAGGTACTTCCACTTAGGACATGAAGACGAGACTGGTCAAGGCTAGTTTAATGTCCCAGCGTTTGGGGGGGGGGGTTGTGTAGGAGAGTAGGGTCTGCTATCCTATGGTCACCCCAAATTTTTGCTTTTTGCTTCACTGGTTTTTGACATATTGAGGCTGTGGGCCTGCCAATCAGACCCCCAGCCTGCTGTTCTCTCTACTAAATTTACACTATGCACCCTAGGTGCATAACCAATTGGAAGTGGATCACCCTGTCAGCCCCTGTACCAGTGTACACTAGGTACCCAGGGCATTGGTGTACCCAAGGCCTGCCAGGGGCTGAAGCATGTATTATGCCACCCGAGGCTTGGCCTAACAATTTGACACAACTGGCTGATCACTCAGCTGGGGTAAGTTGGTGTAATCACCTCTTACTTAGGTGTAGTATACCTATACCTAACCTTAAATGGGACACATGTTAACCTATAAGTCACTCCTATGGCAGGCCTTAACAATCCTGAAGGCAGAGTGCTTGGTTCCATGTGAGATGGTGCTCTGGCATGAGCTGAGCCTGTCTGCAGTGGTCGGAACAACTTCCTTCTACTGTTTCCAGATATCGTCATACCATATACTCTTAAGTGCATTATGAACCTCGCGGTTAAATGCTATCTTTGGTTTGGCTTTATCAAAACATGTCGAGTAAGGTGTCATACGAATTGGAATACTAACCCCTCGCCAATTCTGGCGACGGGGTTAGCATTCCACCCTTCTAGAGGGACACGACATGTACAGTACCTGAAACCCGGGTAAAATCAGACATAGCCTCAGCTCCACAAAATGGATGCTGCCACCACCGACACAAGTCTGCCCTCCTGCTGCTGGGAGTCCTTCCAGCTTGGGAGGTGTGGACAAAGGGTTTCCTGCCAAGGGAGGTGCATGCACCACCCCAGACAGGATTTTGTGTATTGGTCAGGTAGGGCTTGAAAGAAACCAGACATGCCTGTGGCTCACAAGGAGCCTCGGTGCATATGCCAGTTCAAACCGGTCCTGGGGCACACCAGTCCCGGGCCTGGGGCGAGCTGGACAAAGGATTGGGGGTGTAACCACCCCCCTTCCTGGTCCCACCCATAGGGAGGGACCTAGCAGGTAGTCCGGCCCCTAGAATCCGCTTAAAGGTAGGAGCTGTGTCCTAAGACTTCAGACATCCTGGAATCAACTTGAAACTAAGAAGAAGACGGGAACTTCGACATTCTGCTGCACAGAAGACTGAAGGAAATCTCCCCTGTGGTCAGGGAGTGACCACCTTGCTAACGCAAGCACCATCCAGCAAATCAACGTCTGCTTTGCCGCCGCCTCCCGCCGGAGCCCGAGCCCAGAGACTGACAAAACCTGGACCTCCAGACCTCTCACCGCCCGATCCACAGTCCCTGAAAAGAGGAGACCCGTGGAGGCAACGAGACACGTGGAGCCAGCCATCTTGGAACGACGACGACAAGCTGCAAGCGCAACAACCGAGGCTCCTTCCAAGTTGTGCTTTGGGATCTGAGAAGCCCAACCCTCGAGCAGCATCTGCACCAAAGGTGAGCCCTCCAGCATCTCCACGATCTGCGTGGGGCCCTTCTGCATTTTGCCACTCGACGCGCCTAACCGGTTGCTGGTCCGCTGGCTAGTGGCCATCTTGGCGAAGAACTTCAAGAAATACACCGCTGGTCTGGTTGCTCCAGACTGGCCCTTGCTCCCCTCCAAAGGAGCAGTGCCTCTGACCTTGCTGGTCAGAACAATCAGCTTATCTTGTTCTCCACAACAATTGCTTTTGCCAAGGCTTGTTTGCTTCGATCAAGTCGCCGACACCGCTGACAGCGATAGCCTGCGTGGGACAGCTTGTGAACCGACTCCTGGACGTCGTCGACCTCCAGGGACCACGTGGCTGCAGAGACAAGCTACACCTTTCTTCCTGTTTGCACCCGACATTGCCTGGTACCCACCTGGTGCCACGCTGGTCACTGGCTAGTAACTGTGAACACTGTCCCTTCTGCTTACAGGTCTTCAACATCTCCGATCCACTCTTGGATCCACCGCATCTCTCCCGGACCAACCGCCTGCAGCATCTTTGTCCACAGGCCCCACGGAACAGATAGAAGAAACCCGACGCACTTCGAGGCCTATGCACCCGCTTCCTGTGGGTGAGGTAAAGCTGGCACTCCTGTGCCCAAGTGTAGTATTACATCTCTAGTGCCTGTGTTCCAAATCTTGAGTTCCTAGTCCATCCGGAAGATCCTTTTTGCAGTAACTTTGTACTTTTTACGCACCCATTGAAACCTATGGGAGCACGCGTGTGACTATTTGCTCTGCACACGCCACCCGTGGACCTCCAGGTCACTAACTGAAGTTAGCTCCTTGTAGGCCCAGCGATTCTAGAGGCCCTAGGCCTTTTCCCTTTTCTGTTCGTGGTACTTATACCACTATTTTAATATATGGTTCGAGCGGCCACCAGGGCCTATCCATATAAAGTGCAACTTCTGTGTATTCTACTGTAATCTTGTTTGACGATTTGTGCTCCTGTGCTCATAAAGAGACTAGGGGTTACTTTGAGAAATAAATACATATATATTTTGAATATATATCTGTGTGGTGTCCTTTCATTGGTATAAAAGGGGGTTGCATTTGGTAAAACAGCTGGCTTAACACGCTTCACGAGTTTAGCCTCAAAGACTGCTTAGCCTACGCTACCACTAGGGCAGCTAGTCCGAAAAGGTTGACTTACAACCACACCATTAGGGTTGCTTGGCATGGTACAAGGTGATCACTTTAACTAGTGAGCATCATATACCAGGCCAACTTCTCACAAGGGGACTGAGAGGATTAAAATGAGGGGACTAGGAGGATTAAGAGGGAGGGGACTGGGAGGATTAGGAGGGAGGGAGACTGGGAGGATTAGGAGGGAGGTGGCTGGGAGGATTAGGAGGGACGGGACTGGGAGGATTAGGAGGAAGGGGACTGGGAAGAGTAGGCGAGGGGACTGGGAGGATCAGGAGGGAGGGGAACTAGGAGGATTAGGAGCGAGTGGAATAGGAGGATAAGGAAGAGGGGACTGTGAGGATTAGGAGGGAGGGGGCTGGAAGGTTTAGGAGGAAGGGGGATTGGGGGATTAATAGGATGGGGACTGGGAGGATTAGGAGGGAGGCGCATAGGGGGATTAAGAGGGAGGTGACTAGGAGAATTAGGAGGAAGTGGACTGTGAGGATTATAAGGGAGGGGGAGTAGGAGGATTAGGAGGGAGGGGGACAAGGGGGATTAGTAGGGAGAGGACTGGAAGGATTAGGAGGGAGGGGACTGGGAGGATTAGGAGGGAGGGGACTGGAAGGATTAGGAGGGAGGGGGACTACGAGGATTAGTAGGGAGTGGGACTAGGAAGGATGGGGACTGGGAGGATTAGAATGGAGGGGACTGGGAGGATTAAGAGGGAGGGGACTGTAAGGACTAGGAAGGAGGGGGCTGGGAGGATTAGGAGGAAGGGGACTGGGAGGATTAGGAGGGAGGGGACTTGGAGGATTAGGAGGGAGGGGGACTAGGAGGCTTAGGAGGGAGGGGACTAGGAGGATTATGAGGGAGTGGATTGGGGCGATTAGAAGGAAGGGGACTAGGAGTATTAGACGGGAGGATTAGGAGGGAGGGTACTGGGAGGAGTAGGAGGGAGGGGACTGGAGGATTAGGAGGGAGGGTACTGGGAGGAGTAGGAGGGAGTGGGACTGGGAGGATTCGGAGATAGAGGGGCTGGGAGGATTAGGAGGGATGGGATGGGAGGATTAAGAGGGAGGGGTGTGGAAGGATTAGGAGGGAGGGGACTAGGAGGATTAGGAAGGAGGGGAACCAGGAGGATTAGAAGGGAGAGGACTGGGAGGATTAAAAGGAGGGGACTAGGAGGATTAAGATGGAGGGGACTGGGAGGATTAGGAGGGAGGTGGCTGGGAGGATTAGGAGGGAGAGGATTAGGAGGTTTAGGAGGAGGGAACTGGGAGGATTAGGAGGGAGGGGGCTGGGAGGATTAGGAGGTAGGGGGATTGGGGGGATTAAGAGGAAGGGGACTGGGAGGATTAGGAGGGAGGGGACTAGGAGGATTAGGAGGGAGGGGTACTGGGAGGATTATAAGGGAGGGGGAATAGGAGGATTAGGAGGTGTAGCGTTCACCTATACAATAATAACCAAACCGGCTCATCCACGCCGCATTTGCATTCAAACTTCTGGGCGTAGATTGAGAAAGAGCCTTGAGCACTACATTTCCCACCAGGCAGTGGGGCGAGTGATTTGGAGGGAGGGAAATAGGTTAAGGGCAGCCACGTATTTAAGCACCTCCTCCTCATGAGGAATGTGCTTGACAATCCGTTTCCGAGGAGTCAAGATGGCAGATGGTGCTCCCCGCCGGATTTCAGCCTGAAGCATTACCGCGTTTTCCTGACCCTTTTATCATTGGAGAAGCGCCGTCGGACCCCGGCCTCGCTCCATAACTTAGGCGTAGCTTTGTTCGGAGGTGCAGGTATTTTCGGAAAGAGCGCCGGAGCGCTTCCTTCCGTTTCATAACTTTAACTCCTTCTCTGGGCCAGTGGTGCACACGAGAGAAGCGCTGGTGCGTGTCTTTCATTGCCGCTCTTCTGGGTCCTTTTCCCATCTTGGTGGCTCACGGAAGACGCGCTGAAGCGAATTCTTCCATTTCCACTGCTATGGCACAGATCTCATATTGCTGAGAACTATCAGCCCCTCCCCGTATATTTCCTGGATTTTAGCACAGCGGTCAGTACACCGCTATTAGATACCGGAGGGTTCATTATTTTACGATTTTGCGTTTTGCTGTTAACGCTGTATCTTTCCTGCACAGGCTAGTAGCTTGACTAGTTCTGTGAGCTGGATGTTTGTTTTGTTTTGTGTTATTTTTTACTCCACAACACCAAAGACTTGAATTACAGGGGTAAACGCTTGTGATTCCACTATTACGTGGTGTACATTGTACTGTGCAGTGAGGTTGGATTTATATATTGCTGCTGTGACTTTCAACAGTAGGAGATAGTATTTCTGCCTTGTGTACTAAGAGACTCGCTAGCTGGCCCCTAGTAATACTCACGTTGTGAACATCACCCTGTGCATTTTACTCAGAGCTCTCTGGTTTATTTATACGAGATTAGCTGCAGGACTTCTGGTGAGTGGGTGCAGAGAAAATATGTGATAGCCAGTCTGTATAGTGAGTGTGGGCTCCTTATACCTGTTGTGTTTTCTCCTGTACTGCAGTGGTATAATCCAGAAGGGCGCCTTCCAGACTCCTAGACCAGACCAGGGAAGGACAAGAGCACCTGCAGCCAAGTTTATTGTTTTCTCCCTTTCCCTTTTCCCCCAGGCACGACCTCTCGCAGCAGGGTTCTCTTCCTCTGTCGGGGGTTGCGTTCAAGGGAATTGCGGGCGATATCAGCTACCATCGTCCCTACTGGCCACAAGGAAAAGGTTAGTGGCATTGTTTATATCTTGTGCTACTGACAACCTGACAGATTGTCAAGCCCAAGTTTAACGCCCTGCCTGGACGATGGATATGAATGTGTTGTTGTCCTCGCTGTTGGAGAGCCTGAATGCTCTACAACAGGAGGTTCAAACTTCCCGTTTAGAAAACCAGAACCTCCAAAAGGAGATGGGCACATTACGCAGAGAGGTCGCAGGTCTCTCCCGCAAGGGAGATGGGGCGGGTTCCTACATCAGGGAATCTACCTTACCCCCTCCTGTACACACTACACTCTCCTCCTCCCCTGTTGCTCAAGAGGGTGGGTTTTTTGCTGCCACTCCTACTCCTCCGCTGACAACAGAGACCGTTCCCACTGTCCACGTGATACAGAACACAGGCATACCATTGGCACCCCCAGAACGTTTTTATGG
Source organism: Triturus cristatus (assembly GCF_964204655.1). Taxonomy (NCBI): domain Eukaryota; kingdom Metazoa; phylum Chordata; class Amphibia; order Caudata; family Salamandridae; genus Triturus; species Triturus cristatus. The sequence continues at coordinate 952,115,619 of NC_140579.1, forward strand.
GGATCCTAAGAAGTTCGAGACCTTCCTGAATCAATGCAAGCTTCATTTCTTATGTAAACCCGCTGTATTTCAAGATGAAGCAGCTAAGACGGCATTTCTGATGTCTTACATGGGCAGTAATGCAGCCAGCTGGACCATCCCGCTGATGGAAAAGAACGATCCCGCCCTGCACAGATTTACGGATTTCTGTCTATAAATGAGGAAGTTATTCGATAGGAAGTCGCACATGATGACCTTGGACCGAGAATTACTCACCTTACGCCAAGGATCCCAGGATCTGTTGACTTACATCACGTCGTTTAACCGACTGGTGGTTGAGACGGACTTGCCCCCTGAAAAAAGAACCACTCTGTTTTACCAGGGGTTAGGAGGAGAACTCAAAGACATCCTTTCCCAAGTGGTACAGTTACCACAGACTTGCGAGGAGTTAATAGGCTTAACGGTTCAACTCAACCACAGACTACAGGAAAGAAAAGGGGATAAGAACAGAGGAGACGCTCGAAATCTGTATACCAGACCAAAGAGCTCAGTCGAGGAACACCTCAAGGCCATGGGAGGACCCAAACCCATGCAGATAGGAGGGATACAGGGTCCCCTTACTCCTGAAAAAAAGGATAAACAAAGAAAGATGAAGCTGTGTCTCTACTGTGGCAAAGGAGGTCATTTCATCAGAGAATGCCGTGCTCGGACACCACTTCCTGGAAGAACCTCCTTTCCACGGGTTCAAGCAACTATAGGACAAGGGGAACCGGCGGAAAACTGAAGAGCCCGAGTCAGGATGAGATCTCTGATTTGGGTACACAACGCACAACGATCTCGTTGGTACTTGCCAACACCCTACAACCCGCCGTAGCACACTTGAACGTCGGTGTATCCCTGTGGATTACATCAAGGGACGTTTTGGAGGTGGATGCCCTGCTGGATTCCGGGGCGACCGGGAATTACATCGACCAAGAGTTCGCCATGAAGATAGGAGTTTCTTGTGAAAAGAAAGAAACCCCGAACATGTGAAGGCAGTGGATGGAACTGCCCTGACTTCTGGTCCAGTGAAGTACCGCACTCTTCCCCTTCTGATGAAGTTTGGCCTTGATCAGCATGAATACATCCAATTCGATCTCATTGATGCTCCACAGTTCCGTCTCATCCTTGGCATGCCTTGGCTGACGTTACATGATCCGGTGGTCAGTTGGGCGGCCCGCACAGTTACCATGGCTTCTAACTACTGCAGAAAACATTGCACAAAAGGGGAGATCCACCATAGAGATAACGAGATTTCACCTTATATTTACCTGGCGACGGCCTGTGTTCAAGACCAATATTGCTGTTCCACCGTCCTGCCTGACACCTACAGCGAATATCAACCCCTTTTTGACAAACTAAAAGCGACTCGGTTACCACTCCATCGGGTGTATGACTGTCGCATCGAGTTGATGCCAGGAGCCGACATACCATGTAGCAGAGTGTATGGCTTGACTGAACCAGAGATGCAATACGTGAAGATATACCTCGACGAAAACCTTGCCTCCGGGTTTATCAGGCACTCTTCTTCGCCAGCGTCGTCCCCTCTTTTCTTCATTCCGAAGAAAGACTGTGATGAATTGGGAACGTGCATTGATTACCGAGCCATAAACCGGGTGACCATCAAAAAACGATACCCGTTACCACTGATACAGGTGCTTCTGGACCAGCTAAAAGGTGCTCGATACTTCACTAAACTCGACCTCAGAGGAGGCTATCATTTAGTGCGAGTAAAGGAGGGCCATGAATGGAAGACTGCTTTCAGAACTAAGTTCGGTCTTTTTGAGTATAGGGTGATGTCTTTTGAGCTTTGCAACGCCCCCGCGGCCTTCCAGTTTTTTATGGACGAGGTACTTCGCGGCTACTTGGAGACTTTTTGTGTGGTATATACTGATGATATTTTAATCTATTCGTCCACACTCCTGGAACACGTGGCTCACGTAAAAGCAGTCTTGAATCGACTCCAACAACATTCCTTATATGCCAAGCTCGAGAAATGCCTTTTCCATGTCCAGGAAGTTGCCTTTTTGGGTTATGTCATCAATGCCCAGGGTTTTCAGATGGACACAAGCAAGATCGATGCAATCACACAATGGAAGACCCCACAGAACATCAAGTCGGTACAAAGCTTCCTCGGATTTGCCAATTACTATCGGCGTTTTATCAAAGACTTCTCGAAGGTGATACATACCATCTCCAGTCTACTGCGAAAGAATGTCCCTTTCGTTTGGGGAGATGAACCTGCCCGGTCTTTTCAACTGTTAAAAGACAAATTCACTCAGGCTCCCATCCTGCGCCATCCTGATTCTCAACTCCCTTTTGTCCTAGAAACAGACGCCTCGCAATATGCCGTGGGAGGAGTGTTATCTCAATGATATCCCGAAACAGGACAACTGCACCCTGTGGCCTATTACTCAAGAAAACTCACCCCCAGTGAAGTCAATTACACCATATCCGACAAGGAGTTACTGGCAACAAAGAGGGAGTGTGAAGAATGGCGACATTACCTATTCGGAGCACTTCATACGGTGGAGATCTACACAGATCATAGAAACCTGCTATTTCTAAAAACCGCAAAGGCCCTGACACCCCGCCAGTTACGTTGGACTCTGTTCTTTCCCGATTACGACTTTGTAATCAAGTACAGGCCAAGACCACAAAACGGGAAAGCTGATGCCCTTTCCCGTATGGAAGAACCGGAAAACGAGACCTCGATAGACATACCAGAACCACCTTTTATCCTAACTGAAGCAGCCTTTCCGAAGCAATCCATCGCACTTCTGACCTCCCAAGACTTTCTGGAGGATGTGCGAGTATCTTTGGCTGACCTCGATATACAGGCCTGGATTCAGGAAGACCAAGATCACCGCGCGGAAAAAGAGGATTTAGCCTACCATTATCACGCGCTGTATATACCAAACCAAACACTGCAACAACAGGTACTGACATGGGCTTGTGACTCAGTATTGGGAGGACACATGGGAATATATAAGACCATCGCCTGTGTGGAACGTGCTTTTTGGTGGCCTTCATTAAGAAAAGACGTCCAGGAATATATTAAGAATTGTGCAGTATGCGTTCAGGGGAAAGCCTGTCATGCTAAACCTACGGGTCTACTCCGAACTCTGCCTACTCCTCCACGACCCTGGCATACCGTATCAATGGACTTCATAGTGGAAATGCCCCCCTGTGAAGGGAATACCGTCATATTGGTGGTTGTTGATCATCTCACGAAGATGGGACATTTTATTTCCTTAGTAGGCCTACCCACGTCCTCAGAACTAGCCTTGGTATTCCTTCAACACGTAGTTAGAGCCCATGGAATCCCCTGCGTTCTGATCACAGTCCGGGGTACACAATTCCCTTCATGCTTTTGGAAAGCCCTCTGCAAGACTATGAACATTGAGGCTCGACTCTCCTGTAGCTACCATCTGCAAACGGATGGAAAAACGGAATATCTAAATCAGACATTAGAACAGTATCTTCACTGTTTTTCTTTGCAAAACACCCTAAACTGGTCTACTTTGTTATGGATGGCAGAGTTCGCCTATAACAACGCTACACATGCCACGCTGGGATGTTCTCCTTTTTTTTGTATCTATGGTCACCATCCTAACATGCTCCCATTTGAATGGCCTGTCAAATCCAGACTACCCAGCATACACAAACATCATGCTCATCTCAGGGCTGTATTGATTGATGCCAAACAACATCTTGCGACGGCTCAATCCGCACCGAAACACTTTGCAGACAAGAAAAGAAATAAAGAACCCGATTACCAGGTGGGGGATAAGGTTTGGCTATCCACAAAGAATCGGCATCTGAAGGGTGTAAACAAGCTAAAACCAAAATACGTAGGCCCCTATAGCATTGAGGAGGTTATCAACCCTGTAGCCATGAGGTTATCACTACCTCGTTCTTGGCAGATTCATCTTGTCTTTCATGTGTCCCTACTCCAACCTTGTCCTGCCAGCATGAGACTACCAGATAAACCCCTCCCTTTAGAGATAGACGGTCAGGAAGAGTATGAGGTACAAGAGATCCTTGATTCCTGGCTGGTAAGGGGTCGGATTCAATACCTAGTGGATTGGAAAGGGTTTGGGGTAGAAGACAGGACGTGGGAACCTGAAGACAATCTTCATTGCCCTGAGTTAGTGGAAAGGTTCCATGCAGTACACCCTGGTAAACCTGTATGACCGCCGAGTCGATGTTCCTTGAGAGGGGGTACTGTAGCGTTCACCCATACGATAATAACCAAACCGGCTCATCCACGCCGCATTTGCATTCAAACTCCTGGGCGTAGATTGAGAAAGAGCCTTGAGCACTACATTTCCCAGCAGGCAGTGGTGCGAGTCAGAAATAGGTTAAGGGCAGCCCCGTATTTAAGCACTTCCTCCTCATGAGGAAGGTGCTTGACAATCCGTTTCCGAGGAATCAAGATTGCGGATGGTGCTCCCCGCCGGATTTCAGCCTGAAGCATTGCTGCATTTTCCTGACCCTTTTATCAGTGGAGAAGCACCGTCAGACCCTGGCCTCGCTCCTGCACGTAGGCGGAGCTTTGTTCGGAGGTGCAGGTATTTTCGGAAGGAGCGCCGGAGCGCTTCCTTCCGTTTCATAAATGTAACTCCTTCTCTGGGCCAGCGGTGCACACGAGAGAAACGCCGGAGCGTTTCTTTCATTGCCGCTCCTCTCGGTCCTATTCCTGTCTTGGTAGTTCACGGAAGAAGCGCTGGAGCGCTTTCTTCCATTTCCACGACTATGGCACCGATCTCATATTGCTGAGAACTATCAGCCCCTCCCCGTATATTTCCCAGTTTGTAGCACAGCGGTCAGTACACCGCTATTAGAAACCAGAGGGTTCATTATATTACGTTTTTGTGTCTTGCCATTAACGCTGTATCTTTCCTGCAGAGGCTAGTAGCTTGACTAGTTCTGTGAGCTGGATGTTTGTTTTGTTTTGTATTATCTTTTACTCCATAACACCGAAGACTTATTTTACAGGGGTTAACGCTTCTGATTCCACTATTACGTGGTGTACATTGTACTGTGCAGCGAGGTTGGATTTATATATTGCTGCTGTGACTTTCAACAGTAGGAGATAGTATCTCTGCCTTGTGTACTAAGAGACTCGCTAGATGGCCCCTAGTAATACTCACATTGTGAACATCACCCTGTGCATGCTACTAAGAGCTCTCTGGTTTATTCATAAGAGATTAGCTGCAGGACGTCTGGTGAGTGGGTGCAGAGAAAATATGTGATAGCCAGTCTGTATAGTGAGTGTGGGCTCCTTATACCTGTTGTGTTTTCTCCTGTACTGCAGTGGTATAATCCAGAAGGGCGCCTTCCAGACTCCTAGACCAGACCAGGGAAGGACAAGAGCACCTGCAGCCAAGTTTATTGTTTTCTCCCTTTCCCTTTTCCCCTGGGCACAACCTCTCACAGCAGGGTTCTCTTCCTCTGTTGCGTTTAAGGGAATTGGGGGAGATATCAGCTACCATCGTCCCTGCTGGCCACAAGGAAAAGGTTAGTGGCGTTGTTTATATCTTGTACTACTGACAACCTGACAGGGGGGAGGGGGACAGGGAGGATTAGTAGGGAGGGGACTGGGAAGATTATAAGAGAGGGGGAGTAGGATGATTAGGAGGGAGGGGGACAAGGAGGATTAGTAGGTAGGGGACTGGGAGGATTAGGAGGGAGGAGACTGGGAGGTTTGGGAGGGAGGGTACAAGGAGAATTGGGAGGGAGGGAACTGGGAAGATTTACAAGGGAGGGGATTGGGAACATTAGGAGGGAAGGGGGCCAGGAGGATTAGGAGGGAAGGGACTAGGAGGAGTAGGAGGGAGTGGGACTGGGAGGATTCGGAGGGAGAGGGGCTGGGAGGATTAGGAGGGAGGGGACTAGGAGGATTAGGAGGGATTGGACTAGGAGAATGAGGAGGGAGGGGATGGGAGGATTAAGAGGCAGGGTTCTGGGACGATTAGGAGGGAGGGGACTAGGAGGATTAGAAAAGAGGGGAAGTAGGAGGATTAGGTGGGAGGGGATGGGAGATTAGGAAGGAGGGGGACTGGGAGGATTAGGAGGCAGGGGGATTGGGAGGATTAAGAGGGAGGGGACTGGGAAGATTAGGAGGGAGGGAGTACGGGGGGTTAGAAGGGAGGGGACTGGGAGGATTAGAAGGAGGGAACTAGGAGGAATAAGAGGGAGGGGACTGAGAGGATTAGGAGGGAGGTGGTTGGGAGAGTTAGGAGGAACAGGACTGGGAGGATTAGGAGGAAGGGGACTGGGAGGAGAAGGCGGGAGGGGGACTAGGAGGATCAGGAGTGAGGGGGACTAGGAGGATTAGGAGGGAGTGGACTGAGAGGATTAGGAGGGAGGGGGCCTGGGAGGATTAGAAGGAAGGGAGACTGGGGGATTAAGAGGAAGGGGACTGGGAGGATTAGGAAGGAGGGGACTAGTAGGATTAGGAGGGAGGGCGACTGGGAGGATTAGGAGGGAGGAAACTGGGACGATTAGGAGGGAGGGGGCTAGGAGGATTAGGACGGAGGGGGACTAGGAGGATTAGGAGGGAGGGGACCAAGAGGAAAGGAACTAGGAGAATTAGGAGGGAGGGGATGGGAGGATTAGGGGAGAGGGGGATTGGGAGGATTGGGAGGGAGGGGGACTAGGAGGATTAGGAGGATTAGGAGGGAAGGGACTAGGAGCATTAGGAGGGAGGGGACTGGGATGCTTAGGAGGGAGGGGACTGGGAGGATTAGGAGGGAGGGGACTCGGAGGATGAGGAGGGAAGGGGATTAGGAAGATTAGGAGGGAGGGGATGGGAGGATTAGGAGGAAGGGGACTAGGAGAATTAGGAGGGAGTGGATCTGAGGATTAGGAGAGCGAGGGAGTGGGAGGATTTGGAGGGAAAGGGACTAGGAGGATTAGGAGGGAGGGGACTATGAGACATAGGAGGGAGGGGATAGGAGGATTAGGAGGGAGGGGGACTGGGAGGATTAGGAGGGGGACTGGGAGGATTAGGAGGGAGGGGACTGGGAAGATAAGGAGGGAGGGGGACTTTGAGGTTTATAAGGGAGGAGGAGTAGGAGAATTAGGAGGGAGGGGGACAAGAAGGATTAGTAGGGAGGTGACTGGGAGGATTAGGAGGGAGGAGACTGGGAGGGAGGGGACTCGGAGAATTGGGAGGGAGGGTACTGGGTGGATTAGGAGGGAGGGGACTGGGAGGATTAGGAGGGAGGGGGACTGGGTGGATTAGGAGGGAGGCGGACTAGGAGGATTAGGAAGAAAAAGGACTAAGAGGATTAGGAAGGACAGGGACTGGGAGAATTAGAAGGGAGGGGACTGGGAGGATTAAGAGGGGGGACTGTAAGGACTAGGAAGGAGTGGGCTGGGAGGATTAGGAGGAAGTGGACTGGGAGGATTAGGAGGGAGGGGACTGGGAGGATTAGGAGGGAGGGGACTAGGAGATTTATGAGGGAGGGGACTGGGAGGATTAAAAGGGGGGACTGTAAGGACTAGGAAGGAGGGGGCTGGGAGGATTAGGAGGGAGTGTACTGGGATGATTCGGAAGGAGGGGACTGGGAGGATTAGGAGGGAGGGGACTGGGAACATTAGGAGGGAAGAGGTCTGGGAGGATTAGGAGGGAGGGGACTAGGAGGATTAGGAAAGAGGAGAACTAGGAGGATTAGGTGGGAGGGGATGAGAGATTAGGAGGGAGGGGGACTGGGAGGATTAGGAGGCAGGGGGATTGGGAGGATTAAGAGGGAGGGGATTTGGAAGATTAGGAGGGAGGGAGTACGGGGGGTTAGAAGGGAGGGGACTGGGAGGATTAGAAGGAGGGAACTAGGAGGAATAAGAGGGAGGGGACTGAGAGGATTAGGAGGGAGGTGGTTGGGAGAGTTAGGAGGGACAGGACTGGGAGGATTAGGAGGAAGGCGACTGTGAGGAGAAGGCGGGAGGGGGACTAGGAGGATCAGGAGTGAAGGGGACTAGGAGGATTGGGAGGGAGTGAATTAGATGGATAAGGAGGAGTGGACTGGGAGGATTAGGAGGGAGGGGGCCTGGGAGCATTAGGAGGAAGGAGGACTGGGGGATTAAGAGGAAGGGGACTGGGAGGATTAGGAGGGAGGGGACTAGTAGGATTAGGAGGGAGGGCGACTGGGAGGATTAGGAGGGAGGAAACTGGGAAGATTAGGAGGGAGAGGGCTAGGAGGATTAGGATGGAGGGGGACTAGGAGGATTAGGAGGGAGGAGACCAGGAGGAAAGGAACTAGGAGAATTAGGAGGGAGGGGATGGGAGGATTAGGAGAGAGGGGGATTGGGAGGATTGGGAGGGAGGGGGACTAGGAGGATTAGGAGGGAAGGGACTAGGAACATTAGGAGGGAGGGGACTGGGTTGCTTAGGAGGGAGGGGACTGGGAGGATTAGGAGGGAGGGGACTCGGAGGATGAGGAGGGAAGGGGACTAGGAAGATTAGGAGGGAGGGGATGGGAGGATTAGGAGGAAGGGGACTAGGAGAATTAGGAGGGAGTGAATCTGAGGATTAGGGGAGAAGGGGATTGGGAGGATTTGGAGGGAAAGGGACTAGGAGGATTAGGAGGGAGGGGATTATGAGAATTAGGAGGGAGGGGATAGGAGGATTAGGAGGGAGGGGGACTGGGAGGATTAGGAGGGGAACTGGGAGGATTAGGAGGGAGGGGACTGGGAAGATAAGGAGGGAGGGGGACTTGGAGGATTAGAAGGGAGGGGACTAGGAGGATTAAGAGGGAGGGGACTTGGAGACTTAGGAGGAAGGGGACTGGGAGGATTATAAGGGAGGAGGAGTAGGAGGATTAGGAGGGAGGGGGACAAGGAGGATTAGTAGGGAGGTGACTGGGAGGATTAGGAGGGAGGAGACTGGGAGGGAGGGGACTGGGAGAATTGGGAGAATTGGGAGGGAGGGTACTTAGGTGGATTAGGAGGGAGGGGACTGGGAGGATTAGGAGGGAGGGGACTGGGTGGATTAGGAGGGAGGGGTACTAGGAGGATTAGGAAGAAAAAGGACTAGGAGGATTAGGAAGGACGGGTACTGGGAGAATTAGAAGGGAGGGGACTGGGAGGATTAAGAGGGGGGACTGTAAGGACTAGGAAGGAGGGGGCTGGGAGGATTAGGAGGGCGTGGACTGGGAGGATTAGGAGGGAAGGGACTGGGAGGATTAGGAGGGAGGGGACTAGGAGATTTATGAGGGAGGGGACTGGGATGATTAGGAGGGAGGGGACTGGGAGGATTAGGAGGGGGGATTAGGAGGGAGGAGACTGGGAACATTAGGAGGGAAGGGGTTAGGAGGATTAGGAGGGAGGGGACTGGGAGGAATAGGAGGGAGTGGGACTGGGAGGATTTGGAGGGAGAGGGGCTGGGAGGATTAGGAGGGAGGGGACTAGAAGGATTAGGAAGGAGGGGATTAGGAGAATTAGGAGGGAGGGGATGGGAGGATTAAGAGGGAGGGGTCTGGGAGGAATAGGAGGCAGGGGACTAGGAGGATTAGGAAGGAGGGTAACTAGGAGGATTAGGGGTGAGGGGATGGGAGGATTAGGAGGGAGGGGGACTGGGAGGATTAGGAGGCAGGGGGACTGGGAGGATTAAGAGGGAGGGGACTGGGAAGATTAGGAGGGAGGGGGCCCGGGATGATTAGAAGGGAGGGGACTGGGAGGAGTAAAAGGACGCGACTAGGAGGATTAAGAGGGAGGGGACTGGGAGGATTAGGATGGAGGGTGACTGGGAGGATTCGGAGGGAGGTGGTTGGGAGGATTAGGTGGGACTGGACTGGGAGGATTAGGAGGAAGGGGGCTGCGAGGATCAGGAGGAAGTGGGACTGGGAGGATCAGGAGGGAGGGGGACTACGAGGATTAGGAGGGAAGGGGCTGGGAGGATTAGGAGGAAGGGGACTGGGAGGAGTAGGCCGGAGGGGGACTGGGAGGATCAGGAGGGAGGGCGACCAGGAGGATTAGGAGGGAGTGGATTAGGAGCATTCGGAGGAGGGGACTGAGAGGATTAGGAGGGAGGGGGCTGGGAGGATTAGGAGGAAGGAGACTGGGAGGATTAGGAGGGAGGGGATGGGAGGATTAGGAGGAAGGGGAATTAGGAGGATTAGCTGGGGTACTAGGAGGATTAGGAGGGTGGGGAGTAGGAGAATTAGGAGGGAGGGGACTCAGAAGATTAGGAGGAAGGGGAAAATGAGGATTAGGAGGGAGGGGAATGGGAGGATAAGGAGGGAGGGGGACTGGGAGGATAAGGAGGGAGGGATCTAGGAGGCTTATGAGGAAGGGGACTAGGAGAATTAGGAGGGAGGGGACTGAGAGGATTAGGAGGGAGGGGGACTGGGAAAATCAAGAGGGAGTGAACTGGGAGGATTAGGAGGGAGGGGACTAGGAGGATTAGGAGGGAGGGGGAAATGGAGGATTAGGAGGGAGGGGACTGGGAGGATAAGGAGGGAGGGGGACTGAGAGGATAAGGAGGAAGGGGGACTGGGGGATTAAGAGGAAGGAGACTGGGAGGATTAGGAGGGAGGGGACTAGTAGGATTAGGAGGGAGGGCGACTGGGAGGATTAGGAGGGAGGAAACTGGGAAGATTAGGAGGGAGGGGGCTAGGAGGATTAGGACGGAGGGGGACTAGGAGGATTAGGAGGGAGGGGACCAGGAGGAAAGGAACTAGGAGAATTAGGAGGGAGGGGATGGGAGGATTAGGAGAGAGGGGGATTGGGAGGATTGGGAGGGAGGGGGACTAGGAGGATTAGGAGGGAAGGGACTAGGAGCATTAGGAGGGAGGGGACTGGGTTGCTTAGGAGGGAGGGGACTGGGAGGATTAGGAGGGAGGGGACTTGGAGGATGAGGAGGGAAGGGGACTAGGAAGATTAGGAGGGAGGGGATGGGAGGATTAGGAGGAAGGGGACTAGGAGAATTAGGAGGGAGTGGATCTGAGGATTTGGAGAGAGGGGGATAGGGAGGATTTGGAGGGAAAGGGACTAGGAGGATTAGGAGGGAGGGGATTATGAGAATTGGGAGGGAGGGGATAGGAGGATTAGGAGGGAGGGGGACTGGGAGGATTAGGAGGGGGACTGGGAGGATTAGGAGGGAGGGGACTGGGAAGATAAGGAGGGAGGGGGACTTGGAGGATTAGAAGGGAGGGGACTAGGAGGATTAAGAGGGAGGGGACTTGGAGAATTAGGAGGAAGGGGACTGGGAGGATTATAAGGGAGGAGGAGTAGGAGGATTAGGAGGGAGGGGGACAAGGAGGATTAGTAGGGAGGTGACTGGGAGGATTAGGAGGGAGGAGACTGGGAGGGAGGGGACTGGGAGAATTGGGAGGGAGGGTACTGGGTGGATTAGGAGAGAGGGGACTGGGAGGATTAGGAGGGAGGGGACTGGGAGGATTAGGAGGGAGGGGGACAAGGAGGATTAGTAGGGAGGTGACTGGGAGGATTAGGAGGGAGGAGACTGGGAGGGAGGGGACTGGGAGAATTGGGAGGGAGGGTACTGGGTGGATTAGGAGGGAGGGGACTGGGAGGATTAGGAGGGAGGGGGACTGGGAGAATTAGAAGGGAGGGGACTGGGAGGATTAAGAGGGGGGACTGTAAGGACTAGGAAGGAGGGGGCTGGGAGGATTAGGAGGAAGTGGACTGGGAGGATTAGGAGGGAAGGGACTGGGAGGATTAGGAGGGAGGGGACTAGAAGATTTATGAGGGAGGGGACTGGGATGATTAGGAGGGAGGGGACTGGGAGGATTAGGAGGGAGGATTAGGAGGGAGGGGACTGGGAACATTAGGAGGGAAGGGGTTAGGAGGATTACGAGGGAGGGGACTGGGAGGAATAGGAGGGAGTGGGACTGGGAGGATTTGGAGGGAGAGGGGCTGGGAGGATTAGGAGGGAGGGGACTAGGAGGATTAGGAAGGAGGGGACTAGGAGAATTAGGAGGGAGGGGATGGGAGGATTAAGAGGGAGGGGTCTGGGAGGAATAGGAGGCAGGGGACTAGGAGGATTAGGAAGGAGGGTAACTAGGAGGATTAGGGGTGAGGGGATCGGAGGATTAGGAGGGAGGGGGACTGGGAGGATTAGGAGGCAGGGGGACTGGGAGGATTAAGAGGGAGGGGACTGGGAAGATTAGGAGGGAGGGGGCCCGGGATGATTAGAAGGGAGGGGACTGGGAGGAGTAAAAGGACGGGACTAGGAGAATTAAGAGGGAGGGGACTGGGAGGATTAGGATGGAGGGTGACTGGGAGGATTCGGAGGGAGGTGGTTGGTAGGACTAGGTGGGACTGGACTGGGAGGATTAGGAGGAAGTGGGCTGCGAGGATCAGGAGGAAGTGGGACTGGGAGGATCAGGAGGGAGGGGGACTACGAGGATTAGGAGGGAAGGGGCTGGGAGGATTAGGAGGAAGAGGGATTGGGGGGATTAAGAGGAAGGGGACTGGGAGGATTAGGAGGGAGGGGACTAGGAGGATAAGTAGGGAGGTGTGGTAAATAATTTAATTACCGGGACTTAATTTGATACAGAAAAATAATAAAAATAGCTCAGTAAAATAAGAGGCAAAATCCGTGATATTAGAGGTTCTGAATGGGCTTCATTCCAATGGACGATTCGAATCGTTGACTCCAGGTTCCATCACCACGGAGGTTCAGGAAGTGAAGTACATACTTTATTGATAAGTAATCACTTTTATACAATAGGCATTACAGTGAAGCAAATGCAGGAGGCGTAACAATTGATAGTACAGATAAAACATACATGCGTAGCAAAAGTGGGCGTAACTGGGTGTAACTAAAGAACGTCATCAGGTATGATGTCATAATAGGGTGGTTCCATGAAAGAATTTCGCAATGTCAGCAGAAATACTTGGCAGAAATGCGCGCACAGTAGCATGACGTATGATTGACGTGCAACTAGGGGGTGAAGGGGATTTGACATTTAGCTCTACATGTGGCGACAGATGTCTGGAGGGTCAAGTCAACCTAATCCCAAATCATATCTAACATCCTATGTTTAAAGAACTATGTTATCCAAAAGAGAGGTCTCTTAGAGTAGAATCTTATTCTATACTGACTATACTGACTGTTAGTGCGTGTACAAGCGTCTAAGTGTCTACACTAGATGCGAGGGCAGAAGTCTTCCATAATAATAGGGCTATGAATTACTTGCATAAAGACAGAGAAGCCGGGCCTTTGCTCGGTAGCTGGAAGAATGTTTACTTAAACTACTAGACAGGAATGCATTGGGCAGGGAGCGGAGCAGATAATTTCGAAGGTGAAATACAGTTCTTGGCAGGCAACAGGCTGATGTCAGGCATCGTGAGCCGCGCAGGGAATGAGACAAAGTTCATGGTCACAGATGCAGGCTCAGACTGGAGCTTTCAGAGGCAGAAGGCAAGAAAAGCTTGATGGCAGAATCAGGGCCTACTTGTCTGGACTGTACAATGGCATAAGTGCACCATATAAAGCCGGTGGCCTTTCATACTTAGGAATGGAATATCCGGCCCATTCATGGCGGATCTAAAAGAGGACATGTTGACGGTGGACGCACATGTGTTTGCGTCTTCGTAACTGGAACTGGAGGGAACATACATGTACTTGTGATTCATACATGAAACCGTTGGGGTCCAAGATAGGGGACATAACTGATCAGAAAAATCCATATTTCCACATTCCCTCCTTGTCCCCTACTTGTCCGTCAAGAGATATCAATCTTCATCAATCCGTTGATCTGTTCATATAGCATCATTTGTTCTTCTTTTTTCTTCTGGGATGAATGAAATCTTGGTGGTGGAATACACGATGTGGCACACAGACCACAGATCGCTGGTCCACATTGTAGACATAGACAACAACTGAATAATATGAGAAAGCCAATACCTAGGAAGGATAGGACCTTCCATCCAAAGGTAGATAATACACTCCAAAACCAACCGGACCAAGTCCAGGTGCCTGGATTCTGATGTATCTGGCTTACAATCTTATGAAGGCGAGTTATGGCTTTATATACAGATGGCGAATTTTCTGGTATGAAAATGCAACAACTTGATCCGATGACCCTACAAGCTCCGCCCCTATCGGCCAGGATGACGTCAAGGACAAGACGATTTTGAAGCACAACAATCCGCATAGCAGACTGCTCTTCTGTTAAATTGCCTAAGGCGGAAATAGTTTCGTTCACTACTGCTTCAAGGGTTCTAGTTAATCTACGTATCAGCTTACTATTAGTAACGGTACCTATATAGGGAAAGAGACCTTTATTGAAATCTTTGTATTTTTCCCATGCTGTTTCAGTGTAATCGACTATTGGGAGATCTCTCCTTTCTCTATTGTGTACTAAATGAGTATTTCTGTGATAATCAGGAGGAGCTAGGAAAACAGGTGGCAAAAGGAATCCGATGTAGCAGGTACCATCCCAATCTAGAGGTAGGCGTACATATGCGGTCTGGCCACATATAAAGTAGGAATGGCGGGAAGCTCTAAATGTCGACTTGCCTTGATCACTAAATTCTATTACAGTGGTGCATCTACTATGGCCCATATGTATGGAACCATTCTTTCTTACACATAATTCACCTTTTACTGGAAATACTGACATGGCGGGCAAAATTGGAGTAGCTTCGGATTCGACATTTAGGATCATAAGATTAAGCGTAAAGTTACCTAATCCATACACTTCGTTTTCCAGATCAGTTCCTGTTCTTTTGGGAAGTCCCTCCTTGTTAGGGTAGCAGACTTTAAGTAAAACTAAGTTCAAATTTCCCCATACCCAGTTGTCTTGATAAACTGCAGAATTTGAATCTAGGGAATTGATTAAACTAAACCATGCTCCACAGGAGCCGTTGTGTGTGAACGGGTATGGAAAGAGAGGTAAAATTCCTTTATAATTCTGATAGGGAGGGAGTCGGCCACATATCCAACAATTTGTAGCATTGCTAACCTGATGGGAATGATGTAACATACTAATAAACGTGTTATTGCGCAGCGCAAATCTATATGACAATTCATGCAGAGGTAATTCGCTAAAAGAATGTTCAGCAGTAACATTATAAACATGTCTAGAAATAGGATAATATATGTGCAACAATATACTTGCAGTAATTATTAAAAGACTTAGGAAAAACAGAATTAATAACGTCACTGTGCAATGACTACGCAGTGATTTACAGTACGCATGTCGTTTCAGCTTTATCCTTTTGTTTCTTTCTCTGTACAGGTCTAAGGGATACATGTCAGAGACAAATTCGACCGCTTCACCTTGGAGAGGACTTAAACAATCAAATTGCCTGACTGGTTAGACCTGAGTTTTAGTTTATATAGTTCACGACTATTCAATTCAACCAAAGGAAGTTTAGAGTCACTCGGGGAAGACACGCAAGGTGTGTCGTTTACATCTGATGGTAGTCCATGAAATTTCTTGATATGACTTGAATGTATCCAGCCCTTTCGACCTTCGATCTTTACGGCTGTCCTCGTCGTTAACAATACGAGCTGAGGCGACCTCCACCTAGGATCCAGCTGAGACTTCCGATCAAAGTTCCTCACTAAGACCAGATCCCCTGGAATTACGTCATGGGGTTTCACCTCAGTGTTGTCGGGAAAAGCTGCAGCTACCTGTGAACAACAAGATTGTAGTGCAGACATCAAGGAAGCCAAGTAATCTGTCAGCATATTACAGTCAATATCAGTTATTTTGCGTGGTATAGGCGTCCCCCACATATTTGGTGGTCTGCCAAAGATCACCTCATACGGGGATAGCCCTGTTCGAGAGTGTGCTACCATTCTCATGTAAAAGAGTGCAACGGGTAAAGCTACTACCCAGTCGACACCTTTCTCTCTACAAATTTTGGACAATCTAATTTTCAGGGTCTGATTATGTCTTTCCACGAGACCTGCTGCCTCGGGGTGTCGGACACAGTGAAACTTCCACTGATAACCTAACAGAAGTGAAACGTGTTTCATTAGTTCGGATGAGAACGGCTGGCCGTTATCTGAGTAGACAACACGTGGTAAACCGTACCGTGGGAAGAATTCTCGAACTAACTGTTTGGCAGTAGTCGGGGCAGTGTAATCTGAAACTGGGTATGCCTCTGTCCAACGGGAAAGAGCACAGACAACTACGAGAACATATTTGAATCCTCGACATCGTTCCATCTGGATATAATCCATCTGGAGGACTTCAAAAGGGTGATCAGGAGGCTGAAATCCACCCTGTTCTACGGGAATGCTTTTTCCTGGGTTAAACTGACAACAGATCATACAGGTACGAACTTTTTGTTTAGCTGCTGCTCGTAAATGTTTGTTGAACCAAATGTGTTGGATGCTGTCTAGCATAGCTTTTTCTCCTAGATGTGCTGGACTATGTACAGTGTTAATAACGACTTGGACCATTGAATCAGGAAGGAACCACACAGATTTTTCCTTCATCATCCATCCTTGATCCGTTTGGATCCCTCCTAATTCAGTCCATTTCTTTATTTCGTCTGGAGTAGCATGTGTCTGTATGTCAATTACGTCAAGAGCGGGATCCTTAACCATCATGCAATGTGTTGGTGTCGGGACTATTGTCTTTGTCATGTCGGATGTTTGAGTTTGAGCAGTCTGTTTAGCTGTACTGTCAGCTAGATCATTGCCTTGAGAAATGATATCAGTAACTTTCGTATGAGCTTTACATTTCATAATTGATATTGCAGTGGGTAGATGTATTGCATCTAATAAAGCATGAATGAGGGGTCCGTGCTGAATGTGGGCACCGTGAGAAGTTAAATAACCTCTCTCTCGCCACAGCACGCCGAAGTCATGTACAACTCCGAATGCATAACGTGAATCAGTGTATATGTTGACTTTTTTATTTGTGGCTTGAATACAGGCTTGTGTCAGAGCCATGAGCTCTGCTGCTTGAGCGGACAAGATATTTATACAATTTGTTTCAATGATTTCAGTGTCTGTTGTGACTGCATAAGCGGCTACTAACTCTCCGGTACCTGTTCTCATACATGAACCATCTACATACAACGTCAGGTCTGGGTCTGACAATGGGACGTCTGTCAAATCTTGTCTGGGTTTCGTCGTGATAGTGATAACTTCAATACAATCATGTGCAAGTGGGTCTGTTCCATTTACAGGTAACAGTGTGGCAGGATTCAATGTACTACAACGTCTGATTTCTATATGTGGCTGAAACAATGTTAATTCGTAACCAGTGAGTCGTGCTATAGTCAAGTGTTGTGTTTGTGTGCGGTTCAAGAGAACCTCTACTGCATGTGGTACTTGAACTGTCAATGGATGTCCTAATACTATGGCATCGCTTTGTCTGATTGCTAAAGCTGTTGCTGCCACTGATTTTAGGCATGCAGGCAAAGCCTGAGCTACGGGATCTAATGTACTAGAAAAATAAGCACATGGTTTGTGTGATCCTGCTTGTTCCTGTGTGAGTACTGACAAAGCAGTACCTTCGCGTTCTGTAACAAAGAGTGTAAACTGTTTATAGTAACATGGTGTTGCTAAAACGGGTGCTTGACATAAAGCTTTCTTTAGGCTTTCAAAAGCTTGTGCATGTTCCTGAGTCCAAGGGAGAACAGTCGATGTGGCTGCCTCCTGTGTTGTCAATTGAATGAGTGGTTTTGCTAGAAATGCATACTGAGGGATCCACTGCCTACAATATGAAGTGAGGCCTATGAACGCCCGCACCTCCTTTTGTGTCTTGGGTATTGGCATATTAGCTATTAGCTGAATGCGGTCGGGTGTAAGCTGCCTTCCCTCCTTGGACAGCGAGTGTCCAAGATAAACAACTCGCTGGACACAGAATTGCAGCTTGGAAGGGGACACCTTGTGCCCTTTTTCGGCTAGACATTGTAAAACTGTCAGTGATGCTTTCTCACATTCAGGTTCGCTTCTAGCGGTGATCAGCAGATCATCGACATATTGAAGCAGGGCAGTGTTGACTGGCATGTGGATACTGTCGAGTTCTCGTTTCAGTGCTTGGCTATAGATGCTGGGGCTTTCTGTAAATCCTTGAGGTGCGCGTGTGAATTTAAAGCTACGTCCATTTAAACTAAATCCGAACAAGTATTGGCTTTCCGGATCTATTGGGACGCTGAAAAAGGCATTCTTGAGATCAATTACAGTAAAGAATGTTGCTCCGGAATCAATAGCTGTCAGTAATGACGAGATATCTGGGACCACAGGGAATTGTGGCACAATGCATTTGTTCAATTCGCGCAGATCAATAACCAATCGATACACTGGCGGGGCCTTTGGATCTGTTCGTTTAAGAATCGGAATTATCGGGGAATTACATACATTGGAGTCTGTTTCCACAACCACTCCTTGGACAATGAGCTCGTCAATAATTTGCAGTAAAGCCACTACAGCATCTGGTGGTAACTTGTATTGTCGCATTCGTGGTAGTACCACTCCTGCCTTTAGTGTAACTCGGTATGGTGTAATATTCATGCAACCAACATCAGTAGGGCCTTGTGCCCATAAATGTGTAGGTAAAGTCTGCAGTCGGGGATCCATGTCTCGAGACACATAGTGACCTTTGAAATCACGTAAGAACAATCTTACTCCTTCCGGAGAACAACATATTATAGCTCCTAGAGCTTTCAGTGTTTTTATACCTAACAAGTTTTCTGGACATGATTTAGTAAGCAATAAATCTGTAGTTCGGGTCAAAGGTCCTATCGTAAGTGGAAGAGGCTGTGATACTTCATTAACAATAGGTTTTCCTGAGAAACCAAGGGAAATATTCTGTGAGCCTGAGAGGGGTGCCCCTGGAACTTCACTACGTTTTATAGTTGTTCGACTTGCCCCTGTATCAAGTAAAAATTTTCTATCCTGGCCTAATAGTTCACTATGTACATAAGGTCCTTCTTGGTCTACAGGGACCTCGATAAGGGGTAAGTCAACTTCCCTCTCTAGGCTGGTTCATGCGTATCGTTGATAATCAGGATAGTCATACTGTGCGGTCTGGTACAGCTGTCGTGTCGTGGTTTGTGTGGCAGCAACAGGCAGCGCTGGTGCGGCTGGCACAAACTGTATAGACTGTTGTGGAGCTGGCATGGACTGTGCATGCTGCGGGGCTCCTTGTTCATTCTGATCCTGCCTAGGTGGCCGTGGTCTTTCTTGTGTTTTACCTGTGGCGATATTACGCTTCAGGACTGGGCAATCGTGTATGTAATGACCTGGTTGTTTACAATAGTTGCATGTCCCTTTTACAGGTCCTGCTGAATCACCGGACTGTGTCGTACCCTTTTTATGACCTTCAGCTGGAACTGTCTGGGAGACTAGCATTTTCATTTTTGTGTCTTTCATGCGTTTCTGTTCATGTTCTTGTTCCTCTCTAATCCTATTGTAATGGTACTGTAACATTTGTAACATTTGTGATGGGGTATTACCTTGCCAGGTACTCTCGAATTTTAATACTCTATTCTTCACTTGAGGCAAGGAATTTTCAACTAATTTTGTCACAAACAGATGTGGGTATGACTCGCTACTTGCTTTTATACCACTATTTATACCAAAACATTTTTCGAATCGGGCATAGAAATCACTAGTGTCTTCATCTTGCTTTTGTTTACAGGCTGAGATTGCACCCCAGTCTTCCTTTTTCGTGGTTAATAAACGTGGCAGTACCTGTACTAGTAAACCTGGTAGTGCTTTAGTTTTATCCCCAAGCCCCGAACCTGGACCTCGGGCCTTTTCTTCATTTTCTAATGCTGTCCAGTCTATCTTTTGGTCTCCCACCTCCCACTCTTTTTCCTTGAGTTTTTCATAAATGCCAGCAGGCATTAATACCTTTAATATTGTCATAATGTCGGGATAGGTATACTCTCCCATGAGTAACATGTCTTTAATTTCTCGGTGAAAACCCGCTGGGTCTTTGTCATGACTGGGTACCACTTTCTTCATTTCTAACAATTCTATTTTCGATATGGGCGTATATACAAATACACGTTTAAACTGATTGTCCTCGCCCTTTATTGGGTGTACTTCTCGTAAGGGATTCTGTCTGTCCATGTAATACGTCGTTCTTTCCTTGATGGGCAGTGAGACATGTTCTGGGCATACAAAAAGAATGTACTGCTTTCTTGATTCTAGTATATCTCTAATTAACTTAGTACCTGAACCTCTCCATCTATTCGTGAGTAATTCAGTCAATATATCAGGTAAAAGACCAGGATCGGAATGTTGGCTTTTATAAAGTGTAAGAAGTTGTTGAATCATATAAATCCCAGCTAAACGCTGTTCATCTGGGGTGAGGTTCAAAAATGTGTGTGCTACTGTATCATCACCATATTTTCCGGGACTGTCAACCCAATGAACGGCTGACCTGGCTAATTCTTGTTCATCCATAGAATCGAGTAAATGATAACCCCTTCGTTCTCGGAGTAATTTGTCAGCGGCTTGGAACGAATGCTCGGGGGACCTTATATTTATTATAGGTGTTTGGAAATTCCTGTTATTATCTGAACATATCGGACGTATCGGGTCAGTGAAACATCTAGTACTATTACAAGATCTTCCTCTACCTACATAGGCTACGGTTTCTGACTGTCCTGTGGGCAGTCCTGATCCTTCCTCCTCCTCGTTTTGTTCAAACTGGTCTACCGCTAATCTCTCTTCGTGTAGGCGTTCTATTTCTTTACGGATCTTTCGGCACATGGCTATTATACATGTTTGCCTATCATGTCTTCCCTCTGATATATTCTGGCTCCATCTGGTAAGAGTTTGCATTATTCCCGGATCTACCCCCGGTCGGTCTTGATTTCTGATCACACAGTTTATGAGGAAACGTAACAGTTCCCCCTGTATCTCCACTTTCTGGTATTCCATAGCTCTGTTAATACATTCAGAATCTCGCCCTGTTTGGACAAAATGATATATATTATCTAGATGCATAGTCATTCCTGGTAGCTTCCCTAAATACACCGCAGCTCGTCTGATACGTAATGATGCCAGGATCATTTCGTCCTCTTTGCCGGGCACAGGGTCATATCTACAGTCTACAAGAAGTTCCTTAAGCGTGCGGGAATTTATGAGTTTGGGCGTACGTGGATGCGCTGATTCTTGAAAAGTAAGTTTATTTATTCTGGGTGGCGTAGAAAAAATGTTGGTAGCACCTCCGGTAGCCCCGTCTGGGGTATCGGGCGTGAAAGGATTCGTTGAACGCGATACAGCAACTATAGGTGTGGACACAGCTGTAGAAGCAGCTGTAGGAACAGATGTGGAAACAGATGTGCTTGCCGGAACTTGTGTCAGGATTTGATGCTGTAGAGATACAGATACAGGATCTTGGTGTTGAACCTCCCTGGCAGACGGTCTATGTGGGGCGGAGTTAGCATACTCGGGAGCTGCGTCATCTAAATATGAGGAAAGGAAAACATCTTCTGCTGTTCTAGGATGCCCCTTAGGATGCATTTTTATTGGGAACAATGGGGGTGGCAAGTCTTTTGGTATCTCCGGAGTAGCCTTAGGTAATCCCTCGGCCAGAAGGGGATACATACCATTCATAAGGGCATTTCTTTGTCTGTCTACTTGTTCTGATTTCACTCGTGTACCTTCTTCAATTAATAGATTTTCTCGGACTTTATTTGAATTTTCCTTACTCCTCTCTTCCTGTCTACGTGCTTTTTCTGTACGTCTATACGATTCTTTACGCCATAATTCAATGGCGTCTTTCTGTGATTGTCTGGCTTTCCTTTTCCATAATTCTTCCTCTACTTTCACGATGCACTCTGCATCCCAGGTCCCAGCTGCGGGCCACCTCTGACTTTCTGGTAATTCCTTAGTGTAATCTACCCATAGATCAAGAAATAATATGGCGTCTAAGCCGTGTTTATGATACATGAAGTACCCTGGAGTGTCCCTAGGAGGAATGGGAACAGCTTCTTCGAGTACCCCTTTTCTAGTTGTGATCTGTCTTAGTTTCGAAAAGAGCGGCATATTGAGAACTGATCTGATACTTGGTCTTGAACAAACTTAATACAATAAACACAATAATGAACAGTCATTCACACCACAATATGCAGGACGTATTAATACATTTAACATTTAACGTTTAAATGAGCAACAATGATGATGATGATCTGAGAAAACTTAATCACTAAACATAATCCTCAGCATTAACTGAATTATTCTGAATTCATATACTTGATATACTAGATATACTGCTAAACAGTACAGATACACTGCTAAAACAGTGCAGACCGGATTTGTGTACCCAAACCCGTCTGGACCGGCACGACTTATGTGCACGCCAGAACGCCTCCCCAGTAATGGTACTCACCGGGTAGCTCGGAACGGAAGGCCTCGGAACGGAACTGAACTGAACTGGACGGGACTCGACTCGAAAACTTCGGAAACTTCGGAACATCGGAAACCTCGGAACTTCGGAACTTCGGAACTTGGTGGGCCTCTGTATACCTCGGATCTTGCTCTCTCAGCTAGGCTCTGGTCGGGATACTTCGCACTTCTCACCGCCTCGTCTGGGTGTTGATCGCAGCCTCAGTCGCCCCCGCTTGACCGGAGGGAGATACAGGAAATCCTGCTGGTACGCGTTGTTGTCCGTCCAGCTGTGGCAGGAGACCGGGCCTGCAACGCACCGCCGGCGCGTGAGATGAGAAAGTGTCCCTGTTCGGGCGCCATTCATGTGGTAAATAATTTAATTACCGGGACTTAATTTGATACAGAAAAATAATAAAAATAGCTCAGTAAAATAAGAGGCAAAATCCGTGATATTAGAGGTTCTGAATGGGCTTTATTCCAATGGACGATTCGAATCGTTGACTCCAGGTTCCATCACCACGGAGGTTCAGGAAGTGAAGTACATACTTTATTGATAAGTAATCACTTTTATACAATAGGCATTACAGTGAAGCAAATGCAGGAGGCGTAACAATTGATAGTACAGATAAAACATACATGCGTAGCAAAAGTGGGCGTAACTGGGTGTAACTAAAGAACGTCATCAGGTATGATGTCTTAATAGGGTGGTTCCATGAAAGAATTTCGCAATGTCAGCAGAAATACTTGGCAGAAATGCGCGCACAGTAGCATGACGTATGATTGACGTGCAACTAGGGGGTGAAGGGGATTTGACATTTAGCTCTACATGTGGCGACAGATGTCTGGAGGGTCAAGTCAACCTAATCCCAAATCATATCTAACATCCTATGTTTAAAGAACTATGTTATCCAAAAGAGAGGTCTCTTAGAGTAGAATCTTATTCTATACTGACTATACTGACTGTTAGTGCGTGTACAAGCGTCTAAGTGTCTACACTAGATGCGAGGGCAGAAGTCTTCCATAATAATAGGGCTATGAATTACTTGCATAAAGACAGAGAAGCCGGGCCTTTGCTCGGTAGCTGGAAGAATGTTTACTTAAACTACTAGACAGGAATGCATTGGGCAGGGAGCGGAGCAGATAATTTCGAAGGTGAAATACAGTTCTTGGCAGGCAACAGGCTGATGTCAGGCATCGTGAGCCGCGCAGGGAATGAGACAAAGTTCATGGTCACAGATGCAGGCTCAGACTGGAGCTTTCAGAGGCAGAAGGCAAGAAAAGCTTGATGGCAGAATCAGGGCCTACTTGTCTGGACTGTACAATGGCATAAGTGCACCATATAAAGCCGGTGGCCTTTCATACTTAGGAATGGAATATCCGGCCCATTCATGGCGGATCTAAAAGAGGACATGTTGACGGTGGACGCACATGTGTTTGCGTCTTCGTAACTGGAACTGGAGGGAACATACATGTACTTGTGATTCATACATGAAACCGTTGGGGTCCAAGATAGGGGACATAACTGATCAGAAAAATCCATATTTCCACAGAGGGGTACTGGGATGATTATAATGGAGGGGGAGTAGGAGGATGAGGAGGGAGGGGGACAAGGAGGATTAGTAGGGAGGGGACTGGGAGGATTATAAGGGAGGGGTAGTAGGAGGATGAGGAGGGAGGTGGACTCGGAGGATTATAAGGGAGGGGGAGTAGGAGGATTAGGAGGGAGGGGGACAAGGAGGATTAGTAGGGAGGGGCCTGGGAGGATTAGGAGGGAGGGGGACTGGGAGGATTAGGAGGAAGGGGGACTAGGAGGATTAGGAGGGAGTGGGACTAGGAGGATTAGGAAGGACGGGGGCTGGGAGGATTAGAAGGTAGGGGACTGGGAGGATTAAGAGGGAGGGGACTGTAAGGACTACTAGGAAGGATGGGGCTGGGAGGATTAGGAGGAAGGGGACTGGGAGGATTAGGAGGGAGGCGACTGGGAGGATTAGGAGGGAGGGGGACTAGGAGGAAAAGGAGAGAGGAAACTAGGAGGATGAGGAGGGAGCGGACTTGGACGATTAGGAGGGAGGGGACTGGGAGGATTAGGAGGGAGGATTAGGAGGAAGGAGACTGGGAACATTAGGAAGGAAGGGGGCTAGGAGGATTAGGAGGGAGGGAACTGGGAGGAATAGGAGGGAGTGGGACTGGGAGGATTCAGAGGGAGTGGGGCTGGGAGGATTAGGAGGGAGGGGACTACGAGGATTAGGAGGGAGGAGACTAGGAGAATTAGGAGGGAGGGGATGGGAGGATTAAGAGGTAGGGGCCTGGGAGGATTAAGAGGGAGGGGACTGGGAAGATTAGGAGGGAGGGAGCCCGGGAGGATTAGAAGGGAGGGGACTGGGAGGATTAAAAGGATGGGACTAGGAGGATTAAGAGGGAGGGGACTGGGAGGATTAGGAGGGAGGTGGCTGGGAGGATTAGGAGGGACAGGACTGGGAGGATTAGGAGGAAGGGGACTGGGAGGAGTAGGCCGGAGGGGGACTGGGAGGATCAGGAGGGAGGGCGACTAGGAGGATTAGGAGGGAGTGGATTAGGAGGATTCGGAGGAGGGGACTGAGAGGATTAGGAGGGAGGGGGCTGGGAGGATTAGGAGGAAGGAGACTGGGAGGATTAGGAGGGAGGGGATGGGAGGATTAGGAGGAAGGGGAATTAGGAGGATTAGCTGGGGGACTAGGAGGATTAGGAGGGAGGGGAGTAGGAGAATTAGGAGGGAGGGGACTCGGAAGATTAGGAGGAAGGGGAAAAGTAGGATTAGGAGGGAGGGGAATGGGAGGATAAGGAGGGAGGGGGACTCTGAGGATAAGGAGGGAGGGATCTAGGAGGCTTATGAGGAAGGGGACTAGGAGAATTAGGAGGGAGGGGACTGAGAGGATTAGGAGGGAGGGGGACTGGGAAGATCAAGAGGGAGTGAACTGGGAGGATTAGGAGGGAGGGGACTAGGAGGATTAGGAGGGAGGGGGAAATGGAGGATTAGGAGGGAGGGGACTGGGAGGATTAGGAGGGAGGGGGACTGAGAGGATAAGGAGGAAGGGGGACTGGGGGATTAAGAGGAAGGAGACTGGGAGGATTAGGAGGGAGGGGACTAGTAGGATTAGGAGGGAGGGCGACTGGGAGGATTAGGATGGAGGAAACTGGGAAGATTAGGAGGGAGGGGGCTAGGAGGATTAGGACGGAGGGGGACAAGGAGGATTAGGAGGGAGGGGACCAGGAGGAAAGGAACTAGGAGAATTAGGAGGGAGGGGATGGGAGGATTAGGAGAGAGGGGGATTGGGAGGATTGGGAGGGAGGGGGACTAGGAGGATTAGGAGGGAAGGGACTAGGAGCATTAGGAGGGAGGGGACTGGGTTGCTTAGGAGGGAGGGGACTGGGAGGATTAGGAGGGAGGGGACTCGGAGGATGAGGAGGGAAGGGGACTAGGAAGATTAGGAGGGAGGGGATGGGAGGATTAGGAGGAAGGGGACTAGGAGAATTAGGAGGGAGTGGATCTGAGGATTTGGAGAGAGGGGGATTGGGAGGATTTGGAGGGAAAGGGACTAGGAGGATTAGGAGGGAGGGGATTATGAGAATTGGGAGGGAGGGGATAGGAGGATTAGGAGGGAGGGGGACTGGGAGGATTAGGAGGGGGACTGGGAGGATTAGGAGGGAGGGGACTGGGAAGATAAGGAGGGAGGGGGACTTGGAGGATTAGAAGGGAGGGGACTAGGAGGATTAAGAGGGAGGGGACTTGGAGAATTAGGAGGAAGGGGACTGGGAGGATTAGAAGGGAGGAGGAGTAGGAGGATTAGGAGGGAGGGGGACAAGGAGGATTAGTAGGGAGGTGACTGGGAGGATTAGGAGGGAGGAGACTGGGAGGGAGGGGACTGGGAGAATTGGGAGGGAGGGTACTGGGTGGATTAGGAGGGAGGGGACTGGGAGGATTAGGAGGGAGGGGGACAAGGAGGATTAGTAGGGAGGTGACTGGGAGGATTAGGAGGGAGGAGACTGGGAGGGAGGGGACTGGGAGAATTGGGAGGGAGGGTACTGGGTGGATTAGGAGGGAGGGGACTGGGAGGATTAGGAGGGAGGGGGACTGGGAGAATTAGAAGGGAGGGGACTGGGAGGATTAAGAGGGGGGACTGTAAGGACTAGGAAGGAGGGGGCTGGGAGGATTAGGAGGAAGTGGACTGGGAGGATTAGGAGGGAAGGGACTGGGAGGATTAGGAGGGAGGGGACTAGAAGATTTATGAGGGAGGGGACTGGGATGATTAGGAGGGAGGGGACTGGGAGGATTAGGAGGGAGGATTAGGAGGGAGGGGACTGGGAACATTAGGAGGGAAGGGGTTAGGAGGATTACGAGGGAGGGGACTGGGAGGAATAGGAGGGAGTGGGACTGGGAGGATTTGGAGGGAGAGGGGCTGGGAGGATTAGGAGGGAGGGGACTAGGAGGATTAGGAAGGAGGGGACTAGGAGAATTAGGAGGGAGGGGATGGGAGGATTAAGAGGGAGGGGTCTGGGAGGAATAGGAGGCAGGGGACTAGGAGGATTATGAAGGAGGGTAACTAGGAGGATTAGGGGTGAGGGGATGGGAGGATTAGGAGGGAGGGGGACTGGGAGGATTAGGAGGCAGGGGGACTGGGAGGATTAAGAGGGAGGGGACTGGGAAGATTAGGAGGGAGGGGGCCCGGGATGATTAGAAGGGAGGGGACTGGGAGGAGTAAAAGGACGGGACTAGGAGGATTAAGAGGGAGGGGACTGGGAGGATTAGGATGGAGGGTGACTGGGAGGATTCGGAGGGAGGTGGTTGGTAGGACTAGGTGGGACTGGACTGGGAGGATTAGGAGGAAGTGGGCTGCGAGGATCAGGAGGAAGTGGGACTGGGAGGATCAGGAGGGAGGGGGACTACGAGGATTAGGAGGGAAGGGGCTGGGAGGATTAGGAGGAAGGGGGATTGGGGGGATTAAGAGGAAGGGGACTGGGAGGATTAGGAGGGAGGGGACTAGGAGGATAAGTAGGGAGGGGTACTGGGATGATTATAATGGAGGGGGAGTAGGAGGATGAGGAGGGAGGGGGACAAGGAGGATTAGTAGGGAGGGGACTGGGAGGATTATAAGGGAGGGGTAGTAGGAGGATGAGGAGGGAGGTGGACTCGGAGGATTATAAGGGAGGGGGAGTAGGAGGATTAGGAGGGAGGGGGACAAGGAGGATTAGTAGGGAGGGGCCTGGGAGGATTAGGAGGGAGGGGGACTGGGAGGATTAGGAGGAAGGGGGACTAGGAGGATTAGGAGGGAGTGGGACTAGGAGGATTAGGAAGGACGGGGGCTGGGAGGATTAGAAGGTAGGGGACTGGGAGGATTAAGAGGGAGGGGACTGTAAGGACTACTAGGAAGGATGGGGCTGGGAGGATTAGGAGGAAGGGGACTGGGAGGATTAGGAGGGAGGCGACTGGGAGGATTAGGAGGGAGGGGGACTAGGAGGATAAGGAGAGAGGAAACTAGGAGGATGAGGAGGGAGCGGACTTGGACGATTAGGAGGGAGGGGACTGGGAGGATTAGGAGGGAGGATTAGGAGGAAGGAGACTGGGAACATTAGAAAGGAAGGGGGCTAGGAGGATTAGGAGGGAGGGAACTGGGAGGAATAGGAGGGAGTGGGACTGGGAGGATTCAGAGGGAGTGGGGCTGGGAGGATTAGGAGGGAGGGGACTACGAGGATTAGGAGGGAGGAGACTAGGAGAATTAGGAGGGAGGGGATGGGAGGATTAAGAGGTAGGGGCCTGGGAGGATTAAGAGGGAGGGGACTGGGAAGATTAGGAGGGAGGGAGCCCGGGAGGATTAGAAGGGATGGGACTGGGAGGATTAAAAGGATGGGACTAGGAGGATTAAGAGGGAGGGGACTGGGAGGATTAGGAGGGAGGTGGCTGGGAGGATTAGGAGGGACAGGACTTTGAGAATTAGGAGGAAGGGGACTGGGAGGAGTAGGCCGGAGGGGGACTGGGAGGATCAGGAGGGAGGGCGACTAGGAGGATTAGGAGGGAGTGGATTAGGAGGATTCGGA
The DNA here is from genome assembly GCF_964204655.1 of Triturus cristatus. Classification (NCBI taxonomy): domain Eukaryota; kingdom Metazoa; phylum Chordata; class Amphibia; order Caudata; family Salamandridae; genus Triturus; species Triturus cristatus. Next base: position 952,143,997 of record NC_140579.1, read on the forward strand.
GGAGGGGACTGAGAGGATTAGGAGGGAGGGGGCTGGGAGGATTAGGAGGAAGGAGACTGGGAGGATTAGGAGGGAGGGGATGGGAGGATTAGGAGGAAGGGGAATTAGGAGGATTAGCTGGGGGACTAGGAGGATTAGGAGGGAGGGGAGTAGGAGAATTAGGAGGGAGGGGACTCGGAAGATTAGGAGGAAGGGGAAAAGTAGGATTAGGAGGGAGGGGAATGGGAGGATAAGGAGGGAGGGGGACTCTGAGGATAAGGAGGGAGGGATCTAGGAGGCTTATGAGGAAGGGGACTAGGAGTATTAGGAGGGAGGGGACTGAGAGGATTAGGAGGGAGGGGGACTGGGAAGATCAAGAGGGAGTGAACTTGGAGGATTAGGATTTAGGGGACTAGGAGGATTAGGAGGGAGGGGGAAATGGAGGATTAGGAGGGAGGGGACTGGGAGGATTAGGAGGGAGGGGGACTAGGAGGATAAGGAGAGAGGAAACTAGGAGGATGAGGAGGGAGCGGACTTGGACGATTAGGAGGGAGGGGACTGGGAGGATTAGGAGGGAGGATTAGGAGGAAGGAGACTGGGAACATTAGGAAGGAAGGGGGCTAGGAGGATTAGGAGGGAGGGAACTGGGAGGAATAGGAGGGAGTGGGACTGGGAGGATTCAGAGGGAGAGGGGCTTGGAGGATTAGGAGGGAGGGGACTACGAGGATTAGGAGGGAGGAGACTAGGAGAATTAGGAGGGAGGGGATGGGAGGATTAAGAGGTAGGGGTCTGGGAGGATTAAGAGGGAGGGGACTGGGAAGATTAGGAGGGAGGGAGCCCGGGAGGATTAGAAGGGAGGGGACTGGGAGGATTAAAAGGATGGGACTAGGAGGATTAAGAGGGAGGGGACTGGGAGGATTAGGAGGGAGGTGGCTGGGAGGATTAGGAGGGACAGGACTGGGAGGATTAGGAGGAAGGGGACTGGGAGGAGTAGGCCGGAGGGGGACTGGGAGGATCAGGAGGGAGGGCGACTAGGAGGATTAGGAGGGAGTGGATTAGGAGCATTCGGAGGAGGGGACTGAGAGGATTAGGAGGGTGGGGGCTGGGAGGATTAGGAGGAAGGAGACTGGGAGGATTAGGAGGGAGGGGATGGGAGGATTAGGAGGAAGGAGAATTAGGAGGATTAGCTGGGGTACTAGGAGGATTAGGAGGGAGGGGAGTAGGAGAATTAGGAGGGAGGGGACTCGGAAGATTAGGAGGAAGGGGAAAATGAGGATTAGGAGGGAGGGGAATGGGAGGATAAGGAGGGAGGGGGACTGGGAGGATAAGGAGGGAGGGATCTAGGAGGCTTATGAGGAAGGGGACTAGGAGAATTAGGAGGGATGGGACTGAGAGGATTAGGAGGGAGGGGGACTGGGAAGATCAAGAGGGAGTGAACTGGGAGGATTAGGAGGGAGGGGACTAGGAGGATTAGGAGGGAGGGGGAAATGGAGGATTAGGAGGGAGGGGACTGGGAGGATAAGGAGGGAGGGGGACTGAGAGGATAAGGAGGAAGGGGGACTGGGGGATTAAGAGGAAGGGGACTGGGAGGATTAGGAGGGAGGGGACTAGTAGGATTAGGAGGGAGGGCGACTGGGAGGATTAGGAGGGAGGAAACTGGGGAGATTAGGAGGGAGGGGGCTAGGAGGATTAGGACGGAGGGGGACTAGGAGGATTAGGAGGGAGGGGATCAGGAGGAAAGGAACTAGGAGAATTAGGAGGGAGGGGATGGGAGGATTAGGAGAGAGGGGGATTGGGAGGATTGGGAGGGAGGGGGACTAGGAGGATTAGGAGGGAAGGGACTAGGAGCATTAGGAGGGAGGGGACTGGGTTGCTTAGGAGGGAGGGGACTGGGAGGATTAGGAGGGGGGGACTCGAGGATGAGGAGGGAAGGGGACTAGGAAGATTAGGAGGGAGGGGATGGGAGGATTAGGAGGAAGGGGACTAGGAGAATTAGGAGGGAGTGGATCTGAGGATTTGGAGAGAGGGGGATTGGGAGGATTTGGAGGGAAAGGGACTAGGAGGATTAGGAGGGAGGGGATTATGAGAATTGGGAGGGAGGGGATAGGAGGATTAGGAGGGAGGGGGACTGGGAGGATTAGGAGGGGGACTGGGAGGATTAGGAGGGAGGGGACTGGGAAGATAAGGAGGGAGGGGGACTTGGAGGATTAGAAGGGAGGGGACTAGGAGGATTAAGAGGGAGCGGACTTGGAGAATTAGGAGGAAGGGGACTGGGAGGATTATAAGGGAGGAGGAGTAGGAGGATTAGGAGGGAGGGGGACAAGGAGGATTAGTAGGAAGGTGACTGGGAGGATTAGGAGGGAGGAGACTGGGAGGGAGGGGACTGGGAGAATTGGGAGGGAGGGTACTGGGTGGATTAGGAGGGAGGGGACTGGGAGGATTAGGAGGGAGGGGGACAAGGAGGATTAGTAGGGAGGTGACTGGGAGGATTAGAAGGAGGAGACTGGGAGGGAGGGGACTGGGAGAACTGGGAGGGAGGGTTCTGGGTGGATTAGGAGGGAGGGGACTGGGAGGATTAGGAGGGAGGGGGACTGGGAGAATTAGAAGGGAGGGGACTGGGAGGATTAAGAGGGGGGACTGTAAGGACTAGGAAGGAGGGGGCTGGGAGGATTAGGAGGAAGTGGACTGGGAGGATTAGGAGGGAAGGGACTGGGAGGATTAGGAGGTAGGGGACTAGAAGATTTATGAGGGAGGGGACTGGGATGATTAGGAGGGAGGGGACTGGGAGGATTAGGAGGGAGGATTAGGAGGGAGGGGACTGGGAACATTAGGAGGGAAGGGGTTAGGAGGATTACGAGGGAGGGGACTGGGAGGAATAGGAGGGAGTGGGACTGGGAGGATTTGGAGGGAGAGGGGCTGGGAGGATTAGGAGGGAGGGGACTAGGAGGATTAGGAAGGAGGGGACTAGGAGAATTAGGAGGGAGGGGATGGCAGGATTAAGAGGGAGGGGTCTGGGAGGAATAGGAGGCAGGGGACTAGGAGGATTAGGAAGGAGGGTAACTAGGAGGATTAGGGGTGAGGGGATGGGAGCATTAGGAGGGAGGGGGACTGGGAGGATTAGGAGGCAGGGGGGCTGGGAGGATTAAGAGGGAGGGGACTGGGAAGATTAGGAGGGAGGGGGCCCGGGATGATTAGAAGGGAGGGGACTGGGAGGAGTAAAAGGACGGGACTAGGAGGATTAAGAGGGAGGGGACTGGGAGGATTAGGATGGAGGGTGACTGGGAGGATTTGGAGGGAGGTGGTTGGGAGGATTAGGTGGGACTTTACTGGGAGGATTAGGAGGAAGGGGGCTGCGAGGATCAGGAGGAAGTGGGACTGGGAGGATCAGGAGGGAGGGGGACTATGAGGATTAGGAGGGAATGGGCTGGGAGGATTAGGAGGAAGGGGGATTGGGTGGATTAAGAGGAAGGGGACTGGGAGGATTAGGAGGGAGGGGACTAGGAGGATAAGTAGGGAGGGGTACTGGGAGGATTATAATGGAGGGGGAGTAGGAGGATGAGGAGGGAGGGGGACAAGGAGGATTAGTAGGGAGGGGACTGGGAGGATTATAAGGGAGGGGTAGTAGGAGGATTAGGAGGGAAGTGGACTCGGAGGATTATAAGGGAGGGGGAGTAGGAGGATTAGGAGGGAGGGGGACAAGGAGGATTAGTAGGGAGGGGCCTGGGAGGATTAGGAGGGAGGGGGACTGGGAGGATTAGGAGGAAGGGGGACTAGGAGGATTAGGAGGGAGTGGGACTAGGAGGATTAGGAAGGACGGGGACTGGGAGGATTAGAAGGTAGGGGACTGGGAGGATTAAGAGGGAGGGGACTGTAAGGACTAGGAAGGATGGGGCTGGGAGGATTAGGAGGAAGGGGACTGGGTGGATTAGGAGGGAGGCGACTGGGAGGATTAGGAGGGAGGGGGACTAGGAGGATAAGGAGAGAGGAAACTAGGAGGATGAGGAGGGAGCGGACTTGGACGATTAGGAGGGAGGGGACTGGGAGGATTAGGAGGGAGGATTAGGAGGAAGGAGACTGGGAAAATTAGGAAGGAAGGGGGCTAGGAGGATTAGGAGGGAGGGAACTGGGAGGAATAGGAGGGAGTGGGACTGGGAGGATTCAGAGGGAGTGGGGCTGGGAGGATTAGGAGGGAGGGGACTACGAGAATTAGGAGGGAGGAGACTAGGAGAATTAGGAGGGAGGGGATGGGAGGATTAAGAGGTAGGGGCCTGGGAGGATTAAGAGGGAGGGGACTGGGAAGATTAGGAGGGAGGGAGCCCGGGAGGATTAGAAGGGAGGGGACTGGGAGGATTAAAAGGATGGGACTAGGAGGATTAAGAGGGAGGGGACTGGGAGGATTAGGAGGGAGGTGGCTGGGAGGATTAGGAGGGACAGGACTGGGAGGATTAGGAGGAAGGGGACTGGGAGGAGTAGGCCGGAGGGGGACTGGGAGGATCAGGAGGGAGGGCGACTAGGAGGATTAGGAGGGAGTGGATTAGGAGGATTCGGAGGAGGGGACTGAGAGGATTAGGAGGGAGGGGGCTGGGAGGATTAGGAGGAAGGAGACTGGGAGGATTAGGAGGGAGGGGATGGGAGGATTAGGAGGAAGGGGAATTAGGAGGATTAGCTGGGGGACTAGGAGGATTAGGAGGGAGGGGAATAGGAGAATTAGGAGGGAGGGGACTCGGAAGATTAGGAGGAAGGGGAAAAGTAGGATTAGGAGGGAGTGGAATGGGAGAATAAGGAGGGAGGGGGACTCTGAGGATAATGAGGGAGGGATCTAGGAGGCTTATGAGGAAGGGGACTAGGAGAATTAGGAGGGAGGGGACTGAGAGGATTAGGAGGGAGGGGGACTGGGAAGATCAAGAGGGAGTGAACTGGGAGGATTAGGAGGGAGGGGACTAGGAGGATTAGGAGGGAGGGGGAAATGGTGGATTAGGAGGGAGGGGACTGGGAGGATAAGGAGGGAGGGGGACTGAGAGGATAAGGAGGGAGGGAACTAGGAGGATTAGGAGGGAGGGGACTGGGAGGATAAGGAGGGAGGGGGAATAGGAGGATTTGGAGGGAGGGAGACTAGGACGTTTAGGAGCTAGGGGAATGGGAGGATTAGGAGAGAAGGGAGTGGGAGGATTAAGAGGGAGGGAGACTGGGAGGATTAGGAGGGAGGGGACTGGGGGGATTAGGATGAAGGGGACTCTGAGGATTAGGAGGGAGGGAATTTGGAGGATTAGGAGGGAGGGGGACAGGGAGGATTAGGAGGGAGTGGGACTTGGAGCATTAGAAGGGATGGAAGTGGGAAGATTAGGAGGGAGGGGACTGGGAGGATGAGGAGGGAGGGGGATTAGGAAGATTAGGAGGGAGGGTATGGGAGGATTAAGAGTAATGGGACTAGGAGAATAAAGAGGGAGGGGATTGGAGGATTAGGAGAGAAGGGGATTTGGGGGATTAGGAGGGAGGGGACTTGGAGGATTAGGAGGGAGGGGACTTGGATAATTAGGAGGGAGGGGATGGGAGGATTAGGAGGGAGGGGGACTGGGAGGATTAGGAGGGGGACTGGGAGGATTAGGAAGGAGGGGACTGGGAGAGTTAGGAGGGAGGGTGACTTGGAGGATTAGAAGGGAGGGGACTAGGAGAATTAAGAGATAGGGGACTGGGAGAATTAGGAGGAAGGGGACTGGGTGGATTATATGGGAGGGGGAGTAGGAGGATTAGGATGGAGGTGGACAAGGAGGATTAGTAGGGAGGGGACTGGGAGGATTAGGAGAGAAGAGAGTGGGAGGATTGGGAGGGAGGGGACTGGGAGGATTAGGAGGGAGGGGGACTAGGGGGATTAGGAGGGAGTGGTACTAGGAGGAATATGAAGGACTGGACTGGGAGGATTAGAAGGGAGGGGACTGGCAGGATTAAGAGGGAGGGGACTGTAAGGACTAGGAAGGAGGGGGCTGAGAGGATTAGGAGGAAGGAGACTGAGAGGATTAGGAGGGAGGTGGCTGGGAGGATTAGGAGGGACAGGACTGGGAGGATTAGGAGGAAGGGGACTGGGAGGAGTAGGCCGGAGGGGGACTGGGAGGATCAGGAGGGAGGGCGACTAGGAGGATTAGGAGGGAGTGGATTAGGAGCATTCGGAGGAGGGGACTGAGAGGATTAGGAGGGTGGGGGCTGGGAGGATTAGGAGGAAGGAGACTGGGAGGATTAGGAGGGAGGGGATGGGAGGATTAGGAGGAAGGAGAATTAGGAGGATTAGCTGGGGTACTAGGAGGATTAGGAGGGAGGGGAGTAGGAGAATTAGGAGGGAGGGGACTCGGAAGATTAGGAGGAAGGGGAAAATGAGGATTAGGAGGGAGGGGAATGGGAGGATAAGGAGGGAGGGGGACTGGGAGGATAAGGAGGGAGGGATCTAGGAGGCTTATGAGGAAGGGGACTAGGAGAATTAGGAGGGATGGGACTGAGAGGATTAGGAGGGAGGGGGACTGGGAAGATCAAGAGGGAGTGAACTGGGAGGATTAGGAGGGAGGGGACTAGGAGGATTAGGAGGGAGGGGGAAATGGAGGATTAGGAGGGAGGGGACTGGGAGGATAAGGAGGGAGGGGGACTGAGAGGATAAGGAGGAAGGGGGACTGGGGGATTAAGAGGAAGGGGACTGGGAGGATTAGGAGGGAGGGGACTAGTAGGATTAGGAGGGAGGGCGACTGGGAGGATTAGGAGGGAGGAAACTGGGGAGATTAGGAGGGAGGGGGCTAGGAGGATTAGGACGGAGGGGGACTAGGAGGATTAGGAGGGAGGGGACCAGGAGGAAAGGAACTAGGAGAATTAGGAGGGAGGGGATGGGAGGATTAGGAGAGAGGGGGATTGGGAGGATTGGGAGGGAGGGGGACTAGGAGGATTAGGAGGGAAGGGACTAGGAGCATTAGGAGGGAGGGGACTGGGTTGCTTAGGAGGGAGGGGACTGGGAGGATTAGGAGGGGGGGACTCGAGGATGAGGAGGGAAGGGGACTAGGAAGATTAGGAGGGAGGGGATGGGAGGATTAGGAGGAAGGGGACTAGGAGAATTAGGAGGGAGTGGATCTGAGGATTTGGAGAGAGGGGGATTGGGAGGATTTGGAGGGAAAGGGACTAGGAGGATTAGGAGGGAGGGGATTATGAGAATTGGGAGGGAGGGGATAGGAGGATTAGGAGGGAGGGGGACTGGGAGGATTAGGAGGGGGACTGGGAGGATTAGGAGGGAGGGGACTGGGAAGATAAGGAGGGAGGGGGACTTGGAGGATTAGAAGGGAGGGGACTAGGAGGATTAAGAGGGAGCGGACTTGGAGAATTAGGAGGAAGGGGACTGGGAGGATTATAAGGGAGGAGGAGTAGGAGGATTAGGAGGGAGGGGGACAAGGAGGATTAGTAGGAAGGTGACTGGGAGGATTAGGAGGGAGGAGACTGGGAGGGAGGGGACTGGGAGAATTGGGAGGGAGGGTACTGGGTGGATTAGGAGGGAGGGGACTGGGAGGATTAGGAGGGAGGGGGACAAGGAGGATTAGTAGGGAGGTGACTGGGAGGATTAGAAGGAGGAGACTGGGAGGGAGGGGACTGGGAGAACTGGGAGGGAGGGTTCTGGGTGGATTAGGAGGGAGGGGACTGGGAGGATTAGGAGGGAGGGGGACTGGGAGAATTAGAAGGGAGGGGACTGGGAGGATTAAGAGGGGGGACTGTAAGGACTAGGAAGGAGGGGGCTGGGAGGATTAGGAGGAAGTGGACTGGGAGGATTAGGAGGGAAGGGACTGGGAGGATTAGGAGGTAGGGGACTAGAAGATTTATGAGGGAGGGGACTGGGATGATTAGGAGGGAGGGGACTGGGAGGATTAGGAGGGAGGATTAGGAGGGAGGGGACTGGGAACATTAGGAGGGAAGGGGTTAGGAGGATTACGAGGGAGGGGACTGGGAGGAATAGGAGGGAGTGGGACTGGGAGGATTTGGAGGGAGAGGGGCTGGGAGGATTAGGAGGGAGGGGACTAGGAGGATTAGGAAGGAGGGGACTAGGAGAATTAGGAGGGAGGGGATGGCAGGATTAAGAGGGAGGGGTCTGGGAGGAATAGGAGGCAGGGGACTAGGAGGATTAGGAAGGAGGGTAACTAGGAGGATTAGGGGTGAGGGGATGGGAGCATTAGGAGGGAGGGGGACTGGGAGGATTAGGAGGCAGGGGGGCTGGGAGGATTAAGAGGGAGGGGACTGGGAAGATTAGGAGGGAGGGGGCCCGGGATGATTAGAAGGGAGGGGACTGGGAGGAGTAAAAGGACGGGACTAGGAGGATTAAGAGGGAGGGGACTGGGAGGATTAGGATGGAGGGTGACTGGGAGGATTTGGAGGGAGGTGGTTGGGAGGATTAGGTGGGACTTTACTGGGAGGATTAGGAGGAAGGGGGCTGCGAGGATCAGGAGGAAGTGGGACTGGGAGGATCAGGAGGGAGGGGGACTATGAGGATTAGGAGGGAATGGGCTGGGAGGATTAGGAGGAAGGGGGATTGGGTGGATTAAGAGGAAGGGGACTGGGAGGATTAGGAGGGAGGGGACTAGGAGGATAAGTAGGGAGGGGTACTGGGAGGATTATAATGGAGGGGGAGTAGGAGGATGAGGAGGGAGGGGGACAAGGAGGATTAGTAGGGAGGGGACTGGGAGGATTATAAGGGAGGGGTAGTAGGAGGATTAGGAGGGAGGTGGACTCGGAGGATTATAAGGGAGGGGGAGTAGGAGGATTAGGAGGGAGGGGGACAAGGAGGATTAGTAGGGAGGGGCCTGGGAGGATTAGGAGGGAGGGGGACTGGGAGGATTAGGAGGAAGGGGGACTAGGAGGATTAGGAGGGAGTGGGACTAGGAGGATTAGGAAGGACGGGGACTGGGAGGATTAGAAGGTAGGGGACTGGGAAGATTAAGAGGGAGGGGACTGTAAGGACTAGGAAGGATGGGGCTGGGAGGATTAGGAGGAAGGGGACTGGGTGGATTAGGAGGGAGGCGACTGGGAGGATTAGGAGGGAGGGGGACTAGGAGGATAAGGAGAGAGGAAACTAGGAGGATGAGGAGGGAGCGGACTTGGACGATTAGGAGGGAGGGGACTGGGAGGATTAGGAGGGAGGATTAGGAGGAAGGAGACTGGGAAAATTAGGAAGGAAGGGGGCTAGGAGGATTAGGAGGGAGGGAACTGGGAGGAATAGGAGGGAGTGGGACTGGGAGGATTCAGAGGGAGTGGGGCTGGGAGGATTAGGAGGGAGGGGACTACGAGAATTAGGAGGGAGGAGACTAGGAGAATTAGGAGGGAGGGGATGGGAGGATTAAGAGGTAGGGGCCTGGGAGGATTAAGAGGGAGGGGACTGGGAAGATTAGGAGGGAGGGAGCCCGGGAGGATTAGAAGGGAGGGGACTGGGAGGATTAAAAGGATGGGACTAGGAGGATTAAGAGGGAGGGGACTGGGAGGATTAGGAGGGAGGTGGCTGGGAGGATTAGGAGGGACAGGACTGGGAGGATTAGGAGGAAGGGGACTGGGAGGAGTAGGCCGGAGGGGGACTGGGAGGATCAGGAGGGAGGGCGACTAGGAGGATTAGGAGGGAGTGGATTAGGAGGATTCGGAGGAGGGGACTGAGAGGATTAGGAGGGAGGGGGCTGGGAGGATTAGGAGGAAGGAGACTGGGAGGATTAGGAGGGAGGGGATGGGAGGATTAGGAGGAAGGGGAATTAGGAGGATTAGCTGGGGGACTAGGAGGATTAGGAGGGAGGGGAATAGGAGAATTAGGAGGGAGGGGACTCGGAAGATTAGGAGGAAGGGGAAAAGTAGGATTAGGAGGGAGTGGAATGGGAGAATAAGGAGGGAGGGGGACTCTGAGGATAATGAGGGAGGGATCTAGGAGGCTTATGAGGAAGGGGACTAGGAGAATTAGGAGGGAGGGGACTGAGAGGATTAGGAGGGAGGGGGACTGGGAAGATCAAGAGGGAGTGAACTGGGAGGATTAGGAGGGAGGGGACTAGGAGGATTAGGAGGGAGGGGGAAATGGTGGATTAGGAGGGAGGGGACTGGGAGGATAAGGAGGGAGGGGGACTGAGAGGATAAGGAGGGAGGGAACTAGGAGGATTAGGAGGGAGGGGACTGGGAGGATAAGGAGGGAGGGGGAATAGGAGGATTTGGAGGGAGGGAGACTAGGACGTTTAGGAGCTAGGGGAATGGGAGGATTAGGAGAGAAGGGAGTGGGAGGATTAAGAGGGAGGGAGACTGGGAGGATTAGGAGGGAGGGGACTGGGGGGATTAGGATGAAGGGGACTCTGAGGATTAGGAGGGAGGGAATTTGGAGGATTAGGAGGGAGGGGGACAGGGAGGATTAGGAGGGAGTGGGACTTGGAGCATTAGAAGGGATGGAAGTGGGAAGATTAGGAGGGAGGGGACTGGGAGGATGAGGAGGGAGGGGGATTAGGAAGATTAGGAGGGAGGGTATGGGAGGATTAAGAGTAATGGGACTAGGAGAATAAAGAGGGAGGGGATTGGAGGATTAGGAGAGAAGGGGATTTGGGGGATTAGGAGGGAGGGGACTTGGAGGATTAGGAGGGAGGGGACTTGGATAATTAGGAGGGAGGGGATGGGAGGATTAGGAGGGAGGGGGACTGGGAGGATTAGGAGGGGGACTGGGAGGATTAGGAAGGAGGGGACTGGGAGAGTTAGGAGGGAGGGTGACTTGGAGGATTAGAAGGGAGGGGACTAGGAGAATTAAGAGATAGGGGACTGGGAGAATTAGGAGGAAGGGGACTGGGTGGATTATATGGGAGGGGGAGTAGGAGGATTAGGATGGAGGTGGACAAGGAGGATTAGTAGGGAGGGGACTGGGAGGATTAGGAGAGAAGAGAGTGGGAGGATTGGGAGGGAGGGGACTGGGAGGATTAGGAGGGAGGGGGACTAGGGGGATTAGGAGGGAGTGGTACTAGGAGGAATATGAAGGACTGGACTGGGAGGATTAGAAGGGAGGGGACTGGCAGGATTAAGAGGGAGGGGACTGTAAGGACTAGGAAGGAGGGGGCTGAGAGGATTAGGAGGAAGGAGACTGAGAGGATTAGGAGGGAGGGAACTGGGAGGTTTTGGATTGAAGGGGACCTAGGAGGATTAGGAGGGAGGGGACTGGGATGATTAGGAGGGAGGGGACTGGGAGAATTAGGAGGGAGGATTAGGAGGGAGGGGACTGGTAACATTAGGAGGGAAGGGGGCTCGGCGGATTAGGCGGGAGGGGGACTGGGAGGATCAGGAGGGAGGGGGACTAGGAGGATTAGGAGGGAGTTAATTATATGGATTAGGAGGAGTGGACTGGGAGGATTAGGAGGGAGGGGGGCTGGGAGGATTAGGAGGAAGGGTGACTGGGGATTAAGAGGAAGGGGACTGGGAGGATTAGGAGGGAGGGGCTGGGATGATTAGGAGGAAGGGGATTGGGGGATTAAGAGGAAGGGGACTGGGAGGATTAGGAGGGAGGGGACTTGGAGGATCAGGAGTGAGGGGGACTACGAGGATTAGGAGGGAGTTAATTAGGAGGATTAGGAGGAGGGGACTGGGAGGATTAGGAGGGAGGGGGCTGGGAGGATTAGGAGGAAGGGGGACTGGGGGATTAAGAGGAAGGGGACTGGGAGGATTAGGAGGGAGGGGACTGGTAGGATTATGAGGGAGGGGGACTGGGAGGATTAGGAGAGAGGAAACTGGGAAGATTAAGAGGGAGGGGGCTAGGAGGATTAGCACGTAGGGGGACTAGGAGGATTAGGAGGGAGGGGACTAGGAGGATTAAGAGGAAAGGGACTAGGAGAATTAGGAGGCAGGGGATGGGAGGATTAGGAGAGAGGGCGATTGGGATGATTGGGAGGGAGGGGACTAGGAGAATTGGGAGGGAGGGGATGGGAGGATTAGGAGGGAGGGGGACTGGGAGGATTAGGAGGGGGACTGGGAGGATTAGGAGGGAGGGGACTAGGAGGATTAAGAGGGAGGGGACTGGGAGAACTAGGAGGAAGGGGAATGGGAGGATTATAAGGGTTGGGGAGTAGGAGGATTAGGAGGGAGGGGACAAGGAGGATTAGTAGAGAGGGGACTGGTAGAATTAGGAGGGAGGAGACAGGGAGGATTGGGAGTGAGGGGACTGGGATAATTGGGAGGGAGTGGCACTGGGAGGATTAGGAGGGAGTGGGGCCAGGAGCATTAGGAGGGAGGGTATTGGGAGGATTAGGAGGATTAGGAGGGAGGGGGACTGGTGCGGTTTAGGAGGGAGGGGACTGGGAGGATTAGGAGGGAGGGGGACTGGGAGGATTAGAAGGGAGGGGACAGGGTGGATTAGGAGGGAGGGGGACTGGGAGGATTAGGAGGGAGGGGAATTGGGAGGATTAGGTGGAGGGGAATTAGGAGGATAAGCTTCGGGGACTAGGAGGATTAGGAGGGAGGGGAGTAGGAGAATTAGGAGGGAGGGGCTCGGAGGATTAGGAGGGGGGACTGGGAGGATAAGGAGGGAGGGGGACTAGGAGGATTTGGAGGTAGGGAGACTAGGACGTTTAGAAAGGAGGGGAATGGGAGGATTAGGAGAGAGGGGAGTGGGAGGATTAAGAGAGAGGGAGACTGGGAGGATTAGGAGGGAGGGGACTGGGAGGATTAGGGTGAAGGGGACTGGTAGGATTAGGAGGGAGGGAACTTGGAGGATTAGGAGGGAGGGAGACAGAGAGGATTAGGAGGGAGGGGGACTTGGAGCATTAGAAGGGATGGGAGTGGGAAGATTAGGAGGGAGAGGACTGGGAGGATGAGGAGGGAGGGGGATTAGGAGGGAGGGGATGTGAGGATTAGGAGGAAGGGGAATAGGAGAATTAAGAGGGAGGGGATGGGAGGATTAGGAGAGAGGGGATTGGGAGCATTAGGAGGGAGGGGACTGGGAGGATTAGGAGGGAGGGGACTTGGATAATTAGGAGGGAGGGGATGGGAGGATTAGGAGGGAGGGGGACTAGGAGGATAAGGAGAGAGGAAACTAGGAGGATGAGGAGGGAGCGGACTTGGACGATTAGGAGGGAGGGGACTGGGAGGATTAGGAGGGAGGATTAGGAGGAAGGAGACTGGGAACATTAGGAAGGAAGGGGGCTAGGAGGATTAGGAGGGAGGGAACTGGGAGGAATAGGAGGGAGTGGGACTGGGAGGATTCAGAGGGAGTGGGGCTGGGAGGATTAGGAGGGAGGGGACTACGAGAATTAGGAGGGAGGAGACTAGGAGAATTAGGAGGGAGGGGATGGGAGGATTAAGAGGTAGGGGCCTGGGAGGATTAAGAGGGAGGGGACTGGGAAGATTAGGAGGGAGGGAGCCCGGGAGGATTAGAAGGGAGGGGACTGGGAGGATTAAAAGGATGGGACTAGGAGGATTAAGAGGGAGGGGACTGGGAGGATTAGGAGGGAGGTGGCTGGGAGGATTAGGAGGGACAGGACTGGGAGGATTAGGAGGAAGGGGACTGGGAGGAGTAGGCCGGAGGGGGACTGGGAGGATCAGGAGGGAGGGCGACTAGGAGGATTAGGAGGGAGTGGATTAGGAGGATTCGGAGGAGGGGACTGAGAGGATTAGGAGGGAGGGGGCTGGGAGGATTAGGAGGAAGGAGACTGGGAGGATTAGGAGGGAGGGGATGGGAGGATTAGGAGGAAGGGGAATTAGGAGGATTAGCTGGGGGACTAGGAGGATTAGGAGGGAGGGGAATAGGAGAATTAGGAGGGAGGGGACTCGGAAGATTAGGAGGAAGGGGAAAAGTAGGATTAGGAGGGAGTGGAATGGGAGAATAAGGAGGGAGGGGGACTCTGAGGATAATGAGGGAGGGATCTAGGAGGCTTATGAGGAAGGGGACTAGGAGAATTAGGAGGGAGGGGACTGAGAGGATTAGGAGGGAGGGGGACTGGGAAGATCAAGAGGGAGTGGACTGGGAGGATTAGGAGGGAGGGGACTAGGAGGATTAGGAGGGAGGGGGAAATGGTGGATTAGGAGGGAGGGGACTGGGAGGATAAGGAGGGAGGGGGACTGAGAGGATAAGGAGGGAGGGAACTAGGAGGATTAGGAGAGAGGGGACTGGGAGGATAAGGAGGGAGGGGGAATAGGAGGATTTGGAGGGAGGGAGACTAGGACGTTTAGGAGCTAGGGGAATGGGAGGATTAGGAGAGAAGGGAGTGGGAGGATTAAGAGGGAGGGAGACTGGGAGGATTAGGAGGGAGGGGACTGGGGGGATTAGGATGAAGGGGACTCTGAGGATTAGGAGGGAGGGAATTTGGAGGATTAGGAGGGAGGGGGACAGGGAGGATTAGGAGGGAGTGGGACTTGGAGCATTAGAAGGGATGGAAGTGGGAAGATTAGGAGGGAGGGGACTGGGAGGATGAGGAGGGAGGGGGATTAGGAAGATTAGGAGGGAGGGTATGGGAGGATTAAGAGGAATGGGACTAGGAGAATAAAGAGGGAGGGGATTGGAGGATTAGGAGAGAAGGGGATTTGGGGGATTAGGAGGGAGGGGACTTGGAGGATTAGGAGGGAGGGGACTTGGATAATTAGGAGGGAGGGGATGGGAGGATTAGGAGGGAGGGGGACTGGGAGGATTAGGAGGGGGACTGGGAGGATTAGGAAGGAGGGGACTGGGAGAGTTAGGAGGGAGGGTGACTTGGAGGATTAGAAGGGAGGGGACTAGGAGAATTAAGAGATAGGGGACTGGGAGAATTAGGAGGAAGGGGACTGGGTGGATTATATGGGAGGGGGAGTAGGAGGATTAGGATGGAGGTGGACAAGGAGGATTAGTAGGGAGGGGACTGGGAGGATTAGGAGAGAAGAGAGTGGGAGGATTGGGAGGGAGGGGACTGGGAGGATTAGGAGGGAGGGGGACTAGGGGGATTAGGAGGGAGTGGTACTAGGAGGAATATGAAGGACTGGACTGGGAGGATTAGAAGGGAGGGGACTGGCAGGATTAAGAGGGAGGGGACTGTAAGGACTAGGAAGGAGGGGGCTGAGAGGATTAGGAGGAAGGAGACTGAGAGGATTAGGAGGGAGGGAACTGGGAGGTTTTGGATTGAAGGGGACCTAGGAGGATTAGGAGGGAGGGGACTGGGATGATTAGGAGGGAGGGGACTGGGAGAATTAGGAGGGAGGATTAGGAGGGAGGGGACTGGTAACATTAGGAGGGAAGGGGGCTCGGCGGATTAGGAGGGATGGGGACTTGGAGGAGTAGGAGGGAAAGGGACTGGGAAGATTCGGAGGGAGATGGGCTGGGAGGTTAGGAGTGAGGGGACTAGGAGGATTAGTAGAGAGGGGACTAGGAGAATTAGGAGGGAGGGGATTGGAGGATTAGGAGGGAGGGGGACAGGGAAGATTAGGAGGCAGGGGTACTGGGAGGATTAAGAGGGAGGGGACTGGGAAGATTAGTAGGGAGGAGACCCGGGAGGATTAGAAGGAAGGGGACTGGGAGCATTAAAAGGAGGGGACTAGGAGGATTAAGAAGGAGGGTACTGGGAGGATTAGAAGGGAGGGAGACTGGGAGGATGAGGAGGGAGGTGGCTGTTGGATTATGAGGGATGGGACTGGAAGGATTAGGAGGAAGGGGACTGGGAGGAGTAGGCGGGAGGGGGACTGGGAGGATCAGGAGGGAGGGGGACTAGGAGGATTAGGAGGGAGTTAATTATATGGATTAGGAGGAGTGGACTGGGAGGATTAGGAGGGAGGGGGGCTGGGAGGATTAGGAGGAAGGGTGACTGGGGATTAAGAGGAAGGGGACTGGGAGGATTAGGAGGGAGGGGCTGGGATGATTAGGAGGAAGGGGGATTGGGGGATTAAGAGGAAGGGGACTGGGAGGATTAGGAGGGAGGGGACTTGGAGGATCAGGAGTGAGGGGGACTACGAGGATTAGGAGGGAGTTAATTAGGAGGATTAGGAGGAGGGGACTGGGAGGATTAGGAGGGAGGGGGCTGGGAGGATTAGGAGGAAGGGGGACTGGGGGATTAAGAGGAAGGGGACTGGGAGGATTAGGAGGGAGGGGACTGGTAGGATTATGAGGGAGGGGGACTGGGAGGATTAGGAGAGAGGAAACTGGGAAGATTAAGAGGGAGGGGGCTAGGAGGATTAGCACGTAGGGGGACTAGGAGGATTAGGAGGGAGGGGACTAGGAGGATTAAGAGGAAAGGGACTAGGAGAATTAGGAGGCAGGGGATGGGAGGATTAGGAGAGAGGGCGATTGGGATGATTGGGAGGGAGGGGACTAGGAGAATTGGGAGGGAGGGGATGGGAGGATTAGGAGGGAGGGGGACTGGGAGGATTAGGAGGGGGACTGGGAGGATTAGGAGGGAGGGGACTAGAAGGATTAAGAGGGAGGGGACTGGGAGAACTAGGAGGAAGGGGAATGGGAGGATTATAAGGGTTGGGGAGTAGGAGGATTAGGAGGGAGGGGACAAGGAGGATTAGTAGAGAGGGGACTGGTAGAATTAGGAGGGAGGAGACAGGGAGGATTGGGAGTGAGGGGACTGGGATAATTGGGAGGGAGTGGCACTGGGAGGATTAGGAGGGAGTGGGGCCAGGAGCATTAGGAGGGAGGGTATTGGGAGGATTAGGAGGATTAGGAGGGAGGGGGACTGGTGCGGTTTAGGAGGGAGGGGACTGGGAGGATTAGGAGGGAGGGGGACTGGGAGGATTAGAAGGGAGGGGACAGGGTGGATTAGGAGGGAGGGGGACTGGGAGGATTAGGAGGGAGGGGAATTGGGAGGATTAGGTGGAGGGGAATTAGGAGGATAAGCTTCGGGGACTAGGAGGATTAGGAGGGAGGGGAGTAGGAGAATTAGGAGGGAGGGGCTCGGAGGATTAGGAGGGGGGACTGGGAGGATAAGGAGGGAGGGGGACTAGGAGGATTTGGAGGTAGGGAGACTAGGACGTTTAGAAAGGAGGGGAATGGGAGGATTAGGAGAGAGGGGAGTGGGAGGATTAAGAGAGAGGGAGACTGGGAGGATTAGGAGGGAGGGGACTGGGAGGATTAGGGTGAAGGGGACTGGTAGGATTAGGAGGGAGGGAACTTGGAGGATTAGGAGGGAGGGAGACAGAGAGGATTAGGAGGGAGGGGGACTTGGAGCATTAGAAGGGATGGGAGTGGGAAGATTAGGAGGGAGAGGACTGGGAGGATGAGGAGGGAGGGGGATTAGGAGGGAGGGGATGTGAGGATTAGGAGGAAGGGGAATAGGAGAATTAAGAGGGAGGGGATGGGAGGATTAGGAGAGAGGGGATTGGGAGCATTAGGAGGGAGGGGACTGGGAGGATTAGGAGGGAGGGGACTTGGATAATTAGGAGGGAGGGGATGGGAGGATTAGGAGGGAGGGTGACTGGGAGGATTAGGAGGGGGACGGGGAGGATTAGGAGGGAGGGGACTTGGAAGATTAGGAGGGAGGGGGTACGAGGGGTTAGAAGGGAGGGGACTGGGAGGATTAGAAGGAGGGAACTAGGAGGAATAAGAGGGAGGGTACTGAGAGGATTAGGAGGGAGGTGGCTGGGAGAGTTAGGAGGGACGGGACTGGGAGGATTAGGAGGAAGGGGACTGGGAGGAGAAGGCGGGAGGGGGACTAAGAGGATCAGGAGTGAGGGGGACTAGGAGGATTAGGAGGGAGTGAATTATATGGATTAGGAGGAGTAGACTGGGACGATTAGGAGGGAGGGGGGCTGGGAGGATTAAAAGGAAGGGGGACTGGGGGATTAAGAGGAAGGTGACTGGGAGGATTAGGAGGGAGGGGACTAGTAGGATTAGGAGGGAGGGGGACTGGGAGGATTAGGAGGGAGGAAACTGGGAAGATTAGGAGGGAGGGGGCTAGGAGGATTAGGACGGAGGGAGACTAGGAGGATTAGGAGGGAGGGGACCAGGAGGATTAGGAGGAGAGGGACTAGGAGAATTAGGAGGGAGGGGATGGGAGAATTAGGAGGGTGGGGGACTGGGAAGATTAGGAGGGGGCTGGGAGGATTAGGAGGGAGGGGACTGGGAGGATTAAGAGGGAGGGGACTGGGAGAACTAGGAGGAAGGGGAATGGGAGGATTATAAGGGTTGGGGAGTAGGAGGATTAGGAGGGAGGGGACAAGGAGGATTAGTAGAGAGGGGACTGGTAGGATTAGGAGGGAGGAGAATGGGAGGATTGGTAGGGAGGGGACTGGGAGAATTGGGAGGGAGGGGGACTGGGAGGATTAGGAGGGAGTGGGGCCAGGAGCATTAGGAGGGAGGGTACTGGGAAGATTAGGAGGGAGGGGGACTGGGAGAATTAGGAGGGATGGGGATTTGGGGGATCAAGAGGGAGGGGATTGTAAGGACTAGGAAGGAGGGGCTGGGAGCATTTGAAAGGAGGGGACTGGGATGCTTAGGAGGGAGGGGACTGGGAGGATTAGGAGGGATGGGACTCGGAGGATGAGGTGGGAAGGATATTAGGAGGATTAGGAGGGAGGGGATGGGAGGATTAGGAGGAAGGGGACTAGGAGAAATAGGAGGGAGTGGATCTGAGGATTAGGAGAGAGGGGGATTGGGAGGATTAGGAGGGAAAGGGACTAGGAGGATTAGGAGGGAGGGTACTATGAGAATTAGGAGGGAAGGGATAGGAGGATTAGGAGGGCGGGGGACTGGGAGGATTGGGAGAGAGAGGGATTGGGAGGATTGGGAGGTAGGGGACTACGAGAATTAGGAAGGAGGGGATGGGAGAATTAGGAGGGTGGGGGACTGGGAAGATTAGGAGGGGGGCTGGGAGGATTAGGAGGGAGGGGACTGTGAAGATTAGGAGGGAGGGGGACTTGGAGGATTAGAACGGAGGGGACTAGGAGGATTAAGAGGGAGGGGACTGGGAGAACTAGGAGGAAGGGGAATGGGAGGATTATAAGGTTTGGGGAGTAGGAGGATTAGGAGGGAGGGGACAAGGAGGATTAGTAGAGAGGGGACTGGTAGGATTAGGAGGGAGGGGGACTAGGAGGATTAGGAGGGAAGGGACTAGGAGCATTAGGAGGGAGGGGACTGGGATGCTTAGTAGGGAGGGGACTGGGAGGATTAGGAGGGAGGGGACTCAGAGGATGAGGCGGGAAGGGGATTAGGAGGGAGGGATGGGAGGATTAGGAGGAAGGGGACTAGGAGAATTAGGAGGGAGGGGACTATGAGAATTAGGAGGGAAGGGATAGGAGGATTAGGAGGGCGGGACTGGGAGGATTAGGAGGGAGACTGGGAGGATTAGGAGGGAGGGGACTGGGAAGTTTAGGAGGGAGGGGGACTTGGAGGATTAGAAGGGAGGGGACTAGGAGGATTAAGAGGGAGGGGACTTGGAGAATTAGGAGGAAGGGGACTGGGAGGATTATAAGGGAGGTGGAGTAGGAGGATGAGGAGGGAGGGGGACAAGGAGGATTAGTAGGGAGGTGACTGGGAGGATTAGGCGGGAGGAGACTGGGAGGGAGGGGACTCGGAGAACTGGTAGGGAGGGTACTGGGTGGATTAGGAGGGAGGGGACTGGGAGGATTAGGAGGGAGGGGGACTGGGAGGATTAGGAGGGAGGGGGACTAGGAGGATTAGGAAGAAAAGGGACTAGGAGGATTAGGAAGGACGGGGACTGGGAGGATTAGAAGGGAGGGGACTGGGAGGATTAAGAGGGGGGACTGTAAGGACTAGGAAGGAGGGGGCTGGGAGGATTAGGAGGAAGTGGACTGGGAGGATTAGGAGGGAGGCGACTGGGAGGATTAGGAGGGAGGGGACTAGGAGATTTATAAGGGAGGGGGCTGGGATGATTAGGAGGTAGGGGACTGGGAGGATTAGGAGGGAGGGCACTGGGAACATTAGGAGGGAAAGGGTTAGAAGGATTAGGAGGGAGGGGACTGGGAGGATTCGGAGAGAGAGGGGCTGGGAGGATTAGGAGGGAGGGGACTAGGAGGATTAGGAAGGAGGAGACTAGGAGAATTAGGAGGGAGGGGATGGGAGGATTAAGAGGGAGGGGGACTGGGAGGATTAGAAGGGGGGACTGGGAGGAGTAAAAGGAGGGGACTAGGAGGATTAAGAGGGAGGGGACTAAGAGGATTAGGAGGGAGGGAGACTGGGAGGATTAGGAGGGAGGTGGTAGGGAGGATTAGGTGGGACTGGCCTGGGAGGATTAGGAGGAAGGGGGACTGGGAGGATTAAGAGGGAGGGGACTTGGAATATTAGGAGGGTGGGGGCCCGGGATGATTAGAAGGGGGGGGCTGGGAGGAGTAAAAGGAGGGGACTAGGAGGATTAAGAGGGAGGGGACTGGGAGGATTAGGAGGGAGGGTGACTGGGAGGATTAGGAGGGAGGTGGTAGGGAGGATTAGGTGGGACTGGCCTGGGAGGATTAGGAGGAAGGGGACTGCGAGGATAAGGAGGAGGTGGGACTGGGAGGATCAGGAGGGAGGGGGACTACGAGGATTAGGAGGGAGGGGGCTGGGAGGAGTAGGAGGAGGGGACTGCGAGGATTAGGAGAGAGGGGCTTGGAGGATTAGGAGGAAGGGGGATTAGGGGGATTAAGAGGAAGGGGACTGGGAGGATTAGGAGGGAGGGGACTAGGAGGATTAGTAGGGAGGGGTACTAGGAGGATTATAATGCTGGTGGAGTAGGAGGATGAGGAGGGAGGGGGACAAGGAGGATTAGTAGGGAGGGGACTGGGAGGATTATAAGGGAGGGGTAGTAGGAGGATTTGGAGGGAGGTGGACTTGGAGGATTAGAAGGGAGGGGACTAGGAGGATTAAGAGGGAGGGGACTGGGAGAATTAGGAGGAAGGTGACTGGGAGGATTATAAGGGAGGGGGAGTAGGAGGATTAGGAGGGAGGGGGACAAGGAGGATTAGTAGGGAGGGGACTGGGAGGATTAGGAGGGAGGGAACTGGGAGGATTAGGAAGGAGGGGGACTAGGAGGATTAGGAGGGAGTGGGAGTGGGAGGATTAGGAAGGACGGGACTGGGAGGATTAGGAGGAAGGGGACTGGGAGGATTAGGAGGGGGGCGACTGGGAGGATTAGGAGGGAGGGGGACTAGGAGGATTAGAAGGTAGGGGACTGGGAGGATTAGGAGGAAGGCGACTGGGAGGATTAGGAGGGAGGTGACTGGGAGGATTAGGAGGGAGGGGGACTAGGAGGATTAGGAGGGAGGAGACTAGGAGGATTAGGAGGGAGCGGACTGGGAGGATTAGGAGGGAGGGGACTGGGAGGATTAGGAGGGAGGGGACTGGGAACAATAGGAAGGAAGGGGGCTAGGAGGATTAGGAGGGAGGGGACTGGGAGGAGATGGAGGGAGTGGGACTGGGAGGATTAGGAGGGAGGCAACTGGGAGGATTAGGAGGGAGGGGGACTAGGAGGATTAGGAGGGAGGAGAGTAGGAGGATTAGGAGGGAAGGGACTAGGAGAATTAGGAGGGAGGGGATGGGAGGATTAAGAGGTAGGGGTCTGGGAGGATTAAAAGGAGGGGACTAGGAGGATTAGGAGGGTGGGGATATGGGGATTAGGAGGGAGGGGGACTGGGAGGATTAGGAGGCACGGGGACTGGGAGGATTAAAAGGAGGGGACTAGGAGGATTAAGAGGGAGGGGACTGGGAGGATTAGGAGGGAGGTGGCTGGAAGGATTAGGAGGGACGGACTGGGAGGATTAAGAGGAAGGGGACTGGGAGGAGTAGGCCGGAGGGGGACTGAGAGGATCAGGAGGGAGGGCGACTGGGAAGGATTAGGAGGGGGTGGATTAGGAGGATTCGGAGGAGGGGACTGAGAGGATTAGGAGGGAGGGTGCTGGGAGGATTAGGAGGAAGGAGACTGGGAGGATTAGGAGGGAGGGGACTAGGAGGATTAGGAGGGAGGGGTACTGGGAGGATTATAAGGGTGGGGGAGTAGGAGGATTAGGAGGGAGGGGGACAAGGAGGATTAGTAGGGAGGGGACTGAGAGGATTATAAGGGAGGGGAGTAGGAGGATTAGGAGGGAGGGGGACAAGGAGGATTAGTAGGGAGGGGATTGGGAGGATTAGGAGGGAGGAGATTGGGAGGATTGGGAGGGAGGGGACTGGGAGAATTGGGAGGAAGGGGACTGGGAGGACTAGGAGGGAGGGGGACTGGGGTGATTAGGAGGGAGTGGGGCCAGGAGCATTAGGAAGGAGGGTACTGGGAGGGTTAGGAGGGAGGGGGACTGGGAGAATTAGGAGGGATGGGGATTTGGGGGATTAAGAGGGAGGGGAATGTATGGACTAGGAAGGAGGGGGCTGGGAAGATTAGGAGGAAGGGGACAGGGAGGATTAGGAGGGAGGGGGGCTAGGAACATTAGGAGGGAAGGGACTAGGAGCATTAGGAGGGAGGAGACTGGGACGATTAGGAGGGAGGGGACTGGGAGGATTAGAAGGGAGGGGAGTCGGAGGATGAGGAGGGAGAGGATGGGAGGATTAGGAGGAAGGGGAATTAGGAGGATGAGCTGGGGGACTAGGAGGATTAGGAGGGAGGGGAGTAGGAGAATTAGGAGGGAGGGGACTGGGAGGATTAGGAGGGAGGGGACTGGGAGGATAAGGAGGGAGGGAGACTGGGAGGATAAGGAGGGAGGGATCTAGGAGGCTTATGAGGAAGGGGACTAGGAGAATTAGGAGGGAGGGGACTGAGAGGATTAGGAGGAAGGGGACTGGGAAGATCAGGAGGGAGTGAACTGGGAGGATAAGGAGGGAGGGGACTAGGAGGATTAGGAGGGAGGGGGAAAAGGAGGTTAGGAGGGAGGGGACTAGGAGGATAAGGAGGGAGAGGGACTGAGAGGATAAGGAGGGAGGGAACTAGGAGGATTAGGAGGGAGGGGGACTAGCAGGATTAGGAGGGAGGGGACTGGGAGGATAAGGAGGGAGGGGGACTAGGAGGATTTGGAGGGAGGGAGACTAGGACGTTTAGGAGGGAGGGGAATGGGAGGATTAGGAGAGAGGGGACTGGGGGGATTAGGGTGAAGGGGACTGGGAGGATTAGGAGGGAGGGAACTTGGAGGATTAGGAGGGAGGGGGACAGGGAGGATTAGGAGGGAGTGGGACTTGGAGCATTAGAAGGGATGGGAGTGGGAAGATTAGGAGGGAGGAGACTGGGAGGACGAGGAGGGAGGGGGATTAGGAGGATTAGGAGGGAGGGGATGGGAGGATTAAGAGGAAGGGGACTAGGAGAATTTAGAGGGAGGGGATGGTGAGGATTAGGAGAGAGGGGGATTTGGAGGATTAGGAGGGAGGGGACTAGGAGGATCAGGAAGGAGGGGACTTGGATAATTAGGAGGGAGGGGATGGGAGGATTAGGAGGGAGGGGGACTGGGGGGATTAGGAGGGGGACTGGGAGGATTAGGAGGGAGGGGACTAGGAGGATTAAGAGAGAGGGGACTTGGATAATTAGGAGGGAGGGGATGGGAGGATTAGGAGGGAGGGGACTGGGAAAATTAGGAGGGAGGGGGACTTGGAGGATTATAAGGGAGGGGACTAGGAGGATTAAGAGAGAGGGGCCTGGTAGAATTAGGAGGAAGGGGACTGGGTGGATTATAAGGGAGGGGGAGTAGGAGGAATAGGATGGAGGTGGACAAGGAGGATTAGTAGGGAGGGGACTGGGAGGATTAGGAGAGAAGAGAGTGGGAGGATTGGGAGGGAGGGGACTGGGAGGATTAGGAGGGAGGAGACTGGAGGATTAGGAGGGAGTGGGACTAGGAGGAATATGAAGGACTGGACTGGGAGGATTAGAAGGGAGGGGACTGGGAGGATTAAGAGGGAGGGGACTGTAAGGACTAGGAAGGAGGGGGCTGAGAGGATTAGGAGGAAGGAGACTGGGAGGATTAGGAGGGAGGTGACTGGGAGGTTTTGGAAGGAAGGGGACCTAGGAGGATTAGGAGGATTAGGAGGGAGGGGACTAGGAGGATTATGAGGGAGGGGACTGGGACGATTAGGAGGGAGGGGACTGGGAGGATTAGGAGGGAGGATTAGGAGGGAGGGTACTGGGAACATTAGGAGGGAAGGGGGCTAGAAGGAGGGAGTGGGACTGGGAGGATTCGGAGGGAGATGGGCTGGGAGGTTAGGAGGGGACGTGACTAGGAGGATTAGTAGAGTGGGGACTAGGAGAATTAGGAGGGAGGGGATGGGAGGATTAGGAGGGAGGGGGACTGGGAGGATTAGGAGGCAGAGGTACGCGGAGGATTAAGAGGGAGGGGACTGGGAAGATTAGTAGGGAGGAGACCCGGGAGGATTAGAAGGAAGGGGACTGGGAGGATTAAAAGGAGGGGACTAGGAGGATTAAGAGGGAGGGTACTGAGAGGATTAGGAGGGAGGAAGACAGGGAGAATGAGGAGGGAGGTGGCTGGTGGATTATGAGGGATGGGACTGGGAGGATTAGGAGGAAGGGGACTGGGAGGAGTAGGCGGAAGGGGGACTGGGAGGATCAGGAGGGAGGGGGACTAGGAGGATTAGGAGGGAGTGGATTTGGAGGATTAGGAGGAGGGCACTGGGAGGATTAGGAGGGAGGGTTGGTTGGGATGATTAGGAGGAAGGGGGATTGGGGGATTAAGAGGAAGGGGACTGGGAGGATTAGGAGGGAGGGAACTAGGAGGATCAGGAGTGAGCGGGACTACGAGGATTAGGAGGTAGTGAATTAGGAGGATTAGGAGGAGTGGACTGGGAGGATTAGGAGGGAGGGGGCTGAGAGGATTAGGAGGAAGGCGGACAGGGAGGATTAGGAGGGAGGCGACTGGGAGGATTAGGAGGGAGGGGGACTAGGAGGATTAGGAGGGAGGAGACTAGGAGGATTAGGAGGGAGCGGACTGGGAGGATTAGGAGGGAGGGGACTGGGAGGATCAGGAGGGAGGATTAGGAGGGAGGGGACTGGGAACATTAGGAAGGAAGGGGGCTAGGAGGATTAGGAGGGAGGGGACTGGGAGGAGAAGGACGGAGTGGGAGTGGGAGCATTCTGAGGGAGAGGGGCATGGAGGATTTAGAGGGAGGGGACTACGAGGATTAGGAGGGAGGGGACTAGGAGAATTAGGAGGGAGGGATGGGAGGATTAAGAGGTAGGGGTCTGGGAGGATTCAGAGGGAAGGATACTACGTGGATTAGGAAGGAGGGGAACTAGGAGGATTAGGAGGGAGGGGATATGAGGATTAGGAGGGAGGGGGTCTGGGAGGATTAGGAGGCAGGGGGACTGGGAAGATTAAGAGGGAGGGGACTGGGAAGATTAGGCGGGAGGGAGCCTGGGAGGATTAGAAAGGAGGGGACTAGGAGGATTAAGAGGGAGGGGACTGGGAGGATTAGGAGGGAGGTGGCTGGGAGGATTAGGAGGGACGGGACTGGGAGTATTAGGAGGAAGGGGACTGGGAGGAGTAGGCCGGAGGGGGACTGGGAGGATCAGGAGGGAGGGCGACTAGGAGGATTAGGAGGGAGTGGATTAGGAGGATTCGGAGGAGGGGACTGAGAGGATTAGGAGGGAGGGTGCTGGGAGGATTAGGAGGAAGGAGACTAAGAGGATTAGGAGGGAGGGGACTAGGAGGATTAGGAGGGAGGGGTACTGGGAGGATTATAAGGGTGGGGGAGTAGGAGGATTAGGAGGGAGGGGGACAAGGAGGATTAGTAGGGAGGGGATTGGGAGGATTAGGAGGGAGGAGACTGGGAGGATTGGGAGGGAGGGGAACTGGGAGGATTAAGAGGGAGGGGACTGGGAAGATTAGTAGGGAGGAGACCCGGGAGGATTAGAAGGAAGGGGACTGGGAGGATTAAAAGGAGGGGACTAGGAGGATTAAGAGGGAGGGTACTGAGAGGATTAGGAGGGAGGGAGACAGGAAGGATGAGGAGGGAGGTGGCTGGTGGATTATGAGGGATGGGTCTGGGAGGATTAGGAGGAAGGGGACTGGGAGAAGTAGGCGGGAGGGGGACTGGGAGGATCAGGAGGGTGGGGGACTAGGGGGATTAGGAGGGAGTGGATTAAGAGGATTAGGAGGAGGGCACTGGGAGGATTAGGAGGGAGGGGTTGGGATGATTAGGAAGAAGGGGGATTGGGGGATTAAGAGGAAGGGGACTGGGAGGATTAGGAGGGAGGGAACTAGGAGGATCAGGAGTGAGCGGGACTACGAAGATTAGGAGGTAGTGAATTAGGAGGATTAGGAGGAGTGGACTGGGAGGATTAGGAGGGAGGGGGCTGGGAGGATTAGAAGGAAGGCGGACTGGGAGGATTAGGAGGGAGGCAACAGGGAGGATTAGAAGGGAGGGGGACTAGGAGGATTAGGAGGGAGGAGACTAGGAGGATTAGGAGGGAGCGGACTGGGAGGATTAGGAGGGAGGGGACTGGGAGGATCAGGAGGGAGGATTAGGAGGAAGGGGACTGGGAACATTAGGAAGGAAGGGGGCTAGGAGGATTAGGAGGGAGGGGACTGGGAGGAGAAGGACGGAGTGGGAGTGGGAGCATTCTGAGCGAGAGGGGCTTGGAGGATTTAGAGGGAGGGGACTACGAGGATTAGGAGGGAGGGGACTAGGAGAATTAGGAGGGAGGGATGGGAGGATTAAGAGGTAGGGGTCTGGGAGGATTCAGAGGGAAGGGACTAGGTGGATTAGGAAGGAGGGAAACTAGGAGGATTAGGAGGGAGGGGATATGAGGATTAGGGACGTGGGGGTCTGGGAGGGTTAGGAGGCAGGGGACTGGGAAGAATAAGAGGGAGGGGACTGGGAAGATTAGGCGGGAGGGAGCCCGGGAGGATTAGAAAGGAGGGGACTAGGAGGATTAAGAGGGAGGGGACTGGGAGGAATAGGAGGGAGGTGGCTGGGAGGATTAGGAGGGACGGGACTAGGAGTATTAGGAGGAAGGGGACTGGGAGGAGTAGGCCGGAGGGGGACTGGGAGGATCAGGAGGGAGGGCGACTAGGAGGATTAGGAGGGAGTGGATTAGGAGGATTCGGAGGAGGGGACTGAGAGGATTAGGAGGGAGGGTGCTGGGAGGATTAGGAGGAAGGAGACTAAGAGGATTAGGAGGGAGGGGACTAGGAGGATTAGGAGGGAGGTTGTACTGGGAGGATTATAAGGGTGGGGGAGTAGGAGGATTAGGAGGGAGGGGGACAAGGAGGATTAGTAGGGAGGGGACTGAGAGGATTATAAGGGAGGGGGAGTAGGAGGATTAGGAGGGAGGGGGACAAGGAGGATTAGTAGGGAGGGGATTGAGAGGATTAGGAGGGAGGCGACTGGGAGGATTGGGAGGGAGGGGACTGGGAGAATTGGGAGGGAGGGGACTGGGAGGACTAGGAGGGAGGGGGACTGGGATGATTAGGAGGGAGTGGGGCTAGGAGCATTAGGAGGGAGGGTACTGGTAGGGTTAGGAGGGAGGGTGACTGGGAGAATTAGGAGGGATGGGGATTTGGGAGATTAAGAGGGAGGGGAATGTATGGACTAGGAAGGAGGGTGCTGGGAGGATTAGGAGAAAGGGGACAGGGAGGGTTAGGAGGGAGGGAGGCTATGAACATTAGGAGGGAAGGGACTAGGAGCATTAGGAGGGAGGGGACTGGGACGATTAGGAGGGAGGGGACTGGGAGGATTAGAAGGGAGGGGACTCAGAGGATGAGGAGGGAGGGGGATTAGGAGGATTAGGAGGGAGGGGATGGGAGGATTAGGAGGAAGGGGAATTAGGAGGATTAGCTGGGGGGACTAGGAGGATTAGGAGGGAGGGGAGTAGGACAATTAGGAGGGAGGGGACTAGGAGGATTAGGGGAAGGGGATTGGAGGATTAAGAGAAAGGGGACTGGGAGGATTAGGAGGGAGGGGACTAGGAGGATCAGGAGTGAGGGGGACTAGGATGATTAGGAGGGAGTTAATTAGGAGGATTAGGAGGAGTGGACTGGGAGGATTAGGAGGGAGGGGGCTGGGAGGATTAGGAGGATTAGGAGGAAGGGGGACTGGGGGATTAAGAGGAAGGGGACTGGTAGGATTAGGAGGGAGGGGACTAGTAGGATTAGGAGGGAGGGGGACTGGGAGGATTAGGAGGGAGGAAACTGGGAAGATTAGGAGGGAGGGAGCTAGGAGGATTAGGAGGGAGGGGGACTGGGAGGATTAGGAGGGAGGAAACTGGGAAGATTAGGAGGGAGGGAGCTAGGAGGATTAGGATGGAGGGGGACTAGGAGGATTAGGAGGGAGGGGATTAGGAGGATTAGGAGGAAAGGGACTAGGAGAATTAGGAGGGAGGGGATGGAAGGATTAGGAGAGAGGGGGATTGGGAGGATTAGAAGGGAGGGGACTAGGAGGATTAAGAGGGAGGGGACTGGGAGAATTCGGAGGAAGGGGACTGGGAGGATGATAAGGGTTGAGGAGAAGGAGGATTAGGAGGGAGGTCCCCCTCCCTCCTAATCCTCCTTCTCCTCAACCCAAGGAGGATTAGTAGAGAGGGGACTGGTAGGATTAGGAGGGAGGAGACTGGGAGGATTGGGAGGGAGGGTACTCGGAGGATTAGGAGGGAGGGGGTCTGGGAGGATTAGGAGGGACGGCACTGGGAGGATTAGGAGGGAGGGAGACTGGGAGATTTAGTAGGGAGGGGACTGGGAGGATTAGGAGGGAGACTGGGAGACTGGGAGGATTAGGAGGGAGGTGGCTGGTGGATTATGAGGGCTGTGACTGGGAGGATTAGGAGGAAGGGGACTGGGACGAGCAGGTGGGAGGGAGACTGGGAGGATCAGGAGGGAGGGGGACTAGGAGGATAAGGAGGGGGTGGATTAGGAGGATTAGTAGGAGGGCACTGGGAGGATTAGGAGGGAGGGGCTGGGAGAATTAGGAGGAAGGGCGATTGGGGGATTAAGAGAAAGGGGACTGGGAGGATTAGGAGGGAGGGGACTAGGAGGATCAGGAGTGAGGGGGACTATGAGGATTAGGAGGGAGTGAATTAGGAGGATCAGGAGGAGTGGACTGGGAGGATTAGGAGGGAGGGGGGCTGGGAGGATTAGGAGGAAGGGGGACTGGGGGATTAAGAGGAAGGGGACTGGGAGGATTAGGAGGGAGGGGACTAGTAGGATTAGGAAGGAGGGGGACTGGGAGGATTAGGAGGGGGAAACTGGGAAGATTAGGAGGGAGGGAGCTAGGAGGATTAGGACGCAGGGGGACTAGGAGGATTAGGAGGGAGGGGATTAGGAGGATTAGGAGGAAAGGGACTAGGAGAATTAGGAGGGAGGGGATGGGAGGATAATGAGAGAGGGGGATTGGGAGGATTGGGATGGAGGGGACTAGGAGAATTAGGAGGGAGGGGATGGGAGGATTAGGAGGGAGGGGGACTGGGAGGATTAGGAGGGGTACTGGGAGGATTAGAAGGGAGGGCACAGGAAAAATTAGGAGGGAGGGGGACTTGGAGGATTAGAAGGGAGGGGAATAGGAGGATTAAGAGGGAGGGGACTGGGAGAATTAGGAGGAAGGGGACTGGGAGGATGATAAGGGTTGAGGAGAAGGAGGATTAGGAGGGAGGTCCCCCTCCCTCCTAATCCTCCTTCTCCTCAACCCAAGGAGGATTAGTAGAGAGGGGACTGGTAGGATTAGGAGGGAGGAGACTGGGAGGATTGGGAGGGAGGGTATTCGGAGGATTAGGAGGGAGGGGTTCTGGGAGGATTAGGAGGGACGGCACTGGGAGGATTAGGAGGGAGGGAGACTGGGAGATTTAGTAGGGAGGGAACTGGGAGGATTAGAATGGAGGAGGACTGGGGGGATTGGGAGGGAGGGGACTAATGGTATTATGAGGGAGGGGATTAGGAGAATTAGGAGGGAGGGGATTTATAGGATTAGGAGGGAAGGAGACGGGGGCTTAGGAGGGAGGGGGAATAGGAGAATTAGGAGGGAGGGGTACTGGGAGGATTAGTAGTGAGGGAGACTGGGACGATTAGGAGGAAGGGGGCTAGGAGGATTAGGAGGGAGGGGGACTAGGAGGATTAGGAGGGAGGGGACTAGGATATTTAGAAGGGAGGGGATGAGAGGATTAAGAGGGAGGGGGACAGGGAGGATTAGGAGGGAGGGGACTGGGTGGATCAGGAGGGAGGGGGACTGGGAGGATTAGGAGGGAGGAGAATTGGGAGGATTAGGTGGAGAGGAATTAGGAGGATTAGCTGGGGGGACTAGGAGGATTAGGAGGGAGGAGAGTAGGAGAATTAGGAGGGAGGGGACTCGGAGGATTAGGAGGGAGGGGGAAAAGGAGGATTAGGAGGGAGGGTACTGGGAAGATAAGGAGGGAGGGGAATTGGGAGGATTAGGTGGAGGGGAATTAGGAGGATTATCTTGGGGGACTAGGAGGATTAGGAGGGAGGGGAGTAGGAGAATTAGGAGGGAGGGAACTAGGAGGATTATGAGGAAGGGGACTAGGAGAATTAGGAGGGAGGGGACTGAGAGGATTAGGAGGGAGGGGACTGGGAGGATCAGAATGGAGTGAACTGGGAGGATTAGGAGGGAGGGGACTAATGGTATTATGAGGGAGGGGATTAGGAGGATTAGGAGGAAGGGGGACAAGGAGGATTAGTAGGGAGGGGACTGGGAAGATTAGGAGGGAGGAGAATGGGAGGATTGGGAGGGAGGGGACTCGAAGGCTTAGGAGGGAGGAGACTGGGAGGATTAGGAGGGAGGGGACTCGGAGGATTAAGAGGGAGGTGACTTGGAGGTTTTGGAGGGAGGGGGCCTAGGAGGATTAGGAGGGAGGGGACTAGGAAGATTATGAGGGAAGGGACTAGGACAATTAGGAGGGAGAAGACTGGGACGATTAGGAGGGAGGATAAGGAGGGAGGGGAATGGGAACATAAAGAGGGAAGGGGGCTAGGAGGGTTAGGAGGGAGGGGACTTGGAGGAATAGGAGGGTGTGGGACTGGGAGGATTCGGAGGGAGATGGGCTGGGAGGTAAGGAGGGAGGGGACTAGGAGGATTAGGAGAGAGGGAACTAGGAGAATTAGGCGGCAGGGGTACTGGGAGGATTAACAGGGAGGGGACTGGGAAGAATAGCAGCGAGGGGGTCCGCGAGGATTAGAAGGAAGGTGACTGGGAGGATTAAAAGGAGGGGACTAGGAGGATTAAGAGGGTGGGGACTGGGAGGATTAGGAGGGAGGGGGACTAGGAGGATAAGGAGGGAGTGGATTAGGAGGATTAGTAGGAGGGCACTGGGAGGATTAGGAGGGAGGGGCTAGGAGAATTAGGAGGAAGGGGGATTGGGGGATTAAGAGAAAGGGGACTGGGAGGATTAGGAGGGAGGGGACTAGGAGGATCAGGAGTGAGGGGGACTAGGATGATTAGGAGGGAGTGAATTAGGAGGATTAGGAGGAGTGGACTGGGAGGATTAGGAGGAAGGGGGGCTGGGAGGATTAGGAGGAAGGGGGACTGGGGGATTAAGAGGAAGGGGACTGGTAGGATTAGGAGGGAGGGGACTAGTAGGATTAGAAGGGAGGGGGACTGGGAGGATTAGGAGGGAGGAAACTGGGAAGATTAGGAGGGAGGGAGCTAGGAGGATTAGGAGGGAGGGGGACTGGGAGGATTAGGAGGGAGGAAACTGGGAAGATTAGGAGGGAGGGAGCTAGGAGGATTAGGATGGAGGGGGACTAGGAGGATTAGGAGGGAGGAGATTAGGAGGATTAGGAGGAAAGGGACTAGGAGAATTAGGAGGGAGGGGATGGGAGGATTAGGAGAGAGGGGGATTGGGAGGATTAGAAGGGAGGGGACTAGGAGGATTAAGAGGGAGGGGACTGGGAGAATTCGGAGGAAGGGGACTGGGAGGATGATAAGGGTTGAGGAGAAGGAGGATTAGGAGGGAGGTCCCCCTCCCTCCTAATCCTCCTTCTCCTCAACCCAAGGAGGATTAGTAGAGAGGGGACTGGTAGGATTAGTAGGGAGGAGACTGGGAGGATTGGGAGGGAGGGTACTCGGAGGATTAGGAGGGAGGGGGTCTGGGAGGATTAGGAGGGACGGCACTGGGAGGATTAGGAGGGAGGGAGACTGGGAGATTTAGTAGGGAGGGGACTGGGAGGATTAGGAGGGAGACTGGGAGACTGGGAGGATTAGGAGGGAGGTGGCTGGTGGATTATGAGGGCTGTGACTGGGAGGATTAGGAGGAAGGGGACTGGGACGAGCAGGTGGGAGGGAGACTGGGAGGATCAGGAGGGAGGGGGACTAGGAGGATAAGGAGGGAGTGGATTAGGAGGATTAGTAGGAGGGCACTGGGAGGATTAGGAGGGAGGGGCTGGGAGAATTAGGAGGAAGGGGGATTGGGGGATTAAAAGAAAGGGGACTGGGAGGATTAGGAGGGAGGGGACTAGGAGGATCAGGAGTGAGGGGAACTATGAGGATTAGGAGGGAGTGAATTAGGAGGATTAGGAGGAGTGGACTGGGAGGATTAGGAGGGAGGGGGGCTGGGAGGATTAGGAGGAAGGGGGACTGGGGGATTAAGAGGAAGGGGACTGGGAGGATTAGGAGGGAGGGGACTAGTAGGATTAGGAAGGAGGGGGACTGGGAGGATTAGGAGGGAGGAAACTGGGAAGATTAGGAGGGAGGGAGCTAGGAGGATTAGGACGCAGGGGGACTAGGAGGATTAGGAGGGAGGGGATTAGGAGGATTAGGAGGAAAGGGACTAGGAGAATTAGGAGGGAGGGGATGGGAGGATAATGAGAGAGGGGGATTGGGAGGATTGGGATGGAGGGGACTAGGAGATTAGGAGGGAGGGGATGGGAGGATTAGGAGGGAGGGGGACTGGGAGGATTAGGAGGGGTACTGGGAGGATTAGAAGGGAGGGCACAGGAAAAATTAGGAGGGAGGGGGACTTGGAGGATTAGAAGGGAGGGGAATAGGAGGATTAAGAGGGAGGGGACTGGGAGAATTAGGAGGAAGGGGACTGGGAGGATGAGAAGGGTTGAGGAGAAGGAGGATTAGGAGGGAGGTCCCCCTCCCTCCTAATCCTCCTTCTCCTCAACCCAAGGAGGATTAGTAGAGAGGGGACTGGTAGGATTAGGAGGGAGGAGACTGGGAGGATTGGGAGGGAGGGTACTCGGAGGATTAGGAGGGAGGGGTTCTGGGAGGATTAGGAGGGACGGCACTGGGAGGATTAGGAGGGAGGGAGACTGGGAGATTTAGTAGGGAGGGAACTGGGACGATTAGAATGGAGGAGGACTGGGGGGATTAGGAGGGAGGGGACTAATGGTATTATGAGGGAGGGGATTAGGAGAATTAGGAGTGAGGGGATTTATAGGATTAGGAAGGAAGGAGACGGGGGTTTAGGAGGGAGGGGGAATAGGAGAATTAGGAGGGAGGGGTACTGGGAGGATTAGTAGTGAGGGAGACTGGGACGATTAGGAGGAAGGGGGCTAGGAGGATTAGGAGGGAGGGGACTAGGATATTTAGAAGGGAGGGGATGAGAGGATTAAGAGGGAGGGGGACAGGGAGGATTAGGAGGGAGGGGACTGGGTGGATCAGGAGGGAGGGGGACTGGGAGGATTAGGAGGGAGGAGAATTGGGAGGATTAGGTGGAGAGGAATAAGGAGGATTAGCTGGGGGGACTAGGAGGATTAGGAGGGAGGAGAGTAGGAGAATTAGGAGGGAGGGGACTCGGAGGATTAGGAAGGAGGGGGAAAGGAGGATTAGGAGGGAGGGTACTGGGAAGATAAGGAGGGAGGGGAATTGGGAGGATTAGGTGGAGGGGAATTAGGAGGATTAGCTTGGGGGACTAGGAGGATTAGGAGGGAGGGGAGTAGGAGAATTAGGAGGGAGGGAACTAGGAGGATTATGAGGAAGGGGACTAGGAGAATTAGGAGGGAGGGGACTGAGAGAATTAGGAGGGAGGGGACTGGGAGGATCAGAATGGAGTGAACTGGGAGGATTAGGAGGGAGGGGACTAATGGTATTATGAGGGAGGGGATTAGGAGAATTAGGAGGGAGGGGATTTATAGGATTAGGAGGGAAGGAGACGGGGGCTTAGGAGGGAGGGGGAATAGGAGAATTAGGAGGGAGGGGTACTGGGAGGATTAGTAGTGAGGGAGACTGGGACGATTAGGAGGAAGGGGGCTAGGAGGATTAGGAGGGAGGGGGACTAGGAGGATTAGGAGGGAGGGGACTAGGATATTTAGAAGGGAGGGGATGAGAGGATTAAGAGGGAGGGGGACAGGGTGGATTAGGAGGGAGGGGACTGGGTGGATCAGGAGGGATGGGGACTGGGAGGATTAGGAGGGAGGAGAATTGGGAGGATTAGGTGGAGAGGAATTAGGAGGATTAGCTGGGGGGACTAGGAGGATTAGGAGGGAGGGGAGTAGGAGAATTAGGAGGGAGGGGACTCGGAGGATTAGGAGGGAGGGGGAAAAGGAGGATTAGGAGGGAGGCTACTGGGAAGATAAGGAGGGAGGGGAATTGGGAGGATTAGGTGGAGGGGAATTAGGAGGATTAGCTTGGGGGACTAGGAGGATTAGGAGGGAGGGGAGTAGGAGAATTAGGAGGGAGGGAACTAGGAGGATTATGAGGAAGGGGACTAGGAGAATTAGGAGGGAGGGGACTGAGAGGATTAGGAGGGAGGGGACTGGGAGGATCAGAAGGGAGTGAACTGGGAGGATTAGGAGGGAGCGGCCAAGCAGGATTAGGAGGGAGGAGGGAAAAGGAGGATTAGGAGGGAGGGGACTGGGAGGATAAGGAGGTAGGGGGACTGGCAGGATCAGGAGGGAGGGAACTAGGAGGATTAGCAGGGAGGGGGACTGGCAGGATTAGGAGGGAGGGGACTGGGAGGATAAGGAGGGAGGGAGACTAGGAGGATTTGGATTGTGGGAGACTAGGATGTTTAGGAGGGAGGGGAATGGGAGGATTAGGAGAGAGGGGAGTGGGAGATTTAAAAGGGAGGGAGACTGGGAGGATTAGGAGGGAGGGGACTGGAAGGATTAGGGTGACGGGGACTGGGAGTATTAGGAGGGAGAGAACTTGGAGAATTAGGAGGGAGGGAACTAGGAGGATTGGGAGGAGGGGACTGGAAAGATGATGAGGAATGGACACGGGGGATTAGGAGGAAGGGGGACTAGGAGAATTAGGAGGGAGGTGACTTGGAGAAAGAGGAGGGAGGGGACTCGGATATTTAGGAGGGAGGGAATGGGAGGATTAGGAAGTAGGGGGACTGGGAGGATTAGGAGGGAGGGGGACTGGGAGGATTAAGAGGGAGAAGGACTGGGAGGATGAAGAGGGATGAGATTAAGACGATTAGGAGGGAGGGGACTAGGAGAATTAGGAGGGAGGGGATTGATAGGATTAGGAGGGAGAGAGATGGGGGATTAGGAGGGAGAGGGACTAGGAGAATTAGGAAGTAGGGGACTTGGAGGAAGAGGAGGGAGGGGGACTAGGAGGATAATGATGGAGGGGACTGGGAGGATTACGAGGGAGGGGGACTGGGAGGATGAAGAGGGAGGGGTACTGGGAGGATTGGGAGGGGGACTGGGAGGATTAGGAGCATGGGGACTTGGAGGATTGAGAGGGAGGGGATAGGAGGATTAGGAGGGAGGGGTATTAGGAGGATTATAAGGGAGGGGACTGGGAGGATTTCGAGGGAGGGGGACTGGGAGGATTAGGAGGGAGGGGAGTGGGAGGATTAGGTAGGAGGGGGACTAGGAGGATTAGGAGGGAGGGGACTAGGAGAATTATGACGTGGACTGGGAAGATTAGGAGGGAGGGGGACTGGGAGGATTAGGAGGGAGGGGACTGGGTGGATTAGGAGGGAGGGGACTGGGAGGAATAGGAGGGAGGGAACTGGGAGGATTTAGAGGGAGTGGGACTGGGAGGATTAGGAGGGAGGACAGGGAGGATTAGGAGGGAGGGAACCAGGAGAATTAGGAGGGAAGGGACTAGGAGAATTAGGACAGAGGGGACTGGGAGGATCAGGAGGGAGGGAACTGGGAGGATTGCGAAGGAGGGGACTAGGAGGATTGGGAGGGAGGGCGAAAAGAAGGATTAGGTAGAGGGGACTAGGACAATTAGGAGGGAGGGAACTGAGAGGATTAGGAGGGAGGGGACTAGGATATTTAGAAGGGAGGGGATGAGAGGATTAAGAGGGAGGGGGACAGGGAGGATTAGGAGGGAGGGGACTGGGTGGATCAGGAGGGAGGGGGACTGGGAGGATTAGGAGGGAGGAGAATTGAGAGGATTAGGTGGAGAGGAATTAGGAGGATTAGCTGGGGGGACTAGGAGGATTAGGAGGGAGGAGAGTAGGAGAATTAGGAGGGAGGGGACTCGGAGGATTAGGAGGGAGGGGGAAAAGGAGGATTAGGAGGGAGGGTACTGGGAAGATAAGGAGGGAGGGGAATTGGGAGGATTAGGTGGAGGGGAATTAGGAGGATTAGCTTGGGGGACTAGGAGGATTAGGAGGGAGGGGAGTAGGAGAATTAGGAGGGAGGGGACTGAGAGGATTAGGAGGGAGGGGACTGGGAGGATCAGAATGGAGTGAACTGGGAGGATTAGGAGGGAGGGGACTAATGGTATTATGGGGGAGGGGATTAGGAGGATTAGGAGGAAGGGGGACAAGGAGGATTAGTAGGGAGGGGACTGGGAAGATTAGGAGGGAGGAGAATGGGAGGATTGGGAGGGAGGGGGCTCGAAGGATTAGGAGGGAGGAGACTGGGAGGATTAGGAGGGAGGGGACTCGGAGGATTAAGAGGGAGGTGACTTGGAGGTTTTGGAGGGAGGGGGCCTAGGAGGATTAGGAGGGAGGGTACTAGGAGGATTATGAGGGAAGGGACTAGGACGATTAGGAGGGAGGGGACAGGGACGATTAGGAGGGAGGATAAGGAGGGAGGGGAATGGGAACATAAAGAGGGAAGGGGGCTAGGAGGGTTAGGAGGGAGGGGACTGGGTGGATCAGGAGGGAGGGGGACTGGGAGGACTAGGAGGGAGGAGAATTGAGAGGATTAGGTGGAGAGGAATTAGGAGGATTAGCTGGGGGGACTAGGAGGATTAGGAGGGAGGAGAGTAGGAGAATTAGGAGGGAGGGGACTCGGAGGATTAGGAGGGAGGGGGAAAAGGAGGATTAGGAGGGAGGGTACTGGGAAGATAAGGAGGGAGGGGAATTGGGAGGATTAGGTGGAGGGGAATTAGGAGGATTAGCTTGGGGGACTAGGAGGATTAGGAGGGAGGGGAGTAGGAGAATTAGGAGGGAGGGAACTAGGAGGATTATGAGGAAGGGGACTAGGAGAATTAGGAGGGAGGGGACTGAGAGGATTAGGAGGGAGGGGACTGGGAGGATCAGAATGGAGTGAACTGGGAGGATTAGGAGGGAGGGGACTAATGGTATTATGGGGGAGGGGATTAGGAGGATTAGGAGGAAGGGGGACAAGGAGGATTAGTAGGGAGGGGACTGGGAAGATTAGGAGGGAGGAGAATGGGAGGATTGGGAGGGAGGGGGCTCGAAGGATTAGGAGGGAGGAGACTGGGAGGATTAGGAGGGAGGGGACTCGGAGGATTAAGAGGGAGGTGACTTGGAGGTTTTGGAGGGAGGGGGCCTAGGAGGATTAGGAGGGAGGGGACTAGGAGGATTATGAGGGAAGGGACTAGGACGATTAGGAGGGAGGGGACTGGGACGATTAGGAGGGAGGATAAGGAGGGAGGGGAATGGGAACATAAAGAGGGAAGGGGGCTAGGAGGGTTAGGAGGGAGGGGACTTGGAGGAATAGGAGGGAGTGGGACTGGGAGGATTCGGAGGGAGATGGGCTGGGAGGTAAGGAGGGAGGGGACTAGGAGGATTAGGAGAGAGGGAACTAGGAGAATTAGGCGGCAGGGGTACTGGGAGGATTAACAGGGAGGGGACTGGGAAGAATAGCAGCGAGGGGGTCCGCGAGGATTAGAAGGAAGGTGACTGGGAGGATTAAAAGGAGGGGATTAGGAGGATTAAGAGGGTGGGGACTGGGAGGATTAGGAGGGAGGGGGACTAGGAGGATAAGGAGGGAGTGGATTAGGAGGATTAGTAGGAGGGCACTGGGAGGATTAGGAGGGAGGGGCTAGGAGAATTAGGAGGAAGGGGGATTGGGGGATTAAGAGAAAGGGGACTGGGAGGATTAGGAGGGAGGGGACTAGGAGGATCAGGAGTGAGGGGGACTAGGATGATTAGGAGGGAGTGAATTAGGAGGATTAGGAGGAGTGGACTGGGAGGATTAGGAGGGAGGGGGGCTGGGAGGATTAGGAGGAAGGGGGACTGGGGGATTAAGAGGAAGGGGACTGGTAGGATAGGGGGACTGGGGGATTAAGAGGAAGGGGCCTGGTAGGATTAGGAGGGAGGGGACTAGTAGGATTAGGAGGGAGGGGGACTGGGAGGATTAGGAGGGAGGAAACTGGGAAGATTAGGCGGGAGGGAGCTAGGAGGATTAGGAGGGAGGGGGACTGGGAGGATTAGGAGGGAGGAAACTGGGAAGATTAGGAGGGAGGGAGCTAGGAGGATTAGGATGGAGGGGGACTAGGAGGATTAGGAGGGAGGAGATTAGGAGGATTAGGAGGAAAGGGACTAGGAGAATTAGGAGGGAGGGGATGGGAGGATTAGGAGAGAGGGGGATTGGGAGGATTAGAAGGGAGGGGACTAGGAGGATTAAGAGGGAGGGGACTGGGAGAATTCGGAGGAAGGGGACTGGGAGGATGATTAGGGTTGAGGAGAAGGAGGATTAGGCGGGAGGTCCCCCTCCCTCCTAATCCTCCTTCTCCTCAACCCAAGGAGGATTAGTAGAGAGGGGACTGGTAGGATTAGTAGGGAGGAGACTGGGAGGATTGGGAGGGAGGGTACTCGGAGGATTAGGAGGGAGGGGGTCTGGGAGGATTAGGAGGGACGGCACTGGGAGGATTAGGAGGGAGGGAGACTGGGAGATTTAGTAGGGAGGGGACTGGGAGGATTAGGAGGGAGACTGGGAGACTGGGAGGATTAGGAGGGAGGTGGCTGGTGGATTATGAGGGCTGTGACTGGGAGGATTAGGAGGAAGGGGACTGGGACGAGCAGGTGGGAGGGAGACTGGGAGGATCAGGAGGGAGGGGGACTAGGAGGATAAGGAGGGAGTGGATTAGGAGGATTAGTAGGAGGGCACTGGGAGGATTAGGAGGGAGGGGCTGGGAGAATTAGGAGGAAGGGGGATTGGGGGATTAAGAGAAAGGGGACTGGGAGGATTAGGAGGGAGGGGACTAGGAGGATCAGGAGTGAGGGGGACTATGAGGATTAGGAGGGAGTGAATTAGGAGGATTAGGAGGAGTGGACTGGGAGGATTAGGAGGGAGGGGGGCTGGGAGGATTAGGAGGAAGGGGGACTGGGGGATTAAGAGGAAGGGGACTAGTAGGATTAGGAAGGAGGGGGACTGGGAGGATTAGGAGGGAGGAAACTGGGAAGATTAGGAGGGAGGGAGCTAGGAGGATTAGGACGCAGGGGGACTAGGAGGATTAGGAGGGAGGGGATTAGGAGGATTAGGAGGAAAGGGACTAGGAGAATTAGGAGGGAGGGGATGGGAGGATAATGAGAGAGGGGGATTGGGAGGATTGGGATGGAGGGGACTAGGAGATTAGGAGGGAGGGGATGGGAGGATTAGGAGGGAGGGGGACTGGGAGGATTAGGAGGGGTACTGGGAGGATTAGAAGGGAGGGCACAGGAAAAATTAGGAGGGAGGGCGATTTAGAGGATTAGAAGGGAGGGGAATAGGAGGATTAAGAGGGAGGGGACTGGGAGAATTAGGAGGAAGGGGACTGGGAGGATGATAAGGGTTGAGGAGAAGGAGGATTAGGAGGGAGGTCCCCCTCCCTCCTAATCCTCCTTCTCCTCAACCCAAGGAGGATTAGTAGAGAGGGGACTGGTAGGATTAGGAGGGAGGAGACTGGGAGGATTGGGAGGGAGGGTACTCGGAGGATTAGGAGGGAGGGCTTCTGGGAGGATTAGGAGGAAGGGGGACTGGGGGATTAAGAGGAAGGGGACTGGGAGGATTAGGAGGGAGGGGACTAGTAGGATTAGGAAGGAGGGGGACTGGGAGGATTAGGAGGGAGGAAACTGGGAAGATTAGGAGGGAGGGAGCTAGGAGGATTAGGACGCAGGGGGACTAGGAGGATTAGGAGGGAGGGGATTAGGAGGATTAGGAGGAAAGGGACTAGGAGAATTAGGAGGGAGGGGATGGGAGGATAATGAGAGAGGGGGATTGGGAGGATTGGGATGGAGGGGACTAGGAGATTAGGAGGGAGGGGATGGGAGGATTAGGAGGGAGGGGGACTGGGAGGATTAGAAGGGGTACTGGGAGGATTAGAAGGGAGGGCACAGGAAAAATTAGGAGGGAGGGCGATTTAGAGGATTAGAAGGGAGGGGAATAGGAGGATTAAGAGGGAGGGGACTGGGAGAATTAGGAGGAAGGGGACTGGGAGGATGATAAGGGTTGAGGAGAAGGAGGATTAGGAGTGAGGTCCCCCTCCCTCCTAATCCTCCTTCTCCTCAACCCAAGGAGGATTAGTAGAGAGGGGACTGGTAGGATTAGGAGGGAGGAGACTGGGAGGATTGGGAGGGAGGGTACTCGGAGGATTAGGAGGGAGGGGTTCTGGGAGGATTAGGAGGGACGGCACTGGGAGGATTAGGAGGGAGGGAGACTGGGAGATTTAGTAGTGAGGGAACTGGGACGATTAGAATGGAGGAGGACTGGGGGGATTAGGAGGGAGGGGACTAATGGTATTATGAGGGAGGGGATTAGGAGAATTAGGAGGGAGGGGATTTATAGGATTAGGAGGGAAGGAGACGGGGGCTTAGGAGGGAGGGGGAATAGGAGAATTAGGAGGGAGGGGTACTGGGAGGATTAGTAGTGAGGGAGACTGGGACGATTAGGAGGAAGGGGGCTAGGAGGATTAGGAGGGAGGGGGACTAGGAGGATTAGGAGGGAGGGGACTAGGATATTTAGAAGGGAGGGGATGAGAGGATTAAGAGGGAGGGGGACAGGGAGGATTAGGAGGGAGGGGACTGGGTGGATCAGGAGGGAGGGTGACTGGGAGGATTAGGAGGGAGGAGAATTGGGAGGATTAGGTGGAGAGGAATTAGGAGGATTAGCTGGGGGGACTAGGAGGATTAGGAGGGAGGAGAGTAGGAGAATTAGGAGGGAGGGGACTCGGAGGATTAGGAGGGAGGGGGAAAAGGAGGATTAGGAGGGAGGGTACTGGGAAGATAAGGAGGGAGGGGAATTGGGAGGATTAGGTGGAGGGGAATTAGGAGGATTAGCTTGGGGGACTAGGAGGACTAGGAGGGAGGGGAGTAGGAGAATTAGGAGGGAGGGAACTAGGAGGATTATGAGGAAGGGGACTAGGAGAATTAGGAGGGAGGGGACTGAGAGGATTAGGAGGGAGGGGACTGGGAGGATCAGAATGGAGTGAACTGGGAGGATTAGGAGGGAGGGGACTAATGGTATTATGAGGGAGGGGATTAGGAGAATTAGGAGGGAGGGGATTTATAGGATTAGGAGGGAAGGAGACGGGGGCTTAGGAGGGAGGGGGAATAGGAGAATTAGGAGGGAGGGGTACTGGGAGGATTAGTAGTGAGGGAGACTGGGACGATTAGGAGGAAGGGGGCTAGGAGGATTAGGAGGGAGGGGGACTAGGAGGATTAGGAGGGAGGGGACTAGGATATTTAGAAGGGAGGGGATGAGAGGATTAAGAGGGAGGGGGACAGGGAGGATTAGGAGGGAGGGGACTGGGTGGATCAGGAGGGATGGGGACTGGGAGGATTAGGAGGGAGGAGAATTGGGAGGATTAGGTGGAGAGGAATTAGGAGGATTAGCTGGGGGACTAGGAGGATTAGGAGGGAGGGGAGTAGGAGAATTAGGAGGGAGGGGACTCGGAGGATTAGGAGGTAGGGGGAAAAGGAGGATTAGGAGGGAGGCTACTGGGAAGATAAGGAGGGAGGGGAATTGGGAGGATTAGGTGGAGGGGAATTAGGAGGATTAGCTTGGGGGACTAGGAGGATTAGGAGGGAGGGGAGTAGGAGAATTAGGAGGGAGGGAACTAGGAGGATTATGAGGAAGGGGACTAGGAGAATTAGGAGGGAGGGGACTGAGAGGATTAGGAGGGAGGGGACTGGGAGGATCAGAAGGGAGTGAACTGGGAGGATTAGGAGGGAGCGGCCAAGCAGGATTAGGAGGGAGGAGGGAAAAGGAGGATTAGGAGGGAGGGGACTGGGAGGATAAGGAGGTAGGGGGACTGGCAGGATCAGGAGGGAGGGAACTAGAGGATTAGCAGGGAGGGGGACTGGCAGGATTAGGAGGGAGGGGACTGGGAGGATAAGGAGGGAGGGAGACTAGGAGGATTTGGATTGTGGGAGACTAGGATGTTTAGGAGGGAGGGGAATGGGAGGTTTAGGAGAGAGGGGAGTGGGAGATTTAAAAGGGAGGGAGACTGGGAGGATTAGGAGGGAGGGGACTGGAAGGATTAGGGTGACGGGGACTGGGAGTATTAGGAGGGAGGGAACTTGGAGAATTAGGAGGGAGGGAACTAGGAGGATTGGGAGGAGGGGACTGGAAAGATGATGAGGAATGGACACGGGGGATTAGGAGGAAGGGGGACTAGGAGAATTAGGAGGGAGGTGACTTGGAGAAAGAGGAGGGAGGGGACTCGGATATTTAGGAGGGAGGGAATGGGAGGATTAGGAAGTAGGGGGACTGGGAGGATTAGGAGGGAGGGGGACTGGGAGGATTAAGAGGGAGAAGGAGTGGGAGGATGAAGAGGGATGAGATTAAGACGATTAGGAGGGAGGGGACTAGGAGAATTAGGAGGGAGGGGATTGATAGGATTAGGAGGGAGAGAGATGGGGGATTAGTAGGGAGAGGGACTAGGAGAATTAGGAAGTAGGGGACTTGGAGGAAGAGGAGGGAGGGGGACTAGGAGGATAATGATGGAGGGGACTGGGAGGATTACGAGGGAGGGGGACTGGGAGGATGAAGAGGGAGGGGTACTGGGAGGATTGGGAGGGGGACTGGGAGGATTAGGAGCATGGGGACTTGGAGGATTGAGAGGGAGGGGGACTAGGAGGATTAGGAGGGAGGGGACTAGGAGAATTCAAAGGGAGGGGACTAGGAGGATTAGGAGGGAGGGGACTAGGAGAATTCAAAGGGAAGGGACTAGGAGAATTAGGAGGGAGCGGATGGGAGGATAATGAGAGAGGGGGATTGGGAGGCTTGGGATGGAGGGGACTAGGAGATTAGGAGGGAGGGGATGGGAGGATTAGGAGGGAGGGGGACTGGGAGGATTAGGAGGGGTACTGGGAGGATTAGAAGGGAGGGCACAGGAAAAATTAGGAGGGAGGGGGACTTAGAGGATTAGAAGGGAGGGGAATAGGAGGATTAAGAGGGAGGGGACTGGGAGAATTAGGAGGAAGGGGACTGGGAGGATGATAAGGGTTGAGGAGAAGGAGGATTAGGAGGGGGGTCCCCCTCCCTCCTAATCCTCCTTCTCCTCAACCCAAGGAGGATTAGTAGAGAGGGGACTGGTAGGATTAGGAGGGAGGAGACTGGGAGGATTGGGAGGGAGGGTACTCGGAGGATTAGGAGGGAGGGGTTCTGGGAGGATTAGGAGGGACGGCACTGGGAGGATTAGGAGGGAGGGAGACTGGGAGATTTAGTAGGGAGGGAACTGGGACGATTAGAATGGAGGAGGACTGGGGGGATTAGGAGGGAGGGGACTAATGGTATTATGAGGGAGGGGATTAGGAGAATTAGGAGGGAGGGGATTTATAGGATTAGGAGGGAAGGAGACGGGGGCTTAGGAGGGAGGGGGAATAGGAGAATTAGGAGGGAGGGGTACTGGGAGGATTAGTAGTGAGGGAGACTGGGACGATTAGGAGGAAGGGGGCTAGGAGGATTAGCAGGGAGGGGGACTAGGAGGATTAGGAGGGAGGGGACTAGGATATTTAGAAGGGAGGGGATGAGAGGATTAAGAGGG
This sequence comes from Triturus cristatus, assembly GCF_964204655.1. Classification (NCBI taxonomy): domain Eukaryota; kingdom Metazoa; phylum Chordata; class Amphibia; order Caudata; family Salamandridae; genus Triturus; species Triturus cristatus. Next base: position 952,187,882 of record NC_140579.1, read on the forward strand.
AGGGGGACAGGGAGGATTAGGAGGGAGGGGACTGGGTGGATCAGGAGGGAGGGGGACTGGGAGGATTAGGAGGGAGGAGAATTGGGAGGATTAGGTGGAGAGGAATTAGGAGGATTAGCTGGGGGGACTAGGAGGATTAGGAGGGAGGAGAGTAGGAGAATTAGGAGGGAGGGGACTCGGAGGATTAGGAGGGAAGGGGAAAAGGAGGATTAGGAGGGAGGGTACTGGGAAGATAAGGAGGGAGGGGAATTGGGAGGATTAGGTGGAGGGGAATTAGGAGGATTAGCTTGGGGGACTAGGAGGACTAGGAGGGAGGGGAGTAGGAGAATTAGGAGGGAGGGAACTAGGAGGATTATGAGGAAGGGGACTAGGAGAATTAGGAGGGAGGGGACTGAGAGGATTAGGAGGGAGGGGACTGGGAGGATCAGAATGGAGTGAACTGGGAGGATTAGGAGGGAGGGGACTAATGGTATTATGAGGGAGGGGATTAGGAGAATTAGGAGGGAGGGGATTTATAGGATTAGGAGGGAAGGAGACGGGGGCTTAGGAGGGAGGGGGAATAGGAGAATTAGGAGGGAGGGGTACTGGGAGGATTAGTAGTGAGGGAGACTGGGACGATTAGGAGGAAGGGGGCTAGGAGGATTAGGAGGGAGGGGGACTAGGAGGATTAGGAGGGAGGGGACTAGGATATTTAGAAGGGAGGGGATGAGAGGATTAAGAGGGAGGGGGACAGGGAGGATTAGGAGGGAGGGGACTGGGTGGATCAGGAGGGATGGGGACTGGGAGGATTAGGAGGGAGGAGAATTGGGAGGATTAGGTGGAGAGGAATTAGGAGGATTAGCTGGGGGGACTAGGAGGATTAGGATGGAGGGGAGTAGGAGAATTAGGAGGGAGGGGACTCGGAGGATTAGGAGGGAGGGGGAAAAGGAGGATTAGGAGGGAGGCTACTGGGAAGATAAGGAGGGAGGGGAATTGGGAGGATTAGGTGGAGGGGAATTAGGAGGATTAGCTTGGGGGACTAGGAGGATTAAGAGGGAGGGGAGTAGGAGAATTAGGAGGGAGGGAACTAGGAGGATTATGAGGAAGGGGACTAGGAGAATTAGGAGGGAGGGGACTGAGAGGATTAGGAGGGAGGGGACTGGGAGGATCAGAAGGGAGTGAACTGGGAGGATTAGGAGGGAGCGGCCAAGCAGGATTAGGAGGGAGGAGGGAAAAGGAGGATTAGGAGGGAGGGGACTGGGAGGATAAGGAGGTAGGGGGACTGGCAGGATCTGGAGGGGGCGGGAACTAGGAGGATTAGCAGGGAGGGGGACTGGCAGGATTAGGAGGGAGGGGACTGGGAGGATAAGGAGGGAGGGAGACTAGGAGGATTTGGATTGTGGGAGACTAGGATGTTTAGGAGGGAGGGGAATGGGAGGATTAGGAGAGAGGGGAGTGGGAGATTTAAAAGGGAGGGAGACTGGGAGGATTAGGAGGGAGGGGACTGGAAGGATTAGGGTGACGGGGACTGGGATTATTAGGAGGGAGGGAACTTGGAGAATTAGGAGGGAGGGAACTAGGAGGATTGGGAGGAGGGGACTGGAAATATGATGAGGAATGGACACGGGGGATTAGGAGGAAGGGGGACTAGGAGAATTAGGAGGGAGGTGACTTGGAGAAAGAGGAGGGAGGGGACTCGGATATTTAGGAGGGAGGGAATGGGAGGATTAGGAAGTAGGGGGACTGGGAGGATTAGGAGGGAGGGGGACTGGGAGGATTAAGAGGGAGAAGGACTGGGAGGATGAAGAGGGATGAGATTAAGACGATTAGGAGGGAGGGGACTAGGAGAATTAGGAGGGAGGGGATTGATAGGATTAGGAGGGAGAGAGATGGGGGATTAGGAGGGAGAGGGACTAGGAGAATTAGGAAGTAGGGGACTTGGAGGAAGAGGAGGGAGGGGGACTAGGAGGATAATGATTGAGGGGACTGGGAGGATTACGAGGGAGGGGGACTGGGAGGATGAAGAGGGAGGGGTACTGGGAGGATTGGGAGGGGGACTGGGAGGATTAGGAGCATGGGGACTTGGAGGATTGAGAGGGAGGGGGACTAGGAGGATTAGGAGGGAGGGGACTAGGAGAATTCAAAGGGAAGGGACTAGGAGAATTAGGAGGGAGGGGATGGGAGGATAATGAGAGAGGGGGATTGGGAGGATTGGGATGGAGGGGACTAGGAGATTAGGAGGGAGGGGATGGGAGGATTAGGAGGGAGGGGGACTGGGAGGATTAGGAGGGGTACTGGGAGGATTAGAAGGGAGGGCACAGGAAAAATTAGGAGGGAGGGGGACTTAGAGGATTAGAAGGGAGGGGAATAGGAGGATTAAGAGGGAGGGGACTGGGAGAATTAGGAGGAAGGGGACTGGGAGGATGATAAGGGTTGAGGAGAAGGAGGATTAGGAGGGAGGTCCCCCTCCCTCCTAATCCTCCTATCCTCAACCCAAGGAGGATTAGTAGAGAGGGGACTGGTAGGATTAGGAGGGAGGAGACTGGGAGGATTGGGAGGGAGGGTACTCGGAGGATTAGGAGGGAGGGGTTCTGGGAGGATTAGGAGGGACGGCACTGAGAGGATTAGGAGGGAGGGAGACTGGGAGATTTAGTAGGGAGGGAACTGGGACGATTAGAATGGAGGAGGACTGGGGGGATTAGGAGGGAGGGGACTAATGGTATTATGAGGGAGGGGATTAGGAGAATTAGGAGGGAGGGGATTTATAGGATTAGGAGGGAAGGAGACGGGGGCTTAGGAGGGAGGGGGAATAGGAGAATTAGGAGGGAGGGGTACTGGGAGGATTAGTAGTGAGGGAGACTGGGACGATTAGGAGGAAGGGGGCTAGGAGGATTAGGAGGGAGGGGGACTAGGAGGATTAGGAGGGAGGGGACTAGGATATTTAGAAGGGAGGGGATGAGAGGATTAAGAGGGAGGGGGACAGGGAGGATTAGGAGGGAGGGGACTGGGTGGATCAGGAGGGATGGGGACTGGGAGGATTAGGAGGGAGGAGAATTGGGAGAATTAGGTGGAGAGGAATTAGGAGGATTAGCTGGGGGGACTAGGAGGATTAGGAGGGAGGGGAGTAGGAGAATTAGGAGGGAGGGGACTCGGAGGATTAGGAGGGAGGGGGAAAAGGAGGATTAGGAGGGAGGCTACTGGGAAGATAAGGAGGGAGGGGAATTGGGAGGATTAGGTGGAGGGGAATTAGGAGGATTAGCTTGGGGGACTAGGAGGATTAGGAGGGAGGGGAGTAGGAGAATTAGGAGGGAGGGAACTAGGAGGATTATGAGGAAGGGGACTAGGAGAATTAGGAGGGAGGGGGACTGAGAGGATTAGGAGGGAGGGGACTGGGAGGATCAGAAGGGAGTGAACTGGGAGGATTAGGAGGGAGCGGCCAAGCAGGATTAGGAGGGAGGAGGGAAAAGGAGGATTAGGAGGGAGGGGACTGGGAGGATAAGGAGGTAGGGGGACTGGCAGGATCAGGAGGGAGGGAACTAGGAGGATTAGCAGGGAGGGGGACTGGCAGGATTAGGAGGGAGGGGACTGGGAGGATAAGGAGGGAGGGAGACTAGGAGGATTTGGATTGTGGGAGACTAGGATGTTTAGGAGGGAGGGGAATGGGAGGATTAGGAGAGAGGGGAGTGGGAGATTTAAAAGGGAGGGAGACTGGGAGGATTAGGAGGGAGGGGACTGGAAGGATTAGGGTGACGGGGACTGGGAGTATTAGGAGGGAGGGAACTTGGAGAATTAGGAGGGAGGGAACTAGGAGGATTGGGAGGAGGGGACTGGAAAGATGATGAGGAATGGACACAGGGGATTAGTAGGAAGGGGGACTAGGAGAATTAGGAGGGAGGTGACTTGGAGAAAGAGGAGGGAGGGGACTCGGATATTTAGGAGGGAGGGAATGGGAGGATTAGGAAGTAGGGGGACTGGGAGGATTAGGAGGGAGGGGGACTGGGAGGATTAAGAGGGAGAAGGACTGGGAGGATGAAGAGGGATGAGATTAAGACGATTAGGAGGGAGGGGACTAGGAGAATTAGGAGGGAGGGGATTGATAGGATTAGGAGGGAGAGAGATGGGGGATTAGGAGGGAGAGGGACTAGGAGAATTAGGAAGTAGGGGACTTGGAGGAAGAGGAGGGAGGGAGACTAGGAGGATAATGATGGAGGGGACTGGGAGGATTACGAGGGAGGGGGACTGGGAGGATGAAGAGGGAGGGGTACTGGGAGGATTGGGAGGGGGACTGGGAGGATTAGGAGCATGGGGACTTGGAGGATTGAGAGGGAGGGGGACTAGGAGGATTAGGAGGGAGGGGACTAGGAGAATTCAAAGGGAGGGGATAGGAGGATTAGGAGGGAGGGGTATTAGGAGGATTATAAGGGAGGGGACTGGGAGGATTTCGAGGGAGGGGGTCTGGGAGGATTAGGAGGGAGGGGAGTGGGAGGATTAGGTAGGAGGGGGACTAGGAGGATTAGGAGGGAGGGGACTAGGAGAATTATGACGTGGACTGGGAAGATTAGGAGGGAGGGGGACTGGGAGGATTAGGAGGGAGGGGACTGGGTGGATTAGGAGGGAGGGGGACTGGGAGGAATAGGAGGGAGGGAACTGGGAGGATTTAGAGGGAGTGGGAGTGGGAGGATTAGGAGGGAGGACAGGGAGGATTAGGAGGGAGGGAACCAGGAGAATTAGGAGGGAAGGGACTAGGAGAATTAGGACAGAGGGGACTGGGAGGATCAGGAGGGAGGGAACTGGGAGGATTGCGAAGGAGGGGACTAGGAGGATTAGGAGGGAGGGCGAAAAGAAGGATTAGGTAGAGGGGACTAGGACAATTAGGAGGGAGGGAACTGAGAGGATTAGGAGGGAGAGGGACTGGAAGGATTAGGAGGGAGGAGGACTAGGAGGATTAGGAGGGAGGGGCTTGGGGAGGGGGACTGGGAGGATTAGGATGGAGGGGGACTGAATTGATTAGGGAGGGGACTAGGAGGATTAGGAGGGAAGGGAACAAGGAGGATTAGGAGGGAGGGGGAATCTGAGGATTAGGAGAGAGGGAGACTGGGAGGATAAGGAGGGAGGGAACTAAGAGGATTAGGAGGGAGGGGGACTGTGAGGATCAGGAGGGAGGGGACTGGGAGGGTTAGGAGGGAGGGTGACTAGGAGGATTTGGAAATAGGGAAACTAGGAGGTTTAGGAGGAAGGGGAATGGGAGGATTAGGAGAGAGGGGACTGGGAGGATTAGGAGGAAGGAGACTGGGAGGATTAGGATGGAGGAAACTTGGAGTATTAGAAGGGAGGGGGACTGGGAGAATTAGGAGGGAGGGGGACTCGGAGCATTTATTTATTTTTTATTTATGGATTTATATCGCGCTAGAATCGACTCTTGCGTAAGAGTATCTCTGCGCACAGAAAAGAAGAAGAGAGTAAAAAGTTGGCAGCTACAGGAGACGGAAGGAACGGCTCAGCAAAATACAGCGTATAGAACTGAAACGGTTGATGAATTACTAAAATAGAAACATTTTGAGTTTTTTCCTAAAACCAAGAATTCAGAACATTGCCTGAGCTCAAGAGGAAGTTTATTCCATAGTGTCGGGCCTACCACAGGCTTTCCACAGGCTTTCCCACCTTGTCTGCTCCTCTTGATGGTAGGTACTTTAAGTCGAAGTTGGCTACTAGACCTAAGAAGCCGAGTGGGATTGTAGGGAGTGAATTTGTCTTTCCAATAGGAGGGTCCAGAACCATGTATGGTTCTATGAATAAGACAACATGTCTTAAACGTAATCCTTTTACAAACTGGGAGCCAGTGTAATTTGTCAAGGAGAGATTTAGAAGGTGTTCTTGGGGGGGCATTCAGCACGAGTCTTGCCGCGGTGTTTTGTATCACCTGGAGTTTTGCTAGGACTCCCTTGTTGGCTGACAGCAGGAGTCCATTGCAGTAATCCAGGCGACTCAGCACTAGTGCCTGAACCAAAGTTTTTCTAGTGGAATCAGGTAACAGTGGAAACACTTTGCATAAGAGTCCAATAACATGAAAGCATTGGCCGATAACCCAGTTGCCATGTTGTTTATAGGTGAGCTCACGATCAAGACGGAACCCTATGTTTTTTTACGACCGATTTGGGTTCAGGTACTTGACCAAGCTCGCATGGCCACCACTCTGAAGTCCACAGATTTCTAACCTCCCCAAAAAGCATTACTTCGGTCTTATTTACGTTGCATTGGAGATAGTTAGATTTCATCCAATTTGCAACAGCTTTCATGCCATCTGAGAAAGCCACCCTCACTTCATCGGTAAGATGTTTAAAAGGGAATAGGAGCTGCGTATCATCAGCATAGGAGACAGGGACAAACCCAAAGTCTCTCAATATGCTGGCCAGGGGTGCCACATAGATGTTAAACAAGGTAGGGCTTAGACAAGAGCCCTGTGGCACCCCCTTGGTGATATGAGTTTCTGTCGACCGAAATGTGCCCATGCTGACAGTTTGGGTGCGGTCAGACAGAAAACTCTTTAGCCAGGTTAACGCTGTACTCTCAATTCCAATTGCGGTCAGACGTTCGATTAAGATATTGTGAGATATTGTATCGAACGCCGCCGATAAATCCAATAGTACCAGGATCACCGAATACCCTCGATCCTGATACATGTGAAGGTCATCTGTCACCGATAGCAGAGCGGATTCAGTACTGTGTTTGGGTCTAAAGCCAAACTGAGAACTGTCAAGCTTGCCAAACTGTTTAATGTTCATTAAGAGGGAGGGGACTAGGAGGAATAGGAGGGAGGGGATTAGGAGGGAGGTGGACTGGGAGGATTAGGAGGGAGGGGAATTATGAGGGTTAGGACGGAGGAAGAATGTGAGGATAAAGAGGGAGGAGACTAGGAGGATTAGGAGGGAGGGAGACTGGAAGGATTAGCAGGGAGGGGCTAGGAGTATTAGGAGGCAGGGCGACTAGGAGGATTAGGAGGGAGGGGCTGGGAGGATTAGAGGGAGGGGATCTAGTAGGATTAGGAGGGAGGGGGACTAAGAGGATTAGGACGGAGGGGGACTGGAATGATAAGGAGGGCGGGGACTACGAGGATTAGGAGAGAGGAGACTGGGAGGATTAGGAGGGAGGGAGACTGGGAGGATTAGGAGAGAGGGTGCTGGGAGGATTAGGAGAAAAGGGACTGGGAGGATTAGGAGGAAGGGGGCTGGGAGGATTAGGAGGGAGGGGGCTGGGAGGATTATGAGGGAGGGACTGGGAGGATTAGGAGGGAGCGGGCTGGGAGGATTAGGAGGAAGAGGAATGGGAGGATTAGGAGGGAGGGAAGTGGGAGGATTTGGAGGCAGGGAGACTGGGAGGATTAGGAGGGAGGGGAACAGGGAGGATTTAGAGGGAGTGGGACTGGGAGGATGAGGAGGGAGGACAGGGAGGATTAGGAGGGAGGGAACCAGGAGAATTCGGAGGGAAGGGACTAGGAGAATTAGGACAGAGGGGACTGGGAGGATCAGGAGGGAGGGAACTGGGAGGATTGCGAAGGAGGGGACTAGGAGGATTAGGAGGGAGGGCGAAAAGAAGGATTAGGTAGAGGGGACTAGGACAATTAGGAGGGAAGGGACTGAGAGGATTAGGAGGGAGAGGGACTGGAAGGATTAGGAGGGAGGAGGACTAGGAGGATTAGGAGGGAGGGGATTGGGGATGGGGACTGGGAGGATTAGGATGGAGGGGGACTGAATTGATTAGGGAGGGGACTAGGAGGATTAGGAGGGAAGGGAACAAGGAGGATTAGGAGGGAGGGGGAATCTGAGGATTAGGAGAGAGGGAGACTGGGAGGATAAGGAGGGAGGGAACTAAGAGGATTAGGAGGGAGGGGGGCTGTGAGGATCAGGAGGGAGGGGACTGGGAGGGTTAGGAGGGAGGGTGACTAGGAGGATTTGGAAATAGGGAAACTAGGAGGTTTAGGAGGAAGGGGAATGGGAGGATTAGGAGAGAGGGGACTGGGAGGATTAGGATGAAGGAGACTGGGAGGATTAGGATGGAGGAAACTTGGAGTATTAGAAGGGAGGGGGACTGGGAGAATTAGGAGGGAGGGGGACTCGGAGCATTAAGAGGGAGGGGACTAGGAGGAATAGGAGGGAGGGGATTAGGAGGGAGGTGGACTGGGAGGATTAGGAGGGAGGGGGATTATGAGGGTTAGGACGGAGGAAGAATGTGAGGATAAAGAGGGAGGAGACTAGGAGGATTAGGAGGGAGGGAGACTGGGAGGATTAGCAGGGAGGGGCTAGGAGTATTAGGAGGCAGGGCGACTAGGAGGATTAGGAGGGATGGGCTGGGAGGATTAGGAGGGAGGGGAACTAGTAGGATTAGGAGGGAGGGGGACTAAGAGGATTAGGAGGGAGGGGGACTGGAAGGATAAGGAGGGCGGGGACTACGAGGATTAGGAGAGAGGAGACTGGGAGGATTAGGAGGGAGGGAGACTGGGAGGATTAGGAGAGAGGGTGCTAGGAGGATTAGGAGAAAAGGGACTTGGAGGATTAGGAGGAAGGGGGCTGGGAGGATTAGGAGGGAGGGGGCTGGGAGGATTATGAGGGAGGGACTGGGAGGATTAGGAGGGAGCGGGCTGGGAGGATTAGGAGGAAGAGGAATGGGAGGATTAGGAGGGAGGGAAGTGGGAGGATTAGGAGGTAGGGAGACTGGGAGGATTAGGAGGGAGGGGAACAGGGAGATTAGGAGGGAGGAGACTAGGAGATTTAGGAGGGAGGGGATTAGGAGGGAGCGGAACTGGGATGATTAGGAGGGAGAAGGACTAGGAGGATTAGGAGGGAGGGGCTGGGAGGATTAGGATGGAGGGGAACTAGTAGGATTATTAGGGAGTGTTAGACCTGGCACCTTGGCGTGAGTTTCCCTTCCACTTTTTGATGGCGTGCTTCGATTGTTTTGCTGGTGTTGTCCGCTCAGGGCGCCGCGCCACGGCTAATCCGTGCCGCAGCGCAAGTGCTCCCTAGATAAAGTATACATTGATTGATATTCATGATTGGTTTATTGGATTCACTGTCAGCCCCCAGTAAAGTGCACCCAGAGTGCCAGGGCTTGTGAATGCCAATGCCGCTAGTGGGCTGCAGCGCTGGTTGCGCCACCCACAACAGCGGCCATGTAAAATGTGTCCTGGGTCTGCCACCGCAGACCCCGCGTGCAGTCCCGTACTGTCCCGCCGGCTGGGCAAGTGCCCACACTTGCCAGCCTCCAGAACCTTCCCTTAGCCTCATGTTAGTCACCCCTATGGTAGGCCCACGGGCAGGGTGCGTTGTAGGTGTAAGGTAGGACAGGCCCTGGTTGCGTGGCCTGTCCTAGTAGTGAATTACCGCCATATTCGTAGTTCACTATTGCAAGGCTACCTGCTCCCCTTAGGCCAGATGAGCTGCTGGAATTATTACATCCTATAACCCCAGCAGGCTCGGGGAACATGGTAGGAAGATATGTTTAGTATGCCTGAACTCGGGATGATAAAATACTTCTTGTAGCCAAGTTTATTTTACTATCCTGGGTTTGTAAATACGACTTTTAGAAAGTCGGTATTTACTCGCTTAATCATTTCAGCCGCCTCTGCTGTGCGTGTATCTGACTGTCTGGGCCATGTGAGTGACAGGGCTGGGGGGATGACAGGTAGCGAATGGCGGGAGGACACCTTGGTGGGAGGTGGGAGTGCCCCTTGGACTCTGAATAGGGCAGTGCTCCACTACCACAATGCTGGCTCCGCCCCCTGGGGAGCGACTGATGACTCAGCCTGCACCTGGCCAGGACGGGCGAAGCGCTGTCCACAAGGTGCTCCTGAAAGTACTTGTCCCCTGAATGCCGGCTCCACCTCCTGTGGAGCGGCTGATGTGCCTGCCCCTCACACTGAAAGCAGAAGTCAGAGTACCCCCCAACAAAGTGCTCAGGACTGAGAACGGTTATGCGAAGGCCCCCCTGGCCTGAGAGAACAAAAGAAATGTGGTATAAAAGTAGGAGCCTAGCTCCTAAGAAATCAGAATCCTGTTTTACCACAAAGAACCTCTGCCCGACTAGAAGGAGAAGACGCTGGAAGGACTGGCCTGCTGCTTGCCTTGCTGAGGAAGGAGAGGAAAAGACTCGCTGAAAAGACTTTGTTACTTTGTGCTTGAACATTCTCCAAGGGCTTGATCTGAGCTTGCCCCCTGAACTGAACGCCAGGACTAGTGGGTTCTCTGTGCTCTTGCTCGTCCTCCAGTTCGAGCCGTGTGTGCATCCCGCTGGAAAGAGACTGCGCCCCTCATCACCCCTCCTAGGGCCGTGACACTCAGGAGCTTGCCTGCCTTTACCCCGTGAGAGCCCCGCTCCGTCCGGAGCCGCTCTCTGTCCCCGGGCTAGGTTGCCTGCACCCCTGTCACCGCCTGCCACTGGAGTGCGCTGAACGCGCTGTCACCCCTCCCGCCGGAGTCCGTCCGACGACTGTGATCTACGCCGGGTCACCCATCTGCACTGACCGTGCCCTGTGACCCCGCTTCGCTATCCCTGGACATCTCAGGCCGCGCCGCCCCCGCTGTGGAGACCCCCCCTGCACCGCCGTGCTAAGGGTCGCTGGCCGCGCCTGCCTGCTGCCCACACCCGCTGATTGAGGATCCAAGAACACTTCCCAAAGCCGAGAGTCGCACCGATCTGTGCCGACTCTCTCCTCGCAACAGTGCTACAGGAATTCCAGTATCGGGCTCGGGGCCCGCAGCGCCTTACTTCCCCGCTAAATCCTCACCCCACGCCCATCTCACCGCCGCTGCCCGGGAGCCACCGGGAGGAGCTGTGCACGGCGCGAGCGCGCCCACGACCGATGCGTGAGCCGCGGTAGGCCTGAAGTAAGTCAAAGACTGGAATCTCCCAAGTGACATTGAAAAGAGACTAAAAGAGCATCCGCTTAAAGAACCGTTTGCCTGCTTGATAATCTGGTGGCATCAAAACTAGTCTTGTGATAAATCTGCATATTGAGATAACTATTTTTATATAAAGAAGCGTATTTTCCCATATCTAAGCCTGGTGTCCGTTTCTGGGGGGATTGATGTATTTACTGTGTGTGTGATTGTAAGTGCTTAACCAACAACGCCTGAAGAATCGCCTTGGCTGCTCACGCCACGCACCTAGAGGGTGAGCAAGGGTCATTCCAAAAGGGGTTATCCTTTGCCCTGACGTGGAGGAGAGGGTCCCTGCTTGACACAAGGACATCCTTGCGCCAATCAGAGATCCCCGACTCTAACATTGTTGGCAGCGGCTGGGATTTCGGATTTGCATTTGTAATTTGCATACAGTGAATTGCTAATCACCAGATAGTGAGAGCAGACCAAGTAACGCAGCCACAGGTTTTCATTTTCTGAACTTTGTTGAGACATCTGCCATTATTGCAACCATGCCTGGCTCACTCCCTGCTGGAAGAGCACTCTCTGTGATTTCTGGAATAGATGAGGTGGATTGGGAGGAGCTGGAAGGATACACAGTAGAGCAATTGAAAGGCTACAGTGTAAAACTCTGAGTTCCCCATGCTGGATTCAAGAGGAAGATCCAGTACACCAAGGCGTTGAGAGCCTGGAAGGAGTCAAGAGACCCACAGAATGCGGGGGACATCGTTCCACCCGACAACCTTGGGGAGCCCAGCAGAGTCCTGTCGCCAGAGGAGCTGGCAGACAGGGCAGCAGACAGGGCGCATGCAATGGAGATGGCAAAGTTGGCAGGACAAATGGAAATGGAAAAGCAGAAGTTGGCCTTGGGGGCACAACAACGCCAAATGGATCATGATATAAAATTGAAGGAGTTGGAGCTGAAAGCGAAAAGTTTGGACACCGCTCCTTCTGGTGGCAGCACTCCGCCGGTGCAGGTAGAATCCAAGGTGTACATCCCCAAAGATGTAGTTAAGGAGTATTTTAGAAAGGATGACATAGGGCAGTGGTTTAGAGCCTATGAGGTAGCCATGTCTTCACACCGGGTCCCTGAGAAAGACTGGGGAGCGGGGTTGTGGGGAAGGTTCCTTGCTGAGGGGCGTGACACACTGTTAGATTTGCCCCTAGAAATCCAGACCTCATACCCCCATATGAAGGAAGCTTTAATGACCAGGTATGGGTTAACTCCTGAGCTATATAGACAGAGGTTCAGGGAGACTAAGAAGATCCCTGAGAGTACATATGTGGAGTATGTAACTTTTTTCTGCAGAGCACTGGATGGTTGGGTGAAGGGTAGCAAAGTAAATGATTATCAAGGGCTGCTTGATTTAATTGCATGGGAGCACTTGTCCAGTCAATGTTTTCCTGAGCTACGCCAGCACCTGATTGATAGCAAGCTGTCCAACCCGAGGAAGCTTGCTGAGGAGGCGGACCGCTGGCTCAGCACCAGAGTCCACAAGGGTCAAGTGGGAGACTCCGCCAAAGGTGGGCAGGGTCCCCAGCAGAAGAGTGGGGGGGACAAGGGTAAACAGAAAGGGTTCCAAAAAGGCCCCCAAAGTAATCCCCAAGGGAACCAGCAGAAGGGTTCTCAGCCTCCCCCACCCCCGCAGCAGAACGGGGCCCCGACAGGTAGGCCTGTTCCAAAGGGGCCCTTCAATTGTTACAGGTGTGGTGACCCGGGTCACATTGCCTCTGATCCTAAGTGTCGCATGTTTGGTAAGACAGCACCCACTGGTGCTCCACCCCGGCAAGTAGCTAATGGTAATTTTGGGGCGGAGGTAGCAGTCCAGGGGGGTGGGGGTCCTGCACATATGACCCTAGTCTCGCTAGGAGACAGTGAGATGGTCCCTGAAACCTACTTACCCTCTAACACTAAGAAATATGGGCAAGTAGTGACCATCAATGGAAAGAAGGTTGAGGCTCTTAGAGATACAGGAGCCAGCGTGACCTCGGTGAGGCAACACCTGGTGTCTCAAGAGCAGATTGTACCCAATGCCTACTGTAGGGTTGTCAATGCTGACAACATAGAGAGTCGTTGTCCAATGGCTCAAGTTCCCTTTGAGTGGGGGGGGGCTCTGGTACTCTACAAGTCACTGTGAGAACGGACATGCCTGTAGACTGTCTGCTAGGGAACGACCTGGAGAGCTCCCCTTGGGAAAAGGTGGAGAAGACCACGCATCTGAGGATGGTGGGTCTACCCGACTGGGCGTGCGTGACCACCCGGTCCATGGCAGCCAGTAGGGGTGTTGAGAGGGTCCTGAAGCCTGAGGGAGAGGTCCAGGAACCGGCCTTAGGGAGAAGGCGCAGGAGGCGCGGGAAACCGGCCCCCGAAGTTCCCACGGCCCAGGAGGAAGCAGACCCTGAGGGGGATGCTCTGGAGCCTACCGGGGAACAGATTGCCGAACTGGGAGACCTGCCTGAGCTGACCCATTGGCAGCAAGAAGGAGGCCCCTCCAGGGAGGAATTCTGCAGGGAGCAGAAAGAATGCCCTTCTCTCGTGGGTATGCGGCAGCAGGCTGCAGACCAGGCCAATGGTGTTCAGGCCAAAACACACTACGTGTACTGGGAGAGTGACCTCCTGTATTCAGAGCGTAAGGCTGCTGAACCTGGGTCAGCCCGTGTGCTGGTGGTACCCCAGAAGTTTAGAACCTTCCTACTGGGGCTGGCTCATGATGTGCCTTTAGCAGGACATTTGGGGATGGACAAGACCTATGACAGGCTTGTCACCCACTTCTACTGGCCCCAAATGCACAAGAATTCAGATTCCTACTGCAGAACCTGTCAGACTAGCCAGGCAAGTGGTAAGAGTGGAGGGAAGCACAAGGCTCCTCTGCAACCCTTCCCCGTGGTCGGTACGCCATTCCAGCGAGTGGGTATTGATATTGGTGGGCCTCTGGACCCCAAGACAGCCCTGGGCAACAGGTTCATCCTGGTCTTGGTGGATCATGCCACCCGGTACCCTGAAGCCATCCCTCTGAGGACAGTGACGGCCCCCGTGGTGGGACGGGCACTGATGGGAATTTTCTCAAGAGTGGGATTCCCTCTAGAGGTGGTGAGCGACAGGGGGACCAATTTCATATCCACATATATGAAATCCCTGTGGAAGGAGTGTGGGGTAACTTACAAGTTCACCACTCCTTACCACCCCCAAGGAAATGGGTTGGTTGAGAGATTCAACCGAACCCTCAAAGGCATGATCATGGGCCTAGACGGTCCAATGAGGCGTAAGTGGGACGTCCTCTTGCCATGCCTGCTCTTCGCTTACCGAGAGGTGCCACAGAAGTCTCTAGGGTTCAGCCCCTTTGAGCTTCTGTATGGTCACCCAGTAAGAGGACCTCTGAGTTTGGTAAATGAAGGCTGGGAGCAATCTCCCAGGAAACCTCCCCAGAATGTATACAGTTACATGCTGGCCTTCAGAAACCAAACTAGGCGTTTCAGGCAACTTGCTGAGGCAATTCTGGAAGCCAGCCAGGAAGAGATGAAGCGGTGGTACGACCGGAATGCCACTCTGGTAGAGCTTCAACCTGGACAAAAGGTGTGGGTCTTGGCCCCAGTGGAGCCTTGTGCACTTCAGGATAAGTGGACAGGTCCATTTGAGGTTGTGGAGCGCAAAAGTCCTATCACCTACTTGGTGGACATGCAGTCTCCCAGGAACCCTTTGAGGGTCCTACATGTTAACCGGCTTAAGCCCCACTTAGAGCGGACCGAAGTGGGCATGCTGCTGGCCACTGATGATGGAATGGAAGAGGAGACTGAGCCTCTTCCTGACCTCTTAGTAGCCTCTGAGAAAGATGGGTCAGTGGATGGAGTTAACCTCTCACCCACCCTGACGCCCGAACAACAGGAAGATTGCCGCCACTTGTTGGGGCAGTTTCCGGATAGGTTCTCCCTGGTTCCTGGTGTCACAGATTGGTGCGTCCATGATGTGGACACAGGAGACAGCTTACCTGTGAAGCACAAGGCTTACAGGGTAACTGACAGGGTCAGAGCTTGCATCAAGGAGGAGGTCTCCAAAATGCTTGCCTTAGGGGTGGTTGAGTCCTCCAGCAGTCCTTGGTCCAGCCCCGTGGTCTTGGTCCCCAAAGCTGCTGCGCCGGGAGCCACACCTGAACTCCGGTTCTGTGTGGACTACAGAGGACTCAATTCAGTAACTAAGACTGACGCGCACCCCATCCCCAGAGCTGATGAGCTCATTGATCAGCTAGGGGCTGCCCGGTTCCTCAGCACGTTTGATTTAACGTCTGGGTACTGGCAGATCGCCTTGACCGATGGGGCCAAAGAGAGGAGGGAGGGGGACTAGGAGGATAATGATGGAGGGGACTGGGAGGATTACGAAGGAGGGGGACTGGGTGGATGAAGAGGGAGGGGTACTGGGAGGATTAGGATGGAGGGGGACTGGGAGGATTAGGAGCATGGGGACTTGGAGGATTAAGAGGGAGTGGGACTAGGAGGATTAGGAGGGAGGGGACTAGGAGAATTCGAAGGGAGGGGATAGGAGGATTAGGAGGGAGGGGTATTAGGAGGATTATAAGGGTGGGGACTGGGAGGATTACAAGGGAGGGGGACTGGGAGGATTAGGAGGGAGGGGAGTGGGAGGATTAGGTAGGAGGGGGACTAGGAGGATTAGGAGGGAGGAGACTAGGAGAATTAGGAGGGGGACGGGGAAGATTATGAGGGAGGGGGACTGGGAGGATTAGGAGGGAGGGGACTGGGAGGATTAGGAGGGATGGGGACTGGGAGGAATAGGAGGGAGGAAACTGGAAGGATTTAGAGGGAGTGGGACTGAGAGGATTAGGAGGGAGGACTGGGAGGATTAGGAGGGAGGGAACCAGGAGAATTAGGAGGGAGGGGACTAGGAGAATTAGGACAGAGGGGACTGGGAGGATCAGGAGGGAGGGAACTGGGAGGATTGCGAAGGAGGGAACTAGGAAAATTAGGAGGGAGGGGACTGAGAGGATTAGGAAGGAGAGGGACTGGAAAGATTAGGAGGGAGGAGGACTAGGAGGATTAGGAGGGAGGGGAATGGGGAGGGGACTAGGAGGATTAGGAGGGAAGTGAACAAGGAGGGTTAGGAGGGAGGGGAATCCGAGGATTAGGAGGGAGGGGGACTGTGAGGATCAGGAGGGAGGGGACTGGGGGGGTTAGGCGGGAGGGTGACTAGGAGGATTAGGAGGGAGGGGGACTTGGAGGATTACAAGGGAGGGGACTAGGACGATTAAGAGGGAGGGGACTGGGAGAATAAGGAGGACTGGGTGGGTTATAAGGGAGGGGGAGTAGGAGGATTAGGAGGGATGGGGACAAGGAGGATTAGTAGGGAGAAGACTGGGAGGATTAGGAGGGAGGAGAGTGTGAGAATTGGGAGGGAGGGGGACTAGGAGGATTAGGAAGGAGTGGGACTAGGAGGAATATGAAGGACGGGAATGGGAGGATTAGAAGGGAGGGGACTGGGAGGATTAAGAAGGAGGGGACTGTAAGGACTAGGAAGGAGGGGGCTGGGAGGATTAGGAGGAAGGAGACTGGGAGGATTAGGAGGGAGGGGGACTAGGAGGATTAGGAGGGAGTGGGACTAGGAGGAATATGAAGGATGGGAATGGGAGGATTAGAAGGGATGGGACTGGGAGGATTACGAGGGAGGGGACTGTAAGGACTAAGAAGGAGGGGGCTGGGAGGATTAGGAGGAAGGAGACTGGGAGGATGAGGCGGGAGGGGACTGGGAGGTTTTGGAGGGAGGTGGCCTAGGAAGATTAGGAGGGATGGAACTAAGAGGATTATGAGGGAGGGGACTGGGACGATTAGGAGGGAGGGGACTGGGTGGATGAAGAGGGAGGGGTACTGGGAGGATTAGGATGGAGGGGGACTGGGAGGATTAGGAGCATGGGGACTTGGAGGATTAAGAGGGAGTGGGACTAGGAGGATTAGGAGGGAGGGGACTAGGAGAATTCGAAGGGAGGGGATAAGAGGATTAGGAGGGAGGGGTATTAGGAGGATTATAAGGGTGGGGACTGGGAGGATTACAAGGGAGGGGGACTGGGAGGATTAGGAGGGAGGGGAGTGGGAGGATTAGGTAGGAGGGGGACTAGGAGGATTAGGAGGGAGGAGACTAGGAGAATTAGGAGGGGGACGGGGAAGATTATGAGGGAGGGGGACTGGGAGGATTAGGAGGGAGGGGACTGGGAGGATTAGGAGGGATGGGGACTGGGAGGAATAGGAGGGAGGAAACTGGAAGGATTTAGAGGGAGTGGGACTGAGAGGATTAGGAGGGAGGACTGGGAGGATTAGGAGGGAGGGAACCAGGAGAATTAGGAGGGAGGGGACTAGGAGAATTAGGACAGAGGGGACTGGGAGGATCAGGAGGGAGGGAACTGGGAGGATTGCGAAGGAGGGAACTAGGAAAATTAGGAGGGAGGGGACTGAGAGGATTAGGAAGGAGAGGGACTGGAAAGATTAGGAGGGAGGAGGACTAGGAGGATTAGGAGGGAGGGGAATGGGGAGGGGACTAGGAGGATTAGGAGGGAAGTGAACAAGGAGGGTTAGGAGGGAGGGGAATCCGAGGATTAGGAGGGAGGGGGACTGTGAGGATCAGGAGGGAGGGGACTGGGGGGGTTAGGCGGGAGGGTGACTAGGAGGATTAGGAGGGAGGGGGACTTGGAGGATTACAAGGGAGGGGACTAGGACGATTAAGAGGGAGGGGACTGGGAGAATAAGGAGGACTGGGTGGGTTATAAGGGAGGGGGAGTAGGAGGATTAGGAGGGATGGGGACAAGGAGGATTAGTAGGGAGAAGACTGGGAGGATTAGGAGGGAGGAGAGTGTGAGAATTGGGAGGGAGGGGGACTAGGAGGATTAGGAAGGAGTGGGACTAGGAGGAATATGAAGGACGGGAATGGGAGGATTAGAAGGGAGGGGACTGGGAGGATTAAGAAGGAGGGGACTGTAAGGACTAGGAAGGAGGGGGCTGGGAGGATTAGGAGGAAGGAGACTGGGAGGATTAGGAGGGAGGGGGACTAGGAGGATTAGGAGGGAGTGGGACTAGGAGGAATATGAAGGATGGGAATGGGAGGATTAGAAGGGATGGGACTGGGAGGATTACGAGGGAGGGGACTGTAAGGACTAAGAAGGAGGGGGCTGGGAGGATTAGGAGGAAGGAGACTGGGAGGATGAGGCGGGAGGGGACTGGGAGGTTTTGGAGGGAGGTGGCCTAGGAAGATTAGGAGGGATGGAACTAAGAGGATTATGAGGGAGGGGACTGGGACGATTAGGAGGGAGGGGACTGGGAGGATTAGGAGGGAGGGGACTGGGAACATTAGGAGGGAAGGGGGCTAGGAGAATTAGGAGGGTGGGGACTTGGAGGAGTAGGAGGGAGTGGGACTGGGAGGATTCGGAGGGAGATGGGCTGGGAGATTAGGAGGGAAGGGCTAGGAGGATTAGGAGAGAGGGGATTTGGAGAATTAGGAGGGAGGGGAGGGGATGGGAGGATTAGGAGGGTGGGGGACTGGGAGGATTAGGAGGCAGGGGTACTGGGAGGATTAAGAGGGAGGGGACTGGGAAGATTAGTAGGGAGGGGGCCCGGGTGCATTAGAAGGAAGGGGACTGGGAGGATTAAAAGGAGGGGACTAGGAGGATTAAGAGGGAGGGGACTGGGAGGATTAGGATGGAGGGAGACTGGGAGGATTAAGAGGGAGGTTGCTGGTGGATTATGAGGGATGGGCCTGGGAGGATTAGGAGGAAGGGGACTGGGAGGAGTAGGCGGCAGGGGGACTGGGAGGATCAGGAGGGAGGGGGACTAGGAGGATTAGGAGGGAGTGGATTAGGAGGATTAGGAGGAGGGCACTGGGAGGATTAGGAAGGAGGGGCTGGGAGGATTAGGAGGGAGGGGGACTTGGAGCATTAGAGTGGATGGGAGTGGGAAGATTAGGAGGGAGGGGACTGGGAGGATTAGGAGGGAGGGGGACTGGGAGGTTTAGGAGGGGGACTGGGAGGATTAGGAGGGAGGGGACTGGGAAGATTAGGAGGGATGGGGACTTGGAAGATTAGAAGGGAGGGGACTAGGAGGATTAAGAGGGAGGGGACTAGGAGGATTAAGAGGCAGGGGACTGGGTGGATTATAAGGGAGGGGGAGTAGGAGGATTAGGAGGGAGGGGGACAAGGAGGATTAGTAGGGAGGGGACTGGGAGGATTAGGAGGGAGGAGAATGGGAGGATTGGGAAGGAGGGGACTGGGAGGATTAGGAGGGAGGAGACTGGGAGGATTAGGAGGGAGGGGACTGGTAGAATTAAGAGAGAGGTGACTTGGAGGTTTTGGAGGGAGGGGGCCTAGGAGGATTAGGAAGGAGGGGAGTAGGAGGATTATGAGGGAAGGGACTAGGACGATTAGGAGGGAGGGGACTGGGACGATTAGGAGGGAGGATAAGGAGGGAGGGGACTGGGACATAAGGAGGGAAGGGGGCTACGAGGGAAGGGGGCTAGGAGGATTAGGAGGGAGGGGACTTGGAGGAATAGGAGGGAGTGGGACTGGGAGGATTCGGAGGGAGATGGGCTGGGAGGTAAGGAGGGAGGGGACTAGGAGGATTAGGAGAGAGGGAACTTGGAGAATTAGGAGGCAGGGGTACTGGGAGGATTAAGAGGGAGGGGACTGGGAAGAATAGCAGCGAGGGGGTCCGGGAGGATTAGAAGGAAGGTGACTGGGAGGATTAAAAGGAGGGGACTAGGAGGATTAAGAGGGAGGGCACTGGGAGGATTAGGAGGGAGACTGGGACGAGTAGGCGGAGGGAGACTGGGAGGATCAGGAGGGAGGGGGACTAGGAGGATAAGGAGGGAGTGGATTAGGAGGATTAGTAGGAGAGCACTGGGAGGATTAGGAGGGAGGGGCTGGGAGAATTAGGGGGAAGGGGGATTGGGGGATTAAGAGAAAGGGGACTGGTAGGATTAGGAGGGAGGGGACTAGGAGGATCAGGAGTGAGGGGGACTAGGAGGATTAGGAGGGAGGGAATTAGGAGGATTAGGAGGAGTGGACTGGGAGTATTAGGAGGGAGGGGGGCTGGGAGGATTAGGAGGAAGGGGGACTGGGGGATTAAGAGGAAGGGGACTGGGAGGATTAGGAGGGAGGGGACTAGTAGGATTAGGAGGGAGGGGGACTGGGAGGATTAGGAGGGAGGAAACTGGGAAGATTAGGAGGGAGGGAGCTAGGAGGATTAGGAGGGAGGGGGACTGGGAGGATTAGGAGGGAGGAAACTGTGAAGATTAGGAGGGAGGGAGCTAGGAGGATTAGGACGGAGGGGGAATAGGAGGATTAGGAGGGAGGGGATTAGGAGGATTAGGAGGAAAGGGACTAGGAGAATTAGGAGGGAGGGGATGGGAGGATTAGGAGAGAGGGGGATTGGGAGGATTAGAAGGGAGGGGACTAGGAGGATTAAGAGGGAGGGGACTGGGAGAATTAGGAGGAAGGGGACTGGGAGGATGATAAGGGTTGAGGAGAAGGAGGATTAGGAGGGAGGTCCCCCTCCCTCCTAATCTTCCTTCTCCTCAACCCAAGGAGGATTAGTAGAGAGGGGACTGGTGGGATTAGTAGGGAGGAGACTGGGAGGATTGGGAGGGAGGGTACTCGGAGGATTAGGAGGGAGGGGGTCTGGGAGGATTATGAGGGACGGCACTGGGAGGATTAGGAGGAAGGGAGACTGGGAGATTTAGTAGGGAGGGGACTGGGAGGATTAGGAGGGAGACTGGGAGGATTAGGAGGGAGGTGGCTGGTGGATTATGAGGGATGTGACTGGGAGGATTAGGAGGAAGGGGACTGGGACGAGTGGGCGGGAGGGAGACTGGGAGGATCAGGAGGGAGGGGGACTAGGAGGATAAGGAGGGAGTGGATTAGGAGGATTAGTAGGAGGGCACTGGGAGGATTAGGAGGGAGGGGCTGGGAGAATTAGGAGGAAGGGGGATTGGGGGATTAAGAGAAAGGGGACTGGGAGGATTAGGAGGGAGTGGACTAGGAGGATCAGGAGTGAGGGGGACTAGGAGGATTAGGAGGGAGTGAATTAGGAGGATTAGGAGGAGTGGACTGGGAGGATTAGGAAGGAGGGGGGCTCGGAGGATTAGGAGGAAGGGGGACTGGGGGATTAAGAGGAAGGGGACTGAGAGGATTAGGAGGGAGGGGACTAGTAGGATTAGGAGGGAGGGGGACTGGGAGGATTAGGAGGGAGGAAACTGGGAAGATTAGGAGGGAGGGAGCTAGGAGGATTAGGACGGAGGTGGACTAGGAGGATTAGGAGGGAGGGGATTAGGAGGATTAGGAGGAAAGGTACTAGGAGAATTAGGAGGGAGGGGATGGGAGGATTAGGAGAGAGGGGAATTGGGAGGATTGGGATGGAGGGGACTAGGAGAATTAGGAGGGAGGGGATGGGAGGATTAGGAGGGAGGGGGACTGGGAGGATTAGGAGGGGTACTGGGAGGATTAGGAGGGAGGGGACAGGAAAAATTAGGAGGGAGGGGGACTTGGAGGATTAGAAGGGAGGGGACTAGGAGGATTAAGAGGGAGGGGACTGGGAGAATTAGGAGGAAGGGGACTGGGAGGATGATAAGGGTTGAGGAGAAGGAGGATTAGGAGGGAGGTCCCCCTCCCTCCTAATCCTCCTTTTCCTCAGCCCAAGGAGGATTAGTAGAGAGGGGACTGGTAGGATTAGGAGGGAGGAGACTGGGAGGATTGGGAGGGAGGGTACTCGGAGGATTAGGAGGGAGGGGTTCTGGGAGGATTAGGAGGGACGGCACTGGGAGGATTTGGAGGGAGGGAGACTGGGAGATTTAGTAGGGAGGGTACTGGGAGGATTAGAATGGAGGAGGACTGGGGGGATTAGGAGGGAGGGGACTAATGGTATTATGAGGGAGGGGATTAGGAGAATTAGGAGGGAGGGGATTGATAGGATTAGGAGGGAAGGAGACGGGGGATTAGGAGGGAGGGGGAATAGGAGAATTAGGAGGGAGGGGTACTGGGAGGATTAGTAGTGAGGGAGACTGGGACGATTAGGAGGAACGGGGCTAGGAGGATTAGGAGGGAGGGGCACTAGGAGGATTAGGAGGGAGGGGACTAGGATATTTAGAAGGGAGGGGATGAGTGGATTAAGAGGGAGGAGGACAGGGAGGATTAGGAGGGAGGGGACTGGGTGGATCAGGAGGGAGGGGGACTGGGAGGATTAGGAGGGAGGAGAATTGGTAGGATTAGGTGGAGTGGAATTAGGAGGATTAGCTGGGGGGAGTAGGAGGATTAGGAGGGAGGGGACTCGGAGGATTAGGAGGGAGGGGGAAAAGGAGGATTAGGAGGGAGGGTACTGGGAGGATTAGGTGGAGGGGAATTAGGAGGATTAGCTTGGGGGACTAGGAGGATTAGGAGGGAGGGGAGTAGGAGAATTAGGAGGGAGGGAACTAGGAGGATTATGAGGAAGGGGACTAGGAGAATTAGGAGGGAGGGGACTGAGAGGATTAGGAGGGAGGGGACTGGGAGGATCAGAAGGGAGTGAACTGGGAGGATTAGGAGGGAACGGCCAAGGAGGATTAGGAGGGAGGGGGGAAAAGGAGGATTAGGAGGGAGGGGACTGGGAGGATAAGGAGGTAGGGGGACTGGCAGGATCAGGAGGGAGGGAACTAGGAGGATTAGCAGGGAGGGGGACTGGCAGGATTAGGAGGGAGGGGACTGGGAGGATAAGGAGGGAGGGGGACTAGGAGGATTTGGAGGGTGGGAGACTAGGACGTTTAGGAGGGAGGGGAATGGAAGGATTAGGAGAGAGGGGAGTGCGAGATTTAAAAGGGAGGGAGACTGGGAGGATTAGGAGGGAGGGGACTGGAAGGATTAGGGTGACGGGGACTGGGAGTATTAGGAGGGAGGGAACTTGGAGAATTAGGAGGGAGGGAACTAGGAGGATTGGGAGGAGGGGACTGGGAAGATGATGAGGAATGGACACGGGGGATTAGGAGGAAGGGGGACTAGAACAATTAGGAGGGAGGTGACTTGGAGGAAGAGGAGGGACGGGACTCAGAGATTTAGGAGGGAGGGAATGGGAGGATTAGGAAGTAGGGGGACTGGGAGGATTAGGAGTGAGGGGGACTGGGAGGATTAAGAGGGAGAAGGACTGGGAGGATGAAGAGGGAGGAGATTCAGACGATTAGGAGGGAGGGGACTAGGAGAATTAGGAGGGAGGGGATTGATAGAATTAGGAGGGAGAGAGATGGGGATTAGGAGGGAGAGGGACTAGGAGAATTAGGAAGTAGGGGACTTGGAGGAAGAGGAAGGAGGGGGACTAGGAGGATAATGATGGAGGGGACTGGGAGGATTACGAGGGAGGGGGACTGGGAGGATGAAGGGGGAGGGGTACTGGGAGGATTGGGAGGGGGACTGGGAGGAATAGGAGCATGGGGACTTGGAGGATTAAGAGGGAGGGGGACTAGGAGGATTAGGAGGGAGGGGACTGGGAGAATTCAAAGGGAGGGGATAGGAGGATTAGGAGGGAGGGGTATTAGGAGGATTATAAGGTAGGGGACTGGGAGGATTATGAGGGAGGGGGACTGGGAGGATTAGGAGGGAGGGGAGTGGGAGGATTAGGTAGGAGGGGGACTAGGAGGATTAGGAGGGAGGGGACTAGGAGAATTATGACGTGGACGGGGAAGATTAGGAGGGAGGGGGACTGGGAGGATTAGGAGGGAGGGGACTGGGTGGATTAGGAGGGAGGGGGACTGGGAGGAATAGGAGGGAGGGAAATGGGAGGATTTAGAGGGAGTGGGACTGGGAGGATTAGGAGGGAGGACAGGGAGGATTAGGAGGGAGGGAACCAGGAGAATTAGGAGGGAAGGGACTAGGAGAATTAGGACAGAGGGGACTGGGAGGATCAGGAGTGAGGGAACTGGGAGGATTGCGAAGAAGGGGACTAGGAAGATTAGGAGGGAGGGCGAAAAGAAGGATTAGGTAGAGAGGACTAGGACAATTAGGAGGGAGGGGACTGAGAGGATTAGGAGGGAGAGGGACTGGAAGGATTAGGAGGGAGGAGGACTAGGAGGATTAGGAGGGAGGGGATTGGGGGGGGGGACTGGGAGGATTAGGATGGAGGGGGACTGAATTGATTAGGGAGGGGACTAGGAGGATTAGGAGGGAAGGGAACAAGGAGGATTAGGAGGGAGGGGGAATCTGAGGATTAGGAGAGAGGGAGACTGGGAGGATAAGGAGGGAGGGAACTAGGAGGATTAGGAGAGAGGGGGACTGTGAGGATCAGGAGGGAGGGGACTAGGATATTTAGAAGGGAGGGGATGAGTGGATTAAGAGGGAGGAGGACAGGGAGGATTAGGAGGGAGGGGACTGGGTGGATCAGGAGGGAGGGGGACTGGGAGGATTAGGAGGGAGGAGAATTGGTAGGATTAGGTGGAGTGGAATTAGGAGGATTAGCTGGGGGGAGTAGGAGGATTAGGAGGGAGGGGACTCGGAGGATTAGGAGGGAGGGGGAAAAGGAGGATTAGGAGGGAGGGTACTGGGAGGATTAGGTGGAGGGGAATTAGGAGGATTAGCTTGGGGGACTAGGAGGATTAGGAGGGAGGGGAGTAGGAGAATTAGGAGGGAGGGAACTAGGAGGATTATGAGGAAGGGGACTAGGAGAATTAGGAGGGAGGGGACTGAGAGGATTAGGAGGGAGGGGACTGGGAGGATCAGAAGGGAGTGAACTGGGAGGATTAGGAGGGAACGGCCAAGGAGGATTAGGAGGGAGGGGGGAAAAGGAGGATTAGGAGGGAGGGGACTGGGAGGATAAGGAGGTAGGGGGACTGGCAGGATCAGGAGGGAGGGAACTAGGAGGATTAGCAGGGAGGGGGACTGGCAGGATTAGGAGGGAGGGGACTGGGAGGATAAGGAGGGAGGGGGACTAGGAGGATTTGGAGGGTGGGAGACTAGGACGTTTAGGAGGGAGGGGAATGGAAGGATTAGGAGAGAGGGGAGTGCGAGATTTAAAAGGGAGGGAGACTGGGAGGATTAGGAGGGAGGGGACTGGAAGAATTAGGGTGACGGGGACTGGGAGTATTAGGAGGGAGGGAACTTGGAGAATTAGGAGGGAGGGAACTAGGAGGATTGGGAGGAGGGGACTGGGAAGATGATGAGGAATGGACACGGGGGATTAGGAGGAAGGGGGACTAGAAGAATTAGGAGGGAGGTGACTTGGAGGAAGAGGAGGGACGGGACTCAGAGATTTAGGAGGGAGGGAATGGGAGGATTAGGAAGTAGGGGGACTGGGAGGATTAGGAGGGAGGGGGACTGGGAGGATTAAGAGGGAGAAGGACTGGGAGGATGAAGAGGGAGGAGATTCAGACGATTAGGAGGGAGGGGACTAGGAGAATTAGGAGGGAGGGGATTGATAGAATTAGGAGGGAGAGAGATGGGGATTAGGAGGGAGAGGGACTAGGAGAATTAGGAAGTAGGGGACTTGGAGGAAGAGGAAGGAGGGGGACTAGGAGGATAATGATGGAGGGGACTGGGAGGATTACGAGGGAGGGGGACTGGGAGGATGAAGGGGGAGGCGTACTGGGAGGATTGGGAGGGGGACTGGGAGGAATAGGAGCATGGGGACTTGGAGGATTAAGAGGGAGGGGGACTAGGAGGATTAGGAGGGAGGGGACTGGGAGAATTCAAAGGGAGGGGATAGGAGGATTAGGAGGGAGGGGTATTAGGAGGATTATAAGGTAGGGGACTGGGAGGATTATGAGGGAGGGGGACTGGGAGGATTAGGAGGGAGGGGAGTGGGAGGATTAGGTAGGAGGGGGACTAGGAGGATTAGGAGGGAGGGGACTAGGAGAATTATGACGTGGACGGGGAAGATTAGGAGGGAGGGGGACTGGGAGGATTAGGAGGGAGGGGACTGGGTGGATTAGGAGGGAGGGGGACTGGGAGGAATAGGAGGGAGGGAAATGGGAGGATTTAGAGGGAGTGGGACTGGGAGGATTAGGAGGGAGGACAGGGAGGATTAGGAGGGAGGGAACCAGGAGAATTAGGAGGGAAGGGACTAGGAGAATTAGGACAGAGGGGACTGGGAGGATCAGGAGTGAGGGAACTGGGAGGATTGCGAAGAAGGGGACTAGGAAGATTAGGAGGGAGGGCGAAAAGAAGGATTAGGTAGAGAGGACTAGGACAATTAGGAGGGAGGGGACTGAGAGGATTAGGAGGGAGAGGGACTGGAAGGATTAGGAGGGAGGAGGACTAGGAGGATTAGGAGGGAGGGGATTGGGGAGGGGGACTGGGAGGATTAGGATGGAGGGGGACTGAATTGATTAGGGAGGGGACTAGGAGGATTAGGAGGGAAGGGAACAAGGAGGATTAGGAGGGAGGGGGAATCTGAGGATTAGGAGAGAGGGAGACTGGGAGGATAAGGAGGGAGGGAACTAGGAGGATTAGGAGAGAGGGGGACTGTGAGGATCAGGAGGGAGGGGACTGGGAGGGTTAGGAGGGAGGGTGACTAGGAGGATTTGGAAATAGGGAAACTAGGAGGTTTAGGAGGAAGGGGAATGGGAGGATTAGGAGAGAGGGGACTGGGAGGATTAGGAAGAAGGAGACTGGGAGGATTAGGATGGCGGAAACTTGGAGTATTAGAAGGGAGGGGGACTTGGAGGATTAGGAGGGAGGGGGACTCGGAGCATTAAGAGGGAGGGGACTAGGAGGAATAGGAGGGAGGGGATTAGGAGGGAGGTGGGCTGGGAGGATTAGGCGGGAGGGGGATTATGAGGGTTAGGACGGAGGAAGAATGTGAGGAAAAAGAGGGAGGAGACTAGGAGGATTAGGAGGGAGGGAGACTGGGAGGATTAGCAGGGAGGGGCTAGGAGTATTAGGAGGCAGGGCGACTAGGAGGATTAGGATGGAGGGGCTGGGAGGATTAGGAGGGCGGGGAACTAGTAGGATTAGGAGGGAGGGGGACTAAGAGGATTAGGAGGGAGGGGGACTGGAAGGATAAGGAGGGCGGGGACTAGGAGGATTAGGAGAGAGGAGACTGGGAGGATTAGAAGGGAGGGAGACTGGGAGGATTAGGAGAGAGGGTGCTGGGAGGATTAGGAGAAAAGGGACTGGGAGGATTAGGAGGAAGGGGACTGGGAGGATTAGGAGGGAGGGGGCTGGGAGGATTATGAGGGAGCGGGCTGGGAGGATAAGGAAGAAGAGCAATGGGAGGAATATGAGGGAGGGAAGTGGGAGGATTTGGAGGCAGGGGGACTGGGAGGATTAGGAGGGAGGGGAACAGGGAGATTAGGAGGGAGGGGACTAGGAAGTTTAGGAGGGAGGAGATTAGGAGGGAGCAGGACTGGGATGATTAGGAGGGAGAAGGACTAGGAGGATTAGGAGGGAGGGGCTGGGAGGATTAGGAGGGAGGGGAACTAGTAGGATTATTGGGGAGGGGGACTAAGAGGATTAGGAGGGAGGGGGACTGGAAGGATAAGGAGGGCGGGGACTAGGAGGATTAGGAGAGAGGCTGGGAGGTTTAAAAGGGAGGAGACTAGGGGGATTAGGAGGGGGACTAGGAGGTTTAGGAGGGTGGGGACTGGGAGGATTAGGAGGGAAAAGATTGGAAGGATTAAGAGGGAGTTTAGACTGGGAGGATTAGGAGGGAGGGGACTAGGAGGTTTAGGAGGGAGGAGATTAGGAGGGAGGGGGACTGGGAGGATTAGGAGGGAGGAGGACTATGAGGATTAGAAGGGAGGGGCTGGGAGGTTTCGGAGGGAGGGGTACAAGGAGGATTAGGAGGGAGGGGGACTAAGAGGATTAGGAGGGAGGGGGACTGGAAGGATAATGAAGGCAGTGACTAGGAGGATTAGGAGGGAGGAGACTGGGAGGATTAGGAGGGAGGGAGACTGGGAGGATTAGGAGAGAGGGTGCTGGTAGGATTAGGAGAAAAGGGACTGGGAGGATTAGGAGGAAGGGGGCTGGGAGGATTAGGAGGGAGGGGGCTGGGAGGATTAGGAGGGAGGGGCTGGGAGGATTAAAGGGAGGGGAACTAGTAGCAATAGGAGGGAGGGCGATTAAGACGATTAGGTGGGAGGGGCACTAGAAGGATAAGGAGGTAGGGGACTAGGAGAATTAGTAGGAAGGGTAGGAGGATAAGGAGGGAGAGGACTAGGAGGATCAGGAGGGAGGGCGACTAGGAGGTTTAGGAGGGAGGGGACTTGGAGGAAGAGGAGGGAGGGGGACTAGGAGGATAATGATGGAGGGGACTGGGAGGATTACGAGGGAGGGGGACTGGGAGGATGAAGAGGGAGGGGTACTGGGAGGATTAGGAGGGAGGGGGACTGGGAGGATTAGGAGCATGGGGACTTGGAGGATTAAGAGGGAGGGGGACTAGGAGGATTATGAGGGAGGGGACTAGGAGAATTCGAAGGGAGGGGATAGGAGGATTAGGAGGGAGGGGTATTAGGAGGATTATAAGGGAGGGGACTGGGAGGATTACAAGGGAGGGGGACTGGGAGGATTAGGAGGGAGGGG
The DNA here is from genome assembly GCF_964204655.1 of Triturus cristatus. Lineage (NCBI taxonomy): Eukaryota > Metazoa > Chordata > Amphibia > Caudata > Salamandridae > Triturus > Triturus cristatus. Next base: position 952,216,290 of record NC_140579.1, read on the forward strand.
AGTGGGAGGATTAGGTAGGAGGGGGACTAGGAGGGAGGGGACTAGGAGAATTAGGAGGGGGACGGGGAAGATTAGGAGGGAGGGGGACTGGGAGGATTAGGAGGGAGGGGACCATTTGGCTTCCAGTTTCCTCAAGGCCAAAGTTTTATCACCACCTCTGGGATCATCTTTTAGTGCCGCGATCCCATGGAATCTGATTCCTAGAACTTCAGAATCCTTATGTATGGTGTTATAATGTGCTGCTAACGGATAATCCCTGTTGTTGTTGCGGATAGCTCTGATATGTTCCTGAATCCGCTCCTTAAGTGGCCTGATGGTACTCCCCACATAAATCAGTTTGCATTGGCAAATAATGCAATACACCATGAACTTGGTGTTGCAGTTCATGAACTGATAAAGTGTATGTGTCTGCCCATTATTGTAGCTGAAGCTCTTCAGTTTATTCTCTGCAAATTGGCACACACTGCACATAGTGCATTTATAAAAACCCTTAGGTTGTTCCGGTAGCCAAGTATTTTTCAATTCTACCTTGCTGTCCTTAATAATGGAAGGACTAAGCCAGTTGCGTAAAGTTCTACCCCTTTTGTAGGTGATTCTTGGTTTATCCGCAATGTAGGGCACTATATCTGAGTCTAACTTAAGTATGTGCCAATGCTTGGACATTAGCTTGAAAATCAAATTGCTATGTGAGTTGTATTCTGTTATGAGTGTCAATTGTTTAGAACGTGTCTCACCTTTCTTGTTCTTGATTTTATGTTGCAATTTAAGCAGTTTCTTGCGTTCAGTATGATTAATTCTGGTATGTGCTTTTTCAAGAATGTCATGGTCATAACCCCTACTTATAAAGCGATGTTTAAGATTCTTGACCTCTCTCTGTAGTATGTCCTCTTTGCTGCAGTTACGTTTAATACGAGTCATCTCACCAAAAGGTATTGCACAAATTTGAGATTTAGGATGGGCACTGCTTGCATGGAGCACAGAATTACATGCAGTGTTTTTTCGAAACAGTTTACTTTCTAATTTACCATCCTCGATGTAGAGTGTAACATCTAAAAAGTTAATCTGCTTGATGTCAATCTCGTATGTAAAACTTAGGATATATTCATTGATGTTAAGGTGATTAATGAAGCGATCCAATGTTACTCCATTCCCACCCCATATCATGATAACATCATCAATGAATCTGCCCCAATAGACAATGCAGTCGGTAAGTTCATGGGGACATTGTTTCCAAATGTGATGTTCTTCATAGAAGCCCATGTAAATATTGGCGAATGATGGAGAAAATTTTGCGCCCATTGCCACCCCAGAGTGTTGTTTGTACCAGTGATTGTTATGCATAAAATAGTTGTTGTCTAATGCAAGACGAGTAAGTTCAAGAAGCATCGCAGTATGTTCATATAAGGTAGCATCTCGTTTAGATAAAAAATAGGTAAGGGCTTCCATACCCTTAATGAAAGGGATACTAGTATACAAAGCACTCACATCAAATGTGACAAAGGTCAAATCACTTGACCATAATACATCCTCTAGTTTATTAAGGAGGTCCCTAGTATCTTCAATGAAAGCAGGGAGATTCCTTACTATCGGCTGAAGATAAATGTCAATGAATTCTGAAATACGTTCAGTAGGCCCCCCTATCCCGGATATAATGGGCCTACCAGGGGGGAGTATTAGAGTTCTTATGAATTTTAGGCAGCGTATAGATATATGCTGCCTTAGGTGCAGGGTTATACAGGTATTTAACCTCAACATCTGAAAGAATGCCAGCACTCTGCCAATACCCAAGTGTTTTTTCAATGAGTTTATTGACATCCTTCATTGGACTAGTGGATACCTTAGTATATGAATTGATGTCAGATAGTTGTTTGTCAATTTCCCCAATATAGTACTCTTGTGTCATAATGACAATGTTGCCCCCCTTATCTGCTTCTTTTATGACAAGGTCGGGGCAATCAGACAGTTCTCGTAGAGCTTTCCTTTCATTCTTACTAAGATTGTCCTTAAAATTGTGTGGCCTATGGGACATCCTATCTTCCAGTTTGTATAGATCTGTGGTGACAGCTTTGTAAAAGCAATCGATCATGTTATTGGGTGACAAAACTGGAGTAAAAGTGGACTTTAACCTCAAACCACTATCAGTAGCTGTATTAGTATCAATATTCAAGTCCTGTAGTAGATCAATAATACTTGGTACACATTCAATGCTGTCGTCCATTGACAGTAACATTCTTATATTTTCAATGTCTTTAATCGTTTGTGCACTTGGACCAGTTGTGTATACGGGAATTGGACACATTCTTTCATTGTTTTCAAAGAATTTCTTTAATTTCAATTTGCGTGTAAATCAAAAAAGATCCACATGAATTTGTGTGAAATTCGGTTTTGTCATAGGGCAAAAACCCAATCCCCTTTTGAGAACATTATTTTCAGCAGTACTAAGTACTTTATTAGATAAATTGATAACACTCAAATCGTTTTCATGATTGGTATCTATTACAGGTGAATCATTGGGATCCATACATTTAAGAACCCTCAGTTCTTCTGTACACGTGTCACTGATCTTGTGACTCTTTTGTTTGGTTCTGTATCTGTTCTTTCTGCCACCCCTCCTTGTTATCTTTCTGCCGGGTTCTTTTTGTTGTACCCCAATCTCGTTCCCTTTCTGTATCTCTCCAATTCCGATAAAAAAGATGAACCTGAGGGATTGTTCTCTACTGACCCTCTATCTGAAACATTCTCACTTCTCACCTCACTTGTTTCACTTGTGAAGCTAGAAATGTCTGACCCACTGATAGATGCCTCTCGTTCTGTTCTTTTGTTCAAAGCATTCACACCACCCCGTGGTTTGACGTCATCGAATTTTTTGGCAAAAGTGAATATTCTACCACTACTGTAATCATTGGCATCTCGCTTTAATTTACGTACTTTCTTTTCTCTGATATATGCCTGATGCGAGTTAAGCACTTCCTTCAATATTTTGAAGTTTTTTTCTGTTGCTTCTGTCAGGTTAAGTTTTTTTTATTTCATCTTCAACTTGCTCAATTTCTTGTAGTAGTTTAGTTCTTTTCCTTTCAGCATGTCTAATTAGCAGATCCATCATACCAAATGAGGATGAAGAAATCAAATTCTCCCATTCAGAGAGAAGATCTGGATCTAAGTCCTCAAACGTGGGAAAAATAATATAGCCTTATAGCCCGCCGTAGCGGGCTATACCGGCTGTTAATGGCCCGCTGCAGCGTTAAAGGCCCGAGCCGAAGGCGAGGGACTTTAACAACAGCAGCGGGCCATTAACAGCGGTATAGCCCTGCTACGAAGGGCTATAAGGCTATTAGAACATTCTGCCACTAGAGGGCAGAATGTTCTACCAAAACAAAGCCCTTCAGGGAGCGCGAGGGGATTGAAATCCCCTCAGGCTCCCTGAAGTCTTTGTTCACAGCCAGAGCTGTGAACAAAGACACATTGGAATGTTGGTGCTCCGGGCTTATACCGGCCAGTATTAGCCCGGAGCGCTCCATTGTCTTCAATGGAGCTGCCAATGTTCCAATGTTCTAATAACCCTTAATCCCCTAGGGACTTGTTTGATCTCAATATACTTCTTCAGTGTAGTATAGTCCCACCAGCGGGAGAGTTCAGATTTTCGCAATCTCTCTAGTTTGTTAAACAATTGTTTTAATCCAAGGGGTTTATTATCCACATTGATCACTTTTTTTGACTGTAATCCCTGTCCAAGGAAAATTTCATTAAACATCTTATCTCGGTCATCTTCAAAACTCGCCATTGTGAATATTACTATTCATAAGTAACTATCCTGATTTTGATATAGTGTCAGGACACGCCTACAGAAGAACTTCGGGTGCACGTAACCACTTCAATAAATACAAAGAAAAAAATAGGTAGTAGTGTCCCTAAGGATAGGGGAGAACGGCACACCACACTGATTGTACGTAATAACTAAAGCACATAAAGTTAAGGCGTCAAAAATATATAGGAAAATCAATAATGATTGTAGGGTGCTCACAGCTTCAATTGATGTCCACTACCTGGGGACATCATCCATATGTGCAAGACATATATACATTAATTATTGCAAATTTAGAAGACTTAAATGGCACTCCCACACAATATACGGGTTAAATACCCAACTGATATAAATTGTCAGTTCTTATTCAAGTCACATATGCCTGTCCGTTTAAAAAAAGATAGGGTCAATTCCTTCAAATAATTATGCTGTCTGATAACAAATCCAGGACCCCTTGGATATTAGCTGTTTTTCATCGTTTCTTTATTGATGCAGGTTTGTAAGTTCCAATACACGGACCAGCCGACACGTGTTTCGTCTTACAAAAGACTTTTATTTATGGATGACAGATTGCTACATAATAACAGCAGTTCTTATGTTCGTCGCATATAGCCAATACAACCTATGTTGTGACATCACTTTGATTATGTACTATCGGGCCTTACAACATTACTTTTTACTGAGAGTGATTAGTGATTACTTATTGTTTTGTCCATCCCTTAGATGGTGTGATTGTACATGTGATGTTTTGACTTTGGACCTCGCGTTTATGAACTACAGGACTGGAAACATTATCAACTACCTTATTGAGTTTATTGGTGGGTTGATATATCAATCTTTTTTTAGTGTATGTGTTGTGCATTTCAGGTTGTACAACACATGTCTATTGTTCTTTACTACCATTTTTGCCCATATTGACTTTCTGGAGCGATTGGTTTTGGGCATTTTTAGTGGTGCATCTACTTATTTCTACACAAGTTTTCTTATCCTCAGCTTGATCTTAACATCTAAAATAGACTTTGGGAAGTTTGGTTCTCTTCTTGCGCACATCTTTTTTCAGACTATCACCGATGTGGGTGAACACTTAGTTGTGATCATTTTTTATAGTGATTTGTCAAACCGTTTTTACGATTTTGTATGAGAAATGGATGCATTTAGCTTTTGTATTTACTTTTTCCAGCCTTGAAAAAGTCTTTTGTAAGACGAAACACGTGTCGGCTGGTCCGTGTATTGGAACTTACAATCCTGCATCAATAAAGAAACGATGAAAAACAGCTAATATCCAAGGGGTCCTGGATTTGTTACCAGACAGCATAATTATTTGAAGGAATTGACCCTATCTTTTTTTAAACGGACAGGCATATATGACTTGAATAAGAACTGACAATTTATATCAGTTGGGTATTTAACCCGTATATTGTGTGGGAGTGCCATTTAAGTCTTCTAAATTTGCAATAATTAATGTATGTATGTCTTGCACATATGGATGATGTCCCCAGGTAGTGGACATCAATTGAAGCTGTGAGCACCCTACAATCATTATTGATTTTCCTATATATTTTTGACGCCTTAACTTTATGTGCTTTAGTTATTACGTACAATCAGTGTGGTGTGCCGTTCTCCCCTATCCTTAGGGACACTACTACCTATATTTCCGTCTTTCATCTGTAGCTGTCACTGATGGGAATTAGGCTTAAATCAGTGTTCTGCAGGTTATTATGACTTAATTCCCGCAGAATCTAGTGACGTAGGAAATGTGACACAGTTGTTAGTTTCCCTCAGGTTAGTATAAAAACAGTTCATTGTATTTAACAATGGGACTGCAAGCAGGTGGCCTACAATCTGCAAGGGAGTGACCATACGCCATAGGACAACTCTGGTCTAGAATACACTGTCATTCTCACAGGCAGTACTTCTAGTCTCTTCAATTTGGGTACCCTTCATTATCCTCTGCCATCTGAGGGTAGATAATTACATGGGAATTCTATCACGTGGTGGCATTGCCTAATGGGGTAAACATTTTTTTTATTCTTTTTTTTCAATGATTACGTCTAGGTGTTCCTAAATTCCTTATCTAGAACACCTCAAAAGAGAAATCACATGATACAGATTATCAGGGACATGTAGATACCTCCCTTCAATAACTGTGCATCAGGTGCACTATGCAATACACAGGCTAATAATCAAATGTGGAAACAAAAGACAAGAACTAGAGAGTCCTGGTATTTCCATGATTTAGAACACATCTGATCCCACCAAAAATTAAAGAAGCAGGAACAAAAGGGTAAAAAACCAAATTAAAATAGTCATTGAAAATTTGTCATGTTAAAAAAAAAAAAATGTAAGGTATCTCCTATTGAGGTGGAAAACTTGTCTTACTATAGTATTGAGTCAGTTAACCAGTCCATCACTACCCTGACAGTCAGACTGGAAAACATTGAAGTAGGCCTAAAGAAAATTCTTAAAAACCAGTCCGGTCATACAAAAAGGTAATTATACATAATATGGGGGTCCCTGGTACATTACTACAGTCTGGAAATGTGAACCTGAACAATACACCAATAATAATAAAAGGGCTGACTGGTGAAAGGAATTCGAAAAAGAGAAATGGGACTAGGACATAGCTAAAATCCCCAATAACTAGGCACAATGCAACATCAATCATGGGAGAAGCGGCAAAAGAAAAATCTATAGGAAGAACGAAAAATTACTCGGGTAATAGTCAAGTTTGTGACACAATACCAAGAGTATGGGTGATACACAAAAGTCAAAATAGTACACAAATTTTAACTCTACCGCTGGCCCCTACACTATATACGGTAATCTCAGCTAATGTTCCAGTTCCTCACAACACCATGTCATGTACTTTATGCACTATGAACCTGCAGCCCAAAACCCAATATTCGGGCCTGCTTAATTTGTCAGGCTTAAAATGAAAATTACACTTTTTTACTTTCCTAACCCTCTGTTTGACAGCTGGTCACCAGTTAGTGGTGACAGGCTGTCAAATATAACTTACTGTGTAGCTTCTGACACACAGGACCAGCAGGAACAATTCATAAAAGGACAAAATGCAAAAACATGGAAAACACACAAACATTTTGTTTTGTTTTCAAAGAAGTCATACAAAAAAAAAATCATCTTGTTTCAACCTACTGCTGATACTTCACATAACACACAAAATATCAATTGTAACCAACCATCTTAAATTAAGGCAACTACATGGACAGTATTTTCAAAAGCAAAAATATGAATGTATCACCCCCTTTGAGGCCCTGCTTTGAGCGAGGCCGTGCAGGAATGCACTTCTCGACCTTGCACAGTCCTCCAAGAGCTAAGAATAACACCTCAGCAGAACTTTCTGGGCTGCTATCCAGCCTCTGCCAGCATTCCTGGTCCCCGCCACTTTTCAAGGTTCCTATAGTGTGCAAGCATTAATGTCTTCTTGTCAGAGAAGCTTTTCCAAGCAATGGTTTCTCCATCTGTTTACACTCACTCCTAACTCCCACCTTACTGACCTCAAGGTCAAAATCTGCCTCGCGTTCTGCGCTCCTCAGCCCTGTCTCTCTCCTCACCCTGAAGCTTGTCACAGACAAAAAAACCTTCCTAACTCTTCCTAACCTGCAATAATTAACCCTTTTTAAAAACACATGTTATATATATTACTTCTTTTAGGGGCTACAATTTATTTCTATTCTTAAATTATTAAAACATTTACTGTGAATAACTCACAGAACATAATAACATAACATACTAGCTTTAGAACAAATGTTTGTTACTACCCTATGCAATGGTACTTAGTTCATCAACCTTAAAAGGATGAACGTCTCAGTAGGTCTAGCTAGAGTTAGAACCTTCAATCTTGATATTAAACCCAAACCTCTGCACTGGGCACATTGGCTCACTGAGACATTAAAAGCAACCCCAAATGGGAACAACCTGCAAATTTGTATTATACCTAAATATATGCGTTTACTGAAGCCTACGGCACTTTAAAGCTATTGTAAAGGGCAAGAATTCTGTTAAATAGTCTATTTTACCCAATTTCGACTTTGATATTTGGGGCACTTAAAAATAAACATCCTATAATTGTGCTACATATTAATAATCCTCAGAATGTTCTTTACAGATTGCAGATATTGAACATTAGACATATCTCTTGCAAATCATTTGGAAAAGTTTTTTTAAGCCTGCGCCAAGTGAAATTCCATATACAAATGTCCTCATTATGCAGTACAACACAACTTAAATTAAATTATAATGCTTGGAGGTCACAGTATGAGTATTAAGCTTTATAAATAGTAAAAAAATGAATTTAGAAGCACTTATTTTTAATAATTATTTTCCATAATTAATAATTATTTTTGATAAACCCAATCATTTTTGATAATTTCACATATAAAAGCAAGCTGCATCCCTTGCCTATCATTTTAGATGCATTTATTTATAGGCCTAAGCACAGAAGCCTAACTTAAAACATGACAACATTTTTTTTTCTTCGCCACTTTTTTTTTTAACAGAACAATTATTTTAACATTAGAACCGAAAATATTCTTATAAAAATGCTTAAAGAGAGGAAACCCTTAATTGAAATGTCTTCCTGTAATACAAAATAATGAACCTTAGTTTTGGAACCTTTTTAAAACAACATTTTGAAAAGCAAAGTTTCACCCGTGTTCAAATGAGGGCGAAGTCCTGGCTGAGTAAACATTCCTGTCTATTAGAGCTGCTTGCTTAGCGACAATAAAAGCTTGTCTCTCAGTGTTGTAACATGAGCACGGTGGCAGTCTTTTTCAAACTAAGACATATCAATGCATGTTGCGTTTGAGTTCAGCAAAAATTTACTTCAGCTGAAGTGTTTGCCTGTTAATATCTAACACAATGTATGTAAGTAAAAAATACTATAAGTTTATTTTTCTACAAAACACACCATTTCGTTTTTGAGGCCATTGTATTCCTAGTGAATGTAAATTTTAATTTTATTTTTTTAAGCATTTAACAGTTTGTACATGTGCATAATTGCTTACTCTATAAATTATATAGCAACATATAGCTATTTAGCATATCACATGGTTCATTTCTGGATTTTTATTTAATTTCTACTTAATATTAATTAACTGACATTTTGCTTAACAGACTGAAAACATCAAGAAAAACCACAAACACACATTGAGCTCATTTCAGACATAAACAGAAAGGGGTCAAACACTCAGGACACATATATTTAACCCACAGAAACACACATTTAACCCACAGATCAACACTTAGGACAGAAACAAAGGACAGCCCACAGACTGTACTTAAACCAAACCATTTGTAAATGCTAGTTGCAAGTCATATTTACAAGAAACGCTTCTTAATAGTGTTCCAAAAGACTGCAAAAAAAACAGCCCAACAGACTGCTATATGTCCAAGAAGCCAAAATACACTCCATTCATAAGATCGCGCAGAACAAAGGATCCTTGTATGTATTATGTCCATATTTTAATTCCCTGGGGATACAGAATCACCAAGAAAGAAATATGTTTTTATACCTAAACCTATTTAGGTATTCCCTCATGGGAGCCGGCTAATTTAATTCACATCTCACTAAGAAACAAAAAAGCAACACATTCTTCGATGTGAGCTTGAAACAGGCATGCCAAAAAACATACCGCAGAATATGCAAGTATTTATAATCAAAGTAGTGCTTAAGGTACTCTCCGTACGTTGCACCGTTCCAATTTTATACAAAGTAGAGAATAATCTCCTCATGACCTGCCTACACAAATTGCAATTTGCATATCAATCCAATACAAATCCAAAGTTGGCCAACACAAATTCATAACGACTCTTACCAATAAAAAGGTTGTCCAAATTCTAACTGCCAAGTTCTGAATGACCTAACGGTCTTTTTTAGAATACTCACGCCAAAAAAAAAGTTCTCAGTCAGGAGTGATATCATGTGGAGGATCAAAATCAGGAAGATCAGAAATATACTGGGCTGCAGAGACAAAGAATCCCCAGAATCTCAGTGCACAGAGTACCTCCTTAGTAGAGTCCTGCCCTTTCCTCCTCAGTAGATTTCAGTCTCCTGACAAGATAGCTCCCTCAGATAGCCACTCCTGATGATCCTCAGAGAGGGCACCAATTGAAGAAATTCAAAACTCCTTCTCAGGGTTAAACTAACAAAAAAAGAAGTTGGCACAGAAACTGAAATATAAAAGAACATCTTTATTAAACTCAAAATGAGTGTGACTACGTCACCCAGAAGCCGCAGCAACTGAATGAGGCAGTCCAAAGAGAGCAGAACACTGGGGCCTTATATATGTGAGGGTTACATACTCAGCATAAAAGAAAGGGGCAGTCCTGGCTCATGCAAGCATGCAAAATGCCAATATGGACATACAAGATCTGCCAAATATTAGCCAATAGGAAAACATTCAAAACAAGGCATCATGTAACCAGAACGTTCCCCTTGAGTCGTGTTTTTGCCCAACCCCATAAGTCAATCAATGACAGCACCTATAGGTCAATCAGTAACGGCAGGACATGTTTGTGTGCTTCAAAGGACAACTTGCAAAATAGGATAATGCGGAGAAAGAATACTGAAGGCCAACAAATAGCTGGGATAGGCAGGGATTTAGTCAGTCTGGCTAGTTCCTGGAATTGGCTTCACAACAAGGAAGGGAAGGTTATTTGACACGTGGCAGTACAAAGGGCAAAAACACTCGGTTTACCAAGATACGGGCTGAGTGAGGGCAACAAAATGGTGACAGAATACAGAATGGAGTTAAAACTGAATTACCTCAGGGGCTAGGAGTATTAGGAGGCAGGGCGACTAGAAGGATTAGCAGGGAGGGGGATCAGGAGGATTAGGAGGGAGAGGGACTAGGAGGATTAGGAGGGAGGGGACAGGGAGGATAAGGAAGGAGGGGACTAGCAGGATTAGGAGGAAGGGGGACTAGGAGGATTTGGAGGGAGGGGGAGTAGGAAGATTAGGAGGGAGGGTGTCTAGGAGGATTAGGAAGGAGGGGGTCTAAGAGGTTTAGGAGGGAGGGGACTGGGAGGATTAGGAGGGAGGGATCTTGGGGGATTAGTAGGGAGGGGGATTTGGAGGATTTTGAGGGAGGGAGACTGGGAGGATTAGGAGGGAGCAGGCTGGGAGGATTAGGAGGAAGAGGAATGGGAGGATTAGGAGGGAGGGAAGTGGGAGGATTTGGAGGCAGGGGGACTGGGAGGATTAGGAGGGAGGGGACTAGGAGGTTTACGATGGAGGGGATTAGGAGGGAGCGGGACTGGGATGATTAGGAGGGAGAAGGACTAGGAGGATTAGGAGGGAGGGCCTGGGAGGATTAGGAGGGAGGAGGACTAAGAAAATTAGGAGGGAGTGAGACTGGAAGGATAAGGAGGGCGGGGACTAGGAGGATTAGGAGGGAGGGGACTAGGAGGAATAGGAGGGAGGGGATTAGGAGGGAGGTGGACTGGGAGGATTAGGAGGGAGGAGGATTACGAGGGTTAGGACGGAGGAAGAATGTGAGGATAAGGAGGGAGGGGACTAGGAGGATTAGGAGGGAGGGAGACTGGGAGGATTAGGAGGGAGGGGCTAGGAGTATTAGGAGGCAGGGGGACTAGGAGGATTAGCAGGGAGGGGGAGCAGGAGGATTAGGAGGGAGAGGGACTAGGAGGATTAGGAGGGAGGGGACAGGGAGGATAAGGAGGGAGGGGACTAGGAGGATTAGGAGGGAGGGGTACTAGGAGGATTTGGAGGGAGGGGGAGTAGGAAGATTAGGAGGGAGGGTGTCTAGGAAGATTAGGAGCGAGGGGGTCTAGGCGGTTTAGGAGGGAGGGGACTGGGAGGATTAGGAGGGAGGGATCTTGGGGGATTAGTAGGGAGGGGGACTTGGAGGATTTTGAGGGAGGGAGACTGGGAGGATTAGGAGGGAGGGAAGTGGGAGGATTTGGAGGCAGGGGGACTGGGTGGATTAGGAGGGAGGGGAACAGGGAGGTTAGGAGGGAGGGGACTAGGAGGTTTAGGAGGGCGGGGATTAGGAGGGAGCGGGACTGGGATGATTAGGAGGGAGAAGGACGAGGAGGATAAGGAGGGAGGGGCTGGGAGGATTAGGAGGGAGAGGAACTAGTAGGATTAGGAGGGAGGGGGACTAAGAGGATTAGGGGGGAGGGGGACTGGAAGGATAAAGAGGGCAGGGACTAGGAGGATTAGGAGAGAGGAGACTGGGAGGATTAGGAGAGAGGGTGCTGGGAGGATTAGGAGAAAAGGGACTGGGAGGATTAGGAGGAAGGGGGCTGGGAGGATTAGGAGGGAGGGGCTGGGAGGTTTAGGAGGGAGGGGGACTCGGAGCATTAGGAGGGAGGGGACTAAGAGGAATAGGAGGGAGGGGATTAGGAGGGAGGGAGACTGGGAGGATTAGGAGGGAGGGGCTAGGAGTATTAGGAGGCAGGGGGACTAGGAGGATTAGCAGGGAGGGGGACCAGCAGGATTAGGAGGGAGAGGGACTAGGAGGATTAGGAGGGAGGGGACAGGGAGGATAAGGAGAGAGGGGACTAGGAGGATTAGGAGGGAGGGGGACTAGGAGGATTTGGAGGGAGGGGGAGTAGGAAGATTAGGAGGAAGGGTGTCTAGGAGGATTAGGAGGAGCGGGCTGGGAGGAATAGGAGGAAGAGGAATGGGAGGATTAGGAGGGAGGGAAGTGGGAGGATTTGCAGGCAGGGGGACTGGGAGGATTAGAAGGGAGGGGGACAGGGAGATTAGGAGGGAGGGGACTAGGAGGTTTAGATGGGAGGGGATTAGGAGGGAGCGGGACTGGGATGATTAGGAGGGAGAAGGACTAGGAGGATTAGGAGGGAGGGGCTGGGAGGATTAGGAGGGAGGGGAACTAGTAGGATTATTAGGGAGGGGGACTAAGAGGATTAGGAGGGAGGGGGACTGGAAGGATAAGGAGGGTGGGGACTAGGAGGATTAGGAGAGAGGCTGGGAGGATCGGAAGGGAGGAGACTAGGGTGATTAGGAGGGGGACCAGGAGGTTTAGGAGGGTGGGGACTGGGAGGATTAGGAGGGAAAAGACTGGAAGGATTAAGAGGGAGTTTAGACTGGGAGGATTAGGAGGGAGTGGACTAGGAGGTTTAGGAGGGAGGAGATTAGGAGGGAGGGGGACTGGGAGGATTAGGAGGGAGGAGGATTAGGAGGATTAGAAGGGACGGGCTGGGAGGTTTAGGAGGGAGGGGTACTAGGAGGATTAGTAGGGAGGGGGACTAAGAGGATTAGGAGGGAGGGGGACTGGAAGGATAAGGAAGGCAGTGACTAGGAGGATTAGGAGGGAGGACACTGGGAGGATTAGGAGGGAGGGAGACTGGGAGGATTAGGAGAGAGGGTGCTGGGAGGATTAGGAGAAAAGGGACTAAGAGGATTAGGAGGAAGGGGGCTGGGAGGATTAAAGGGAGGGGAACTAGAAGGAATAGGAGGGAAGGGGATTAAGAGGATTAGGTGGGAGGGGAACTAGAAGGATAAGGTGGGAGGGGACTAGGAGAATTAGTAGGAAGGGTAAGAGGATAAGGAGGGAGGGGACTAGGAGGATCAGGAGGGAGGGGACTAGGAGGATAAGGACGGAAGAGGAGTAAGAGGATTAGGAGGGAGGGGATTGATAGATTTAGGAGGGAGAGAGACGGGGATGAAGAGGGAGAGGGAATAGCAGAATTAGGAGGGAGGGTACTTGGAGGAAGAGGAGGGAGGGGGACTAGGAGGATAATGATGGAGGGGACTGGGAGGATGACGAGGGAGGGGGACTGGGAGGATGAAGATGGAGGGGTAATGGGACGTTTAGGAGTGAGGGGGACTGGGAGGATTAGGAGCATGGGGACTAGGAGTATTAGGAGGGAGGGGATAGGAGGATTAGGAGGGAGGGGGACTAGGAGGATTAGGAGGGAGGGGACTGGGAGGATTATGAGGGAGGGGACTGGGAGGATTAGGAGGGAGTGGAGTAGGAGGATTAGGTGGGTGGGGGACTAGGAGGATTAGGAGGGAGGGGACTAGGAGAATTAGGAGGGGGACGGGGAAGATTAGGAGGGAGGGGGACTGGGACGATTAGGAGGGAGGGGACTAGGAGGATTAGGAGGGAGGGGGACTGGGAGGATTAGGAGGGAGGGAACTGGGAGGATTTAGAGGGAGGGGGACTGGGAGGATTAGGAGGGAGGACTGGGAGAATTAGGAGGGAGGGGACTAGGAGAATTAGGAGGGAGGGGACTAGGAGAATTAGGACGGAGGGGACTGGGAGGATCAGGAGGGAGGGAACTGGCAGGATTACGAAGGAGGGGACTAGGAGGATTAGGAGGGAGGGGAAAAGAAGGATTAGGTAGAGGGGACTAGGAAAATTAGGAGGGAGGGGACTGAGAGGATTAGGAGGAAGAGAGACTGGGAGGATTAGGAGGGAGGAAGACTAGGAAGATTAGGAGGGAGGGGATTGGGGAGGGGGACTGGGAGGATTAGGAGGGAGGGGGACTGAAATGATTAGGAGGGAGGGGACTAGGAGGATTAAGAGAGAGGGGATCAAGGAGGATTAGGAGGGAGGGGGAATCCGAGGATTAGGAGAGAGGGAGACTGGGAGGATAAGGAGGGAGGGAACTAGGAGGATTAGGAGGGAGGGGGACTGGGAGGATCAGGAGGGAGGGGACTGGGAGGACTAGGAGGGAGGATGACTAGGAGGATTTGGAAGGAGGGAGACTAGGAGGTTTAGGAGGGAGGGGAATGCGAGGATTAGGAGAGAGGGGACTGGGAGGATTAGGAGGGAGGGAGACTGGGAGGATTAGGAGGGAGGGGACTGGGAGGATTAGGAGGAAGGAGACTGGGAGGATTAGGATGGAGGAAACTTGGAGTATTAGAAGGGAGGGGGACTTGGAGGATTAGGAGGGAGGGGGACTCGGAGCATTAGGAGGGAGGGGACTAGGAGGAATAGGAGGGAGGGGATTAGGAGGGAGGTGGACTGGGAGGGATAGGAGGGAGGGGGTTAGGAGTATTAGAAGGCAGGGGACTAGGAGGATTAGGAGGGAGGGGGACCAGGAGGATTAGGAGGGAGAGGGACTAGGAAGGTAAGGAGGGAGGGGACAGGGAGGATAAGGAGGCGGGACTAGGAGGATTAGGAGGGAGGGGGACGAGGAGGATTAGGAGGGAGGGGGAGTAGGAAGATTAGGAGGGAGGGTTTCTAGGAGGATTAGGAGGGAGGGGGTCTAAGAGGTTTAGGAGGGAGGGGACTGGGAGGATTAGGAGGGAGGGGTCTTGGAGGGTTAGTAGGGAGGGGGACTGGGAGGATTAGGAGGGAGCGGGCTGGGAGGATTAGGAGGAAAAGGAATGGGAGTATTAGGAGGGAGGGAAGTGGGAGGAATTGGAGGCAGGGGGAATGGGAGGATTAGGAGGGATGGGGACAGGGAGATTCGGAGGGAGGGGACTAGGAGGTTTAGGAGGGAGGAGATTAGGAGGGAGTGGGACTGGGAGGATTAGGAGGGAGGAGGACTGGGAGGATTAGGAGGGAGGGGCTGGGAGGATTAGGAGGGAGGGGAACTAGTAGGATTAGGAGGGAGGGGGACTAAGATGATTAGGAGGGAGGGGGACTGGAAGGATAAGGAGGGCGGGGACTAGGAGGATTAGGAGAGAGGCTTGGAGGATTAGAAGGGAGGAGACTAGGGGGATTAGGAGGGGGGACCAGGAGGTTTAGGAGGGAGGGGAATGGAAGGATTCAGAGGGAGTTTAGACTGGGACGATTAGGAGGGAGGGGACTAGGAGGTTTAGGAGGGAGGGGCTGGGAGGTTTAGGAGGGAGGGGACTAGGAGGTTTAGGAGGGAGGGGACTAGGAGGATTAGAAGGGAGGGGCAGGGAGGTTTAGGACAGAGGGGTACTAGGAGGAATAGGAGGGAGGGGGACTAAGAGCATTATGAGGGAGGGGGACTGGAAGGATAAGGAGGGCAGTGACTAGGAGGATTAGGAGGGAGGGGACTGGGAGGATTAGGAGGGAGGGAGACTGGGAGGATTAGGAGAGAGGGGGCTGGGAGGATTAGGAGGGGGGCTGGGAGGATTAGGAGGGAGGGGCTGGGAGGATTAAAGGGAGGGGAACTAGTAGGAATAGAAGGGAGGGAGATTAAGAGGATTAGGTGGGAGGGGGACTAGAAGGATAATGAGGGAGGGGACTAGGAGAATTAGGAGGTAGGGTACCAGAAGGATTAGGAGGGAGGGGACTAGGAGAATTAGGAGGTAGGGGACTAGGAGGATTAGGAGGGAGGGGGACTAGGAGATTTAGGAAGGAGGGAATGGGAGGATTAGGAGGGAGGGGGACTGGGAGAATTAGGAGGGAGGTGACTTGGAGGAAGAGGAGGGAGGGGTATCGGGAGGTCTAGGAGGGAGGGGGACTGGGAGGATTAGGAGGGAGGGGACTAGGTGTACTAGGAGGGAGGGCGACTAGGAGATTTAGGAGGGAGGGTATGGGAGGATTAGGAGGGAGGGGGACTAGGAGAATTAGAAGGGAGGGGACTGGTAAGATTAGGAGGGAGTGGGACTGAGAGGATTAGGATGGAGGGGAGTGGGAAGATTAGGTGGGAGGGGGACTAGGAGGATTAGGAGGGAGGTGACTAGGAGAATTAGAAGGGTTGGGACTGGGATGATTAGAAGGGAGGGGGACTGGGAGGATTAGGAGAGGAGGAGTGGGAGGATTAGGAGGCAGGGGACTGGGGGGATTTGGTGGGAGGGGGACTGGGAGGATTAGCAGGGAGGGCACTGGGAGGATTAGGAGGGAGGAGGACTTGGAGGATTAGGAGGGAGCGGACAAGAGGACTAGGAGGTAGTGGACAAAGAGGAAAAGGAGGGAGGGGACTGGGAGCATTAGGAGGAGGGTATTGATAGGATTAGGAGGGAGGGAGATGGGGGATTAGGAGGGAGGAGTCTATGAGAATTAGGAGGGAGGAGACTTGGAGGAAGAGGAGGGAGGGGTACTGGGAGGATTAGGAGGGAGGGGGACTGGGAGGCTTAGGAGGGAGGGGACTCGGAGGATTAGGAGGGAGGGGAACTAGGAGGATTAGGAGGGAGGTGACTAGGAGAATTAGAAGGGTTGGGACTGCGATGATTAGAAGGGAGGGGGACTGGGAGGATTAGGAGAGGAGGAGTGGGAGGATTAGGAGGCAGGGGACTGGGGGGATTTGGTGGGAGAGGGACTGGGAGGATTAGCAGGGAGGGCACTGGGAGGATTAGGAAGGAGGAGGACTTGGAGGATTAGGAGGGAGGGGACAAGAGGACTAGGAGGTAGTGGACAAAGAGGAAAAGGAGGGAGGGGACTTGGAGCATTAGGAGGAGGGGATTGATAGGATTAGGAGGGAGGGAGATGGGGGATTAGGAGGGAGGAGTCTATGAGAATTAGGAGGGAGGAGACTTGGAGGAAGAGGAGGGAGGGGTACTGGGAGGATTAGGAGGGAGGGGGAGTGGGAGGCTTAGGAGGGAGGGGACTCGGAGGATTAGGAGGGAGGGGACTAGGAGAATTAGAAGGGAGGGTATTGGAGGATTAGGAGGGAGGGGGACTGGGAGTATTAGGAGGGAGGTGACTGGGAGGATTAGGAGGGAGAGAAGAAATGGGAGGATTAGAAGGGAGGGGAATTGGGAGGATTAGGTGGGAGGGGGACTAGGAGGATTAGGAGGGAGGGGTACTAAGAGGATTAGGAGGGAGGGGGCCTGGAAGGATAAGGAGGGCAGTGACTAGGAGGATTAGGAGGGAGGGGACTGGGAGGATTAGGAGGGAGGGAGACTGGGAGGATTAGGAGAGAGGGGGCTGGGAGGATTAGGAGGGGGGGCTGGGAGGATTAGGAGGGAGGGGTTAGGAGGGAGGGGCTGGGAGGATTAAAGGGAGGGGAACTAGTAGGAATAGAAGGGAGGGGGATTAAGAGGATTAGGTGGGAGGGGGACTAGAAGGATAATGAGGGAGGGGACTAGGAGAATTAGGAGGTAGGGTACTAGAAGGATTAGGAGGGAGGGGACTAGGAGAATGAGGAGGTAGGGGACTATGAGGATTACTTGGGAGGGGGACTAGGAGATTTAGGAGGGAGGGAATGGGAGGATTAGGAGGGAGGGGGACTGGGAAAATTAGGAGGGAGTTGACTTGGAGGAAGAGGAGGGAGGGGTACCGGGAGGACTAGGAGGGAGGGGGACGGGAGGATTAGGAGGGAGGGGACTAGGTCTACTAGGAGGGAGGGCGACTAGGAGATTTAGGAGGGAGGAGATGGGAGGATTAGGAGGGAGGGGGACTAGGAGAATTAGAAGGGAGGGGGCCTGGAAGGATAAGGAGGGCAGTGACTAGGAGGATTAGGAGGGAGGGGACTGGGAGGATTAGGAGGGAGGGAGACTGGGAGGATTAGGAGAGAGGGGGCTGGGAGGATTAGGAGGGGGGACTGGGAGGATTAGGAGGGAGGGGTTAGGAGGGAGGGGCTGGGAGGATTAAAGGGAGGGGAACTAGTAGGAATAGAAGGGAGGGGGATTAAGAGGATTAGGTGGGAGGGGGACTAGAAGGATAATGAGGGAGGGGACTAGGAGAATTAGGAGGTAGGGTACTAGAAGGATTAGGAGGGAGGGGACTAGGAGAATTAGGAGGTAGGGGACTATGAGGATTAATTGGGAGGAGGACTAGGAGATTTAGGAGGGAGGGAATGGGAGGATTAGGAGGGAGGGGGACTGGGAGAATTAGGAGGGAGGTGACTTGGAGGAAGAGGAGGGAGGGGTACCGGGAGGACTAGGAGGGAGGGGGACTGGGAGGATTAAGAGGGAGGGGACTAGGTCTACTAGGAGGGAGGGCGACTAGGAGATTTAGGAGGGAGGGGATGGGAGGATTAGGAGGGAGGGGGACTAGGAGAATTACAAGGGAGGGGACTGGTAAGATTAGGAGGGAGGGGGACTGGGAGGATTAGGAGGGAGGGGAGTGGGAGGATTAGGTGGGAGGGGAACAGGAGGATTAGGAGGGAGGTGACTAGGAGAATTAGAAGGGTTGGGACTGGGATGATTAGAAGGGAGGGGGACTGGGAGGATTAGGAGAGGAGGAGTGGGAGGATTAGGAGGCAGGGGACTGGGGGGATTTGGTGGGAGGGGGGATGGGAGGATTAGCAGGGAGTGAACTGGGAGGGTTAGGAGGGAGGAGGATTTGGAGGATTAGGAGGGAGGGGACAAGAGGACTAGGTGGTAGTGGACAAAGAGGAAAAGGAGGGGGGGGACTGGGAGCATTAGGAGGAGGGGATTGATAGGATTAGGAGGGAGGGAGATGGGGGATTAGGAGGGAGGAGTCTATGAGAATTAGGAGGGAGGAGACTTGGAGGAAGAGGAGGGAGGGGTACTGGGAGGATTAGGAGGGAAGGGGACTGGGAGGCTTAGGAGGGAGGGGACTCGGAGGATTAGGAGGGAGGGGAACTAGGAGGATTAGGAGGGAGGGGACTAGGAGAATTAGAAGGGAGGGTATTGGAGGATTAGGAGGGAGGGGGACTGGGAGGATTAGGAGGGAGGGGACTGGGAGGATTAGGAGGGAGGGGAAATGGGAGGATTAGAAGGGAGGGGAATTGGGAGGATTAGGTGGGAGGAGGACTAGGAGGATTAGGAGGGAGGGGACTAGGAGAATTAGGAGAGAGGAGACTGGGAGGATTAGGTGTGAGGTTGACTGGGAGCATTAGGAGGGAGGGGGACTGGGAGTATTAGGCGAGAGAGAACTGGGAGGATTTAGAGGGAGGGGTACAGGGAGGATTAGGAGGGAGGAGGACTGGGAGGATTAAGAGGGAGGGGACTAGGAGGATTATGAGGAAGGGGACTAGGAGAATTAGGAGGGAGGGGACTGCGAGGATTAGGAGGGAGGGGGACTAGGAGATTTAGGAGGGAGGGAATGGGAGGATTAGGAGGGAGGGGGACTGGGAGAATAAGGAGGGAGGTGACTTGGAGGAAGAGGAGGGAGGGGTACCGGGATGACTAGGAGGGAGGGGGACTGGGAGGATTAGGAGGGAGGGGACTAGGTGTACTAGGAGGGAGGGCGACTAGGAGATTTAGGGGTGAGGGGATGGGAGGATTAGGAGGGAGGGGGACTAGGAGAATTAGAAGGGAGGGGACTGGTAAGATTAGGAGGGAGGGGGACTGGGAGGATTAGGAGGGAGGGGAGTGGGAGGATTAGGTGGGAGTTGGACTAGGAGGATTAGGAGGGAGGTGACTAGGAGAATTAGAAGGGTTGGGACTGGGATGATTAGAAGGGAGGGGGACTGGGAGGATTAGGAGAGGAGGAGTGGGGGCATTAGGAGGCAGGGGACTGGGGGGATTAGGTGGGAGGGGGACTGGGAGGATTAGCAGGGAGGGCACTGGGAGGATTAGGAGGGAGGAGGACTTGGAGGATTAGGAGGGAGGGGACAAGAGGACAAGGAGGTAGTGGACAAAGAGGAAAAGGAGGGAGGGGACTAGGAGCATTAGGAGGAGGGGATTGATAAGATTAGGAGGGAGGGAGATGGGGGATTAGGAGGGAGGAGTCTATGAGAATTAGGAGGGAGGAGACTTGGAGGAAGAGGAGGGAGGGGTACTGGGAGGATTAGGAGGGAGGGGGACTGGGAGGCTTAGGAGGGAGGGGACTAGGAGGATTAGGAGGGAGGGGGACTAGGAGGATTAGGAGGGAGGGGACTAGGAGAATTAGAAGGGAGGGTATTGGAGGATTAGGAGGGAGGGGGACTGGGAGGATTAGGAGGGAGGGGACTGAGAGGATTAGGAGGGAGGGAAATGGGAGGATTAGAAGGGAGGGGAGTTGGGAGGATTAGGTGGGAGGGGGACTAGGAGGATTAGGAGGGAGGGGACTAGGAGAATTAGGAGGGAGGAGACTGGGAGGGTTAGGTGTGAGGGTGACTGGGAGCATTAGGAGGGAGGGCACTGGGAAGATTAGGAAGGAGGGGGACTGGGAGTATTAGGCGTGAGGGAACTGGGAGGCTTTAGAGGGAGGGGTACAGGAAGGATTAGGAGGGAGGAGGACTGGGAGGATTTAGAGGGAGGGGACTAGGAGGATTATGAGGAAGGGGACTAGGAGAATTATGAGGGAGGGGACTGAGAGGATTAGGAGGGAGGGGGACTGGGAGGATTAGGAGAGGAGGAGTGGGAGGATTAGGAGGCAGGGGACTGGGGGGATTTGGTGGGAGAGGGACTGGGAGGATTAGCAGGGAGGGCACTGGGAGGATTAGGAAGGAGGAGGACTTGGAGGATTAGGAGGGAGGGGACAAGAGGACTAGGAGGTAGTGGACAAAGAGGAAAAGGAGGGAGGGGACTTGGAGCATTAGGAGGAGGGGATTGATAGGATTAGGAGGGAGGGAGATGGGGGATTAGGAGGGAGGAGTCTATGAGAATTAGGAGGGAGGAGACTTGGAGGAAGAGGAGGGAGGGGTACTGGGAGGATTAGGAGGGAGGGGGAGTGGGAGGCTTAGGAGGGAGGGGACTCGGAGGATTAGGAGGGAGGGGACTAGGAGAATTAGAAGGGAGGGTATTGGAGGATTAGGAGGGAGGGGGACTGGGAGTATTAGGAGGGAGGTGACTGGGAGGATTAGGAGGGAGAGAAGAAATGGGAGGATTAGAAGGGAGGGGAATTGGGAGGATTAGGTGGGAGGGGGACTAGGAGGATTAGGAGGGAGGGGTACTAAGAGGATTAGGAGGGAGGGGGCCTGGAAGGATAAGGAGGGCAGTGACTAGGAGGATTAGGAGGGAGGGGACTGGGAGGATTAGGAGGGAGGGAGACTGGGAGGATTAGGAGAGAGGGGGCTGGGAGGATTAGGAGGGGGGGCTGGGAGGATTAGGAGGGAGGGGTTAGGAGGGAGGGGCTGGGAGGATTAAAGGGAGGGGAACTAGTAGGAATAGAAGGGAGGGGGATTAAGAGGATTAGGTGGGAGGGGGACTAGAAGGATAATGAGGGAGGGGACTAGGAGAATTAGGAGGTAGGGTACTAGAAGGATTAGGAGGGAGGGGACTAGGAGAATGAGGAGGTAGGGGACTATGAGGATTACTTGGGAGGGGGACTAGGAGATTTAGGAGGGAGGGAATGGGAGGATTAGGAGGGAGGGGGACTGGGAAAATTAGGAGGGAGTTGACTTGGAGGAAGAGGAGGGAGGGGTACCGGGAGGACTAGGAGGGAGGGGGACGGGAGGATTAGGAGGGAGGGGACTAGGTCTACTAGGAGGGAGGGCGACTAGGAGATTTAGGAGGGAGGAGATGGGAGGATTAGGAGGGAGGGGGACTAGGAGAATTAGAAGGGAGGGGGCCTGGAAGGATAAGGAGGGCAGTGACTAGGAGGATTAGGAGGGAGGGGACTGGGAGGATTAGGAGGGAGGGAGACTGGGAGGATTAGGAGAGAGGGGGCTGGGAGGATTAGGAGGGGGGACTGGGAGGATTAGGAGGGAGGGGTTAGGAGGGAGGGGCTGGGAGGATTAAAGGGAGGGGAACTAGTAGGAATAGAAGGGAGGGGGATTAAGAGGATTAGGTGGGAGGGGGACTAGAAGGATAATGAGGGAGGGGACTAGGAGAATTAGGAGGTAGGGTACTAGAAGGATTAGGAGGGAGGGGACTAGGAGAATTAGGAGGTAGGGGACTATGAGGATTAATTGGGAGGAGGACTAGGAGATTTAGGAGGGAGGGAATGGGAGGATTAGGAGGGAGGGGGACTGGGAGAATTAGGAGGGAGGTGACTTGGAGGAAGAGGAGGGAGGGGTACCGGGAGGACTAGGAGGGAGGGGGACTGGGAGGATTAAGAGGGAGGGGACTAGGTCTACTAGGAGGGAGGGCGACTAGGAGATTTAGGAGGGAGGGGATGGGAGGATTAGGAGGGAGGGGGACTAGGAGAATTACAAGGGAGGGGACTGGTAAGATTAGGAGGGAGGGGGACTGGGAGGATTAGGAGGGAGGGGAGTGGGAGGATTAGGTGGGAGGGGAACAGGAGGATTAGGAGGGAGGTGACTAGGAGAATTAGAAGGGTTGGGACTGGGATGATTAGAAGGGAGGGGGACTGGGAGGATTAGGAGAGGAGGAGTGGGAGGATTAGGAGGCAGGGGACTGGGGGGATTTGGTGGGAGGGGGGATGGGAGGATTAGCAGGGAGTGAACTGGGAGGGTTAGGAGGGAGGAAGATTTGGAGGATTAGGAGGGAGGGGACAAGAGGACTAGGTGGTAGTGGACAAAGAGGAAAAGGAGGGGGGGGACTGGGAGCATTAGGAGGAGGGGATTGATAGGATTAGGAGGGAGGGAGATGGGGGATTAGGAGGGAGGAGTCTATGAGAATTAGGAGGGAGGAGACTTGGAGGAAGAGGAGGGAGGGGTACTGGGAGGATTAGGAGGGAAGGGGACTGGGAGGCTTAGGAGGGAGGGGACTCGGAGGATTAGGAGGGAGGGGAACTAGGAGGATTAGGAGGGAGGGGACTAGGAGAATTAGAAGGGAGGGTATTGGAGGATTAGGAGGGAGGGGGACTGGGAGGATTAGGAGGGAGGGGACTGGGAGGATTAGGAGGGAGGGGAAATGGGAGGATTAGAAGGGAGGGGAATTGGGAGGATTAGGTGGGAGGAGGACTAGGAGGATTAGGAGGGAGGGGACTAGGAGAATTAGGAGAGAGGAGACTGGGAGGATTAGGTGTGAGGTTGACTGGGAGCATTAGGAGGGAGGGGGACTGGGAGTATTAGGCGAGAGAGAACTGGGAGGATTTAGAGGGAGGGGTACAGGGAGGATTAGGAGGGAGGAGGACTGGGAGGATTAAGAGGGAGGGGACTAGGAGGATTATGAGGAAGGGGACTAGGAGAATTAGGAGGGAGGGGACTGAGAGGATTAGGAGGGAGGGGGACTAGGAGATTTAGGAGGGAGGGAATGGGAGGATTAGGAGGGAGGGGGACTGGGAGAATAAGGAGGGAGGTGACTTGGAGGAAGAGGAGGGAGGGGTACCGGGATGACTAGGAGGGAGGGGGACTGGGAGGATTAGGAGGGAGGGGACTAGGTGTACTAGGAGGGAGGGCGACTAGGAGATTTAGGGGTGAGGGGATGGGAGGATTAGGAGGGAGGGGGACTAGGAGAATTAGAAGGGAGGGGACTGGTAAGATTAGGAGGGAGGGGGACTGGGAGGATTAGGAGGGAGGGGAGTGGGAGGATTAGGTGGGAGTTGGACTAGGAGGATTAGGAGGGAGGTGACTAGGAGAATTAGAAGGGTTGGGACTGGGATGATTAGAAGGGAGGGGGACTGGGAGGATTAGGAGAGGAGGAGTGGGGGCATTAGGAGGCAGGGGACTGGGGGGATTAGGTGGGAGGGGGACTGGGAGGATTAGCAGGGAGGGCACTGGGAGGATTAGGAGGGAGGAGGACTTGGAGGATTAGGAGGGAGGGGACAAGAGGACAAGGAGGTAGTGGACAAAGAGGAAAAGGAGGGAGGGGACTAGGAGCATTAGGAGGAGGGGATTGATAAGATTAGGAGGGAGGGAGATGGGGGATTAGGAGGGAGGAGTCTATGAGAATTAGGAGGGAGGAGACTTGGAGGAAGAGGAGGGAGGGGTACTGGGAGGATTAGGAGGGAGGGGGACTGGGAGGCTTAGGAGGGAGGGGACTAGGAGGATTAGGAGGGAGGGGGACTAGGAGGATTAGGAGGGAGGGGACTAGGAGAATTAGAAGGGAGGGTATTGGAGGATTAGGAGGGAGGGGGACTGGGAGGATTAGGAGGGAGGGGACTGAGAGGATTAGGAGGGAGGGAAATGGGAGGATTAGAAGGGAGGGGAGTTGGGAGGATTAGGTGGGAGGGGGACTAGGAGGATTAGGAGGGAGGGGACTAGGAGAATTAGGAGGGAGGAGACTGGGAGGGTTAGGTGTGAGGGTGACTGGGAGCATTAGGAGGGAGGGCACTGGGAAGATTAGGAAGGAGGGGGACTGGGAGTATTAGGCGTGAGGGAACTGGGAGGCTTTAGAGGGAGGGGTACAGGAAGGATTAGGAGGGAGGAGGACTGGGAGGATTTAGAGGGAGGGGACTAGGAGGATTATGAGGAAGGGGACTAGGAGAATTAGGAGGGAGGGGACTGAGAGGATTAGGAGGGAGGGGGAC
Organism: Triturus cristatus; assembly: GCF_964204655.1. NCBI lineage: Eukaryota > Metazoa > Chordata > Amphibia > Caudata > Salamandridae > Triturus > Triturus cristatus. The sequence goes on from NC_140579.1 coordinate 952,241,172, forward strand.
TGGGAGGATCAGGAGGGAGTGAACTGGGAGGATTAGGAGGGAGGGGACTAGGAGGATTAGGAGGGAGGGGAAAAGGAGGATTAGGAGGGAGGGTGACTAGGAGGATTTGGAAGGAGGGAGACTAGGAGGTTTAGGAGGGAGGGGAATGCATTGGATTTGGAGAGAGGGGACTGGGAGGATTGGGAGGGAGACTGGGAGGATTAGGAGGGAGGGGACAGGGAGGATTAGGAAGAAGGAGACTGGGAGGATTAGGATGGAGGAAACTTGGAGTATTAGAAGGGAGGGGGACTTGGAGGATTAGGAGGGAGGGGGACTTGGAGCATTAGGAGGGAGGGGACTAGGAGGAATAGGAGGGAGGGGATTAGGAGGGAGGTGGACTGGGAGGATTAGGAGGGAGGGGGCTAGGAGTATTAGGAGGCAGGGGGACTAGGAGGATTAGGAGGGAGGGGGACAAGGAGGATTAGGAGGGAGAGGGACTAGGAGGATAAGGAGGGAGGGGACAGGAAGGATAAGAAGGGGGGACTAGGAGGATTAGGAGGGAGGGGGACTAGGAGGATTAGGAGGGAGGGGGAGTAGGACGATTAGGAGGGAGGGTGTCTAGGAGGATTAGGAGGGAGGGGGTCTAAGAGGTTTAGGAGGGAGGGGACTGGGAGCATTAGGAAGGAGGGGTCTTGGAGGGTTAGTAGGGAGGAGGACTTGGAGGAATTTGAGGGAGGGAGACTGGGAGGATTAGGAGGGAGCGGGCTGGGAGGATTAGGAGGAAGAGGAATGGGAGTATTAGGAGGGAGGGAAGTGGGAGGAATTGGAGGCAGGAGGAATGGGAGGATTAGGAGGGAGGGGGACAGGGAGATTCGGAGGGACGGGGACTAGGTGGTTTAGGAGGGAGGGGATTAGGAGGGAGCGGGACTGGGAGGATTAGGAGGGAGGAGGACTGGGAGGATTAGGAGGGAGGGGCTGGGAGGATTAGGAGGGAGGGGAACTAGTAGGATTAGGAGGGAGGGGGACTAAGAGGATTAGGAGGGAGGGGGACTGGAAGGATAAGGAGGGCGGGGACTAGGAGGATTAGGAGAGAGGCTGGGAGGATTAGAAGGGAGGAGACTAGGGGGATTAGGAGGGGGGACCAGGAGGTTTAGGAGGGAGGGGAATGGAAGGATTAAGAGGGAGTTCAGACTGGGACGATTAGGAGGGAGGGGACTAGGAGGTTTAGGAGGGACGGGCTGGGAGGTTTAGGAGGGAGGGGACTAGGAGGTTTAGGAGGGAGGGGACTAGGAGGATTAGAAGGGAGGGGCAGGGAGGTTTAGGAGGGAGGGGTACTAGGAGGACTAGGAGGGAGGGGGACTAAGAGGATTAGGAGTGTGGGGGACTGGAAGGATAAGGAGGGCAGTGACTAGGAGGATTAGGAGGGAGGGGACTGGGAGGAATAGGAGGGAGGGAGACTGGGAGGATAAGGAGAGAGGGGGCTGGGAGGATTAGGAGGGGGGGGCTGGGAGGATTAGGAGGGATGGGGCTGGGAGGATTAGGAGGGAGGGGCTGGGAGGATTAAAGGGAGGGGAACTAGTAGGAATAGGAGGGAGGGGGATTAAGAGGATTAGGAGGGAGGGGGACTAGAAGGATAATGAGGGAGGGGACTAGGAGAATTAGGAGGTAGGGTACTAGAAGGATTAGGAGGGAGGGGACTACGAGAATTAGGAGGGAGGGGACTAGGAGGATTAGGAGGGAGGGGGACTAGGAGATTTAGGAGGGAGGGAATGGGAGGATTAGGAGGGAGGGGAACTGGGAGAATTAGGAGGGAGGTGACTTGGAGGAAGAGGAGGGAGGGGTACCGGGAGGACTAGGAGGGAGGGAGACTGGGAGGATTTGGAGGGAGGGGACTAGGTGTACTAGGAGGTAGGGCGACTAGGAGATTTAGGAGGGAGGGGATGGGAGGATTAGGCGGGAGGGGGACTAGGAGAATTAGAAGGGAGGGGACTGGTAAAATTAGGAGGGAGGGGGACTGGGAGGATTAGGAGGGAGGGGAGTGGGAGGATTAGGTGGGAGGCAGACTAGGAGGATTAGGAGCGAGGTGACTAGGAGAATTAGAAGGGTTGGGACTGGGATGATTAGAAGGGAGGGGGACTGGGAGGATTAGGAGAGGAGGAGTGGGAGGATTAGGAGGCAGGGGACTGGGGGATTAGGTGGGAGGGGGACTGGGAGAATTAGCAGTGAGGGCACTGGGAGGATTAGGAGGGAGGAGGACTTGGTGGATTAGGAGGGAGGGGACAAGAGGATTAGGAGGTAGGGGACAAAGAGGAAAAGGAGGGAGGGGACTAGGAGCATTAGGAGGAGGGGATTGATAGGATTAGGAGGGAGAGAGATGGGGGATTAGGAGGGAGGAGTCTATGAGAATTAGGAGGGAGGAGACTTGGAGGAAGAGGAGGGAGGGGTACTGGGAGGATTAGGAGGGAGGGGGACTGGCAGGTTTAGGAGGGAGGGGACTCGGAGGATTAGGAGGGAGGGGGACTAGGAGGATTAGGAGGTAGGGGACTAGGAGAATTAGAAGGGAGGGTATTGGAGGATTAGGAGGGAGGGGGACTGGGAGGATTAGGAGGGAGGGGACTGGGAGGATTAGTAGGGAGGGGAAATGGGAGGATTAGAAGGGAGGGGAATTGGGAGGATCAGGTGGGAGGGGGACTAGGAGGATTAGTAGGGAGGGGACTAGGAGAATTAGGAGGGAGGAGACTGGGAGGATAAGGTGTAAAGGTGACTGAGAGTATTAGGCGAGAGGGAACTGGGAGGATTTAGAGGGAGGGGGACAGGGAGGTTAGGAGGGAGGAGGACTGGGAGGATTAAGAGGGAGGGGACTAGGAGGATTATGAGGGAGGGGAAAAGAAGGATTAGGTAGAGGGGACTAGGAAAATTAGGAGGGAGGGGACTGAGAGGATTAGGAGGGAGAGAGACTGGGAGGATTAGGAGGGAGGAGGACTAGGAAGATTAGGAGGGAGGGGATTGGGGAGGGGGACTGGGAGGATTAGGAGGGAGGGGGACTGAAATGATTAGGAGGGAGGGGACTAGGAGGATTAGGAGGGAGGGGATCAAGGAGTTTTAGGAGGGAGGGGGTCCCGAGGATTAGGAGAGAGGGAGACTGGAAGGATAAGGAGGGAGGGAACTAGGAGGATTAGGAGGGAGGGGGACTGGGAGGATCAGGAGGGAGGGGACTGGGAGGATTAGGAGGGAGGGTGACTAGGAGGATTTGGAAGGAGGGAGACTAGGAGGTTTAGGAGGGAGGGGAATGCGAGGATTAGGAGAGTGGGGACTGGGAGGATTAGGAGGGAGGGAGACTGTGAGGATTAGGAGGGAGGGGACTGGGAGGATTAGGAGGAAGGAGACTGGGAGGATTAGGATGGAGGAAACTTGGAGTATTAGAAGGGAGGGGAACTTGGAGGATTAGGAGGGAGGGGGACTCGGAGCATTAGGAGGGAGGGGACAAGGAGGAATAGGGAGGGGATTAGGAGGGAGGTGGACTGGGGGGATTAGGAGGGAGGGGGTTAGGAGTATTAGAAGGCAGGGGGACTAGGAGGATTAGGAGGGAGGGGGACCAGGAGGATTAGGAGGGAGAGGGACTAGGAAGATAAGGAGCGAGGGAACAGGGAGGATAAGTAGGGGGGACTAGGAGGATTAGGAGGGAGGGGGACTAGGAGGATTAGGAGGGAGGGGGAGTAGGAAGATAAGGAGGGAGGGTTTCTAGGAGGATTAGGAGGGAGGGGGTCTAAGTGGTTTAGGAGGGAGGGGACTGGGAGGATTAGGAGGGAGGGGTCTTGGAGGGTTAGTAGGGAGGGGGACTTGGAGGATTTTGAGGGAGGGAGACTGGGAGGATTAGGAGGGAGCGGGCTGGGAGGATTAGGAGGAAAAGGAATGGTGTATTAGGAGGGAGGGAAGTGGGAGGAATTGGAGGCAGGGGGAATGGGAGGATTAGGAGGGAGGGGGACAGGGAGATTCGGAGGGAGGGGACTAGGAGGTTTAGGAGGGAGGAGATTAGGAGGGAGTGGGACTGGGAGGATTAGGAGGGAGGAGGACTGGGAGGATTAGGAGGGAGGGTCTGGGAGGATTAGGAGGGAGGGGAACTAGTAGGATTAGGAGGGAGGGGGACTAAGACGATTAGGAGGGAGGGGGACTGGAAGGATAAGAAGGGCGGGGACTAGGAGGATTAGAAGAGAGGCTTAGAGGATTAGAAGGGAGGAGACTAGGGGGATTAGGAGGGAGGCGACAGGGAGGCGACAGGGAGGATAAGGAGGGAGGAGACTAGGAGGATTAGGAGGGAGGGGGACTAGGAGGATTAGGAAGGAGGGGGAGTAGGAGGATTAGGAGGGAGGAAGACTGTGAGGATAAGGAGGGATGTGACAAGGAGGATTAGGAGGGAGGGAGACTGGGAGGATTAGGAGGGAGGGGGACCAGGAGGATTAGGAGGGAGAGGGACTAGGAGGATTAGGAGGGAGGGGGAGTAGGAGGATTAGGAGGGAGAGGGACTAGGAGGATTAGGAGGGAGGGGGACTAGGAGGATTAGGAGGGAGGGGGAGTAGGAGGATTAGGAGGGAGGGGGTCTAGGAGGATTAGGAAGGATGGGGTCTAGGAGGTTTAGGAGGGAGGGGACTGGGAGGATTAGGAGGGAGGGGTCTTGGAGAATTAGTAGGGAGGGGGACTTGGAGGATTTTGAGGGAGGGAGACTGGGAGGATTAGGAGGGAGGGGGCTGGGAGGATTAGGAGGAAGAGGAATGGGAGGATTAGGAGCGAGGGAAGTGGGAGGATTTGGAGGCAGGGGACTGGGAGGATTAGGAGGTAGGGGGACAGGGAGATTAGGAGGGAGGGGACTAGGAGGTTTAGGAGGGAGGGGATTAAGAGGGAGCAGGTCTGGGAGGATTAGGAGGGAGTAGGACTGGGAGGATTAGGAGGGAGGGCCTGGGAGGATTAGGAGGGAAGGGAACTAGCAGGATAAGGAGGGTGGAGTTTAGGAGGGAGGGGGACTAGGAGGATGAGTGAGGGTGTTAGGATTAGAAAGGAGGAGACTAGGGGGATAAGGAGGGAGGGTGACTAGGAGGTTTAGGAGGGAGGGGACTGGGAGGATTAGGAGGGAGAAGACTGGAAGGGTTAAGAAGGAGTTCAGACCGGGAAGATTAGGAAGGAGGGGACTAGGAGGTTTAGGAGGGTGGAGTTTAGGAGGGAGGGGGACTGGGAGGATTAGGAGGGAGGAGGACCAGGAGGATTAGAAGGGAGGGGCTGGGAGGTTTAGGAGGGAGGGGTACTAGGAGGATTAGGAGAGAGGGGGGACTAAAAGGATTAGGAAGGAGGGGGACTGGAAGGATAAGGAGGGCAGTGACTAGGAGGATTAGGAGGGAGGGGGTTGGGAGTATTAGGAAGAAGGGGACTGGGAGGATTAGGAGGAATGGGGCTGGGAGGATTGGGAGGGAGGGGGCACGGAGGATTAGGAGGGAGCGGCTGGGAGGATTAAAGGGAGGAGAACTAGTAGGAATAGGAGGGAGGGGGATTAAGAGGATTAGGTGGGAGGGGGACTAGAAGGATAAGGAGGGAGGGAACTAGGAGAATAAGGAGGGAGGGGACTAGGAGGATCAGGAGGGAGGGGTACTAGGAGGTTTAGGAGGGTGGGGACTGGGAGAATTAGGAGGGAGGGGACTAGGAGGATAAGGAAGGAGGGGACTAGGAGGATAAGGAGGGAAGGGGACTAAGAGGATTAGGAGGGAGGCGACTGGGAGTATTGGGAGGGAGGGGACTTTAAGTATTAAGAGGAAGAGGAGGGAGGGGTACTGGGAGGACTAGGAGGGAGGGGGACTGAGAGGATTAGGATGGAGGGGACCTGGAGTACTAGGAGGGAGGGTGACTAGGAGGATTAGGAGGTAGGGAACTAGGAGAATTTGGAGGTAGGGTGACTAGGAGGATTAGGAGGGAGGGGGACTAGGAGATTTAGGAGGAAGTGGATGGTTGGATTAGGAGGGGGGCTGGGAGAATTAGGAGGGAGGGTACTGGTAAGATTAGGAGGGAGGGGGACTGGGTGGATTAGGAGGGAGGGGAGTGGGAGGATTAGGTGGGAGGGGGACTAGGAGGATTAGGAGGGAGGTGACTAGGAGAGTTAGAAGGGTTGGGACTGGGATGATTAGAAGGGAAGGGGACTGGGAGGATTAGGAGAGGGGGAGTGGGAGGATTAGGAGGCAGGGAACTGGTGGGATTATGAGGGAGTGGGACTGGGAGGATTAGCAGGGAGGGCACTGGGAGGATTAGGAGGGAGGAGGACGTGGAGGATTAAGAGGGAGGGGACTAACAGGACTAGGAGGAGGGGACTAAGAAGATTATGAGGGATTGGACTAGGAGAATTAGGAGGGGTGAGGAAATATGAATTTTGTGATCAGTTATGTCCCCTATCGTAGACCCCAACGGCTCCATGTACATGCTATAAGTACATGTATGTTCCCTCCTGCTCCAGTTTTGAAGACGCAAATATATGTGCGTCCACCGTCAACATGTCCTCTTTCAGATCCGCCATGAATGGGTCAGATATTCCATTCCTAAGTATGAAAGGCCACCGACTTTATGTGGTTCACTTTCCACATTTTACAGATTCAGGCGAGTAGGCCCTGAATTTTGTCATCAAGCCTTTTCCTGTCTTCTGCCTCTGAAAGCTCCAGTCTGAGCCTGCATCTGTATCCATGAACTTTGTCCTACTCCCTGCGCGGCTAACGGTGCCTGATCCAGCCTATCGCCTGCCAAAAACTGTATTTCACCTTCAAGATTATCTACTCCGTTCCTCATCCGATGCATTCCTGTCTAGCAGTTTAGGTAAACATTCCTCCAGCTACCGTGCAAAGGGGCCAGGCCTCACTGTCCTCATGCAAGTAATTCATAGCCCCGTTACCATGGAATATTCCTACCCCCTCGCATCTAGTGTAGACACTTAGACGCTTGTACACGCACTAACAGTCAGTATAGAATAGATTCTATCCTAGAGACCTTTCCTTTTGGATAACACAGTTCTTTAAACATAGGATATTAGATATGATTTGGGATTAGGTTGACATAACCCCAGACTTCTGTCTCCACATATAGAGCTAAATGTCAAGTCCCCTTCACCCTCTAGTTGCACGTCAATCACACGTCATGCGGCTGCGCGCGCATCTCTGCCAAATATTTCTGCTGACATTGCAGGATTCTTCTGTGGATCCACCCACTTGTGACATCATGTTTAATGACGTATTTTAGTTACACCCATGTATACGCCTCTATTAGTTACGTATGCACAGTTTATCTGTATTATCAGCTGTTACGCCTCTTGCATCTGTTTCACTGTAATGCATTTTCTATAAAACTGCTTATCTGTCAATAATATATGCCCTTCCTTCCTGAACTTTCGTGGTGATGGAATAGAATGCCTACAATTCGAATTGTATTCCTTTGTATAGGAATAAAGCCTTTTAAAACCTCTAATACCACGGATTCTGCCTCTTATTTTTACTGAGTTATTCTCACTAAGACTTTACCGCATAAAAATAGTACCGGTAACGAAATATTTACCACATAAATTGGCGCCCGAACAGGGACACTTTCTCATCTCACGCGCCGGCGGTGCGTTGCAGGCCCGGTCTCCTGCCACAGCTGAACGGACAAAAACGCGTACCTGCAGGATTTCCTGTATCTCCCTCCGGCCAAGCGGGAGCGACTGAGGCTGCGATCAACACCCAGACGAGGCGGTGAGAAGTGCGAAGTATCCCGACCAGAGCCTAGCTGAGAGAGCAAGATCCGAGGTATACAGAGGCCCACCAGGTTCCGAAGTTCCGAGTCCAGTCGAGTCGAGTCCAGTCCGGTCCAGTTTCAGTTCCGTTCCGAGGCCTTCCGTTCCGAGCTACCCGGTGAGTACCATTACCGGGGAGGCATTTAACGTGCACATAGTCTGTGCCGGTCAAGACGGGTTTGGGTACACAAATCCGGTCTGCACTGTTTCAGCAGTGTATCTGTACTGTTTAGCAGTATATATAGTATGTCTTGCATATAAATAAATATTATCTAGTGTCAGTATTATGTCAGTAACTAGTTTTCTATTAGTTATCATTGTTCGTTAAAACTGTTAAATGTTAAATGTTTTAATACGTTCTATACATTGTGGTGTGAATGACTGTTCATTATTGTGTTCATCGTATAAAGTGTGTTCTAGAAACAAGATCTAAAAATGCCGCTCTTTTCGAAACTAAGACAGATCAAAACTAGAAAAGGTGTACTCGAAGAAGCTGTTCCCATTCCACCTAGGGATACTCCAGGATACTTTATGTATCATAAGCATGGTCTAGATGCCGTATTATTTCTTGATTTATGGGTGGACTACACCAAAGAATTACCAGAGAGTCAGAGATGGCCCGCAACGGGGACCTGGGATGCAGATTGCATCATGAGAGTAGAAGAAGAATTATGGAAAAAGAAAGCCAGACAGTCACAGAAAGATGCCATTGAATTATGGCGTAAAGAATCATACAGACGTACAGAAAAAGCACACAGACAGGAAGAGAAAGGTAGAGAGAATTCAAATAAAACTCGAGAAAATCTATTACTTGAGGAAGGTACTCGAGTAAAATCAGAACAAATAGATAGACAAAGAAACACTCTTATGAATGGTATGTATCCTCTTCTGGCCGAAGGGTTACCTAAGGCTACCCCGGAAATACCAAAAGATTTAACTCCTCCATTGCTCCCGATAAAAGCACATCCCAAAACAGCAAAGGACGTTTTCCTTTCCTCTTATTTAGATGACGTAGCTCCCGAGTATGCTAATGCCATACCGCACATACCGCTTGCCGATGGTGTTCAACACCAAGAGCATCCGTCTGTATCCCCGCAACTACAAACTCCTACACAAGTTCAAACAGGCCCGTCCGTCTCTACAGTTTTTCCTGCATCTACAATCTCTATCCTACGTCCAACGAATCCTTTCGTGCCTAGCACCTCAGACGGTGCTACCGGAGGTACGACAGACATGTTTGCCACCCCGCCGCGAAATAAACAGACTCTTAGAGATTTAGCACTCCAACGTACACCCCAATTAGCGACATCCGACATGTTTAAAGAACAGCTTGTGGATTGTAGATACGACCCAGTACCAGGTAGACAGGATAAATTGCTCATATCATCACTACGTATAAGACGAGCTACATTATATTTAATGACAATACCAGGAATGGGTGAACACCTAGACGAAATATATCGCTTTGTCCAAACAGGGCGAGGTCCAGAAAGTATTAACGAAGCTATGGAATACCAGAAAGTGGATGTCCAAAGACAACTACTACGTTTTTTCATAAATTGTGTAATTAGGAATCAAGACAGGCCCGGGGCAGATCACGATACCATGCAAAGACTTGTCAAATGGGGTCAGAACATATCAGAAGAGAAACACGATAGACAGGCGTGTATAATCGCCATGAGTCGAAAGATCCGCAAGGAAGTAGAACGAATACATAAAGAAAGACGAGAAACAGACAGAGTAGAATCAGAGGAGGAGGAGGAGCAAGAATCAGAACCAGTCGAAACAATAGCTTATGTAGGTAGAGGAAGACCCCATAATAATACTAGAGACTTTAACGACCCGATGCGTCCAATACGTCCAGAATATAATAGACATTTTCCAAACCCTATGTTAAATACAAAATCCCCCGAACACCTATTCCAAGCCGTTGATAAAGTACTCCGAGATCGAAGAGGGTACCATATGCTAGATTCCATGGACGAACAAGAATTAGCCAGGTCAGCAGTACAATGGGCTGACAGTCCCAGCGAATACAATGATGATGTACTTGCACACACGTTTCTGAATCTTGACCCATACGAACAGCGTTTAGCTAGTATATACATGATTCAACACCTCCTTATATTATATAAAAGCCAACACTCCGATCCAGGACCCTTACCTGACATATTGACAGAACTGCTCACGAATATATGGAGAGGGTCAAGCACTGATTTGATTAAAGAAATTCTAGAATCCCGAAACCAATATTTAAATTTCGTATGCCCAGAACACGTTCCAGTTCCCATCATGGGAAGAAAAATGTATCACATAGATAGACAGAACCCGTTACGCGAAGTACACCCAATCAGAGGTGACGGTAATAACTTTACACGCGTGTTTGTGTACACGCCTATAACTAAACTAGAATTATTGGAAATGAAGAAAGTAGTACCCAGCCATGACAAGGACCCAGCAGGTTTCCACCGCGAGATAAAAGACATGTTACTCATGGGAGAGTATACCTACCCCGACATTATGAAAATATTAAAAGTCCTATTACCCGCCGGTGTTTATGAGAAACTCAAAGAAAAGGAATGGGAGGTGGGAGACCAAAAGATAGATTGGACAGCATTGGAAAACGAAGAAAAGGCCCGAGCTGCAGGATCAGGACTTGGGGAAAAGACTACAGCACTAGCAGGACTACTAGTGCAGGTACTGCCACGTTTATTAACTACGAAAAAGGAAGACTGGGGTGCAATATCAGCCTGTAAACAAAAACCAGATGAAGACACTAGTGATTTCTATTCCCGATTTGAAAAATGTTTTGGTATAAATAGTGGCATAAAAGCCAGTAGTGAGTCATATCCACATCTGTTCGTGACAAAATTAGTTGAAAATTCTCTGCTACAAGTTAAGAATAGAGTATTGAAATTCGAAAGTACCTGGCAAGGTAATACCCCATCACAGATGTTACAGATGTTACAATATCATCACAATAGAATTAGAGAAGAACAAGAACACGAACAAAGACGTATGAAAGATACAAAAATGAAAATGCTTGTTGCTCAGTCAGTCCCAGCCGATGGTCATCATAAAGGTGATTCCGCAGGTCCTACGAAAGGGACATGTAACTATTGTAAACAACAAGGTCATTATATACACGATTGTCCAGTCCTGAAACATAATATTGCTACAGGTAGAACCCAGGAGAGACCACGTCCACCTAGACAGGATCAGAATCAACAACAAATCCCTCAGCATGCACAACATAGGATAGCTCCGCAACAACTAGCTCCACAACAGGGAGCTCCACAACAGACCATAGCACCACCACAAGCGCAGCCTATTGCTGCAACACAAGCAACAACACAACAGATGTATCAGTATGCACAAGCAGATTATCCCGATTATCAGCGATATACATGACATAGTCTAGAGAGGGAAGTTGGCTTACCCCTTATTGAGGTTCCTGTAGACCAAGAGGGACCTTATGTACATAGTGAACTATTAGGGGAAGACAGAAAGTTTTTACTTGATACAGGGGCAAGCAGAACAACTATAAGACGCAGTGAAGTTCCAGGGGCACCCCTCTCAGGCTCACAAACTATTTCCCTTGGATTCTCAGGAAAACCTATAATAAACGACGTAACACAACCTCTTCCACTTACGGTCGGTCCATTGACATGTACTACCGATTTATTGCTTACTAAATCATGTCCAGAAAACTTGTTAGGCATAAAAACATTGAAAGCTCTAGGAGCTATAATATGTTGTTCTCCGGAAGGAGTACGACTATTTTTACGTGACTTTAAAGGTCACTATGTGTCCAGAGACATGGATCACCGACTGCAGAATTTACCTACACATTTATGGGCACAAGGCCCCACTGATGTTGGTTGCATGAATATTACACCATATCGTGTCACACTAAAAACAGGAGTAATATTACCACGAATACGACAATACAAGTTGCCACCCGATGCTGTTGTAGCTTTACTGCAAATTATTGACGAGCTCATTGCACAAGGAGTGGTTGTCGAAACAGACTCCAATGTATGTAATTCCCCGATAATTCCGATTCTTAAAAGAACGGATCCAAAGGCACCACCAGTATATCGATTAGTTATTGATCTGCGCGAATTAAATAAATGTATTGTACCACAATACCCTGTGGTCCCAGATATCTCTTCATTACTAACAGCTATTGACTCAGAAGCAACGTTCTTCACTGTAATTGATCTCAAGAATGCTTTCTTTAGTGTCCCAATTGATCCGGAAAGTCAATATTTGTTCGGATTCAGTTTAAATGGACGAAGTTTTAAATTTACACGCGCACCTCAAGGATTTACAGAAAGCCCCAGCATCTATAGCCAAGCACTGAAACGAGAACTTGACAGTATCCACATGCCAGTTAACACTGCCTTGCTTCAATATGTCGATGATCTGCTGATCACCGCTCGAAGCGAACAAGAATGTGAAAAAGCGTCACTGACGGTTTTGAAATTTTTGGCTAACAAGGGACACAAGGTGTCCCCTTCTAAGCTGCAATTCTGTGTCCAGCGAGTTGTTTACCTTGGGCACTCGCTGTCCAAGGAGGGAAGGCAGCTTACACCCGACCGCATCCAGTTAATTGCTAACATGCCACCACCCAAGACACAAAAGGAGGTGCGGGCTTTTATAGGCCTCACTTCATACTGTAGGCAGTGGATCCCTCAATATGCATTTCTAGCAAAACCACTCATCCAGTTGACAACACAGGAGGCAGCCACATCGACTGTCCTCCCTTGGACTCAAGAACATACACACACCTTTGAAAGCTTAAAGAAAGCTTTATGCCAAGCACCTGTCTTAGCAACACCATGTTACAATAAACAGTTTACACTCTTTGTGACAGAACGCGAAGGTACTGCTTTGTCAGTACTCACTCAGGAACAAGCAGGATCACACAAACCATGTGCTTATTTCTCTAGTACATTAGATCCAGTAGCTCAGGCTCTTCCGGCGTGCCTAAAATCGGTGGCAGCAACAGCTTTAGCAATCAGACAAAGCGATGCCATAGTGTTAGGACATCAATTGACAGTACAAGTACCACATGCAGTAGAGGTTCTCTTGAACCGCACACAAACACAACACTTGACTATAGCGAGACTCACCGGTTACGAACTGACATTGTTTCAGCCACACATAGAAATCAGACGTTGCAATACGTTAAACCCTGCCACACTGTTACCAGTGGGCGGAACAGATCCATTGGCACATGATTGTGTCGAAGTCATTACTATCACGACGAAACCCAGACAAGACTTGACAGATATCCCTTTGTCAGATCCAGACTTGACATTGTATGTAGATGGGTCATGTATGAGAACAAGTACAGGAGAGCTAGTGGCCGCTTACGCAGTCACAACAGACACTGAAGTCATTGAAACAAATCGTATTAACACTTTGTCAGCTCAAGCAGCAGAGCTCATCGCTCTGACACAAGCCTGTATTCAAGCCAAAAATAAGAAAGTCAACATATACACAGATTCACGTTATGCATTCGGAGTCGTCCATGACTTCGGCGTACTGTGGCGAGAGAGAGGTTATTTAACTTCTCACGGTACCCACATCCAACACGGACCCCTCATTCAAACCCTATTAGACGCGATTCATCTACCTACTGCAATATCGATTATGAAATGCAAAGCCCATACAAAAGTTACCGATATCATTTCTCAGGGTAATGACCTAGCTGACAGAACAGCTAAACAGACTGCTCAGAATCAGACTCACACAACTGACATGACAAAGACAATAGTTCCGACACTAACACATTGCATGACAGTTAAGGATCCCGCCCTTGATGTAATTGACATACAGACACATGCTACACCAGAAGAAATAAAGAAATGGACTGAATTAGGAGGGATCCAAACGGATCAAGGATGGATGACGAAGGAAAAATCTATATGGTTTCTTCCCGACTCTATGGTTCAAGTTATCATTAACACAATACATAGTCCAGCGCACCTAGGAGAAAAAGCTATGCTAGACAGCATTCAACACATTTGGTTCAACAAACACTTGCGAGCAGCAGCTAAACAAAAAGTTCGTACCTGTATGATATGTTGTCAGTTTAATCCAGGTAAAAGCATCCCCGTAGAGCAGGGTGGATTTCAACCTCCTAATCATGCTTTTGAAGTCCTCCAGATGGATTATATCCAGATGGAACGATGTCGAGGATTCAAATATGTTCTCGTAGTTGTCTGTGCTCTTTCCCGTTGGACAGAAGCATACCCGGTTTCAGATTACACTGCCCCGACTACTGCCAAACAGTTAGTTCGAGAATTCTTCCCACGATACGGTTTACCACGTGTTGTCTACTCAGATAACGGCCAGCCGTTCTCATCCGAACTAATGAAACACGTTTCCCTTTTGCTAGGCTACCAATGGAAATTCCACTGTGTCCGACATCCTGAGGCAGCAGGTCTCGTGGAACGTCATAATCAAACCCTGAAAATTAGATTGTCCAAAATATGTAGGGAAAAAGGTGTCGACTGGATAGTAGCCTTACCAGTTGCGCTCTTTTACATGAGAATGGTAGCACATTCTCGAACTGGGCTATCCCCGTACGAGGTGATCTTCGGTAGACCACCAAATATGTGGGGGACGCCTATACCTCGCAAAATCACTGATGTTGACTGTAATATGCTGACAGATTACCTGGCTTCCTTGATGTCTGCACTACAATCTTGTCGTTCACAGGTAACCGCAGCTTTTCCCGATAATACTGAGGTGAAGCCCCATGACGTGGTTCCTGGTGACCTGGTTTTGGTCAGGAATTTCGACCGGAAGACCCAACTGGATCCTAGGTGGAAGTCGCCCAAGTTGGTTCTACTGACTACAAGGACTGCCGTGAAGATTGAGGGTCGCAAAGGGTGGTTGCACTCGAGTCATATCAAGAAATTTTATGGACTACCATCCAGTGTAAATACTGAACCCTGTATTCCCTCACAGACAGACTCAAAGCTCCCCTTGGTTGAGAAATCAAAACCAGAACTTTATAAACTAAAATTGAGGTCTAGTAAGTCAGACAATTCGATTGTTTAAGTCCTCTCCAAGGTGAATCGGTTGAATTTGTCTCTGACATGTATCCTCTAGACCGGAATAGAGAAAGAAATCAGCGAATGCAGCTTAAAAAGCATGCGTATTGTAAATCACTTCGTAGTCACTGCACAATAACATTATTAATTTTGTTTTTTCTAAGTCTTCTGATCATTATTTTTAGCATACTATTGCATATGTATTACCCTATTCTTAAGCGTGCTTACAATGTAACTGCAGAACATTCTTTTAGCGACTTACCTCCGCATGAGTTGTCATATAGATTTGCGCTGCGCAACAACACATTCATTAGTATGTTACATCATTCCCATCAGACCAGCAATGCCACAAATTGTTGGATATGTGGCCGACTCCCTCCCTATCAAAACTATAAGGGAGTTTTGCCCCTCTTTCCATATCCGTTCACACACAATGGCTCCTGTGGAGCATGGTTTAGTTTGATTAATTCCCTAGATTCAAATTCCGCAGTTTATCAAGACAACTGGGTTTGGGGAAACCTGAACCTAGTTTTACTTAAAGTCTGCTACCCTAACAAGGAGGGACTCCCCAAAAGAACAGGAACTGATCTAGAAAATGAAGTATATGGATTAGGTAATTTTACACTTAACCTCATGATCCTGAACGTTGAATCTGAAGCTACACCAATCTTGCCCGCCATGTCAGTACTCCCAGTAAAAGGGGAATTATGTATAAAAAAGAATGGTTCCATACACATGGGCCACAGTAAATGCACCACTGTAATAAAATTCAGTGATCAAGGCAAGTCTACATTTAGAGCTTCCTATCATTCCTACTTCATATGTGGCCAGACCGCATATATATGTCTACCTCTGGATTGGGATGGTACTTGTTACATAGCATTCCTTCTGCCACCTGTTTTCCTAGCTCCTCCTGATTATCATAGAAATACCCATTTAGTACACAATAGACAACAGAGAGATCTCCCAATTGTCGATTACACTGAAACAGCATGGGAAAAATACACAGATTTCAATAAAGGATTCTTTCCCTATATAGGTACAGTCACTAATAGTAAGCTGATACGTAGATTAACCAGAACCCTTGAAGCAGTAGTGAACGAGACTATTTCCGCTTTAGGCAATTTAACAGAAGAGCAGTCTGCTATGCGGATTGTTGTGCTTCAAAATCGTCTTGTCCTTGACGTCATCTTGGCCGATAGGGGCGGAGCTTGTAGGGTCATCGGATCAAGTTGTTGCATTTTCATACCAGAAAATTCGCCGTCAGTATATAAAGCCATAACCCGCCTTCATAAGATTATAAGCCAGATACACCAGAGTCCAGGCACCTGGACTTGGTCCGGTTGGTTCTGGGGCGTGTTGTCAGCCTGGGGATGGAGAATCCTATCCTTCCTAGGTATTGGCTTTCTCATACTATTCAGTTGCTGCTTATGTCTACAATGTGGGCCAGCGATTTGTGGTCTGTGTGCCACATCGTGTATCCCACATCCACGTTTTTATTCAAGATCCCGGAAGAAGAAAGAAGAACAAATGATGCTATATGAACAGATCGATGGATTGATGAAGATCGATATCTCCTGAGGGTCCGTAGGGGACAAGGAGGGAATGAGGAAATATGAATTTTGTGATCAGTTATGTCCCCTATCGTAGACCCCAATGGCTCCATGTACATGCTATAAGTACATGTATGTTCCCTCCTGCTCCAGTTTTGAAGACGCAAATATATGTGCGTCCACCGTCAACATGTCCTCTTTCAGATCCGCCATGAATGGGTCAGATATTCCATTCCTAAGTATGAAAGGCCACCGACTTTATGTGGTTCACTTTCCACATTTTACAGATTCAGGCGAGTAGGCCCTGAATTTTGTCATCAAGCCTTTTCCTGTCTTCTGCCTCTGAAAGCTCCAGTCTGAGCCTGCATCTGTATCCATGAACTTTGTCCTACTCCCTGCGCGGCTAACGGTGCCTGATCCAGCCTATCGCCTGCCAAAAACTGTATTTCACCTTCAAGATTATCTACTCCGTTCCTCATCCGATGCATTCCTGTCTAGCAGTTTAGGTAAACATTCCTCCAGCTACCGTGCAAAGGGGCCAGGCCTCGTTGTCCTCATGCAAGTAATTTATAGCCCCGTTACCATGGAATATTCCTACCCCCTCGCATCTAGTGTAGACACTTAGACGCTTGTACACGCACTAACAGTCAGTATAGAATAGATTCTATCCTAGAGACCTTTCCTTTTGGATAACACAGTTCTTTAAACATAGGATATTAGATATGATTTGGGATTAGGTTGACATAACCCCAGACTTCTGTCTCCACATATAGAGCTAAATGTCAAGTCCCCTTCACCCTCTAGTTGCACGTCAATCACACGTCATGCGGCTGCGCGCGCATCTCTGCCAAATATTTCTGCTGACATTGCAGGATTCTTCTGTGGATCCACCCACTTGTGACATCATGTTTAATGACGTATTTTAGTTACACCCATGTATACGCCTCTATTAGTTACGTATGCACAGTTTATCTGTATTATCAGCTGTTACGCCTCTTGCATCTGTTTCACTGTAATGCATTTTCTATAAAACTGCTTATCTGTCAATAATATATGCCCTTCCTTCCTGAACTTTCGTGGTGATGGAATAGAATGCCTACAATTCGAATTGTATTCCTTTGTATAGGAATAAAGCCTTTTAAAACCTCTAATACCACGGATTCTGCCTCTTATTTTTACTGAGTTATTCTCACTAAGACTTTACCGCATAAAAATAGTACCGGTAACGAAATATTTACCACAGGGGGGATTGATATTATTAGGAGGGGGGGAGATGGGGGATTAGGAGGTAGGGGGCTATGAGAATTAGTAGGGAGGGGACTTGGAGGAAGAGGAGGGAGGGGACTAGGAGAATTTGGAGGGAGGAGACTGGGAGGATTAGGTGGGAGGGTGACTGGGAGGATTAGGAGGGAGGGCACTGGGGAGATTAGGAGGGAGGGGGACTGAGAGTATTAGGAGGGAGGGAACTGGGAGGATTTTGAGGGAGGGGGACAGGGAGGATTTTGAGGGAGGGGACAGGGAGGATCAGGAGAGAGTGAACTGGGATGATTAGGAGGGAGGGGGCTAGGAGGATTAGGAGGGAGGGGGAAAAGGATGGTTAGGAGGGAGGGGACTGGGAGGATAAGGAGGGAGGGGGACTGGGAGGATAAGGAGGGAGGGAGCTAGGAGGATTAGGAGGGAGAGGGACTGGCAGGATTAGGATGGAGTGGACTGGGAGGATAAGGAGGGAGGGGGACTAGGAGGATTTGGAGGGAGGGAGACTAAGATGTTTAGGAGGGTGGGAATGGGAGAATTAGGAGAGAGGGGAGTGGGAGGATTAGGGTGAAGGGGACTGGGACTGGGAGGATTAGGAGGGAGGGAACTTGGAGTATTAGGAGGGAGGGGGACAGGGAGGATTAGGAGGGATTGGGACTTAGAGCATTAGAAGGGAGGGGACTAGGAGGATTAGGAGGGAGGGGATTAGGAGGGAGGGGTACTGGGAGGACTAGGAGGGAGGGAGACTGGGAGGATTAGGAGGGAGGGGACAAGGAGTACTAGGAGGGAGGGGGACTAGGAGGATTCAGAGGTAGGGGACTAGGAGAATTAGGAGGTAGGGTGACTAGGAGGATTAGGAGGGAGGGGGACTAGGAGATTTAGGAGGAAGGGGATGGGAGGATTAGGAGGGAGGGGGGCTGGGAGAATTAGGAGGGAGGGGACTGGTAAGATTAGGAGTGAGGGGGACTGGGAGGATTAGTAGGGAGGGGAGTGGGAGGATTAGGTGGGAGGGGGACTACGAGGATTAGGAAGGAGGTGACTAGGAGAATTAGAAGGGTTGGGACTGGGATGATTAGAAGGGAGGGGAACTGGGAGGATTAGGAGAGGGGGAGTGGGAGGATTAGGAGGGAGGGGGACTGGGATGATTAGAAGGGAGGGCACTGGGAGGATTAGGAGGGAGGAGGACCTGGAGGATTAGGAGGGAGGGGGCTAACAGGACTAGGAGGAGGGGACTAAGAGGATTATGAGGGATTGGACTAGGAGAATTAGGAGGGGGGATTGATATTATTAGGAGGGGGGAGATGGGGGATTAGGAGGTAGGGGGCTATGAGAATTAGTAGGGAGGGGACTTGGAGGAAGAGGAGGGAGGGGACTAGGAGAATTAGGAGGGAGGAGACTGGGAGGATTAGGTGGGAGGGTGACTGGGAGGATTAGGAGGGAGGGCACTGGGGAGATTAGGAGGGAGGGGGACTGAGAGTATTAGGAGGGAGGGAACTGTGAGGATTTTGAGGGAGGGGGACAGGGAGGATTTTGAGGGAGGGGGACAGGGAGGATCAGGAGGGAGAGAACTGGGATGATTAGGAGGGAGGGGACTAGGAGGATTAGGAGGGAGGGGGAAAAGGATGGTTAGGAGGGAGGGGACTGGGAGGATAAGGAGGGAGGGGGACTGGGCGGATAAGGAGGGAGGGAGCTAGGAGGATTAGGAGGGAGGGGGACTGGCAGGATTAGGAGGGAGGGGACTGGGAGGATAAGGAGGGAGGGGGACTAGGAGGATTTGGAGGGAGGGAGACTAAGATGTTTAGGAGGGTGGGAATGGGAGAATTAGGAGAGAGGGGAGTGGGAGGATTAGGGTGAAGGGGACTGGGACTGGGAGGATTGGGAGGGAGGGAACTTGGAGTATTAGGAGGGAGGGGGACTTAGAGCATTAGAAGGGAGGGGACTAGGAGGATTAGGAGGGAGGGGATTAGGAGGGAGGTGGACTGGGAGGATTAGGAGGGAGGGGACTGGGAGGATTAGGTGGGAGGGGGACTGGGAGGATTAGGAGGGAGGGGAGTGGGAGGGTTAGGTGGGACGGGGACTAGGAGGATTAGGAGGCAGGTGACTAGGAGAATTAGAAGGGTTGGGACTGGGATGATTAGAAGGGAAGGGGAGTGGGAGTATTAGGAGAGGGGGAGTGGGAGGATTAGGAGGCAGGGGACTGGGGGATTAGGAGGGAGGGGGACTGGGAGGATTAGCAGGGAGGGTAGTGGGAGGATTAGGAGGGAGGAGGACGTGGAGGATTAGGAGGGAGGGGACTAACAGGACTAGGAGGGGACTAAGAGGATTATGAGGGATTGGACTAGGAGAATTAGGAGGAGGGGATTGATATTATTAGGAGGGAGGGAGATGGGGGATTAGGAGGTAGGGGGATATGAGAATTAATAGGGAGGGGACTTGGAAGAAGAGGAGGGAGGGGTACTGGGAGGGCTAGGAGAGAAGGGGACTGGAAGGATTAGGAGGAAGGGGACTAGGAGAATTAGGAGGTAGGGTACTAAAGGATTAGGAGGGAGGTAGGAGGATTAGGAGGGAGGGGGACTAGATTTAGGAGGGAGGGGATGGGAGGATTAGGAAGGAGGGGAACTGGGAGAATTAGGAGGGAGGTGACTTGGAAGAAGAGGAGGGAGGGGTACTGGGAGGCCTAGGATGGAGGGGGACTGGGAGGATTAGGACGGAGGGGAACAGGAGTACTAGGAGGGAGGGGAACTAGGAGGATTAGGAGTTAGGGGACTAGGAGAATTAGGAGGTAGGGTGACTAGGAGGATTAGGAGGGAGGGGGACTAGGAGATTTAGGAGGAAGGGGCTGGGAGGATTAGGAGGGAGGGGGGCTGGGAGAATTAGGAGGGAGGGGACTGGTAAGATTAGGAGGGAGGGGGACTGGGAGGATTAGGAGGGAGGGGAGTGGGAGGATTAGGTGGGTTGGGGGACTAGGAGGATTAGGAGGGAGGTGACTAGGTGAATTAGAAGGGTTGGGACTGGGATGATTAGAAGGGAGGGGGACTGGGAGGATTAGGAGAGGGGGAGTGGGAGGATTAGGAGGCAGTGGACTGGGGGGATTAGGAGGGAGGGGGACTGGGAGGATTATCAGGGAGGGCACTGGGAGGATTAGGAGGGAGGAGGACGTGGAGGATTAGGAGGGAGGGGACTAACAGGACTAGGAGGAGGGGACTAAGAGGATTATGAGGGATTGGACTAGGAGAATTAGGAGGATGGGATTGATGTTATTAGGAGGGAGGGAGATGGGGGATTAGGAGGTAGGGGGCCATGAGAATTAGTAGGGAGGGGACTTGGAGGAAGAGGAGGGAGGGGACTAGGAGAATTAGGAGGGAGGGGGAATGGGAGGATTAGGAGGGAGGGCACTGGGGAGATTAAGAGGGAGGGGGACTGAGAGTATTAGGAGGGAGGGAACTGGGAGGATTTTGAGAGAGGGGGAAAGGGAGGATTTTGAGGGAGGGGGTCAGGGAGGATAAGGTGGGAGTGAACTGAGAGGATTAGGAGGGAGGGGACTAGGAGGATTAGGAGGGAGGGAGAAAAGGAGGATTAGGAGGGAGGGGAACTGGGAGGATAATGAGGGAGGGAGCTAGGAGGATTAGGAGGGAGGGGGACTGGCAGGATTAGGAGGGAGAGGACTGGGAGGATTAGGAGAGAGGGGAATGGGAGGATTAGGGTGAAGGGGACTGGGACTGGGAGGATTAGGAGGGAGGGAATTTGGAGGATTAGGAGGCAGGGGGACAGGGAAAATTAGGAGGGAGGGGGACTTGGAGCATTAGAAGGGAGGGGACTAGGAGGATTAGGAGGGAGGGGATTAGGAGGGAGGTGGACTGGGAGGATTAGGAGGGAGGGGACTGGGAGGATTAGGTTGGAGGGGGACTGGGAGGATTAGGAGGGAGGGGGGCTGGGGGGATTAGGAGGGAGGGAACTGAGAGGATTTAGAGGGAGGGGGACTGGGAGGATTGGAGGGAGGAGGACTGGGAGGATTAAGAGGGAGGGACTAGGAGGATTATGAGGGAGGGGACTAGGAGAATTACGAGGGAGGTGATTTAGAGGATTAGGAGGGGGAACTGGGAGGATCAGGAGGGAGGGAACTGGGAGGATTAGAAGGGAGTGGACTAGGAGGATTAGTAGGGAGGGGACTGTGAGAATTAGGAGGGAGGGGATGGGAGGATTAGGAGGAAGGGGCACTGGGAGGATTAGGATGGAAGGGGCTAGGAGGATTAGGAGGGAGGGGATTAGGAGGGAGGTGGACTGGGAGGATTAGGAGTGAGGGGGACTAGGAGGATTAGGAGGGGGTGGTACTATGAGGGTTAGGCGGGAGGAAGAATGGGAGGATAGGGAGGGAGGGGACTAGGAGGATTAGGAGGGAGGGGGACTGGAAAAATTAGGAGGCAGGGGGCTAAAAGGATTAGGAGGCAGGGGGACAAGGAGGTTTAGGAGGGAGGGGACTGGGAGGATTAGGAGAGGGGGGCTGGGAGGATTAGGAGGCAGTGGACTGGGGGGATTAGGGGGGAGGGGGACTGGGAGGTTTAGTCGGGAGGGTACTGCGAGAATTAGAATGGAAGAGGACTGGGAGGATTAGGAGGGAGGGGACTAAGGGGATTATGAGGGAGAGGACTAGGAGAATTAGGAGGGAGGGGATTGATAGGATTAGGAGGGAAGGAGACGGGGTTAGGATTGAGGAGGACTGGGAGGATTAGGAGGGAGGGGGCTAGGAGGATTAGGAGGGAGGGGAACTAGGAGGATGAGGAGTTAGCGGACTCGGATATTTAGAAGGAAGGGGGTGAGCGGATTAGGAGGGAGGGGGACTGGGAGGATAAGGATGGAGGGGACTGGGAGGATTAGGAGGGAGGGGACTGGGAGGATTAGGAGGGAGGGGGACTGGGAGGATTAGGAGGGAGGGGGAATGGGAGGATTAGGTGGAGGGGAATTAGGAGGATTAGCTGGGGGGACTAGGAGGATTAGGAGGGAGGGGAGTAGGAGAATTAGGAGGGAAGGGACTCAGAGGATTAGGAGGGAGGGGGAAAAGGAGGATTAGGAAGGAGGGGACTGGGAGGATAAGGAGGGAGGGGGACTGGGAGGATAAGGAGTGAGGGAACTAGGAGGATTATGAGGAAGGGGACTAGGAGAATTAGGAGAGAGGGGACTGAGAGGATTAGGAGGGAGGGGACTGGGAGGATCAAAAGGGAGTGAACTGGGAGGATTAGGAGGGGATTAGGAGGCAGGGGAAAGGAGGATTAGGAGGGAGGGGACAGGGAGGACAAGGAGGGAGGGGGACTGGGAGGATAAGGAGGGAGGGAACTAGGAGGATTAGGAGGGAGGGGGACTGGCAGGATTAGGATGGAGGGGACTGGGAGGATAGAGAGGGAGGGGGACTCGGAGGATTTGGAGGGAGGGAGACTGGGACGTTTAGGAGGGAGGGGAATGGGAGGATTAGGAGAGAGGGGAGTGGGAGGAGTAAGAGGGAGGGAGACTGGGAGGATTAGGAGGGAGGGGACTGGGAGGATTAGGGTGAAGGGGACTGGGAAGATTAGGAGGGAGGGAACTTGGAGGATTAGGAGGGAGGGGGCCAGGGAGGATTAGGAGGGAGGGGGACTTGGAGCATTAGAAGGGAGGGGACTAGGAGGATCAGGAAGGAGGGGATTAGGAAGGAGGTGGACTGGGAGGATTAGGAGGGAAGGGACTGGGGGGATTAGGTGGGAGGGGGACTGGGAGAATTAGGAGGGAGGAGGACTGGGAGGATTAGGAGGGAGGTAACTGAGAGGATTTAGAGGGAGGGGGACTGGGAGGATTAGGAGAGAAGAGGACTGGGAGGATTAAGAGGGAGGGAACTAGGAGGATTATGAGAGAGGGGACTAGGAGAATTAGGAGGGAGGTGATTTAGAGGATTAGGAGGGAGGGGGACTGGGAGGATCAGGAGGGAGGGAACTGGGAGGATTAGGAGGGAGGGAACTAGGAGGATTAGGAGGGAGGGGACTATGAGAATTAGGACGGAGGAGATGGGAGGATTAGGGGGAGGGGCACTGGGAGGATTAGGAGGGAGGGGGACTTGGAGCATTAGGAGGGAGGGAACTAGGAGGATTAGCGGGGAGGGGATTAGGAGGGTGGTGGACTGGGAGGATTAGGAGGGAGGGGGACTAGGAGGATTAGGAGGGGGTGGGACTATGAGGGTTAGGAGGGAGGAAGAATGGGAGAATAGGGAGGGAGGGGACTAGGAGGATTAGGAGGGATGGGGACTGGGAGGATTAGGAGGGAGGGGGCTAAAAGGATTAGGAGGCAGGGGGACAAGGAGGATTAGGAGGGAGGGGACTGGGAAGATTAGGAGGGAGGGGGACTGAGAGAATTAGGAGGGAGGGAACTTGTAGGATTAGGAGGGAGGGGGCCAGGGAGGATTAGGAGGGAGGGGGCTAAAGGGATTAGGAGGCAGGGGGACAAGGAGGATTAGGAGGGAGGGGACTGGGAAGATTAGGAGGGAGGGGGACTGAGTGGATTAGGAGGGAGGGAACTTGTAGGATTAGGAGGGAGGGGGCCAGGGAGGATTAGGAGGGAGGGGGACTTGGAGCATTAGAAGAGAGGGGACTAGGTGGATCATGAGGGAGGGGATTAGGAGGGAGGTGGACTGGGAGGATTAGGAGGGAGGGGACTGGGAGGATTAGGTGGGAGGGGGACTTGGAGGATTAGGAGGCAGTGGACTGGGGGATGAGGAGTTAGGGGACTAGGATATTTAGAAGGAAGGGGATGAGAGGATTAGGAGGGAGGGGGACTGGGAGGATTAGGATGGAGGGGACTGGGAGGATTAGGAGGGAGGGGGACTGGGAGGATTAGGAGGGAGGGTAATTGGGAGGATTAGGTGGGGGGAATTAGGAGGATTAGCTGGGGGGCCTAGGAGGATTAGGAGGGAGGGGAGTAGGAGAATTAGGAGGGAAGGGACTCAGAGGATTAGGAGGGAGGGGACTGGGAGGATTAGGTGGGAGGGGGACTTGGAGGATTAGGAGGCAGTGGACTGGGGGATGAGGAGTTAGGGGACTAGGATATTTAGAAGGAAGGGGGTGAGAGGATTAGGAGGGAGGGGGACTGGGAGGATTAGGATGGAGGGGACTGGGAGGATTAGGAGGGAGGGGACTGGGAAGATTAGGAGGGAGGGGGACTGGGAGGATTACGAGGGAGGGGAGTGGGAGAATTAGGTGGGATGGGGTCTAGGAGGATTAGGAGGGAGGTGACTAGGAGAATTAGGAGGGAGGGGACTGGGAGGATTAGAAGGGAGGTGGACTGGGAGGATTAGGAGAGGGGGATTGGGAGGATTAGTAGGCAGAAGACTGGGAGTATTAGATGGGAGGGAATTTAGAGGATTAGGAGGAGGGGACTAGGAGGATTAAGAGGGAGGGGACTAGGAGAATTAGGAGGAAGGGGACTAAGGATTCAGAGGGAGGGGGACTGGGAGGATCAGGAGGGAGGGAACTGGGAGGATTAGGAGGGAGGGAACTAGGAGGATTAGGAGGGAGGGGACTATGAGAATTAGGAGGGAGGGGATGGGAGGATTAGGAGGGAGGGGCACTGGGAGGATTAGGCGGGAGGGGGACTTGGAGCATTAGGAGGGAGGGAACTAGGAGGATTAGGAGGGAGGGGATTAGGAGGGAGGTGGACGGGGAGGATTAGGAGGGAGGGGGACTAGGAGGATTAGGAGGGGGTGGGACTGTGAGGGTTAGGAGGGAGGAAGAATGGGAGGATAGGGTGGGAGGGGACAAGGAGGATTAGGAGAGATGGGGACTGGGAGGATTAGGAGGGAGGGGGCTAAAAGGATTAGGAGGCAGGGGGACAAGGAGGATTAGGAGGGAGGGGACTGGAAAGATTAGGAGGGAGGGGGACTGGGAGGATTAAGAGGGAGGGGAGTGGGAGAATTAGGTGGGATTGGGACTAGGAGGATTAGGAGGGAGGTGACTAGGAGAATTAGGAGGGAGGGGACTGGGAGGATTAGAAGGGAGGGGGACTGGGAGGATTAGGAGAGGGGGATTGGGAGGATTAGGAGGCAGGGGGCTGGGAGGATTAGATGGGAGGGGGACTGGGAGGATTAGGAGAGGGGGATTGGGAGGATTAGTAGGCAGAAGACTGGGAGTATTAGATGGGAGGGAATTTAGAGGATTAGGAGGAGGGGACTAGGAGGATTAAGAGGGAGGGGACTAGGAGAATTAGGAGGAAGGGGACTAAGGATTCGGAGGGAGGGGGACTGGGAGGTTCAGGAGGGAGGGAACTGGGAGGATTAGGAGGGAGGGGACTAGGAGGATTAGGAAGGGAGGAGGAAAAGGAGGATTTAGAAGAGGGGACAAGGAGAATTAGGAGGGATGGGACTGAGAGGATTAGGAGGGAGGGGGACTGGGAGGGAGGGGATTGGGGAGGGGGACTGGGAGGATTAGGAGGGAGGGGGAGTGAAAGGATTAGGAGGGAGGGGAGTAGGAGGATTAGGAGGGAGGAAGACTGGGAGAATAAAGAGGGAGGGAACTAGGAGGATTAGGAGGGAGGGGGACTGGGAGGATCAGGAGGGAGGGAACTGGGAGTATTAGGAGGGAGGGAACTAGGAGGATTAGGAGGGAGGGGACTATGAGAATTAGGAGAGAGGGGATGGGAGGATTAGGAGGGAGGGGCACTGGGAGGATTAGGCGGGAGGGGGACTTGGAGCATTAGGAGGGAGGGAACTAGGAGGATTAGGAGGGAGGGGATTAGGAGGGAGGTGGACTGGGAGGATTAGGAGGGAGGGGGACTAGGAGGATTAGGAGAGGGTGGGACTATGAGGGTTAGGAGGGAGGAAGAATGGGAGGATAGGGTGGGAGGGGACAAGGAGGATTAGGAGGGATGGGGACTGGGAGGATTAGGAGGGAGGGGGCTAAAAGGATTAGGAGGCAGGGGGACAAGGAGGATTAGGAGGGAGGGGACTGGAAAGATTAGGAGGGAGGGGGACTGGGAGGATTAAGAGGGAGGGGAGTGGGAGAATTAGGTGGGATGGGGACTAGGAGGATTAGGAGGGAGGTGACTAGGAGAATTAGGAGGGAGGGGACTGGGAGGATTAGAAGGGAGGGGGACTGGGAGGATTAGGAGAGGGGGATTGGGAGGATTAGGAGGCAGGGGACTGGGAGGATTAGGATGCAGGGGACTTGGAGTATTAGATGGGAGGGAATTTGGAGGATTAGGAGGAGGGACTAGGAGGATCAAGAGGGAGGGAACTAGGAGAATTAGGAGGGAGGGGACTAAGGATTCAGAGGGAGGGGGACTGGGATGTTCAGGAGGGAGGGAACTGGGAGGATTAGGAGGGAGGGGACTAGGAGGATTAGGACGGAGGAGGAAAAGGAGGATTCGGAAGAGGGGACAAGGAGAATTAGCAGGGATGGGACTGAGAGGATTAGGAGGGAGGAGGACTGGGAGGATTAGGAGGGAGGGGATTGGGGGAGGGGGACTGGGAGGATTAGGAGGGAGGGGGTGTGAAAGGATTAGGAGCGAGGGGAGTAGGAGGATTAGGAGGGAGGGAGACTGGGAGAATAAAGAGGGAGGGAACTAGGAGGATTAGGAGGGAGGGGACTTGGAGGTTTAGGAGGGAGGGGGACTGGGAGGATTAGGAGGGAGTGAACTGGGAGGATTAGGAGGGAGGGGGAGTGGGAGGATTATTAGGGAGGAAGACTGGGAGGATTAGTAGGGAGGGGATTAGGAGGGGGGACTGGGAGGATTAGGAGGGAGGTGGACTACGAGGGTTAGGAGGGAGGAAGAATGGGACGATAAGGAGGGAGGGGACTAGGAGGATTAGGAGGGAGGAGGACTGGGAGGATTAAGAGGGAGGGGGCTAGGAAGATTAGGAGGCAGGGGGACTAGGAGCATTGGGAGGGAGCTGGAGCTGGAGGATTAGGAAGGAGAGGGACTAGGAGGATTAGGAGGGTAGGGGACAGGGAGGATTAGGAGGGAGAGGACTAGGAGGTTTAGAAGGGAGGGGATTAGGATGGAGGGGGACTGGGAGGATTAGGAGGGGGTTGGACTGGGACGATTAGGAGAGAGGTGCTTGGAGGATTAGGAGGGAGGGGAACTAGGAGGGAGGGGGACTAAGGGGATTTGGATGGAGGCGGACTGGAAGGATAAGGAGGGCGGGGACCAGGAGGATTAGGAGGGAGTCTGGGAGGATTAGAAGGGAGAGGGACTGCGAGGATTAGGAGAGAGGGGAATTATCGGATTAGGAGGAAGAGGAATAGGAGGATTATGAGGAAGGGGGACTAGGAGGATTAGGAGGAAGGGGACTAGGAGAATTAGGAGGTAGGGGACTAGGAGGATTGGGAGGGAGGGGACTAGGAGAATTAGGAGGTAGGGCACTAGGAGGATTAGGCGGGAGGGGGACTAGGAGATTTAGGAAGGAGGGGATGGGAGGATTAGGAGGGAGGGGGACTGGGAGAATTAGGAGGGAGGTGACTTGGAGGAAGAGGAGGGAGGGGTCCTGGGAGGACTAGGAGGGAGGGGCACTGGGAGGATTAGGAGGGAGGGGACCAGGAGTACTAGGAGGAAGGGGGACTAGGAGGATTAGGAGATAGGGGACTAGGAGAATTAGGATGTAGCGGACTAGGAGGATTAGGAGGGAGGGGGACTAGGAGATTTAGGAGGGAGGGGATGGGAGGATTAGGAGGGAGGGGAGCTGGGAGAATTAGTAGGGAGGGGACTGGTAAGATTAGGAAGGAGGGGGACTGGGAGGATTGGGTGGTAGGAGTGGGAGGATTAGGTAGGAGGGGGACTAGGAGGATTAGGAGGTAGGTGACTAGGAGAATTAGAAGGGTTGGGACTGGGATGATGAGAAGGGAGAGGGACTGGGATGATTAGGAGAGGGGGAGTGGGAGGATTAGGAGGCAGGGGACTGGGAGGATTAGCAGGGAGGGCACTGGGAGGATTAGGAGGGAGGAGAACGTGGAGGATTAGGAGGGAGGGTGCTAACAGGACTAGGCGGGAGGGGACTAAGAGGATTATGAGGGAGGGAAATGGGGGATTAGGAGGGAGGGGTCTATGAGAATTAGTAGGGAGGTGACTTGGAGGAAGAGGAGGGAGGGGTACTGGGAGGATTAGGAGGGAGGGGGACTGGAAGGATTAGGAGGGAGGGGACTAGGAGGATTAGGAGGGAAGGGGCTAGGAGAATTAGAAGGGAGGGAATTGGAGGATTAGGAGGGAGGGGGACTGGGAGGATTAAGAGGGAGGGGACTGGGAGGATTAGGAGGGAGGTGGACTGGGAGGATTAGAAGGGAGGGGAATTGGGAGGATTAGGTGGGAGGGGAACTAGGAGGATTAGGAGGGAGGGGACTAAGAGAATTAGGAGAGAGGAGACTGGGAGGATTAGGTGGGAGGGGGACTGGGAGGATTAGGAGGGAGGGCACTGGGAAGATTAGGAGAGAGGGGGACTTGGAGTATTAGGAGGGAGAGAGTTGGGAGGATTTAGACGGATGGGGACAGGGAGGATTAGGAGGGAGGAGGACTGGGAGGATTTAGAGGGAGGGAACTAGGAGGATTATGAGGAAGGGGACTTGGAGAATCAGGAGGGAGGGGACTGAGAGTATTATGATGGAGGGGGACTGGGAGGATCAGGAGGGAGTAAACTGGGAGGATTAGGAGGGAGGGGACTAGGAGGATTAGGAGGGAGGGGGAAAGGAGGATTAGGAGGGAGGGGACTGGGAGGATAAGGAGGGAGGGGGACTTGGAGGATAAGGGGGGAGGGGGCTAGGAGGATTAGGAGGGAGGGGGACTGGCAGGATTAGGAGGGAGGGGACTGGGAGGATAAGGAGGGAGGGGGACTAGGAGGATTTGGAGGGAGGGAGACTAGGATGTTTAGGAGGGAGGGGAATGGGAGGATTAGGAGAGAGGGGAGTTGGAGGATTAAGAGGGAAGGAGACTGGGAGAATTAGAAGGGAGGGGACTGGGAGGATTATGAGGGAGGGAACTTGGAGGATTAGGAGGGTGTGGGACAGGGAGGAATAGGAGGGAGGGGGACTTGGAGCTTTAGAAGGGAGGGGACTAGGAGGATTAGGAGGGAGGGGATTAGGAGGGAGGTGGACTGAGAGGAGTAAGAGGGAGAGGACTGGGAGGATTAGGTGGGAGGGAGACTGGGAGGATTAGGAGGGAGGGGGACTGGGAGGATTAGGAGGGAGAGAACTGAGAGGATTTAGAGGGAGGGGGACTGGGAGGATGAGGAGGGAGGAAGACTGGGAGGATTAAGCGGGAGGGGACTAGGAGGATTATGAGGGAGGGACTAGGAAAATTAGGAGGGAGGGGATTTAGAGGATTAGGAGGGAGGGGGACTGGGAGGATCAAGAGGGAGGGAACTGGGAGATTTAGGAGGGAGGGGACTAGGAGGATTAGGAGGGAGGGGACTATGAGAATTAGGAGGGAGGGGATGGGAGGATTAGGAGGGAACGGCACTGGGAGGATTAGGAGGGAGGGGGACTTGGAGCATTAGGAGGGAAGGAACTAGGATGATTAGGAGGGAGGGGATTAGGAGGGAGGTGGACTGGGAGGATTAGGAGGAAGGGGGACTAGGAGGATTAGGAGGGGGTGGGACTATGAGGGTTAGGAGGGAGGAAGAATGGGAGGATAGGGAGGGAGGGGACTAGGAGGATTAGGAGGGAGGGGGACTGGGAGGATTAGGAGTGAGGGGGCTAAAAGGATTCGGAGGCAGGGGACAAGGAGGATTAGGAGGGAGGGGACTGGGAAGATTAGGAGTGAGGGGGGCCGGGAGGATTAGGAGGGAGGAGAGTGGGAGATTTAGGTGGGAGGGGGACTTGGAGGATTAGGAGGGAGGGGACTAGGAGAATTAGGAGGGAGGGGACTGGGAGGATTAGAAGGGAGGGGGACTGGGAGGATTAGGAGAGGGGGACTGGGAGGATTAGGAGGCAGGGGACTGGAGGAATTTGGAAGGAGGGGGACAGGCAGGTTTAGTATGGAGGGTACTGGGAGGATTAGAATGGAGGAGGACTTGGAGGATTAGGAGGGAGGGGAATACGGGGATTATGAGGGAGGGGACTAGGAAAATTAGGAGGGAGGGAATTGATAGGATTAGGAGGGAAGGAGACGGGGATTAGGAGGGAGGGGAATAGGAGAATTAGGCGGGAGGGGACTTGAAAGAAGAGGAGGGAGGGGTACTGTGAGGATTCGGAGTGAGGGGGACTGGGAGGATTAGGAGAGAGGGGGAGTGTGGGGATTAGGAGGGAGGAAGACTGTGAGGATTAGGAGGGAGGGGCTAGGAGGATTAGGATGGATGGGAACTAGGAGGAGTAGGAGGAAGGGGGACTACGAGGATTGGGAGGGATGGGGACTGGAAGGATAAGGAGGGAGGGGACTGGGAGGATTAAGAGATAAGGGGACTAGGAGGATTAGGAGGGAGGGGGACTAGGAGGTTTAGGAGGGAGGGGACTGGGAGGATTAGGAGGGAAGGCACTGGGAGGATTAAGAAGAAGTTCAGACTTGAAAGATTAGGAGGAAGGAGAGTAGGAGGTTTAGGAGGGTGAGGACTTGGAGGATTAGGAGGAAGGGGACTAGGAGGATTAGGAGGGAGGGGACTAGGAGGATTTGGAGGGAGGGGACTGAGAGGATTAGGAGAGAGGGAGGTTAGGAGGACTAGGATAGAGGGGACTGTGGATGATTAGGAGGGAGGGAGACTGGGAGGATTAGGAGGGAGGGGACTTGGAGGATTAGGAGGGATGGGTCTTGGAGGATTGTTAGGGAGGGGGACATGCAGGATTAGAAGGGAGGGGGCTGGGAGGATTAGGAAGAAGGTGACTGGGAGAATTAGGAGGGAGGGAACTTGAGGATTAGGAGAGATGGGGTCTGGGATGATTAGGAGGGAGGGGGACAGGGAGGATGAGGAGGGAGAGGACTAGGAGGTTTAGGAGGGATGGGATTAGGAGGGAGGGGGACTGGGAGGATTAGGAGGGAGGAGTACTGGGAGTATTAGGAGAGAGGTGCTTGGCGGATTAGGAGGGAGGGAAACTAGGAGGATTAGGAGGTAGGGGACTAAGGGGATTTGGATGGAGGGGGACTGGAAGGATAAGGAAGGCGGGAACTAGGAGGATTAGAAGGGAGGGGGACTAGGAGGATTAGGAGGGAGGGGACTAGGAGGATTAGGAGGGAGGGGATGGGCAGATTAGGAGGGAGGGGACTGGGAGGATTAGGAGGGAGGGGACTGGGAGGATTAAGCAGAAGCTCAGTCTGGGAGGATTATGAGGGAGTGGAGTAGGAGGATTAGGAGGGTGGGGACTTGGGAGGATTAGGAGGGAGGGGACTAGGAGGATTAGGACAGAGGGGACTAGGAGGATTAGGAGGGAGGGGGACTGGGAGGTTTATGAGGGAGGGGGTCTGGGACGGTTAGGAAGAACGGGGACTGGGATGATTAGAAGGGAGGGGACTTGGAGGATTAAGAGGGGGGACTGTGAAGATTAGGAAGGAGGGGGCTGGGAGAATTAGGAGGAAAGTGACTGGGAGGATTAGGAAGGAGGGGACTTGGAGGTTTAGGAGGGAGGGGGACAGGGAGGATTAGGAGGGAGGGGACTGGGAAAATTAGGAGGGAAGTGGTTGAGAGGATTATGAGGGAGGGGACTAGGAGGAGTAGGAGGGAGGGGGACTGTAAGGATTAGGAGGGAGGGGGCCGATAGGATTAGGCGGGAGGGGGACTAGGAGGATTAGGGGAGAGTGGGACTATGAGGATTAGGATGGATGGCTACTAGGAGGTTTAGGAGGGAGGGGACTCGGAGGATTAGGAGGGAGGGGACTGGGAGGATTAAGAAAGAGCTCGGACTGGGAGGATTAGGAGGGAGTGGAGCTAGGAGGATTATGAGGGATGGGGACTGGAAGGATAAGGAGGGAGGGGACTAGGAGGATTAAGAGAGAAGGGGACTAGGAGGATTAGGAGGGAGGGGGGCTAGGAGGTTTAGGTGGGAGGGGACTGGGAGGATTAGGAGGGAAGGGACTGGGAGGATTAAGAAGAAGTTCAGACTTGGAGGATTAGGAGGGAGGAGAGTAGGAGGTTTAAGAGGGTGGGGACTTGGAGGATTAGGAGGAAGGGGACTAGGAGGATTAGGAGGTAGGGGACTAGGAGGATTTGGAGGGAGGGGACTGAGAGGATTAGGAGGGAGGGGGGTTAGGAGGACTAGGAGAGAGGGGACTGTGGACGATTAGGAGGGAGGGAGACTGGTAGGATTAGGAGGGAGGGGACTTGGAGGATTAGGAGGGAGGGGTCTTGGAGGATTATTAGGGAGGGGGACTTGCAGGATTAGAAGGGAGGGGGCTGGGAGGATTAGGAAGAAGGGGACTGGAAGGATTAGGAGGGAGGGAACTTGAGGATTAGGAGAGATGGGGTCTGGGATGATTAGGAGGGAGGGGGACAGGGAGGATTAGGAGGGAGAGGACTAGGATGTTTAGGAGGGAGGAGATTAGGAGGGAGGGGGACTGGGAGGATTAGGAGGGAGGAGGACTGGGAGGATTAGGAGAGAGGTGCTTGGAGGATTAGGAGGGAGGGGAACTAGGAGGATTAGGAGGGAGGGGACTAAGGAGATTTGGATGGAGGGGGGCTGGAAGGATAAGGAGGGTGGGGACTAGGAGGATTAGGAGGGAGTCTGGGAGGATTAGAAGGGAGGGGGACTGGGAGGATTAGGAGAGAGGGGAATTGGAGAATTAGGAGGAAGGGGACTAGGAGGATTATGAGGGAGGGGGACTGAGAGGAATAGGAGGGAGGGACTAGGAGGATTGGAAGGGGGGGGACTAGGAGGATTAGGAGGGAGGGGACTAGGAGGATTAGGAGGGAGGGGATGGGCAGATTAGGAGGGAGGGGATTGGGAGGATTAGGAGGGAGGGGACTGGGAGGATTAAGAAGAAGCTCAGTCTGGGAGGATTATGAGGGAGTGGAGTAGGAGGATTAGGAGGGTGGGGACTTGGAGGATTAGGAGGGAGGGGACTAGGAGGATTAGGACAGAGGGGACTAGGAGGATTAGGAGGGAGGGGGACTGGGAGGTTTATGAGGGAGGGGGACTGGGAGAATTAGGAAGAAGGGGGACTGGGATGAATAGAGGGGAGGGGACTTGGAGGATTAAGAGGGGGGACTGTGAAGATTAGGAAGGAGTGGGCTGGGAGGATTAGGAGGAAAGGGACTGGGAGGATTAGGAGGGAGGGGACTTGGAGGATTAGGAGGGAGGGGGACTGTGACGATTAGGAGGGAGGGGACTGGGAAAATTAGGAGGGAAGTGGTTAAGAGGATTATGAGGGAGGGGACTAGGAGGAGTAGGAGGGAGGGGGACTGTAAGGATTAGGAGGGAGTGGGGCTGAGAGGATTAGGAGGGAGGGGACTAGGAGGATTAATAGGGAGGGAAGTAGAGGAATTAGGAGGAGGGATTGGGGGATTAGGATGGAGGGGACTATGAGGGTTAGGAGGGAGGGGATTAGCAGGGAGGTGGATTGGGAGGATTAGAAGGGAGGAGGACTGGGAGGATTAGGAGGGAAGGGCTAGGAGGATTAGGAGGGAGGGGAACTAGGAGCATCAGGAGAGAGGGGGACTAGGAGGATTAGGAGGGATGGCTACTAGGAGGTTTAGGAGGGAGGGGACTGGGAGGATTAGGAGGGAGGGGACTGGGAGGATTAAGAAAGAGCTCAGACTGGGAGGATTAGGAGGGAGTGGAGTAGGAGGGTTGGGATTTGGAGGATTAGGAGGGAGGGGACTAGGAGGATTAAGAAGGAGCTCAGACTTGGAGGATTAGGAGGGAGGAGAGTAGGAGGTTTAGGAGGGTGGGGATTTGGAGGATTAGGAAGGAAGGGGACTATGAGGATTAGGAGGGAAGGGACTATGAGGATTTGGAGGGAGGGTACTGAGAGGATTAGGAGGGAGGGGGCTGGGAGGACTAGGAGAGAGGGGACTGGGAGGATTAGGAGGGAGGGGACTTGAAGGATTAGGAGGAGGGGGACTGGGAGGATTAGGAGGATTAGGAGGGAGGAGGACTAGGAGGATTATGAGGGGGCACTTGGACGATTAGGAGGGAGGGGACTGGGAGGATTAGGAGGGAGGGAGACTGGGAGGATTAGGAGGGAGGGGAATTGGAGGATTTGGAGGACGGGGACTGGGAGGATTAGGAGGGAGAAGGACTAGGAGGATTATGAGGGGGGATTTGGACGATTAGGTGGGAGGGGACTTGGAATATTAGGAGGGAGAGGACTGAGAAGATTAGGAGGGAGGGGACTTGGAAGATTAGGAGAGAACCTAGGAGGATTACGGAGAGGGGACTGGGAGGATTATGAGGGAGGGAGATGTGGGATTAGGAGGGAGGGGGACTAGGAGGATTTAGAGGGAAGGGACATGGCGGATTAGGATATAGGGGGACTGGGAGGATTAAGAGGGAGGGGGAGTAGGAGGATTAGGAGAGAGCGGGTCTAGGAGGTTTAAGAGGGAGGGGCCTGGGAGGATTAGGAGGGATGGGTCTTGGAGGATTATTAGGGAGGGGGACTTGGAGGATTAGAAGGGAGGGGGCTGGGAGGATTAGGATGAAGGTGACTGGGAGGATTAGGAGGGAGGGAATTTGAGGATTAGGAGAGATGGGGACTGGGATGATTAGGAGGGAGGGGGACAGGGAAGATTAGGAGGGAGAGGACTAGG
Source organism: Triturus cristatus (assembly GCF_964204655.1). Taxonomy (NCBI): domain Eukaryota; kingdom Metazoa; phylum Chordata; class Amphibia; order Caudata; family Salamandridae; genus Triturus; species Triturus cristatus. Next base: position 952,276,488 of record NC_140579.1, read on the forward strand.
AGGTTTAGGAGGGAGGGGATTAGGAGGGAGAGGGACTGGGAGGATTAGGAGGGAGGAGGACTGGGAGGATTAGGAGAGAGGTGCTTGGAGGATTAGGAGGGAGGGGAACTAGGAGGATTAGGAGGGAGGGGGACTTGGAGCATTAGGAGGGAAGGAACTAGGACGATTAGGAGGGAGGGGATTAGGAGGGAGGTGGACTGGGAGGATTAGGAGGAAGGGGGACTAGGAGGATTAGGAGGGGGTGGGACTATGAGGGTTAGGAGGGAGGAAGAATGGGAGGATAGGGAGGGAGGGGACTAGGAGGATTAGGAGGGAGGGGGACTGGGAGGATTAGGAGGGAGGGGGCTAAAAGGATTCAGAGGCAGGGGACAAGGAGGATTAGGAGGGAGGGGACTGGGAAGATTAGGAGTGAGGGGGGCCGGGAGGATTAGGAGGGAGGAGAGTGGGTGATTTAGGTGGGAGGGGGACTTGGAGGATTAGGAGGGAGGGGACTAGGAGAATTAGGAGGGAGGGGATTGGGAGGATTAGAAGGGAGGGGGACTGGGAGGATTAGGAGATGGGGACTGGGACGATTAGGAGGCAGGGGACTGGGGGAATTTGGAGGGAGGGGGACAGGCAGGTTTAGTAGGGAGGGTACTGGGAGGATTAGTATGGAGGAGGACTGGGAGGATTAGGAGGGAGGGGACTAAGGGGATTATGAGGGAGGGACTAGGAAAATTAGGAGGGAGGGAATTGATAGGATTAGGAGGGAAGGGACTGGGAGGATTAAGAAGAAGTTCAGACTTGGAGGATTAGGAGGGAGGAGAGTAGGAGGTTTAAGAGGGTGGGGACTTGGAGGATTAGGAGGAAGGGGACTAGGAGGATTAGGAGGTAGGGGACTAGGAGGATTTGGAGGGAGGGGACTGAGAGGATTAGGAGGGAGGGGGGTTAGGAGGACTAGGAGAGAGGGGACTGTGGATGATTAGGAGGGAGGGAGACTGGTAGGACTAGGAGGGAGGGGACTTGGAGGATTAGGAGGGAGGGGTCTTGGAGGATTATTAGGGAGGGGGACTTGCAGGATTAGAAGGGAGGGGGCTGGGAGGATTAGGAAGAAGGGGACTGGAAGGATTAGGAGGGAGGGAACTTGAGGATTAGGAGAGATGGGGTCTGGGATGATTAGGAGGGAGGGGGACAGGGAGGATTAGGAGGGAGAGGACTAGGATGTTTAGGAGGGAGGAGATTAGGAGGGAGGGGGACTGGGAGGATTAGGAGGGAGGAGGACTGGGAGGATTAGGAGAGAGGTGCTTGGAGGATTAGGAGGGAGGGGAACTAGGTGGATTAGGAGGGAGGGGACTAAGGAGATTTGGATGGAGGGGGGCTGGAAGGATAAGGAGGGTGGGGACTAGGAGGATTAGGAGGGAGTCTGGGAGGATTAGAAGGGAGGGGGACTGGGAGGATTAGGAGAGAGGGGAATTGGAGAATTAGGAGGAAGGGGACTAGGAGGATTATGAGGGAGGGGGACTGAGAGGAATAGGAGGGAGGGACTAGGAGGATTGGAAGGGGGGGACTAGGAGGATTAGGAGGGAGGGGACTAGGAGGATTAGGAGGGAGGGGATGGGCAGATTAGGAGGGAGGGGATTGGGAGGATTAGGAGGGAGGGGACTGGGAGGATTAAGAAGAAGCTCAGTCTGGGAGGATTATGAGGGAGTGGAGTAGGAGGATTAGGAGGGTGGGGACTTGGAGGATTAGGAGGGAGGGGACTAGGAGGATTAGGACAGAGGGGACTAGGAGGATTAGGAGGGAGGGGGACTGGGAGGTTTATGAGGGAGGGGGACTGGGAGAATTAGGAAGAAGGGGGACTGGGATGAATAGAGGGGAGGGGACTTGGAGGATTAAGAGGGGGGACTGTGAAGATTAGGAAGGAGTGGGCTGGGAGGATTAGGAGGAAAGGGACTGGGAGGATTAGGAGGGAGGGGACTTGGAGGATTAGGAGGGAGGGGGACTGTGACGATTAGGAGGGAGGGGACTGGGAAAATTAGGAGGGAAGTGGTTAAGAGGATTATGAGGGAGGGGACTAGGAGGAGTAGGAGGGAGGGGGACTGTAAGGATTAGGAGGGAGTGGGGCTGAGAGGATTAGGAGGGAGGGGACTAGGAGGATTAATAGGGAGGGAAGTAGAGGAATTAGGAGGAGGGATTGGGGGATTAGGATGGAGGGGACTATGAGGGTTAGGAGGGAGGGGATTAGCAGGGAGGGGGATTGGGAGGATTAGAAGGGAGGAGGACTGGGAGGATTAGGAGGGAAGGGCTAGGAGGATTAGGAGGGGGGGGAACTAGGAGCATCAGGAGAGAGGGGGACTAGGAGGATTAGGAGGGATGGCTACTAGGAGGTTTAGGAGGGAGGGGACTGGGAGGATTAGGAGGGAGGGGACTGGGAGGATTAAGAAAGAGCTCAGACTGGGAGGATTAGGAGGGAGTGGAGTAGGAGGGTTGGGATTTGGAGGATTAGGAGGGAGGGGACTAGGAGGATTAAGAAGGAGCTCAGACTTGGAGGATTAGGAGGGAGGAGAGTAGGAGGTTTAGGAGGGTGGGGATTTGGAGGATTAGGAAGGAAGGGGACTATGAGGATTAGGAGGGAAGGGACTATGAGGATTTGGAGGGAGGGTACTGAGAGGATTAGGAGGGAGGGGGCTGGGAGGACTAGGAGAGAGGGGACTGGGAGGATTAGGAGGGAGGGGACTTGAAGGATTAGGAGGAGGGGGACTGGGAGGATTAGGAGGATTAGGAGGGAGGAGGACTAGGAGGATTATGAGGGGGCACTTGGACGATTAGGAGGGAGGGGACTGGGAGGATTAGGAGGGAGGGAGACTGGGAGGATTAGGAGGGAGGGGACTTGGAGGATTTGGAGGACGGGGACTGGGAGGATTAGGAGGGAGAAGGACTAGGAGGATTATGAGGGGGGATTTGGACAATTAGGTGGGAGGGGACTTGGAATATTAGGAGGGAGAGGACTGAGAAGATTAGGAGGGAGGGGACTTGGAAGATTAGGAGAGAACCTAGGAGGATTACGGAGAGGGGACTGGGAGGATTATGAGGGAGGGAGATGTGGGATTAGGAGGGAGGGGGACTAGGAGGATTTAGAGGGAAGGGACAAGGCAGATTAGGATATAGGGGGACTGGGAGGATTAAGAGGGAGGGGGAGTAGGAGGATTAGGAGAGAGCGGGTCTAGGAGGTTTAAGAGGGAGGGGCCTGGGAGGATTAGGAGGGATGGGTCTTGGAGGATTATTAGGGAGGGGGACTTGGAGGATTAGAAGGGAGGGGGCTGGGAGGATTAGGATGAAGGTGACTGGGAGGATTAGGAGGGAGGGAATTTGAGGATTAGGAGAGATGGGGACTGGGATGATTAGGAGGGAGGGGGACAGGGAAGATTAGGAGGGAGAGGACTAGGAGGTTTAGGAGGGAGGGGATTAGGAGGGAGAGGGACTGGGAGGATTAGGAGGGAGGAGGACTGGGAGGATTAGGAGAGAGGTGCTTGGAGGATTAGGAGGGAGGGGAACTAGGAGGATTAGGAGAGGGGACTGGGAGGATTATGAGGGAGAGAGATGTGGGATTAGGAGGGAGGGGGACTAGGAGGATTTAGAGGGAAGGGACATGGCGGATTAGGATATAGGGGGACTGGGAGGATTAAGAGGGAGGGGGAGTAGGAGGATTAGGAGAGGGGGGGTCTAGGAGGTTTAAGAGGGAGGGCACTGGGAGGATTAGGAGGGACGGGTCTTGGAGGATTATTAGGGAGGGGGACTTGGAGCATTAGAAGGGAGGGGGCTGGGAGGATTAGGATGAAGGTGACTGGGAGGATTAGGAGGGAGGGAATTTGAGGATTAGGAGAGATGGGGACTGGGGTGATTAGGAGGGAGGGGGACAGGGAAGATTAGGAGAGAGAGGACTAGGAGGTTTAGGAGGGAGGGGATTAGGAGGGAGAGGGACTGGGAGGATTAGGAGGGAGGAGGACTGGGAGGATTAGGAGAGAGGTGCTTGGAGGATTAGGAGGGAGGGGAACTAGGAGGATTATGAGGGAGGGGACTAAGGGGATTTGGATGGAGGGGGACTGGAAGGATAAGGAGGGTGGGGACTAGGAGGATTAGGACGGATTCTGGGAGGATTAGAAGGGAGGGGGACTGGGAGGATTAGGAGAGAGGGGAATTGGAGGATTAGGAGGAAGTGGACTAGTAGGATTATGAGGGAGGGGGCCTGGGAGGAATAAGAGGGAAGGGACTAGGAGGAATAAGAGGGAGGGGACTAGGAGGATTAGGAGGGAGGGGGACTGGGAGGATAAGGAGGGAGTGAAGTAGGAGTAGGAGGGTGGGGACTTGGAGGATTAGGAGGGAGGGGACTAGGAGTATTAGGAGAGAGGGGACTGGGAGGATTAGGAGGGAGGGGGACTGGGAGGATTAGGAGGGAGGGGACTGGGAGGATTATGATAGAGGGGGACTGGAAGGATTAGGAAGAACAGGAACTGGAAGGATTAGAAGACAGGGGACTGGGAGGATTAAGAGGGGGGACTGTGAAGATTTGGAAGGAGGGGGCAGGGAGGATTAGGAAGAAAGGGACTGGGAGGATTAGGAGGGAGGGGACTTGGAGGATTAGGTGGGAGGGGGACTGGGAGGATTAGGAGGGAGGGGACTGGGAAAATTAGGAGGGAAGGGGTTAAGAGGATTATGAGGGAGGGGACTAGGAGGAGTAGGAGGGAGGGGGACTGTAAGGATTAGGAGGGAGAGGGCAAGGAGGATTAATAGTGAGGTTACTAGAGGAATTAGAAGGAGGGATTGGGGGATTAGGATGGAGGGGACTAGGAGGTTTAGAAGGGAGGGGATTAGCAGGGAGGGGGATTGGGAGGATTAGGAGGAAGGAGGACTGGGAGGATTAGGAGGGAGGGGCTAGAGGGATTAGGAGGGAGGGGACTTGGAGGATTAGGAGGGAGGGGACTGGGATGATTAAGAAGGAGCTCAGACTGGGAGGATTAGGAGGTAGTGGCGTAGGAGAATTAGGAGGGTGGGGATTTGGAGGATTAGGAGGGAGGGGAATAGGAGGAATAAGAAGGAGCTCAGACTTGGAGGATTAGGAGGGAGTGGAGTAGCAGGATGAGGATGGTGGGGATTTGGAGGATTAGGAGGAAGGGGACTAGGAGGATTAGGAGTGAAGGCACTAGGAGGATTTGGAGGGAGGGGACTGAGAGGATTAGGAGGGAGGGGGGCTAGGTGGACTAGGAGAGAGGGGCCTGGGAGGATTAGGAGGGAGGGAGATGGGAGGATTCGGAGGGAGGGGACTTGGAGGATTAGGAGGAGGGAGACTGGGAGGATTAGGAGGGAGGAGGACTAGGAGGATTATGAGGGGGGACTTGGACGATTAGGAGGGAGTGGACTTGGAATATTAGGAGGGAGGGGACTGGGAGGATTAGGAGGGAGGGGACTGGGAGGATTAGAAGGGAAGAAGACTAGGAGGCTTAGGAGGGATGGGGAGGATTAGGAGGGAGGGGACTTGGAGGATTAGGAGGGAGGGGTCTTGGAGGATTATTAGGGAGGGGGACATGCAGGATTAGAAGGGAGGGGGCTGGGAGGATTAGGAAGAAGGTGACTGGGAGGATTAGGAGGGAGGGAATTTAAGGATTAGGAGAGATGGGGTCTGGGATGATGAGGAGGGAGGGGGACAGGGAGGATGAGGAGGGAGAGGACTAGGAGGTTTAGGAGGGATGGGATTAGGAGGGAGGGGGACTGGGAGGATTAGGAGGGAGGAGGACTGGGAGTTTTAGGAGAGAGGTGCTTGGAGGATTAGGAGGGATGGAAACTAGGAGGATTAGGAGGTAGGAGACTAAGGGGATTTGGATGAAGGGGGACTGGAAGGATAAGGAGGGCGGGGACTAGGAGGATTAGGAGGGAGTCTGGGAGGATTAGAAGGGAGGGGGACTGGGAGGATTAGGAGAGAGGGGAATTGGAGGATTAGGATGAAGGGGACTAGGAGGATTATGAGGGAGGGGGACTGGGAGGAATAGGAGGGAGGGGACTAGGAGGATTAGAAGGGAGGGGGAATAGGAGGATTAGGAGGGAGGGGACTAGGAGGATTAGGAGGGAGGGGATGGGCAGATTAGGAGGGAGGGGACTGGGAGGATTAGGAGGGAGGGGACTGGGATGATTAAGAAGAAGCTCAGTCTGGGAGGATTATGAGGGAGTGGAGTAGGAGGATTAGGAGGGTGGGGACTTGGGAGGATTAGGAGGGAGGGGACTAGGAGGATTAGGACAGAGGGGACTAGGAGGATTAGGAGGGAGGGGGACTGGGAGGTTTATGAGGGAGGGGGACTGGGATGGTTAGGAAGAACGGGGACTGGGATGATTAGAAGGGAGGGGACTTTGAGGATTAAGAGGGGGGACTGTGAAGATTAGGAAGGAGGGTGCTGGGAGAATTAGGAGGAAAGTGACTGGGAGGATTAGGAAGGAGGGGACTTGGAGGTTTAGGAGGGAGGGGGACTGGGAGGATTAGGAGGGAGGGGACTGGGAAAATTAGGAGGGAAGTGGTTGAGAGGATTATGAGGGAGGGGACTAGGAGGAGTAGGAGGGAGGGGGACTGTAAGGATTAGGAGGGAGGGGGCTGATAGGATTAGGAGGGAGGGGGACTAGGAGGATTAGGGGAGAGTGGGACTATGAGGATTAGGATGGATGGCTACTAGGAGGTTTAGGAGGGAGGGGACTGGGAGGATTAGGAGGGAAGGGACTGGGAGGATTAATAAGAAGTTCAGACTTGGAGGATTATTAGGGAGGAGAGTAGGAGGTTTAAGAGGGTGGGGACTTGGAGGATTAGGAGGAAGGGGACTAGGAGGATTAGGTGGTAGGGGACTAGGAGGATTATGAGGGGGCACTTGGACGATTAGGAGGGAGGGGACTGGGAGGATTAGGAGGGAGGGAGACTGGGAGGATTAGGAGGGAGGGGACTTGGAGGATTTGGAGGAGGGGGACTGGGAGGATTAGGAGGGAGAAGGACTAGGAGGATTATGAGGGGGGATTTGGACGATTAGGTGGGAGGGGACTTGGAATATTAGGAGGGAGAGGACTGAGAAGATTAGGAGGGAGGGGACTTGGAAGATTAGGAGAGAACCTAGGAGGATTACGGAGAGGGGACTGGGAGGATTATGAGGGAGGGAGATGTGGGATTAGGAGGGAGGGGGACTAGGAGGATTTAGAGGGAAGGGACATGGCGGATTAGGATATAGGGGGACTGGGAGGATTAAGAGGGAGGGGGAGTAGGAGGATTAGGAGAGAGCGGGTCTAGGAGGTTTAAGAGGGAGGGGCCTGGGAGGATTAGGAGGGATGGGTCTTGGAGGATTATTAGGGAGGGGGACTTGGAGGATTAGAAGGGAGGGGGCTGGGAGGATTAGGATGAAGGTGACTGGGAGGATTAGGAGGGAGGGAATTTGAGGATTAGGAGAGATGGGGACTGGGATGATTAGGAGGGAGGGGGACAGGGAAGATTAGGAGGGAGAGGACTAGGAGGTTTAGGAGGGAGGGGATTAGGAGGGAGAGGGACTGGGAGGATTAGGAGGGAGGAGGACTGGGAGGATTAGGAGAGAGGTGCTTGGAGGATTAGGAGGGAGGGGAACTAGGAGGATTAGGAGGGAGGGGGACTTGGAGCATTAGGAGGGAAGGAACTAGGACGATTAGGAGGGAGGGGATTAGGAGGGAGGTGGACTGGGAGGATTAGGAGGAAGGGGGACTAGGAGGATTAGGAGGGGGTGGGACTATGAGGGTTAGGAGGGAGGAAGAATGGGAGGATAGGGAGGGAGGGGACTAGGAGGATTAGGAGGGAGGGGGACTGGGAGGATTAGGAGGGAGGGGGCTAAAAGGATTCAGAGGCAGGGGACAAGGAGGATTAGGAGGGCGGGGACTGGGAAGATTAGGAGTGAGGGGGGCCGGGAGGATTAGGAGGGAGGAGAGTGGGAGATTTAGGTGGGAGGGGGACTTGGAGGATTAGGAGGGAGGGGACTAGGAGAATTAGGAGGAGGGGATTGGGAGGATTAGAAGGGAGGGGGACTGGGAGGATTAGGAGATGGGGACTGGGAGGATTAGGAGGCAGGGGACTGGGGGAATTTGGAGGGAGGGGGACAGGCAGGTTTAGTAGGGAGGGTACTGGGAGGATTAGTATGGAGGAGGACTGGGAGGATTAGGAAGGAGGGGACTAAGGGGATTATGAGGGAGGGACTAGGAAAATTAGGAGGGAGGCAATTGATAGGATTAGGAGGGAAGGAGACGGGGGATTAGGAGGGAGGGGAATAGGAGAATTAGGCGGGAGGGGACTTGAAGGAAGAGGAGGGAGGGGTACTGTGAGGATTTGGAGTGAGGGGGACTGGGAGGATTAGGAGAGAGGGGGAGTGTGGGGATTAGTAGGGAGGATGACTGTGAGGATTAGGAGGGAGGGGCTAGGAGGATTAGGAGGAAGGGGGACTACGAGGATTGGGAGGGATGGGGACTGGAAGGATAAGGAGGGAGGGGACTAGGAGGATTAAGAGATAAGGGGACTAGGAGGATTAGGAGGGAGGGGGACTAGGAGGTTTAGGAGGGAGGGGACTGGGAGGATTAGGAGGGAAGGCACTGGGAGGATTAAGAAGAAGTTCAGACTTGAAAGATTAGGAGGGAGGAGAGTAGGAGGTTTAGGAGGGTGAGGACTTGGAGGATTAGGAGGAAGGGGACTAGGAGGATTAGGAGGGAGGGGACTAGGAGGATTTGGAGGGAGGGGACTGAGAGGATTAGGAGGGAGGGAGGTTAGGAGGACTAGGATAGAGGGACTGTGGATGATTAGGAGGGACTGGGAGGATTAGGAGGGAGGGGACTTGGAGGATTAGGAGGGAGGGGTCTTGGAGGATTATTAGGGAGGGGGACATGCAGGATTAGAAGGGAGGGGGCTGGGAGGATTAGGAAGAAGGTGACTGGGAGGATTAGGAGGGAGGGAATTTAAGGATTAGGAGAGATGGGGTCTGGGATGATTAGGAGGGAGGGGGACAGGGAGGATGAGGAGGGAGAGGACTAGGAGGTTTAGGAGGGATGGGATTAGGAGGGAGGGGAACTGGGAGGATTAGGAGGTAGGAGGACTGGGAGTTTTAGGAGAGAGGTGCTTGGAGGATTAGGAGGGATGGAAACTAGGAGGATTAGGAGGTAGAAGACTAAGGGGATTTGGATGGAGGGGGACTGGAAGGATAAGGAGGGCGGGGACTAGGAGGATTAGGAGGGAGTCTGGGAGGATTAGAAGGGAGGGGGACTGGGAGGATTAGGAGAGAGGGGAATTGGAGGATTAGGATGAAGGGGACTAGGAGGATTATGAGGGAGGGGGACTGGGAGGAATAGGAGGGAGGGGACTAGGAGGATTAGAAGGGAGGGGGAATAGGAGGATTAGGAGGGAGGGGACTAGGAGGATTAGGAGGGAGGGGATGGGCAGATTAGGAGGGAGGGGACTGGGAGGATTAGGAGGGAGGGGACTGGGAGGATTAAGAAGACGCTCAGTCTGGGAGGATTATGAGGGAGTGGAGTAGGAGGATTAGGAGGGTGGGGACTTGGGAGGATTAGGAGGGAGGGGACTAGGAGGATTAGGACAGAGGGGACTAGGAGGATTAGGAGGGAGGGGGACTGGGAGGTTTATGAGGGAGGGGGACTGGGATGGTTAGGAAGAACGGGGACTGGGATGATTAGAAGGGAGGGGACTTTGAGGATTAAGAGGGGGGACTGTGAAGATTAGGAAGGAGGGTGCTGGGAGAATTAGGAGGAAAGTGACTGGGAGGATTAGGAAGGAGGGGACTTGGAGGTTTAGGAGGGAGGGGGACTGGGAGGATTAGGAGGGAGGGGACTGGGAAAATTAGGAGGGAAGTGGTTGAGAGGATTATGAGGGAGGGGACTAGGAGGAGTAGGAGGGAGGGGGACTGTAAGGATTAGGAGGGAGTGGGCTGATAGGATTAGGAGGGAGGGGGACTAGGAGGATTAGGGGAGAGTGGGACTATGAGGATTAGGATGGATGGCTACTAGGAGGTTTAGGAGGGAGGGGACTCGGAGGATTAGGAGGGAGGGGACTGGGAGGATTAAGAAAGAGCTCGGACTGGGAGGATTAGGAGGGAGTGGAGCTAGGAGGATTATGAGGGATGGGGACTGGAAGGATAAGGAGGGAGGGGACTAGGAGGATTAAGAGAGAAGGGGACTAGGAGGATTAGGAGGGAGGGGGGCTAGGAGGTTTAGGTGGGAGGGGACTGGGAGGATTAGGAGGGAAGGGACTGGGAGGATTAATAAGAAGTTCAGACTTGGAGGATTAGGAGGGAGGAGAGTAGGAGGTTTAAGAGGGTGGGGACTTGGAGGATTAGGAGGAAGGGGACTAGGAGGATTAGGAGGTAGGGGACTAGGAGGATTTGGAGGGAGGGGACTGAGAGGATTAGGAGGGAGGGGGGTTAGGAGGACTAGGAGAGAGGGGACTGTGGACGATTAGGAGGGAGGGAGACTGGTAGGATTAGGACTGAGGGGACTTGGAGGATTAGGAGGGAGGGTTCTTGGAGGATTATTAGGGAGGGAGACTTGCAGGATTAGAAGGGAGGGGGCTGGGAGGATTCGGAAGAAGGGGACTGGGAGGATTAGGAGGGAGGGAACTTGAGGATTAGGAGAGATGGGGTCTGGGATGATTGGGAGGGAGGGGGACAGGGAGGATTAGGAGGGAGAGGACTAGGATGTTTAGGAGGGAGGGGATTAGGAGGGAGGGGGACTGGGAGGATTAGGAGGGAGGAGGACTGGGAGGATTAGGAGAGAGGTGCTTAGAGGATTAGGAGGGAGGGGAACTAGGAGGATTAGGAGGGAGGGGACTAAGGAGATTTGGATGGAGGGGGGCTGGAAGGATAAGGAGGGCGGGGACTAGGAGGATTAGGAGGGAGTCTGGGAGAATTAGAAGGGAGGGGGACTGGGAGGATTAGGAGAGAGGGGAATTGGAGAATTAGGAGGAAGGGGACTAGGAGGATTTTGAGGGAGGGGGACTGAGAGGAATAGGAGGGAGGGGACTAGGAGGATTGGAAAGGGGGGACTAGGAGGATTATGAGGGAGGGGACTAGGAGGATTAGGAGGGAGGGGATGGGCAGATTAGGAGGGAAGGGACTGGGAGGATTAGGAGGGAGGGGACTGGGAGGATTAAGAAGAAGCTCAGTCTGGGAGGATTAGGAGGGAGAGGAGTAGGAGGATTAGGAGGGTGGGGACTTGGAGGATTAGGAGGGAGGGGACTAGGAGGATTAGGACAGAGGGGACTAGGAGGATTAGGAGGGAGGGGGACTGGGAGGTTTATGAGGGAGGGGGACTGGGAGGATTAGGAAGAAGGGGGACTGGGATGAATAGAGGGGAGGGGACTTGGAGGATTAAGAGGGGGGACTGTGAAGATTAGGAAGGAGTGGGCTGGGAGGATTAGGAGGAAAGGGACTGGGAGGATTAGGAGGGAGGGGGGCTGTAAGGATTAGGAGGGAGGGGGGCTGAGAGGATTAGGAGGGAGGGGACTAGGAGGATTAATAGGGAGGGTAGTAGAGGAAATAGGAGGAGGGATTGGGGGATTAGGATGGAGGGGACTATGAGGATTAGGAGGGAGGGGATTAGCAGGGAGGGGGATTGGGAGGATTAGAAGGGAGGAGGACTGGGAGGATTAGGAGGGAGGGGCTAGGAGGATTAGGAGGGAGGGGAACTAGAAGGATTAGGTGGGAGGGAGGCTACGAGGATTAGGAGGGAGGGGGACTAGGAGGATCAGGAGAGAGGGGGACTAGGAAGATTAGGAGGGATGGCTACTAGGAGGTTTAGGAGGGAGGGGACTGGGAGGATTAGGAGGGAGGGGACTATGAGGATTAAGAAAGAGCTCAGACTGGGAGGATTAGGAGGGAGTGGAGTAGGAGGGTTGGGATTTGGAGGATTAGGAGGGAGGGGACTAGGAGGATTAAGAAGGAGCTCAGACTTGGAGGATTAGGAGGGAGGAGAGTAGGAGGTTTAGGAGGGTGGGGACTTGGAGGATTAGGAGGAATGGGACTAGAGGATTAGGAGGGAAGGGACTAGGAGGATTTGGAGGGAGGGGACTGAGAGGATTAGGAGGGAGGGGGCTAGGAGGACTAGGAGAGAGGGGACTGGGAGGATTAGGAGGGAGGGGACTTGGAGGATTAGGAGGAGGGGGACTGGGAGGATTAGGAGGATTAGGAGGATTAGGAGGGAGGAGGACTAGGAGGATTATGAGGGGGCACTTGGACGATTAGGGGGGAGGGGACTGGGAGGATTAGGAGGGAGGGAGACTGGGAGGATTAGGAGGGAGGGGACTTGGAGGATTTGGAGGAGGGGGACTGGGAGGATTAGGAGGGAGAAGGACTAGGAGGATTATGAGGGGGGGATTTGGACGATTAGGTGGGAGGGGACTTGGAATATTAGGAGGGAGAGGACTAGGAGGATTAGGAGGGAGGGGATTAGGAGGATTAGGTGGAAGGGGACTGGGAGGATTAGGATGTAGGAGGACTGAGAAGATTAGGAGGGAGGGGACTTGAAAGATTAGGAGAGAACCTAGGAGGATTACGGAGAGGGGACTGGGAGGATTATGAGGGAGGGAGATGTGGGATTAGGAGGGAGGGGGACTAGGAGGATTTAGAGGGAAGGGACATGGCGGATTAGGATATAGGGGGACTGGGAGGATTAAGAGGGAGGGGGAGTAGGAGGATTAGGAGAGGGGGGGTCTAGGAGGTTTAAGAGGGAGGGCACTGGGAGGATTAGGAGGGACGGGTCTTGGAGGATTATTAGGGAGGGGGACTTGGAGCATTAGAAGGGAGGGGGCTGGGAGGATTAGGATGAAGGTGACTGGGAGGATTAGGAGGGAGGGAATTTGAGGATTAGGAGAGATGGGGACTGGGGTGATTAGGAGGGAGGGGGACAGGGAAGATTAGGAGAGAGAGGACTAGGAGGTTTAGGAGGGAGGGGATTAGGAGGGAGAGGGACTGGGAGGATTAGGAGGGAGGAGGACTGGGAGGATTAGGAGAGAGGTGCTTGGAGGATTAGGAGGGAGGGGAACTAGGAGGATTATGAGGGAGGGGACTAAGGGGATTTGGATGGAGGGGGACTGGAAGGATAAGGAGGGTGGGGACTAGGAGGATTAGGACGGATTCTGGGAGGATTAGAAGGGAGGGGGACTGGGAGGATTAGGAGAGAGGGGAATTGGAGGATTAGGAGGAAGTGGACTAGTAGGATTATGAGGGAGGGGGCCTGGGAGGAATAAGAGGGAAGGGACTAGGAGGAATAAGAGGGAGGGGACTAGGAGGATTAGGAGGGAGGGGGACTGGGAGGATAAGGAGGGAGTGAAGTAGGATTAGGAGGGTGGGGACTTGGAGGATTAGGAGGGAGGGGACTAGGAGTATTAGGAGAGAGGGGACTGGGAGGATTAGGAGGGAGGGGGACTGGGAGGATTAGGAGGGAGGGGACTGGGAGGATTATGATAGAGGGGGACTGGAAGGATTAGGAAGAACAGGAACTGGAAGGATTAGAAGACAGGGGACTGGGAGGATTAAGAGGGGGGACTGTGAAGATTTGGAAGGAGGGGGCAGGGAGGATTAGGAAGAAAGGGACTGGGAGGATTAGGAGGGAGGGGACTTGGAGGATTAGGTTGGAGGGGGACTGGGAGGATTAGGAGGGAGGGGACTGGGAAAATTAGGAGGGAAGGGGTTAAGAGGATTATGAGGGAGGGGACTAGGAGGAGTAGGAGGGAGGGGGACTGTAAGGATTAGGAGGGAGAGGGCAAGGAGGATTAATAGTGAGGTTACTAGAGGAATTAGAAGGAGGGATTGGGGGATTAGGATGGAGGGGACTAGGAGGTTTAGAAGGGAGGGGATTAGCAGGGAGGGGGATTGGGAGGATTAGGAGGAAGGAGGACTGGGGGGATTAGGAGGGAGGGGCTAGAGGGATTAGGAGGGAGGGGACTGGGAGGATTAGGAGGGAGGGGACTGGGATGATTAAGAAGGAGCTCAGACTGGGAGGATTAGGAGGTAGTGGCGTAGGAGAATTAGGAGGGTGGGGATTTGGAGGATTAGGAGGGAGGGGAATAGGAGGAATAAGAAGGAGCTCAGACTTGGAGGATTAGGAGGGAGTGGAGTAGCAGGATGAGGATGGTGGGGATTTGGAGGATTAGGAGGAAGGGGACTAGGAGGATTAGGAGTGAAGGCACTAGGAGGATTTGGAGGGAGGGGACTGAGAGGATTAGGAGGGAGGGGGGCTAGGTGGACTAGGAGAGAGGGGCCTGGGAGGATTAGGAGGGAGGGAGATGGGAGGATTCGGAGGGAGGGGACTTGGAGGATTAGGAGGAGGGAGACTGGGAGGATTAGGAGGGAGGAGGACTAGGAGGATTATGAGGGGGGACTTGGACGATTAGGAGGGAGTGGACTTGGAATATTAGGAGGGAGGGGACTGGGAGGATTAGGAGGGAGGGGGACTGGGAAGATTAGAAGGGAAGAAGACTAGGAGGCTTAGGAGGGATGGGGAGGATTAGGAGGGAGGGGACTTGGAGGATTAGGAGGGAGGGGTCTTGGAGGATTATTAGGGAGGGGGACATGCAGGATTAGAAGGGAGGGGGCTGGGAGGATTAGGAAGAAGGTGACTGGGAGGATTAGGAGGGAGGGAATTTAAGGATTAGGAGAGATGGGGTCTGGGATGATTAGGAGGGAGGGGGACAGGGAGGATGAGGAGGGAGAGGACTAGGAGGTTTAGGAGGGATGGGATTAGGAGGGAGGGGGACTGGGAGGATTAGGAGGGAGGAGGACTGGGAGTTTTAGGAGAGAGGTGCTTGGGGGATTAGGAGGGATGGAAACTAGGAGGATTAGGAGGTAGGAGACTAAGGGGATTTGGATGGAGGGGGACTGGAAGGATAAGGAGGGCGGGGACTAGGAGGATTAGGAGGGAGTCTGGGAGGATTAGAAGGGAGGGGGACTGGGAGGATTAGGAGAGAGGGGAATTGGAGGATTAGGAGGAAGGGGACTAGGAGGATTATGAGGGAGGGGGACTGGGAGGAATAGGAGGGAGGGGACTAGGAGGATTAGAAGGGAGGGGGAATAGGAGGATTAGGAGGGAGGGGACTAGGAGGATTAGGAGGGAGGGGATGGGCAGATTAGGAGGGAGGGGACTGGGAGGATTAGGAGGGAGGGGACTGGGAGGATTAAGAAGAAGCTCAGTCTGGGAGGATTATGAGGGAGTGGAGTAGGAGGATTAGGAGGGTGGGGACTTGGGAGGATTAGGAGGGAGGGGACTAGGAGGATTAGGACAGAGGGGACTAGGAGGATTAGGAGGGAGGGGGACTGGGAGGTTTATGAGGGAGGGGGACTGGGATGGTTAGGAAGAACGGGGACTGGGATGATTAGAAGGGAGGGGACTTTGAGGATTAAGAGGGGGGACTGTGAAGATTAGGAAGGAGGGTGCTGGGAGAATTAGGAGGAAAGTGACTGGGAGGATTAGGAAGGAGGGGACTTGGAGGTTTAGGAGGGAGGGGGACTGGGAGGATTAGGAGGGAGGGGACTGGGAAAATTAGGAGGGAAGTGGTTGAGAGGATTATGAGGGAGGGGACTAGGAGGAGTAGGAGGGAGGGGGACTGTAAGGATTAGGAGGGAGGGGGCTGATAGGATTAGGAGGGAGGGGGACTAGGAGGATTAGGGGAGAGTGGGACTATGAGGATTAGGATGGATGGCTACTAGGAGGTTTAGGAGGGAGGGGACTGGGAGGATTAGGAGGGAAGGGACTGGGAGGATTAATAAGAAGTTCAGACTTGGAGGATTAGGAGGGAGGAGAGTAGGAGGTTTAAGAGGGTGGGGACTTGGAGGATTAGGAGGAAGGGGACTAGGAGGATTAGGAGGTAGGGGACTAGGAGGATTTGGAGGGAGGGGACTGAGAGGATTAGGAGGGAGGGGGGTTAGGAGGACTAGGAGAGAGGGGACTGTGGACGATTAGGAGGGAGGGAGACTGGTAGGATTAGGACTGAGGGGACTTGGAGGATTAGGAGGGAGGGTTCTTGGAGGATTATTAGGGAGGGAGACTTGCAGGATTAGAAGGGAGGGGGCTGGGAGGATTCGGAAGAAGGGGACTGGGAGGATTAGGAGGGAGGGAACTTGAGGATTAGGAGAGATGGGGTCTGGGATGATTGGGAGGGAGGGGGACAGGGAGGATTAGGAGGGAGAGGACTAGGATGTTTAGGAGGGAGGGGATTAGGAGGGAGGGGGACTGGGAGGATTAGGAGGGAGGAGGACTGGGAGGATTAGGAGAGAGGTGCTTAGAGGATTAGGAGGGAGGGGAACTAGGAGGATTAGGAGGGAGGGGACTAAGGAGATTTTGATGGAGGGGGGCTGGAAGGATAAGGAGGGCGGGGACTAGGAGGATTAGGAGGGAGTCTGGGAGAATTAGAAGGGAGGGGGACTGGGAGGATTAGGAGAGAGGGGAATTGGAGAATTAGGAGGAAGGGGACTAGGAGGATTTTGAGGGAGGGGGACTGAGAGGAATAGGAGGGAGGGGACTAGGAGGATTGGAAAGGGGGGGACTAGGAGGATCATGAGGGAGGGGACTAGGAGGATTAGGAGGGAGGGGATGGGCAGATTAGGAGGGAAGGGACTGGGAGGATTAGGAGGGAGGGGACTGGGAGGATTAAGAAGAAGCTCAGTCTGGGAGGATTAGGAGGGATAGGAGTAGGAGGATTAGGAGGGTGGGGACTTGGAGGATTAGGAGGGAGGGGACTAGGAGGATTAGGACAGAGGGGACTAGGAGGATTAGGAGGGAGGGGGACTGGGAGGTTTATGAGGGAGGGGGACTGGGAGAATTAGGAAGAAGGGGGACTGGGATGAATAGAGGGGAGGGGACTTGGAGGATTAAGAGGGGGGACTGTGAAGATTAGGAAGGAGTCGGCTGGGAGGATTAGGAGGAAAGGGACTGGGAGGATTAGGAGGGAGGGGGGCTGTAAGGATTAGGAGGGAGGGGGGCTGAGAGGATTAGGAGGGAGGGGACTAGGAGGATTAATAGGGAGGGTAGTAGAGGAAATAGGAGGAGGGATTGGGGGATTAGGATGGAGGGGACTATGAGGATTAGGAGGGAGGGGATTAGCAGGGAGGGGGATTGGGAGGATTAGAAGGGAGGAGGACTGGGAGGATTAGGAGGGAGGGGCTAGGAGGATTAGGAGGGAGGGGAACTAGAAGGATTAGGTGGGAGGGAGGCTACGAGGATTAGGAGGGAGGGGGACTAGGAGGATCAGGAGAGAGGGGGACTAGGAGGATTAGGAGGGATGGCTACTAGGAGGTTTAGGAGGGAGTGGACTGGGAGGATTAGGAGGGAGGGGACTGGGAGGATTAAGAAAGAGCTCAGACTAGGAGGATTAGGAGGGAGTGGAGTAGGAGGGTTGGGATTTGGAGGATTAGGAGGGAGGGGACTAGGAGGATTAAGAAGGAGCTCAGACTTGGAGGATTAGGAGGGAGGAGAGTAGGAGGTTTAGGAGGGTGGGGACTTGGAGGATTAGGAGGAATGGGACTAGGAGGATTAGGAGGGAAGGGACTAGGAGGATTTGGAGGGAGGGGACTGAGAGGATTAGGAGGGAGGGGGCTAGGAGGACTAGGAGAGAGGGGACTGGGAGGATTAGGAGGGAGGGGACTTGGAGGATTAGGAGGAGGGGGACTGGGAGGATTACGAGGATTAGGAGGATTAGGAGGGAGGAGGACTAGGAGAATTATGAGGGGGCACTTGGACGATTAGGAGGGAGGGGACTGGGAGGATTAGGAGGGAGGGAGACTGGGAGGATTAGGAGGGAGGGGACTTGGAGGATTTGGAGGAGGGGGACTGGGAGGATTAGGAGGGAGAAGGACTAGGGGGATTATGAGGGGGGATTTGGACGATTAGGTGGGAGGGGACTTGGAATATTAGGAGGGAGAGGACTAGGAGGATTAGGAGGGAGGGGATTAGGAGGATTAGGTGGAAGGGGACTGGGAGGATTAGGATGTAGGAGGACTGAGAAGATTAGGACGGAGGGGACTTGGAAGATTAGGAGAGAACCTAGGAGGATTACGGAGAGGGGACTGGGAGGATTATGAGGGAGGGAGATGTGGGATTAGGAGGGAGGGGGACTAGGAGGATTTAGAGGGAAGGGACATGGCGGATTAGTATATAGGGGGACTGGGAGGATTAAGAGGGAGGGGGAGTAGGAGGATTAGGAGAGGGGGGGTCTAGGAGGTTTAAGAGGGAGGGCACTGGGAGGATTAGGAGGGACGGGTCTTGGAGGATTATTAGGGAGGAGGACTTGGAGCATTAGAAGGGAGGGGGCTGGGAGGATTAGGATGAAGGTGACTGGGAGGATTAGGAGGGAGGGAATTTGAGGATTAGGAGAGATGGGGACTGGGGTGATTAGGAGGGAGGGGGACAGGGAAGATTAGGAGGGAGAGGACTAGGAGGTTTAGGAGGGAGGGGATTAGGAGGGAGAGGGACTGGGAGGATTAGGAGGGAGGAGGACTGGGAGGATTAGGAGAGAGGTGCTTGGAGGATTAGGAGGGAGGGGAACTAGGAGGATTATGAGGGAGGGGACTAAGGGGATTTGGATGGAGGGGGACTGGAAGGATAAGGAGGGTGGGGACTAGGAGGATTAGGACGGATTCTGGGAGGATTAGAAGGGAGGGGGACTGGGAGGATTAGGAGAGAGGGGAATTGGAGGATTAGGAGGAAGTGGACTAGTAGGATTATGAGGGAGGGGGCCTGGGAGGAATAAGAGGGAAGGGACTAGGAGGAATAAGAGGGAGGGGACTAGGAGAATTAGGAGGGAGGGGGACTGGGAGGATAAGGAGGGAGTGAAGTAGGATTAGGAGGGTGGGGACTTGGAGGATTAGGAGGGAGGGGACTAGGAGTATTAGGAGAGAGGGGACTGGGAGGATTAGGAGGGAGGGGGACTGGGAGGATTAGGAGGGAGGGGACTGGGAGGATTATGATAGAGGGGGACTGGAAGGATTAGGAAGAACAGGAACTGGAAGGATTAGAAGAGAGGGGACTGGGAGGATTAAGAGGGGGGACTGTGAAGATTTGGAAGGAGGGGGCAGGGAGGATTAGGAA
Organism: Triturus cristatus; assembly: GCF_964204655.1. Lineage (NCBI taxonomy): Eukaryota > Metazoa > Chordata > Amphibia > Caudata > Salamandridae > Triturus > Triturus cristatus. The sequence goes on from NC_140579.1 coordinate 952,295,589, forward strand.
GAAAGGGACTGGGAGGATTAGGAGGGAGGGGACTTGGAGGATTAGGTGGGAGGGGGACTGGGAGGATTAGGAGGGAGGGGACTGGGAAAATTAGGAGGGAAGGGGTTAAAAGGATTATGAGGGAGGGGACTAGGAGGAGTAGGAGGGAGGGGGACTGTAAGGATTAGGAGGGAGAGGGCAAGGAGGATTAATAGTGAGGTTACTAGAGGAATTAGAAGGAGGGATTGGGGATTAGGATGGAGGGGACTAGGAGGTTTAGAAGGGAGGGGATTAGCAGGGAGGGGGATTGGGAGGATTAGGAGGAAGGAGGACTGGGAGGATTAGGAGGGAGGGGCTAGAGGGATTAGGAGGGAGGGGACTGGGAGGATTAGGAGGGAGGGGACTGGGATGATTAAGAAGGAGCTCAGACTGGGAGGATTAGGAGGTAGTGGCATAGGAGAATTAGGAGGGTGGGGATTTGGAGGATTAGGAGGGAGGGGAATAGGAGGAATAAGAAGGAGCTCAGACTTGGAGGATTAGGAGGGAGTGGAGTAGCAGGATGAGGATGGTGGGGATTTGGAGGATTAGGAGGAAGGGGACTAGGAGGATTAGGAGTGAAGGCACTAGGAGGATTTGGAGGGAGGGGACTGAGAGGATTAGGAGGGAGGGGGGCTAGGTGGACTAGGAGAGAGGGGCCTGGGAGGATTAGGAGGGAGGGAGATGGGAGGATTCGGAGGGAGGGGACTTGGAGGATTAGGAGGAGGGAGACTGGGAGGATTAGGAGGGAGGAGGACTAGGAGGATTATGAGGGGGGACTTGGACGATTAGGAGGGAGTGGACTTGGAATATTAGGAGGGAGGGGACTGGGAGGATTAGGAGGGAGGGGGACTGGGAGGATTAGAAGGGAAGAAGACTAGGAGGATTAGGAGGGAGGGGGACTGGGAGGATTAAGAAGGAGGGGACTAGGAAGATTAGGAGGGTGGGGAACAAGGAGGATTATGAGGGAGTGGGACTACAAGGATTAGGAGTGATGGGACTAGGAGGATTATGAGGGAGGGGGACGGAGAGGATTAGAAAGGACGGGACTAGGATGATTAGAAGGGAGGAGATTGGGAGGATTAAGAGTGCGGGACTGTGAAGATTAGGAAGGAGGGGGCTGGGATGATTAGGAGGGAGGGGACATGGAGGATTAGGAGGGAGGGGGACTGGGAGGATTAGGAGGGAGGGGAATGGGAAAATTAGGAGGGAAGGGGCTAAAAGGATTATGAGGGAGGGGACTGGGAGGAGTAGGAGGGAGGGGGACTGTGAGGATTAGGGGGGAGGAAGACTGTGAGGATTAGGAGGGAGGGGCTAGGAAGATTAGGAGGGAGGGGAACTAGGATGATTAGGAGGGAGGGGGGCTACGAGGATTAGGACGGGGAAGACTGGAAGGATAAGGAGGGAGGAGACTAGGAGAGTTAGGAGAGAGGGGGACAATGAGGATTAGGAGGGAGGGGGACTAGGAGGTTTAGGAGGGAGGGGACTGGGAGGATTAGGAGGGAGGGGACTGGGAGGATTAAGAAGGAGTTCAGACTGGGAGGATGAGGAGGGAGTGGAGTAGGAGGAATAGGAGGGTGGGGACTACAAGGATTAGGTGAGAGGGGACTAGGAGGATTAGGAGGGAGGGGGACTGGGAGGATTAGGAGGGAGGGGACTGCGAGGATTATGAGGGAGGGGGACTGGGAGGATAAGAAAGGACGGGGAATGTGATGATTAGAAGAGAGGAGACTGGGAGGATTAAGAGTGGGGGACTGTGAAGATTAGGAAGGAGGGAGCTGGGAGGATTAGGATGAAGGGGACTGGGAGGATTAGGAGAGAGGGGACATGGAGGACTTGGAGGGAGGTGGACTGGGAGGATTAGGAGGGAGGGGACTGGCAAAATTAGGAGGGAAGGGGGCTAAGAGGATTATGAGGGAGGGGACTGTGAGGATTAGGAGGGAGTGGGACTAGGAGGACTAGGAGAGAGGGGACTGGGAGGATTAGAAGGGAGGGAGACTGGGAGGATTAGGAGGGAGGGGATTTGGATGATTAGGAGGAAAAGGACTAGGAGGATTAGGAGGGAGGAGGACGAGGAGGATTATGAGGGAGGACTTGGATGATTAGGAGGGAGGGGACTGGGAAGATTAGGAGGGAGGGGACTGAGAGGATTAGGAGGGAGGGGACTGGGAGGATTAGGAGGGAGGAATACTAGGAGGATTAGGAGGGAGGGTATTAGGAGGGGGCTGGGAGGATTAGGAGGGAGGAGGACTGGGAGGATTAGGAAGGAGGGGACTAGGAAGATTAGGAGGGAGGGGAACAAGGAGGATTAAGAGGGAGGGGGACTACAAGGATTAGGAGAGAGGGGAATAGGAGGATTAGGAGTGAGGGGGACTGGGAGGATTAGGAGGGAGGGGACTGGGAGGATTATGAGGGAGGGGGGCTGGGAGGATTAGGAGGGAGGGGACTGGGAGGATTAGGAGGGAGGGGGACTGGGAGGATTAGGAGGGAGGGGTCTGGGAGGATTAGGAGGAAGGGGACTGGGAGGATTAGGAGGGAGGGGGACTGGGAGGATTGGGAGGGATGGGACTGGGAAAATTAGGAGGGAAGGGGGCTAAAAGGATTATGAGGGAGGGGACTGGGAGGAGTAGGAGGTAGGGGGAATGTGATGATTAGGAGGGGGCTGGGAGGATTAGGAGGGAGGAGGACTGGGAGGATTAGAAGGGAGGGGCTAGGAGGATTAGGAGAGAGGGGAACTGGGAGGATTAGGAGAAGGGGGGCTACGAGGATTAGGTGTGAGGGGGACTGGAAGGATAAGGAGGGAGGGGACTAGGAGGATTATTAGAGAGAGGGACTAGGAGGATTAAGAAGGAGCTCAGAATGGGAGGATTAGGGGGGTGGGGACTTGGAGGATTAGGAGGGAGGGGACTAGGAGGATAGGAGGGAGGGGACTTGGAGGATTAAGAAGGAGCTCAGAATTGGAGAATTATGAGGGAGGAGAGTAGGAGGATTGAGAGCGCGGGGACTTTGAGGATTAGGAGGGAGGGGGGCTACAAGGAGTAGGAGAGAGGGGACTAGGAGGATTAGGAGGGAGGGGGACTGGGAGGATTAGGAGGGCAGGGACTGGGAGGATTATGAGGGGGACTCGGAGGATTAGAAAGGACGGGGACTGTGATGATTAGAAGGGAGGAGACTGGGAGGATTAAGAGTGGGGGACTGTGAAGATTAGGAAGGAGGGAGCTGGGAGGATTATGAGGAAGGGGACTGGGAGGATTAGGAGGGAAGGGACATGGAGGATTAGGAGGGAGGTGGACTGGGAGGATTAGGAGGGAGGGGACTGGGAAAATTAGGAGGGAAGGGGGCTAAGAGGATTATGAGGGAGGGGACTGGGAGGAGTAGGAGGGAGGGGGACTGTGAGTATTAGGAGGGAGGAGGACTGTGAGGATTAGGAGGGAGTGGCTAGGAGGATTAGGAGGGAGGGGAACTAAGAGGATTAGGAGGGAGGGGGCTACGAGGATTAGGAGGGAGGGTGACTAGGAGGTTTAGGAGGGAGGGGACTGGGAGGATTAGGAGGGAGGGGACTGGGAGGATTAAGAAGGTGCTCAGACTGGGAGGATTAAGAGGGAGTGGAGTAGAAGGATTAGGAGTGTTATACCTGGCACCTTTGCGTGAGTCTCCCTTCCACTTTTTGTCGCTGTGCCTCATGTATTTTTATGGTGTTGGCCGCTCAGCGCACTGTGCCACTGCCAACCAGTGCCACAGTGCAAGTGCTCCCTATGTAAAATGTATATGTTGGTTGGATTCCATGATTCACAGTCTGGGTCACATTTCATTTACTGGGAGAACGACCTCCTATATACAGAGCCTAAGGTTGCTGAGCCTGGGTTAGCCCGTGCGCTGGTGGTACCCCAGGACTTCAGAGCCTTCCTACTGGGGCTGGCTCACGATGTGCCATTGGCAGGGCATTTGGGGCAGGACAAGACCTTTGAAAGGCTTGTCAACCACTTTTATTGGCCTCAAATGCGCAGGAGTTCAGACACTCACTGCAGGACATGCCAGACTTGCCAGGCAAGTGGAAAGAGTGGAAGGAAGCAGAAGGCTCCACTCCAACCATTCCCTGTGGTTGGTACCCCATTCCAGCGAGTGGGGATTGATATTGTAGGGCCACTGGACCCCAGGACAGCGATGGGCAATAGGTTCATCCTGGTCCTGGAGGACCATGCCACCCGGTACCCAGAAGCCATCCCTCTGAGGACAGTGACGGCCCCCGTGGTGGGACGTGCACTGATGGGAATTTTCTCCCGAGTGGGATTCACTCTAGAGGTGGTGTCTGACCGAGATACCAATTTCATGTCTAAATACATGAAATCCCTTTGGCAAGAGTGTGGTGTAACCTACAAGTTCACCACACCTTACCACCCCCAAGGAAACGGGTTGGTTGAGAGATTCAACCGTACCCTCAAAGGCATGATAATGGGCCTAGAAGGACCAATGAGGCGTAAGTGGGACGTCCTCTTACCATGCCTTCTCTTTGCTTACCGAGAGGTGCCACAGAAGTCTCTATGGTTCAGCCCCTTTGAGCTCCTGTACGGCCACCCAGTGCGAGGACCTCTAAGTCTGGTCAAGGAAGGCTGGGAGCAATCTCCCAGGAAACCTCCCCAGAATGTATACAGTTACATGCTGGCCTTCCGGAATCAGACTAGGCGATTCAGGCAACTTGCTGAGGCAAATCTGGAAGCCAGCCAGGAGGAGATGAAGCGGTGGTACGACCAGAATGCCACTCTGGTAGAGCTTCAGCCTGGACAAAATGTATGGGTCTTGGCCCCAGTGGAGCCCTGTGCGCTCCAGGATAAGTGGACCGGTCCTTTTGAGGTGGTGGAGTGCAAGAGTCCTGTTACCTACTTGGTGGACTTGCGGTCTCCAAGGAACCCCTTACGGGTCCTTCATGTCAACCGCCTCAAGCCCCACTTGGAGAGGTCCCAAGTGGGCATGCTCCTGGCAACAGATGCTGGGATGGAAGAGGAGACCGAGCCTCTTCCAGACCTCCTGTCAGCCCAGGAGCAAGATGGGTCAGTGGATGGTGTCATCCTCTCTTCCGCCCTGACCCCTGAGCAACAGAATCATTGTCGCCAATTGCTGGGGAAATTTTCTGACCTGTTTTCCCTGGTTCCCGGTGTCACTGATTGGTGCGTCCATGATGTGGACACTGGGGATAGTCCACCCGTGAGGCACAAGGCCTACAGGGTGACTGACAGGGTGAGGGCATGCCTCAAGGAGGAGGTCTCCAAGATGTTTGCACTCGGGGTAATTGAATCCTCCAGCAGTCCTTGGGCCAGCCCAGTGGTCTTGGTCCCAAAGGCTGCCGCGCCAGGAGCCACACCCGAACTCCGGTTCTGTGTGGACTACAGAGGACTCAATTCAGTCACCAGGACTGACGCACACCCCATCCCCAGAGCTGATGAGCTCATAGATCTTCTAGGGGCTGCCAACTACCTCAGCACGTTTGATTTAACGTCTGGGTACTGGCAGATCGCCTTGACCGATGGGGCCAAAGAGAGGTCAGCATTTTCCACCCCAGATGGGCGCTACCAGTTCCGGGTTATGCCCTTTGGGATAAAGAATGCCCCTGCCACCTTCCAGAGGTTGGTCAACCAGGTGTTGGCATGACTGGATTCGTTCAGTGCCGCCTACCTGGATGACATTGCAGTGTTCAGCTCCACGTGGGAGGAACACCAGCGCCACCTCTGGGAAGTGTTGATGGCGCTGCGGAGGGCAGGCCTCACGATCAAGGCAAGTAAGTGCCAGATCGGGCAGGGTTCTGTGGTGTACTTGGGGTACCAGGTTGGGAGCGGCCAGGTGGCGCCCCTTCAACCCAAGATAGAAACCATCCTGAATTGGGAGTCGCCCAAAACCCAGACAGAGGTCAGAGCCTTCCTAGGTCTCACCGGGTACTACAGGAGGTTTGTCAAGGGGTATGGCAACATCGTTGCCCCCTTGACAGCGCTGACTTCTAGGAAGCAGCCTGGGAAAGTGATTTGGACTGACACCTGTCAGAAATCTTTTGAGGCCCTGAAAGCTGCTATGTGCACGGCGCCCGTGCTCTTGGCTCCCAACTTCTCCAAAAAGTTTATCGTTCAGACAGACACTTCAGAGCATGGTGTGGGGGCTGTTCTTTCACAGATTAATGAAGAGGGCCTAGATCAACCTGTAGCCTTCCTTAGCAGGAGGTTACCTCCACAGGAACAGAGATGTAGTGCTATTGAGCATGAGGCTTTTGCAGTGGTCTGGGCGCTGAAGAAGCTAAGACCCTACCTGTTTGGGTCTCACTTCCGGGTTCAGACAGACCACAGGCCCCTCAGATGGTTGATGCATATGAGGGGTGAGAATCCCAAGCTGTTGAGGTGGTCCATTTCCCTACAGGGTATGGATTTCACTGTGGAACATCGCCCTGGTACAGATCACGCCAATGCTGACGGTCTGTCCAGATTTTTCCGCCTTAGTGAGGAGGAACTCCCTGGGGTAGGGTAGTTCTCCCAACTTTTCAGCTGGAGGGGACACATGTTAGACCTGGTACCTTGGCGTGAGTCTCCCTTCCACTTTTTGTCGCTGTGTCTCATGTATTTTTATGGTGTTGGCCGCTCAGCGCACTGTGCCACTGCCAACCAGTGCCACAGTGCAAGAGCTCCCTATGTAAAATGTATATGTTGGTTGGATTCCATGATTGGATTATTTTGTTTACTGTCAGACCCCAGTAAAGTGCACCAGGAGTGCCAGGGCGTGTAAATACAAATGTCGCTGGCGGGCATGCAGCACTGGTTGTGCCACCCACAGAAGCGGCCTGGTAAAATGTGTCTAGGGTCTGCCATTGCAGAACCCGCGTGCAGTCTGGTACTGACATGCTGACGGGCAAGTGCCCACACTTGCGAGTCCCTGAACCTTCCTTTAACTTCATGTTAGTCACCCCTCTGGTAGGCCCAAGGGCAGGGTGCGTTGTAAGCATAAGGTAGGACAAGCCCTGATGTGCGTGGCATGTCCTAATAGTGAATAGCCGCCATTTTCGTTGTTCACTATTGTAAGGCTACCCTGTTCTCAAAGGCCAGCATGGGCGGTTAGGATTATTACATCCTATGATCCTAACCGACCCAGGGAACATGGTAGGAGATCGAGTTTAGTATGCCTGAACTCGGAATAATATAGGTACATCCTTTCGTAAGGTTTATTTTAATGTTCTGCGTTTGGGAATGCCACTTTTAGAAAGTTATATTATTATTATAAGTAACAAGAGCAACCCATATGTCCCTGTGAACCGGGTAAGTACAAAGTACAAAACAATATTCACAAGGAACTCATTTATAAGCAATGATCTATCGTTTGCAACTTCAGTCGTCGCTCTGAATTAATCACAATCATATATTTCAAATATGACCTTGTAAAGAACGCAGTATCAATCATATAATAGCATTCATAATAAGCCCACACAGAACCTTTTTTCTTCCGGAATATACCTAACCTCAGCCGAGGTAGGTATTTTTTAATCTACAATTGTCTATATCACAGACTTCTTATCCAAAATACATGTACAAAAGGATTCATTTATTTTTGACATTTATAGTGATTTTGTGACCCCAAGTGAAAAAACCATAACCTCTTATAATAATATTATGTGACAAGGTGAAAAAGACTTAAAAGGTTATTGGAAAATTATACAAGGACAACTTAATACAATTTACAATGATTTAGTCAAAGCTGTCTCTTTTATATGTTGTCGACGGCGTTTCGACCCGCTCTAGATACGGGGTCTCTTCAGGACTGTATTTCTGGGGACTAAACAGAATAAGGAAGTGTAACTATACAATAATGAACCTTAATAATGTAGTATTAATGAACGGAATTGGTCTTAAAGGGCAAGGATCGTAGCTTACCAGTATAACGCATACACATGCCCATATAGGATCCAGTATGTGGTTGGTAGGCTGAATGAAGGAACATATCCAGACCTGTAATCAGGGAGTACAGTATTTCAATTCTTAAACTAAATTCAATTATTAGAAGTGATCACCCAGGTGAATTAAAGGGTCACACTTACTATAATTTTCTTTATCAGAGTCTATCTGATTGATATTTGTATCTTCTTATTATGATAGGAGTCTTCCACAATATAGATTCCCTGAGAAATAAATCACTCAAGCGCTGGACCTCTGTAATAGATTAAATGGCGATTAGCCCATGTCCTCTGTATTTCATTGTTATTAGACACACCATTCAAGAATATTCATTAAGAGCTAGACTTACTTAATCTCACTCGCCTGTCCTCTTGTTAAAAGGGAGGGGATCTTCTTACATTAAGTTTCCTTCGGTGAATAATCACTTTAAGGTGTTGACCCACTGAAATTGATTAATTAAACGGGAGGTTAGCGCGAGATCTCCAACATCCAATATTGTAAAGTACAAGATCTCAGTAAACATATTAGGCGCCAAACTTACTTAATTGCAGTCGCCCGTCTCACAATCGAGATGCTTCTGTGATGAATCCGGCTGACAGAATACCGCTATGTTACCCGGAAGTAGGAGATCCCTGTATATATACGAGACCATGTATTTCTCGCGAACTGAAAGACGGAGGATTTGGCGGCCATCTTATAGCAGTAATATGGATCGTCTAAGTGACTAATGCACTTTTTTATTTGCAAGGCACTAAGTAGTGTATTACACACTGGGTCTTATTAGTTAACAGTTACCTGTTTCACACTAGCGCTGATCTCATTCTGACATATCAGTTTATTATTACCAGTGTATTATCGGACCATGTATAGTACATATTACTAGTTAGCCGAGTGTGTAACGATAACGGCGGCCATCTTAAAATGATTACGAGATTCCTCTCTATCATGGTGTGCAATATGCAACAATTGTTGGCAAGGAAGGGGATTTTATCAATTATATAATTTCTTCCTTTCTAATATATGGTGTATTTATTCATTAAAAAAAGCACAAATTTACACATCTTCTTATTCAACTTAGAATGATATATACTTCATAACACACCAATATATTAATAATATATACAGTGACATATTAAATTAACACCATAAAACAATAATGCCATATATGAACAAGTATTAAGGACAAAATGTCTCAATCAGAAGACCAGTGTGCTATATTAGCTAATCAATCTGGGTTAATCTTCTATATTTAGTCTGCTGTAAATAATGCAGCGTGCCAAAGTATATACAGTGAAATTAAAAGTTATTTTTTATCCACTATTCTTACATCGTTATCTTACAGTCCACAATCATTTAGGAATGTATCTACAACCGATTGTTATTATGCATAGTCCTTAGGATTACAAAGCACTCTTGAGAGGCGACACTGTATACAATATTTCTCATAACGTTACCATTGTGTATATAGTTCTTAATATACTATGACAGAGCCCTGTCTATTCATGAGGTAAGTGAGATATGGCCCAAAGGGGAATTATCAGTGTAAGCTTATAAATCTCCGCCACTCTTCAAGACTATTCAATCCATCACGAATGGATCCACACTTGTCGATCCATTTACATTCCAATGCTTGTAAAATGAGCGAGATGTCACCACCTCTAGGTGGCATTTTAGCTTTCTCTACCACCTGCCATCGCACATCATTAGTAGAATGGCCTTTCTCTATATAATGATCCACCAGGGGTGCATTTGTCACTTGACAGCGAATACGGCTCCTGTGTTGGCCGATTCGCGCTCTCACCGGTTGAGTAGTCTGCCCAATGTAAATACAAATGCCGCTGGTGGGCTTGCAGCACTGGTTTTGCCACCCACAGAAGCGACCTGGTAAAATGTGTCTAGGGTCTCCCATTGCAGAACCCGCGTGCAGTCTGGTACTGACATGCTGACTGGCAGGTGCCCACACTTGCCAGTCCCTGAACCTTCCCTTAACTTCATGTTAGTCACCCCTCTGGTAGGCCCAAGGGCAGGGTGCGTTGTAAGCATAAGGTAGGACAAGCCCTGATGTGCGTGGCATGTCCTAATAGTGAATGGCCGCAATTTTTGTTGTTCACTATTGGAAGGCTACCCTGATCTCATAGGCCAGCATGGGCGGTTAGGATTATTACATCCTATGATCCTAACCGACCCAGGGAACATGGTAGGAGATCGAGTTTAGTATGCCTGAACTCGGAATAATAAGGTACATCCTTTCGTAAGGTTTATTTTAATATTCTGCGTTTGCGAATGCCACCTTTAGAAAGTTGGCCTTTGCTTGCCTAACCATTTCAGCCCGCCTCTGCGCGATGTGTATCTGTTGTCTGGCTTGCGTGAGTGACACGGCTGGGGGAACCCAGATGGCCAGGGCTAGGTAGCCTGGTGGTGAATAGGAAGATTGACAGGTAGATGGGTGGGAGGAGTACACCTGGACTCTGAATAGGACTGTGCTCTGCCACCACAATGCCGGCTCCGCCCCCTGTGGAGCGTCTGATCACTCTGCCCTGCACTCTGAAAGAAGAAGCCTGCATCGCGTCAACAAAGTGCTCCAGAACCGGACTGAACTAGGCAAGGGCCCCCTCTGGCCTTGGAGAACAAAAGAAATGCAGTATAAATGTAGGAGCCCTGCTCCTAAGAAATCAGATCCACTTTTGACCCAAGAAGAATCTCTGCCTGAGGAGGAGGCACCGGGAAAGCTGTAAGGAGGAAGACTGTCCCTATCCTGGGGGACTGGCCTGCAGTGGTGACCTTGCTACCAAAGGAGAGAAGAGGAACCTTTTGCTGAAGACTTTGCTTTATTTTTACTTTCAAGACTGGTGCTTTTCAAAACGATCTCCAAGGGCTTGGAAGTGAGCTTGCCCCCTGAACTGAGCCCCAGGACCATTGAGCTCAACCTGACCTTCACTCGGCCGCCGCTGGACTGTGGTGTTCCTTCCCTCGCCGGAGTCGTGACTCTTGTGCCCCCAGCCCCTCCTTGAGCCGTGACTTGACCGCTTAGCCGCCCCTGCCTAGGGAAGAGCCTCGCTCGATCTGAGCCGCTCCCCCGATGCCGTGCTGGGCTGCCCCCGTCACCTCGCTCGCCGGAGGCTCGCTGCGCACTTTCACCCCTCCCGCCGGAATCGCCGTTGTGAGCATCCTCAAGCCTCGGACGGCCCGGTCACAGACTGCGTGCCCGGCTGCCCCGCTTTGTTCACTTGCAACATGCAACACCCCGCTCTTGCCGTGAGCCTGAAGGATCAGACCCCCATCGTGAAGTGTGGGAGCCCCGGACGCCGCCTCGCCCCTCTGATGAAGAGCCGCTGAAATCCCGCACCCGCCTTCACGTCAAGAAACAAGGTACTGTACTTACGGACTCAACCCCGAGCTCGCATCGGATCCAGGGTCCGCAACGTTCTGACTTTCCTGTCGTCTGCCGCGTGCTTCCCGGTTGCCGCCTCAGCGCGAAGTGTGCTGAGGCCCACAGTCACCTTTGTGCCCACCTAAGAACTTTCCGTAACAAAGAGAACTTCACCATATTTATAGAAATTGTGGCCCCACCGTTCCACCGTTACTGGGCCTTGTATTGAATCTGCTGAAACTATATAAAAATCTTATTTTCGTATACAACCTGATTGGTGTCCGTTTGTTAATGTTAATGTTAATGTTACTGGATTTCTAAAGTGCATGGCTGCTGTGAGCGTCCCAGCGCTGAAAGAGTACAGGTGGAGTCATGAGGGGATTTCACGGGAACAGCCAGGTTTTCAGAGATTTTCGAAAGGCCAACAGGTTAGGCTGTGCACGAATGTCAGGAGGGAGGGAGTTCCATAATTTGTAAGCATTATAAGAGAAGCGCCGACCTCCTGATCGTGCTCTCTTGATCTTGGGTGGCAGAGTTAAATGAGCATTAGAGGATCGGAGAGGTCTAGAAGTGGTATAAGGAGCCACCAGGTCTTTAAGAATGGGAGGGGCCTTGCCATTGAGGATTTTATGTGTAAGACAGAGCGCCTTAAATTGCACTCTTTCTACCACGGGTAGCCAGTGGAGTGCTTTGATAGCTGGCTTGGGCGAGCACCAACTCTTGGTGTTGGTGAGGATACGTGCGGCCGCGTTCTGCACCTCCTGCAATCTGGCAGTGACTTTCCGCGGAACACCCAGAAACAGTGCATTGCCATAATCCAGGCGTGACAGAATGAGGCCTTGGATAAGGAGTTTCCTTGATGGGAAAGGGAGTAATGGCAGAATTTTTCGGGCGGATCGCAAAAGCCCATAACAAACCCCAGCAGTTTTCCTGGCTTGGGTGTGCATGGTGAGATTTTGGTCGAGCCATAGTCCGAGGCTTTTGATCTCGGTTTTAGGGGTAGGAGGCTTGCCCATGCATGGGGGCCATAGGGATTATGGCCGGAAGTGAGCCTGATTCCCCATTACCAGTATCTCCGTCTTGTCGCTGTTGAGCTTCAAGTGCGAGCTATCCATCCAGCTGACTATGTCAATCAGACAGGAATAGAGATTGGTGGTGGGGTTTTTCTGCTGGGAAAGGGAGACCACCAGCTGGGTGTCATCAGCGTAAGTAAGGAGTTTAATCTCATGGGGGGTGACTATTTTTTCCAAAGGGGACATATATACGTTAAAGAGCGTGGGGCTCAACGAGGAGCCCTGTGGTACTCCGCATCGTACAGTGGTCTCCCTGGAAGTACAGCCACCCTCGATCACCTGGAATGAACGGTCGTGAAGAAAGGATTTTATCCAGGTCAGGGCGACACCTGTGATCCCGAGATCACTGAGTCGCCGGACCAGGATTTGGTGGTTGACAGTGTCGAAGGCCGCGCTCAGATCCAGGAGGATCACTGCCACTGAGCCTCCTGAATCCATGATCTTCCTGGCCTCCTCGACAACCGTCACCATTGCTGTTTCCGTGCCCTGGCCGGTGTGAAAACCCGTCTGAGATGGTTTAAGTAATTCATTCGATTCCAGGTAGTGGGAAAGCTGGACATTTATAAATTTTTCTGTCATTTTACTGATGCAGGGGAGAAGCGAAATGGGCCTGAAGTTGCCTAGATTGAGGGGGTCTAGATTAGGTTTTTTTTAGTAGTGCTCTAACCTTCGCCTTTTTCCAGCTGGGAGGAACCACACCGAATGCCAATGAGGCATTAATCAGGTGCACTATAGGTCCGAGGATGGTAGATGTTACTTGCTTTAGGATTTTGACTGGTGCAGGGTCAGAAGGTGAGCCACTTTTAAGAAGTTGGAGAATGGGGACCAAGGTTTCCTTACTTATGGGAGTGAGCGTCTCAAGTCTAGAGTTGAGGTTCTGGGCTTGTATAAGGGAGATAGGAGGTAAATCCAGGGGGATGGGTGGAAGTTGCTGCAGGATGTTTTGAATTTTTTGGTCAAAGTACGTGGCCAACTTATCACAGTGGTTGTCTGCGAGGACAGAAGGACAAGTGGACTCCGGGGTTTTCAGGAGAAGTTTTACGATGCGAAATGTCTCCCTCGAAGAGCAAGATGCATCATTAATTTTCTCCTGTAAAAACGAGGTTTGGGCATTTTTCAAGGCTTTTTTGTAATTGAGGATGGCCAACCTGTATTCCATCTTGCTATTGGGGTCGAAGTCTTTCTGCCAAATTCTTTCAGCCCTTTTGCATTGCTTCTTCAGAAGGCGGGTTTCCTGGGTAAACCATGGGGCGGAAGTTTTTTTGCGGGTTGTCCGATATGGTTTGTAAGGGAGGATGGTATTAAGGGAATTTTCTATCCAAGATGAAAACTCCGCATCCGCTGTTACGGGGTCGATGGCAAAGCTGGGCTTGGAAAGATCCAGGATGTATTCCCATTTTTCGGGGTTTAGTTTAGCCCAGGAACGTGACGGTCTACTGGGAGATAGAATGGAAGGAACGTTGGTCGAGATCTCCCAACTAAAGGGAATGAGCCTATGGTCTGACCAGGGCAGAGGAATCGGAGCATTGGTTTTCAAGGTGTTAATGTTACAGAAAATAGGGTCAAGTAGATGGCCATGGCTGTGCGTGGGTTGGTCGTTCTGAAGATGAAGATGATGAGTGGCAAGGTCTAAAAGCAGCTCTGAAGCGGTGTTGTCCTCCCCCTTATCGAAGTGGATATTAAAATCCCCTAGGACAAGTAAGTTAGACAAAGTGCTTGTCATGGCTGTGGAGAATTCCACAAGAGAGCTACAAAATTGGCCCCAGGCTCCTGGGGGGCGGTAAATAAGGACTCCTGAGAGTGAATTACAGGGGGACAGTTGAATGCTAAAATGAACGTTTTCACAGTTCAATAAAGGGCTGTCACGAAATCTGCATGGAAGATGTTCCTTATGGATAATAGCTATCCCTCCCCCCTTTCCCTTCGTTCGATCCAGGTGTTGAATAAGATATCCCTGCGGTAACGCCAGCACCAGATCAAAATCTGAGTCTGGGGTGAGCCACGTCTCCGTGAGAAATAATATCTCAAATTGCTCTTCTTCTAGAAGCATGGAGATTTCATGACTATGTTTGGGCAGGGATCTGCAATTTAACAGGGCCATCTTGATGATGGTCCGGGGCGATTGAATTTTTGTCACCGGGGTAAATTTATAAAAACAGTGCGCACAATGAGTAAAAGAACTCTCACCATGAAAAATTGTCGTGCAGAGAGGCTGGAGGGGCCGGTGTAGTTGCAACAAAGAGTCTCTGGAATATGATATAGTGGGATGAGTGGAAGAGACCAGGGTGGCTGGCCCTAGGCCCGTCCTGGCGCAGACGGGCTTGCCTTAGGCGTGCCCTCGGCGCGCCCGCTGCGCTCGTCCGCTGCGCTTCCTCCAAAGACGCATTTTATACGAGGAGGGGAGTTAGGGGAGGGGCGTGGCCTCAAAGGGGGCGTGGCCTCGGTGCACGCCGGCAATGGCGTCCACAAGTAGTAACTTGTTTCTGTCCTTGCCAACGCTAGGATACGCTGTGCCAGGAGTAGGAGTTGCTTTCCGCAGCAAAGTTGCCAGGTAGGAGAGTTGCTTTTTAAAAACAGAGAAATCTACATAACACTCAAATCTTAAAAGCATGTAACGCTCCCGGCTTCCGCCTCAGGAGTACTAATTCTAAGGAGGAGCTCGATCTCGGCGCTTTTAACTGGGCGGGGGGGCGTGACCTCAAAGGGGGTGTGGCCTCGGTACACGCCGGTAATGGCGTCCAAAGTAGTAACTTGTTTCTGTCCTTGCCAACGCTAGGATACGCTGTGCCAGGTGTAGGAGTTGCTTTCCGCAGCAAAGTTGCCAGGTAGGAGAGTTGCTTTTTAAAAACAGAGACATCTACATAACACTCAAATCTTAAAAGCATGTAACGCTCCCGGCTTCCGCCTCAGGAGTACTAATTCTAAGGAGGAGCTCAATCTCGGCGCTTTTAACTGGGCGGGGGGGGCGTGGCCTCAAAGGGGGCATGGCCTCGGTGCACGCCGGCGATGGCGTCCACAAGTAGTAACTTGTTTCTGTCCTTGCCAACGCTAGGATACGCTGTGCCAGGAGTAGGAGTTGCTTTCCGCAGCAAAGTTGCCAGGTAGGAGAATTGCTTTTTAAAAACAGAGAAATCTACATAACACTCAAATCTTAAAAGCATGTAACGTTCCCGGCTTCCGCCTCAGGAGTACTACATGGTGCATGCAAGGGGTTTACTGTATGAATAATTGCAATTGCTTAACCGTGTACGCCTGAGGTCTAGCCTTGACTGCTCGCGCCACGCACCTAGAGGGTGAGCAGGGGTTATTCTGAGGAGCCATCCTTCGTCCTGACTAGAAGTAAAGGGTCCCTGCTTGTCGCTGGTACTTACCTGCGCCAACCAGAGTCCCCTCATTTCTAAAAAGGAGGGAGGGGACTAGGAGGAATAAGATGGAGCTCAGACTTGGAGGATTAGGAGGGAGGAGAGTAGGAGAATTAGGAGGGCGGGGACTTGGAGGATTAGTAGGAAGGGGACTAGGAGGATTAGGAGGGAGGGGACTGAGAGGCTTAGGAGGGAGGGGGGCTAGGAGGACTGGGAGAGAGGGGACTGGGAGGATTAGAAGGGAGGGAGACTGGGAGGATTAGGAGGGAGGGGACTTGGATGATTAGGAGGAAGGGGACTAGGAGGATTAGGAGGGAGGAGGACTAGGAGGATTATGAGGAGGGACGTGGACAATTAGGAGGGAGGGGACTGGGAAAATTAGGAGGGAGGGGACTGAGACGATTAGGAGGGAGGGGGACTGGGAGGATTAGGAGGGAGGAATACTAGAAGGATTAGGAGGGAGGGTATTAGGAGGGGGGCTGGGAGGATTAGGAGGGAGGGGGACTGGGAGGATTAGGAAGGAGGGGACTAGGAAGATTAGGCGGGAGGGGAACAAGGAGGATTAGGAGGGCGGGGATTTGGAGGATTAGGAGAAAGGGGACTAGGAGGATCTGGAGGGAGGGGACTGAGGGGATTAGGAGGCAGGGGGGCTAGGAGGACTAGGAGAGAGGGGACTGGAAGGATTAGGAGGGAGGGAGATTTGGAGGATCAGGAGGGAGTGGAATTGGAGGATTAGGAGGAAGGGGACTAGGAGGATTAGGAGGGAGGAGGACTATAAGGATTATGAGGGGGGACTTGGATGATTAGGAGGGAGGGGACTGGGAGGTTTAGGAGGGAGGGGACTGGGAGGATTAGGAGGGAGGGGGACTGAGAGGATTAGGAAGGAGGGGACTGGGAAGATTAGGAGGGAGGCTAGGAGGATAGCGGGAGGGGATTGGGAGGATTATGAGGGAGGGAGACTGGGGATTAGGAGGAAGGGGTGCAAGGAGGATTAGGAGGGAGGGGACTGGGAGGATGAGGAGGGAGGGGAATTGGGAGGATTAGGAGGGAGGGGGACTAGGAGGGTTAGGAGGTATGGAGTCTAGGAGGATCAGGGGGATCAGGAGGGAGGGGACTAGCAGGATTAGGACGGAGGTGGGCTGGGAGGTTTGGGATGGAGGGGGACTGGGAAGATTAGGAGGGAGGGGACTAGGAGGATTAGGAGGGAGGGGGACTGGGAGGATTAGGAGGGAGGGGGACGGGGAGGATTAGGAAGGAGGGGACTAGGAAGATTAGGAGGGTGGGGAACAAGGAGGATTAGGAGGGAGGGAACTGGGAGGATTATGAGGGAGGGGGACTTGGAGGGTTAGAAAGGACGGGGACTGTGATGATTAGAAGGGAGGAGACTGGGAGGATTAAGAGTGGGGGACTGAAGTTTAAGAAGGAGGGGACTGGGAGGATGAGGAGGGAGGGCTACTGGGAGGTTTGGGATGGAGGGGGACTGAAGGAACAGGAGTGAGGGCACTAGGAGGATTAGGAGGGAGGGGGACTAGGTGGATTAGGAGGGAAAGGGACTAGGAGGATTAGGTGGGAGGGGATGGGTGGGTTAGGAGGGAGGGGACTGGGAGGATTAGGGTGGAGGGGACTGGGAGGATTAAGAAGGAGTTCAGACTGGGATGATTAGGAGGGGGTGGAGTAGGAGGATTAGCAGGGTGGGGACTTGGAGGATTAGGAGGGAGGGGACTAGGAGGATTAGGAGAGAGGGAACTAGGAGGATTAAGAGGGAGGGGGACTGGGAGGATTAGGAGGGAGGGGACTGGGAGGATTAAGAGGGAGGGGGACTCGGAGGATTAGGAAGAACGGGGACTGGGATGATTAGAAGGGAGGGGACTGGGAGGATTAAGAGGGGGGACTGTGAAGATTAGTAAGGAGGGGGCTGGGAGGATTAGGAGGAAAGGGACTGGGAGGATTAGGAGGGAAGGGCCTTGGAGGATTAGGAGGGAGGGGGACTGGGAGGATTAGGAGGGAGGGGACTGGGAAAATTAGGAGGGATGGGGTTAAGAGGGTTATGAGGGAGGGTTCTAAGAGGAGTAGGAGGGAGGGGAACTGTAAGGATTAGGAGGAAGGAGGGCTGGGAGGATTAGGAGGGAGAAGAGTAGGAGGATTAATAGGGAGGGTACTAGAGGAATTAGGATGAGGGATTGGGGTATTAGGATGGAGGGGACTAGGAGGATTAGGAGGGAGGGGATTAGCAGGGAGGGGGATTGGGAGGATTAGGAGGGAGGAGGACTGGGAGGATTAGGAGGGAGGGGCAAGAGGATTAGGAGCAAGGGGAACTAGGAGGATTAGGAGGGAGGGGGGCTATGAGGATTAGGAGGGAGGGGGACTGGAAGGATAAGGAGGGAGGGGACTAGAAGGATTAGTAGAGAGGGGAGCTAGGAGGATTAGGAGGGAGGGGGACTAGGAGGTTTAGGAGGGAGGGGACTGTGAGGATTAGGAGAGAGGGGAATGGGAGGATTAAGAAGGAGCTCAGACTGGGAGGATTAGGAGGGAGTGGAGTAGGAGGATTAGTAGGGTGGGGATTTGGAGTATTAGGAGGGAGGGGACTAGGAGGAATAAGAAGGAGCTCAGACTTGGTGGATTAGTAGGGAGGTGAGTAGGAGGTTTAGGAGGGTGGGGACTTGGAGGATTAGGAGGAAGGGGACTAGGAGGAATAAGAAGGAGCTCAGACTTGGAGGATTAGGAGGGAGGAGGGTAGGAGGATTAAGAGGGCGGGGATTTACAGGATTAGTAGGAAGGGGACTAGGAGGATTAGGAGGGAGGGGACTATGAGGATTTGGAGGGAGGGGACTGAGAGGATTAGGAGGGAGGGGGGCTAGGGGGACTAGGAGAGAGGGGACTGGGAGGATTAGGAGGGAGGGAGACTGGGAGGATTAGGAGGGAAGGGGACTAGGAGGATTATGAGGGGGGACTTGGACGATTACAAGGGAGGGGACTTGGAATATTAGGAGGGAAGGGGTCTGGGAGGATTAGGAGGGAGGGGAGTGGGAGGATTAGGAGGGAGGAAGAGTAGGAGGATTAGGAGGGAGGGGATTAGGAGGGGGGACTGGGAAGATTAAGAGGGAGGGGGACTGGGAGGATTAGGAAGGAGGGGACTAGGAAGATTAGGAGGGTGGGGAACAAGGAGGATTATGAGGGAGGGGGACTACAAGGATTAGGAGAGAGGGGACTAGGAGGATTAGGAGGGAGGGGGACTGGGAGGATTAGGAGGGAGGGGACTGGGAGGATTATGAGGGAGGGGGACTGGGAGGATTAGAAAGGACAGGGACTGTGATGATTAGAAGGGAGGAGACTTGGAGGATTAAGAGTGGGGGACTGTGAAGATTAGGAAGGAGGGAGCTGGGAGGATTAGGAGGAAGGGGACTGGGAGGATTAGGAGGGAGGGGACATGGAGGATTAGGAGGGAGGTGGACTGGGAGGATTAGGAGGGAGGAGACTGGGAAAATTAGGAGGGAAGGGGGCTAAAAGGATTATGAAGGAGAGGACTGGGAGGAGTAGGAGGGAGGGGGACTGTGAGTATTAGGAGGGAGGAGGACTGTGAGGATTAGGAGGGAGTGGCTAGGAGTATTAGGAGGGAGGGGAACTAAAAGGATTAGGAGGGAGGGGGGCTATGAGGATTAGGAGGGAGGGGGACTAGGAGGTTTAGGAGGGAGGGGACTGGGAGGATTAGGAGAGAGGGGACTGGGAGGATTAAGAAAGTGCTCAGACTGGGAGGATTAGGAGGGAGTGGAGTAGGAGGATTAGGAGGGTGGGGATTTGGAGGATTAGGAGGGAGGGGACTAGAAGGATTAGGAGGGAGGGGACTAGGAGGAATAAGAAGGAGCTCAGATTTGGAGGATTAGGAGGGAGGAGAGTAGGAGGATTAGGAGGGCGGGGACTTGGAGGATTAATAGGAAGGGGACTAGGAGGATTAGGAGAGAGGGAACTAGGAGGATTTGGAGAGAGGGGACTGAGAGGATTAGGAGGGAGGGGGGCTAGGAGGACTAAAAGAGAGGGGACTGGGAGGATTAGAAGGAAAGGGACTGGGAGGATTAGGAGGGAGGGGACTTGGAGGATTAGGAGGGAGGGGGACTGGGAGGATTAGGAGGGAGGGTACTGGGAAAATTAGGAGGGATGGGGTTAAGAGGGTTATGAGGGAGGGTTCTAGGAGGAGTAGGAGGGAGGGGGGCTGTAAGGATGAGGAGGAATGAAGGCTGTGAGGATTAGGAGGGAGGAGAGTAGGAGGATTAATAGGGAGGGTACTAGAGGAATTAGGATGAGGGATTGGGGGATTAGGATGGAGGGGACTAGGAGGATTAGGAGGGAGGGGATTAGCAGGGAGGTGGATTGGGAGGATTAGGAGGGAGGAGGACTGGGAGGATTAGGAGGGAGGGGCAAGAGGATTAGGAGCAAGGGGAACTAGGAGGATTAGGAGGGAGAGGGGCTATGAGGATTAGGAGGGAGGGGGACTGGAAGGATAAGGAGGGAAGGGACTAGAAGGATTAGTAGAGAGGGGAGCTAGGAGGATTAGGAGGAAGGGGGACTAGGAGGTTCAGGAGGGAGGGGACTGTGAGGATTAGGAGGGAGGGGAATGGGCGGATTAGGAAGGAGCTCAGACTGGGAGGATTAGGAGGGAGGAGAGTAGGAGGATTAGGAGGGTGGGGACTTGGAGGATTAGTAGGAAGGGGACTAGGAGGATTAGGAGAGAGGGAACTAGGAGGATTTGGAGAGAGGGGACTGAGAGGATTAGGAGGGAGGGGGGCTAGGAGGACTAGGAGAGAGGGGACTGGGAGGATTAGAAGGAAAGGGATTTGGAGGATTAGGAGGGAGGGGGACTGGGAGGATTAGGAGGGAGGGGACTGGGAAAATTAGGAGGGATGGGGTTAAGAGGGTTATGAGGGAGGGTTCTAGGAGGAGTAGGAGGGAGGGGGACTGTAAGGATTGGGAGGAATGAGGGCTGTGAGGATTAGGAGGGAGGAGAGTAGGAGGATTAATAGGGAGGGTACTAGAGGAATTAGGATGAGGGATTGGGGGATTAGGATGGAGGGGACTAGGAGGATTAGGAGGGAGGGGATTAGCAGGGAGGTGGATTGGGAGGATTAGGAGGGAGGGGCAAGAGGATTAGGAGCAAGGGGAACTAGGAGGATTAGGAGGGAGGGGGCTATAAGGATTAGGAGGGAGGGGGACTGGAAGGATAAGGAGGGAAGGGACTAGAAGGATTAGTAGAGAGGGGAGCTAGGAGGATTAGGAGGAAGGGGTACTAGGAGGTTTAGGAGGGAGGGGACTGTGAGGATTAGGAGGGAGGGGAAGGGGAGGATTAGGAAGGAGCTCAGACTGGGAGGATTAGGAGGGAGGAGTGTAGGAGGATTAGGAGGGCGGGGACCTGGAGGATTAGTAGGAAGGGGACTAGGAGGATTAGGAGAGAGGGAACTAGGAGGATTTGGAGAGAGGGTACTGAGAGGATTAGGAGGGAGGGGGGCTAGGAGGACTAGGAGAGAGGGGACTGGGAGGATTAGAAGGAAAGGGACTGGGAGGATTAGGAGGGAGGGGACTTGGAGGATTAGGAGGGAGGGGGACTGGGAGGATTAGGAGGGAGGGGACTGGGAAAATTAGGAGGGATGGGGTTAAGAGGGTTATGAGGGAGGGTTCTAGGAGGAGTAGGAGGGAGGGGGACTGTAAGGATTAGGAGGAATGAGGGCTGTGAGGATTAGGAGGGAGGAGAGTAGGAGGATTAATAGGGAGGGTACTAGAGGAATTAGGATGAGGGATTGGGGGATTAGGATGGAGGGGACTAGGAGGATTAGGAGGGAGGGGATTAGCAGGGAGGTGGATTGGGAGGATTAGGAGGGAGGAAGACTGGGAGGATTAGGAGAGAGGGGCAAGAGGATTAGGAGCAAGGGGAACTAGGAGGATTAGGAGGGAGGGGGACTGGAAGGATAAGGAGGGAAGGGACTAGAAGGGTTAGTAGAGAGGGGAGCTGGGAGGATTAGGAGGAAGGGGGACTAGGAGGTTTAGGAGGGAGGGGACTGTGAGGATTAGGAGGGAGGGGAATGGGAGGATTAGGAAGGAGCTCAGACTGGGAGGATTAGGAGGTAGTAGAGTAGGAGGATTAGTAGGGTGGGGATTTGGAGTATTAGGAGAGAGGGGACTAGGAGGAATAAGAAGGAGCTCAGACTTGAAGGATTAGTAGGGAGGTGAGTAGGAGGTTTAGGAGGGTGGGGACTAGGAGGATTAGGAGGAAGGGGACTAGGAGGAATAAGAAGGAACTCAGACTTGAAGGATTAGGAGGGAGGAGGGTAGGAGGATTAGGAGGGCGGGGATTTACAGGATTAGTAGGAAGGGGACTAGGAAGATTAGGAGGGAGGGGACTATGAGGATTTGGAGGGAGGGGACTGAGAGGATTAGGAGGGAGGGGGGCTAGGAGGACTAGGAGGGGGGACTTGGACGATTAGGAGGGAGGGGACTTGGAATATTAGGAGGGAGGGGTCTGGGAGGATTAGGAGGGAGGGGGAGTGAGAGGATTAGTGGGGAGGAAGACTAGGAGGATTAGGAAAGAGGTAATTAGGAGGGGGGACTGGGAGGATTAAGAGGGAGGGGGACTGGGAGGATTAGGAAGGAGGGGACTACGAAGATTAGGAGGGTGGGGAACAAGGAGGATTATGAGGGAGGGGGACTACAAGGATTAGGAGAGAGGGGACTAGGAGGATTAGGAGGGAGGGGGACTGGGAGGATTAGGAGGGAGGGGACTGGGAGGATTATGAGGGAGGGGGACTGGGAGGATTAGAAAGGACAGAGACTGTGATGATTAGAAGGGAGGAGACTTGGAGGATTAAGAGTGGGGGACTGTGAAGATTAGGAAGGAGGGAGCTGGGAGGATTAGGAGGAAGGGGACTGGGAGGATTAGGAGGGAGGGGACATGGAGGATTAGGAGGGAGGTGGACTGGGAGGATTAGGAGGGAGGGGACTGGGAAAATTAGGAGGGAAGGGGGCTAAAAGGATTATGAAGGAGGGGACTGGGAGGAGTAGGAGGGAGGGGGACTGTGAGTATTAGGAGGGAGGAGGACTGTAAGGATTAGGAGGGAGTGGCTAGGAGTATTAGGAGGGAGGGGAACTAAAAGGATTAGGAGGGAGGGGGGCTACGAGGATTAGGAGGGAGGGGGACTAGGAGGTTTAGGAGGGAGGGGACTGGGAGGATTAGGAGGGAGGGGACTGGGAGGATTAAGAAGGTGCTCAGACTGGGAGGATTAGGAGGGAGTGGAGTAGGAGGATTAGGAGGGTGGGGATTTGGAGGATGAGGAGGGAGGGGACTAGAAGGAGTAGGAGGGAGGGGACTAGGAGGAATGAGAAGGAGCTCAGACTTGGAGGATTAGGAGGCGGGGACTTGGAGGATTAGTAGGAAGGGGACTAGGAGGATTAGGAGAGAGGGAACTAGGAGGATTTGGAGGGAGGGGACTGAGAGGATTAGGAGGGAGGGGAGCTAGGAGGACTAGGAGAGAGGGGACTGGGAGGATTAGAAGGAAAGGGACTGGGAGGATTAGGAGGGAGGGGCTTGGAGGATTAGGAGGGAGGGGGACTGGGAGGATTAGGAGGGAGGGGACTGGGAAAATTAGGAGGGATGGGGTTAAGAGGGTTATGAGGGAGGGTTCTAGGAGGAGTAGGAGGGAGGGGGACTGTAAGGATTAGGAGGAATGAGGGCTGGGAGGATTAGGAGGGCGGAGAGTAGGAGGATTAATAGGGAGGGTACTAGAGGAATTAGGATGAGGGATTGGGGATTAGGATGGAGGGAACTAGGAGGATTAGGAGGGAGGGCATTAGCAGGGAGGGGGAATGGGAGGATTAGGAGGGAGGGGGACTGGAAGGATAAGGAGGGAGGGGACTAGAAGGATTAGTAGAGAGGGGAGCTAGGAGGATTAGGAGGAAGGGGGACTAGGAGGTTTAGGAGGGAGGGGACTGTGAGGATTAGGAGGGAGGGGAATGAGAGGATTAAGAAGGAGCTCAGACTGGAAGGATTAGGAGGGAGTGGAGTAGGAGGATTAGTAGGGTGGGGATTTGGAGTATTAGGAGGCACGGGACTAGGAGGAATACGAAGGAGCTCAGACTTGGAGGATTAGTAGGGAGGTGAGTAGGAGGTTTAGGAGGGTGGGGACTTGGAGGATTAGGAGGAAGGGGACTAGGAGGAATAAGAAGTAGCTCAGACTTGGAGAATTAGGAGGGAGGGGACTTGGATGATTAGGAGGAAGTGGACTAGGAGGATTAGGAGGGAGGAGGACGAGCAGGATTATGAGGAGAGACTTGGACGATTAGGAGGGAGGGGACTGGGAAGATTAGGAGGGAGGGGACTGAGAGTATTAGGAGGGAGGGGGACTGGGAAGATTAGGAGGGAGGAATACTAGGAGGATTAGGAGGGACGGTATTAAGAGGGGGGCTGGAAGGATTAGGAGGGAGGGGGACTGGGAGGATTAGGAAGAAGGGGACTAGGAAGATTAGGAGGGAGGGGAACAAGGAGGATTAAGAGGGAGGGGGACTACAAGGATTAGGAGGGAGGGGAATAGGAGGATTAGGAGGGAGGAGGACTGGGAGGATTATGAGGGAGGGGGACTGGGAGGATTAGGAGGGAGGGGGACTGGGAGGATTAGGAGGGAGGGGACTGGGAAAATTAGGAGGGAAGGGGGCTAAAAGGATTATGAGGGAGGGGACTGGGAGGAGTTGGAGGGAGGGGGACTGTGATGATTAGGGCTGGGAGGATTAGGAGGGAGGAGGACTGGGAGGATTAGGAGGGAGGGGCTAGGAGGATGGGGAACTAGGCGGAATAAAAGGGAGGGGTTCTACGAAGATTAGGAGGGAGGGGCCTAGGAGGATTAGGAGAGAGGGGGACTAGGAGGATTAGGAGGAAGGGGGACTAGGAGGTTTAGGAGGGAGGGGACTGGGAGGATTAGGAGGGAGGGGACTGGGAGGATTAAGAAGGAGCTCAGAATGGGAGGATTAGGAGGGTGGGGACTTGGAGGATTAGGAGGAAGGGGACTAGTAGGAATAAGAAGGAGCTCAGACTTGGAGGATTAGGAGGGAGGAGAGTAGGAGGATTAGGAGGGTGGGGACTTGGAGGATTAGGAGGGAGAGGCTACAAGGAGTAGGAGCGAGGGGACTAGGAGGATTAGGAGGGAGGGTGACTGGGAGGATTAGGAGGGAGGGGACTGGGAGGATTATGAGTGAGGAGGACTGGGAGGATTAGGAGGGAGGGGCTAGGAGGATGGGGAACTAGGAGGATTAAAAGGGAGGGGGGCTACGAGGATTAGGAGGAAGGGGGCCTGGAAGGATAAGGAGGGAGTGGACTAGGAGGATTAGGAGAGAGGGGGACTAGGAGGATTAGGAGAAAGTGGGACCAGGATGTTTAGGAGGGAGGGGACTGGGAGGATTAGGAGGGTGGGGACTGGGAGGATTAAGAAGGAGCTCAGAATCGGAGGATTAGGAGGGTCGGGACTTGGAGGATTAGGAGGGAGGGGACTAGGAAGATAGGAGGGAGGGGACTAGAAGGAATAAGAAGGAGCCCAGACTTGGAGGATTAGGAGGGAGGGGACTAGGAGGAATAAGAAGGAGCTCAGACTTGGAGGATTAGGAGGGAGGAGAGTAGGAGGATTAGGAGGGCGGGGAATACGAGGATTAGGAGGGAGGGGGACTGGGAGGATTAGGAGGGAGGAGAATGGGAGGATTATGAGGGAGGGGGACTGGGAGGATTAGAAAGGACGGGGACTGGGATGATTAGAAGGGAGGAGACTGGGAGGATTAGGAGGGGGACTGTGAGGATTAGGAAGGAGGGGTCTGGGAGGATTAGGAGGAAGGGGACTGGGAGGATTAGGAGGGAGGGGACTTGGAGGATTAGGAGGGAGGGGGACTGGAAGGATTAGGAGGGAGGGGACTGGAAAATTAGGAGGGAAGGGGGCTAAAAGGATTATGAGGGAGGGGACTGAGAGCATTAGGAGGGAGGGGGGCTAGGAGGACTAGGAGAGAGGGGACTGGGAGGATTAGAAGGGAGGGAGACTGGGAGGATTAGGAGGAAGTGGACTTGGATGATTAGGAGGAAGGGGACTAGGAGGATTAGGAGGGAGGAGGACGAGGAGGATTATGAGGAGGGACTTGGACGATTAGGAGGGAGGGGACTGGGAAGATTAGGAGGGAGGGGACTGAGAGGATTAGGAGGGAGGGGGACTGGGAGGATTAGGAGGGAGGAATACAAGGAGGATTAGATGGGACGGTATTAAGAGGGGGGCTGGGAGAATTAGGAGGGAGGGGGACTTGGAGGATTAGGAAGAAGGGGACTAGGAAGATTAGGAGGGAGGGGAACAAGGAGGATTAAGAGGGAGGGGGACTACAAGGATTAGGAGGGAGGGGAATAGGAGGATTATGAGGGAGGAGGACTGGGAGGATTAGGAGGGAGGGGACTGGGAGGATTATGAGGGAGGGGGACTGGGAGGATTAGGAGGGAGGGGGACTGGGAGGATTAGGAGGGAGGGGAGTGGGAAAAATAGGAGGGAAGGGCGCTAAGAGGATTATGAGGGAGGGGACTGGGAGGAGTAGGAGGGAGGGGGACTGTGATGATTAGGAGGGGGCTGGGAGGATTAGGAGGGAGGAGGACTGGGAGGATTAGGAAGGAGGGGCTAGGAGGATGGGGAACTAGGAGGATTATAAGGGAGGGGGGCTACGAGGATTAGGAGGGAGGGGCTTAAAGGATTAGGAGAGAGGGGGACTAGGAGGATTAGGAGGAAGGGGGACTAGGAGGTTTAGGAGGGAGGGGACTGGGAGGATTAGGAGCGAGTGGACTGGGAGGATTCTGAGGGTGGGGACATGGAGGATTAGGAGGGAGGTGGACTGGGAGGATTAGGAGGGAGGGGACTGGGAAAATTAGGAGTGAAGGAGGCTAAGAGGATTATGAGGGAGGGGACTGGGAGGATTAGAAGGGAGGGGGACTTTGAGTATTAGGAGGGAGGAGGACTGTGAGCATTAGGAGGGAGTGGCTAGGAGGATTAGGAGGGAGGGGAACTAAAAGGATTAGGAGGGAGGGGGGCTACGAGGATTAGGAGGGAGGGGGATTAGGAGGTTTATGAGGGAGGGGACTGGGAGGATTAGGAGGGAGGGGACTGGGAGGATTAAGAAGGTGCTCAGACTGGGAGGATTAGGAGGAAGTGGAGTAGGAGGATTAAGAGGGTGGGGATTTGGAGAATTAGGAGGGAGGGGACTAGAAGGATTAGGAGGGAGGGGACTAGGAGGAATAAGAAGGAGCTCAGATTTGGAGGATTAGGAGGGAGTGGAGTAGGAGGATTAAGAGGGTGGGGATTTGGAGAATTAGGTGGGAGGGGACTGAAAGGATTAGGAGGGCGGGGACTTGGAGGATTAGTAGGAAGGGGACTAGGAGGATTAGGTGGGAGGGGACTAGGAGGATTTGGAGCGAGGGGACTGAGAGGATTAGGAGGGAGGGGGGCTAGGAGGACTAGGAGAGAGGGGACTGGGAGGATTAGAAGGGAGGGAGACTGGGAGGATTAGGAGGGAGGGGACTTGGATGATTAGGAGGAAGGGGACTAGGAGGATTAGGAGGGAGGAGGACTAAGAGGATTATGAGAAGTGACTTGGACGATTAGGAGGGAGGGGACTTTGAAGATTAGGAGGGAGGGGATTGAGAGGATTAGGAGGGAGGGGGACTGGGCGGATTAGGAGGGAGGAATACTAGGAGGATTAGGAGGGAGGGTATTAGGAGGGGGGCTGGGAGGATTAGGAGGGAGGGGGACTGGGAGGATTAGGAAGGAGGGGACTAGGAAGATTAGGAGGGAGGGGAGCAAGGAAGATTAAGAGGGAGGGTGACTACAAGGATTAGGAGAGAGGGGAATAGGAGGATTAGGATGGAGGGGGACTGGGAGGATTAGGAGGGAGGGGAATGGGAGGATTATTAGGGAGGGGGACTGGGAGGATTAGAAAGGACGGGGACTGGGATGATTAGAAGGGAGGAGACTGGGAGGATTAGGAGGGGGACTGTGAGGATTAGGAAGGAGGGGTCTGGGAGGATTAGGAGGAAGGGGACTGGGAGGATTAGGAGGGAGGGGACTTGGAGGATTAGGAGGGAGGGGGACTGGAAAAATTAGGAGGGGGGGGACTGGAAAATTACGAGGGAAGGGGGCTAAGAGGATTATGAGGGAAGGGACTGGGAGGAGTAGGAGGGAGGGGGACTGGGAGGAGAAGGAGGGGAACTAGGAGGATAAGGAAGGAGGGGACTAGGAGGATTAGGAGAGAGGGGGACTAGGAGGATTAGGAGGAAGGGGGACTAGGAGGTTTAGGAGGGAGGGGACTGGGAGGGTTAGGAGGGAGGGGACTGGGAGGATTAAGAAGGAGCTCAAAATGGGAGAATTAGGAGGGTGGGGAGTTGGAGGATTAGGAGGGAGGGGACTAGGAGGATAGGAGTGAGGGGACTAGGAGGAATAAGAAGGAGTTCAGACTTGGAGGATTAGGAGGGAGGAGAGTAGAAGGATTAGGAGGGCGGGGACTTGGAGGATTAGGAGGAAG
Source organism: Triturus cristatus (assembly GCF_964204655.1). Lineage (NCBI taxonomy): Eukaryota > Metazoa > Chordata > Amphibia > Caudata > Salamandridae > Triturus > Triturus cristatus. The sequence continues at coordinate 952,323,895 of NC_140579.1, forward strand.
GGGACTAGGAGGATCTGGAGGGAGGGGATTGAGGGGATTAGGAGGCAGGGGGTCTAGGAGGACGAGGAGAGAGGGGACTGGGAGGATTAGGAGGGAGGGATATTTGGAGGATCAGGAGGGAGTGGAATTGGAGGATTGGGAGGAAGGGGACTAGGAGGATTAGGAGGGAGGAGGACTAGGAGGATTATGAGGGGAGATTTGGACGATTAGGAGGGAGGGGACTGGGAGGTTTAGGAGGGAGGGGACTGGGAGGATTAGGAGGGAGGGGGACTGAGAGGATTAGGAAGGAGGGGACTGGGAAGATTAGGAGGGGGGCTAGGAGGATAGCAGGAGGGGATTGGGAGGATTATGAGGGAGGGAGACTGGGGATTAGGATGGAGGGGTACAAGGAGGATTAGGAGGGAGGGGACTGGGAGGATGAGGAGGGAGGGGAACTGGGAGGTTTGGGATGGAGGGGGACTGGAGGATTAGGAGGAAGGGGACTAGGAGGATTAAGAGGGAGGGGGACTAGGAGGATTTGGAGCGAGGGGACTGAGAGGATTAGGAGGGAGGGGGGCTAGGAGGACTAGGAGGACTAGGAGAGAGGGGACTGGGAGGATTAGAAGGGAGGGAGACTGGGAGGATTAGGAGGGAGGGGACTTGGATGATTAGGAGGAAGGGGACTAGGAGGATTAGGAGGGAGGAGGACTAAAAGGATTATGAGAAGTGACTTGGACGATTAGGAGGGAGGGGACTTTGAAGATTAGGAGGGAGGGGACTGAGAGGATTAGGAGGGAGGGGGACTGGGCGGATTAGGAGGGAGGAATACTAGGAGGATTAGGAGGGAGGGTATTAGGAGGGGGGCTGGGAGGATTAGGAGGGAGGGGGACTGGGAGGATTAGGAAAGAGGGGACTAGGAAGATTAGGAGGGAGGGGAGCAAGGAAGATTAAGAGGGAGGGTGAATACAAGGATTAGGAGAGAGGGGAATAGGAGGATTAGGAGGGAGGGGGACTGGGAGGATTAGGAGGGAGGGGAATGGGAGGATTATGAGGGAGGGGGACTGGGAGGATTAGAAAGGACGGGGACTGGGATGATTAGAAGGGAGGAGACTGGGAAGATTAGGAGGGGGACTGTGAGGATTAGGAAGGAGGGGTCTGGGAGGATTAGGAGGAAGGGGACTGGGAGGATTAGGAGGGAGGGGACTTGGAGGATTAGGAGGGAGGGGGACTGGAAAGATTAGGAGGGAGGGGACTGGAAAATTATGAGGGAAGGGGGCTAAGAGGATTATGAGGGAAGGGACTGGGAGGAGTAGGAGGGAGGGGGACTGGGAGGAGAAGGAGGGGAACTAGGAGGATAAGGAAGGAGGGGACTAGGAGGATTAGGAGAGAGGGGGACTAGGAGGATTAGGAGGAAGGGGGACTAGGAGGTTTAGGAGGGAGGGGACTGGGAGGGTTAGGAGGGAGGGGACTGAGAGGATTAAGAAGGAGCTCAAAATGGGAGAATTAGGAGGGTGGGGAGTTGGAGGATTAGGAGGGAGGGGACTAGGAGGATAGGAGTGAGGGGACTAGGAGGAATAAGAAGGAGCTCAGACTTGGAGGATTAGGAGGGAGGAGAGTAGAAGGATTAGGAGGTCGGGGACTTGGAGGATTAGGAGGAAGGGGACTAGGAGGATCTGGAGGGAGGGGATTGAGGGGATTAGGAGGCAGGGGGTCTAGGAGGACGAGGAGAGAGGGGACTGGGAGGATTAGGAGGGAGGGAGATTTGGAGGATCAGGAGGGAGTGGAATTGGAGGATTAGGAGGAAGGGGACTAGGAGGATTAGGAGGGAGGAGGACTAGGAGGATTATGAGGGGAGATTTGGACGATTAGGAGGGAGGGGACTGGGAGGTTTAGGAGGGAGGGGACTGGGAGGATTAGGAGGGAGGGGGACTGATAGGATTAGGAAGGAGGGGACTGGGAAGATTAGGAGGGGGGCTAGGAGGATAGCAGGAGGGGATTGGGAGGATTATGAGGGAGGGAGACTGGGGATTAGGATGGAGGGGTACAAGGAGGATTAGGAGGGAGGGGACTGGAAGGATGAGGAGGGAGGGGAACTGGGAGGTTTGGGATGGAGGGGGACTGGAGGATTAGGAGGAAGGGGACTAGGAGGATTAAGAGGGAGGGGGACTAGGAGGATTAGAAGGGAGGGGACTGGGAGGATTAGGAGGGAGGGGGACTAGGAGGGTTAGGAGGTATGGAGTCTAGGAGGATCAGGAGCATCAGGAGCATCAGGAGGGAGGGGACTAGCAGGATTAGGAGGGAGGTGGGCTGGGAGGTTTGGGATGGAGGGAGACTGGAAAGATTAGGAGGGCGGGGACTTGGAGAATTAGTAGGAAGGGGACTAGGAGGATTGGGTGGGAGGGGACTAGGAGGATTTGGAGCGAGGGGACTGAGAGGATTAGGAGGGAGGGGGGCTAGGAGGACTAGGAGAGAGGGGACTGGGAGGATTAGAAGGGAGGGGACTTGGATGATTAGGAGGAAGGGGAGTAGGAGGATTAGGAGGGAGGAGGACTAAGAGGATTATGAGAAGTGACATGGACGATTAGGAGGGAGGGGACTGGGAAGATTAGGAGGGAGGGGACTGAGAGGATTAGGAGGGAGGGGGACTGGGAGGATTAGGAGGGAGGAATACTAGGAGGATTAGGAGGGAGGGTATTAGGAGGGGGACTGGGAGGATTAGGAGGGAGGGGGACTGGGAGGATTAGGAAGGAGGGGACTAGGAAGATTAGGAGGGAGGGGAGCAAGGAAGATTAAGAGGGAGGGTGACTACAAGGATTAGGAGAGAGGGGTATAGGAGGATTAGGAGGGAGGGGGACTGGGAGGATTAGGAGGGAGGGGAATGGGAGGATTATGAGGGAGGGGGACTGGGGAATTAGAAAGGACGGGGACTGGGATGATTAGAAGGGAGGAGACTGGGAGGATTAGGAGGGGGACTGTGAGGATTAGGAAGGAGGGGTCTGGGAGGAGTAGGAGGAATGGGACTGGGAGGATTAGGAGGGAGGGGACTTGGAGGATTAGGAGGGAGGGGGACTGGAAGGATTAGGAGGGAGGGGACTGGAAAATTAGGAGGGAAGGGGGCTAAGAGGATTATGAGGGAGGGGACTGGGAGGAGTAGGAGGGAGGGGGACTGGGAGGAGTAGGAGTGGGGCTGGGAGGATTAGGAGGGAGGAGGACTGGGAGGATTAGGAGGGAGGGGCTAGGAGGATTAGGAGGGAGGGGAACTAGGAGGATTAGGAGGGAGGGGGCTACGAGGATTAGGAGGGAGGGGGACTGGAAGGATAAGGAGGGAGGGGACTAGGAGGATTAGGAGAGAGGGGGACTAGGAGGATTAGGAGGGAGGGGACTGGGAGGGTTAGGAGGGAGGGGACTGGGAGGATTAAGAAGGAGCTCAGAATGGGAGGATTAGGAGGGTGGGGAGTTGGAGGATTAGGAGGGAGGGGACTAGGAGGATAGGAGGGAGGGGACTAGGAGGAATAAAAAGGAGCTCAGACTTGGAGGATTAGGAGGGAGGAGAGTAGAAGGGTTAGGAGGGCGGGGACTTGGAGGATTAGGAGGAAGGGGACTAGGAGGATCTGGAGGGAGGGGACTGAGGGGATTAGGAGGCAGGGGGGCTAGGAGGACGAGGAGAGAGGGGCCTGGGAGGATTAGGAGGGAGGGAGATTTGGAGGATCAGGAGGGAGTGGAATTGGAGGATTAGGAGGAAGGGGACTAGGAGGATTAGGAGGGAGGAGGACTAGGAGGGTTATGAGGGGGGAGTTGGACGATTAGGAGGGAGGGGACTGGAAGGTTTAGGAGGGAGGGGACTGGGAGGATTATGAGGGAGAGACTGAGAGGATTAGGAAGGAGGGGACTGGGAAGATTAGGAGGGGGGCTAGGAGGATAGCGGGAGGGGATTGGGAGGATTATGAGGGAGGAAGATTGGGGATTAGGATGGAGGGGTACAAGGAGGATTAGGAGGGAGGGGACTGGGAGGATGAGGAGGGAGGGGAACTGGGAGGTTTGGGAGGGAGGGGGACTAAGAGGGTTAGGAGGTATGGAGTCTAGGAGGATCAGGAGCATCAGGAGGGAGGGGACTAGCAGGATTAGGAGGGAGGTGGGCTGGGAGGTTTGGGATGGAGGGGGACTGGGAAGATTAGGAGGGAGGTGACTAGGAGGATTAGGAGGGAGGGGGACTGGGAGGATTAAAAGGGAGGGGACTAGGAGAATAAGGAGGGAGGGGATGGAAGGATTAGGAGGGAGGGGGACTGGGAGGATTAGGAGGGAGGGGGACTGGGAGGATTAGGAGGGAGGGGACTAGGAGGATTAAGAGGGAGGGGCACTAGGAGGATTAGGAGGGAGGGGACTATGAGAATAAGGAGGGAGGGGATGGAAGGATTAGGAGGGAGGGGGACTGGGAGGATTAGGAGGGAGGGGGACTGGGAGGATTAGGAGGGAGGGGACTGGGAGGATTAGGAGGGAGGGGGACTAGGAGGGTTAGGAGGTATGGAGTCTAGGAGGATCAGGAGCATCAGGAGGGAGGGGACTAGCAGGATTAGGAGGGAGGTGGACTGGGAGGTTTGGGATGGAGGGGGACTGGGAAGATTAGGAGGGAGGGGACTAGGAGGATTAGGAGGGAGGGGGACTGGGAGGATTAGGAGGGAGGGGGATGGAGAGGATAAAGAGGGAGGGGAATGGGAGGATTAGGTGTTAGGGGCTAGGAGGATTAGGAGGGAGGGGACTAGGAGGATTAAGGGGAGGGGGACTGGGATGAGGATTAGGAGAGAGGGGACTAGGAGGATTAAGGGGGAGAGGGACTGTGAGGAGGATTAGGAGGGAGGGGGCTGTTAGGATTAGGAGGGAGGAGACTGGGAGGATTAGGAGTGAGTGGGAGTGGGAGGATTAAGAGGGAGGGAACTGGGAGGATGAGGAGGGTGGGGTCTGGGAGGATTAGGAGGGAGGGGATCAGGGAGGATTAGGAGGGAGGCACACTAGGAGGATTAGGAGGGAGGGGGACTGAGAGTGTTAGGAAGGAGGGGACTGGGAAGATTAGGAGGGGGCTAGGAGGATAGCGGAAGGGGATTGGGAGGATTATTAGGGAGGGAGGCTGGGGATTAGGAGGGACGGGTACAAGGAGGAATAGGAGGCAGGGGACTGGGAGGATGAGGAGGGAGGGGAACTGGGAAGTTTGGGATGGAGGGGGACTGGAGGATTAGGAGGAAGGGGACTAGGAGGATTAAGAGGGAGGGGGAATAGGAGGATTAGGAGGGAGGGGATGGAAGGATTAGGAGGGAGGGGGACTGGGAGGATTATGAGGGAGGGGGTCTGGGAGGATTAGGAAGGAGGGGACTGGGAAGATTAGGAGGGGGCTAGGAGGATAGCGGGAGGGGATTGGGAGGATTATTAGGGAGGGAGACTGGGGATTAGGAGGGACGGGTACAAGGAGGAATAGGAGGCAGGGGACTGGGAGGATGAGGAGGGAGGGGAACTGGGAAGTTTGGGATGGAGGGGGACTGGAGGATTAGGAGGAAGGGGACTAGGAGGATTAAGAGGGAGGGGGAATAGGAGGATTAGGAGGGAGGGGACTAGGAGAATTAGGAGGGAGGGGATGGAAGGATTAGGAGGGAGGGGGACTGGGAGGATTAGCAGGGAGGGGGACTAGGAGGGTTAGGAGGTATGGAGTCTAGGAGGATCAGGAGGAAGGGGACTAGCAGGATTAGGAGGGAGGTGGGCTGGGAGGTTTGGTATGGAGGGGGACTGGGAAGATTAGGAGGGAGGGCACTAGGAGGATTAGGAGGGAGGGGGACTGGGAGGATTAGGAGGGAGGGGGATGGGGAGGATAAGGAGGGAGGGGAATGGGAGGATTAGGAGTTAGGGGCTAGGAGGATTAGGAGGGAGGGGACTAGGAGGATGAAGGGGGAGGGAGACTGGGAGGAGTATTAGGAGTGAGGGGGATGTTAGGATTAGGAGGGAGGAGACTGGGAGGATTAGGAGTGAGTGGGAGTGGGAGCATTAAGAGGGAGGGCACTGGGAGGATGAGGAGGGTGGGGTCTGGGAGGATTAGGAGGGAGGGGTTCAGGGAGGATTAGGAGGGAGGCGCACTAGGAAGATTAGGAGGGAGGGGGACCGGGAAGATTAGGAGGGAGGGGACTTGGATGATTAGGAGGGAGGGGGACTGGGAAGATTAGGAGGGAGGGGACAGGGAGGAGGAGGAGGGATGGGACTAGGAGAATTAGAAGGGAGGGGACTAGGAGGATTAAGAGGGAGGGGACTGGGAGGATTAGGAGGGAGGGGGCTGCTAGGAGTAGGAGGGAGGGGACTGGGAGGATTAGAAGGAAGGGGACTCTGAGGATTAGGAGGGAGGGGGACTGGGAGGATTAGGAAGGAGGGGACTGCGAGGATTAGGAGGGAGGGGACTGGGAGGATTAGGAGGAAGGGGGCTCAGAGGATTAGGAGGGAGGGGGACTAGGAAAGAGGGGCCTGGGAGTATTTGGAGGGAGGGGACTGGGAGGATTAGAAGGGGAGGGGACTAGGAGGATTAGGAGGGAGGGGATGGGAGGATTAGGAGGGAGGGGACTGGGAGGATTTGGAGGGAGGGGACTAGGAGGGTTAGATGGGGAGGCAACTAGCAGGATTAGGAGGGAGTGGACTGGGAGGATTAGGAGGGACGGGGACTGGGAGGATAAGGAGGGAGGGGGACGGGGAGGATAAAGAGGGAGGGGAATGGGAGGATTAGGAGTTAGGGGCTTGGGGGATTAGGAGGGAGGGGACTAGGAGGATTAAGGGGGAGGGGGACTGGGAGGAGGATTAGGAGGGAGGGGGCTGTTAGGATTAGGAGGGAGGAGACTGGGAGGATTAGGAGTGAGTGGGAGTGGGAGGATTAAGAGGGAGGGAACTGGGAGGATGAGGAGGGTGGGGTCTGGGAGGATTAGGCGGGAGGGGTTCAGGGAGGATTAGGAGGGAGGCGCACTAGGAGGATTAGAAGGGAGGGGGACCGGGAGGATTAGGAAGGAGGGGACTGGGATGATTAGGAGGGAGGGGGACTGGGAGGATTAGGAGGGAGCGGACAGGGAGGATGAGGAGGGAGGGGGACTGGGAGAATTAGAAGGGAGGGGACTAGGAGGATTAAGAGGGAGGGGACTGCGAGGTTTAGGAGGGAGGGGACTGGAAGGATTAGGAGGAAGGGGACTCTGAGGATTAGGAGGGAGGGGGACTGGGAGGATTAGGAGGGAGGGGACTGCGAGGATTAGGAGGGAGGGGACTGGGAGGATTAGGAGGAAGGGGACTTTGAGGATTAGGAGGGAGGGGGACTAGGAGGGAGGGGACTGGGAGTATTTGGAGGGAGGGGACTGGGAGGATTAGAAGGGGAGGCGACTAGGAAGATTAGGAGGGAGAGGATTGGAGGATTAGGATGGAGGGGACTGGGAGGATTTGGAGGGAGGGGACTAGGAGGGTTAGAAGGGGAGGCAACTAGCAGGATTACGAGGGAGGGGACTGGGAGGATTAAGAGGGACGGGGACTGGGAGGATTAAGATGGAGGGGACTGGGAATAGTAGGAGGGAGGGGGACTGGGAGAATTAGAAGGGAGGGGACAAGGAGGATGAAGAGGGAGGGGACTGGGAGGATTAGGAGGGAGGGGACTGGGAGGATTAGGAGGGACGGGGACTGGAATGATTAGGAGGGAGGGGGACTAGGAGGGAGGGGACTGGGAGTATTTGGAGGGGGGGTACTGGGAAGATTAGAAGGGGAGGGGACTAGGAGAATTAGGAGGGAGGGGATGGGAGGATTAGGAGGGAGGGGACTGGGAGGATTAGGAGGGACAGGGACTGGAAGGATTAAGAGGGAGGGGACTGGGAAGATTAGGAGGGAGGGGGACTGCGAGAATTAGAAGGGAGGGGACTAGGAGGATTATGATGGGGTGGGAGTATTAAGAGGGAGGGGTCTGGGAGGATTAAATGGGAGGGGGACTGAGAGGATTAGGAGGGAGGGGGACTGGGAGGATTAGGAGGGAGGAATACTAGGAGAATTAGGAGGGAGGGTATTAGAGGGGGGCTGGGAGGATTAGGAGGGAGGGGGACTGGGAGGATTAGGAAGGAGGGGACGAGGAAGATTAGGAGGGAGGGGAACAAGGAGGATTAAGAGGGAGGGGGACTACAAGGATTAGGAGAGAGGGGAACAGGAGGATTAGGAGGGAGGGGTACTGGGAGGATTAGGAGGGAGGGGACTGGGAGGATTATGAGGGAGGGGGTCAGGGAGGATTAGGAGGGAGGGGACTGGGAGGATTAGAAGGAAGGGGACTCTGAGGATTAGGAGGGAGGGCGACTTGGAGGATTAGGAGGGAGGGGACTGCGAGGATTAGGAGGGAGGGGACTGGGAGGATTAGGAGGAAGGGGACTCTGAGGATTAGGAGGGAGGGGGACAAGGAGGGAGGGGACTGCGAGGATTAGGAGGGAGGGGACTGGGAGGATTAGGAGGAAGGGGACTTTGAGGATTAGGAGGGAGGGGGACTAGGAGGGAGGGGACTGGGAGTATTTGGAGGGAGGGGACTGGGAGGATTAGAAGGGGAGGCGACTAGGAAGATTAGGAGGGAGAGGATTGGAGGATTAGGATGGAGGGGACTGGGAGGATTTGGAGGGAGGGGACTAGGAGGGTTAGAAGGGGAGGCAACTAGCAGGATTACGAGGGAGGGGACTGGGAGGATTAAGAGGGACGGGGACTGGGAGGATTAAGATGGAGGGGACTGGGAAGAGTAGGAGGGAGGGGGACTGGGAGAATTAGAAGGGAGGGGACAAGGAGGATGAAGAGGGAGGGGACTGGGAGGATTAGGAGGGAGGGGACTGGGAGGATTAGGAGGGACGGGGACTGGAATGATTAGGAGGGAGGGGGACTAGGAGGGAGGGGACTGGGAGTATTTGGAGGGGGGGTACTGGGAAGATTAGAAGGGGAGGGGACTAGGAGAATTAGGAGGGAGGGGATGGGAGGATTAGGAGGGAGGGGACTGGGAGGATTAGGAGGGACAGGGACTGGAAGGATTAAGAGGGAGGGGACTGGGAAGATTAGGAGGGAGGGGGACTGCGAGAATTAGAAGGGAGGGGACTAGGAGGATTATGATGGGGTGGGAGTATTAAGAGGGAGGGGTCTGGGAGGATTAAATGGGAGGGGGACTGAGAGGATTAGGAGGGAGGGGGACTGGGAGGATTAGGAGGGAGGAATACTAGGAGAATTAGGAGGGAGGGTATTAGAGGGGGGCTGGGAGGATTAGGAGGGAGGGGGACTGGGAGGATTAGGAAGGAGGGGACGAGGAAGATTAGGAGGGAGGGGAACAAGGAGGATTAAGAGGGAGGGGGACTACAAGGATTAGGAGAGAGGGGAACAGGAGGATTAGGAGGGAGGGGTACTGGGAGGATTAGGAGGGAGGGGACTGGGAGGATTATGAGGGAGGGGGTCAGGGAGGATTAGGAGGGAGGGGACTGGGAGGATTAGAAGGAAGGGGACTCTGAGGATTAGGAGGGAGGGCGACTTGGAGGATTAGGAGGGAGGGGACTGCGAGGATTAGGAGGGAGGGGACTGGGAGGATTAGGAGGAAGGGGACTCTGAGGATTAGGAGGGAGGGGGACAAGGAGGGAGGGGCCTGGGAGTATTTGGAGGGAGGGGACTGGGAGGATTAGAAGGGGAGGGGACTAGGAGGATTAGGAGGGAGGGGATGGGAGGATTAGGAGGGAGGGGACTGGGAGGATTTGGAGGGAGGATTAGAAGGAAGGGGACTCTGAGGATTAGGAGGGAGGGGGACTGGGAGGATTAGGAAGGAGGGGACTGCGAGGATTAGGAGGGAGGGGACTGGGAGGATTAGGAGGAAGGGGGCTCAGAGGATTAGGAGGGAGGGGGACTAGGAGGGAGGGGCCTGGGAGTATTTGGAGGGAGGGGACTGGGAGGATTAGAAGGGGAGGGGACTAGGAGGATTAGGAGGGAGGGGATGGGAGGATTAGGAGGGAGGGGACTGGGAGGATTTGGAGGGAGGGGACTAGGAGGGTTAGATGGGGAGGCAACTAGCAGGATTAGGAGGGAGGGGACTGGGAGGATTAGGAGGGACGGGGACTGGGAGGATTAGGAGGGAGGGGGACGGGGAGGATAAAGAGGGAGGGGAATGGGAGGATTAGGAGTTAGGGGCTAGGGGGATTAGGAGGGAGGGGACTAGGAGGATTAAGGGGGAGGGGGACTGGGAGGAGGATTAGGAGGGAGGGGGCTGTTAGGATTAGGAGGGAGGAGACTGGGAGGATTAGGAGTGAGTGGGAGTGGGAGGATTAAGAGGGAGGGAACTGGGAGGATGAGGAGGGTGGGGTCTGGGAGGATTAGGAGGGAGGGGTTCAGGGAGGATTAGGAGGGAGGCGCACTAGGAGGATTAGGAGGGAGGGGGACCGGGAGGATTAGGAAGGAGGGGACTGGGATGATTAGGAGGGAGGGGGACTGGGAGGATTAGGAGGGAGCGGACAGGGAGGATGAGGAGGGAGGGCGACTCGGAGAATTAGAAGGGAGGGGACTAGGAGGATTAAGAGGGAGGGGACTGCGAGGTTTAGGAGGGAGGGGACTGGAAGGATTAGGAGGAAGGGGACTTTGAGGATTAGGAGGGAGGGGGACTGGGAGGATTAGGCGGGAGGGGACTGCGAGGACTAGGAGGGAGGGGACTGGGAGTATTTGGAGGGAGGGGACTGGGAGGATTAGAAGGGGAGGCGACTAGGAAGATTAGGAGGGAGAGGATGGGAGGATTAGGAGGGAGGGGACTGGGAGGATTTGGAGGGAGGGGACTAGGAGGGTTAGAAGGGGAGGCAACTAGCAGGATTACGAGGGAGGGGACTGGGAGGATTAAGAGGAACGGGGACTGGGAGGATTAAGATGGAGGGGACTGGGAAGATTAGGAGGGAGGGGGACTGGGAGAATTAGAAGGGAGGGGACAAGGAGGATTAAGAGGGAAGGGACTGGGAGGATTAGGAGGGAGGGGACTGGGAGGATTAGGAGGGACGGGGACTGGAATGATTAGGAGGGAGGGGGACTAGGAGGGAGGGGACTGGGAGTATTTGGAGGGAGGGTACTGGGAAGATTAGAAGGGGAGGGGACTAGGAGTATTAGGAGGGAGGGGATGGGAGGATTAGGAGGGAGGGGACTGGGAGGATTAGGAGGGACAGGGACTGGAAGGATTAAGAGGGAGGGGACTGGGAAGATTAGGAGGGAGGGGGACTGCGAGAATTAGAAGGGAGGGGACTAGGAGGATTATGATAGGGTGGGAGTATTAAGAGGGAGGGGTCTGGGAGGATTAAATGGGAGGGGGACTGAGAGGATTAGGAGGGAGGGGGACTGGGAGGATTAGGAGGGAGGAATACTAGGAGAATTAGGAGGGAGGGTATTTGAGGGGGGCTGGGAGGATTAGGAGGGAGGGGGACTGGGAGGATTAGGAAGGAGGGGACGAGGAAGATTAGGAGGGAGGGGAACAAGGAGGATTAAGAGGGAGGGGGACTACAAGGATTAGGAGAGAGGGGAACAGGAGGATTAGGAGGGAGGGGTACTGGGAGGATTAGGAGGGAGGGGACTGGGAGGATTATGAGGGAGGGGGTCAGGGAGGATTAGGAGGGAGGGGACTGGAAGGATTAGAAGGAAGGGGACTCTGAGGATTAGGAGGGAGGGGGACTGGGAGGATTAGGAGGGAGGGGACTGCGAGGATTAGGAGGGAGGGGACTGGGAGGATTAGGAGGAAGTGGACTCTGAGGATTAGGAGGGAGGGGGACTAGGAGGGAGGGGCCTGGGAGTATTTGGAGGGAGGGGACTGGGAGGATTAGAAGGGGAGGGGACTAGGAGGATTAGGAGGGAGGGGATGGGAGGATTAGGAGGGAGGGGACTGGGAGGATTTGGAGGGAGGGGACTAGGAGGGTTAGATGGGGAGGCAACTAGCAGGATGAGGAGGGAGGGGACTGGGAGGATTAGGAGGGACGGGGACTGGGAGGATTAGGATGGAGGGGGGCGGGGAGGATAAAGAGGGAGGGGAATGGGAGGATTAGGAGTTAGGGGCTAGGGGGATTAGGAGGGAGGGGACTAGGAGGATTAAGGGGGAGGGGGACTGGGAGGAGGATTAGGAGGGAGGGGGCTGTTAGGATTAGGAGGGAGGAGACTGGGAGGATTAGGAGTGAGTGGGAGTGGGAGGATTAAGAGGGAGCGAACTGGGAGGATGAGGAGGGTGGGGTCTGGGAGGATTAGGAGGGAGGGGTTCAGGGAGGATTAGGAGGGAGGCGCACTAGGAGGATTAGGAGGGAGGGGGACCGGGAGGATTAGGAGGGAGGGGACTGGGATGATTAGGAGGGAGGGGGACTGGGAGAATTAGGATGGAGCGGACAGGGAGGATGAGGAGGGAGGGGGACTGGAAGAATTAGAAGGGAGGGGACTAGGAGGATTATAGGGCGGGGACTGCAAGGATTAGGAGGGAGGGGACTGGGAGGATTAGGAGGAAGGGGACTCTGAGGATTAGGAGGGAGGGGGACTGGGAGGATTAGGGGGTAGGGGACTGCGAGGATTAGGAGGGAGGGGACTGGGAGGATTAGGAGGAAGGGGACTCTGAGGATTAGGAGGGAGGGGGACTAGGAGGGAGGGGACTGGGAGTATTTGGAGGGAGGGGACTGGGAGGATTAGAAGGGGAGGGTACTAGGAGGATTAGGAGGAAGGGGATGGGAGGATTAGGAGGGAACGGACTGGGAGGACTTGGAGGGAGGGGACTAGGAGGGTTAGAAGGGGAGGCAACTAGCAGGATTACGAGGGAGGGGACTGGGAGGATTAAGAGGGACGGGGACTGGGAGGATTAAGATGGAGGGGACTGGGAAGATTAGGAGGGAGGGGGACTGGGAGAATTAGAAGGGAGGGGACAAGGAGGATTAAGAGGGAGGGGACTGGGAGGATTAGGAGGGAGGGGACTGGGAGGATTAGGAGGGACGGGGACTGGAAGGATTAGGAGGGAGGGGGACTAGGAGGGAGGGGACTGGGAGTATTTGGAGGGAGGGGACTGGGAGGATTAGAAGGGGAGGGGACTAGGAGGATTAGGAGGGAGGGGATAGGAGGATTAGGAGGGAGGGGACTGTGAGGATTAGGAGGGACTGGGACTGGAAGGATTAAGAGGGAGGTGACTGGGAAGATTAGGAGGGAGGGGGACTGGGAGAATTAGGAGGGACTGGGACTAGGAGGATTATGAGGGGGTGAGAGTATTAAGAGGAATGGGTCTGGGAGGATTAGATGGGAGGGGGACTGAGAGGATTAGGAGGGAGGGGGACTGGGAGGATTAGGAGGGAGGAAAACTAGGAGAATTGGGAGGGAGGGTATTAGAGGGGGGCTGGGAGGATTAGGAGGGAGGGGGACTGGGAGGATTAGGAAGGAGGGGACTGGGAGGATTAGGAGGGACGGGGACTGGAATGATTAGGAGGGAGGGGGACTAGGAGGGAGGGGACTGGGAGTATTTGGAGGGAGGGTACTGGGAAGATTAGAAGGGGAGGGGACTAGGAGTATTAGGAGGGAGGGGATGGGAGGATTAGGAGGGAGGGGACTGGGAGGATTAGGAGGGACAGGGACTGGAAGGATTAAGAGGGAGGGGACTGGGAAGATTAGGAGGGAGGGGGACTGCGAGAATTAGAAGGGAGGGGACTAGGAGGATTATGATAGGGTGGGAGTATTAAGAGGGAGGGGTCTGGGAGGATTAAATGGGAGGGGGACTGAGAGGATTAGGAGGGAGGGGGACTGGGAGGATTAGGAGGGAGGAATACTAGGAGAATTAGGAGGGAGGGTATTTGAGGGGGGCTGGGAGGATTAGGAGGGAGGGGGACTGGGAGGATTAGGAAGGAGGGGACAAGGAAGATTAGGAGGGAGGGGAACAAGGAGGATTAAGAGGGAGGGGGACTACAAGGATTAGGAGAGAGGGGAACAGGAGGATTAGGAGGGAGGGGTACTGGGAGGATTAGGAGGGAGGGGACTGGGAGGATTATGAGGGAGGGGGCAGGGAGGATTAGGAGGGAGGGGACTGGAAGGATTAGAAGGAAGGGGACTCTGAGGATTAGGAGGGAGGGGGACTGGGAGGATTAGGAGGGAGGGGACTGCGAGGATTAGGAGGGAGGGGACTGGGAGGATTAGGAGGAAGTGGACTCTGAGGATTAGGAGGGAGGGGGACTAGGAGGGAGGGGCCTGGGAGTATTTGGAGGGAGGGGACTGGGAGGATTAGAAGGGGAGGGGACTAGGAGGATTAGGAGGGAGGGGATGGGAGGATTAGGAGGGAGGGGACTGGGAGGATTTGGAGGGAGGGGACTAGGAGGGTTAGATGGGGAGGCAACTAGCAGGATGAGGAGGGAGGGGACTGGGAGGATTAGGAGGGACGGGGACTGGGAGGATTAGGATGGAGGGGGGCGGGGAGGATAAAGAGGGAGGGGAATGGGAGGATTAGGAGTTAGGGGCTAGGGGGATTAGGAGGGAGGGGACTAGGAGGATTAAGGGGGAGGGGGACTGGGAGGAGGATTAGGAGGGAGGGGGCTGTTAGGATTAGGAGGGAGGAGACTGGGAGGATTAGGAGTGAGTGGGAGTGGGAGGATTAAGAGGGAGCGAACTGGGAGGATGAGGAGGGTGGGGTCTGGGAGGATTAGGAGGGAGGGGTTCAGGGAGGATTGGGAGGGAGGCGCACTAGGAGGATTAGGAGGGAGGGGGACCGGGAGGATTAGGAGGGAGGGGACTGGGATGATTAGGAGGGAGGGGGACTGGGAGAATTAGGATGGAGCGGACAGGGAGGATGAGGAGGGAGGGGGACTGGAAGAATTAGAAGGGAGGGGACTAGGAGGATTATAGGGCGGGGACTGCAAGGATTAGGAGGGAGGGGACTGGGAGGATTAGGAGGAAGGGGACTCTGAGGATTAGGAGGGAGGGGGACTGGGAGGATTAGGGGGTAGGGGACTGCGAGGATTAGGAGGGAGGGGACTGGGAGGATTAGGAGGAAGGGGACTCTGAGGATTAGGAGGGAGGGGGACTAGGAGGGAGGGGACTGGGAGTATTTGGAGGGAGGGGACTGGGAGGATTAGAAGGGGAGGGTACTAGGAGGATTAGGAGGAAGGGAATGGGAGGATTAGGAGGGAACGGACTGGGAGGACTTGAAGGGAGGGGACTAGGAGGGTTAGAAGGGGAGGCAACTAGCAGGATTACGAGGGAGGGGACTGGGAGGATTAAGAGGGACGGGGACTGGGAGGATTAAGATAGAGGGGACTGGGAAGATTAGGAGGGAGGGGGACTGGGAGAATTAGAAGGGAGGGGACAAGGAGGATTAAGAGGGAGGGGACTGGGAGGATTAGGAGGGAGGGGACTGGGAGGATTAGGAGGGACGGGGACTGGAAGGATTAGGAGGGAGGGGGACTAGGAGGGAGGGGACTGGGAGTATTTGGAGGGAGGGGACTGGGAGGATTAGAAGGGGAGGGGACTAGGAGGATTAGGAGGGAGGGGATAGGAGGATTAGGAGGGAGGGGACTGTGAGGATTAGGAGGGACTGGGACTGGAAGGATTAAGAGGGAGGTGACTGGGAAGATTAGGAGGGAGGGGGACTGGGAGAATTAGGAGGGACTGGGACTAGGAGGATTATGAGGGGGTGAGAGTATTAAGAGGAATGGGTCTGGGAGGATTAGATGGGAGGGGGACTGAGAGGATTAGGAGGGAGGGGGACTGGGAGGATTAGGAGGGAGGAAAACTAGGAGAATTGGGAGGGAGGGTATTAGAGGGGGGCTGGGAGGATTAGGAGGGAGGGGGACTGGGAGGATTAGGAAGGAGGGGACTAAGAAGATTAGGAGGGAGGGGAACAAGGAGGATTAAGAGGGAGGGGGACTACAAGGATTAGGAGAGAGGGGAACAGGAGGATTGGGAGGGGTACTGGGAGGATTAGGAGGGAGGGGACTGGGAGGATTATGAGGGAGGGGGTCTGGGAGGGTTAGAAAGGATGGGGACTGGGATGATTAGAAGGGAAGAGACTGGAAGGATTAAGAGGGGGACTGTGAGGATTAGGAAGGAGGGGTCTGGGAGGATTAGGAGGAAGGGGGCTAGGAGGATTAGGAGGGAGGGGATTTGAAGGATTATGAGGGAGGGGGACTGGGAGGATTAAGAGGGAGGGGACTGGGAAAATTAGGAGGGAAGGGGGCTAAGAGGATTATGAGGTAGGGGACTGGGAGGATTAGGAGGGACGTGGACTGTGAGGATTAGGAGGGGTGCTGGGAGGATTAGGAGGGAGGAGGACCGGGAGGATTAGGAGGGAGGGGCTAGAAGGATTAGGAGGGAGGGGACTAGGAGGAATAAGAAGGAGCTCAGACTTGGAGGATTAGGAGGGAGGAGAGTAGGAGGATTAGGAGGGCGGGGACTTGGAGGATTAGTAGGAAGGGGACTAGGAGGATTAGGTGGGAGGGGACTAGGAGGATTTGGAGCGAGGGGACTGAGAGGATTAGGAGGGAGGGGGGCTAGGAGGACTAGGAGAGAGGGGACTGGGAGGAATAGAAGGGAAGGAGACTGGGAGGATTAGGAGGGAGGGGACTTGGATGATTAGGATGAAGGGGACTATGAGGATTAGGAGGGAGGGGGACTGGGAGGATTAGGGGGGAGGCGACTGCGAGGATTAGGAGGGAGGGGACTGGGAGGATTAGGAGGAAGGGGACTCTGAGGATTAGGAGGGAGGGGGACTAGGAGGGAGGGGACTGGGAGTATTTGGAGGGAGGGGACTGGGAGGATTAGAAGGGGAGGGTACTAGGAGGATTAGGAGGAAGGGGATGGGAGGATTAGGAGGGAACGGACTGGGAGGACTTGGAGGGAGGGGACTAGGAGGGTTAGAAGGGGAGGCAACTAGCAGGATTACAAGGGAGGGGACTGGGAGGATTAAGAGGGATGGGGACTGGGAGGATTAAGATGGAGGGAATGGGAAGATTAGGAGGGAGGGGGACTGGGAGAATTAGAAGGGAGGGGACAAGGAGGATTAAGAGGGAGGGGACTGGGAGGATTAGGAGGGAGGGGACTGGGAGGATTAGGAGGGACGGGGACTGGAAGGATTAGGAGGGAGGGGGACTAGGAGGGAGGGGACTGGGAGTATTTAGAGGGAGGGGACTGGGAGGATTAGAAGGGGAGGGGACTAGGAGGATTAGGAGGGAGGGGATAGGAGGATTAGGAGGGAGGGGACTGGGAGGATTAGGAGGGACTGGGACTGGAAGGATTAAGAGGGAGGGGACTGGGAAGATTAGGAGGGAGGGGGACTGGGAGAATTAGGAGGGACTGGGACTAGGAGGATTATGAGGGGGTGAGAGTATTAAGAGGAATGGGTCTGGGAGGATTAGATGGGAGGGGGACTGAGAGGATTAGGAGGGAGGGGGACTGGGAGGATTAGGAGGGAGGAAAACTAGGAGAATTGGGAGGGAGGGTATTAGAGGGGGGCTGGGAGGATTAGGAGGGAGGGGGACTGGGAGGATTAGGAGGGAGGGGAACTACAAGGATTAGGAGAGAGGGGAACAGGAGGATTGGGAGGGGTACTGGGAGGATTAGGGGGGAGGGGAATGGGAGGATTATGAGGGAGGGGGTCTGGGAGGATTAGAAAGGATGGGGACTGGGATGATTAGAAGGGAAGAGACTGGAAGGATTAAGAGGGGGACTGTGAGGATTAGGAAGGAGGGGTCTGGGAGGATTAGGAGGAAGGGGGCTAGGAGGATTAGGAGGGAGGGGATTTGGAGGATTATGAGGGAGGGGGACTGGGAGGATTAAGAGGGAGGGGACTGGGAAAATTAGGAGGGAAGGGGGCTAAGAGGATTATGAGGTAGGGGACTGGGAGGAGTAGGAGGGACGTGGACTGTGAGGATTAGGAGGGGTGCTGGGAGGATTAGGAGGGAGGAGGACAGGGAGGATTAGGAGGGAGGGGCTAGAAGGATTAGGAGGGAGGGGACTAGGAGGAATAAGAAGGAGCTCAGACTTGGAGGATTAGGAGGGAGGAGAGTAGGAGGATTAAGAGGGCGGGGACTTGGAGGATTAGTAGGAAGGGGACTAGGAGGATTAGGTGGGAGGGGACTAGGAGGATTTGGAGCGAGGGGACTGAGAGGATTAGGAGGGAGGGGGGCTAGGAGGACTAGGAGAGAGGGGACTGGGAGGATTAGAAGGGAGGGAGACTGGGAGGATTAGGAGGGAGGGGACTTGGATGATTAGGATGAAGGGGACTATGAGGATTAGGAGGGAGGAGGACTAGGAGGACTAGGAGGATTATGAGGAGGGACTTGGACGATTAGGATGGAGGGGACTGGGAAGATTAGGAGGGAAGGGACTGAGAGGATTAGGATGGAGGGGGACTGGGAGGATTAGGAGAGAGGAATACTAGGAGGATTAGGAGGGAGGGTATTAGGAGGGGGGCTGGGAGGATTAAGAGGGAGGGGGACTGAGAGGATTAGGAAGGAGGGGACTAGGAAGATTGGGAGGGAGGGGAACAAGGAAGATTAAGAGGGAGAGTGACTACAAGGATTAGGAGAGAGGGAAATAGGAGGATTAGGAGGGAGGGGGACTGGGAGGATTAGGAGGGAGGGGACTGGGAGGATTCTGAGGGAGGGGGGCTGGGAGGATTAGAAAGGACGGGGACTGGGAGGATTAGAAGGGAGGAGACTGGGAGGAGTAAGAGGGGGACTGTGAGGATTAGGAAGGAGGGGTCTGGGAGGATTAGGAGGGAGGGGGACTGGAAGGATTAGGAGGGAGGGGACTAGGAGGAATAAGAAGGAGCTCAGACTTGGAGGATTAGGAGGGAGGAGAGTAGGAGGATTAGGAGGGCGGGGACTTGGAGGATTAGTAGGAAGGGGACTAGGAGGATTAGGTGGGAGGGGACTAGGAGGATTTGGAGTGAGGAGACTGAGAGGATTAGGAGGGAGGGGGGCTAGGAGGACTGGGAGAGAGGGGACTGGGAGGATTAGAAGGGAGGGAGACTGGGAGGATTAGGAGGGAGGGGACTTGGATGATTGGGAGGAAGGGGACTATGAGGATTAGGAGGGAGGAGGACTAGGAGGATTATGAGGAGGGACTTGGACGATTAGGAGGGAGGGGACTGGGAAGATTAGGAGGGAGGGGACTGAGAGGATTGGGAGGGAGGGGGACTGGGAGGATTAGGAGGGAGGAATACTAGGAGGATTAGGAGGGAGGGTATTAGGAGGGGGGCTGGGAGGATTAGGAGGGAGGGGGACTGGGAGGATTAGGAAGGAGGGGACTAGGAAGATTGGGAGGGAGGGGAACAAGGAAGATTAAGAGGGAGGGTGACTACAAGGATTAGGAGAGAGGGGAATAGGAGGATTAGGAGGGAGGGGGACTGGGAGGATTAGGAGGGAGGGGACTGGGAGGATTATGAGGGAGGGGGACTGGGAGGATTAGAAAGGGCGGGGACTGGGATGATTAGAAGGGAGGAGACTGGGAGGATTGAGAGGGGAACTGTGAGGATTAGGAAGGAGGGGTCTGGGAGGATTAGGAGGGAGGGGGACTGGAAGGATTAGGAGGGAGGGGACTGGAAAATTAGGAGGGAAGGGGGCTAAAAGGATTATGAGGGAGGGGACTGGGAGGAGTAGGAGGAAGTGGGAGTAGGAGGGGGGCTGGGAGGATTAGGAGGGAGGAGGACTGGGAGGATTAGGAGGGAGGGGCTAGGAGGATTAGGAGGGAGGGTATTAGGAGGGGGCTGGGAGGATTAGGAGGGAGGGGGACTGGGAGGATTAGGAAGGAGGGGACTAGGAAGATTGGGAGGGAGGGGAACAAGGAAGATTAAGAGGGAGGGTGACTACAAGGATTAGGAGAGAGGGGAATAGGAGGATTAGGAGGGAGAGGGACGGGGAGGATTAGGAGGGAGGGGACTGGGAGGATTATGAGGGAGGGGGACTGGGAGGATTAGAAAGGATGGGGACTGGGATGATTAGAAGGGAGGAGACTGGGAGGATTGAGAGAGGAACTGTGAGGATTAGGAAGGAGGGGTCTGGGAGGATTAGGAGGGAGGGGGACTGGAAGGATTAGGAGGGAGGTGACTGGAAAATTAGGAGGGAAGGGGGCTAAGAGGATTATGAGGGAGGGGACTGGGAAGAGTAGGAGGAAGGGGGAGTAGGAGGGGGCTGGGAGGATTAGGAGGGAGAAGGACTGGGAGTGTTAGACCTGGCGCCTTGGCGTGAGTCTCCCTCCCTCTTTTGTCGCTGTGCCTCATGTGTTTTTATGGTGTTGGCCGCTCAGCGCGCTGTGCCACTGCCAACCAGTGTCGCGGTGCGAGTGCTCCCTATGTAAATTGTATATGTTGGTTGGATTCCATGATTGGCTCGTTTGGTTTACTGTCAGACCCCAGTAAAGTGCGCCAGGAGCGCCAGGGCATGTAAATGCAAACACCGCTGGTGGGCTTGCAGCACTGGTTGTGCCACCCACAGAAGCGGCCGGTAAAATATGTCTAAGGTCTGCCATCGCAGAACCTGCGTGCAGTCTGGTACTGACATGCTGACTGGCAAGTGCCCACACTTGCCGGTCCCTAAACCTTCCCTTAACTGCATGTTAGTCACCCCTCTGGTAGGCCCACGGGCAGGGTGCTTTGTAAGCATAAGGTAGGACAAGCCTAGATGCATGGCCTGTCCTAGTAGTGAACTACCGCCATCTTGTTGTTCACTACTGTAAGGCTACCCTGTTCTCATAGGCCAGCATGGGCGGCTAGGATTGTTACATCCTATGATCCTAACCGACCCAGGGAACATGGTAGAAGATCGAGTTTAGTATGCCTGAACTTGGAATTATAAGGTACATCTTTTCCCAAGGTTTATTTTAATATTCCGCGTTTGCAAATGCCGCTTTTAGAAAGCTGGCCTTTGCTTGCCTAAACATTTCAGCCCGCCTCTGCGTGATGTGTATCTGATGTCTGGCTGGTGTGAGTGACAGGGCTGGGGGAACCCAGATGGGCAGGGCTAGGTAGCCTGGTGGTGAATAGGACGATCGACAGGTAGATGGGTGGGAGGAGTACTCCTAGGCTCTGAATAGGCCAGTGCTCTGCCCCCTCAATGCCGGCTCCGCCCCCTGTGGAGCGTCTGATGACTCTGCCCTGCACTCTGAAAGAAGAAGCCTGCATTGCATAAACAAAGTGCTCAGAAACCGGACTGGACTAGGCAAGGGCCCCCCTGGCCTGGGAGAACAAAAGATTTGCTGTATAAATGTAGGAGCCCTGCTCCTAAGAAACTAGATCCGCTTTTGACCAAGAAGAATCTCTGCCTGAGGAGGAGGCACCGGGAAAGCTGTAGGAGGAAGACTGTCCCTATCCTGGGGGATTGGCCTGCAGTGGTGACCTTGCTGCCAAAGGGGAGAACTGTTGCTGAAGACTTTGCTTTATTTTTACTTTCAAGACTTGTGCTTTCCAAAACGATCTCCAAGGGCTTGGAACTGAGCTTGCCCCCTGAACTGAGCCCCAGGACCATTGGGCTCTACCTGATCTTCACTCGCCTGCCGCTGGACTGTGGTGTCCTTTCCCTCGCCGGAGCTGTGACCCTCGTGCCCCAGTCCCTCCCTGAGCCGTGACCAGGACCAGGACTGCTTAGCCGCCCCCGCCTTGGGAAGAGCCTCGCTCGATCGGAGCCGCTGGAGGCTCGCTGTGCACCTTCACCCTCCCGCCGAAATCGGCGTTGTGAGCATCCCCAAGCCTCGGACGGCTCGGACGTAATCTGCGTGCCCGGCTGCCCCGCTTTGTTCACCCGCCACCTGCAACACCCCGCTCTTGTCGTGAGCCTGAAGATCAGACCCCCATCGTGAAGTGTGGGAGCCCCGGACGCCGCCTCGCCTTCTGTCGAAGAGCCGCTGAAATCCCGCACCCACCTTCGCGTCAAGAAACAAGGTACTGTACTTACGAACTCGACCGCGAGCTCGCATCGGATCCAGGGTCCGCAACGTTCTGATTTCCCTGTCATCTGCCGTGTGCTTCCCGGGCGCCGCCTCAGCACGAAGTGCGCTGAGGCCCACAGTTACCTTGTGCCCGCCTAAAGAACTTTCCGTAACAAAGAGAACTTTACCGTATTTCCAAGAGTTGTGGCCCCATCAGTATAACGTTACTGGGCCTTGTAATTGAATCTGCTGAATCTACATAAAAGCTTATTTTTATATACTTCCTGATTGGTGTCCGTTTGTGGTGCATGCAAGGGGTTTACTATATGTGTAATTGCATTTGCTTAACCGTGTACGCCTGAGACTTAGCCTAGACTGCTCGCGCCACGCACCTAGAGGGTGAGCAGGGGTTATTCTGGGGAGTCATCCTTCGCCCTGACAAGAAGTAAAGGGTCCCTGCTTGTTGTGGGTACACACCTGTGCCAACCAGAGCCCCCTCATTTCTAACATTGGTGGCAGCGGTGAGGATTTACGGATTTGCATTTGCGGTTTGCGTATAGTGAACCACTGATCACCACGTAGTGAGAGCAGACCAGTAACACAGCCACAAGACTAGCAATTGTTTTGTTTTGCCAAGAATCTCAGTTGTTAGAGCCATGCCTGGTTCACTTCCCGCCGGAAGGGCAGCCTCTATAAACTCTGGATTTGAGGACATAGATTGGGAAGAAGGCGCACTTCAGAATCATACCAATGAAGAATTGAAAGGTTTTTGCTCCAAGTTCAGAATTGCCCAAACTGGATTGAAAAACAAGGCCCAACTCGTGAAGGCGCTGAGGGCCTGGTATGAGTCAAAGGCACCCGAGAATCAGGTGGAAATGGTTCCACCAGAAAGTGTCCATGAGTTTGGCAGAGGCCTGTCGCCAGAAGAGTTGGCAGACAGGGCCGCAACCCGGGCACAGTGGAGATGGCAAGACTTCATGGGCAGATGGATATGGAAAAACAAAGATTAGCCATGGAAGAAAAGAAACTACAATTAGAGCATGACATGAAGCTGAGGGAGCTAGAGTTGAAAGCAAAAAGTTTGGAGCTTAATCCCTCTGGTGGCAGCACACCGCCAGTACCGGCGGAACCAAGAGTTTATATTCCCAAGGATGTAGTGAAGGAGTTCTTTAAGAACGACGACATCGGGCAGTGGTTCAGAGCCTACGAGGTAGCCATGTCTTCCCACCGGGTCCCTGAGAGAGATTGGGGAGCGGGGTTGTGGGGACGGTTCCTGAGTGAAGGGCGGGACACACTGTTAGATTTACCTGCTGATGTTCATAATTCTTACGCCCATATGAAGGAAGCCTTGATGACTAGGTATGGGTTGACCCCTGAGTTATATAGACAGAGGTTCAGGGGTTGCACTAAGATTCCCAATAGTACGTATGTGGAGTATGTGACTTTCTTTTGCAGAGCGCTGGATGGTTGGGTAAAGGGTAGTAAGGTAAATGATTATCAAGGGCTTCTTGATTTAATGGCATGGGAGCACTTGTCCAGTAATTGTTTTCCTGAGCTACGCCAGCACCTGATAGATAGTAGGCTGACTAACCCTAGGAAGCTTGCTGAGGAGGCAGACCGCTGGGTCAGTACCAGGGTCCACAAGGGTCCCGTGGGAGATTCCGCCAAAGGTGGGCAGGGTCCCCAGCAGAAGAGTGGGGGGGACAGGGGTAAACAGAAGCAGTTCCCAAAAGGGCCCCAAAGTAGTCCCCAAGGGAACCAAGGGAAGGGTTCTCAGCCTCCCCCACCCCAGAAACCGACCGGGGCCCCGACAGGTCCTCCTGTTCAGAAGGGGCCCGTAAGATGTTACAGGTGTAACAATTTGGGGCATTTTGCCTCTGATGTAAAGTGTCCATTGTTTGGTAAACCAGCACCCACTGGTGCTCCACCCCGGCAGGTGACTAGTGTAGCCTTGGGGGAGGAG
Organism: Triturus cristatus; assembly: GCF_964204655.1. Classification (NCBI taxonomy): domain Eukaryota; kingdom Metazoa; phylum Chordata; class Amphibia; order Caudata; family Salamandridae; genus Triturus; species Triturus cristatus. The sequence goes on from NC_140579.1 coordinate 952,347,725, forward strand.
AGGGATATCCAAGGTGGGTGGGGTCCCGCAGAGATGTCCCTTGTCTCGCTAGGAGACCGTGAAGTGGTCCCTCCAACCCAGCTGCCTGAGAACACTAAGAAGTACAGGCAGTGGGTGACCATAAATGGCCATAGAGTGGAAGCTCTTAGAGATATAGGAGCCAGTGTGACAGCTGTCAGGTGTCAGCTGGTGTCTCAGGAGCAGGTGGTCCCCAATGCATTCTATCCCGTTGTTGCCGCTGACAACACAGAGAGGCACTGCAAGGTGGCTCAGGTTCCCTTTGAGTGGGGGGGTCTCTGGTACTCTTCAGGTAGCTGTGAGGCCCGCCATGCCTGTAGACTGTTTGTTAGGGAACGATTTGGAGAGCTCACCTTGGGCTAAGGTGGAGCGGAGTGCTCACCTGGAGATGTTGGGTATGCCGGATTGGGCGTGTGTCACCAAACGGTCCATGGTAGCCAGTGGAGGTACTCAAGAGGTTCTGGAGCCTGAGAGGGAGGCCCAGGAACCGGCCTCAGAGAGAAGGAGCAAGGGGCGCGGGAAGCCGGCCCCTGAAGTTCCCACGGTCCAGGAGGAAGCAGACCTTGAGGGGGATGCCCTGGAGCCTACAGGGGAGCAGATAGCTGAACTGGGAGACCTGCCGGAGCTGATCCATTGGCAGCAGGAAGGAGGTCCCACCAGGGAGGACTTTTGCAAGGCACAGAAGGAGTGCCCTTCTCTCGTGGGTATGCGGCAGCAGGCTGCAGACCAGGCCGCAGGTGATCAGTCAGGATCACATTTCGTTTACTGGGAGAACGACCTCCTATATACAGAGCCTAAGGTTGCTGAGCCTGGGTCAGCCCGTGCGCTGGTGGTACCCCAGGACTTCAGAGCCTTCCTACTGGGGCTGGCTCACGATGTGCCATTGGCAGGGCATTTGGGGCAGGACAAGACCTTTGAAAGGCTTATCACCCACTTTTATTGGCCTCAAATGCGCAGGAGTTCAGATACTCACTGCTGGACATGCCAGACTTGCCAGGCAAGTGGAAAGAGTGGAAGGAAGCAGAAGGCTCCACTCCAGCCATTCCCTGTGGTCAGTACCCCATTCCAGCGAGTGGGGATTGACATTGTAGGGCCACTGGACCCCAGGACAGCGATGGGCAATAGGTTCATCCTGGTCCTGGTGGACCATGCCACCCGGTACCCGGAAGCCATTCTCTGAGGACAGTGACGGCCCCCGTGGTGGGACGTGCACTGATGGGAATTTTCTCCCGAGTGGGATTCCCTCTAGAGGTGGTGTCTGACCGAGGTACCAATTTCATGTCCAAGTACATGAAATCCCTTTGGCAAGAGTGTGGTGTAACCTACAAGTTCACCACACCTTACCACCCCCAAGGAAACGGGTTGGTTGAGAGATTCAACCGAACCCTCAAAGGCATGATAATGGGCTTAGAAGGACCCATGAGGCGTAAGTGGGACGTCCTCTTACCATGCCTTCTCTTCGCTTACCGTGAGGTGCCACAGAAGTCTCTGGGGTTCAGTCCCTTTGAGCTTCTGTATGGTCACCCAGTCAGAGGACCTCTAAGTCTGGTCAAGGAAGGCTGGGAGCAATCTCCCAGGAAACCTCCCCAGAATGTATATAGTTACATGCTGGCCTTCAGGAATCAGACTAGGCGATTCAGGCAACTTGCTGAGGCAAATCTGGAAGCCAGCCAGGAGGAGATGAAGCGGTGGTATGACCAGAATGCCACTCTGGTAGAGCTTCAGCCTGGACAGAAGGTATGGGTCTTGGCCCCCGTGGAGCCGTGTGCGCTCCAGGATAAGTGGACCGGTCCCTTTGAGGTGGTGGAGCGCAAGAGTCCTGTTACCTACGTGGTGGACCTGAAGTCTCCTAGGAACCCCTTAAGGGTCCTACATGTCAACCGCCTCAAGCCCCACTTGGAGAGGTCCCAAGTGGGCATCCTCTTGGCAACAGATGCTGGAATGGAAGAGGAGACAGAACCTCTTCCTGACCTCCTGTCAGCCAAGGAGCAAGATGGGTCAGTGGATGGTGTCATCCTCTCTTCCGCCCTGACCCCTGAGCAACAGAATGATTGTCGCAAGTTGCTGGGACAATTTTCTGATCTGTTTTCCCTGGTTCCTGGTGTCACTGATTGGTACGTCCATGATGTGGACACTGGGGATAGCACACCTGTGCGGCGCAAGGCCTACAGGGTGACTGACAGGGTGAGGACATGCATCAAGGAGGAGGTCTCCAAGATGTTTGCACTCGGGGTAATTGAGTCTTCTAGCAGTCCTTGGGCCAGCCCAGTGGTCTTGGTACCAAAGGCTGCAGCGCCGGGAGCCACACCCGAACTCCGGTTCTGTGTGGACTACAGAGGACTCAATTCAGTCACTAGGACCGACGCACACCCCATCCCCAGAGCTGATGAGCTCATAGATCGGCTAGGGGCTGCCAACCACCTCAGCACGTTTGATTTAACGTCTGGGTATTGGCAGATCGCCTTGACCGAGGGGGCCAAAGAGAGGTCAGCATTTTCCACCCCATATGGGCACTACCAGTTCCGGGTTATGCCCTTTGGGATGAAGAATGCCCCTGCCACCTTCCAGAGATTGGTCAACCAGGTGTTGGCTGGGCTGGATTCGTTCAGTGCAGCCTACCTGGATGACATCGCGGTGTTCAGCTCCACTTGGGAAGAACACCTGCGCCACCTCTGGGAAGTGTTGATGGCGCTGCGCAAGGCAGGCCTCACGATCAAGGCAAGTAAGTGCCAGATCGGGCAGGGTTCCGTGGTGTACTTGGGACACCAAGTTGGGAGTGGCCAGGTGGCACCCCTTCAGCCCATGATAGAAACCATCCTGAATTGGGAGTCGCCCAAAACCCAGACAGAGGTGAGAGCCTTCCTAGTTCTCACCGGGTACTACAGGAGGTTTGTCAAGGAGTATGGCAACATGGTTGCCCCCTTGACAGCGCTGACTTCGAAGAAGCAGCCCAGGAAAGTGATTTGGACTGACACCTGTCAGAAAGCTTTTGAGGCCTTGAAAACTGCTATGTGCACGGCGCCCGTGCTCCTGGCTCCCAACTTCTCCAAAGAGTTTATCGTTCTGACAGACGCTTCAGAGCATGGTGTGGGGGCTGTTCTTTCACAGATTAATGAGGGCCTAGATCAACCCGTAGCCTTTCTTAGCAAGAGGTTACTTCCACGGGAACAGAGGTGGAGTGCTATTGAGCGTGAGGCATTTGCTGTGGTCTGGGCGCTGAAGAAGCTAAGACCCTACCTGTTTGGGTCTCACTTCCGGGTTCAGACGGACCACAGGCCCCTCAGATGGTTGATGCATATGAGGGGTGAGAATCCAAAGCTGTTGAGGTGGTCCATTTCCCTACAGAGTATGGATTTCACGGTGGAACATCGCCCTGGTACAGATCACGCCAATGCTGACGGTCTGTCCAGATTTTTCCGCCTTAGTGATGAGGAACTCCCTGGGGTAGGGTAGTTCTCCCCACTTTTCAGCTGGAGGGGACACGTGTTTGACCTGGCACCTTGGCGTGAGTCTCCCTCCCTCTTTTGTCGCTGTGCCTCATGTGTTTTTATGGTGTTGGCCGCTCAGCGCGCTGTGCCACTGCCAACCAGTGTCGCGGTGCGAGTGCTCCCTATGTAAATTGTATATGTTGGTTGGATTCCATGATTGGCTCGTTTGGTTTACTGTCAGACCCCAGTAAAGTGCGCCAGGAGCGCCAGGGCATGTAAATGCAAACACCGCTGGTGGGCTTGCAGCACTGGTTGTGCCACCCACAGAAGCGGCCGGTAAAATATGTCTAAGGTCTGCCATCGCAGAACCTGCGTGCAGTCTGGTACTGACATGCTGACTGGCAAGTGCCCACACTTGCCGGTCCCTAAACCTTCCCTTAACTGCATGTTAGTCACCCCTCTGGTAGGCCCACGGGCAGAGTGCGTTGTAAGCATAAGGTAGGACAAGCCTAGATGCGTGGCCTGTCCTAGTAGTGAACTACCGCCATCTTGTTGTTCACTACTGTAAGGCTACCCTGTTCTCATAGGCCAGCATGGGCGGCTAGGATTGTTACATCCTATGATCCTAACCGACCCAGGGAACATGGTAGAAGATCGAGTTTAGTATGCCTGAACTCGGAATAATAAGGTACATCTTTTCCCAAGGTTTATTTTAATATTCCGCGTTTGCAAATGCCGCTTTTAGAAAGCTGGCCTTTGCTTGCCTAAACATTTCAGCCCGCCTCTGCGTGATGTGTATCTGATGTCTGACTGGTGTGAGTGACAGGGCTGGGGGAACCCAGATGGGCAGGGCTAGGTAGCCTGGTGGTGAATAGGACGATCGACAAGTAGATGGGTGGGAGGAGTACTCCTAGGCTCTGAATAGGCCAGTGCTCTGCCCCCTCAATGCCGGCTCCGCCCCCTGTGGAGCGTCTGATGACTCTGCCCTGCACTCTGAAAGAAGAAGCCTGCATCGCGTAAACAAAGTGCTCAGAAACCGGACTGGACTAGGCAAGGGCCCCCCTGGCCTGGGAGAACAAAAGATTTGCTGTATAAATGTAGGAGCCCTGCTCCTAAGAAACTAGATCCGCTTGAGCCCCATGACCATTGGGCTCTACCTGATCTTCACTCGCCTGCCGCTGGACTGTGGTGTCCTTTCCCTCGCCGGAGCTGTGACCCTCGTGCCCCAGTCCCTCCCTGAGCCGTGACCAGGACTGCTTAGCCGCCCCCGCCTTGGGAAGAGCCTCGCTCGATCGGAGCCGCTCCCCCTACGCTGTGCTGGGCTGCCCCTGTCACCTCGCTTGCTGGAGGCTCGCTGTGCACCTTCACCCTCCCGCCGGCATCAGCGTTGTGAGCATCCGCAAGCCTCGGACGGCCCGGACGTAATCTGCGTGCCCGGCTGCCCCGCTTTGTTCACCCGCCACCTGCAACACCCCGCTCTTGTCGTGAGCCTGAAGATCAGACCCCCATCGTGAAGTGTGGGAGCCCCCGACGCCGCCTCGCCTTCTGTCGAAGAGCCGCTGAAATCCCGCACCCACCTTCGCGTCAAGAAACAAGGTACTGTACTTACGAACTCGACCGCGAGCTCGCATAGGATCCAGGGTCCGCAACGTTCTGATTCCCCTGTCATCTGCCGTGTGCTTCCCGGGCGCCGCCTCAGCACGAAGTGCGCTGAGGCCCACAGTTACCTTGTGCCCGCCTAAAGAACTTTCCGTAACAAAGAGAACTTTACCGTATTTCCAAGAGTTGTGGCCCCATCAGTTCAGCGTTACTGGGCCTTGTAATTGAATCTGCTGAATCAACATAAAAGCTTATTTTTATATACTTCCTGATTGGTGTCCGTTTGTGGTGCATGCAAGGGGTTTACTGTATGTGTAATTGCATTTGCTTAACCGTGTACGCCTGAGACTTAGCCTAGACTGCTCGCGCCACGCACCTAGAGGGTGAGCAGGGGTTATTCTGGGGAGTCATCCTTCGCCCTGACAAGAAGTAAAGGGTCCCTGCTTGTTGTGGGTACACACCTGCGCCAACCAGAGCCCCCTCATTTCTAACAGGGAGGATTAGGAGGGAGGGGCTAGGAGGATTAGGAGGGAGGGGAACTAGGAGGATTAGGAGAGAGGGGGACTAGGAGGATTAGGAGGAAGGGGGACTAGGAGGTTTAGGAGGGAGGGGACAGGGAGGGTTAGGAGGGAGGGGACTGGGAGGATTAAGAAGGAGCTCAGAATGGGAGGATTAGGAGGGTGGGGAGTTGGAGGATTAGGAGGGAGGGGACTAGGAGGATAGGAGGGAGGGGACTAGGAGGAATAAGAAGAAGCTCAGACTTGGAGGATTAGGAGGGAGGAGAGTAGAAGGATTAGGAGGGCAGGGACTTGGAGGATTAGGAGGTAGGGGATGGGAGGATTAGGAGGGAGGGAACTGGAAAGATTTGGAGGGAGGGGGACTTAGATGATTAGAAGGGAGTGGACTAGGAGGATTAGGAGAGAGGGAGACATGGAGGATTAGGAGGGAGGCGGCAGGGAGGATTAGGAGGGAGGGGACTGGTAAGATTAGGAGGAAGAGGACGGGGGAGTTATGAGGGAGGGTGAGTAGGAGGATTGGGAGGGAGGGAGAGAAGGAGGATTAGGAGGGAGGGGACTAGCAGGATTAGGAGGGAGGTGGGCTGGGAGGTTTGGGATGGAGGGGGACTGGGAAGATATGGAGGGAGGGGACTAGGAGAACTAGGAGGGAGTGGGACTGGGAGGATTAGGAGGGAGGGGGACGGGGAGGATAAGGATAGAGGGGAATGGGAGGATTAGGAGTTAGGGGCTAGGAGGATTAGGTGGGAGGGGACTAGGAGGAATAAGAAGGAGCTCAGACTTGGAGGAGTAGGAGGGAGGAGAGTAGAAGGATTAGGAGGGCAGGGACTTGGAGGATTAGGAGGAAGGGGACTAGGAGGATCTGGAGGGAGGGGACCGAGGGGATTAGGAGGCAGGGGGGCTAGGAGGATGAGGAGAGAGGGGACTGGGAGGATTAGGAGGGAGGGAGATTTGGAGGATCAGGAGGGAGTGGAATTGGAGGATTAGGAGGAAGGGGACTAGGAGGATTAGGAGGGAGGAGGACTAGGAGGATTATGAGGGGGGACTTGGAAGATTAGGAGGGAGGGAAGCTAGGAGGATTAGGATGGAGGGGGACTAGGAGGATTAGGAGGAAGGGACTAGGCGGATTAGGAGGAAGTTGACTAGGAGAATTAGGAGGGAGGGGATGGGAGGATTAGGAGGGAGGGGACTGGAAAGATTTGGAGGGAGGGGGATTTAGAGGATTAGAAGGGAGTGGACTAGGAGGATTAGGAGGGAGGGAGAAGGGAGGATTAGGAGGGAGGGGACTGGTAAGATTAGGAGGAAGGGGACGGGGGAGTTATGAGGGAGGGGGAGTAGAAGGATTAGGAGGGAGGGGGAGAAGGAGGATTTGTAGGGAGGGACTAGGAGGATAAGGAGGAAGGGGGACTAAGAGGTTTAGGAGGGAGGGGACTGGGAGGGTTAGGAGGGAGGGGACTGGGAGGATTAAGAAGGAGCTCAGAATGGGAGGATTAGGAAGGTGGGGAGTTGGAGGATTAGGAGGGAGGGGACTAGGAGGATAGGAGGAAGGGGACTAGGAGGAATAAGAAGAAGCTCAGACTTGGAGGATTAGGAGGGAGGAGAGTAGAAGGATTAGGAGGGCAGGGACTTGGAGGATTAGGAGGGAGGGGATGGGAGGATTAGGAGGGAGGGGACTGGAAAGATTTGGAGGGAGGGGGACTTAGATGATTAGAAAGGCGTGGACTAGGAGGATTAGGAGAGAGGGAGACATGGAGGATTAGGAGGGAGGCGGCAGGGAGGATTAGGAGGGAGGGGACTGGTAAGATTAGGAGGAAGGGGACGGGGGAGTTATGAGGGAGGGTGAGTAGGAGGATTAGGAGGGAGGGGGAGAAGGAGGATTTGTAGAGAGGGGACTAGGAGGATTAGGAGGAAGGGGAATGGGAGGAATAGGAGGGAGAGGACTGGAAGGATTAGGAGGAAGGGGGACTGGGAGGATTAGGAGGGAGGGGGCTAGGAGGATTAGGAGGGAGGGGACTGGGATGATTAGAAGGGAGGAGACTGGGAGGATTAAGAGGGGGGACTGTGAAGATTAGGAAGGAGGGGGCTGGGAGGATTAGGAAGAAGGGGACTGGGAGGATTAGGAGGGAGGGGACTTGGAGGATTAGGAGGGAGGGGACTGGGAAAATTAGGAGGGAAGGGGGCTTAGAGGATTATGAGGGAGGGGACTGGAAGGAGTAGGATGGAGGGGGACTACGAGGATTAGGAGGGATAGGGACTGGAAGGATAAGGAGGGAGGGGACTAGGAGGATTAGGAGAGAGGGGGACTAGGAGGATTAGGAGGAAGGGGGACTAGGAGGTTGAGGAGGGAGGGGAATGGGAGGATTAAGAAGGATCTTAGAATGGGAGGATTAGGAGGGTGGAGAGTTGGAGGATTAGGAGGGGGGACTTGGAGGATTAGTAGGAAGGGGACTAGGAGGATTAGGTGGGAGGGGACTAGGAGGATTTGGAGCGAGGGGACTGAGAGGATTAGGAGGGAGGGGGGCTAGGAGGACTAGGAGAGAGGGGACTGGGAGGATTAGAAGGGAGGGAGACTGGGAGGATTAGGAGGGAGGGGACTTGGATGATTAGGAGGAAGGGGACTATGCGGATTAGGAGGGAGGAGGACTAGGAGGATTATGAGGAGGGACTTGGACGATTAGGAGTGAGGGGACTGGGAAGATTAGGAGGGAAGGGACTGAGAGTATTAGGATGGAGGGGGACTGGGAGGATTAGGAGAGAGGAATACTAGGAGGATTAGGAGGGAGGGTACTAGGAGGAATAAGGAGCTCAGACTTGGAGGATTAGGAGGGAGGAGAGTAGGAGGATTAGGAGGGCGGGGACTTGGAGGATTAGTAGGAAGGGGACTAGGAGGATTACGTGGGAAGGGACTAGGAGGATTTGGAGCGAGGGGACTGAGAGGATGGGAGGATTAGGAGGGAGGGGACTGGAAAGATTTGGAGGGAGGGGGATTGAGAGGATTAGAAGGGAGTGGACTAGGAGGATTAGGAGAGAGGGAGACATGGAGGATTAGAAGGGAGGCAGCAGGGAGGATTAGGAGGGAGGGGACTGGTAAGATTAGGAGGAAGGGGACGGGGGAGTTATGAGGGAGGGTGAGTAGGAGGATTAGGAGGGAGGGGGAGAAGGAGGATTTGTAGGGAGGGACTAGGAGGATTAGGAGGAAGGGGGACTAAGAGGTTTAGGAGGGAGGGGACTGGGAGGGTTAGGAGGGAGGGGACTGGGAGGATTAAGAAGGAGCTCAGAATGGGAGGATTAGGAGGGTGGGGAGTTGGAGGATTAGGAGGGAGGGGACTAAGAGGAATAAGAAGAAGCTCAGACTTGGAGGATTAGGAGGGAGGAGAGTAGAAGGATTAGGAGGGCAGGGACTTGGAGGATTAGGATGGAGGGGTGCTAGGAGGATTAGGAGGGAGGGGACTAGGCAGATTAGGAGCAAGGGGACTAGGAGAATTAGGAGGGAGGGGATGGGAGGATTAGGAGGGAGGGGACTGGAAAGATTTGGAGGGAGGGGGACTTAGATGATTAGAAGGGGGTGGACTAGGAGGATTAGGAGAGAGGGACACATGGAGGATTAGGAGGGAGCGGCAGGGAGGATTAGGAGGGAGGGGACTGGTAAAATTAGGAGGAAGGGGACGGGGGAGTTATGAGGGAGGGTGAGTAGGAAGATTAGGAGGAAGGGGAATGGGAGGAATAGGAGGGAGAGGACTGGAAGGATTAGGAGGAAGGGGGACTGGGAGGATTAGGAGGGAGGGGGCTAGGAGGATTAGGAGGGAGGGGACTGGGATGATTAGAAGGGAGGAGACTGGGAGGATTAAGGGGGGGGACTGTGAAGATTAGGAAGGAGGGGGCTGGGAGGATTAGGAAGAAGGGGACTGGGAGGATTATGAGGGAGGGGACTTGGAGGATTAGGAGGGAGGGGGACTGGGAGGATTAGGAGGGAGTGGACTGGGAAAATTAGGAGGGAAGGGGGCTTAGAGGATTATGAGGGAGGGGACTGGGAGGAGTAGGAGGGAGGGGGACTGTGTGGATTAGGAGGGAGGGGGCCTGGGAGGATTAGGAGGGAGGGGCTAGGAGGATTAGAATGGAGGGGAACAAGGAGGATTATGAAGGAGGGGGCTACGAGGATTAGGAGGGATAGGGACTGGAAGGATAAGGAGGGAGGGGACTAGGAGGATTAGGAGAGAGGGGGACTAGGAGGATTAGGAGGAAGGGGGACTAGGAGGTTTAGGAGGGAGGGGAATGGGAGGATTAGGAGGGACGGGACTGGGAGGATTAAGAAGGAGCTTAGAATGGGAGGATTAGGAGGGTGGAGAGTTGGAGGATTAGGAGGGGGGGACTAGGAGGATAGGAGGGAGGGGACTAGGAGGAATAAGAAGGAGCTCAGACTTGGAGGATTAGGAGGGAGGAGAGTAGGAGGATTAGGAGAGCGGGGACTTGAAGGATTAGGAGGAAGGGGACTAGGAGTATCTGGAGGGAGGGGACTGAGGGGATTAGGAAGCTCGGGGGCTAGGAGGACGAGGAGAGAGGGGACTGGGAGCATTAGGAGGGACGGAGATTTGGAGGATCAGGAGGGAGTGGAATTGGAGGATTAGGAGGAAGGGGACTAGGAGGATAAGGAGGGAGGAGGACTAGGAGGATTATGAGGGGGACTGGGAAGATTAGGAGGGGGGCTAGGAGGATAGCGGGAGGGGATTGGGAGGATTATGAGGGAGGGAGATTGGGGATTAGGATGGAGGGGTACAAGGAGGATTAAGAGGGAGGGACTGAAAGGATGAGGAAGGAGGGGACCTGGGAGATTTGGGATGGAGGGGGACCGGAGGATTAGGCGGAAGGGGACAAGGAGGATTAAGAGGGAGGGGGACTAGGAGGATTAGGAGGGAGGGGACTAGGAGAATTAGGAGGGAGGGGATGGTAGGACTAGGAGGGAGTGGGACTGGGAGGATTAGGAGGGAGGCGGACTGGGAGGATTAGGAGGGAGGGGACTGGGAGGATTAGGAGGGAGGGGGACTAGGAGGGTAAGGAGGTATGGAGTCTAGGAGGATCAGGAGGATCAGGAGGGAGGGGACTAGCAGGATTAGGAGGGAGGTGGGTTGGGAGGTTTGGGAAGGAGGGGGACTGAGAAGATTAGGAGGAAGGGGACTAGGAGGTTTAGGAGGGAGGGGGACTGGGAGGATTAGGAGGGAGGGGGTTGGGGAGGATAAGGAGGGAGGGGAATGGGAGGATCAGGAGTTAGGGGCTAGGAGGATTAGGAGGTAGGGGACTAGGAGGATTAAGGGGGAGGGGGACTGGGAGGAGGATTAGGAGGGAGGGGACTGTTAGGAGTAGGAGGGAGGAGACTGGGAGGATTAGGAGTGAGTGAGAGTGGGAGGATTAAGAGGGAGGGAACTGGGAGGATGAGGAGGGTGGAGTCTGGGAGGATTAGGAGGGAGGGGTTCAGGGAGGATTAGGAGGGAGGCACACTAGGAGGATTAGGAGGGAGGGGGACCGGGAGGATTAGGAGGGAGGGGACTGGGATGATTAGGAGGGAGGGGGACTGGGAGGATTAGGAGGGAGGGGGACCGGGAGGATTAGGAGGGAGGGGACAGAGAGGATGAGGAGGGAGGGGGACTGGGAGAATGAGAAGGGAGGGGACTAGGAGGATTAAGAGGGAGGGGACTGGGAGGATTAGGAGGGAGGGGACTGCGAGGATTAGGAGGGAGGGGACTGGGAGGATTAGGAGGAAGGGGCCTCTGAGGATTAGAAGGGAGGGGGACTAGGAGGGAGGGGACTGGGAGTATTTGGAGGGAGGGGACTGGGAGGATTAGAAGGGGAGGGGACTAGGAGGATTACAAGGGAGGGAAAGGGTGGATTAGAAGGGAGGGGACTGTGAGGATTTGGAGGTAGGGGACTAGGAGGGTTGGAAGGGGAGGCAACTAGGAGGATTAGGAGGGAGGGGACTGGGAGGATTAGGAGGCACGGCGACTGGGAGGATTAAGATGGAGGGGACTGGGAAGATTAGGAGGGAGGGGGACTGGGAGAATTAGAAGGGAGGGGACTAGGAGGATTAAGAGGGAGGGGACTGGGAGGATTAGGAGGGAGGGGACTGCGAGGATTAGGAGGAAGGGGACTGGGAGGATTAGGAGGAAGGGGACTCTGAGGATTAGGAGGGAGGGGGACTAGGAGGGAGGAGACTGGGAGTATTTGGAGGGAGGGGACTGGGAGGATTAGAAGGGGAGGGGACTAGGAGGATTAGGAGGGAGGGGATGGGAGGATTAGGAGGGAGGGGACTGGGAGGATTAGGAGGGAGGGGATGGGAGGATTAGGAGGGAGGGGGCTGGGAGGATTAGGAGCGACGGGGACTGGAAGGATTAAGAGGGAGGGGACTGGGAAGATTAGGAGGGAGGGGGACTGGTAGAATTAGAAGGGAGGGGACTAGGAGGATTAAGAGGGAGGGGTCTGGGAGGATTAGGAGGGAGGGGACTGCGAGGATTAGGAGGAAGGGGACTGGGAGGATTAGGAGGAAGGGGACTCTGAGGATTAGGAGGGAGGGGGACTAGGAGGGAGGGGACTGGGAGTATTTGGAGGGAGGGGACTGGGAGGATTAGAAGGGGAGGGGACTAGGAGTATTAGGAGGGAGGGGATGGGAGGATTAGGAGGGAGGGGACTGGGAGAATTAGGAGGGACGGGGACTGGAAGGATTAAGAGGGAGGGGACTGCGAAGATTAGGAGGGAGGGGGACTGGGAATTAGGAGGGAGGGGTACAAGGAGGATTAAGAGGGAGGGGACTGGGAGGATGAGGAGGGAGGGGACCTGGGAGGTTTGGGATGGAGTGGGACTGGAGGATTAGGAGGAAGGGGACAAGGAGGATTAAGAGGGAGGTGGACTAGGAGGATTAGGAGGGAGGGGACTAGGAGAATTAGGAGGGAGGAGATGGAAGGACTAGGAGGGAGTGGGACTGGGAGGATTACGAGGGAGGCAGACTGGGAGGATTAGGAGGGAGGAGACTGGGAGGATTAGGAGGGAGGAGACTAGGAGGGTAAGGAGGTATGGAGTCTAGGAGGATCAGGAGGGAGGGGACTATCAGGATTAGGAGGGAGGTGGGCTGGGAGGTTTGGGAAGGAGGGGGACTGGGAAGATTAGGAGGGAGAGGACTAGGAGGATTAGGAGGGAGGGGGACTGGGAGGATTAGGAGGGAGGGAGACAGGGAGGATAAGGAGGGAGGGGAATGGGAGGATTAGGTGTTAGGGGCTAGGAGGATTAGGAGGGAGGGGACTAGGAGGATTAAGGGGGAGGGGGACTGGGAGGAGGATTAGCAGGGAGGGGACTGTTAGGATTAGGAGGGAGGAGACTGGGAGGATTAGGAGTGAGTGGGAGTGGGAGGATTAAGAGGGAGGGAACTGGGAGGGTGAGGAGGGTGGGGTCTGGGATGAATAGGAGGGAGGGGTTCAGGGAGGATTAGGAGGGAGGCACACTAGGATGATTAGGAGGGAGGGGGACCGGGAGGATTTGGAGGGAGGGGACTGGGATGATTAGGAGGGAGAGGGACTGGGAGGATTAAGAGGCAGGGGACAGGGATGATGAGGAGGGAGGGGGACTGGGAGAATGAGAAGCGAAGGGACTAGGAGGATTAAGAGGGAGGGGACTGGGAGGATTAGGAGGGGGGACTGCGAGGATTAGTAGGGAGGGGACTGGGAGGATTAGGAGGAAGGGGACTCTGAGGATTAGGAGGGAGGGGGACTAGGAGGGAGGGGACTAGGAGTATTTGGAGGGAGGGGACTGGGAGGATTAGAAGGGGAGGGGACTAGGAGGATTAGGAGGGAGGGGATGGGTGGATTAGAAGGGAGGGGACTGGGAGGATTTGGAGGTAGGGGACTAGGAGGGTTAGAAGGGGAGGCAACTAGGAGGATTAGGAGGGAGGGGACTGGGAGGATTAGGAGGGACGGGGACTGGGAGGATTAAGATGGAGGGGACTGGGAAGATTAGGAGGGAGGGGGACTGGGAGAATTAGAAGGGAGGGGACTAGGAGGATTAAGATGGAGGGGACTGGGAGGATTAGGAGGAAGGGGCCTCTGAGGATTAGGAGGGAGGGGGACTAGGAGGGAGGGGACTGGGCGTATTTGGAGGGAGGGGACTGGGAGGATTAGAAGGGGAGGGGACTAGGAGGATTAGGACGGAGGGGATGGGAGGATTAGGAGGGAGGGGACTGGAAGGATTAGGAGGGACGGGGACTGGAAGGATTAAGAGGGAGGGGACTGGGAAGATTAGGAGGGAGGGGGACTGGGAGAATTAGAAGGGAGGGGACTAGGAGGATTATGAGGGGGTGGGAGTATTAAGATGGAGGGGTCTGTGAGGATTAGAAGGGAGGGGGACTGAGAGGATTAGGAGTGAGGGGGACTGGGAGGAATAGGAGGAGGAATACTAGGAGGATTAGGAGGGAGGGTATTAGGAGGGAGGCTGGGAGGATTAGGAGGGAGTGGGACTGGGAGGATTAGGAAGGAGGGGACTAGGAAGATTAGGAGGGAGGGGAACAAGGAGGATTAAGAGGGAGGGGGACTACAAGGATTAGGAGAGAGGGGAATAGGAGGATGAGGAGGGTGGGGTTTGGGAGGATTAGAAGGGAGGGGTTCAGGGAGGATTAGGAGGGAGGCGCACTAGGAGGATTAGGAGGGAGGGGGACCGGAAGGATTAGGAGGGAGGGGACTGGAATGATTAGGAGGGAGGGGGACTGGGAGGAATTAGGAGGGAGGGGACAGGGAGGATGAGGAGGGAGGGGGACTGGGAGAATTAGAAGGGAGGGGACTAGGAGGATTAAGAGGGAGGGGACTGGGATGATTAGGAGGGAGGGGACTGTGAGGATTAGGAAGAGGGGACTGGGAGGATTAGGAGGAAGGGGACTCTGAGGATTAGGAGGAAGGTGGTCTGGGAGGGTTAGGAGGGAGGGGACTGCGAGGATTAGGAGGGAGGGGACTGGGAGGATTAGGAGGAAGGGGACTCTGAGGATTAGAAGGGAGGGGGACTAGGAGGGAGGGGACTGGGAGTATTTGGAGGGAGGGGACTGGGAGGATTAGAAGGGGAGGGGACTAGGAGGATTAGGAGGGAGGGGATGGGAGGATTAGGAGGGAGGTGGACTAGGAGGATTAGGAGGGAGGGGGACTGTGAGGATTAGGAGGGAGGGGACTGGGAGGATTAGGAGGGAGGGGTACTAGGAGGATTAGTCGGTATGGAGACTACGAGGATCAGGAGGGAGCGGACTAGCAGGATTAGGAGGGAGGGGGACTGGGAGGATTAGGAGGGAGTTGGCTGGGAGGATAAGGAGGGAGCGGGACCATGAGGATTAGGAGGGAGGTTGACTGGGAGGATTAGGAGGGACGGGGACTGGGAGGACAAGGAGGGAGGTGAATAGGAGGATTAGGAGTTAGGTGCTAGGAGGATTAGGAGGGAGGGGACTAGGAGGATTGGGAGGGGAGAGGACTAGGAGGAGGATTAGAAGGGAGGGGACCGGGAGGATTAGGAGGGAGGAGACTGGGAGGATTAGGAGGGAGTGGGACTGGGAGAATTAGAAGGGAGGGGACTAGGAGGATTAAGAGGGAGGGGACTGGGAGGATTAGGAGGGAGGGGACTGTGAGGATTAGGAAGAGGGGACTGGGAGGATTAGGAGGAAGGGGACTCTGAGGATTAGGAGGGAGGTGGACTGGGAGGGTTAGGAGGGAGGGGACTGCGAGGATTAGGAGGGAGGGGACTGGGAGGATTAGGAGGAAGGGGACTCTGAGGATTAGAAGGGAGGGGGACTAGGAGGGAGGGGACTGGGAGTATTTGGAGGGAGGGGACTGGGAGGATTAGAAGGGGAGGGGACTAGGAGGATTAGGAGGGAGGGGATGGGAGTATTAGGAGGTAGGTGGACTAGGAGGATTAGGAGGGAGGGGGACTGTGAGGATTAGGAGGGAGGGGACTGGGAGGATTAGGAGGGAGGGGTACTAGGAGGATTAGTCGGTATGGAGACTACGAGGATCAGGAGGGAGGGGACTAACAGGATTAGGAGGGAGGGGGACTGGGAGGATTAGGAGGGAGTTGGCTGGGAGGATAAGGAGGGAGCGGGACTATGAGGATTAGGAGGGAGGTTGACTGGGAGGATTAGGAGGGACGGGGACTGGGAGGACAAGGAGGGAGGTAAATAGGAGGATTAGGAGTTAGGTGCTAGGAGGATTAGGAGGGAGGGGACTAGGAGGATTGGGAGGGGAGAGGACTAGGAGGAGGATTAGAAGGGAGGGGACTGGGAGGATTAGGAGGGAGGAGACTGGGAGGATTAGGAGGGAGTGGGACTGGGAGGATTAGGAGGAAGGGAACTAGGAGGATGAGGAGGGTGGGGGCTGGGAGGATTAGGAGGGAGGGGGACCAGGAGTATTAGGAGGAAGTGGACTGGGAGGATTCGTAGGGAGGGGACTGGGATGATTAGGAGGGAGGGGACTTGGAGGATTAGGAGGAAGAGGGACGAGGAGGATTAGGAGGGATGGGGACTTGTAGGATAAGTAGGGAGGGGACTGGTATAATTAGGAGGGAGGGGACTGGGAAGATAAGGAGGAAGGAGACTGGGAGGATTAGGATGTCGGAAACTTGGAGTATTAGAAGGGAGGGGGACTGGGAGGATTAGGTGGGAGGGTGACTCGGAGAATTAGGAGGGAGGGGACTAGGAGGAATAGGAGAGAGGGGATTAGGAGGGAGGTGGACTGGGACGATTAGGAGGGAGGGGGATTACGAGGGTTAGGAGGGAGGAAGAATGTGAGGATAAGGTGGGAGGGGACTAGGAAGATTAGGAGGGAGCGAAACTGGGAAGATTAGGAGGGAGGGGGCTAGGAGTATTAGGAAGCAGGGGGACTAGGAGGATTAGGAGGGAGGGGGACCAGGAGGATTAGGAGGGAGAGGGACCAGGAGGATTGGGAGGGAGGGGACAGAGAGGATAAGGAGGGAGGGGACTAGGAGGATTAGGAGGGAGGGGGACTGGGAGGATTAGGAGGAAGGGGACTGGGCGGATTAGGAGGGAGGGGACTTGGAGGATTAGGAGGGAGGAGAGTAGGAGGATTAGGAGGGCGGGGACTTGGAGGATTAGGAGGGAGGGGACTGGGAGGATGAGGAGGGAGGGGGACTAGGAGGATTAGGAGGTATGGAGTCTAGGTGGATCAGAAGGGAGGGGACTATCAGGATTAGGAGGGATGTTGGCTGGGAGGATTAGGAGGGAGGGGACTAGGAGGATGAGAAGGGAGGGGGACTGGGAGGATTAGGAGGGAGGGGGACGGGGAGGATAAGGAGGGAAGGGAGTAGGAGGATTAGGAGTTAGTGGCTAGGAGGATTAGGAGGGAGGGGACTAGGAGGATTAGGGGAGGGGGACTGGGAGGAGGATTAGGAGGGAGGGGACTGTTAGGATTAGGAGAGAGGAGACTGGGAGGATTAGGAGTGAGTGGGAGTGGGAGGATTAAGAGGGTGGGAACTGGGAGGATTAGGAGGGTGGGGGCTGGGAGGATTAGGAGGGAGGGGGACAGGGAGGATTAGGAGGGAGGTGGACTAGGAGGATTTGGAGGGAGGGGGACCGGGAGGATTAGGAGGGAGGGGACTGGGATGATTAGGAGGGAGGGGGACTAGGAGGATTAGGAGGGAGGGGATTGGGAGTATTTGGATGGAGGGGACTATAGGAGGATTAGGAGGGAGGGGGGCTACAAGGATTAGGAGGATGGGACTGGGAGGATTAGGAGGTACGGGGACTGGGAGGATTAAGAGGGAGGGGACTGGGAAGATAAGGAGGAAGGAGACTGGGAGGATTAGGATGTCAGAAACTTGGAGTATTAGAAGGGAGGGGGACTGGGAGGATTAGGTGGGAGGGTGACTCGGAGAATTAGGAGGGAGGGGACTAGGAGGAATAGGAGAGAGGGGATTAGGAAGGAGGTGGACTGGGACGATTAGGAGGGAGGGGGACCAGGAGGATTAGGAGGGAGAGGGACCAGGAGGATTGGGAGGGAGGGGACAGAGAGGATAAGGAGGGAGGGGACTAGGAGGATTAGGAGGGAGGGGGACTGGGAGGATTAGGAGGAAGGGGACTGGGCGGATTAGGAGGGAGGGGACTGGGAGGATAAGGAGGAAGAGGGACAATGAGGATTAGGAGGGAGGGGGACTTGTAGGATAAGTAGGGAGGGGACTGGGAGGATTAGTAGGGAGGGGACTGGGATGGTTAGGAGGGAGGGGTACTGAGAGGATTAGGAGGGAGGGGACATGGAGGATGAGGAGGGGGGACGAGGAGGATTAGGAGGGAGGGTACTGGGAGTATTTGGAGGGAGGGGCTGGGAGGATTAGAAGGGGAGGGGACTAGGAGAATTAGGAGGGAGGGGTCTAGGTGGATTAAGAGAGAGGTGACTGTTAAGATTAGGAAGGAGGGCTCTGGGAGGATTAGGAGGAAGGGGACTGGGCGGATTAGGAAGGAGTGTACTTGGAGGATTAGGAGGAAGAGGGACAAGGAGGATTAAGAGGGAGGGGGACTTGTAGGATAAGTAGGGAGGGGACTGGGATAATTAGGAGGGAGGGGACTGGGAGGATTAGGAGGGAGGGGGACTGGGAGGATTTTGAGGGAGGGGACAGGGAAGATTAGGAGGCAAGGGGGCTAAGAGGATTATGAGGAAGGGGACTGGGAGGAATAGGAGGGACGGGGACTGTGAGGATTAGGAGGGAGGGGACTAGAGGAATTAGGAGGAGGGTTTGGGGCTACGAGGGAGGGGACTAGGAGGATTGGGAGGGAGGGGATTAGCAGGTGGGGGTGACTATGAGGATTAGAGGGAGGAAGACTGGGAGGTTTAGGAGGGAGGGGCTAGGAACATTAGGAGGGAGGGGAACTATGAGGATT
The DNA here is from genome assembly GCF_964204655.1 of Triturus cristatus. Taxonomy (NCBI): domain Eukaryota; kingdom Metazoa; phylum Chordata; class Amphibia; order Caudata; family Salamandridae; genus Triturus; species Triturus cristatus. Next base: position 952,366,180 of record NC_140579.1, read on the forward strand.
AGGAGGGAGGGAGACTGGAAGGATAAGGAGGGAGGGGACTAGGAGGATTAGGAGAGAGGGGGACTAGGAGTATTAGGAGGGAGGGGGACTAGGAGGTTTAGGAGGGAGGGGACTGGGAGGATTAGGAGGGAGGGGACTGGGAGGATTAAGAAGGAGGTCAGACTGGGAGGATTAGAAGGGAGAGGAGTTGGAGGATTAGGAGGGAGGGGACTAGGAGGAATAGGAGAGAGGGGATTAGGAAGGAGGTGGACTGGGACGATTAGGAGGGAGGGGGATTACGAGGGTTAGGAGGGAGGAAGAATGTGAGGATAAGGTGGGAGGGGACTAGGAAGATTAGGAGGGAGCGAGACTGGGAAGATTAGGAGGGAGGGGGCTAGGAGTATTAGGAAGCAGGGGGACTAGGAGGATTAGGAGGGAGGGGGACCAGGAGGATTAGGAGGGAGAGGGACCAGGAGGATTGGGAGGGAGGGGACAGAGAGGATAAGGAGGGAGGGGACTAGGAGGATTAGGAGGGAGGGGGACTGGGAGGATTAGGAGGAAGGGAACTAGGAGGATGAGGAGGGTGGGGGCTGGGAGGATTAGGAGGGAGGGGGACCAGGAGTATTAGGAGGAAGTGGACTGGGAGGATTCGTAGGGAGGGGACTGGGATGATTAGGAGGGAGGGGACTTGGAGGATTAGGAGGAAGAGGGACGAGGAGGATTAGGAGGGATGGGGACTTGTAGGATAAGTAGGGAGGGGACTGGTATAATTAGGAGGGAGGGGACTGGGAAGATAAGGAGGAAGGAGACTGGGAGGATTAGGATGTCGGAAACTTGGAGTATTAGAAGGGAGGGGGACTGGGAGGATTAGGTGGGAGGGTGACTCGGAGAATTAGGAGGGAGGGGACTAGGAGGAATAGGAGAGAGGGGATTAGGAGGGAGGTGGACTGGGACGATTAGGAGGGAGGGGGATTACGAGGGTTAGGAGGGAGGAAGAATGTGAGGATAAGGTGGGAGGGGACTAGGAAGATTAGGAGGGAGCGAAACTGGGAAGATTAGGAGGGAGGGGGCTAGGAGTATTAGGAAGCAGGGGGACTAGGAGGATTAGGAGGGAGGGGGACCAGGAGGATTAGGAGGGAGAGGGACCAGGAGGATTGGGAGGGAGGGGACAGAGAGGATAAGGAGGGAGGGGACTAGGAGGATTAGGAGGGAGGGGGACTGGGAGGATTAGGAGGAAGGGGACTGGGCGGATTAGGAGGGAGGGGACTTGGAGGATTAGGAGGGAGGAGAGTAGGAGGATTAGGAGGGCGGGGACTTGGAGGATTAGGAGGGAGGGGACTGGGAGGATGAGGAGGGAGGGGGACTAGGAGGATTAGGAGGTATGGAGTCTAGGGGGATCAGAAGGGAGGGGACTATCAGGATTAGGAGGGATGTTGGCTGGGTGGATTAGGAGGGAGGGGACTAGGGGGATGAGAAGGGAGGGGGACTGGGAGGATTAGGAGGGAGGGGGACGGGGAAGATAAGGAGGGAAGGGAGTAGGAGGATTAGGAGTTAGTGGCTAGGAGGATTAGGAGGGAGGGGACTAGGAGGATTAAGGGGGAGGGGGACTGGGAGGAGGATTAGGAGGGAGGGGACTGTTAGGATTAGGAGAGAGGAGACTGGGAGGATTAGGAGTGAGTGGGAGTGGGAGGATTAAGAGGGTGGGAACTGGGAGGATTAGGAGGGTGGGGGCTTGGAGGATTAGGAGGGAGGGGGACAGGGAGGATTAGGAGGGAGGTGGACTAGGAGGATTTGGAGGGAGGGGGACCGGGAGGATTAGGAGGGAGGGGACTGGGATGATTAGGAGGGAGGGGGACTAGGAGGATTATGAGGGAGGGGATTGGGAGTATTTGGATGGAGGGGACTAGGAGGATTAGGAGGGAGGGGGGCTACAAGGATTAGGAGGGATGGGACTGGGAGGATTAGGAGGTACGGGGACTGGGAGGATTAAGAGGGAGGGGACTGGGAAGATAAGGAGGAAGGAGACTGGGAGGATTAGGATGTCAGAAACTTGGAGTATTAGAAGGGAGGGGGACTGGGAGGATTAGGTGGGAGGGTGACTCGGAGAATTAGGAGGGAGGGGACTAGGAGGAATAGGAGAGAGGGGATTAGGAAGGAGGTGGACTGGGACGATTAGGAGGGAGGGGGATTACGAGGGTTAGGAGGGAGGAAGAATGTGAGGATAAGGTGGGAGGGGACTAGGAAGATTAGGAGGGAGCGAGACTGGGAAGATTAGGAGGGAGGGGGCTAGGAGTATTAGGAAGCAGGGGGACTAGGAGGATTAGGAGGGAGGGGGACCAGGAGGATTAGGAGGGAGAGGGACCAGGAGGATTGGGAGGGAGGGGACAGAGAGTATAAGGAGGGAGGGGACTAGGAGGATTAGGAGGGAGGGGGACTGGGAGGATTAGGAGGAAGGGGACTGGGCGGATTAGGAGGGAGGGGACTGGGAGGATAAGGAGGAAGAGGGACAATGAGGATTAGGAGGGAGGGGGACTTGTAGGATAAGTAGGGAGGGGACTGGGAGGATTAGTAGGGAGGGGACTGGGATGGTTAGGAGGGAGGGGTACTGAGAGGATTAGGAGGGAGGGGACATGGAGGATGAGGAGGGGGGACGAGGAGGATGAGGAGGGAGGGTACTGGGAGTATTTGGAGGGAGGGGCTGGGAGGATTAGAAGGAGAGGGGACTAGGAGGATTAGGAGGGAGGGGTCTAGGTGGATTAAGAGAGAGGTGACTGTTAAGATTAGGAAGGAGGGTTCTGGGAGGATTAGGAGGAAGGGGACTGGGCGGATTAGGAGGGAGTGTACTTGGAGGATTAGGAGGAAGAGGGACAAGGAGGATTAAGAGGGAGGGGGACTTGTAGGATAAGTAGGGAGGGGACTGGGATAATTAGGAGGGAGGGGACTGGGAGGATTAGGAGGGAGGGGGACTGGGAGGATTTTGAGGGAGGGGACTGGGAAGATTAGGAGGCAAGGGGGCTAAGAGGATTATGAGGAAGGGGACTGGGAGGAATAGGAGGGACGGGGACTGTGAGGATTAGGAGGGAGGGGACTAGAGGAATTAGGAGGAGGGTTTGGGGCTACGAGGGAGGGGACTAGGAGGATTGGGAGGGAGGGGATTAGCAGGTGGGGGTGACTATGAGGATTAGAGGGAGGAAGACTGGGAGGTTTAGGAGGGAGGGGCTAGGAACATTAGGAGGGAGGGGAACTATGAGGATTAGGAGGGAGGGAGACTGGAAGGATAAGGAGGGAGGGGACTAGGAGGATTAGGAGAGAGGGGGACTAGGAGTATTAGGAGGGAGGGGGACTAGGAGGTTTAGGAGGGAGGGGACTGGGAGGATTAGGAGGGAGGGGACTGGGAGGATTAAGAAGGAGGTCAGACTGGGAGGATTAGAAGGGAGAGGAGTTGGAGGATTAGGAGGGAGGGGACTAGGAGGAATAGGAGAGAGGGGATTAGGAAGGAGGTGGACTGGGACGATTAGGAGGGAGGGGGATTACGAGGGTTAGGAGGGAGGAAGAATGTGAGGATAAGGTGGGAGGGGACTAGGAAGATTAGGAGGGAGCGAGACTGGGAAGATTAGGAGGGAGGGGGCTAGGAGTATTAGGAAGCAGGGGGACTAGGAGGATTAGGAGGGAGGGGGACCAGGAGGATTAGGAGGGAGAGGGACCAGGAGGATTGGGAGGGAGGGGACAGAGAGGATAAGGAGGGAGGGGACTAGGAGGATTAGGAGGGAGGGGGACTGGGAGGATTAGGAGGAAGGGGACTGGGTGGATTAGGAGGGAGGGGACTGGGAGGATTAGGAGGAAGAGGGACAATGAGGATTAGGAGGGAGGGGGACTTGTAGGATAAGTAGGGAGGGGACTGGGAGGATTAGTAGGGAGGGGACTGGGATGGTTAGGAGGGAGGGGTACTGAGAGGATTAGGAGGGAGGGGACATGGAGGATGAGGAGGGGGGACGAGGAGGATTAGGAGGGAGGGTACTGGGAGTATTTGGAGGGAGGGGCTGGGAGGATTAGAAGGGGAGGGGACTAGGAGGATTAGGAGGGAGGGGGACTAGGAGTATTAGGAGGGAGGGGGACTGAGAGGATTAGGAGGGAGGGGTCTAGGTGGATTAAGAGAGAGGTGACTGTTAAGATTAGGAAGGAGGGTTCTGGGAGGATTAGGAGGAAGGGGACTGGGCGGATTAGGAGGGAGTGTACTTGGAGGATTAGGAGGAAGAGGGACAAGGAGGATTAGGAGGGAGGGGGACTTGTAGGATAAGTAGGGAGGGGACTGGGATAATTAGGAGGGAGGGGACTGGGAGGATTAGGAGGGAGGGGGACTGGGAGGATTTTGAGGGAGGGGACTGGGAAGATTAGGAGGCAAGGGGGCTAAGAGGATTATGAGGAAGGGGACTGGGAGGAATAGGAGGGACGGGGACTGTGAGGATTAGGAGGGAGGAGACTAGAGGAATTAGGAGGAGGGTTTGGGGCTACGAGGGAGGGGACTAGGAGGATTGGGAGAGAGGGGATTAGCAGGTGGGGGTGACTATGAGGATTAGAGGGAGGAAGACTGGGAGGTTTAGGAGGGAGGGGCTAGGAACATTAGGAGGGAGGGGAACTATGAGGATTAGGAGGGAGGGAGACTGGAAGGATAAGGAGGGAGGGGACTAGGAGGATTAGGAGAGAGGGGGACTAGGAGTATTAGGAGGGAGGGGGACTAGGAGGTTTAGGAGGGAGGGTACTGGGAGTATTGGGAGGGAGGGGACTGGGAGGATTAAGAAGGAGGTCAGACTTGGAGGATTAGGAGGGAAGGGAGTAGGAAGATTAGGAGGGCGGGGACTTGGAGGATTAGAAGGAAGGGGACTAGGAGGATTAGGAGGGAGGGGACAAGGAGGATTTGGAGGGAGGGAACTGGGAGGATTAGGAGGGAGGTGGGCTAGGAGGACTAGGAGAAAGGGGATTGGGATGATTAGGAGGGAGAGAGACTGGGAGAATTAGGAGGGAGGGAGTTTGGAGGATTAGGAGGAAGGGGCCTAGGAGGATTAGGAGGGAGGAGGACTAGGAGGATTACGAGGGGGGACTTGGACGATTAGGAAGGAGGGGACTGGGAGGATAAGGAGGGAGGGTACTGGGAGAATTAGGAGGGAGGGGACTGGGAGGATTAGGAAGGAGGGGACTGGGAAGATTAGGAGGGGGCTAGGAGGATTGGGAGAGGGGATTGGGAGGATTATGAGGGAGGGAGACGGGGGATTAGGAGGGAGGGATACTAGGAAGATTAGGATGGAGGGGACTGGGAGGATGAGGAGAGAGGGGAACTGGGAGGATTTGGATGGAGGGGGACTGGAGGATTAGGAGGGAGGGGACTAGGAGGATTAAGATGGAGGGGACTAGAAGGATTAAGTGGTAGGGGGACTAGGAGGATTAGGAGGGAGGGGATGGGAGGATTAGGAGGGAGGTGGGCTAGGAGGACTAGGAGAGAGGGGATTGGGAGGATTAGGAGGGAGAGAGACTGGGAGAATTAGGAGGGAGGGGGCTTGGAGGATTAGGAGGAAGTGGAATAGGAGAATTAAGAGGGAGGAGGACTAGGAGGATTACGAGGGGGGACTTGGACGATTAGGAAGGAGGGGACTGGGAGGATACGGAGGGAGGGTACTGGGAGAATTAGGAGGGAGGGGAGTGGGAGGATTAGGAAGGAGGGGACTGGGAAGATTAGGAGGGGGCTAGGAGGATTGGGAGAGGGGATTGGGAGGATTATGAGGGAGGGAGATGGGGGATTAGGAGGGAGGGGTACTAGGAGGATTAGGAGGGAGGGGACTGGGAGGATGAGGAGGGAGGGGAACTGGGAGGATTGGGATGGAGGGGGACTGGATGATTAGGAGGGAGGGGACTAGGAGGATTACGATGGAGGGGACTAGAAAGATTAAGTGGGAGGGGGACTAAGAGGATTAGGAGGGAGGGGATGGGAGGATTAGGAGGGAGGTGGACTAGGAGGATTAGGAGGGAGGGGGACTGTGAGGATTAGGAGGGAGGGGACTGGGAGGATTAGGAGGGAGGGGTACTAGGAGGATTAGTCGGTATGGAGACTACGAGGATCAGGAGGGAGGGGACTAGCAGGATTAGGAGGGACGGGGACTGGGAGGATTAGGAGGGAGTTGGCTGGGAGGATAAGGAGGGAACGGGACTATGAGGATTAGGAGGGAGGTTGACTGGGAGGATTAGGAGGGACGGGGACTGGGAGGACAAGGAGGGAGGTGAATAGGAGGATTAGGAGTTAGGTGCTAGGAGGATTAGGAGGGAGGGGACTAGGAGGATTGGGAGGGGAGAGGACTAGGAGGAGGATTAGAAGGGAGGGGACTGGGAGGATTAGGAGGGAGGAGACTGGGAGGATTAGGAGGGAGTGGGACTGGGAGGATTAGGAGGAAGGGAACTAGGAGGATGAGGAGGGTGGGGGCTGGGAGGATTAGGAGGGAGGGGGACCAGGAGTATGAGGAGGAAGTGGACTGGGAGGATTCATAGGGAGGGGACTGGGATGATTAGGAGGGAGGGGACTTGGAGGATTAGGAGGAAGAGGGACGAGGAGGATTAGGAGGGATGAGGACTTGTAGGATAAGTAGGGAGGGGACTGGTATAATTAGGAGGGAGGGGGCTGGGAGGATTAGGAGGGTGGGGGACTATGAGGATTCTGAGGGAGGGGACTGGGAAGATTAGGAGGCAAGGGGGCTAAAAGGATTATGAGGAAGGGGACTGGGAGGAATAGGAGGGATGGGGACTGTGAGGATTAGGAGGGAGGGGGTCTGGGAGGATTAGGAGGGAGGGGACTAGGAAGATTAGGAGGGAGGGTACTAGAGGAATTAGGAGGAGGGATTGGGGAACTACGAGGGAGGGAACTAGGAGGTTTAGGAGGGAGGGGATTAGCAGGTAGGGGGACTAGGAGGATTAGGAGGGAGGAAGACTGGGAGGATTAGGAGGGAGGGGCTAGGAGGATTAGGAGGATTAGGAGGGAGGGGAACTATGAGGATTAGGAGAGAGGGAGACTGGAAAGATAAGGAGGGAGGGGACTAGAAGGATTAGGAGAGAGGGGGACTAGGAGTATTAGGAGGGAGGGGGACTAGGAGGTTTAGGAGGGAGGGGAGTGGGAGGATTAAGAAGGAGGTCAGACTGGGAGGATAAGATGGGAGTGGAGTAGGAGGATTAGGAGGGCGTGAACTTGGAGGATTAGGAGTAAAGGAACTAGGAGGATTAGGAGGGAGGGGAGTAGGAAGATTAGGAGGGCGGGGACTTGGAGGATTATGAGGAAGGGGATTAGGAGGGAGGGGACTAGGAGGATTCGGAGGGAGGGGACTAGGAGGATGAGGAGGGAGGGGAACTGGGAGGATTGGGATGGAGTGGTACTAGGAGGATTAGTAGGTATGGAGACTTGGAGGATCAGGAGGGAGGGGACTAGCAGGATTAGGAGGGAGGGGGACTGGGAGGATTAGGAGGAAGTGGGCTCGGAGGGTACTAGAGGAATTAGGAGGAGGGATTGGGGGACTACGAGGGAGGGAACTAGGAGGATTAGGAGGGAGGGGATTAGCAGGTAGGGCGACTATGAGGATTAGGAGGGAGGAAGACTGGGAGGATTAGGAGGGAGGGGCTAGGAGGATTAGGAGGGAGGGGAACTATGAGGATTAGGAGAGAGGGAGAATGGAAGGATAAGGAGGGAGGGTACTAGGAGGATTAGGAGAGAGAGTGGTACTAGGAGTATTAGGAGGGAGGGGGACTAGGAGGTTTAGGAGGGAGGGGACTGGGAGGATTAGGAGGGAGCGGACTGGGAGGATTAAGAAGGAGGTCAGGCTGGGAGGATTAGAAGGGAGCGGAGTAGGAGGATTAGGAGGGCGGGAACTTGGAGGATTAGGAGTAAAGGAACTAGGAGGATTAGGAGGGAGGGACTAGGAGGATTAAGAAGGAGCTCAGACTTGGAGGATTAGGAGGGAGGGGAGTAGGAAGATTAGAAGGGCGGGGACTTGGAGGATTAGGAGGAAGGGGACTAGGAGGATTAGGAGGGAGGGGACTCAGAGGATTTGGAGGGAGGGGACTGGGAAGATTAGGAGGGAGGTGGGCTAGGAGGACTAGGAGAGAGGGGGTTGGCAGGATTAGGAGGGAGAGAGACTGGGAGAATTAGGAGGGAGGGGGCTTGGAGGATTAGGAGGAAGGGGACTAGGAGGATTAAGAGGGAGGAGGATTAGGAGGATTACGAGGGGGGACTTGGACGATTAAGAGGGAGGGGACTGGGAGGATTAGGAGGGAGGGGACTGGGAGAATTAGGAGGGAGGGTACTGGGAGAATTAGTAGGGAGGGGACTGGGAGGATTAGGAAGGAGGGGACTGAGAAGATTAGGAGGGGGCTAGGAGGCTTGGGAGAGGGGATTGGGAGGATTATGAGGGAGGGAGACGGGGGATTAGGAGGGAGGGCTACTAGGAGGATTAGGAGGGAGGGGGCTAGGAGGATGAGGAGGGAGGGGAACTGGGAGGATTGGGATGGAGGGGGACTGGAGGATTAGGAGGGAGGGGACTAGGAGGATTAAAATGGAGGGGACTAGGAGGATTAAGAGGGAGGGGACTAGGAGAATTAGGAGGGAGGGGACTGGGAGGATTAGGAGGGAGGGGTACTAGGAGGATTAGTCGGTATGGAGACTAGGAGGATCAGGAGGGAGGGGACTAGCAGGATTAGGAGGGAGGGGACTGGGAGGATTAGGAGGGAGTTGCCTGGCAGGATAAGGAGGGAGCGGGACTATGAGGATTAGGAGGGAGGTTGACTGGGAGGATTAGGAGGGAGGGGGACTGGGAGGATAAGGAGGGAGGTGAATAGGAGGATTAGGAGTTAGGTGCTAGGAGGATTAGGAGGGAGGGGACTAGGAGGATTGGGAGGGAGGAGGACTAGGAGGAGGATTCGAAGGGAGGGGACTTTGAGGATTAGAAGGGAGGAGACTGGGAGGATTAGGAGGGAGTGGGACTGGGAGGATTAGGAGGAAGGGAACTGGGAGGATGAGGAGGGTGGGGGCTGGGAGGATTAGGAGGGAGGGGGACCAGGAGTATTAGGAGGAAGGGTACTGGGAGGATTCGTAGGGAGGGGATTGGGATGATTAGGAGGAAGGGGACTTGGAGGATTAGGAGGAAGAGAGACGAGGAGGATTAGGAGGGAGGGGGACTTGTAGGATATGTAGGGAGGGGACTGGGATAATTAGGAGGGAGGGGACTGGGAGGATTAGGAGGGAGGGGGACTATGAGGATTCTGAGGGAGGGGACTGGGAGGATTAGAAGGGAGGGGATTGGCAGGTAGGGGGACTATGAGGATTAGGAGGGAGGAAGACTGGGAGGATTAGGAGGGAGGGGAACTATGAGGATTAGGAGAGAGGGAGACTGGAAGGATAAGGAGGGAGGGGACTAGGAGGATTAGGAGAGAGTGGGACTAGGAGTGTTAGAAGGGAGGGGGACTAGGAGGTTTAGGAGGGAGGGGAGTGGGAGGATTAGGAGGGAGGGGACTGGGAGGACTAAGAAGGAGGTCAGACTGGGAGGATTTGAAGGGAGGGGAGTAGGAAGATTAGGAGGGCGGGAACGTGGAGGATTAGGAGTAAAGGAACTAGGAGGATTAGGAGGGAGGGGACTAGGAGGATTAAAAAGGAGCTCAGACTTGGAGGATTAGGAGGGAGGGGAGTAGGAAGATTAGGAGGGCGGGGACTTGGAGGATTAGGAGGAAGGGGACTAGGAGGATTAGGAGGGAGGGAAGTAGGAGGATTTGGAGGGAGGGGACTGGGAGGATTAGGAGGGAGGTGGGCTAGGAGGACTAGGAGAGAGGGGATTGGGAGGATTAGGAGGGAGAGAGACTCAGAGAATTAGGAGGGAGGGGGCTTGGAGGATTAGGAGGAAGGGGACTAGGAGGATTAGGAGGGAGGAGGACTAGGAGGATTACGAGGGGGACTTGGACGATTAGGAGAGAGGGGACTGGGAGGATTAGGAGGGAGGGGACTGGGAGGATTAGGAGGGAGGGTACTGGGAAGTTTAGGAGGGGCTAGGAGGCTTGGGAGAGGGGATTGGGAGGATTATGAGGGAGGGAGACGGGGGATTAGGAGCGAGGGGTACTAGGAGGATTAGGAGGGAGGGGACTAGGAGGATGAGGAGGGAGGGGAACTGGGAGAATTGGGATGGAGGGGGACTGGAGGATTAGGAGGGAGGGGACTAGGAGGATTAAGATGGAGGGGACTAGGAGGATTAAGAGGGAGGGAGACTAGGAGGATTAGGAGGGAGGGGACTAGGAGAATTAGGAGGGAGGGGATGGGAGGATTGGGAGGGAGTGGGACTGGGAGGATTAGGAGGGAGGGGGACTGGGAGGATTAGGAGGGAGGGGACTGGGAGGATTAGGAGTGAGGGGTACTAGGAGGATTAGTAGGTATGGAGACTCTTAGGATCAGGAGGGAGGGGACTAACAGGATTAGGAGGGAGGGGGACTTGGAGGATTAGGAGGAAGTGAGCTGGGAGGATAAGGAGGGAGCGGGACTATGAGGATTAGGAGGGAGGTTGACTGGGAGGATTAGGAGGGAGGGGGACTGGGTGGATAAGGAGGGAGGTGAATAGGAGGATTAGGAGTTAGGTGCTAGGAGGATTAGGAGGGAGGGGACTAGGAGGATTAGGAGGGAGGAGGACTGGGAGGAGGATTTGAAGGGAGGGGATTGGGAGGATTAGGAGGGAGGGGACTGGGAGGATTAGGAGGGAGGGTACGGGGAGAATTAGGAGGCAGGGAACTGGAAAGATGAGGAGGGTGGGGGCTGGGAGGATTAGGAAGGAGGGGGACCAGGAGTATTAGGAGATAGGGGACTGGGAGGATTAGTAGGGAGGAGACTGGGATGATTAGGAGGGAGGGGGACTGAGAGGATTAGGAGGGAGGGGACATGGAGGATGAGGAGGGGGGACTAGGAGGATTAGGATGGAGGGGGACTAGGAGTATTAGGAGGGAGGGGGACTGAGAGGATTAGGAGGGAGGGGATCTAGGTGGATTAAGAGGGAGGGGACCAGGCGGAGTAGGGCGGAGGGGGATTCGGAGGATTAGGAGGAAGGGGACTGGGCGGATTAGGAGGGAGGGTACTGGGAGAATTAGGAGGGAGGGGACTGGGAGGATTAGGAAGGAGGGGACTGGGAAGATTAGGAGGGGGCTAGGAGGCTTGGGAGAGGGGATTGGGAGGATTATGAGGGAGGGAGACAGGGGATTATGAGGGAAGGGTACTAGGAGGATTAGGAGGGAGAGGACTAGGAGGATGAGAAGGGAGGGGAACTATGAGGATTAGGAGAGAGGGAGGCTGGAAGGATAAGGAGGGAGGGGACTAGGACGATTAGGAGTGAGGGGACTGGGAGAATTAGGAGGGAGGGGACTGGGAGGATTAGGAAGGAGGGGACTGGGAAGATTAGGAGGGGGCTAGGAGGCTTGGGAGAGGGGATTGGGAGGATTATGAGGAAGGGAGACGGGGGATTAGGAGGGAGGGGTACTAGGAGGATTAGGAGGGAGGGGACTAGGAGGATGAGGAGGGAGGGGAACTGGGAGGATTGGGATGGAGGGGTACTAGGAGGATTAGTAGGTATGGAGAGTAGGAGGATCAGGAGGGAGGGGACTAGCAGGATTAGGAGGGAGGGGGACTGGGAGGATTAGGAGGAAGTGGGCTGGATGGGTACTAGAGGAATTAGGAGGAGGGATTGGGGGACTATGAGGGAGGGAACTAGGAGGATTAGGAGGGAGGGGATTAGCAGGTAGGGGGACTATGAGGATTAGGAGGGAGGAAGACTGGGAGGATTAGGAGGGAGGGGCTAGGAGGATTAGGAGGGAGGGGAACTATGAGGATTAGGAGAGAGGGAGACTGGAAGGATAAGGAGGGAGGGGACTAGGAGGATTAGGAGAGAGGGGGACTAGGAGAATTAGGAGGGAGGGGGACTAGGAAGTTTAGGAGGGAAGGGACTGGGAGGATTAGGAGGGAGGGGACTGGGAGGATTAAGAAGGAGGTCGGACTTGGAGGATTAGGAGAGAGGGGGACTAGGAGAATTAGGAGGGAGGGGGACTAGGAGGATTTGAAGGGAGGGAACTGGGAGGATTAGGAGGGAGGTGGTCTAGGAGGACTAGGAGAGAGGGGATTGGGAGGAGTAGGAGGGATATAGACTGGGAGAATTAGGAGGGAGGGGGCTTGGAGGATTAGGAGGAAGGGCACTAGGAGGATTAGGAGGGAGGAGGACTAAGAGGATTACTAGGGGGGACTTGGATTATTAGGAGGGAGGGGACTGGGAGGATTAGGAGGGGGCTAGGAGGCTTGGGAGAGGGAATTGGGAGGATTATGAGGGAGGGAGATGGGGGATTAGGAGGGAGGGGTACTAGGAGGTTTAGGAGGGAGGGGACAAGGAGGATGAGGAGGGTGGGGAACTGGGAGAATTGGGATGGAGGGGGATTGGAGGATTAGGAGGGAGGGGACTAGGAGAATTAAGATGGAGGGGACTAGGAGGATTAAGAGGGAGGGGGACTAGGAGGATTAGGAGGGAGGGGACTAGGAGAATTAGGAGGGAGGGGATGGGAGGATTAGGAGGGAGTGGGACTGGGAGGATTAGGAGGGAGGGGGACTGGGAGGATTAGGAGGGAAGGGACTGGGAGGATTAGGAGGGAGTGGGACTGGGAGGATTAGGAGGGAGGGGGACTGGGAGGATTAGGAGGGAGGGGACTGGGAGGATTAGGAGTGAGGGGTACTAGGAGGATTAGTAGGTATGGAGACTAGGAGGATCAGGAGGGAGGGGACTAGCAGGATTAGGAGGGAGGGGGACTTGGAGGATTAGGAGGAAGTGGGCTGGGAGGATAAGGAGGGAGCGGGACTATGAGGATTAGGAGGGAGGTTGACTGGGAGGATTAGGAGGGAGGGGGACTGGGTGGATAAGGAGGAGGTGAATAGGAGGATTAGGAGTTAGGTGCTAGGAGGATTAGGAGGGAGGGGACTAGGAGGATTAGGAGGGAGGAGGACTATTTGAAGGGAGGGGATTGGGAGGATTAGGAGGGAGGGGACTGGGAGGAGTAGGAGGGAGGGTACGGGGAGAATTAGGAGGAAGGGAACTGGAAAGATGAGGAGGGTGGGGGCTGGGAGGATTAGGAAGGAGGGGGACCAGGAGTATTAGGAGGAAGGGGACTGGGAGGATTAGTAGGGAGGAGACTGGGATGATTAGGAGGGAGGGGGACTGAGAGGATTAGGAGGGAGGGGACATGGAGGATAGGAGGGGGGACTAGGAGGATTAGGAGGGAGGGTACCGAGAGTATTTGGATGGAGGGGGCTGGGAGGATTAGAAGGAGAGGGGACTAGGAGGATTAGGAGGGAGGGGGACTAGGAATATTAGGAGGGAGGGGGACTGAGAGGATTAGGAGGGAGGGGGTCTAGGTGGATTAAGAGGGAGGGGACCAGGCGGAGTAGGGCGGAGGGGGATTGGGAGGATTAGGAGGAAGGGGACTGGGCGGATTAGGAGGGAGGGTACTGGGAGAATTAGGAGGGAGGGGACTTCGAGGATTAGGAAGGAGGGGACTGGGAAGATTAGGAAGGGGCTAGGAGGCTTGGGAGAGGGGATTGGGAGGATTATGAGGGAGGGAGACAGGGGATTAGGAGGGAAGGGTACTAGGAGGATTAGGAGGGAGGGGACTATGAGGATGAGAAGGGAGGGGAACTATGAGGATTAGGAGAGAGGGAGGCTGGAAGGATAAGGAGGGAGGGGACTAGGAGGATTAGGAGAGAGGGGGACTAGGAGTATTAGGAGGGAGGGGGACTAGGAGGTTTAGGAGGGAGGGGAGTGGGAGGATTAGGAGGGAGGGGACTGGGAGGATTAAGAAGGAGGTCAGACTGGGAGGATTAGAAGGGAGTGGAGTAGGAGGATTAGGAGGGCGGGAACTTGGAGGATTAGGAGTAAAGGAACTAGGAGGACTAGGAGGGAGGGGACTAGGAGGATAAAGAAGGAGCTCAGACTTGGAGGATTAGGAGGGAGGGGAGTAGGAAGATTAGGAGGGCGGGGACTTGGAGGATTAGGAGGAAGGGGACTAGAAGGATTAGGAGGGAGGGGACTAGGAGGATTTGGAGGGATGGAACTGGGAGGATTAGGAGGGAGGTGGGCTAGGAGGACTAGGAGAGAGGGGATTGGGAGGATTAGGCGGGAGAGAGACTCAGAGAATTAGGAGGGAGGGGGCTTGGAGGATTAGGAGGAAGGGGACTAGGAGGATTAGGAGGGAGGAGGACTAGGAGGATTACGAGGGGGGACTTGGACGATTAGGAGGGAGGGGACTTGGAGGATTAGGAGTGAGGGGACTGGGAGAATTAGGAGGGAGGGGACTGGGAGGATTAGGAAGGAGGGGACTGGGAAGATTAGGAGGGGGCTAGGAGGCTTGGGAGAGGGGATTGGGAGGATTATGAGGAAGGGAGACGGGGGATTAGGAGGGAGGGGTACTAGGAGGATTAGGAGGGAGGGGACTAGGAGGATGAGGAGGGAGGGGAACTGGGAGGATTGGGATGGAGGGGTACTAGGAGGATTAGTAGGTATGGAGAGTAGGAGGATCAGGAGGGAGGGGACTAGCAGGATTAGGAGGGAGGGGGACTGGGAGGATTAGGAGGAAGTGGGCTGGATGGGTACTAGAGGAATTAGGAGGAGGGATTGGGGGACTACGAGGGAGGGAACTAGGAGGATGAGGAGGGAGGGGATTAGCAGGTAGGGGGACTATGAGGATTAGGAGGGAGGAAGACTGGGAGGATTAGGAGGGAGGGGCTAGGAGGATTAGGAGGGAGGGGAACTATGAGGATTAGGAGAGAGGGAGACTGGAAGGATAAGGAGGGAGGGGACTAGGAGGATTAGGAGAGAGGGGGACTAGGAGAATTAGGAGGGAGGGGGACTAGGAAGTTTAGGAGGGAGGGGACTGGGAGGATTAGGAGGGAGGGGACTGTGAGGATTAAGAAGGAGGTCAGACTTCGAGGATTAGGAGAGAGGGGGACTAGGAGAATTAGGAGGGAGGGGGACTAGGAGGATTTGGAGGGAGGGAACTGGGAGGATTAGGAGGGAGGTGGGCTAGGAGGACTAGGAGAGAGGGGATTGGGAGGATTAGGAGGGAGAGAGACTGGGAGAATTAGGAGGGAGGGGGCTTGGAGGATTAGGAGGAAGGGCACTAGGAGGATTAGGAGGGACGAGGACTAGGAGGATTACTAGGGGGGACTTGGACGATTAGGAGAGAGGGGACTGGGAGGATTAGGAGGGAGGGGACTGGGAGGATTAGGAGGGAGGGTCCTGGGAGGATTAGGAAGGAGGGGACTGGGAAGATTAGGAGGGGGCTAGGAGGCTTGGGAGAGGGGATTGGGAGGATTATGAGGGAGGGAGACGGGGGATTAGGAGGGAGGGGTACTAGGAGGATTAGGAGGGAGGGGACTAGGAGGATGAGGAGGGAGGGGAACTGGGAGGATTGGGATGGAGGGGGACTGGAGGATTAGGAGGGAGGGGACTAGGAGGATTAAGATGGAGGGGACTAGGAGGAATAAGAGGGAGGGGGACTAGGAGGATCAGGAGGGAGGGGACTAGGAGAATTAGGAGGGAGGGGATGGGAGGATTAGGAGGGAGGGGGACTGGGAGGATTAGGAGGGAGGGGGACTGGGAGGATTAGGAGGGAGGGGACTGGGAGGATTAGAAGTGAGGGGTACTAGGAGGATTAGTAGGTATGGAGACTAGGAGGATCAGGAGGGAGGGGACTAGCAGGATTAGGAGGGAGGGGGACTTGGAGGATTAGGAGGAAGTGGGCTGGGAGGATAAGGAGGGAGCAGGACTATTAGGATTAGGAGGGAGGTTGACTGGGAGGGTTGGGAGGGAGGGGGACTGGGTGGATAAGGAGGGAGGTGAATAGGAGGATTAGGAGTTAGGTGCTAGGAGGATTAGGAGGGAGGGGACTAGGAGGATTAGGAGGGAGGAGGACTAGGAGGAGGATTTAAAGGGAGGGGATTGGGAGGATTAGGAGGGAGGGGACTGGGAGGATTAGGAGGGAGGGTACTGGGAGAATTAGGAGGAAGGGAACTGGGAGGATGAGGAGGGTGGGGGCTGGGAGGATTAGGAGGGAGGGGGACCAGGAGTATTAGGAGGAAGGGGACTGGGAGGATTAGTAGGGAGGGGACTGGGATGATTAGGAGGGAGGGGGACTGAGAGGATTAGGAGGGAGGGGACATGGAGGATGAGGAGGGGGGACTAGGAGGATTAGGAGGGAGGGTACTGGGAGTATTTGGAGGGAGGGGGCTGGAAGGATTAGAAGGGGTGGGGACTAGGAGGATTAGGAGGGAGGGGGACTAGGAGTATTAGGAGGGAGGGGGACTGAGAGGATTAGGAGGGAGGGTGTCTAGGTGGATTAAGAGGGAGGGGACCAGGAAGATTAGGGCAGAGGGGGATTGGGAGGATTAGGAGGAAGGGGACTTGGCAGATTAGGAGGGAGGGGACTTGGAGGATTAGGAGGAAGGTGGACAAAGAGGATTAGGAGGGAGGGGGACTTGTAGGATAAGTAGGGAGGGGACTGGGAGGATTAGTAGGGAGGGGACTGGGATGATTAGGAGGGAGGGGTACTGAGAGGATTAGGAGGGAGGGGACATGGAGGATGAGGAGGGGGGACTAGGAGGATTAGGAGGGAGGGTACTGGGAGTATTTGGAGGGAGGGGGCTGGAAGGGTTAGAAGGGGTGGGGACTAGGAGGATTAGGAGAGAGGAGGACTATGAGTATTAGGAGGGACGGGGACTGAGAGGATTAGGAGGGAGGGTGTCTGGGTGGATAAGGAGGGAGGTGAATAGGAGGATTAGGAGTTAGGTGCTAGGAGGATTAGGAGGGAGGGGACTAGGAGGATTAGGAGGGAGGAGGAGGATTTGAAGGGAGGGGATTGGGAGGATTAGGAGGGAGGGGACTGGGAGGATTAGGAGGGAGGGTACTGGGAGAATTAGGAGGAAGGGAACTGGGAGGATGAGGAAGGTGGGGGCTGGGAGGATTAGGAGGGAGGGGGACCAGGAGTATTAGGAGGAAGGGGACTGGGAGGATTAGTAGGGAGGGGACTGGGATGATTAGGAGGGAGGGGGACTGAGAGGATTAGGAGGGAGGGGACATGGAGGATGAGGAGGGGGGACTAGGAGGATTAGGAGGGAGGGTACTGGGAGTATTTGGAGGGAGGGGGCTGGAAGGATTAGAAGGGGTGAGGACTAGGAGGATTAGGAGGGAGGGGGATTAGGAGTATTAGGAGGGAGGGGGACTGAGAGGATTAGGAGGGAGGGTGTCTAGGTGGATTAAGAGGGAGGGGACCAGGAAGATTAGGGCGGAGGGGGATTGGGAGGATTAGGAGGAAGGGGACTGGGCGGATTAGGAGGGAGGGGACTTGGAGGATTAGGAGGAAGAGGGACAAGGAGGATAAGTAGGGAGGGGACTGGGAGGATTAGTAGGGAGGGGACTGGGATGATTAGGAGGGAGGGGTACTGAGAGGATTAGGAGGGAGGTGACATGGAGGATGAGGAGGGGGGTCTAGGAGGATTAGGAGGGAGGGGAACTAGGAGGATTAGGAGGGAGGGGGGCCACGAGGATTAGGAGGGAGGGGGTCTAGGTGGATTAAGAGGGAGGGACTGTTAAGATTAGGAAGGAGGGTTCTAGGAGAATTAGGAGGAAGGGGACTGGGCGGATTAGGAGGGAGTGTACTTGGAGGATTAGGAGGAAGAGGGACAAGGAGGATTAGGAGGGAGGGGGACTTGTAGGATAAGTAGGGAGGGGACTGGGATAATTAGGAGGGAGGTGACTGGGAGGATTTTGAAGGAGGGGACTGGGAAGATTAGGAGGCAAGGGGGCTAAAAGGATTATGAGGAAGGGGACTGGGAGGATTAGGAGGGAGGGGGGCTGGGAGCATTAGGAGGGAGGGGACTAGAGGAATTAGGAGGAGGGTTTGGGGCTACGAGGGAGGGGACTAGGAGGATTGGGAGGGAGGGGATTAGCAGGTGGGGGTGACTATGAGGATTAGGAGGGAGGAAGACTGGGAGGATTAGGAGGGAGGGGCTAGGAGCATTAGGAGGGAGGGGAACTATGAGGATTAGGAGGGAGGGAGACTGGAAGGATAAGGAGGGAGGGGACTAGGAGGATTAGGAGAGAGGGGGACTAGGAGTATTAGGAGGGAGAGGGACTAGGAGGTTTAGGAGGGAGGGGACTGGGAGGATTAAGAAGGAGGTCAGACTGGGAGGATTAGAAGGGAGTGGAGTAGGAGGATTAGGAGGGCAGGAATTTGGAGGATTAGGAGTAAAGGAACTAGGAGGATTAGGAGGGAGGGGACTTGGAGGATTAAGAAGGAGCTCAGACTTGAAGGATTAGGAGGGAGGGGAGTAGGAAGATTAGGAGGGCGGGGACTTGGAGGATTAGGAGGAAGGGGACTAGGAGGATTAGGAGGGAGGGGGATTAGGAGGATTACGAGGGGGGACTTGGACGATTAGGAGGGAGGGGACTGGGAGGATTAGGAGGGAGGGTACTGGGAGAATTAGGAGGGAGGGGACTGGGAGGATTAGGAAGGAGGGGACTGGGAAGATTAGGAGGGGGCTAGGAGGCTTGGGAGAGGGGATTGGGAGGATTATGAGGGAGGGAAACAGGGGATTAGGAGGGAGGGGTACTAGGAGGATTAGGAGGGAGGGGACTAGGAAGATGAGGAGGGAGGGGAACTGGGAGGATTGGGATGGAGCGGGACTGGAGGATTAGGAGGGAGGGGACTAGGAGGATTAAGATGGAGGGGACTAGGAGGATTAAGAGGGAGGGTGTCACAAATGATACCCTCCAGGGGTAATGAGTCACGGTACTCGGGATTAGGTGGGTCTGGTTTCTTTATTGTTCCAAGGTATAAGACACAGTATAGGGAGTGCTACGACGCCTTCCTGCTTAGCTCGCCTTCTCTTGGTAGGTGTCCCACTGGCTTAGGTTCCTCTCCGACTCTCCAGGGCGATATACCAAAGAAAAGAAAACACGGGAACACACAGATGAGATGAAGGACCTTCTAAGGGTAGTGAAGTAGGGTAAAGGGAGTGAAGGGTCACCGGGGCTGCCACCACGTAGTACTCAAAGAATTGAGAAAAAGAAACTTCGTAGGTGAAGCTGAAGGGGCCAGCGTGAAGAACGATATCGGTTTCCAACCACTCACGCCTCTGTGACCACCCCAACTCAAGCCTACCCCATCCCTCCCCGTAAAAAAGCAAAACCCAGGACTCGGTCCCATACCTTTCCCAGCCACGCTCCTCCGGGAACGTGGCGGGGTGAGTCGCGTCTCCGTTGGCCTCCTGGCTTCTTCCGTTCCTCGTCCTCCGCTTCCTCGGTCCCTCCGCTCATTTTCTCGCCGTCTCCTCCTCGTCCTTGCTCCTGCGATTCCTCTCTCTCTCCGCTCCTGCTTCCTCCACCGGCTTTCGTGCTGTCTTGGTCTTCCGGGTTCCCTTTAGAGGCCAACACGTCTCCGGATTGGACTGCTGTTGCTGACGTGGTTGTGACGGGCTCCTCCCACAGGGAAGTCCAGTTCGGGTTAAAGGGCCCGCTCTCGTCCTGTGGCCGGGATAGAAACGAACAGTCATTATCGTCTCCAGCCCATTCCTCGTCCGGAGTGACCCCGTGACAATTCCCTCCCCCTGGAGTACCCTGATCGGGGGAACAAGGGAAGCAGGAGAGAAAGTCTGCATTTCCCTGATGCGCCCCTTTTCGATGCCTAACGTCTATTTGGAAAGGTTGTAAGGCCAGAAACCAGCAGAGAATGCGTTCATTATGGCCTCGGTTCCTTTGCAGCCAGGTAAGGGGAGCGTGGTCTGTATACAATATGAAGGGTCTACCCTCTAAGTAGTATCGGAGTTTCTCAACCCCCCACTTAACCGCCAGACACTCCTTCTCTATGGTGGAATATGCTTGTTCTCTTGGGAATAGCTTTCTGCTGAGATAAAGGAGGGACGCTCTTGGCCATTCTTGTCTGGTTGTGATAGGACCGCCCCTATCCCAATACCAGAGGCGTCTGTTTGTAAGACAAAGGTGTTGTTGAAGTCCGGGGTCATGAGCACAGGGGAGGTAGTTAATGCGTCTTTCAGGGCTTGAAAGGCCTGGGCTTCCCGATCGGAGGGGGCTCGTAGTCTGGGAGAGGTGTGTGTCTTACGTAATAGGTCTGTAAGGGGCCCTGCTATGGTTGCGAAGTGGGCAATAAATCTGCGGTAATAACCGACTAAGCCTAAAAAAGCCCTTAAGTCCCTCTTGGTTTTCGGATAGGGAACTGTCTGGATGGCGGACACCTCCTCAGTCTGGGGAGCAATGTGTCCCTCCCCCAAGAGATACCCCAAATAACGGACTTTCTGAAAGGCCACCCTTGATTTCTTGGCGTTAACATGTAACCCTGAAAGTCTCAAGCTATCAAGGATGTTCCCTAAATGGAGCAAGTGTTCCTCCCAGGTCTTACTGAACACCACGATGTCATCAAGATAAGCCCCCGAATACTGTAGGTGAGGGGCCAGGAGGCTGTCCATGGCCCTTTGAAAGGTGGCCGGGGCGCCATGCAACCCAAAGGGAAGGACGGTAAAGTGGTAGTGGCCGGACGGGGTGGAAAAAGCAGTCTTTTCCTGGTCGGCGGGGGCCAGTGGTATCTGCCAATAGCCCTTGGTGAGGTCGATGGTGGTTATATATCTGGCCTCACCAAGGCGTTCTATGAGTTCATCTACCCTAGGAAGGGGATACGCGTCTTGCTTGAACACTCGGTTCACTGCCCTGAAGTCAATACAAAACCGGATGCTGCCATCCGGCTTGGGTACCAGGACAACAGGAGAACACCAATTACTGTGAGAGGGGACTATAGCCCCTGAGGCCAACATCCTTGCGACTTCGTCTTGGAACGCGGTCCGTCGGGCTTCAGGTATTCGATACGGTTTTTGCTTAACCACTACTCCGGGTGGGGTGGTTATGCAGTGTTCTGCCAGGGAGGTCTTTCCTGGCTGGTCAGAAAACACGTCGGTATATGTCAAAAGGAGGGAACGTATCTCCTCTTTTTGTATAGAAAGGAGATCAGGATTGATGGGGGTTTCCGTGACTGTGTGCGGTAGGGGGAAAACTACGGACACCGTATGGTCTATGGACGGAGGGGGTCCCAACCATTTTTTGAGCAAATTGATGTGGTACATTTGGGTCCTGTTCCGGGTCATCTGTAGGATGTAAGTGGTCTTCCATATCTTGTGGATTACCTTGAAAGGGCCTTGCCACTCCTTTTTCAATTTGTGGGTGGACGTGGGTAGTAGCACCAGCGTCCAGTCACCTACGCTCAATTCTCTCCACTTAGTACCCCGGTCGTAGAAGGTTTTTTGTTTGGTCTGGGATGTCAATAGCTGGGTATGTGCCAGTGTTCTCAATTTATGTAATCTGGTTTGCAACTGTCGCGTGTAGTCAAGGAGGGCTTCAGCCTCCTGGAGACCTTCACGCTCCCAGCTATCCTTGGTGATCTCAAGTAAGGTTCGTGGTTTGCGGCCAAAGAGTAGCTCAAAAGAGGAGGTCCCCAAACTTGATTGCTTCTGACTACGGAGAACAAAGAGCGCCAGGGGGAGTAGTTGATCCCAATCCTTTCCATCCCCAGACAGAAGTTTTTTTAAGGTAAGTTTTAGACTACCATTATAGCGTTCGACTAGACCGTCTGTCTGGGGGTGTTAAACAGAGGTGGTTATATGTTTGATCTGCAATTGGTCGCAAACTTGTTTTAGTAGTCGTGATACAAAGGGTGTGCCTTGATCGGTGATGATCTCGCGGGGAAATCTCATACGGGAAAACACCTCTACGAGTCTTTGAGCTATGGCAGCAGAGGTGGCGGCTCGGAGGGGGAAAGCCTCAGGATATCTGGTGGCATAGTCAATCAACACCAGAGCATACTGGTGTCCACGTGCTGACTTGGGCAACGGACCGATAATGTCCATACCCAGTCTATCAAAGGGGGTGCCGATGATGGGCAAGGGGTGTAAAGGAACTGGAGGGGGAACATAGGGATTACGACGCTGGCAGATGTGACACTCCTGACAATACTTTTGGATTTGGGCATAGACCCCAGGCCAAAAGAAATGTTGTAAGATGGCCTGCCCGGTCTTTTCTGCTCCGGAGTGGCCCGCCAACAGGTGGGCGTGTGCAAAAAACAAGATCTGGTCCCTGAACTCCAGGGGGACCACTAGTTGGGGAACTGCGTCTTGTTTTGAGAGGCGATATAGCAGGCCATTTTTCTCGATAAAGGTGGGAAAGGTCTGATGTAAGGGGTTCTGGGGGTCTCGTGCTTTTTGCCATGCATGTGTGAGGGTGGCGTCATTCAACTGGGCCATCCTGAAATGTTTATCTCTCGCCCAGGGTTCGGGTGTAAGTAAGACATCATGTTTTGGAGGACTCAGGGCCGCGTGCATTAAGGGAGTAAAACACGGGGTGTCTATCCCTATGATTAGGGACTCCGGGAGGTTCTCCAATACCCCCACTACTACCTCCACCTGCAAATGTCCCTCAGTAGCTAATACCAGCCTAGCCAAAGGGTATTCCTTCACATCCCCATGTATGCACCGGATATGCACGGTTTTCCCAGGTAGAAACCATGAAGGGTGTACCAGTTCTTTCTCCACGACCGAATGCCTGCATCCGGAGTCAAGGAGAGCCCTTACCACCCGCCCATCAAGAGTTACACTTAGGTAGAAAATCGGCCCAGTTTCTTGGGCGAAAAAGACAGAGCGGGGAGCATAGCTCACGTCCATTGGTTCTTCCTCCTTCTCTCTTTTCTTGCGACAGTACCGGGCAATATGTCCCCACTCCCCACAGTCATAACATTAGGGGCCTGAGTATGTCGGGTTTTCCGGTCGAGACATACGAGGACGGTTGTTTTCGGGTAGGGGTCGTGAGGGTTTTTTTTTCTGGCTTTCCCGGGCTGGTTGGTCGGATGTGTCTCTCAGGTTCTTTTATAGGAGGTCGGCCTTGGGCCCCGGCGTATGAAGTTGCCATCTCAATGGCTTGTTCCAAAGTTAGTCCCGCGTGCTGCTTTAACCAGCGTTGGGTTGAATACGGGAGGGCCTCCAGAAATTGCTCTAGATAGATCTTATTCATGACCTCTTCCATGTTGGCTTCATGTGGTTTAAGCCAGAGGTCAGCGGCTCCCTTTAGCTTGAAAAACAATGTCTTTGGCAAATCACCTGGGGCACCACGTTCTTGGCTAAACTTTATCCTGTGGGTCTCGTCATCCACACCCAACCTATCCAGGACGTACTGTTTCACAACAGTATAAGCGGCGGTTCCATCTCTGTTTATCATTTGATAGGCCGCTTGGGCTTCTCCGGTTAGGAGTGGGGCGAGGTAAAAATGCCAACGGTCCCCTGGCCAGGCACTGGCCCTTGCGGCCCTTTCAAAGTAAAAAAAAAATGCCAAGGGGTCGTCTCCCGGTACGAATTTCTGCAGGGGGACCACTGTCCCGGGTGGATTGCTGGCCCTACCCTGTCCCAGGGTGACCAGAAGTTGGGCATGTCCCTCGGCGAGTTTTACCAGACTATCGGCTTGATTCTGGATTGCCGAAGTGAATACAGCACGATCCGCGTCGGCCTGACTGGAGGATTTCTCCACTGCCCACTCGAGTTTGGCCTGGCCCTCCTTCATCTGATGGATAAGGGCTTCCATCCTGTTTCGGATGTAAGGTGTTACCTGCTCCTATCTGGCTCGCCAATTGTCACAAATGATACCCTCCAGGGGTAATGAGTCACGGTACTCGGGATTAGGTGGGTCTGGTTTCTTTATTGTTCCAAGGTACAAGACACAGTATAGGGGGTGCTACGACGCCTTCCTGCTTGGCTCGCCTTCTCTTGGTAGGTGTCCCACTGGCTTAGGTTCCTCTCCGACTCTCCAGGGTGATATACCAAAGAAAAGAAAACACGGGAACACACAGATGAGATGAAGGACCTTCTAAGGGTAGTGAAGTAGGGTAAAGGGAGTGAAGGGTCACCGGGGCTGCCACCACGTAGTACTCAAAGAATTGAGAAAAAGAAACTTCGTAGGTGAAGGTGAAGGGACCAGCGTGAAGAACGATATCGGTGTCCAACCACTCACGCCTCTGTGACCACCCCAACTCAAGCCTACCCCGTCCCTCCCCGTAGAAAAGCAAAACCCAGGACTCGTCCCGTACCTTTCCCAGCCACGCTCCTCCGGGAACGTGGCGGGGCGAGTCGCGTCTCAGTTGGCCTCCTGGCTTCTTCGGTTCCTCGTCCTCCGCTTCCTCGGTCCCTCCACTCATTTTCTCGCCGTCTCCTCCTCGTCCTTGCTCCTGCGATTCCTCTCTCTCGACGCTCCTGCTTCCTCCACCGTCTTTCGCGCTGTCTTGGTCTTCCGGGTTCCCTTTACAGGCCAACACGTCTCCGGATTGGACTGCTGTTGCTGACGTGGTTGTGACGGGCTCCTCCCACAGGGAAGTCCAGTTCGGGTTAAAGGGCCCGCTCTCGTCCTGTGGCCGGGGTGGAAACGAACAGTCATTATCGTCTCCAGCCCGTTCCTCGTCCGGAGTGACCCCGTGACAATTCCCTCCCCCTGGAGTACCCCGATCGGGGGAACAAGGGAAGCGGGAGAGAAAGTCTGCATTTCCCTGATGCGCCCCTTTTCGAAGCCTAACGTCTATTTGGAAAGGTTGTAAGGCCAGAAACCAGCAGAGAATGTGTTCATTATGGCCTCGGTTCCTTTGCAGCCAGGTAAGGGGAGCGTGGTCTGTATACAATATGAAGGGTCTACCCTCTAAGTAGTATCTGAGTTTCTCAACCCCCCACTTAACCGCCAGACACTCCTTCTCAGGGAAGTCCAGTTCGGGTTAAAGGGCCCGCTCTCGTCCTGTGGCCGGGGTGGAAATGAACAGTCATTATTGTCTCCAGCCTGTTCCTCGTCCGGAGTGACCCCGTGACAGAGGGGGACTAGGAGGATTAGAAGGGAGGGGACTAGGAGAATTAGGCGGGAGGGGACTGGGAAGATTTGGAGGGAGGGGTACTAGGAGGATTAGTCGGAATGGAGACTAGGAGGATCAGGAGGGAGGGGACTAGCAGGATTAGGAGGGAGGGGGACTGGGAGGATTAGGAGGGGGTTGGCTGGGAGGATAAGGAGGGGGGACGGGACTATGAGGATTAGGAGGGAGGTTGACTGGGAAGATTAGGAGGGAGAGGGACTGGGTGGATAAGGAGGGGGGTGAATAGGAGGATTAGGAGTTAGGTGCTAGGAGGATTAGGAGGGAGGGGACTAGGAGGATTAGGAGGGAGGAGGACTAGGAGGAGGATTTGAAGGGAGGGGATTGGGAGGATTAGGAGGGAGGAGACATGGAGGATGAGGAGGGGGGACTAGGAGGATTAGGAGGGTGGGTACTGGGAGTATTTGGAGGGAGGGGGCTGGGAGGATTAGAAGGGTAGGGGACTAGGAGGATTAGGAGGGAGGGGGACTAGGAGAATTTGGAGGGAGGGGGACTGAGAGGATTAGGAGGGAGGGGGTCTAGGTGGATTAAGAGGGAGGGGACCAGGAGGATTAGGGCAGAGGGGGATTGGGAGGATTAGGAGGGATGGGACTAGGAGGATTAGGAGGGAGGGGACTGGGAGGATTAGGAGGGAGGGAAGTAGGAGGATTAGGAGGGAGGGGGACTGGGAGGATGAGGGAGGGGACTGGGAGGATTAGGGCAGAGGGGGATTGGGAGGATTAGGAGGGATGGGACTAGGAGGATTAGGAGGGAGGGGACTGGGAGGATTAGGAGGGAGGGAAGTAGGAGGATTAGGAGGGAGGGGGACTGGGAGGATGAGGGAGGGGACTGGGAGGATGAGGAGGGAGGGGGACTTGGAGGATTAAAAGGGAGGGGACTGGGAGGATTAGGAGGGAGGGGATAAGGAGGATTAGAAGGGGAGGGGACTAAGAGGATTAGGAGGGAGGGGGAATAGGAGTATTAGGAGGGAGGGGGACTGAGAGGATTAGAAGGGGAATGGACTAGTAGGATTAGGAGGGAGGGGGACTAGGAGGATTAAGAGTGAGGGGGACTTGGAGGATAAGGAGGGAGGGGGACTAGGAGGATTAGGAGGGATGGTGACTATGAGGACTAGGAGGGAGGGGACCAGGAGGATTAGGGTGGAGGGGGACTGGGAGGATTAGGAGGGATGGGACTGGGAGAATTAGGAGGGAGGGGATTAGGAGGGTGGGGGTCTAGGATGATTAGGAGAGCGGGGGACTGGGAGGATTAGGAGGGAGGGGACTAGGAGGATTAGGATGTAGGGGGACTGGGAGGATGAGGGATGGAAAGCGAAGAATAGTTTTTGCAGATTCGAGCATTGCATGCTCCTCCTTGCTGAATAAAAATTTGGCGGGGACTGGGGGGAAAGACTTGGCTGCTGTTGATACCAAAACGTCATGCAATATCACCAGCCAGAATTTCTGGTCGGAAAAATCTGGTTCAGTGTTCCTGCACATGAGAAAACTGGGTGTATGAACACCTTGCCATTTGTGATTCGGCAGGGTAGTATCCCACCCAGTCAATCTGCTTGACTCATATTACTACTAGGAGGATTAGGAGTGAGGGGGACTAGGAGAATTAGGAGGGAGGGGACTAGGAGGATTAGGAGGGAGGGGGACTAGGAGGAGTAGGAGGGAGGGGCCTGGGAGGATTAGGAGGGAGGGAACTAGGAGGATTAGGAGGGAGGAGGACTGGAAGGATGAGGGAGGGGACTGGGAGGATTAGGACAGAGGGGGACTGGGATGATTAGGGATGGAGGGGGACTGGGAGGATTAGGAGGGAGGGGACAGGGAGGATGATGAGGGAGGGGGACTAACAGGATTAGGAGGGAGGGTACTGGGAGTATTTGGAGGGAGGGGACTAGGAGGATTAGGAGGGATGTAGACTAGGAGTATTAGGAGGGAGGGGGACTAAGAGGATTAGGAGGGAGGGGACTAGGAGGATTAGGAGGGAGGGGACTGGGAGGATGAGGGAGGGGACTGGGACGATAAGGAGGGAGAGGGACTAGGAGGATTAGGAGGGAGGGGACTGGGAGGATTAGAAGGGAGGGGACAGGGAGGATTAGAAGGGGAGGGGACTATTAGGATTAGGAGGGAAGGGGAGTAGGAGGATTAGGAGGGAGGGGGCTAGGAGTATAAGGAGTGAAGGGGACTAGGAGGATTAGGAGGGATGTAACTAGGAGGGAGGGGACCAGGAGGATTAGGGTGGAGGGGGCCTTGGAGGATTAGGAGGAATGGGACTGGGAGCATTAGGAGGGATGGGTTCTAGGAGGATTAGGAGGGAGGGGGACTGGGAGGATTTGAGAGGGATGTGACTAGGAGGGAGGGGGACTAGGAGGATTAGGAGGGAGGGCGACTGGGAGGATTAGGAGAGAGGGGGACTAGGAGTATTAGGAGGGAGGGGGTCTAGCGGGATTAGGAGGGAGGGGTGCTGGGAGGATTTGAGGGAGAGGACTAGGAGTGTTAGGATGGAGGAGGACTGGAAGGATTAGGAGGGAGGGGGACTAGGAGGAGTAGGAGGGAGGGGACTGGGAGTATCAGGAGGGAGGGAACTAGGAGGTTTAGGAGGGAGGGGGACTGGAAGGATGAGGGAGGGGACTGGGAGGATTAGGACGGAGGGGGACTAGGAGGATTAGGGATGGAGAGGACTGGGAGGATTAGGAGGGAGGGGACAGGGAGGATGATGAGGGAGGGGGACTAAGAAGATTAGGAGGGAGGGTACTGGGAGTATTTGGAGGGAGGGGACTAGGAGGATTAGGAGGGATGTAGACTAGGAGTACTAGGAAGGAGGGGGTCTAAGAGGATTAGGAGGGAGGGTACTAGGAGGATTAGGAGGGAGGGGACTGGGAGGATTAGGAGGGGGTTCGCTGGGAGGATAAGGATGGAGCGGGACTATGAGGATTAGGAGGGAGGTTGACTGGGAGGATTAGGAGGGAGAGGGGCTGGGTGGATAAGGAGGGGGGTGAATAGGAGGATTAGGAGTTATGTGCTAGGAGGATTAGGAGGGAGGGGACTAGGAGGATTAGGAGGGAGGAGGACTAGGAGGAGGATTTGAAGGGAGGGGATTGGGAGGATTAGGAGGGAGGAGACTGGGAGGATTAGGAGGGAGTGGGACTGGGAGGATTAGGAGGAAGGGAACTGGGAGGATGAGGAGGGTGGGTGCTGGGAGGATTAGGAGGGAGGGGGACCAGGAGTATTAGGAGGAAGGGGACTGGTCGGATTAGTAGGGAGGGGACTGGGATGATTAGGAGGGAGGGGGACTGAGAGGATTAGAGGGAGGGGACATGGAGGATGAGGAGGGGGGACTAGGAGGATTAGGAGGGAGGGTACTGGGAGTATTTGGAGGGAGGGGGCTGGGAGGATAAGAAGGGGAGGGGACTAGGAGGATTAGGAGGGAGGGGGACTAGGAGTATTAGGAGTTAGGGGGACTGAGAGGATTAGGAGGGAGGGGGTCTAGGTGGATTAAGAGGGAGGGGACCAGGAAGATTAGGGCGGAGGGGGATTGGGAGGATTAGGAGGGAGGGGACTAGGAGGATTAGGAGGGAGGGGACTAGGAGGATTAGGAGGGAGGGGACTCGGAGGATTAGGAGGGAGGGAAGTAGGAGGATTAGGAGGGAGGGGGACTGGGAGGATGAGGAAGGGGACTGGGAGGATGAGGAGGGAGGGGGACTTGGAGGATTAAAAGGGAGGGGACTGGGAGGATTAGGAGGGAGGGGATAAGGAGGATTAGAAGGGGAGGGGAATAAGAGGATTAGGAGGGAGGGGGAATAGGAGTATTAGGAGGGAGGGGGACTGAGAGGATTAGGAAGGAGGGGACTAGGAGGATTAGGAGGGAGGGGACAGGGAGGATTAGAAGGAGAATGGACTAGTAGGATTAGGAGGGAGGGGGACTAGGAGGATTATGAGTGAGGGGGACTTGGAGGATAAGGAGGGAGGGGGACTAGGAGGATTTGGAGGGATGGTGACTATGAGGACTAGGAGGGAGGGGACCAGGAGGATTAGGGTGGAGGGGGACTGGGAGGATTAGGAGGGATGGGACTGGGAGAATTAGGAGGGAGGGGATTAGGAGGGTGGGGGTCTAGGATGATTAGGAGAGCGGGGGACTGGGAGGATTAGGAGGGAGGGGACTAGGAGGATTAGGATGGAGGGGGACTGGGAGGATGAGGGATGGAAAGCGAAGAATAGTTTTTGCAGATTCGAGCATTGCATCCTCCTCCTTGCTGAATAAAAATTTGGCGGGACTGGGGGGAAAGACTTGGCTGCTTTTGATACCAAAACGTCATGCAATATCACCAGCCAGAATTTCTGGTCGGAAAAATCTGGTTCAGTGTTCCTGCACATGAGAAAACTGGGTGTATGAACACCTTGCCATTTGTGATTCGGCTGGGTAGTATCGCACCCAGTCAATCTGCTTGACTCATAATACTACTAGGAGGATTAGTAGGGAGGGGGACTAGGAGAATTAGGAGAATTAGGAGAATTAGGAGGGAGGGGACTAGGAGGATTAGGAGGGAGGGGGACTAGGAGGAGTAGGAGGGAGGGGGCTGGGAGGATTAGGAGGGAGGGAACTAGGAGGATTAGGAGGGAGGGGGACTGGAATGATGAGGGAGGGGACTGGGAGGATTAGGACGGAGGGGGACTGGGAGGATTAGGGATGGAGAGGACTGGGAGGATTAGGAGGGAGGGGACAGGGAGGATGATGAGGGAGGGGAACTAGGAGTATTAGGAGAGAGGGGGACTAAGAGGATTAGGAGGGAGGGGACTAGGAGGATTAGGAGGGAGGGGACTGGGAGGATGAGGGAGGGGACTGGGACGATGAGGAGGGAGGGGGACTAGGAGGATTAGGAGGGAGGGGACTGGGAGGATTAGGAGGGAGGGGACAGGGAGGATTAGAAGGGAAGGGGACTATTAGGATTAGGAGGGAAGGGGACTAGGAGGATTAAGAGGGAGGGGGACTAGGAGTATAAGGAGGGAAAGGGACTAGGAGGATTAGGAGGGATGTGACTAGGAGGGAGGGGACCAGGAGGATGAGGGAGGGGACTGGGACGATGAGGAGGGAGGGGGACTAGGAGGATTAGGAGGGAGGGGACTGGGAGGATTAGGAGGGAGGGGACAGGGAGGATTAGAAGGGAAGGGGACTATTAGGATTAGGAGGGAAGGGGACTAGGAGGATTAGGAGGGAGGGGGACTAGGAGTATAAGGAGGGAAAGGGACTAGGAGGATTAGGAGGGATGTGACTAGGAGGGAGGGGACCAGGAGGATTAGGGTGGAGGTGGCCTGGGAGGATTAGGAGGGGTGGGACTTGGAGAATTAGGAGGGAGGGGGTCTAGGAGGATTAGGAGGGAGGGGTACTGGGAGGATTTGAAAGGGATGTGACTTGGAGGGAGGGGGACTAGGAGGATTAGGAGGGAGGGGGACTGGGAGGATTAGGAGAGAGGGGGACTAGGAGTATTAGGAGGGAGGGGTCTAGGAGGATTAGGAGGGGGACTGGGAAGAATTGAGGGAGGGGACTAGGAGTGTTAGGATGGAGGAGGACTGGAAGGATTAGGAGGGAGGGGACTGGGAGGATGTGGAGGGAGGGGGACTAGGAGGATTAGGAGGGAGGGGACTGGGAGGATTAGGAGGGAGGGGACAGGGAGGATTAGAAGGGGAATGGACTAGTAGGATTAGGGGGCAGGGGGACTATTAGGAGTAGGAGTGAGGGGGACTTGAAAGATAAGGAGGGAGGGGGACTAGGAGGATTAGGAGGGATGGTGACTAGAAGGACTAGGAGGGAGGCGACCAGGAGGATTTGGGTAGAGGGGGACTGGGAGAATTAGGAGGGATGGGACTGGGAGAATTAGGAGGGAGGGGATTAGGAGGGTGGGGGTCTAGGATGATTAGGAGAGCGGGGGACTGGGAGGATTAGGAGGGAGGGGACTAGGAGGATTAGGATGGAGGGGGACTGGGAGGATTAGGGATGGAAAGCGAAGAATAGTTTTTGCAGATTCGAGCATTGAATGCTCCTCCTTGCTGAATAAAAATTTGGCGGGGACTGGGGGGAAAGACTTGGCTGCTGTTGATACCAAAACCTCATGCAATATCACCAGCCAGAATTTCTGGTCGGAAACATCTGGTTCAGTGTTCTTGCACATGAGAAAACTGGGTGTATGAACACCTTGCCATTTGTGATTCGGCAGGGTAGTATCCCACCCAGTCAATCTGCTTGACTCATAATACTACCTGGTTACATAAATATTGAACCCAGGATTACCACCTCTTTTAAAAGGCTTGCTCATCATGAGGCCCTACTTGTCGGCTGTGAGTGGTATCAAAGTGTGTGTTCATACTCTTTTATTGTAGGCTGATGTACAAGACTCTGATATTTACATTATGCCCTTAAGATGGATGACATATCAAAGCACCATGGAGAAATATATCTGTGAAGGAAGCCAGGGGCCCTTTATAATACATTCTTTAAAATAATATGTGAACTGAAAATACCGCAATGTGACAACTGCCTGGAAGATTGCTGCCCTGACAGCACAAGAATAAATTGGCCCACCCAGTGTTGCCTTTCTGTATTCAAGACTAGAAGTTTTATAGGAGTCATACCCGTGCAATACTGGAATTTTCTCCCAGACAATTTCCACTTTCATTATTAGTGGGGAATGACAATTCAGTGTAAAAAAGAGACAGTGCGAGAACATTGCTATGGGTC
The DNA here is from genome assembly GCF_964204655.1 of Triturus cristatus. NCBI lineage: Eukaryota > Metazoa > Chordata > Amphibia > Caudata > Salamandridae > Triturus > Triturus cristatus. The sequence continues at coordinate 952,397,917 of NC_140579.1, forward strand.
ACCCCGGAACGCTTTTGTTCCCCATTTAGTTGAGGGGTTGTTAACACATACCAGAACCCAGCACCTCACAAACAGTTGGCTTAACAAGTATGAGCAAGTCATCCTTGGAGTCGAGACTGTGACATGAAGAAGATGTATTGTACTAGCTCCTGCTACCTTGTTGCCCATCCCTGAGAATGAAATTGTTGAAGTTGAGCATGACTGTCTTGATGTTACTGAACTATGCACCAAGCTAAGACCTGAAATACAAGATGTGCCACTACCTGAGTCCAATTATGAGCTGTTTGTTGATGGTTCCTGCTTACAGGATCATGATGGAAACTTGAGAGCTGCCAATGCAATCTGTACAGCCTCAGGTGTGGTTGAAGCCTCCTGGCTTCAAGGAGTATATTCAGCACAAGTGGCAGAATTGATTGCTCTTACTAGAGCATGCTGTGTTCCAGACCAGTTGAAAGTGACAATTTGCACTGATATTCAGTAAGGCTGTAGTGTTGCTCATGACTTTAGATAGTTATGGTCCCAACGCGGATTTATGACCTCTTCGGGGGTCATCAATTTGCAATGGCAAAAGTGTAACAACCTTTTGCAAGCTTTCGAGTTACCTGCTCAGATTGCTGTGGTCAAGTGTGCTGCACATCAACATGGCACTGATTATGTGACAGTGGGCAATAGGTATGCTGATGCGACAGCGAGATACTGGGCTGATTCTTGCACCTTTAATGGGGAATATGCCAATGGAGATTCAGATGCCACAATTGCAATCTGTTGTTGACCGGAGTTGATACTTGGGAAGAAGGTAAGAGGCCCAGGAAGAAGTGCCAGAAGCAGAACAGCAAGTTTGGCTTAGAGCAGGTTGTGTCAAAAGAAATGAGGATGGCATTTGGGTTTCAGGAGATGAAAGACCTTTCTTGTCAGATAGCTTGCTATCTCCAATGGTGTGACATTATCATGGACCTGCACATGTGATGCGCCTGTTTAAGCAAATGTGGTTTAACCCCAGATCCAGACTGATGGCTGAAAGTTTGTGTCATAGATGTGTTGTGCGCTAACAGCAGAACGTAGGCAGAAGAACAGCAGTAAAACAGTCAGATAGGGAGATCAGGAGGCCCTTTCAACAGGATGCAACTGAACTTTATTGAAATGCCTGTGTGCAATGAGTTGAGATATGTCCTACTGATTGTGTGCATTTTTTCACAGTGCGTTGAAGCTTACCTGACCAGGACAAATGATAGTCTCACAGTGGCTAAGTTGTTGATGGAGTTAATACCTCGTTTCGGTTTTCCGACTTCTTTGGAGTTACACCGAGAAAGTAATTTTAATAATGAAGTCTTGAAGATGTTATGTGTAGCATTACAAGTCGAAGAAAGGCTGCACTGATTTTCAAGAGAAATCCTGCTGGAGCCTTGGGCCACAAATGGTCCAAAGCACAAGTTTGTAGAACATCGTGAAGAGGTTGCACTCGACAATAGTACACGGTACCCGGGTATTGCAGTTCCTCGTCACTCGTGGGGTCCACTCGCATCAGCTCCGCTGGGGACTCACAATGGCCGTCGAAAAGTCAGAAAATCCACTTCTGGGGCTGCAGGGACTTCGGACTCCGGCGGGAGCGGGAAAGTGTGCGACCGTTGATTCAAGTTTTTGGTGCCTGCCAAGCAGGGGAGTCACTCCTCGACTCCAAGGGAGATTCTTCTGTCTTCCAACGTAGTGGAAGGTCGAAGGGCCAGGATTCTTCTTGTAAAGCGTTGTCCGGGGATATCTAACTTGCAATGGCAAGGGTTCCCTAACTTATACCCAAAGGAAGGGAGGGAATAGCTCTATGACCACTCCTCTGGGAGGGTCAGGGGAGTGGGTTTACACCCACTTCCCTTTATCCAGTTTCGTGCCAGAGCAGGGGCAGGTAGCCCCTGAACCGGTTTGAGCTGGCATATGCACAGAGGAGCCTACTGCTCCCCCAGTGCAGGACTTCAAAGCACTCTAAGAGTGCACCCACCCAGCCCCAATACACTTAATCCTGTCTGGAAGGTGGTGACACCTCCCTGTGACTGGATGCCTATTGTTGGGCCTCCTCCACTGCGAATTTCAGTCAGCAGCAGGAGGGCAGCCCAGTGTCTGTGCTGGTGGCATCCATTTTGTGATGCCAGGGCTCTTTCAGATTTCTACCGTGTTCCCACAGTAGGTACATGTCGTCCCCTCTAGAAGGGTGGGATCATACTGCCACACCAGTTACTGGTGTGGGAGTATGATTCCAAGTTGTTTGACACCAAACACAACATGTTTTGATGCAGTCATTCCAAAGTTAGCATTTACCGGTAGGTTATAATGCACTTAAGAGTATATGGTTTAACCGCATCCACAAACAGCCACAGAGAATAGACTCTGCCAGCTGCGAAGGGGCCCTGCTCAGGCAGAGGCACCCCCTCACATTGTAAACCAAGCACCCTGCCCTCAGGATTGATAGGGCCTGCCTTAGGGGTGACTGATAGGTTTATATGTGTGTGTATGGTGAGATATAGGAACCTATACCTCAGTGAGGAGTGCTAACACTACCTCACCCAGGCTGCAGTAGCAGGTCTGTGGTGTCAGATTTAGTCTGCTTCCCAGGGGTGGCATAATACATGCTTCAGCCCCTGGTAGGCCTGTGAAGTACCTATGCCCGTGGTACCTAAGGTACCATATACTAGGGGCTCATAAGGCACCACAGTATCCAATCACTAGTGCATCTAATATGCACTCCAAGTTGTTTAGAGAGAACAGAGAGACTGGGGCCCTGATTATCAGGGACCCAGCCAGGCTATAGCCAGGAACCAGTGTTAACATCAGAAAAAAAGTGGGGGCAAAATAAGTGCAGATCCTCCTCTCCTACAATTCATTTATACTTTTTCTGGGTTCTGGATCCCTCCGTCCCCGACATCTCCACCTTGGCTATCCCTGAGATCGGAGGTCCTACCTTAACCTTTAAAGGCATAGCATTGTTAAAGAAACACAGATCTAGTGACAAGCCCAGCCGCAGAATCACAGGGATCAACCGACTTAACTTGCCTGACTTTAAGATGGCAGTCAAGCTCCATATCCTATCCTACCATCCTTGTCCTCTTCATTCTCCTGTTTCCGGACTCGAGACCTTTGGGCACTTCATGATCTTCATTCTATCCCAGCGAAGCATGAGCACCATGGCCGATTCCCGGTGGAGCTGCATCGACAGCTACAGGGGAGATTATCTCCGGCTCACCGCTAGAGACGTAACCTACCCAGCCGAACTTCGGACAAAGGTCTCCTCGTTTTTTCTCCACTGCTGTTCTCCTCCCTATGGACTTCCAGCTCTCTCCTACACTACTTTCAATGGAACTATGATGTTGCCCCCTGGGCTGAATCTTCAACTGTTTGGACTTACCGCGGAGCCTGCCTAACCTTTGGCTGATAACCGGTGGAGATATCATACGTAGCTATAGAGGAGTTGGGCCCTGGGACTTACCCTCACGGCTGGCACCTACCCAGCCGGACATCGGACACTGTTTTTCCTCGTCTCCCTGTTATGTTCCCTCCCCCCCGCATCTAGGGGCATGATCATCATGAGGCTCCTTCCCCCCTCTGCCTCTACTGTCCCCTACTGTTCTTCACCCCATGCCCTTTCTTCTGCCTCCTGATATTCTCCCAATCCCCTCTACCGTTCCCCCTTTTTCCTTCCTTACTCCATCAGTTTTTAATTTTTCTATGTCTTCAATGCACTAGTAATGAATGTAACTGTAACTGATTTAATGCTGTAACATTGTTTAATCCTCATGTAAAGCGCTCTGATACCTCCGGGTCTAGCCAGCGCTATATAAAACTCAATAAATAAAAATAAATTCTGGTCCTATTGGCTTTAGTACAGATGGACCACGTAGTAGTTTAGACATCTGAGCTCTAGTCTGAAGTTCTCCCAATTTACTATGTGATAATTACAGATGGGAAAAATATTCTTTTGATGATTCTCCTACTTTTTTGACAGAGTTTTCATGTAACAAACAGATTCTGTTTGATGAAATACTCGACATGTGGAATCCTTTTAACCAGTCTGACAAGGTTCGGCAGATGAGAGCTACTATTCCAAAGAAGAGACAGAGGGAATGCATGTGTTTGATCCTCACCCATGCTCTGCTAATTACCACTCTCTTACACCTGCTGTTTCTATTTAGACATTCCTGCAAAAGGTCTTTGCTAATATTTACATTAACATTTATCCCCTAAATCTTATGTAAGAATGTAATTTTATGCTGTGAATTACATTGTTTTCAGAAACAGTGGGGTTTACTTCTCTATTTAAAAATCATGGGTGGTACTGGAACAGTGAGGGACCCAAATAATTTGCACACACCCAGCTTACTCGGCGGTCCTAAAAAGAAGATACAACGAAAAGAGATTGGCTAATGGCCTTTACACTGTTCGAGTGAATCTTTAACCCTTTCGATGCTTGTGACGGAGCGGTTCCGCCATGCGTGTCGGTCGCGCTGTGCGGATGATGGAACCGCTCCGTCACAGCCCCGTCCGCGCACGAACCCTTCTGCACAGCGCGGTAATCCGCGCCGCGCTGAAGGGGTTAAGAGTGGAGACAATTACAAGTCAATCTAATGCCAAGAAACCAAGTTCGAATTTGTGTCCAACAGCTTGTAAAAAATATATATTATTTCTTTGGCTACAGCGGTGAATTCCACTTTTCAGTAGTTGATGCTGATAAGCCCAGACCATGGATCCGAGCACCCTAATAGTTGATTAATATTAAGATTGCACATGGCCACGCTGCAATATTTAGTGAATTCATATCAGCCAAACCGAATCATACCAAAGCAAGCGCATAGGGCCCACTTTTTATCTATTTATCCTCATCCAGAAAATAAGGGTTTGTTTGGCCGTGGCAGAGATACAAATATCGAGAGGGGTTTGTGTTGGAGAATGTCTTCAGATCCCCTTCCATTCGTGAATCTTCAGGATTGACCTAAGTGAAAAAAACAGGGTTAGTATTAGAAAAACAGGTCAAAGTAAACCACTGCTAAAATATGTATTAGTTTCAAAGAACGTGTAGTGAGAACAGTGGCAGCTCGCAGAGGGAGTGCTGCGGGTCAGTGAGGGGGGTAGGGGTAGGGTGGGGGGATAGTGGTCTCGGACATACGACGGGCAGGAGTGAAGTAAGTAAATAAATAAATAAAACTATTTGCCTTGCGCTCACTGCATCGCCAACCCGCCCTGCCGCACCGCCCGCAGCACTCCCTCTGCGAGCCGCCACTGAGTGAGATGAATTTGCACAATGGCACAAAAATTGTGCAGAACTGCATGGCCGATCAGTGGGTAATAGTAACACCTGCCATTTAACTCTTTTAGAAAAAGCAGAAGTGTGGTATAAAGTGCTAAATAAAAAACAAGTTAGCATTGCTACCCCGGGTGAGACACCTTACAGTTCTTTCACAGGTCTACTTGGTATTCATGGTGATGAAACTAAAGAGGCCATACAAGTGTGCTCACAGTGACATTGAGTAATAATTGTGGAGCTGCAGAAGGCACATAGAAAGTTATGAATTATCCAACAACAATCAGATGCTCTGAAGGGTTATTGACTAGACTAACAAAATCTCAAGAATAGTAATATATATTTACATACATACACACACACACACATATAAATATATATATGTGTATATATATATTCACTGAAAAAAACATAGGTTTCAGGGGCGTTATAGTTAGCTGGACTTTTCACTCGTACAAAACCATTGAAATTCCCCCGTTATAGTTAGTTCAGCTAACTATAACTCACGCGCCCGCAATGCACTGCTGATGACGTCACATATTACATCACTCATGACATGGTCAGTGACATCACTCATGACATCACTGATGACATCTCAAATGACATCACTGATGACATCACTGATGACATCCTCCTTGTGATAGAGTGGCAGTCCTCCTCTCCCCCTAATATAACCTTTGATACACACATTCAAAAATAGAAACTAAAATTTTCAAAACAATGGACATACCAATATCAGTTACAACAACCTATTCAGTAATTCTAAGATCCACATACACATCCACTCATTCACCAACAGTCCTATACAGTCACTCATACATGTACTCACTCATCATATGTACTCATACACCTATACATCCTGTTACACAACGCCACTCATCCATAGAGTTACTCACACACATAGTCACTCATGCTAATAAAGAATCAAACATCCATTTACTTGCATATACAGTTATACACACACCACCACACTTACTTCTACAGAAACTTACACATACTTAGTCTTTTAAACAATCACTTATATAAACACATACTTATTCATACAGGAACTCTTTCAATCTCTCACTCTCACATATACTCACTTATATACACCAATAGTCACATATACTAGTTTAAAACATATGTAGTTACTCATAAAGACACTATTGAGACAGTCATTCACTCACTAACACACCCATGCACACACTCATCCACCAATACAGTCCTGCACACATGCTGTCTTCAACACATACAAACAGTGAGTCACTCATTCATGCACTTGTGCACTACTTAATACCCCCACCGAACCATACAGACACTCAGACACTTATTCTGATACTCAAAAAAACAACTAATAACCTATATAGACACTCATGTAGCTACTCACCAACCCATGCAGCCACTTATACACAAAGTGAGAGACTGATACAGATATTTACATATTTAAACATTACTCACTAAGCCATGTATTCACTAAGATACACTTAATCAGTCAGTTATACAATCTATTTTTCAAAAACAAATCATTCATTTAGACACTTATATACCCATTTATTCTTCCATCGACCTTGAGATATACATATATAAAACATATGTAATTTTCAGAAAAACACACATTCACTGGATGATGTCATCAGTGATGTCATCAGTGATGTCATTTGAGATGTCATCAGTGATGTCATCAGTGATGTCATGAGTGATGTCACTGACCATGTCATGAGTGATGTAATATGTGACGTCATCAGCAGTGCATTGCGGGCGCGCGAGTTATAGTTAGCTGAACTAACTATAACGGGGGAATTTCAATGGTTTTGTACGAGTGAAAAGTCCAGCTAACTATAACGCCCCTGAAACCTATGTTTTTTTCAGTGAATTTCTAAGGTTTTTTAAATGCTAATTCCTAATTATAACGTGCCTGAAACCTATGGTTTTTTCAGTGAATTTCAAAGGTTTTTTAAATGCTAATTTCTAACTATGGCTACAGAGATAGGACATGTGAAGAAAGAAGAAAAAACGCACAGAAAGAAAAAAAAGTAATGCAGGAAGAAGCAACAGAAGTCCTCAAAGACGAAGAAAAGTGCAGGAAGAAGGATAACGTGCAGAAAGAACAAACAGAAGAACAGAAAGAAGCCTTGTTGCAAAATCATCCTGTACCCTCAACTTTTTCAGACGGATACTGGTGTTAACTGAGTCTGACTAACCAGTCCTAGAGCCAGTGCTATGTTAAAAGACACTCAGAATTAGGGCTGGGCGGACTTTGCGTAGCGCCACTACGCAGAATTTTGAAAAAATTTGTGGAAAACGAGAGCACATCCTGAGTAGGGCTGGGCGGACTTTGCCTAGCGCAACTACGCACTATTCTGAAGAAAATTGTGGAAAACGAGCGCACAACCTCATGGACTGTGTGCCCGGGACGGGTCCCTCGTGCTTGGGCAGGCTCCCCGACCTCCCCAGCCTGGCTGTGTTGAGAAGCAGGGACCGGCCCCGGGCCTCCTGATTTTTGGTCAGGGCCTGGGATCCCATGTCCTGCGGCCTGCCAAGTGTCCATCTGCCCGGGACAAGGGACCCTGGTGCAGAGCCCCGGAGCCCTGCAAGGGCAGGCGGGAGCCCTACCGCTATGGCTCGGTGTGGGCAGCTGGGAGTCCTTCCGGTCCCGGCCATCTGGTCGCACCTTTCCCTCGGCCATCTGGTCGCGCGCAATGCTTTCCAATGGGGCGACCAGATGGCCGGGCCGGCCTGGAAGTCCCGATGAGGGTCCATTTGCCTCGCGGATCCCAGCCAGGGCTCCAGGAGGCCGGGCGCGTCCGCGCCTAGGGTCCCCTCCGTCACTCGGAGCGCGAGGGTTACAAGAAAGGTGGGTAGCCTTCCTCCGGATTAGTAGGGGCAGGGTATGCCGGGACACCCCTCCTGGGGATTGCGGTTCTCAGGCGGGGACCAGATGGGCCAAGCCCGGACGACACTTCCCCGGGGCGTCGGGTGCTTCCTCCTCCAGCCCGCGGCGAGGCAAAGTGCCCAGGACGGGCTCCATGGGTCCCCCGGGCGTCCCCCGAGGCCTGCAGCCCCAAAGCCCTGCAGACCCTGGAGCCCTTCAGCACGGAGCCCTGGAGCCCTGCAGGCCCGGAGCCCTGCAGGCCCAGGGCCCTGCCGCCCCGGAGCCCTGCAGCCCCGGAGCCCTGCAGGCCCGGAGCCCTGCAGCCCCGGAGCCCTGCAGGCCCAGAGCCCTGCAGCCCCGGAGCCCTGCAGGCCCGGAGCCCTGCAGTCCCGGAGCCCTGCAGGCCCAGAGCCCTGCAGCCCCGGAGCCCTGCAGCCCTGCAGCCCTGCAGCCCTGCAGCCCCGGAGCCCTGCAGCCACGGAGCCCTGCGTGGGCAGGCGGGAAGCCTACCGCTATGGCTCGGGCAGACGGGAGCCCTTTCAGTTGCCGGCCACCTGGTCGCTCCTTTCCCCTCGGCCATCTGGTCGCGCGCAATGCTTTCCAATGGGGCGACCAGATGGCCGAGCTGGCCTGGAAGTCCCGATGAGGGTCCATTCGCCTCCCGGATCCCAGCTGGGGCTCCAGGAGGCCGGGCGCGTCCGCGCCTAGGGTCCCCTCCGTCACTCGCAGCGCGCTGGTTACAAGAAAGGGGGGTATCCTTCCTCCAGATTAGTAGGGGCAGGGTATGCCGGAACACCCATGCTGGGGCTGTGCGGTTCATTGCCGGGGACCAGATGGGCTACGCCCGGGCAACATCCTCCCAGGCCTCCGGGGCTTCCCTCCTCCGGGCCGCGGCATGGCAAAGTGCCCAGGGACGGGCTCCACGGGTCCCGGGCAGTCCTCCCCCGGGCGCCCAGGCCCCGAGAGCTCCGGTGGACCTCCCCGTGCCCGAGGCCAACCCGGGAAGCAGAGTCCCCCCCGAGCCCTTGGTGTGAGGGTGGGCAGGCGGGAGCCCTACCGCTATGGCTCGGGCAGCTGGGAGTCCTTCCGGTCCCGGCCATCTGGTCGCACCTTTCCCTCGGCCATCTGGTCGCGCGCAATGCTTTCCAATGGGGCGACCAGATGGCCGGGCCAGCCTGGAAGTCCCGATGAGGGTCCATTCGCCTCCCGGATCCCAGCCAGGGCTCCAGGAGGCCGGGCGCGTCCGCGCCTAGGGTCCCCTCCGTCACTCGCAGCGCGCGGGTTACAAGAAAGGAGGGTATCCTTCCTCCGGATTAGTAGGGGCAGGGTATACCGGAACACCCATGCCGGGGCTGTGCGGTTCATTGCCGGGGACCAGATGGGCTACGCCCGGGCAACATCCTCCCAGGTCCCCGGGGCTTCCCTCCTCCGGGCCGCGGCATGGCAAAGTGCCCAGGGACGGGCTCCACGGGTCCCGGGCAGTCCTCCCCCGGGTACGCCCAGGCCCCGAGAGCTCCGGTGGTCCTCCCCGTGCCTGAGGCCCAGCCGGGAAGCAGAGTCCCCACCCCGAGCCCCTGGTGGGTGGGCAGGCGGGAGCCCTTTCAGTTGCCGGCCATCCGGTCGCTCCTTTCCCCTCGGCCATCTGGTCGCGCGCAATGCTTTCCAATGGGGCGACCAGATGGCCGGGC